>NC_090930.1:621373708-622823577 GCF_040938575.1 Ambystoma mexicanum
TTTCCAGAATTGATTGGGTGTTGTGTAGTATATTAAGAGTGTGATTTTTCTGCTGCTTCATTTAGTGAATTGTTTTACAACTGATGTGTAAATAAATGTATATTCTTTTACTCAGAAACCTTGAGTCATTGTTTGTTTGAACCATAATAATTGCTGTCCTTTGTGTAACTGTTGATACTGCTCACTTTACTCTTGAGATAAGTCTGGCTACTCAGCCATCACTACCACTTTACTGTGTATTACAGGCGTGTACCAAAGGTGAAATTGCACTGTCACTTGTAGTCTTAATTGTGTGTGGTGTTCCCAAAGGGTACTGCATAAGGTTCTGTCTAAAATCCGCGCCTCGCTACCTTTCTGAGAGATTCACTAGAAAAGCTTCAACTGGGCCCACTAGAACAGCTAATGCTGATTGCCTCACTGTCCCAAGATTTAAACTCTCTAAGGTAGGGGGTTGCAGCTTTCCCGTCAAGGGAGCGCAGCTTTGGAACTCCTTGCCCCCACCCCTGCGAGTGGATCAAATGTACATGAACTTCAGACAGAATTTCATCAACTGGCTTAAAGACAACGGGCCTCATTACACGGATGGCGGTAGGGATTTACCGGTAAAATACCAGTGCCGGTAAATCCCTACCACCTTACTACGAGGTCCCTTTGCGGGTTGGGGGATTTAACGCCTGCTTTTTGCAGGCGTTAAAATCCAACCCGCTAAGGGACCTCGGAGCTAATTACGACACCGCAAAATTGCGGTGCCATAATTAGCGCCTTCTCCATTCCCATAGAGCCCTATGGGGCAGAAATGGGAATGGGGAAGGGCAATGGCGTAAAGGGGATTTACCACCCCTCCAACCTTGGAATGGGGCGGTAAATCCCCTTTCCGCCAAGGCGGTGCCGGTATTTTACCGGCATGAGCCATGGCGCTAATCACCGCCTACCGGGTAATGAGGCCCAATGACTAGTAATGCCTCTGTCCCCCAAGTCGTTGTACTGTAATTAAATTTCAGAGTGTTCTGTTAATTATGCTCCTGTCTGTATAGTGCTCTTCTTGTATTGGTTGTTTGTATCTACAATCACTTGTACACAACGTATTTGTATTTCTCAGGATCTGGCGTGCAATATGAATAAACAAACAAACAAACAAACAAACAAGGAGAGGTAAATGCAGAGGTGCAGGTTAATGTAGGACAGGGGAAATGAGAAGATGGTGCTTCAGGAGATCAAAGGGCACCAGGCTGGAGTTGCAAAAGGTGTTCTTCAAGTATATATCTAAGAAGGAGGAGACTGGAGCTGCTGTAACGTTTCCTGCCCATATGGAGGAGAAAAGGAAGGTTAAGGCTTTCCCCAATAGGGTAAAGTTGGGTCAGTATAAACCCCGACATAAGCCATCACCTTTAGTCTCTTCATTTGTGTGAGACTACTTTAACTACCAGAGGTGTTACTGTCATTGGGTGCGTTATGATTCACTCACTTTGCTCTCTTACCCTCTACATGTGTGCCTGTTTGAGTTTTGTTCTCTAGTGGCCCACAGTTTATTGTCTGCCTTAGCAGCAAACGGTTTTGTGGAGAATAAGTAAAGCGTATGGCTGGCTGGTGCTAGCAAACATCACACCTGAGGCATGTGACTTTTAGCCAGCTTTAAAAGCCTCAGTATGCGTCAGTCCAGCTCTGGTCATTGTTGCAGGGTTCCAGTTTGTGGCCAGTCCTTTGTGTCTGGTTCTTTATTCTTTGTGTTCATTTTTATTTTGTTGTTTCTTGTTCTGGAATTCCTGGATTTCTAATTTAGTGTGCTTATTAATATTTTCTGCTTCCTGGATTTCCTTTCTGGCTTCCTTTTATTTGCAGACAACACGTTCCAGTTCTTTGCTTTTCCTTTACAACTCTGTCTGTGTTCTTTACATCTTTGGCCTTGAGCTCTTCTTCAGTGTAAATTGCTTTCATTAGATATCCCTCTTTGAGAGAATTCCTGTTTTTTTTTTACCACGTTTCCTATCTTTCTCTGGAGGAGAGGGGAAAGGTTCTGGGGTTGTAATAAAGATTGCTCACTCTTACAGCTCAAGAAGTCTTCATTCTGTTAAAGACAAGGAGGCAAGCATTATGCTATACTTTCTTTATTGCTGCCATATCAGCTTTTCAACACATGAACTTTGAAACTGATCATTTGAACTTTGAAAATCAGTGCTTCCTACTAGAACTACGACCCCCATGATCCCAGGTGGTCTGGTAGTCCTGACCTTTCCTCTTCTGCCTGACCTTTCCTCTTCTGCCTATCAGAGTCCGGGCTACAGTATAAGAACCCCCTAGACCAGGTCCTTTCCTTCTTTTTGCTGCAGTTCAAAAGATAAGTAACCAGCATAACGTATTCTACTCTAATGCATGTCGAATGTTGGGGTTCATGCTAAATGTACTATTCAAAATTGCTGCGCGTTTCACAATTAGTGTGCATATTTAGGAAGCAATAGGTCTGTGACTTACGTCAGGTTTTGGACGCGCTTCCCGCTGAGGGGCTGAGGCGCCACGGTGGGTGCCGGAAGAATTCTGTTTTTGTCACAGCGGGATATTTTCATTTAGAGAGGAGCTGGGGCAGGAATTGCGAACGAATGCGCCCGCCTCAGTCAGCCGGCCCCGCTCCTCTTCTTGAATGCTGTAGGCGCACCTGGAACACGGCGGTCTGGCAGACCGAGGGGAGCAATAAGTGTTAGGCTTCCCGTCATACTTCTACTCTCATTAAAAAAAAATATAGACAATAATGAAAAATAAATCAGATGCATTAGCAAGTGCATTCAAGAGAGGCAGAGTGAAAGTTTTAAGCGCAGCTAACAGCTTCAGAGCCCAACGCTACACGTTAGCTCAGCCATTCTCATAATCTGACTGCCCTGAAGTTGGCTCTGCCAACACAAGAAGCATGGCACATTACTTAAGCCCCAGAGAGACTCCATCCACTCCTCCAGAGTGGAGTGAAGAGGAGTGGGAAGAGAATCCCAATCAGACATGTGAAGCGCCATAGCTTGTTGTTCCACCGGAAGTGCAGATAATACCGAAATGCTGGCGCTATCGAAACTGTAAGGTAAGCGTCTCAGATGGAGAGTTGTGAGAAAAAAGTTCAAATGTTCAGTTTCAAAGTTCATGGGCCTCATTATAACCCTGGCGGTACAGGGTTAACGGCGCCGGTAAAGGTGCCAGCGTCGTCAACCCCGTACAGCCTGATTACGAGGTCCCCTCGTGGGACCCGGTCTGCACGTCTGGTTTCACCAGGCGTGCAGAGCGGGTCCCACGAGGGGAGGAGGAAGCAAACAACGGGCTGCTCGTAATTGGCCCGTTGTTTGCTCCCTCTCCCATTCCCCTTCAGCCCTATCGGGGCTGAAATGAGAATAGGGAAGGTCCATGCCCGGGTTCCTAGAAGGAGGAATTACCGGGCCCGCCGAACTCGGAATGGCCCGGTAATTCCTCATTCTGGGAACCAAGATGCGATTTTGGCAGCAGCCATGCCGCCAATAGCGGCATCGCTACCGCCGAGATCATAATGAGGCCCAATGTGTTGAACAGCTGATATGGCAGCAATAAAGAAAGTATAGCATAATGTGAGCCTCCTGTCTTGTCATAGGGCCTCATTACGAGGCAGGCGCTCCCGTAATGAAGGGTGCCGGTACAGGACCGGTACCGTTCATTATGGGATGCCTGATTACGAGGTCCCCTAGCAGGACCTGCAACAGACATCTGGTAAAACCAGACGTCCTTTCCAGGTCCCGTGAGGGGACCAAGGAGCTAATAACAGGCCCGTTATTAACGGGCCTGCTATTAGCTACATCCCCTTCCCATTGAGCCCTATGGGGGCTCAAATGGGAATTGGGAATGGTTTTGTGCATGAGAAATTACCGGGTCCTCCAAGGTCGGAATGTCCCGGTAATTCAGCATTCACAGAACCCGGTACTGGAACCCGGTATGGAGACAGCCTTGCTCTTATTAAGGGCATGGCTGCCTCCATACTCGTAATGAGGCCCATAGAATTTTGTTTTCCGTGCTCCTGTTCCATCTCGGAGTCTGTTCCTGGCTTTCACGGCTTTCCCTAGTACTTTTCTTTTGGTTGCCTATTGATGGCTAGCTGTGGTGTGCTGCCATGCCCAGTTCATGTGTGTATGTCTCACTACTGAGTAAGCACTATTCCTATTTGTTCAATATCAGGAGTCTTAAGTATTAAGTAATCCTCCATTTTCTTTCATAGCCTTTCTGGGGCCCTGTTTGATCAGTTGGGTTTGTGCACTTCACTGACGTTCCAGGTGGTGTCTCTGGCTTTCGTGATCAGTGTCCCTATGTTACTGTATACAATACCATCAGGTTTGTCAGCTCCCTAAACTTGACATTGCTTGTTCTCTATGGAGGTTTAGCACAGACAGTACTTGTAACAGCAATTGTGGGTGAGGAACTTGCAGACATTTCTTGTAATCATAAGGAGCTTCTAGGTTCTTACCACACATGCCTTTTCATATATTTGTATCACGTTCAACAAGTACACCCTGGTTGTGAGCGTGCAAATATCTTGGTTCTTGAGTGCATTTTGTTTGATATATATTTACTCACTGTGTGATCATGTGCACATTTCCCTAGCCATATCCTCTGCCCGTTATCTTCTCGTTGCAGTGGGGTCAAGCAATGTTATATGCAACCTCTGCTAGAAGACAGTTAATCAAGGTAACCGAAGTAAGAATGTCTGTTTGACTCATCTAAGTGCCATAACTTAACTCTTCAGTGAGTGTATATCAATGCAACAGGAACAGCAGCGGATCACCTTCCTGTAGTGCTGTTTGTGTCGGCAACAAAGTGTCATATGAAACTACGGATCATCACAAGTCATGATTAAGCAAACAATGTCCACATCCACCCGTCTCTGGGCCAACTCAACCATCTCCATGACCCCCACATGTCTGCTCCTGCACAGTCTGACCCAATGGCTTAAAGAACTATCAGTGCCACTTTCTCAATAGTGGTATTGCAGCCTCAAGTTGTAGAATTCAGTATGTGGTGCCTATTGGAAAGCACATACCAGCTGAAGAAAGCAGTCCCATTGTGCATGGATTGCCTTAAATCTGACAGTTGGCGTGTGCTGGATAATTAGCTGGTGGTTAATGTCAAAGTGAAAAACATGTTACTGCCCCACCCTACCTCTTCTAGATACCTTGGAAAAGGGTAGTCAAATGTGGGAAATGGTCCACTTGGGGAGCGGCTGAGCTAGTATGTATAGCCAAATAAATTGAGGATGGAGGAACACTAAAGATTTATTTTTGCAATGCACTAATCCACTACTATCAGAGCCAAAGTCTCCACCACTTTTCACATGCCACTCCATTCTGGTGACAGTGGTCTGCTTCCACAAAAATATGCATTACCTGAGAAATCAATTGTGTGTTATTTCTAAGAGATAGGTCTGATGTTTCTTTGATCAAAGAAAGTGTTCCTATCCGGTTTTGTGAAAATCCGTCTATGGGCAAGATTATATTGGGTAGCATTGTGGGACTATGGTGCAAATGTGCCCATTGCTTGCAGTTGAGGGGTGAGAGATAGCCCTTTAACCACCACTTATTTTTTAAGTGAATGTCAATGATGTCATCTCATGTGTGCCCACATGGAAGAGGTATGCAGATGTGTACCCTACTTCCCTACTGGTGACAGTGGTAGGCTTCCACAAAAATATGCATTACCTGAGAAATCAATTGTGTGTTATTTCAAAGAGATAGGTCTGCTGTTTCTTTGACCAAAGAAAGTGTTCCTATCCGGTTTTGTAAAAATCTGTCTATGGGCAAGATTATATTGGGTAGCATTGTGGGACGATGGTGCAAATGTGCCCAGTTGAGGGGTGAGAGATAGCCCTTTAACCATCACTTATTTTTAAGTGAATGTCAATGATGTCATCTCATGTGTGCCCACATGGAAGAGGTATGCAGATGTGTACCCTACTTCCCTATCAGACAATTTGTTTGGCACAAATTGCAGTTGGCAAGCTGTGCTTGTTGCTTTTCTGCAATAAACTATATCCACATTCCCATTTCTTTAGAGGGATGGAATGTAGCCTAATATCCACCCAGCCTCGATTGCCAAACTGCCTGCTGCCTGATACCTGCAGCTGTCTCCCATCTTGAAATCTGTCACAGGAGGTGCAAAGGATCCTGGAACCGACTCAACGCTGTTGAGCACCAAGATAATCTCATTCACCAAATACATTGTGGTTCTGTCCCTCTGGTCCTTCTCTGAAGGCCCCTAGTGACATTTCGACCCCTTGCTCCCTTGGTGCTGAAACCAAATAACCTTGAACAGTTAAGACTGATTGCTTTACCCACTATCCTCCTGTCAGTATCCAGAGTGCATCCCTTTCCTTGATGAAACTAGCTGTCCTCTGTGTTCCTTTACACAGTGGGTTGTATTTTATAGTGTGCTATAACTGTCTGTTGTAATAATAATAAAGAAGCTATTTTTATACATCCTTGACTGGAGAGCCCCTTTTATCATTGGGTAATAATTGTATATTTGCTGTGTTGCAACTAACCAATAATCCACGATCTTGAGGAGATGAGCCTGCCGTTCCGTCCACGTTACCAAAATTGGACAAGGAGGTTTATAATTTACTTGTGTTTCAAATCTGGTCAGATCCCTTCTGGTGTACTAGAGGTGTGGGGCTGATTGATGGTTTAGAAATTGATATTCATCCCTGGACCACTGTTGCCCTGGAAGGTGAATCATCACACCAGCTCACTTTGAGTCTGCCAGTAGGGGATGTGAACTACAGGCAGGCCTGCCCTACCAATAGTTCACTCCCCTGACAGCACATTTTTAATTGAAGCACTAGCACTGTTAGTAATGGTGCCAGTGCTTCAGGGTTCCCATTCCCGTGCAGTCCTGTGGAACTGCACGGGAATGGGAACGTACTGTTCCTCCACCGTCTGTGATATTCCGATAGAACTGGGTTGTCAGGCGACGGAAACGGTAAGGCGCGGTTGCCTTCCTACTAGCAACCCTAGTAATGATGCCCAATGTATTGTTGTCGTCTGTGTGACCAATGTGGACTGCACGTATGTGTGTTCTGTTGGAGTGAGCAATGCACTAGGACTGCATTGTTGAATCGGTGAGAACTACGTTTCGGGAGGCAGAGCTTTGTTTACTATTTTGTTTAATCATTTTTTTACAAACATCGAATGTCTCTGTTCTCAAAGCCTTGTTTACTAAATAAAGAGTTATCAGTTTTGGTGGAATACACTCATTTTCTGAAATTGTCGACTAAATAAAATAATTGAAATTGTATTTGACTCTCACTTGCCCCTGATTATGTGCTGCCCACATAAGAGTTATTATAGAAATCGGGTTAATCCCTGTGCACATGTTTTATTTTCTGTATAATATACACCAATGTTATTTAGAATACTTAATCTTTTTATGTTTGCAACGAAAAGACCTCTGCGACTTTGATTGTGTAGGCAGCACAACATTTTCCAAGTTTTGCTGCACTAAGTACCAATAAAAGTCATTTTATTGCTCTCCAGTCAGCGGAGCCTAAGTATCACTGGGGCATGCAAGAAAACTCTTTAGCTGCTACCTGGGAATAACGCTGTCATTGAACTAGAGAGTAATGATGCAAGCACAGAGGCCAAGCACTGCTAAATCCTGTGTAATATTTGACCTTCTGATCATTTAGCACTCGGGTGGGAGTAGACTGCAGCTGTCAACCTTTACTTTCCAATTAAATGCACAAAAGCAAGAGCAAGCCACACTGTATTACTTTACCTGAATCAAGACAGCTCTTTTTGTATCTACATTGTGTTTTAAATGTGAAACTTGATTTTCTTTGAAACCTTTGTCTATGCATTTATTACGTTTTGCATGCAAAAACATCAATCGAAACATATAACATTTATATTAGCCGAACAATATTCGGGACACTTTGGCCAACCCCAAATGCGCAATATTAATTCTAAAATGGTAGATCTGTCATTCTGGTAAGCCTCTTTAAAGACGTTAAGCTCACAGCTCAGGGCAGCTTACAGAGTAATTGCCATATCAAGAGAGGTTTGCTTAAACCAACTTCTTATGCATGATATGTTTGATTTTGCACAATATTTAAATGTGTGGACTTTGTTTGCTGCACTTCGTGATGGAGAAATACCATATTTTTTATGTGTTTTTTCTAATTACTATGTAAGGTATATGTGAGACAAGTATGTTAAGAGACAGATTCGTAAATATTTTTCTCACATGAGTATGGGAGATATATTCCTGGAATAATTTTCCAGCTAAAATGGGTGTCCTCTGGTGCTTATATTCGACTTATCAAGTATCGCGGGGATGTCTGAATTGTAGATATGTAGTGCACTAACTAATGGCTCCTGTTCAATGGGCGCGTAACGTTAATGGAAAGCGTAAAGATTTGTGTAAGGCTTTTATGCCTTTCAAAAAGAGTGGGGATCATGAAAGACAGGACCTCCATCAACCAGTATACGTATTACTAAAAAAACACCACTTTTAGAAGGTACTCTTATTGATTTTTACCTATCATAACAACATTACTTTTCTCCACTTTTCCATACACACATTCAGATTGTACATTATGCCTTTTTTGTGGAAGAAAAATGATCAAAAATAGTTTATTTTAACACACATTTCTCAAATATCAAATCAATACACATACCACAATTTTGTCACACTAAAAACCATGGTATTCTCATGTACTCACTTTGTAAACGCCAAACTCATCTAAAATGCTGGGGTTAGTAGGTGACACAGTGCAATACACAATTTCAAACACAGTTTTTTTCTACTATTGCACTGGTCTATATTGACTCTACTATCACTTATTCCCAAAGGATAAAAGCAGCCTCCCTTATTTCATGCTCTTATAAGTTGGTAGGTAGCCTACAAGATGTAGAAATCTGTAGCACTCTTTTATTGTATGCTGAAGAAAATCCTATCTTAGACCATGCTTAGTTTAATGAACAATACAAAACACTCAACAAACTGTTGACACATGTGTGTTATGATTTTCTTAAGTGGGATGTACTCTCAATCAGGAGCACCTCCATTGTTCTTACATAGGCCTTCATCAGGACCTAGAGAAATTTCAAACCCCACAATGTACTTCCAACATGTTGGCGTCCCAGAAAAAAAACACTTATTTTCCAGGGAAGGGAGGTAGGCGAGGAGGAGGGCTAAGGAGATTTCAAACACAGTAATGAGTCTATGGCTAATATGCTAGAATACTCATTGGGCAACTGAAAGTGGGCAGTCCCCAAAATACAATACAAACTCCCCAATGAGAGCCAATAACAGACACACCCCAGGAGGCAATGAGACCAAGACCAAGTGTGGATGAAGTTAAGAGATAAAGTTTATCAAAAAAGGTCATGCAGAGGATTCTGCATACTCCGAGAGTGCTCTGCCAAACAATACACCGTCAGTACATTTTAAAGTGTTACATGGTCATCAGTGAAAGAATACATATAGTACAAAAGTTACTTTACAATTGGTGGGGCAGTTGGCCCAGTATAAATATGTAGTGAAAGTCTTCATGTGATTGGATGATGGTTTGGTGGGACGTCAGACATCACGTGCCTCAGCAGAGCTGGTTGGTGCAAGGTGAAGGTCATGTTGGTTCTGGGTGAGGTGGGTGGTGCAAACTCTCTAATCTACACATTACTTCAAAGTATGTAAAAATCAATCACAAGTTACGCCTGGGCATTTAGGGAGAAAACCATATATTTCATATGTACATTTTTATTAGTTCACTGCAAATCGTTGACCAGATAAAATGTGTGGGTGTTGTTTCTTTCAGGGGCATGGGAGCACAGGCTCAGTGGAAGGATGAAAACGATACATATGTAACATTGTGACATCCGTGGGACATGAGCTTAAGCAACACAGGCGCAGGATGAGAAAAAGGTGGGGGTCATCAACGCTCGTATTGAACAGCACTGCAGCGGGGAGAGGAGGCCTGGGCAAGAAAATGAGATTTAAAATACGCATAATGGGCCTGTGAGGGAGTTGGTTCAAGCTAAGGTTGTGCTTTTACATGCATTACGTTACACAACCCTGGCCATATTCACTTTATAGCAAGATACATGTTTGGTTGTTACCGCCCTTGGGGCCACGAGATTTACTTTATGTCACTTGGTTCTCCTAGCATCTTACCTATGTGCACATTGGGCCTCATTATGAGTATGGAGGTAGCCATGCCGCTTTGGAGGTAGCCATTCCGACCTTGGAGGGCCCAGTAATTCCCTGTCCTGGAACCCGCACCTGGTACATCCCCATTCCCATTTGAGCCCCCATAGTGCTCAATGGGAATGGGGAGGATGCTAACAACGGGCCCATTAATGATGCTCTGGTTGTTAGCATCCTGGTCTGCTAGTAGGTCCCGCTAAGGACGCCTGGTTTTACCAGACGTCCTTTGCAGGACCCGCAAGCAGACCTCGTAATGGAGCGGTAGAGGGATAACAGGCCGGCAGCTCTACCGGCGCTGTTATCCCTCTACCGCCTTCCTCGTAATGAGGCCCATTGTATTAACAGCAATTGACCTAGCCTGTGGGGCAGAGGCGCCTGGGCCAAAATCTCTTATCTACTACAATCAATCAGCTAACATATTTATCAAGTGTTCGTTTAGACCTTGTGAAGACTACTTTATTATGGGTTTAGAACAACAAAGGATATATGATCACACACAGGATTGGTGATAGGTGTGAATCTGAGTGGCACAAAGATGTGGGGCAGGCATCTGTTGCATCAAATGAGGGGTGAGGTTAGAGGTTGTGTGAGTAGAATATCCTCAGAGTGGGGTCTGCAAGTGCAGAGCAGGTTTGTGGAGATGGATAGTTTTTTTCCAAGACCAGGCCTTGGCCAGGTCATACACAGGGCAGTGATTTACAAAGGAAGGCGAGAGATACAGTGTTTTGTTTGTAGCGTTTTGTGCCCAGCTTTCCATGAGAACAGGACAGTCGCAGAGACACCAGAGGGAAGGTGCAGGGCGGAGTAGCTGGCTAACTGGGCGTGGACGCAGGGGAGAGGTGTGGGCTTGCAGGCTGGCATTTCTGTGAGGCATATTAGAGCAGATACGAAATGGAGTCGGTGTTCGTACAAAATTGAGTCAGTAATCATCCCCCTTGTAGATGTTGCACCTGTAGATGTACCCGCGAGGCTGTCCCACACCTTTGGCCAGAGGCGCATGGTCAGCTGTGGAACGAGCATAGGGTGCGTGCGGGGACAGGAATGGAGGGGTAGGAGCCTAAATGACCTTTCCTCCCATACACAACCTTGGCTTTGAGCAACATGTGAAAACCCCAACTCATGAAAAAGGGAACACCCTAGACTGGGTAGCCACATCTAACATTAATCATATGACCTGCTTATTTCACCTTGTCCTTGGTCAGATCATTGTTTTGTACATCTCATGGTAGTCCTGGATAAACCTGTTTAGTCCAGGGAAAGTGGAAAGAAAATTATAACTGCTAGGAACTTAAGAAAACTTGGAACCTTGGTTAGTACCTTTAGCACAGATGGTCACAGAACTTGCAACAGCTGATGATATTGCTGATGCATACATGCAGTCAGTACAGAAAGCCACGGATTCACTACCCACTCTGAGAACCAAGCTGGTTGTAGAGAAGAAACGTAATGCCTGGTTTTCATCGGACTTAAAAAAGATTAAAGCCAATAAAAATGTGTCTTTGCGCAGTCATTGCAGCCAAGAAAAGCTTTTATGATTATAGGATTATAAGTGCACAGTCAATCTCCAAGGAACTTTTCAAAATGTTAAGGAACTGGAAGACGAAATCATATACTACTGTAAAAGATGCTGCATGGTGTACTTCAATTTAGGAAGCCATGTTAGGGAAGGTGGGCATGACGAAAAAGAACATTGAGGTTATCAAGAAGCTGTGTGTCATGGTGGCCGACTATGGAGATGGGGGAATCAGGTACCTATGATCCATGACCAAAAACCATCAATTTAACTTCAGATCTATTTCTGAGACTTAACTGGCTACAATCATTGCTAATCTAAAACCTACTATCTGTAAGGGAGACCCTTGTCCCGCTATGATATTTGAGGAGTGTGTGCCGATATTGATGGGCATTCTCTATACATTTGTTAATGCATCGTTCACAGAGAATCATGTACCTGTAGGACTTAAGAATGCTGACTCACACCCTGACTGAAGAAGTCAGGCCTATTCCCATGTAAGGACTGCAACTATCATCTCATCACTAGCACGCTGTTTCTTTTAAGATTCTGGATCGTTTGGCCTACCTGCAAATTACGGCATATCTGAATGAACTCAGTATTTTAAATACATGGTAGTATGGTTTCAGGCAGGGGCATGGGATGGAGATGTCTCTGCCCAAACTGAAGTCAAGACTACTGCAATAAATTAACAAGGGGTAGACCGCCATTCTCATGCTGCTGGATTTGCCCGCAGCTTTTGATCAAGTGGACTACACAAAGTTGGTCACCAGGTTAAAAGGGGTAGCACTGTTTTAAGATACTGCCGCTCTTTGAATTTCATCTTTCTTGAGCAATCGACTGTGTAGAGTGTGGCGTGGGGAGGCTGAAGCCCTCCAGGCACACCTGATGTATGGTGTGCCTCAAGGAGCTTGCTTCTCTCGCTCCTTATTAAACATTTTCACAGTTCCTGTGTTAAACCTATTGGATGAATATAATATAGGTTTCACAAATTATGTGTATGACACTCAATGTGTCATCACGCTTTTGGGATCCCATGCAGATGATGAAAGAACCAGCAACAAGAAATATGGAATCATGCAAACATGGATGGTGGAGAATGGTCTGCCACTCAATAAAGAAAAGACAGAGTTGATGTTAACAGGCACAGGTAATAAAATACAGAGGTTGGGCACAGGCTACATCCATTTCTTAGTAGCAAGCAGCAATATTGAAACCAAAAAGAAAGTGAAGACCCTAGGCATTGTCTTGGATCAAAACCTCAATATGAGGGCTTAAGTATGTAACCTGGTATCCTCTACTGCCTACTAAATCAAACTGCCAGCAAACTCTGACCTTATATTTATCAAAAAAGTGTGATGTTGTGACAAGGGTTATTGAAGCAGCTTGTTGGTAGGGATAGCCAGGTCTGAACACGTGCGGCTACAAAGGCTACAAAATAGTGTGGTCAGGGTTATTTCTGGCCTAAAAAATGAGAGATCATGTCTCTGATAAGAGTCGCAACCTTCACTGGCTTCCAATTTAAGCTCAAATTCACTTTCGGCTGTTGGTGATTACCCATAAATGTGCTTTGGGCAAAAGCCCCATTATGTGGTTGAGGCTTTGATCAACAAGACAAGTGTTAGGACATTGAAGTCCAATAAGACTAACCAGTTAAAAATACTGTTCTGCAATCTGACGTAGGAGATGAGATGCACATTTTTCATGGCTGCACCAAATGCATGTAATGCCACCCTGCTGGAGCTCAGAGAACTGAAATCTGTGGCAATTTTCAGAAAGGAGCTTAAGATCTCCTAATTCAGATAATGGAGCCAGCACCCCTTTTTCTCTCCTCTTCTGGCTCTTTCCCCTCTTTCTTCGATCGTGTTTCTGTGTATGTATTGCTTGACTAGTGATGTTTTGTTGGTTCTATGTTGCGCCCTTAAGTCTTTGGTTCACATGGTGTGCATTACAAATGAATAAAGTATAGTAAAGTAAAGACCAGTACAGTAGTAGAAATAAACAGTGTTTTAAATTGTGTATTGAAATTTGGCAGGTGGTAACCCCAGCACTTTAATGAAATGAGTTTCGTATTTACAAAGTGAGTTCAAGAGAATATTATGGTGTAAGTGATTTTCTGGTATGTATATTGTTTGGATATTTGAGAAATGTGTTTGTTAAAATAAACAATGGTGATAATTTTTCTACCAAAAAAAGGTATAGTGCACAATCTGAATGTGTATGTGGAAAAGTGGAAAAACTGAATGTTGGCAGAATAGTTACAAGTAAATAAGAGTACCTTCCAAATGTGCTGTGATTCTGCAGATTTTGTGCCTTCCATTAACGTTACACCCTATTGTCAATCATTGGTATGGTGGAGAGGAGGGGCGGAAAGCAACTTGCATTTCCAGTACCTGCTTCCTCTATGCCATACAAATGCTCTAGCATTTGTGCCAGGATGGATGTTCATGCTGGCGCAAATGCTAAAGATCCCTATGGGAGGCCTACATAGGGATCCATTGTAAACACATTGTTCACAATTACAAATAAACGCTTGTCAGACACCATGAGGGTAATTCATAGAAATCAGCGCACAAGTGGCACACGCGGCTGGCGCACAGTGTGCGCATGCGGCAGTCTGCGCCAGCCGCGTGTGCCAAAACCCATTTCAGCGCAAAGCGTATTCATGCATTCCAACACCCAAAACCAGCCGTGGCGCAGAGTCGCGCAGCGACCCTGCAGCAGTGCCAGTTACGCCCCCAACCCCGCCCTGTGCACCATGAACAGCGCACAAAGCCAGTACATGGCGCAAAGGCCAGTGGACCAGCATACAGCCCCCAACCATGAAAATGCGTCTAAAACTCCCTGTGCACCCCTCATAATACACGTACCCCTCTTGCGCTAGCGAAATTGCACGTAAAACTCCACCCTGTTGTGTGGGCAGCCAGTGGGGCATGCACTGGGGCGATGGGCTGCCTGTGGGGAATGTACAGGGTGGATGGGGTGCATGCATGCAATCCTGGGGTACGCGGGGACTTTCACATGTGACTTTGCAGGGCGAGCGGGGTATGTGTATTTCAGGGGGTGCACGGGGAGTATCACAAGTGACTTCGCTGGGAGTGCAGTGTAGGAGTATTCTGAGGGATGCGTGGGGAGTCCTACACGCGATAGGCCTTGTGCGAGCAGGGTATGTGTATCCTGGGGGTGCACGGGAAGTTTCACACGCGATAGGCCTTGTGCGAGCGGGATATGTGTATCCTGGGGGTGCGCAGGAAGTTTCACATACGACAGGCCTTGTGCGAGTGGGGTACGTGTATCCTGGGGTTGCGCAGGAAGTTTCACACATGATAGGCCTTGTGTGAGTGGGGTATGTGTATCTTGGCAGTTAGCGGGAAGTTCCACACGCGATTTCGCTGCGTGAGCGGGGCACGTGTATTTCTGGGGGTGTGCAGGGAGTATCACATGCGATTTCGCTGAGCGAGCGGAGTATGTGTATTTCTGGGAGTGCGCAGTGAGTTCGACACGCGATAGGCCTTGTGTGAGCAGGGTACGTGTATCTTGGGGATGCGTGGGAAGTTCCACATGTGATTTTGCTGGGTGAGCAGGGTACGTGTATTTCTGGGGGTGTACAGAGAGAATCACACGCGATTTCGCTGGGCGAGCGGGGTATGTGTATTTCTGGGGGTGCGCGGGGAGTTCCACACGTGATAGGCCTTGTGTGAGTGGGGTACATGTATCTTGGGGGTGTGCGGGAAGTTTCACACGCGATTTCGCTGGGCGAGCGGGGTATGTGTTTTTATGGAGGTGCGGGGGGAGTATCACACGCAATAGGCCTTGTGTGAGCGGGGTATGTGTATCTTGGGGTGCGTGGGAAGGCTCCCATGCGATTTGGCAGTGTGGGACCTCCCAGGTGTGCCCTCCCAGGCCCTGCAGGCAGCCCACACCACAGGGGACTACCCTGCACCCCTGGCCATGCCCCGCAGGCAGCACACACACCCAGCCCATGCCCCCAAGGCAGCCCACATGTCACTGTGCACCAGTGAGCACCGACGCATGTCCCCCTGCACCCCCACCCACCCAGCATTGACAGGCATCTGCCAGCAGGCCCCGGCTCATGTCCCCTGCACCCCCACCCACCCTGCAGTGACGGGCACCTGCCAGCAGGCCCTGACTCATGTCCCCCTGCACCCCCACCCACCTAGCAGTGACGGGCACCTTCCAGCAGGCCCCGACTCATGTCCCCACCAACACGTCATCATGATCCACAATCATGGGCCTTATGGCCCCCCAAATCCCACCGCACGCCACCCCTGTGCAAAGACCCAACCAAGTATCCCATCCATCTCACATTGAAAGGCCCATTACATGATACAACCCAAAAGGCAAGTATGTACATCAACACATGTCTGTCACACACACACAATGGGTGCCGGTGATTGTGAAAACCTACATTGTGACATGCATGAAACCAATGGGAGAATACCACACAGCAAAGTAATAAACCAAAATGTATTGAACACAAAAAGAATGTAATCAAATGAAAACATAAAAACATTTTTTTTTAAAAGATGAAATGCAGCATGTCCAAAACACAAAAAAACGATGACGTCTGAATCCAAATAAATCCAAATGAAAATGTGTCCAAAGTCTCCAGCCACCAAAGCAAATCCATAGGAAACGGAAATAGTAAAATCCATTGCTCCATGGTGAGAAAAATAATAATAGAGAAATCCACTGTTCAACTATGTACAAAGAAGTAATCCAGGTTCCATGAGCCAACAAATGAAATGAAACCTACCAAAAAAATGACCTAATAAAGAACTATATATAAGAGGGTGGGGGATAGTCCAAGCGCCCCAAATGAATGAAAAACATAAAGAAAACCTAAAACTACAAACTATAAACAATGGCGGCAACCAAGTCCTACAGCTCACTTTTGGATTTCCTGGGCCAGGGCATCATCAATCTACTGGTCTATGTCCTGGAGGCGGGCCTGTTCCATGGCCCCGAGATTTCGCAGGGACGATGCCATGTCCACCTCCTACTCCCTGCGAATTGCCTCAAAGCACTCGGCCCGCCTCAGCGTCCTGCGCATGGATTTCTCCGCCCTGACCATAATGAGCCGTGCCTCTTCCTCCCGCCGCCGCTCTGTATCTATGGGCTGGCCCAACTGCTGCCACACGGAAGACACTCCCATTCCGGGGTCCTCCTGCCCTCCGGCCAATGCCTGCCCCTCTGATGTTGATGGCCGCTAGCCATCATTGCTCCCACCTTGATCCTGCTGCTGCTGTGCCTGTGCCCTGCCTCTTGTTGCCTGCACATCCTCCTCCAGCTGGTGTGCAGTTGTTGGGGTGTCCACCCCTGCTGGACGTCCGACTCCCGACTGTGGCAGGGATGTGTCCTCCACCAGCCTGGACGCTGGGTCAGAGGCAGCTCCACAGGGTAAACAGGTGATACATGGGCCGGAAGATGGCACAGAGGACGACTGGAACATAGGGGGTTCAGGTGCGGAGGGGTTCGGAAGAAGGTCCAGCACACGTAGGAATCCACCACTGGTGACCTGTCCTAGTAGGTCAACGTGGTCAAATAGGCATCTGAGATGACGTGCAGTGTCTTCACGAAAACACTCCAGGTCAGCTCACATGCCCCGTTGACGCAACGCTATCCCAGCTAGGACATCCTCAACCCGGTCCCGGATTTCCACGTCCGCAGTGAGAGGAAGGGCAGTTGTTGTGTGTTCATCCTGCAAACAGGTCTGGATTTAGGCATCCCTGCTGTTGCGGGATGATGCAGTCACAGGATCGGGGACAGGATTGCACACAGGCACCTCCGCGGCAGCCTGCTCTTCCTCCTGTCCCTGCTGCCGGACTGCACCACTAGCACCAGTGGAATCCCACCATCCGAGGAGTCCACCTCCGACCTCCGCCTCTTGGACGTACCCTCAGCAGCTGCGGCCACGGACGCTGCACCAGATTCCTCACTCCCCGATGAGATGACAACATGGGAGGGGAGCTGGGCCTTGTGTCTCCGGCTGGTGGTGCGATCCCTGCTGATTTGCTCCACAGCACTGTCTCCGCCCTCTTCATCAGTTGATGCTGCAGACACGGAGAGATAGAACACAGGCATCAGGGTACTGTACACTGGTCTGATACACACATGACAGTTGTACATGAGTGGCAGTGTCAAACTTCAAACATGGCATCACACTCCCCAACACACATGTCATTTCAACTCACACACATGGGCACATCAACAGGATTGTTGCACCAGGCAGCAGCATCCATACACAAACAACAGCATGAGCAGCCGAAGTTGAGCCTGACATCACATGCAACATGGGGAGTGCATAACACATGCACACACGCCGCCAGACATACATGCATCTGTACATCTCCATCACCTGTCGCTGTGATAACATCGCTATCCATGTCACATCTGGCAATCAGCCTCCTACATGTCAGTGTCACATGCATCCATGGTGTATCACAGTTGTCAAATACACACACATGCAAATGTACACAGTGCTGATACGTGCAGGTGGAAGCAGCATCAATGTGTGACAGCACAACCATGCCGCAGTACATACACAGATAATCAAAAATGTGTGCACCCACACCTGCATTTGCCAAGCATGCTTACCAACACCTACACCACAGATGTGTCTCACACATGAGAGGACTCACATGCGGCAGGCTCATTTCCCTGTACATGCACATGTATACATGGCCCTACACAGACATATGTAAAACATGCACACTCCTGCCACACCTCAACATGCACAGCCTCCAAGCAGTAAGCATGTACATTTACCGCGCAACTCCAAATGGGTCTGCCTCTCAAGGACCTGGCGGTGGAGCGCTGGGTGTATGTGTTCCAGGACCCTCATCTGGATGTTAGTAAGTCAGACCCGGCACACCTCTGCATCCGCTGCCTTCATGAGGCGTCGGGCCTTGTTGAGGGTCCTGGACCTGAAGTCCTCCCAGCGCTTCCGGACGTGTTGAATGTCACGAACTGCCACCCCCTCCTCGTTGATGGCAGTCACGATGTCCATCCAGGTCCTCTTCCATCCTTCATTGTCTGCGTGCAAACTTCCAAAGAGGGCATCATACTGCCCCAGGACTCGCTCCACCAGGATACCAACTTCACTGGCATTGAAGCTGGTAGCCCTCTGCCTCTCTGGCTGGGGGTTGCCAATGGTGCCAGATGGTGTTGTGTCCGACAGGGCAAACCCAGAGGCAGGTGTGGGTGGGCGACTGGGTCCTTGGGCTGGGCTGTGGAGCGATGGTATAGCAGTCGGGAGTCTTCTGTTCCAGCTGGGGTGGTCACAGCAACCACACCCCTGCAGATGGCTGACGTGCATGCACCAAACAGCAGGGCACGTGGGCAGAAGGCAGGCAGCAGAAGATGGAAGGTGGGAGCGTGCTCGGGGAACTGGGGGGCAGGAAAATGGCCTTCTGGGAAGGAGCGTGGTCTTCTGTGTGTTGTTGCATGGCCAGCTTGATACGGAGTGATCTGGCACGTGAAAAAAGTGCACGTCAGCTTGTAATTCAGGAAAGGCCCTTAGAGTGTAAGCGCGTCTGTGACGTTACGCACACAGGCGTTTCCCCATGTGCGCGTGTGTAATCTGAGAGCATGTAAGTGACGTGATGCGCGCAGGCGTTTCACTCGTGACGGGTGCATAGTGACTCACCATGTGAAAAAAAAACATGTCCGCATGTAAACCGAGGAAAGGCCCTTAGCGCGTACGCGCTTCTGTTACATAACGCATGCAGGCGTTTCCCTCAGCACAGGTTAACGGTGAGCAGGGCCAACAGTTTGCTGTATGTGCCTTTTGTGGAGACCGACGTGTGTTGCTACTTTGTGTTGTTTTGCGCGCCTTCACAACTTCACAGCGGATCAAGGACATATCTCTTCTTTTGGCGGTGGTATTGGCTATGCATGTTTTTCATTATCACGCTATTTTTGCCACTGCGGGTGCCCCTGTGTATCGCGTACCCAATTTTGAGGTCATAGTAGCCTGCGTGTCCCACGTGTACGTGTTTTTCATGTTCCTGGGTGCCACCGCGTACTGCGGGAGGTTAATTCCATGCACATAGGCTGCAGGGGTTGCATGCATGGTTTTACTGCAGTTTTGGGGTGCCTGAGCGTTGTGTGACCCGTCACTTAATCACCGGGGTCACATACAGCCTTTCAGGTGTAGGGGTGCTGTTAACATCTTGCATCCCACCCCTTCACCCCAATTGCCCAGGACAATTGCCGTGTACACCTCCCATTGGCACCACTACATCTGTGCCGGCACTACTCCATCTGTGCCATGGTTGGGAGGCCACGTAAGGTGAGGGGCGCCTCAGCTGGGCGTACTCCACGTGGTGGGCGTGGTCAGGGACATGGCCGGGCTGACCAGGGAGTAGGGGGACTCCAGGGTGTCGAGGGTGGCTGCAGAGGGGGAAGAGGCAGGGGTGCACCAGCTCGGCACGATGCTGTGCCACATGTTGGTGCAGTCATGCCACCACCCCCTGCGGTTCCAGGAGATGCAGTTCTTGCATCTGACACTGGCGCCCATGTGACCCGGCAGTCCGTTTCATCGACTGCCATGGGCCCAAGGGTAGTGGTAGCTGCAGGTGCAGCTGTGGACACCACCACCCAGGCTGACAGCGCAGGCTGCATTGGCACATGAAGAGTCCATGGAAGAATTCAAGGTGGTCAGGAGGCACACCATAAGTGCACGCAGGGATTCCCTGATCGAGGCACGTGACCCTGGGGCAGCTATTTCATCTGCTGCCCTAACCAGCCGGGTGTTGGCAAGTGCAGGGGCAGATGCAGTCGACACGACCCCGGTTGTGAGTCTACCAACCAGGACAGTCCCGGTCAATGACCCTGGCACAGCGGATGTTGCTGTGCAGGGTCCATTCCAGGGCACCCAGCAGCCACTGACGCAAGTCAGGGCTTCACTCCATGTTCCACCTGCCACTCCCTATGCTCATTCGACCAGCGCCACTGCCCATACTGATCAGGACGGCATTTGCCTGCCAGGGTCCGTACCAGCGTCCAAGAGGAGGAAGGTTGCACCAGCAGTAGAGGCTGGGGCCCCATACACAGCTACGGCCTCCAGCATGTCAAGGAAGAAGCCTTTCTGCAAGCAGGAACTTGACTTCCTCGTGGACTACGTGCGGGAACACAACCATGATATGCTAGTGGGACCGAATTGTCAAACTATGGCTGCCCATCGGAATACCCACTGGAAGCAAGTTGCGGATCATGTGAGTGCATTCGTCCACGAGGTGCGCACAGCGCAAGAGTGAAAAAAGCGTTGGAATGACCGCAAACGCAGCCCTAGGGCAAAGCATGCCTAAAATTACAACATGACTCTGGTGACGCGGTGGGCCACCACCTCAGGAGGAAGACCTCACTCCGCACGAGGCTCTCATTGTGGAGTTCATTCCAACAGAATTGGTCGAAGGAGTGGGAGAGATGCCGGACTTTGATGCCCAGTCCAGTGAGTGTTGATGCCTGTTGGTCGACGACATGTGTGTTTTGCATGTGTGATGTGTTGTGCTTGACTGCCACAGCATCTCCTGTTTACATGGTTTTCATGTGCAAGTAATGGAATGCTTGTATGATACGTGCCTGCTGTGCGGGATAATGGACATGTAGAGAAGACAGGGACTGTCCTCACCACCACACTTGCACCCTAATCACATGCTAGTCACCCAGCTGCCCCTACAGTCCATGTTTCATCTCTATGGCCCTTCTGCATGTAGCCTGGGGTGTGTTTCCTTGCAGCACTGGGACTGTGTCATTGCATGACTGACGTGCATGTGTCCTCTACGTGCATGCGGGTACTCCACATAGGCATGCTTCCTTGCCCCTTAACCGACCCTGTGCCCCAATTTCGTCATTGAAGAGGTGTGCATCACGTTGGTGTACTGCAATGGCCTGTTCAAGACTCCTGTGTACATGCAAACTTCCACCAGCCAACCTGCCAGACACATGCAGTGGTGTACATCCTCTGCACTTCATGCAGGTTGTATCACTTGGACTGTGCAGCTGGCAGACGCTCCGCTGGAACATGATTTCACGTTCATGCTGCATGTGTATTCCATGCATTCCCCTATGTGTCCTTGACTGGATGATCATTGTAGTACATGTCCAGGATGACGTACCTTTCTTTGATTTTGATCATCCATTCCGTGCCGACTATGATCAGTCCCGCACCACACATATGTTTTGGGTGTCACAGTCTGTGCAGGGCACAGGCCTCACCATGTTTCTGGCCCACTGACTCTGTTCAACTGGTGTAGGGGCGTCTGCACACATGTCTGTACTACTGAGGGGTCATCATATGTCCTGCTTTCTGGCCCATCATCATCTGGTATGTTGTTAGTTGAGTGAGATGATGCACAGGTCTCTGGTCACCCTTTCACTGACAAGCAATGCATTGCTGAATTTTCACTTGGGGGGGTTCTTGCAGCCATGCACATTGCACGTAATGCCTGGACTTGCACTTGCACTGCCTTCAAGTCAATTGATACACATCATGATGTGCTTGCTCATGTGGATAGTGGATAACGTACACATGTCCTGCACTGCATCAAACCACTTCACAGCCGTGGTACAACTTTCTGCAATCCTAGTCCCTGATGCTATGTCAAAGTGACCGGCCATGCATGCAAGCTTCACATTTGTGTGCGACATGTGTGATTCATCTCTTTGCTGTCAATGTGATGTCTATGTCTGTGTTTGTTATGTGCTTCAGACATTTGCACTAATGAGATATGTTTCTACACTTTCAAGATGATGATGCAATGGAGCCAGAGGGTGGTGTTGTCATGCCAGACACAGGTTTGCTATCACACCAGCAAACTGGCACAAGTGGGGGTCATGGGTGGTAGGCCACGAGAACCCACATGTGTTACAGACCATCTTGTCTGTGGCTGGCAATGAGTCAATCCCGGACAATCACTCTGACGAACATGTCGAGTTGGATGTGCATCCGGTCCATTCGTCTGAGGTGAGTGATTCTGATGTGGACGCTCCTCTGTCCGCGACACCTGCGCTGAGGGGCCAGATGGTGGTGGCTCCTCCGCCTGTGGTGGATCGGGACGCAAGTTCACCCTCCACACCAGTTTCTGATGTGCCTGGGGCATCACGTAGATGGGGGCAGTAGTCCTGCAGCCGTGGCGATACCAACCCAACAAGGTCGTCAGCGCCTTGGCCACCGCAGGTGTCAAGCCCACCAACATGGTGGCCGCACACCACCGAGGTATACTGAATGGGAGCAAGACATGACTGCCAATTCAGAACGCCATGGGGCAGCAATGGAAAACATCGCTGTGAGCATGGAGCGTGTGGCCCAATCCACGCTCCCCCCTGCTAGGCAGGTGCTTCTCCAGCAGCGGGCAGCACAGTCCACGGGCCGCTCATTCAGGCTCGTCATGGCGGCCTCAGACAGGGCACACCGGGCTGAAATGTTGTCTTTGCGGCAAGCAAGTGCTGCTCACGCACAGGCACACATGGATGCCCTGAGGGAGGAGTATGCTTCCCTCAGATCCACTGTGGGTGTCCTCCTGATGTCCCAGAGGGAGCGTTCAGAGGAGAGGTTTGCGCAGCTTGAGCGTACCATCTCGGCTGAGCTACATGCTTGCCGGGAGGTACATCAGTTGTCCAGCCAGGCCACGCAGGAAGAACTCTGTGTTACACGTGCTACCTTGCAAGAGGAAGCACGCGTATCACGAGAGGTTCTGCATGCTGACCTACGTATCATCGCCGCACAGAACCAGGCTCACCCGTCCGGCAGACTTGCTGCCGACGAGGGGCAAGCTGTGCCTAGGTGTAGTCAGGCTCCTGTACCACGTCTACCCTTTCAGGAGGATACTGACTCGGACAACGAGATATCTCCCACACAGGTCTAGCTGTGCAGGCGTTGAACCCATAAAGGTTCTTTTTTTTGCTCAACATCATCGCATGTAGGTGTTGAGCTGCACCCTGTACCTCCCCCCTCCTGGGTGCCTCCCCCGGGTCGTATGTGGCCATTTTTGATTTTTATATTAGTTTAGTTAGTTAACATTCTATTTGATAGTTAGTTTAAATAGGTAAGGTAGGTTTTTCATAGTTAGTTTAATTGGTTAATATAGTTTAAAGATGCTTGTCTATTGTACTTTCATGTGACGGTGTGATGCTTTGTGGCTTTTGAAAGCATCCACTGGCTGTTCCAGCTGGGCCCTTCAAGCTTGTCTCGTGTATGTGTTTGCAGCTTGGGGTCCTGACTCACATAAGCTACTCCTGCTTCCCTTATCCATGGGCTCGCAAGGATGGTTCGGTTTTACAGTCTATTTCACAAGGGCTTTGGAATGTCATATCTTTGGCCTGTCTGTTGCTGTACTACTTGTGTTAACACCCCTAGTGGGGATTGTAGGGGTCTTATCGACCGCATTTCTGCATTAGAGATGGGTGATTCATGTGTCCATTGATTGCTATACATTCTGTTGTATGTTTATATTTATTTACTTGATTTAATCAATTCAATGATTTTTACAAAAACATTGTAGAAGTGAAGGAAACTCAACATCAACGATAATACAGAGGAAAGAAATTCCAAACAAAAGGTTCATGTAGGCGTAGAAAAACATAGAAGAAGAAGACAAAGAGTTTGTAAAAGTAAACAAGAGAGTAAAAGTAGAAGTAGAAATAGAAATAGAAAGAAGAGAACGAGGGAGGGCAAGAAACTCCCGCAGACAGTAGAGTAAACAGAGTTAGACAAAAGGAAAACATAAGTCGAAGTAAACCGACGTTTCAAGCCAAAACTACACATTTCTTGTAGAGTCAATAGAATTTTGGCTTTCCAGAACAGTTCTCTTCTTTAATTTACTGCTTTGAGAAGACTCGTTCTGCTAAGGTTGGGTTTCTGCCCCTGCTGGCCACTTTGACAAGATAGATTGGAGAGTTTGTACTGTGGCAATAGTCCAAGTTGTTCTTTCTCCGCTCATCAAACGGTACCACCATACTTCCTCTTCCTTTGTGTAAGATGCGAAGAGGTGAGATAACAGATATTTCTCACCTATTTCTCTTGTACCAGGACAGTTTAGTAACAAATGGCGTATAGTTTCCACCTTTGCTTCGCTTTCGCAGAAACAACATAAGTCTGAGGTGCTTTGTCCTCTCAGTTTTAAAATTTGGTTTCTAGCCAACAGGTTTAATCTGGCTCTTAAGAACAGGTTTCTTTTCTGATTTGCTAGGAAACTTGGCTAAATAACTTGGCACCGAATTCATTTTGGTTTGGTAAGGCGGGAGATGGCTAACTGACTTCACCTTTGCAGCAGTATCCAAAGTTTTAATGCAATCTAACTCGGCCATTTACCTTTTTATTCTTTTCGGGTACCGAATCAGTTCGTTCTCTGAGGACTGAATTTCAAGCAATTTTGTTTTGCACGCTGCTTCCCAGGAGTTTAGCACATTACAGCGGGCGGCTGTTGTTTCCGCACGTATTATCGCGAGTAAATGTGGGCAGTCTGGGAGCAGCGTTTTCCTGTAGAGGGACATTGCTTTGATCTCCGTGGTCCCTGCCAACGATAGGAGACCCAGCTCTCTTCTGATTAAAGGCATAGAAGTGGTCTTAGGAAGGCCTAAAACTGTACGCCAGAAGTACCCCTCGAGTTTCAGCCAGAGATTGGCGGGGGTATGTGGTTGTATGTTCATTTTGTTTCATGTACATGTGCTTGATGCACTTCATGCTGTAGACAGTGGCGGCACACTTTTGCCTGTCAAAATCACACTGATGGTAGATGGAATAGTGATGTACGTCTCTGACATGGCCCAGTCACAACCTGCATGAAGAGACACACACAGGGAACTTTCAAGCATTAATTATGTTTTTGTGCCCTTTCTGCAGGAGATTGAGCCTACAGACCACCTTTGCCGGCAGACATGGCCCATTTTATGTCTGGCAGCTGGACACGTTCGGTGGTGCAGACATGCGCATGTGTGTGCAAGCAGAGCCACAGGGATTGCGCTCATACATCCAACAGAAGCAGACATTTTTCCAGGAACTCCAGGCAATGTGAGCAGCACAAGGGGCACACACCACACCCAACCTAGCACATGCATGCTAAGTAGCACCACTGGCGGTGAGCTTGGACAGATATTGGTGTTGAAGCGCACAGTACAGCTTAGATACATTGGTGGAATAATGGCAATTTGATTTCCGAGTTGTCAGGGGCACACGCAGGGGCTGTCGCACATATCCTCTGGTCAACCATGCTCCATTGAGGCAGATGTATTAGCCCTGTAGTGTTCCGAGCCTGAAAAAGGAGCGGCACACAGGGACACCCAGCGAGGGACAGACTCGTGGGCAGTGCATATCATTTGCATGTTCCAATTGACACATCCACTACCTATTTTATTTTGGGGATGGCGGGACACAACTTGTACTGAAGTCGTACCTCCCTATATGCGTCTAGCTGCTTACCCAGGGGCCATTGCATGATGTGTGAATCTTGACATATTGGTGTTCCATTTGCCATGCACCCACGTGCGCCTGACTTAATGCATTGACAGTGAATGCACCAACATGGGGGGAATCTTACGCATGGGTACAAAGCAGCAGACAAGAATGTTTGTTTGAGGAGGAGTTACTTACTTTGGGGCATGTATGGTGGTGTGGGTGTGTGTTATAGACACACACAGATCAGTAACTCTGACTCTCTTTGCAGCATTGAACTTATCCTGTTACCGGACCTGAGAGTGCACAGGCAGGAGGCCAGCACTCAACCCAGAGATAAGTCTCTCTTTGACTTCCATTTGACACATTTGGTACAATGTGCATGATGGACACGTTTTGTCTGATTGAGTATGTGTTAATGTGTATAGTATATTTTTGTATTTTCCGTACTTTCCATTGCTAATCTGACTCCCCTCCCCTGCCCCTCTTTCTGGTTATCCTGAATACCAATGCCTGTCCAGATAACATATCCCTGACCCTCCTTCCCCACTGGGGTCTCAGAGGCCTGTGTAAGTTTGACCTTGCAGGCTCCCAGACCACAGTGGGAGTGGTTGGTTTGTGCCACTCCTGCACCTGTACACCGGAGCTGTGACACTACACATCAGTTGGTGCTGCGTCATTGTATATTATGTACCAAACATGGTACACATCCTGTTGTGGCATTGCTTAACTGTGCTACCTTGGTTGTTCCATCATAGTGCTTGTACTTGTGCTTTGTGATTTACTGCTACTTCAAGTCATCTACTGGAGACTCTTCAGGTGTTTTTGGCTGCCTTGCTTGTGTGTTTGGCTCCTTTGAGTTCTCTTCAATTTGGTATTTTTGCTAGTGAAGGTGGCCTCTGAGGGTGCTGGACACTATTTAGACGCAAGGTGGAAGATGGAGAAAAAGGGGTAGGGTGATCCTGTGACCAGGTAGACTTAAGGAAGAAAGCTACATACCCCAGGCACAGTTGTTCAGTAGGTCATGGTAATATGTGAATGAGGGAGTGTCTTTGGTTGTTGGACAGTTGTCTTGGCCTACAGTGTGATGGTCACCCTGACATTGCAAATGTGGTGTCCTATGTACATGATGTGTTCTGCTGGTCAATGCCTGTTCCTGTGATTTGTTTGCCTTTCAGGTGTGAGGGGATTGGTGTGATTTGACATGCTGGGTTGTACACTTGGGGAATGATCACATGTGATGTGTAGAGGGGACTGATGGTCACTTGATTGCACATGCATGTATTGAGTGCATGTCCCTACTGACACACACAGTCACACTATGATCCACAACATGTACAACCACCCTTCCATGTCTACATGTGCACACAGTTAGCCTTCTGGGGACCACTGTGTCCCTGCAGCACATGATCTATGACCATTTGTGGATCCTGTACATGCGTCAATTGTGTATTTATTTATTTTGTCCTTTTCATGTAATGCTCAAGGTGTGCCTCACACACAATGGCTGGTCACTGTGCTGTGTGCTGAGCAATGTGTTGCAGGAGACGCACACAGCACACGGATTCAGGAGTAGGGATTTTGCCAAATGTGCATGTGAACAGGCATTCATTGTTATGTTCATGCTACAACTGTTGGTATACATTTGGGTATGACTTGTTTTGTGTGGGAGGTTGTTGGTCAGTCATTTGATCTGATTCCATGACAGGCGTCATTGTCTGAAGCCACTTTCTATTTATCACATTTCACTTTGTATATTATTGGTACTGTGTTGGCCTTTTGCTATTGCTTGCCATGTCATGGTGTGGCAGACAAGGGTGATGTGGTTTTGGAGGGTTTGGGTGACATAACAGGGATTGTCATGGCCTGTTTTGCAGGGGTGTGTCATACACACCTTGCATGTTTTCATTTTGGTCACACAGGATTGGTTAGGTTTAAGTAGCTAGGGATGCACACAATGTAGCTTGTTGCAACATTGTGCAGGACACATGCTGCCACAATGATCCTGCATACTACTGGGGGTGCATAGAGTAGCTGCCCGCCAGAGCGGTCAAGGGAGAGGAAGCGTGACTTGAACACTCTGAATGTGCACTCCACTATGCCCCTGGTTGCAATATGGGCAGCATTGTATCTTACCTGGGGTGGTGTGGTGGGGTTCCAGATTGGTGTCATCATGTGGTCTCTCAGAGGGTAGGCACTGTCCCCTGGAGAGGTGATAATGGTTGAGATTATTGGGGTTTGTGTATGTAACTGTGTGTGACATGCATGTATGTGCAAAGGCATTTGTACTCACCTAGGAGCCATGTGTCGCCATGATGCTCAACTTCCAGGGCTGATACTGTCATGGGTGGAGCCAGGGTAGTTTGCATAGACAGAGGTGATGATTCCCTTTGCCTCGCATACCCCCTGCACATTGATGGAATGCCAGTGCATGTGGTTTCGATAGATGTGCTCAGTGGCCTTAGGTGGACGTAGGGCCACATGGGTGCAATCTATGGCACCGAGCACTTTGGGGAAGTGTGCCACCCTCTAAAAGTCCTGGACAACAGCCTGCCTTTCTCCGGGTGTTCTGGGCATGTATCGGTGCCTGCGGACTGAGAGGTGCGCAGTCATGATTGCCAACACCTGGTGTAGGCAGCGTGACTGCGTGGCCTGTGAGACCCCTCCCCACTATTGCAGTTGTCCGCTCAAATGACCCAGTGGCCAAAAAATGCAGGACATTGAGCACCTTCTCCAAGGGGCTCAATGCTTGGGAGCAGAGGGTGGGGGATGTTAGGTCATCTTCCCACTCCCTGACCATGTCTAGGATGATACGAGGTGGAAACCTATACCTGCCATAGACCTGGTCGTCAGGCGTCCCAAAAAGGCTAGTCCGGGGGGAAAAAATGCGGGCCAAGGCTATTCTCCTCCTCCTGCGGTGTCCCACGATCAGTTCTGTGACAAATGGGGCATTCATTGTAGCTGAATATACGTGTTTGTTGTTTGCGTGCACTTTTATACTGTGCGTGGGACGCTTACGCCTGCCTTCCTGTGGCGGACGTGTTGACGCCTGTTCGCGTCTTTTAGCGTGTGCTTGTTTCCTGTATTTAAATCCATAAATACGAGTTGTTCGCGTGCATGTGAGCATTCCCTGTATTTCCCTACAGTACTTCCCCAGTTATGCCTTCTTTTTCACGTGTTGTTCCCCATTCCGCGTGTTACGCCCCGTGTCCCACCCCCTTTTTGGTGTGTGTGCCGATGTTGTGCGCCACACACAGCGTTCGGGTTGTTGCAATGACGTGTGCAGTGGAAAACACGCGCCGGCCCTTCCTTGAATCGCACGCGTGTGCTTGCTTTTTCACGCTTGCGGCACCTTGCGCCAGCTTGCGCTGAGATTTCCGGCGCACATTTGTTCCATGAATTGGCCCCCATGTATTTTTCATTGTGTACTGCTTAACAAGCAAGCATGGTTAGCAGTGTTCACAAATGATAATTGCAAAGCAGCACTCACAATCAAAAGTAAAGCTGTTAAGCATGCCAGCACGCCAGCCAACTGTGAACACAGTTGAGTTACATTCAATATATTAATGATATACGTAACATGTTAAGGTTAATGAAAAAGTAATGTGTAGCATGATGGATTGCTAGTTTGTCAAAACTTTCTTTAATATGTCATTATTGAGAATGCTAGATCACAGAGATGACCTTTTTGGAAAATCCAAATTGGGGATAGAAGTTCAAGCAAGTCATCAAAGGTTAACTAGCATTATACCTCATTATGGGCATAAATACCACTGTGTTTTTTAATGTGATTGCGCTATTATGAAATGCTTCTGTGAATCTGAACGTATTACACCCATGCAGTAAATTACAATACCATCACTTTGCTGCCACATTACTGTGGCACCATACTATGACAATCATCAGAATTACAATGGCAGAATTACACCTTCATTCTGATAAATTCCCTATGTAGTCCTATTGTGTTGCAATTCCATGGGACCAAGTTGTGATAACTAATCGATTTGGGCAGTAACTCTGCAAATGTACTGCCGAATTACCACCAAACTCGCTACGATACACATTGCATTTAAGGTCCGTTCTTTGTTCAATTTCCAGAAGTTGGATACTCTGATATGTATGGATTTTTCTGTCAATTTAAGAGGCAAACATTAGTCATCATTTTACTTTGTGTATGTTTTTATTGCTCAGAGGTAATCAATGTGATCAATGTATCTCACTGTATTGTAATTAAAGCAACACCTGTTAATCAAAGTCTAATGCTGAGCTTCACCTGGGCCGCATAATTTTACAATGACATTTTTTTGGGGAGTGAAATAAATAGAAATGCCAAAATAGTTAACAATTTCTGTGATGAATAATAATAGAACAACAATCATAAATCATCATCTATATATATATCGTACAAATGTTGGAGAATTCTGAGCAGAACCATTCTGGAAGTATTTCACGCTGTTTTTGAATGATTAACTTTAAAAAAAAAATGAGAACACTGGTTTTGCAAATGACAACATGGCGTTTCTGCACATGCGCATTTGCAAACCAATAGAACATGCTAACCCCTGTGGGGGTCATTTTGTAGTAAGTGGAGCAGAAAATGAATGTCAATACTTTGTAGGACAGCACAGCGGAGATAATACCTCTGATTTTCTTGCCTCCACAATATCAGGCGAGCACATCGTTTTACACATCCATGACATTTTCTTTCAAGCGTAACACAAATTGATTTCAATGGAATGCACATCACATTACACCTGCATTCTATTGGAATCCATTGTAAAATGACTTGTGCAAAACATATTCATAGGCAGTAGTTTATTGCTCTCAAACACGTGAAGAGAAAAGACAATGTTGACTTGTTTTATTTACTCTTCCTACTTACACTTTGCTTTGAGAGTATTCAAAATTGCATGCAGTGGACCAGAAACACGTGGTTGGTCCTGTGCAAAGAACTAGAATATATTATAAAAGGACCCACTCTGTAAACGTCCAGTATGTGCCCAAATGTATGTCAGATTTCTTGAATGCTAATCATACAATCAACTAGAGGTGGGCAGTCGTAAATTGTACCTCTTAATTGTATCCACTTTGTATGACACATTACACGACTTTTGAGTTTTCTTTGGTGAGACCCCATCCAGGGATTCACATGAGATATGAATCCATAGATGTGTTGGCTTGGGGGGACCTAAGCTTCCTAGGGCAAGGGACTTATAAATGCACCATATTCCTCATGCAAGCACTCTTTAATGATGTGTCTTTTGGGCTGTATTTGGTGTTGGCAATTTTAAATGGAGTACAGAAGCAGTACTCTACGGATGTCCCTTACCGGTGTATGCATACAAAAACCCAGTGTCAGAATACAACTATGTAGTATTCTCATATATTATGATAATGTTAATGTTTCATATGTAAGTTATCTCGGCTCCCCACCTGCGCGTGAGTTAGAATGTTTGTGACAGTGAGAATGCTGGTGTGGAGTGAGTGTTCGAAAGAGGACCGTTAGTTGGAGATGTTGAGAGGATGAAGTGAGGCGGAGTGCGGGGCGCCGGTTCTTTAAGTAACAGTAAATAAAGAAAGTTTACTTACCTTCGAGTCTCGCATACATCAAATGGCGATGAGGATGCCGGCGCCCTGAGGACCCACAAAGTTATGATGCATCTATTGAAGGGTTTAAGCGGAACGCTGGTATATCAAGATGATATAATTGTATATGGTAAAGGGTCTGAAGAACATGAAGGGAGATTGAAAGAAGTGATGAAGAGATTGGAAGAAGTTGGGTTGAAAATTGAGAAAAGCAAATGTAAATTTGGAGTGGAAGAAGTGGAGTATCTAGGGCACACTGTGAATGGAAAGGGATATAAGCCTAAGAGAGATGCCATGAGAGCAATCAATGAGTCGCGTAATCCAAACAACAAAGATGAATTACGATCATTTTTAGGATTATGCGAATATTAAAACAAGTTTGTAAAAAAAATTGCGAGTGTAACAGAGCCATTAAGGAAGTTGTTGAAAAAGGATGTAAAATTTACTTGGAGTGATGAATGTAGTGAGGCTGTTGAATGCATAAAAAGAGGAATTTGCAATTCTTTGGAGTTGGGAGGATTTGAGTTTGGGAGGTTGACTAAGATCATGGTGGATGCAAGTGGGAATGGTTTAGGAGCAGTTTTAACACAGATAAATGAGGATGCCAATGAGAAGACAATCAGTCATGCTTCTAGAGCTATTTCAGAAACAGAGAGCAGATATTCTGTAATTGAAAAGGAATTGTTGGCTTGTTCATGGGCGGTGAATTATTTTAGAAAATATTTGTGGGGAAACAAATTCATAATTCAAACGGACCACAAACCTTTAATTGAAGTTCTTACGGTGAAAGGAATGCGTAAAGCTTCGCCGAGATTAGCCAGACTTAGTCTAAAATTACAGGACTACAATTTTTCGGTAAAATATGTACCAGGGAAAAGGAATGTAGTCGCCTATTATTTATCTAGATTATCTTTAGAGAGTGGTGATACAAGTGTGGAATTGGATGAAGAAATGGTAGAAGTCATTTTTGAGGTTACGTCCAAGGACGAGTGGATTGAAGAATTGAGTAAAGACGATGAATTGCAAGAGATAAGAAGATACACTGAATCAGGGTGGCCTGAGAAAAGGGCAATCAGTGAAGGTAGTAGGAAATATTGGGAAGTTAAAGATGAATTGTCCATGGAGGATGGATTTTTAGTGAGGGGAGATACATTGATTCCCCCACGCAAGTTGTGGAGTGAACTAATTGAGAAGGCACACATGGGCCATCCTGGTATCACTGGCACGAAGAATAATGTGCGTTTGAAATACTGGTGGCCAGGTATGGATCTTATGATCGAGAGGTTTATCAGGAATTGTTGGCCATGTCAGAACAGTGACAAGAGCTGTAGGATTGTCAAGTCTAAACCGATTAACATTGAAAAAGGTAATGCACCATGGGAGATGGTAGGAATAGATATCATTGGACCATATGTAAGGTTGGTTGGGGAGAAGAGGTTCCTGATAGTTCTGGTTGATTATTACTCGGGGTCGGTGGAAGTCAAAGCGGTGAGTAGAATTGATACCAAAGAGGTAACGAAATTCATAATGCAGATCTGCAGAAGGGAAGGATTTCCAAAAATAATAATAAGTGATAATGGAGTTCAGTTCAGAAGTAGAGAAATGAAAGAATTTGCTAAGAGATCAGGAATTGAGTGGAGATTTTCGTCGTTATATCACCCACACACCAATGGGTTAGTGGAGAGATATAACCGCGTAATTGTTGAGGCAGTAGAATTGGCTTTGAGTAATAATATGCCGGTAGACGAAGTTCTTGATGAGAGAATATGGAGCACTAGGATGTCAGTTAGAAGAGGTACGGAAGTCTCTCCTGTTGAATTAATGAGGGGAAGAGCTCCTAACACTTTGCTAAATCCTGAATGGGTTAATCACAGGAGAAGTGTTAGTACTAGGTTACAAAATGCTGATGAAAATATAGACATGAGCAAAATATATACAGGAAGGTTTAAGTCTCCAGAAAAGAGTAAGTTGAAGATATTACCAGGAGATTTGGTGCAAATTAAATTCGGACACAATGTTAAAAAGGGTGACTCTAAATACAGGAGTCCCGTTAAGGTGATACAAGTTTTCAGGAGAGCGGTGAGAGTTGCGGGAGGATCGGTATGGAATATGGACAGGGTTAGTAAATGGATGTGGAAGGGTAAGAATGAAAGAGTCAAACAAATCCAATTTGAGAAAAGAGTGATTGATTTGTTTGGAGACGATCATATTCAATATGGATTTGAAAATATGGATATGAATGGTGATGTGATGAGACAAGTTGAAGGTGCGAGAGCTCAGCAAGGTGAAGTAGTTTTTGAAAATAGAAATGTGCGTGGTTCTAGAGAAAGGAGGTTACCGTTTTGGTCCAGAGATTAAAGGATGTCCTTTATTTCAAGATTGTTTAGGAATAGTACACGTTGCACAACCGTGTTATGTTTGAAGCTCTTGATTTCATGAAATTGTATTTATGTGTAAAATTTAAAATGTATATCATTTCTACTGCTCAATATTGTGAAAGGGGGATGATGTAGTATTCTCATATATTCTGATAATGTTAATGTTTCATATGTAAGTTATCTCGGCTCCCCGCCTGCGCGTGAGTTAGAATGTTTGTGACAGTGAGAATGCTGGTGTGGATTGAGTGTTTGAAAGAGGACCGTTAGTTGGAGATGTTGAGTGGATGAAGTGAGACGGAGTGCGGGGCACCGGTTCTTTAAGTAACAGTAAATAAAGAAAGTTTACTTACCTTCGAGTCTCGCATACATCAAACTACTAGATATTGTGTCCTCAAAATATGAGGAGGGTGCATATGCAAGCATATTTGAGTGTTATGCAGTTCTTCCAATTCCTGTGTCATTAAATGGTGTGCATCTGTACATTTCCTACAACTAGTGAACAGACCTAACACAAGAAAGACGTGGCAATCTAAGAAAGAAGTTGGAATAACTCTGTTGAACTCCCTTTTCCACGAAACTGATTTCAGAGTATAAAGTTCTGACAGTGTGTGTACACCCTAATCCATCACAGGACATGTCCAGTGCTTTTCCGATTGCCCTATGGGACCAGCCAAATTGCAAACACTCCTCTTTCACTACTGAGGAACGACTTTCCCTGGTCCATGTGAGGTACATCAAGAAGGCAAGCACATCTAATTACAGAGAATGCTGACATCATGAAGTGTTTGTGTTGAATGACTGTCTGAATAGCATTGCATATAAATAGCCTATTGTAACATTTACCTGTGCCCTGAGCATTTCCACCACGTTTGCATCATTCTGAAACCATATTTACAGATAAGTGTGGTAGTGAGAACAGATGTGAAGGCATAGGAGTTTGGAATTTACTGGAGACATATCAATTGATGATTATCTTGCTGATAAAGAGTTTTTGATTATGTTGAGAGGGGGTGTAGGCCCTGCCAGCAGGAGGAGCTGCTTGCTATTTGCAGTTCGGTGCTGGTGGACGACATGGAGCATGCTGTGTGCTGGACGTCACAGTAACAGATGAACAGAGTCATGGGTAATGCCGGCGTAAGTGAGCCAGTCAGAGATGTTTCCTCCACCTTGTCGGCGGCCGATGTGATGATGTCGTTGGGCTTGGAGGGGGCATTCCAGCGTGGGTTGCTGGAACGCGCTGTTGTCCTGGAACGCAGTGTAGGTTCTGAAGAGCTGCATGCGGTGAAGGAGGGTCAGACCCTGATGGGACGCAACGCTGATGTGGAGTGCAGCGTGGAAGTAGGGTGTGTCAATATTAATGCATTTTTAAATCCTGAAGGCACTGGAGTGCTTTTTGTGCAGTGGGGGGCATCCGTATTGTCAGAGGAGCCCATTACAGTATCTGCGGGTTCTCGTGATCATGTGAGAAGGGGGAACAATAAAGGGTGCAGCAAAATGCAGAAATTGTTCACTGGATGTGAGAAAGAGACGGAAGGTGGTCGCAACGTGCTGGTGGCAAAGGGCTTGTGTTCCATGTGCATCAAGAGGTGGACACGGCAGCAGGACTTTTGCGACACGTGCTGTGGCGTGGCAATGAGCTTGAGGGAACTTGATCCTGACTTGTGGGGTGCCTATGTGTGCATGAAGGCTCTTCCCAGGTCTGAGGACTAAGTACGGTAGGTGTTTGGGAGAGGCCTGTAATGATGTTTGTTGTGTATATATTGTGGCCTTGGGGTAATAGTGTGCCATGGGGTTGGGCCCTGGGTTGATGTTCGCAGTCTGGGCCTGTTGTATGGAATATGAAGAGTGTTGGGTTTATGTTTGTGGCCTATATAGGTTTAGGACACTGCAGGGTTCTGTGGACTTGTGGGTGCGTGGGTCCTAGGTCATGTGTTGTATTTGTGAGACAATGCTTACTTTGGCAGGGGGGTGGACGCTCTTCTGCGGGGGGGGGAGGTATTTATTGTTTTTATTCATCGTGCACTTGAGGAAGCTGAGTTGAGGGCTGCACTTTGACTCTGTGTGACATTTGGTTGGGGAGGCGTACCCATGTGCGTCCCTTTTTTGCCCATTTTACTTATGTAATTCCCATTTGTTTTATTTGTTGGTATTGTGGTGTTTAGTGTTTCTTTATAGGGGAATGTCTCCTGGTAATTTCCAGAGTGGCAGGGTGGGCTCTGGTGATCATGGGCAGTGAGGTGATGTCTATTTTTAGTGGCAGCAGTGAGGTGCTCTCCAATTACAATGGGAACAGTGAGGTGCTGTCTATTTTAGTGGGGGCAGTGAGGTGCTGTCTAGTTACAGTGGGGCAGTGAGGAGCTGTCTAATATAGTGTGGGCAGTGAGGTGCTGTCTATTTTTAGTGGGGTTAGTTAGGTGCTATCCATTTCCAGTGGGGGCAGTGCAGTGCTGTCTATTTTCAGTCTATTTTCAGTGGAGGCAGTGAGGTGCTGTCTATTTTCAGTGGGGGCAGTGAGGTGCTGTCTATATTTAGTGGGGGCAATGTGGTGCTGTCTAGTTCCAGTGGGTACAGTGAGGTGCTGTCTACTTTCTGTAGGGGCAGTTAGGTGCTGTCTATTTTCAGTGGGGGGCAGTCAGTTTCTGTTTATTTTCTTCGGGGCAGTGAGGTGCTGTCTGGTCTAGGGTGGCCTTTGGGGCTCTGGGGTGTAGAGTCTATACATAAGTTTAGTCAAGGCTGTGGGGCAGGTTAGTCATTAGTTGGGTCTGTTGCCCTGACTGGGGTTCCGTCAATGGGTTGTTAGCTGTTGTTGGTTGTTAACGCTTTGTTGTTTTTTGTTGTTTTTTTTTGCTTTAGTGTTGGGTTGTGTGTGGCGTGCTGGGTCTAGGAGGGAGCCTTTCTTCTGACTTGGTGCTCACGGTTTGTACTCTATTGAAGATTCTTGGATGTTCCATTGTGGCAGTGTTGGAATATGCTGGGTTAGTGCAATATATGCGTTAGTACCATATCTGTGTTAGTGCCATATCTGGGTTAGTGCCATATCTGTGTTAGCGCTATTTTTGGGGTTATTCTTGCTGTGGAGGGTGAGGTGTCACTATTTGGGGATTGCACCTTTGGTGGGTAAGGAGGGATTGGTGTTGTGATCTGGTATTGCGCTTACTGTGGCTAAGGAGGGAGAAGTGTCATAATCTTGTATGGGGTGGTGTCAAGTGCATCATTTGGATCTATGCTTACCTGATTACCTGGGCTGTGAGGTCTGTGGAATCTTTGAGCTTCATGGGATTCTGGAGATGACAGTTGGTTGTTGCTCTGGACGGATGTGGATGTCCCAGTATTGCTTCTGTATTACTACCTAATAAACCCACTATATAACTTACTGTTGTAATGTGTATTTGAGGTGAGGTGGTGACATCACTGTTGCATGGAATGTTGTGATGTCAGTGTGAGTGGAGTGTTGGGGATGTTATGCTCTGTAAGCTGGGTTCTAAGATTTACAATTGAGAGCTATGCTGGCTTGAAGGGACATGCCGATGTTCATCCTGGCAACTTGTTGACTAATAAACCTACAAATAACTTACCTGCTGGTCCGGGTGTTCTTCAGGTACCAAGATACTACACTGGCGACGAGGATGGAATCTTGTCGAGGAGGGGGCAGGAGTTGAAGTCCAGGAACATCGCCCTCCATGAATCCACATCCCACAAGTGAAGCTAGCTACATCAACTTCTGTTCCTGACTCAACTCCACTCATCAGGAGGAGGGGGCGCTGTTCGGCACACAGTTCTATGTGCAGTGTGAAGTGTGCCCCGGGCGGGGTACTCCAGTGTAGGAGGAGATGTCCCTCTGAATGGATTTGTCATTGTTTTTCGCCGGACCAAACTGCATGGAGAAGATCGACCGGGGGAGACTAGAAGCCGGAATGTGTTCGGCTGGGATCCTGCATTGTTCTCCACCGGCTCAGTCTGCAGAGAGAAGGTCGGCCAGGGGAGTCCACACGAGAATGTATGAGAGGCGGACAATGAGCGTGCATAAAAAGTGGTGTGCTTATATGGCGTGTGGGGGCCCGGCTTATGAGGGTGCACACCAAGGATGTCGGGTGCGCATCGAGGAGCTGCGCCTATCGAGCGGCCGACATATGGCTGCTGCCATTGGGAGTTGGCAGCGGTGGAAGGCGTCGGGGTGGGAATCCCCTGGCGCCGTGGACTGTGAAGGAGTTGCCGTGATGGAAAGGGGGTGGAGATGTTGCCTCTATGGTATCTTGGGCAGAATGGTGACTTCTGCATGCTGTTGCGATGCGTTCCAGTGTGAGCCGCTGGAACACGGAAGAGGATTTGAGAGTGATGTTTGTACGGCGTGCGTTCAAGACTTGGGGAGTCTTCAGGAGTCACCTTTGATTTGGTTATCTCGGAACATGCTGGGGTCAACAGAACTTCTTGTATGCTGTTGGGATCTTGGAATCTTGGACGGGCGGTTCAACCTGTCATCCGTGGCTGCTGCAGTGCCGGATAGTGGAACATTGGAGATGCTTGTTTGGCAGCAGCACCACGGGAGGAAGATGACTGAGGCGTTTAGCGGTATTTGAGGGAGCCGACATGTTGTAGTTGTATTTGTGAGGCCGTTGTCTATGATCTCTTGTCGATATTTGGTGGCCTTTTTGTGTGTTGGTTGGTTAGGAGTGTGTGTGTGTGTACGTATTTTAATGTGAGGGGCCCGTGTGGATGTGTGTGTAATTGAGAGTTGGTTTTTGTTTCCATGTATTTAAGATGTATACGTGCTAAATGATGGCGTGCTAAATTCTGATTGATGTTACTAAACTATGTATTGGATTGAGATTATATTATGCTAACCTTATTTTCTTGCAGGTCGGGTTGGTGCTTTTGGGTTTTGCACAGACTCATGGATAGGAACTTGCAGATTTTGGTTCTACATTATGCAGCGTTTTGAACAAAGTGCTGAGATGACTTTCCATTTTCCTGAAATGACCTGGCTAACCAATGTTGGGTTTGGACGGACTAGTGGGTGGGAAACTCACGGGTTTTGGTTCTGCAATAATGCAGCACTGTTATCATAGTGCTGAAATGACTTGCTGAATTAGTTTTGTGTGATCTTTCTTCTTTCAGTGAGAATGTTTTTGGCATTCTGATCTCCAATTTGGAGTATTTGCATATTCAATCCAAGGTTTTGTGTTTTGAATACGTTACCTGTCTCATGCGTAGCATGGGTTGTGAGTGGTGTGTGAGGGTACCTATGTAGTAAACCAGTGAGGTATGGATATTGTATGCGTCCGACGCAGTTGGCTAAGACTTGGGGTCCTTGGTGGTAGCGTTGGTATGTTGCTGGAAGTGCAGTTTGGCTTGGACCTGGGGTCCTTAGTGTTAGTGTTGGTGTACTGCTAGTGCAGTTTGGCTAGAACTAGGGGTCCTGGGTTGTGGTGTAGGTGTTCTGCGGGGTTGCAGTAGGCTGGACTAGGGGTCCTAGGTGTGTGTTGGTGTGCTGCAGGGTTCCAGTTGTCTGGACTCAGGGTCCTAGGTAAGTGGGTGTGCTGCGGTGTTGCAGTTGGCTGGACTAGGTGTCCTAGGTGTTTGGTGTTCTGCTGTTATGCATTTGGCTGGTCTAGGGGACCTTGGCATGTGTATGGTGTGGTGGGATCTCGCAATGGGTCTGATTGTCGTGGTGGCTCAAGGAGTGTGGTTTGCGCAGTCTTGTTGGACTGTATTTCTTAGGTTTTCTTGGTTGTGTTAGGTGTGCTCTGTATGGGTGTTGTTGTGAACTGATGTTGGGATGATATGCTTTTTGTTGCTCTTGATGAGCGGGGATCGTGCCCGGGGGTGCCAGCCCTGGTGGTCTAGGGTGCAGAGTAGGGTGGAATGTTGTTTGTGCACGGATGGTTTGGTGTGTTAGGTAGTGTACTATTTTTGGGAACGCTGGGTCGTGGCAGGTCCTAGGTTTCAAGGGGCAGTTTGAAACAGGTGGTAGTGCTTAGTTTATAATTTTTGTTTCTCGAGAGTATTTCCAGTTCTGTTTTATGGGAAGAGTTAGCCCTTATTAGACTGTGTTGGGTTCCTCATTGTTATGTTTTCAGAGGAAGGAGTGGAGTGGAGTTGGATTTGGAGTTGGAGTTGGATTTGGGTGTGTCCTGAAGTTGGAGTTGGTGTGTCTCAGCTGACACGGGTTTGGTTTTTGTTTGTCCAATTTGTTGGTGGTACAGTTAGAGAGTGTATTCTTGGGGTGCCATGTAGGTTATGAGTGTCCCATGTTCCATGGTTATTTTGCTAAGCACCTTTCCCTAGTGTCATAAAATTGTGTGTTGAGGGTGATAGTGAGCTCCATGTGGCAGTTTTCTTGTCGTCATTGGAGTCTGGTGAGTTGGTGCCTTACGTGCTGGCCACACGTGTATGTAGGGGATTGTGTCAGTAGTGGTTTTAGTGGAATTCCTCCTTGTTCAAGAAATGAAAGGAGGGAGAGGTGCTGTAATGTGTATCTGAGGTGAGGTGGTGACATCACTGTTGCATGGAATGTTGTGATGGAGTGTTGGGGATGTTTATGCTCTGAAACCTGGGTTCTAAGATTTACAGTTGAGAGCTATGCAGGCTTGAAGGGACATGCCGATGTTCATCCTGGCAACTTGTTGACTAATAAACCTACAAATAACTTACCTGCTAGTCCGGGTGTTCTTCAGGTACCGAGATACTACACTTACCTTACAGTAGTTATGTCAGGTTACCTTCGTATAAAAGTATTTTACTTCTGAGTATTCCATCCAAGCTATTTAACCATTGTGGTGTTTGTTTGCAGTACTTTGGCTTCCTAGGCTGAGAGACCCACCAATAGTTACAATGATCTTAACATTGTTTACACGTTATGGCTGCTTCTTGCGATAAAGCCATTGGCCCTCATTACAAGTCAGGCGTTAAGGGTTTAACGGCGCCGTCGGCGCTGTTAACCCTTGTAGGGGAGGACTGGTCCAGGAGACCCCTCTCGCCTGCGTTTTCTCCCCAGGTGAGGGCTATGGCTCATTGGGCGTTCCCTCGTGCCACCCGGGCCCAGGTGGTGGAGGGCTCGCCCGCTGGAGACATTGCCCACACATATCGAGTGCCCACACGTATTGATTGCCACACAAATTTAGCTAGGCCCAGAAACCATTTTTTGCTCGGTAAAGATGGTGTGAGCTCAGCGCACTGTAGCGCGGCCCCCACCCTAGGAGAGTCACATCCCTGTTGCCGCAGCACCCTGGCAGATCCTCTGCGAGCACGTTCCCACGAACAAGACGGACATGAGCTAGCGAAATACGCTGACATTGTAACAGTTCACCTCCCGCAGTGTCTTATCACTATCAGCATGACCCGGCCAGCAGGCCTGAACAATGAGAAGAACGGTAAAATGGTCACTTGATGGCAGACAGTCTTATACATGTATATATTAATGAAAAGACCACCTGCAAAGTATGCTTTCTTCCACAAAATCTCGTATATTACAAACGCCTGTAGAATGTATTAAAATGAGAGAGCATGCTCCCATGATATAAGCAATGACGAGCCCACACCATTGCAGGTGGATGCTAATAATAAAGGAACGCTCCAGGGATCTGTTTGTTGCGTGGATCACTGGGCAACCTACCTCCCATGGTTTTGCGCCATAACTAAGCTAATGCTGCTAGAGTATACGGGAAAGCGAATGAAACTATACTATGAACTCATGTAAAGGATGCGCGAGAATGCACTTATCATGTGTGTATGTCTAAGCCCCTTATGTGCCACCACCGTCACGTACAGTGGCGGGTCGTTTTCTATGTACTCCACCGACCCAACTACTACCTCATTTACTGCGAATGTATATGCATGTAACTAAAATACTGTAGCTGCTAGAACATAATATACAAATATGGTGCTTGGACTGGGTATACTCGAGACACATCCAGCAAAGTTAAATGCAAGTTTAAAGTGATTTTGAATAAGTATTATAGAAAGTGTTCAAATATTTGTGATGTTTTTACCTACATTCGGCAACACACGAGGGAGATACCTTTGTGAATGCGTACAAGGCCATTCCCCCTCCCACCCTGCCAAGGCCGCCAAGACATGAGAACAGAGGCCCGCTCTGCGCTACCCCACCTCCCCCGACTAGACTGGAGCCACTTCAAAGATTTGTAGCCCCCACTGCAGCACCCAAGGCCGCGGCCAGCCACCTGCATTATTTACAGCACAGCAGTAAACCTTTGTCTAAACTCAAGCGCCCCCTCGTAAACCCCACAACCCACCAGACCATCTTAGACTTATGGCCCTGTGCAATCAGGACACCCAACACTTTGACAACACGCAGCGGAACATCCATAACAAACTTCTAACAAGGCAGAAAGACCTGTACCGCCCGTCCCAGGCCCCGAAGCTTAGCCCCTCGACCTATGGCCCCGGTCAACAGGACACGGTTAACCAGGCCTCGATATATTACCTCCAGACCCCTCACAAGGTGCATTCCTCCTGTGTTGCATTAACCTATAAAATAACCTATTGGAAGATTTACTAAAGAGAATAACACTGTAAATGACTGAATGACTGCGGTGTGCATGGCCGAGGGCAAGCAAGTCAGGAAAGGCATTCATCTCTGCCCCAGACCGCATTGGCACACCAACACCGCCCGGATGAACTCAAGCCGACCTGCCAGGCCCAGCCCAACCCACGAGGGTCACCAGTGACGTCCTTCAGCCAAGACCAACCACGCCGCAGCAGCACCTATAGTTAGTCGTCGCCACCCAATCCCAATGAACTTGTGCCCCCTATAGTATGTAGGTTTTGATGACGTTTTTTGTAAATATATACGCCTGTCTTTGCTATTGTCAGACAGAGCGCTCTCGGAGGTTGCAGAGTTCTTTGCATGCCATATTCTGATTGATAAACTCCCATTTACGCTCACCCGCACACTGTCTTGGCCTTATTCCCATCCTGGGAGAGTCCTTCATTGTCTCTCATTGCGGGGAGGATCGTGCTGTTTGGGGACGCTTGCTTTCACCCTTAACGCCTGATTCACACTTTAACGCCTGCTTTTTGCAGGTGTTAAAGTCCAAGGTGCTAAGCGACCTTGGTGCTAATTACGGCACCGTAATTTACGGTGCCATAATTAGCGCCTTCCCAATCCCCATTATGCCCTATGGGGCAAAAATGGGAATGGGGAAGGGCAAATGGTGAATGGGGAATTATCTCCGCAGTCACCTTGGAATGGGGCGGTAATTCCACCATCCACCATGGCGGAATCCAGCATGGACCATGGTGCTAATAGCACCATGGTCCACCGCCTGACTTGTAATGAGGGCCATTGTGTGAGAAGCAGAAGTGAAACAGAGGGTAGTGACCTAACAACATAATTGGGCTTCTCTTAACCTGGGTACGAGATTGTGGTACTATAGTCTGAATTGAGATTATATATTCCTGGTTCATCTAAACTAATGAAAATACAAGCTAACAAGTGTTTCAAGAAGTGATGAGCCAAGGGAGGGGGGACAGAGGGAAGACAAAGACAGCAATCTTACTAGGCCAGGTGACATTGAGATCGCACAAGTGTAGGGGAGGGTGGAAAGGGTAAGTGCAGGGGGAAAATATTCACAGTTATTGAATGTAATAGTTTGTTACACTGTTTGACATCCCACGTACATTTCGGAGAGTTGTACCTGGGTTGATTGGCTGGTTTTGCACTAGGAGACTGGAAGTCATTCATTGAAACAAAGCTTATTTAGAACAATGATGATTCACCCTGAACATCGAGCGCAGCAAATATATTTCTCTTTTAAAGTGTCTGTTGTAGAACAATCACTAAAGAAAGACGAGAATCTTAGCAACCTGTTTTATTTGGCTTACACAGTGCTCCATCCTCAGAGTTCTATGTTTAGCGGTTGAATGGTTCGAGGAGTAAGTTGCTGGATATTAAGAACGGAGTGCTGGGGTCTCAATCTATATCACACGTCTCTGTGGGGCATGTTTTATGAGCTAAGCAAGCAGGCACACGTTAACGTCCAATGGCATTCTTGGTGGTGGATGTGGTAGAGCAATACTTTCAAACTATTAGGAGGGGAGTGAAGTAGAAAAGAATATATGGCAACAGAATATGACGTCGAATAAAGGAGTGTACTTGCATTCCAATTATGAATAAAAACATTGTTTCACTTTAAAGATAAGCAACGTTGATTGATGCAAATCAAAATAAAATAAGTTATGTTCAACGAGCTTCTTGGAGACCCGAGGATGGCCATGACAGAATTTGCAAACTTGTCGTAATAGTATTCTCAGCCTATGTTTTTTCATTCGACCAGCATTAGGTAGTCCCGGTATCAGGGAGGCTATGTAGTACAGGAAAGTGCTGTTGGTAGGACCAGAATGATTGGGATTACTTTAATCTTATCCAGCAGGGAAAGCTAACGTGTGATTGTAGACCCTTGTGAGTCTATACCATCAAAAATAATGCACCATTTGTCTTCCTTTGTTTTCAGAAGAATGACTCTCATACGTTTGACTATACTTGTGGCTTCACCTGATATTAGTGGGGATAATTCAGACATGGACCTTTTCCTATTTGTTCCTAGAGAGATGCTGAACGCATGTTTTACCTCATTATGACATCAGAAGTGTCTTGAGTTGCAATTGGTATTCTTGTTTGAAGGGCAACTGCATAGCATAATCAGTGAGAACTCTTTGTTTGTATTAACAGTCTTGGCAGAGTAGTGCTCACACCTTTGGAGATTGTTCACCAGTGCGGGGGTGCTGTGAACTACGTTCTCACATGGCAGATCTTTGTGCTTGGTGATGAGTCCTGTAATTGTTCTTAAGTGGCTTATGAGCACCATGTCATTGGTATCAGACATTCAATGAAAAAAAGAGGAAAGACCTTTTAAGGAGAAGGTCGTGGTAAGTCAAAAGTCAAATATTTTTCTTAAAAAAAGAGTAATCCCAATATACATATACTACAGTATCTGCGAAAGTGTTCCTGTAGTTATGGTTAAGTTTCACCTCCCATAATAAGAACAGTTTTTGGATGGGTAATAACGTTGGCGCCCAGTGACAAATCCTCACACAACTTTGCTAAAACAGTATAGATCAGCCTCTGAATTATTTTGTGAAGTTTCGTGTGCTTTTGTCAAAGGGGGGGGGGGTTTATGATGTGCTGTCATAATGTTGTGACAGAAGTGTTCCAAGTGGAATGTTGATGTATTGGAACCGTTGCAGTTGGGGGAAATCTGCTGGAGACTAGGCAGTGTGTCCATGCGATCTGCATGCTCAATAATGAACTTACCTATCAGCTGGCTCGATCCCATCTCTTCATTGGCGTCTATTTGGAGGCTGGGAGGGGTGCAGACAGTGCCTGTGGATTCCCCTTGCCACTTCAAGGCTGTTGGATTCTGGTTGGATTCTGGTTCTGGGTCGAGTTGCTGTGGCCAGGCAGCGCGTGTGGAACCTCAGTTTGGCATGATTAATGCCATCTGCTTTTGAGCGGTGCTGGAGGCTGAGGGCCACTGCTGACCACTTCCCTTTGTGCACCACAGAGCGGATCCCAATTTCAGTAATGCCACTCAAACGTGGGTCTATGAGAATTCACATCATTATTGGGCGGATTAGAGGAAAGGATGACAAAAAGTCACCTACGTGCATCAGGGCATCTTTGAGAAGGCTACAGAGACTTCAGAGCAAGGACAATGCAATGTAAAGAAACATGTGGACATTTTTGACACACATCCTGAAACAAACATAATGGCCCTCATTACGAGTTTGGTGGTAGTCATGGAGCTCCATAGCTGCCACCAAACCGGGCTCATTTACTGGGTTCCTGCAATGAGGAATAACCGGGTTATTCCAACATTGGAGGACCCGGTCATTCCTCCTTGCAGGAACCATTTCCCATTCCCATTTCAGCCCCATAGGGCTAAATGGGAATAGGGATTTTAGGCCCAAGATACAAAAGAATATAACACACCACAGCGGGGTATGAGACCAGGAGGACAGGCTGCAAGAGTTAGTCGTTTATATAGAATTTGGTATCCTGAGAACTCTGCTGCCCGAGAGCGCTCTGGCAAACATTACAAAGGTGGCAGCTTAAGTAAGAATATCGTGTCATACATGACATCATTGCATAGGGAACTACATAGACACAGGATTGGATAAAACAGCTGGATACATATGTAATACATGATGTTTCTCCCACTGGATTGGTTGTTCAGTTGGCGGGAGGGTTCATACCATGAGATCCAGCTGCCTGTGTCCGAGTGGGGTGAGGGTCAGGTCCTGATGAAGCCGGGCAGGCCCTAGTTAATCTAACATAACATATTGCTTCAAGCATGCACTAAATAACAGTTACTGAGGCTCCTTTGAGCAAATCATTATCCTCTATAAATTCTAAACTTACAACCACATCATTATTCACTGGGGTCTTTGGGGATTTATCACAACTCGGGAGGGCTCGATCCAGGTGGGATCGTTGATCATGGGGTGGATCTAGGCGCATCAAAGAGACTAGGGGGCATGCTGACATTTGTTACTTCTGAGGTGCAATATACTGTGACAGAGGTTGACTTTTATTAGTCGTGGCACACTGGGGTGGGCATCGCAGTGGGGTTACATATCTGGCACATCAAAAGAATAACTATCGTGGCCATGGGTTTTGTGGAGATGGATGTGTTTGCAGGGCATGGTTCAAGCCGGTTCACGCACAGGACAGTGATCTCAGAGGAAGGGTGTGGCATTACATTTATATTGTTGCAATAACCTACGGCTCAGGCATGAGAATGCAGCAGCAGGGCTTTCGGAGACGTGGATAAAAGGTGAGGGCTTTTGCGAGCACTGTTCACGGCACTGCAGATGGGAGAGAAACCTTCCCCTAGTATCGCGGTGAGGCCTAACCCAAAGATAGAGTCGGAGGTGTCCAAGATGGATGCCAAGTGTCTCTCCAACAGCCTCACCTGCGTCGTCATCAGCACGGGGGCTGGTTATGTACATAGGGGTGAAAATAGGAAGCGTCCTCCACTGTTGGTCGAGCAAGCGATGCATCTTAAACTGAATGGGTGAGGGGGGAGCCCAATTGGCCCTGCCACTCCCACACATTATGGAGGTAACAACGGCAGATTACAACTGGCCCATTGTTACCTCCTTCTTCCCATCGCGGGTCCCAAAAAGCATGCCTGGTTTTACCAGGCGTGTGATACGGGTCCCGCGATGGGAAGCTTGTAATCAGCCCTGTGGAATGAAGGGGGCTGGTCCCGTACCGGCCCCTTTCATTCCGACACTGCACGGGTCGTAATGAGGCCCAATGATTTCTTTAAGCTGCTCTCCCTTGTCTCCATTTTTTTTTTTTATAAAGTGGACCTGAGGCAACAAGGCTGTGCAAGAATGACAAATGCAAGAGCCTACAGCAACAGTGATACCAGAAGTACTGAGCCTAACACTGGTATTTGTGTGCCTGGTTGGCGACGGATAGTGAAAAGAGAGAGATGTGACCTAAAACCCATACAACAGAAATAATCCAAAAAGGTCAAATAACCACTGCACTGCTTTTCAATGAAAAACAAGATTTATTATATGCAAAAGTTTTCAAGTGGTCCTGTAGAAATGAACTGACAAAAAGCACTGATACAGAGCTTGTCATGCCCAAAGTAGTTACAGGTTACATAGCGAAAACCACGCATTACTATACATTGGTTAAAAAGTCATCCGACCACACTTATTTGCTACCACTACTATGACATGCTAACAACCCCTTATAATCTCTGGACCAACTGGCCACGCCTTATCTAAGTCCTTTCCCCCATGCACATGGCCCACTACTCATCACTATTGAATCCTGGTACATGGTTGGCTATCAGGTATATTGATACACTAATAAGTCTTGACCGTAATGTGATGCGCATCGCTCTGACCCAGGCACGTTAAAAGTAAGAATGACAAGGACAACTCTGCTTTGATATGTCAATGAGCCTTCTCATTATACTTGATGCCATTGCACCCACAAACTGCAGCCTCGACATTGTGCTAAATTTACTGGCATCACATCTGCTTTTCCTATCCCAAATCATGCAACGCTCCACACATCAAGACACAGATCCCACTTATCTCTTTTAATTCTCAGGTGCCCAGTAATGAAATAACCAGGGCATCAATCTTGAGTCTAAATTTCAGGGATTTATTTGCTTGGGTTATGCGTCTACTTGTCATTCAAATGGAATGATCAGTCATGGGTAGAGGGCAGCAGTGCTCTAGATCTTTGCCTTGCCTGTTGGCATCATAAACCATTGTGCTCTGTTATCATGTATTTTCCCTTCAAAGGGTGCATCCATACCTATCCTCCCCACATCTACCATTCCATTCCTAGCACCTTTAAGCTCTGCAACTGGATTGAATTAGTATTTATTTGTGCAGCAGGGGGGCCTCTGACCTCAGCTTCTCTCTTGGGGATGGAAAGGGGAACTGTCTTCGAACTGATCTAAACAGAGCCACAGCTCCACACCAGGGCTTTCATTCTGCTCATTGTGTGCTGGGATGTAATATCCAATATGGCACACTCTTGCCATATCAGCCGGCTGCCCTTGCTTTTACCACAACCATCTTCTCTCTCCACCTACTTCAGCACCCCTCTCACACCACACTCAAAACATTACATTGGGCATCTTTATAAGTTTGCCGGTCTGGAAACTATGAGTCCGGACTGGCAAAATATGAGTCTGCCTGCTGGAGCTGCTGTGCCCGATAGGTCTGACCCTGCCAGCTGTCACGGTAGGAAGACCGGTCACGGAAGCACCCATACCATTAGCATCTGTGCCAGTGCTTCTGTGTCCCCAATCCCATAGAGTCCTATGGGACTCTATGGAAATGGTGATTTACATTTTACTGGTGCATGACTTCCTGGGCTGCCGGATTGGAATCTCTGGTAGCACCGAGAAGTCAGGCACCAGTAAAGCTTTACGAGTCTGGCAGCAACCCACCAGTAGCACCGGCAAGGTTACTGACGGACTCGTAATGAGGGCCATTGTGTACTATCTCTAAACATTACATTGGGCATCTTTATAAGTTTGCCGGTCTGGAAACTATGAGTCCGGACTGGCAAAATATGAGTCTGCCTGCTGGAGCTGCTGTGCCCGATAGGTCTGACCCTGCCAGCTGCCACGGTAGGAAGACCGGTCACGGAAGCACCCATACCATTAGCATCTGTGCCAGTGCTTCTGTGTCCCCAATCCCATAGAGTCCTATGGGACTCTATGGAAATGGTGATTTACATTTTACTGGTGCATGACTTCCTGGGCTGCCGGATTGGAATCTATGGTAGCACCGAGAAGTCAGGCACCAGTAAAGCTTTACGAGTCTGGCAGCAACCCACCAGTAGCACCGGCAAGGTTACTGACGGACTCGTAATGAGGGCCATTGTGTACTATCTCTAAACACAGGGCCTATGATACACTGCCCTATCTATAACCTCTGCTACCACAAGATTTGTACATTGCTGCTCATTCTATGTTGCTATATGATGTATCTATTAGGTGTCAACACTAACAACAAGTGATGCATACACCTTCTAGCGTGCAAAAATCAAACTGCTTACACTGAGGAACTTACTAATAGCTTTTTCTCAGCCTAAACCTTCTTGCCTTGCTCGGACGCTGTACATGCATCATAACATGCCCCCCTTTAATTAATACTCCCTTAACTAACCCAGCTGATTCCCTTGTTCTAACGTCATTATCTTTGGGTACCCATGCCCTACACACATGATGTAAACTGTCCCCCTTTGGGCATATTCTTCTGGAGTGCATGTCATGAAACAAAAATACCCATCTCCTGCTAAATCGAGCTAATGCCCTTTTGTTAGGCAAAATTATATGCATTACCCTTTGGGAGCACCACACACAATCAAGACTACAAGTGACAGTACAAATTCACCTTTGGTACAAGCCTGTACTGCACAGTTAAAGTGGTAGTGAGGGCTGAGCAGCCAGAGTAAGTGTGCAGTATCAGATATTTACACAAAGGACAGCAATTAATATGATTCAGGCAAGCACTGACTCAATGTTTTCAAGTGAAATAATATACATGTATTTCACTCTTCAGTTATATAACATTACACTATTTATAAGTAGTCTAAAAATCACACTCTTAATACACCACACAACTTCCCTTAAATTCCAGACAAGTTAAGCTCACAAAATGAAGTGGGAGCAAAATGGCACTCCAGTCATTTAAAAGGGAGGGAAAGACAAAGTTATTAGAAATTAAATCAAACCAGCAGGTAAGTCCTCAGGGCAATTGAACAAGAGGAACTACAGAGATAGAATCAGGCTCAGGGCCAAAGTCAATGGGTCAAAAGTCTTTTGTTCAAGAACACACAGTTCAGGGTAGTTCACGGTAAAGTTTGTGGCACAGTTTCCAGACGAGGTTGGTTGATAGAAAATTGAGTTCAAAGAGAAGAGAAGGACAAGCCCTCGGATTGGAGAAAGATTTCAAACACTTTCACCGTGGTAAAACGAAATGGGCAACCGGATTTGCACAGTACCTTAAAACAGAGAAGAAGCTGTAGCTGAGGCAGATGCTCCTGGTAGTTCCTGCAGGCTCACAGTTCCTGAAGCGACTGTCGGACTGACAAGAAGTAGGAAGACTGGAGGGTCCTGTGCTACCCAGAGAAGAAATCAGCAGCAGAGCAAAACAATTAATAAAATTTGGGCTCATTAAAACCCAAGCAGGGTCCGACCTTACTGGCTATCCGGCCCACTGTAGCTCTGTACAGTGAATTTGACCAGAGGTGGGGTCCTGGCTTGTAGTTTGGGTGAACTGGTTGGTCCCACCAGCTCAAGGGAAGAAGTTTCCTGGAGGATCTTCTCTGTCATCGGATTCTGGATATTCGGCCCTTCAGCAGGGCTTCACCGGGCGGTTCAGTCGTCGTAGGGGTCCTCTTCTGCGAGCTCCTTGTTGATTCTTTCATTCCAGTGGCGACTCTGCCTTTCCAGTCCCAGAGACCTGCTTTTTATGCATTTTCCCTCTATTCATACAGCCTGGCTTTCAATCATACTGCAGGGTGGCTGTCCTGGCAAGGACAGTCCCCTAAACCAATCAAACAGGAGTGCGACTTGGGTTACCAGGGGAACCCATGGCAGGGGTCCAAAGATCCCTCCCTCACATCCTGCCTAGCTGGACTTTCAGGCACATTAAGGAGGGCTTCTGCATGCAATGTCGAATAAACCCAGCCGGAGCCAAAATAAAATGTGTTTTGTCAAGCGGGTTTATGTTCAAGGCTATTATAATAGCTTGAAACAATACCATGGTTATATAAGATAACTGCGGTAGAAAAGTTAGGTTAGTTACCACTGCCACCAGCCATGTCTTAATGTAAAGGGAGCGAAACAATGCTCCAAGAGACACAGACAAAAAGGGATACAAATTAACCCTTTCCAGTACTCCATGTAAGATGGGGTGTACTGAGTCTGTGGTTAAAACTCACTAAAATAAAGTTAATGGCAACTTTACCTTTTCTGAGGGACAGTAGTCAGCCCCAGAAAATGGAGTCACTGGGAAGTCTCAAAGACAACCCTGTGTCATTGCACTGAAGGTGCTGTGTAACACACATGAAAGATATGAGGCCATGGAGTAGGTGAGGCTTCAGTACTCAAGATCAACCAAAAAGTGAAAACTCATACAGCAAAACACATGTAAGAGTGTGAAAAAGGCTCACACTCTTACCATGTGAGAAAAAGAAATCCTAGAAATCCAGCAAAGCTGCTGAGGGACTCATTAGGTAAGGAAAATCAGTCATTTATGAGAATTCTCCCCAAAACAATTGGTGATCTGAACTTGGCATTTGCTGCAGTCTGCATACACGGCACCAGGAGTGAGGCAAAAAATGTCTCTGTCCTAGTGAACAGACAAAACTGTTCTGGTATCACCTTGAGTTTTTCAGATGAGTCCTATGTCCAATAAATGGATCTTTTCTGGTGAAAGGGCCTTGTTGAGTGGTAGGCATGCTTGTGGGATGGGGGTGTAGTTGCTCCTGGGCATGGCACATTTATAACTTTAGGATGGGAGACAGGAACTACCAGGACCACTGAATGCAAAGTGGTGAGTGAATAGACGCACAATCAAATCACATAGGTTTTTTGAAACAAATGTTCATCCCTACAGGTATAAGGCCATTTCATTGCAAGCAAAAGGAATAATCCACCAGTATTTGTACTTTTGCTGCCTTCTTGCTTAAATCAATCCATGTCAGCTTTGGCACATATTATGCCACAGTTCTGATTGACAAGTGCCACTACGGCCTCGGAAAACCCTAGCAAGTCCCCTGCTGCACAGCTCACTGGTCCTGTCACTGATCTATTGTTGGAAGACAGCACACCTTCAATTCTCATCAATGGCCTTATTTTGCAAAGGGCTTGTTCTTTGTTCTTGACACTCTCTTCATCATCTCTGTCCATTATGACAACTTGGACCATGTACCCTTAGAAAAGACTTTGTACTCTGCACAGAGCCAGGTGTACTAAACATTGGGCTATTAGAGATGGCATTTCCTGGGGTAAAAACATCTGGGTTGTGACTGTGTGAGTTATCAGAGAGCTTTCATAGGAGCTCTTCTTTGACCTTGTCCTCCCCATCTCATGCTTGAGATTTTACCACATGCCTGTCTCAGAGTGGTGCACATCTGCCATGGTACTCCCATTTATATGCTCCAACCACATCAAAATATCAAATAACCAAAAAGAGACAGTATAGATAAAGCAAAAGTAAGATAACTTGCATAACATATCATGTATATTACATGCTCCTTATAGTCCTGAACCTGCAGAGGGGTTTAAAGAACAGAAAAACATGCAGAAAAGTAAACTGTACTGTCATTTTATTGAATTGGTTCTTAATTTTCCCTAAAATGTGGAGTGTTACCGGGTGTTTTCCTAACATCAGACAAGTGAACCCAGTACTGCAACTACTTCACATGAACTGTGAACAGAGTTGCATACACTACTGTGTACAAGCATATCATAAACTTGATCCCTGGGACAGAAAAGTGGCATTGGTAGACTCACTGGATGTTGCAGTCAAATCTTCTCTTATAGGAGCAATCTGTTGAGATAAGAGATTCATTATTTTGGTAAATTCCCTGAAATACCTCTGAAACTCCTCCCCAAATACTTCTGCTGCTCTATGAGCATCTGATGCTGTGTGTGCAGGTGTGAGGGTTGTCGGCATTCTTTCACTGCCATTATCTTGTGAAGGGCCACATGGTTGTCCTTACTTGGCTGCGTTCTCAGGCTAAACAGAGCCAGAGGGAGAAAGTTCAACCAATTCCTGCCTAACAAAGTACAAAGTTTTGATAACCTTGTTTTCAATAGTCCATTCAATCTTTCCACAACACTGTTGGCGTGAGGGTAGTGTATCAAACAACGTGTGTCGTATTCCTAGTATGAATGCAATTTCATTAGGCAAATCATTAAAAAACGGAGACCTGTTGTCTGACTTTAGAATTTCACATATACCTCAGTGAGGAAAGACCTTGCGTACTAGAGTTGTAGCTGCTGATTTAGTATGTGGTTGTGCACGAGGGCTAGCCTCAATCCATTGGGAAAATGGTCAAACATCAACAATAAGATAACAGAATTTGCTGCATGTGTTTAACATGCCCACATAGGCAATATGGAGTTCCTGGCAGGGTCCAGTTGGATGGGCAATGTGACATACAACATTCTGAGGGTGTGTCCTGTGCTGTAAAGGTGACAAGTAGTACAATTTGTGGACCACTCCCATGGTGATAGTGTGCAGTATAAATATACTTTAACGAGAACATTATTTTATGAAATTAATTATCGTGCAAGTTGTGGACAAACTAGTCCTCCTGAACATCAGCTGCAATATGTTACTTAGAAGTATGTGCTGGGTAATGCAGTTGCTCAGGAACAACCCTGAACAATTCCAGTGGCATTACTACTTTACTTATAATGTTTTGTCTCCCTACCAAGTCAGTTGGTGAAAGTGAGCACCCCCTTTAACCCACAGGTCCTTCTCATCCTGGGGTGCCTGACATTGTAGTTAAATTATTTGTGTGAGTGGTACTTCTGTATAAAGTATTTCTAACTGCAGCCATTGAATGGGCACCTCAGGATATGCAGCGACAAACATTTCTTATAAATATGCTGCTTCTTTGGCAGCCCTGTCTGGGGAATTTTTGCTGAGTGAAACAGGCTCTGTATTTTGGGTGTGGGTAGTGCATTTAATCACTGCTACTTTTGTTGGGCTGGACATGGTATACATTAATCTTTCCAACAAGGCTGCATTATGCACTAGAGTGTCATGTGATCTCCTGAATCCTCTCCTTTTCCATATGGGCAACCCTGAATGTACGGCGGTAGTAATGTATGCTGAGTCAGAGTTTACGGTCACTAAACATGTGATGCTTTTAATGCTTCAGTTAATGCAATCCGGTTCTGCTGCCTGGGCTGAATAATCTGTTGGTAACCTGTTTTTAACTAGAACCTCATACTCCCCATCTGCAAGGCACACCTCTGATGCACCAGTATGTCTCTGTCCTGTCTCCTGATTGATCGTCAATGACCCATCAACAAAGAGGACCTCTACATCTTCAAGTGCATCCTCCCTTGCCTGTACTACATCATACTCAGGATCTTCTTATGTATGAGGTATTGAGCAATGTAATGTAGAGGAATACATGTTTCAAGTCAATCACAGTAAAATGTGTAGCTTCTGTGGGGATGTTGCAAAGGATCATGTGAGATTGGTTACTTCTAAAATATAATGAAATGGGCAGAGATCCTGTATTATCCTCCGACTTGACTCTTTTGCTTTTTTTACAGGATATTTTGATGTGTTACATGGGGACTCTGCAGGTACTATGATGCCTTGCTTTCATAATGCCACAATTGTCTCATGTATTCCCTTGTCTGCTTCTCTAGATAATGGGTAACTGTCATACTCTGGGTAACACTGTGCCCTGCTTTAACTTACTATGGACTGCTCCTATGCTCTTCAAGAGCCCTACATCATGAGGATTGTCAGTCCATAAAGTGCTGGGTACCTTTGCCAAATTTTCCTGGAGATATGCGGGCATAGATTTGGCAATAAGTATAGAATAGGGTATCTGTGTATGCTGAAACATTATTTGACATGGAATGCTTATCTCAAAGAGCATCTCTCCATCATTATCAACATCTTCAATCAACTGTCCATCTGACACCCCCGCCTTTAGCGGCTGTGCTGAATCTATACACACAATCATACACCACTCATCTCCCTCCTCATCCATCCCTATTATCACCGCCATGTCATTCACAATCATCACAGCTTCCAAGTCAAGGTTAATAATGGTACCCAGAGTATGTTCTTGGGGAACTGCCGGCCTGTGCAAAAATTCAGACATCACTCCTATGGTTTGTTCTTGATGCCAGGCATCCAACCTAACAACACATGTTACTCCATACAAAAACAAATCTGGGTGCAAAAGTATTCCTCTAGTAGCTCTGTCACTATATAATGCTTGTGTTACGGCCACCCACCTATCATAGCAAATTCCTGTTGTGTAACACACTTTCCCTTCTTCTGAGAATGAAATTGTCCTATTTAGCTTGCTTAGCAGGTCCCTACCTAACATGTTCACTGCTATTTCTACTGAAAATATAGCGTTGTTGACACTTCTTGCATGCCTCCCTGATGGGTAAATCCTCTGTAAAGGGAACCAATTGTATTGCCCCATTACCTTTCTTTTATGCATGCTTTTGTTGTACCTGTATCAACCATAAAAATGAATGATGTGTTAGCTATCTTCACACCTACCAGGGGTTCCTCTTCTGGGTCGGTAGTGATTGACAGGACTGGAAACATCAGGACTCTCTGTGGGTGGTCCTAATCTGAGTGAGTGTTCAACTTTGGGTATAGGAAGGGGCTACCTCCAACAACACTCACCCCTATATAGTGTATCATTGTGCCATGTGGTAGAGGGTTTTTATCCCATGGTTGTGTTAATGACTGTTGTGTTTGCTGCTGTATGTATGCTGGTGTGACATTTGGGGCTGTGGGTTGCATTTGTTGTGTTGATGACACCTGATACTGATACTAGGGTGCTTGCACAGGACCTGGGCCATACCGGGGGCTCAGAGTTATCATTCCAGATGGTGGGTGATATGTAAGTTGAACCGCCGGTCAACTGGGGTAGGTGCTGGGATCATAAGAATACACGTCTACATCTACATTCTCACGCAAAATGCCCTATTCAGCCACATCACCAACACAGTCCCTGCTCTCCGAATCTCGGCCCCATCCCTCAAACCTTGGCCTGCTCATCCTCCTTGGATCATCCAACTTCCTCGTTGATAACCTCCCTGATGACCTTTGTTATCAGGATTACCTCGGTACCCTTCTCTCCATTCTGGAGCCTCCCTCGTGTCCACCTCCATTACAGGCGGGCTTTTGACCCCTGAACTAACTTAGCTTCAGCTTTTTGTCTGTTATCCACCACTTCCTTCTCCTTGGCTTGCCTTTGCCTACAATGGTCTATTATGATTGCCTGAATCTCTGTTCATGCCTTAGCCTCAATCACAGCCACTTTATACAAATCATTCTGTACATCCTTTGGGAGTCTGTTCTTTTGCATGCAGTAAAATATTGCTATGTGTTTGTCTCATGGTTGCCCTGTCTCAGACCTCCACTTCTCCTGAATGTGGTTGATATATTGTGCAGGATCTTCATTTGGTTGCATAGTGTGCACAATAGAATGTATATCTGGTTTGTCCGGATACATGCCTCTCATCATTGCTGCTATCATTGTTTGTTGTGACATGTACATCCCTAAATTCTCTACTGTCAATTTGAAATAAAATGTCACCTGCTCTCCCTTAATCTGTAACTATTGGAACTCTTCACCCTTCTCCTTGTTCCAGCATTACTTGAGCAGGTTCTGTCACTGTCCTTGGAAGCCCTGTTTTTAAGTCTCTCTGTGCCCTATTCTCTCTCTCCATAACTAATGGGTCCTGTGTTGCATTCACTGTTGAGGACTGTGTGATGTTTTCATAGGTGTTGGGGGCTCTCTGTCTTGGGCATGCAGGGGGAAAGTACTCAGGATTAGTATAACCTGTGGCTGTTTACATGGGTTAACATCCCTGTGGGGATGGCAGGGCTTTGGGAGTAATGGGTGCATCATAGGACTCATGGGTTACCAAGGTGCAGGAGTAACACAGGGTGCTGAGGTTATATTTTCTATTTTCTTAGTCTCATGGGGGACATCTTCTAAATTCTCAACCATGCCCTAAAGCTCACAAATGCCCTGCCTGCTCCTCAACCTTCTCCCCTTCCACTTTGTGGCTAAATATGTATACATATGGCCCAACACAACCTTATTATTCATTCTTTCTTCAGGCCAAGGTTTTAACATCTCTACTTTCTTGTCAGCAACCCACTCACAATCATAATTAACTATATTTTCCTGGTACTGAGGAGGCATATATTCAAAGGGGGTATGCAAAGTTCCCTCTGGTTATCCACTTGTTTTCAACATTTTGTTCACCCAAACGCTGGCCCAGTGATGCCGTTCTTGCCCACCATCCCAGTACTGCACACACTCTCTATTCTTCCGCCCCTTTCTTTTCACCCCACATACTCACACACTTATTACGGCACACTTATCTTCATACAAATATACAAGCACTACTCCACACTCAACCAATTCCATGAACACAATAAACCACAATTCAATAAAGCGCAATTGTATACATAATTGTTTAGACTCTTCCTTGGTCCCATCGAGATGAGGGAATTTACCTCCTTATGCCCACTTATGCTGCCGGGCGAAGGGATCCCAGGCCCTCCATATAATAGACCTACACACAAAACCTCATGTATCACATAATGGTTTAGACCTTTCCTCTGTGTCCTTAGCTCGGGATGAAGGAATTGCCCCCCCCCCACGTTCTTTTTTGCGGAGTGCAGGGATCCCAGGTCATTCATATACTGGACCCCTACTCGACCTGCAGCGCTGCCTTTCCCCCACTGTGGAGGAAATCCTGTTTCCTCACTTTTCACTTTTTCTCACACTATACTACTGTGACAACACATTTTCTCTTGACGTAGGAGATCCTGCTGGCAATGTCCTTAAGAAAACATTATTTATATTGCCATGTGGTCTTTTACAATTCACAAACTCCCAATCAACTCACTCCACATGCACTCTCCCTTTGTTGTTTTCTCCCGCAAAGGTGCACTTATGCATTTTTCGGAGCGCCTCTGATGCAGAGTGCCCATCAATTGCCTGCATGGCTTGGTGCTGTGACCCACTCCAAGGATCAGGCAGCCTTCTGGCAACACAGCACCTGCAAACCTCTTCATGTCATGCATGGGGTGCTGGTCACTGCAGATGGGTCCTGCAACCCAGGATGTGCGGCTGGAACACCCCAACCCCACAGAGAGTCTTGGATCACATTTGGTCACCAGATTTGTAAAGAGAGAGACATGACCCAAATCCAGTACAATAACAATAATAAAAAAGGCCACATAACCACTGAACTGCTTTGCAAGGAAAACATTCTTTTTATTTTTTTTGTCATATGCAAAGGTCTCAGAGGGTCCCGTATAACTGAACTGACACAGTGTCTCAGGCCCCAAGAAGTTACAAGTTATATAATGGAAAACCGCACATTACCATAAATAGGTTACAAAGTCATCCCACAACCCTAATTGGCTATCACCTATATGACATGCTACTACCCCCTTAGTCCCTGGACTGATTGGCCACACCTTTTATAAGTCCATTCTCCTATGCACGAGGCCAACTACATTGTCACTATCGAATCCTAGTACATGATTGGCTAACAGGTATATTCATCCGTTAATAAAGCTTGACCATCATGTGATGTGCCCCCCTGACCCAGGCACCTTCAAAGTAAAACTGGCAAGGCCAACTCTGATTTGATAAGACAATGAGCCTTCTCATTATACCAGATGCTGCAGCATACAAAAACATCACCCTCAAACATTTACTAAATTTATTAGCATCACCGCTGCTCCTCCTATCTCAAATCACAGTATGGTCCAGACACAACTCCCCCATCTACTTTAGACCCTAGGTGCCCATTAATGACTTGAACAAGGCACCACCCTTGAGTCTGAATTTTAGGAATTTATTTGCTTGGGTTATACCTCTACTTGTAATTCAAATGGAATGACAGCTCATGTGGAGAGGGCAGTAGTGCTCTAAATCTTTACCTGGTGGTTTGGCATCACAAACCCTCATGCCTTGTTCTCATGAATGTGTCCTTCAAATGGTGCCTCACTACTTATCCTCCCCAAATCTACCATTTAATTACCAGTGCTTTTGAGCTCTGCAGCTGGATACAATTAGCATTTTTCTGCACAGCATGGAGTTGCCTCTGGTCTCAGCTACTCTCTCTTGAGGAATAGAAAGGGAATTATCCTTGTGACTGAGCTAAACAGAGCCACTGCTCCACATCAGGGCCTTCATTCTGCACATTGTATGCTAAGACGTGAAATCCAATATTGCAGCACTCTTGACATGTCAACCCGCTAACCTCAATTTTACCACAACACTTTTCTGTCTCCATATTTTCTCTCTGCCCCTTTCTCGCACATCACTCAAAACATAACATTGTGTACTATTTCTAAAAACAGGGCCTATGATACACCACCCTATCTATAACATCAACAACCACAAAATTGAAACATTTGTTGCTCATTCTGTGTTGTTATATTATGTATCAAATCAATTAGGTGTCAAAACTAACTACAAGTGATGCATGTGACTTCTGCCATGCAGACCTCATACTGCTCACACTGAGGGACTTACTAATAGGTTTTTCTCAGCCTAAACCTTTTTGCCTAGCTGGGATGCTGTATGAGCATTCAACCTTGCCCCGCGAGTCTTATGTCAGCCACCGTAGCGGCCATCATGCCCCCCACTCAATTCCTTGCAGAGCACAGTATGCCTCGATTCGATGCGACAGGAGAAAGCACATGTTTCAAATCTACTTGGTGGCTATTGGATGGGGACAAATTTGCAGGCACAAGGAATAAGGCAGTCTTACTGCAAAACCTGGGTGCTGAAGGGTGCAGTGTGTACGACAGACTACCAAAACCTGTTGAAGAAGGGCAGGGCAAGCGGGATGAGTTTTCCAATGCTGATCAGAAGCTTCAGAACCATCTTGTTCAAAAAAGGAACACAACCTTCGAAGGGTACAAGATTTTCAAAAGGGCTCAGGAGTCACAGGAGAATGTGGAAAACTCTCTGGCTGCACTCAGGACACTGGGTCACACATGTGATTTTGGGTCTCTCGCCAGTTCGCTTATCAGAGATCAGTTGGTCCACTGCACCAATAATCCAAGAGTACAGGAAAACTCCTGATCAAGGAGTTAACAGTAGAAAAGGCGGTGGAAACAGGGAGAGGAGTGGATCAAACTGCACAATATATGAGTCAGATAAAGGGGGAAAAACAAGGCCAGGAGGTATGTGCTCTAAGGACTGCAAGTAGTAGTCAGGGTGGTGTAAAGGAGATGAAATGTTTCAGATGTGGTAGCAACCGCCACTTATCCACTACTCTGTTTTGTCCAGAGAAGAATGCAGTTTGTATCAAGTGTAAGAAGAGGGGCCATTTTATGGGCATGTGCAGAGAAGGTGCGATTATCGTGTAGGAAACTATGATTCCCAGGCAACATCTGGAACCAGAGAGCATACAGCCTTCTCAGTCGCCACCACCTATGACTCAAGATAGACATGTGCTTGAAATCTTAGCTATTCCAGAACCAAGGAAGGGTCCTATAGATGATGCCCTGGTCAAAGGAAAGCTCTTGTCCATGAAGGTTCACAGTGGATCTCCCTGGAATATCATTTCAATGAAGACTTATGTGGAGGTGCAAAGTGGCAGAATGGAAGATTTGAGAGAGCATAACATCCAACCATATTCCTATAGTGAAGCAGGAATTGACCTTGTCAGCAAGGTTGAAGGCCAGATAGAATACACAGGTAGGAGGTGCATGGTCTGGTTGCATGTGGCCAGAAAGGGATTGTCCCTGTTGGGTTGGATGAGCATTCCGAGTTGGGCATCAGAATGCAGGCAAACTTCAAGGAACCAGTGACAGTGGTGGAGCTGGAGGACAACGATAAAGGGGTGGAGGAGTACCCTGAGGTGTTCTATGAGGAATTGGGGAGGCTGAGGGACTTGAGCATTATGTCAGTGTCAAGGACAATGCCACTCCAATTATACACAATGTCAGGTTGGTGCCTCACAACATGAGGGATAAGTTAAAACTTAAACTAGATTTCATGCTTCAAAAAGGCATAATATAAATAATTGAGAGTTCAGACTGGTTGTTGTCCGTGGTTCTAGTGACCAAAAGCAATAGAAATGTGAGGGTCTGTGTAAACTATAGCTATACATGCTAGATGAACACGGCCTAATCCAAAGAGTGCTTACCCCCACCCATAATAAAGGTAGGACCTTGGACTGGATCGCCACCCTGAACTGCGACACCGTCATCTCCAAAACCGCCCCCCAACACTGGACAGACCATCACCTCATTGACTTCACTTTATCTCTCAATAAAGAAGTCAACAAAGGAAAAATCATGGCACCACCACTGCCCACTAGAGCAAAAACAACTATAACCCCTGACAACCTCCTACCACTACTACTGCCAACCCTCAATGCTCTTCCCGACAACCTAAATCCAGAATGTCTAGTAGAAAACTACAACAATGCCATAAAGAAAGGACTAGACATCATTGCCCCTCTCAAACTGCAAAAGAGCAAACAACAAGCCCACCTGAACATCTGGTTCACCCCACATCTGAAATAACTTAGATTGCACAAAAGGAAACTTGAAACCCAATGGCGCAATTCCCCTACTGAAGAGAACAAATCACAACTTAAACGTTTCGTAAACAACTATAAAAAAGAAATTCTACTCACTAAAAAGAATCTCTTCAATGAAAGAATCGAAAAATCTAGCTCCAACACCAGAGAACTATTTGCCATACTAAGGGAACTAGAATCCCCCATACTCCCTCCAGACAACATAATTAAGGACAAAGCATGGTGCACCAGTGTCCAAAACGCCCTAACTAATAAAATCAAAACTCTCTAAACTAAAATGGCACTAAAAAAGACTCCCTCACCACTAATGAAGCATCTCCCAGCAAAAACGCCAAAACTATCAACCCTCCAGGCCAGAACCTCTTCAGGTTCACCAAAATATCTATCCCAGAAACAGAAAGAGTTATAGCCTCACTTAAACCATCTAACTGCAAAGGCGACAACTGCCCTCCCCAGATAATCAAGGATGCTGCCAGGGACCTAGCCCCCTTTATAACCAAGCTGATCAACGCAGACTTCTCCTCCAACACCAAACCAAGCAACCTCAAAGAATCTTGGGTCCTGCCTCTCCTCAAGAAGCAAACCCTAGACCCTGCTATTCCCACCAATTACAGGCCCATCACCACAGTGCCGTTCCTGTTAAAGATAATAGATAGAGTAGCATACCTACAAATTCAGCAAATCTTGAAACTCACAAACTATTAGGCACCCACCAATTGGGCTTCAGACCGCAGCACGGTACCGAGACAGCCCTAATTGATCTCAAAACCCAGATCAATGAGATTAACGACAAAGGGAACACCGCCATGTTACTCCTCCTCGACCTGTCGGCAGCGTTCGACCTGGTGGATCACGCAGTCATGTGCGAACACCTGGCCTCAGCTGCCTACTTCTCAAAAGAGGCCATACCCTGGATCCAATCATTCTTGGACAATCGAACCATGAGGGTCTTCTCTACCCTAGCCTCAGCAGACCCCATCAAAATAACTTGCGGGGTACCACAGGGCTCCTGCGTCTCTCCCACCCTCTACACCATTTTTACCAAGCCCCTATTCGACAAGTTGGCAGACTGTGTGTCTCATATACTAACTATGCAGATGACACCCAGATCCTCATATCCCTTTCGGGAAACTTCGACTCAGATACGGCCTTGGTAAACAAAATATATCTCATCATTCAGGCATGGATGGCCACACATGGCTTATGCCTGAATGATGAGAAAACCGAAATCCTGCTCCTCGGATCCAACACTAATCTAAAAAAACTCAGGTCCAACTATAAGCCCTTCAACATTGATGGCAACACCATCACAGTGGCCAAAACAGTGAAAAAGCTAGGCTTTCACCTTGAGGCAACCATGTCACTAAAAAAACAAGTCAACTCACTAGCATCCTCTACCGCCTACACATGCAAGCTAATCAGGGCAAGTAGAGCCTTCCTCACCCAAGCTAGCTGCATCATCATTGCCAATGCCCTAACACTATCCAGTCTTGACTATTGTAATGCCATGTACCTATGAGCCAACAAATACATAACCAACAAACTACAGACACTACAAAATAACGCTCTCAGAACAGCCCTTAACCTACCCTCCAAGGAACACATTTCCAACAAAAGGAGAGAACACAAATGGGTCAAAATCACTGACCGCATCTCTCTCAAAACGGCATCATTTACTTTCTAATGCTTAAACAACGCAGCCCCCCCTATCTCGCATCCAGAATAAAGAGAAAAACCTCCACGCGCCCCACCAGATCGATTAACTCTTACTGCCTGCAGGTACCCAATTTCAGAAAAAAGAAAACCTGGGGCAGTAGCTTCCCTGTCCTGGCAGCCCAACATTGGAACGCCCTCCCACTAAACATTAGCACAGACCAATCCTACTACAGCTTCAGGGGAAACACCCTCACCTGTTTGAGGTCCAATGATCCCCATGACTAACCCTGCCATCTCACCCGCCCATGCCTTTGTTCAGCATTGAATATATAAATATGTAAGTTCAACCAAATTGTCACTATGTACAGCACTAAACATGTAAATATGTCAGCAATGTTATGATTTGTTCTCAGAATGTTGTGACAGCAGCTTTCCAGGTGGAATAAGCTGATGTAGTGGAACCGGAGTCAATTGTGAGAAAACTGCTGGAGACTAAGCAGTTTGACCATGCAATGCACTTTCTCAATAAACAACCTACCTATCAGCCTGCTCCCTGGTCCATCTCTTCAGGGGGCAAAGTTATAGGGGGCTCCCAAATCTTTTGGAATCTGGGTAGACATGAATGGAGCACATACTGCTGGACGGATTTGCACCAAACTTGCACAAGGAGCAGCAGCTTGACCCTGAGAGCGTATTGTTTGGTAGATTTATTACAAATACTCAAATTGTAGGGAAAAAATAGTGATATCTCTGTTTGGTCTACTGACTCACTTCCAGATTCAGTGTCCATGGGTGCCTTTGCACCAATCAGAAAGCTGTGTAAAGTGCACGGACACAGTATGTGGCCGATGAGTGGTCAATAGAACATCTTGAGCATCTTCAAAAGCTTTGGAATGGATGCCATGTTGGATTTGCAAACTGTGCCCTTGGTGTGCCATTAGTCCATGAACATTACAGTATAAAAAAGCTCTGAAAAATAAATGACTGGTTATCTTGATTATGAAAGAGTGCCAGAGGAGAAGAAAATAAAGGGAAAAATGTATAAGTAATTGTGTTTTAAAATGGTTGCAATATTGTTGCTATGTTGCAGACCTTTTTACTGTTCGAGGCCAACACATGTTATATGCTTTATGCTACATACAATGATTAATTTGGGTTAATGCTTAATTTGGGTTTAATACTTTTGAAATGAAATTAGCAAGTGTCACTTTGGGTATAGCCAAATTGTTTAGTACATGGTTACAACAGTATGTCTCCTTTGGGTTTAAGGTCCCCAACAATCTAGCCAATGTATATGGTGATTTGTAAACTAGGGATGCCAGAGGACTGAGGTTCTAGCTACACAGTCATCGTTCAGCAGAGTGCCCAGGCCCAACAAAAATCTCCCCCAGCAATGACTAAGGACTCAGCCAAGGACAAGATAGAACTGTTCATTATTTTCCATAACAGACAGGGAGCATACACGAAAACGAATTTCCAGCCATCATTGCTCCTGAGTCTGTGTCAGGAGTTTTTGTTAGCAAAAGTCATCACAACTTAGAACCATTCCCCAAAAACCTATGAGCTAATTCTATTGGGTAGCTGGGGTGGAAGTGCCTATAGAAGGCACCTGTAGGTGTTAGCTAACTAGCTCTTCCATGTCAGGTGGTCTCTCCTGACACTTCCCAAAAACGATCTATTACATTGTTTCAGGGTTTTCAGACTACCATTGGCCCATGTCCATTACCCTAGGCCCTAGTATTTGTGTTCCCTGATTGGCTGGAGCGGGTCTCCTTATGCCTGGAAAGCTGCTCTGTTCTCAGCGCCTAGTGTACTTTCTCAAGGTAGTGAGAAAGACTTTGTGTTCCCATTCTCACCACTGGTATATCTATCTAGCCTGATAGAGTACCTGCAGGTTGTAACATTGTCAGACAATACATGTATCAGTTCTTGTCTGCTTTGCTGGGAACTTCTCCTGTTCTGACCACGGGTAAATGTCTATTGTTCGGCTTGGCCGCATCACATTGGTAAGGACCGCAAAACTGAGCTTTTTGGGCTACAATTAGTGGGGATTTATTCTGCTATTTTTGCAGGCTCTTTGCCCCTGGAGTCAGGAATGTTCCACCCACCTCTGTCCTTGGCTGCTAGCACTGGCCCTTCGCTTCATGCTGCAGATTCTGCTTGTCTTTGTTCCTTGTTCTGAGGCCTGTGGCTTTGTGCACTTTCACTACAGTTTTCTATTTTTTCTCTACGCCTATTTATGTGTTATTGTTTTGCTTTCACCTGGGGTTAGTAGTATTCAGTTCTTGCAGGTTCATTATCTGTACCTGATGTTTCATATAATTAGTTGGAATAAGCTGTTGCATGCTTGTCTTATTTGACTATTGTTCTCTTGCGTTTCAGCATTTCTGCATTTTGCTAATGAAAGAAAATAAGAAAGACCTTCAGCAGTATGTACATGTATCTGTCCTCTATATATAGAACTGTGAATGTATGTCATTCATGTGTGCACATGTGTGTCTGTTTAACCGTGCAGGGATGCACGTTTGCTTCCTGGCTATTGTTACTTTGTCGTGGTGTCTCTAATGACATCAGCAAAGCTCGATATTTATTTTTAGTCAACCTAGTCCAGTGTTGAGAATCCTGTATCCGCGAAAGAGGTCTGCTGGATAGGGTTTGAATGGTTGTCTAAGAGAATATCTGCTCACATATGTTGAATGTGCTGGCACTCCTGGGGGCTGGCCAAACAGTGACTGCCATCTCTCATTTCTTAGTCTTCCGGCTGTCATGCATATAGGGGTCCCAAGGAGCATTCCAGGGATCTTCTCTTTCCTTCAGTGTAATCATTGGATAGTTGGCACAATGTGGACCCTTGCTAGAGGCAGAATAGGACTTTTGGAGTGTGGGTTTAGTAGTAGTAGTAGTCACAGTACATATTGTTGTGGCCAACAATATGTACAGTTCAGGAACTGGGCCATGCACCAAGCAATCTGGCCACTGGTCATGGCCTCAATAGTATGCTTACTTTGGTTTTAATGACTCAAACAATCTGTCTACTGGCAATAGTGAGAATAGTATGCTTACTGTGGGTTTAATAGTTTTGTAGATTTGACTATGTGACCACTATGTGACCGCTGCATTGAAGCAGAGTAGTAATTCTGGAGTGTGAGTATAGTAGCAGTAGTGGAAGTTACAGTACTAATTGTTGTGGTAATGGTGAGTGGACAGATTGTGGCATGGCCAGATAGAGTGTGACTATAGCAGTAGTAATAATAACAATACATAGCCTTGTGGCCATGGGCTATGGCCAGATTGCTCGGGCATAGCCATGCCCTGAATAAACTGGTCAATTGTCATGGCCACAACAGTATGTTTGCTTTGGGTTCAATGCCTGCAAAAATGTTGGATACTGGCCATGGCTAGAATAGTGTGGAACATTGTCCTGGGGATGACTGCATGAAGTGTGTATATAGCAGTAGTAGTAATAACAATGGGCATATCAGTATGTTTACTTTGGGTTCAATGCCTGAAACAATGTGGCTACTGGCCAAGGCTAGAATAGTGTGCTTAGTTTGACATGGTAATAAAGAAACACTTGTGTAAAGAAAAGAAAATATAGTTAGTTGTAGAACTTAGTATGGAAGATATACATACTTAAGGTTTTATACATGCATTGGGCCTCATTCCGAGTTCGGCGGTAACCCTGCCAGTCGTACTGGCGGGTTGCTGCCAGACATGGAATTAATCACAGGTGCCTGACTTTCCGGTGCCACCAGGCTATTCCAAGTCCGGCGGCCGGGAAGTCAGGCGCCGGCAATTTCCTACTCCCCATTCCCATAGGACTCTATGGGAATGGGGACTCTGGAGCATCAACAACGTTAACAATGGTGCCAGTGCTCCCGTGACAAGTCTGCCTACCGTGGCCACTGTGCCCGGCAGCGTCAGACCTGTCAGGCACTGAGGCTCCGGCAGGCAGACTTGTAGTTTGCCAGTCCGGAAACAATGGTGCAAACTTAGAATGAGGCCCATTTACTTTTTTGACCGTCATAAGTATTACATTGCATATACTATGGTTACTACAAAAATAATTTTAAAACAATTTTTACAAAAATGTTATTATGACATTTGCTTTATTTCAAACCTTTGCCACACAGACATATAAAAAGATAAGAAACAAAACAAATATCATACATAAGAAAAAGAAATCACTTAAAATAGCAACTATAAAAACATACAATTCATAAAAGTCTTAATCAATTCAAACTGTTGCAACTGTGGCATGGATTAACCAGCTAAATGAAGGAGGAATTCACATGCACCTTGTTGCCAGATATAAGACCATATATACGACATCAATAATGGTCCGATACCCACTTTTTCTTTGAAGGTGTCTTCACATTCAAGTCCAATGTTATCTTTAGTCCACAGGGTCAATTTGAAGATATTCCCCGGAAATTTTGTTAAGGAAAATATCAAGCAGAAATATTTTCCCTGGCATATTTCCAACCACCAATCATCAGCATTTCTTTCCTGGAAAGCACTCACAAAAGAACTCAAATAGTTTGTCCTCAAATCTGTAACACAAGGGCAGAGAAGTGTAACGTGCTTCAGCATGTCTCTTGGCCCTCTACACAAACGGCATATCAGGTTGTCCCCACCAACCAGTTTGCGGGCATTAAGGACTTCTTCAGTTTGCAACAAGTTGAATCTACATCTCATAAAGAGGATATGGTGTGTAGGAGTATGGGCTTCACATTTCAACATTTAGACTATGCATTTCAACACTGAGGGCCTCATTACACGGTAGGCGGTAGGGATTTAACGTTACCGGTAATGGAATACCGGTAACGTTAAATCCCCATCCAAATTACGCCTTGGCTCACTGCTATTTGCGGCACCGCTAAGTACAGTGCCACTAATAGCGGCCAGTCCACGGGCGCGCGACCCTCGAATCCGTAATTTACGCCATGCCGCTATTAGCACATCATCACAAGCCAGGGGGATGAGCCAATAGCGGCATGGAAAAGCACACAAAAAAACCCTTACCGCCATGGCACTAATACCGCCATCGCGAACCACACGTTAAGAGAACTGAGCAGTGTTCCCACCTGCCACAGGTGGACACAATCAGCACAGGTGGAGGCAATGGAGACTCAGGCAGCACAAAAAGAGCACACCACACCCCTTCCCACACCAAGATGGCTCCAATACAAGCAGCATTACATGGGCTGGAGGACATGATTGCAGCGCAGCAGCAGCAGCAGCAGGCAGCACAGAGGAGACACAGGAGGAGGAAGAGGAGGACAAGACAGGCACAGCAAGCACCACCACGCACCTAATCATACCACAGAGGCACCCACCAATCCCCAGGATCAGAGCCAATCCATTTAACATAACCCCGGAGCAGATACACACCCTGTACCGTCTGCACCGGGATACCATAACCAGCATTGTAGACATGATACACAACGACATTGTGAGCCTCATAGATATCCAAACTGCCATCCCCCCTCTACTCAAGGTGGTGACTGTGCTCCACCTCCTGGCCACAGGCACTTACCAGCATACGGTGGGGCAGATGCATGGCATCTCTCAACCAGTATTCTCACGCACGCTGACCCAGGTACTCGATGCCCTCCTGAAGCATGCACCTGAACACATATTCATGCCACGGACTGCCCAGGAGATTGGAAACACCAAAGTTGGCTTCTATGCACTGGCAGGCATCCCAAGTTGCATCGGGCAATAGACTGTACCCATGTGGAATTGGTGGTCCCACATCACAATGAAGTAGTGTACCGAAACAGGAAGCAATTCCACTCCATCAATGTCCAAATGGTATGTGATGCCAACATGATAATCACTCATTGCTGTGCCCGATTTCCTGGATCAACCCATGATTCCATGGTCCTGCGGAACTCAACTATCCCACGCTACATGGAGCGACAAGCCGGACAACGTTTGTGGCTACTTGGTGAGTAGCAGGGCAAGCACATGGCAGTGTGATTGGGGGGGGAGAGATACATACTCCGATTGGGTGTAGCTTGTTGTCCGTTGGACAAATGCACATACAGATGTACGCCAACATCCATCTGGGTAGGCCCAAAACGTACCAGAGATGAATGGACAAGCAAGTGTGAGCTACATAACATAGACGACAATCAAGGTCTAGAAAAATCAAACATCCATCCACATCCACATTGCACAACATTCCACCAACATAGTCCTACAAAATGAGCGCAGCACAACAGCAACAGCAATAATTCATTGTGGCCTTGAATGCATGCGAAGGGATCACATTACACCACGCACTTATAGCACAACTCAAGTGATGCCTCTCAGCATGGCAACATCAATGTTGGAATGGCAGTACACCAGCAGTGTGATACCAAATCTGCCTAGGACCAAGGAACCTCTAACACACGGCTTCAGCCAGGACATGTCAATTACTGTTGTAGGCATTGACGGGGCATGTGTACTTGCAGGGTCGCCCTTACCTTTGCACATTCCAGTTACACAGACAGTCTGCTGTTACTTGTGCACTTCAATCACAATGCAAATCAAAAAAGCCTGAAATTAACTGGCCGCACTTGAGCTGAACAGTAACAGGTCCCCATTTGTCCCCCCATAGAGGTGATGCTGGCTATCCCCTGAAGAGGTGGCTCCTTACCCCTGTACGGAACCCACAGAACAGGCACGAGGAGGAATACAATCATGCACATACCCATACACGCAGCGTGATTGAGCAGACTTTTGGCCTTTTGAAAACACGATTTAGGTGCATTAGCAGGTCTGGTGGTGCTCTCCTGTATGGCCATGAGAAGGTGGCCAAGATCACCATGGCATGTGTCATGCTGCACAATATGTGTATTAGACGGAATGTGACACTGCCCCCTGACGTTGATATGGAAGCACCTGATGAGGATGATGATGGTGATGAGGACGGAGGTGAAGGGGATGCAGGACATGCAAGAGGGAATGGTCAAGTGGTACTTGCTGTGAGACAACATCTGATCAACCAAATATTCTGAGTAATGTGGTTTTTTACTGTCACATGGATATGGGTATGAATGCACTGGTGTATGTTTGGAGGCGGCAATGGACCCTGTCGCCAATAAAGTACACAAACACAATGAAGATGTCTAAGCCTGTGTTTTGATCAGACACCAGTGTATTAAGTAACGGAAAGATGAAAAAGTGCATGTCCCCAAACATCCCACCACCCTTCCACCCACCCCCCACAACAGACCCATAAAACCCTACCACCCACCCCCCACAACAGACCCATAACACCCTTCCACCCACCCCCCACAACAGACCCATAACACCCTTCCACCCACCCCCACAACAGACCCATAACACCCTTCCACCCACCCCCCACAACAGACCCATAACACCCTTCCACCCACCCCCCACAACAGACCCATAACACCCTTTCCCCCACCCACCACAACAGTTTCTCATGTGTCTGCCACTATGGTTGCGTCAGGCCATGCACGCAGAAGCTTTGCCATAAACTCCCTATTGGCCATTGTCTGCAGTAGCATTTGGAGGCTGGCTAGACATGCGCCTGGTGGTGCTTGTGGAGCGGCGGAGGGGGCTTGTCTGCGTTGAACCGGCGGATGACGACGTGGCTGACTGTCCTGGTGGTGTGAAGTGGCGGTCCATTGTGTCCGCTATTCGAGTGAGGACCTCCCTAAGTCTGCCTATCTCCTCACACAGCCTGTCTGTACAGGCCTCCATCCCCTCCCTGGAGTGCCATGCTGTCTCCACAATCTCCTCCCTGAGATGGGCAGCCTCCTCCACATGCTGGCCAACCAGCACAGTTAGTTCCTGTTGCCGCTGGCTGATGGTGGCCAGGTCGAGGGCAGTGCTGGGTGCTGGTGGAGTGGCTGCTGTGCCCTCTGATGCATCCATGTCCGCAGGTGAAGCCACCGTGGGGGACAAAGAACCTAGAAGGTTGTCCTCGCCAGTGGCATCAGACTCAGGTGTCTGGAGTGGTGATGGCTCAGGTGTTCCAGGGGGGTTGGGGTGTGCATCTCTATTGTGACATCTGTTGTGTCCTCAACATCAGATAGTGGGGCAGTGGCTGCTGCCTCTTCTGCAGAGCTTGCCGCAGGTGATGGTGGGCACACCGTGGCTGGGATTGGTGGTTGTGGGTTCACCTCCGGTAGTGGGGCTGTAGCTGGTGGTGTGGCTACTTCTATCCTGGCAGTGGCACTCCTCCGATGCTTGACACTCATCATGTAGAACCTTCCCCCCTTGCCCCTTGATGTGGTGGGGGTGTCCTCAGAGTCTTGTGCCCTTGTTCTCTTACTTGCAGGGGGTGCCTGGGATGCATTTCCGGCATCCTCACCATCTGTATGTGAGCCTGATAGGGACAAGAAGGGGGATGGCATTGGTTACGTTTCTATGTACTTTATGCAGAATACATCAATAATGCAGTTGTGGCCATTGGGACTTCATTGTTGGGGATGCAGGTGATGTGTCAGTTCAGTCCTCATCCATGCATTGTTGCGTTTGGCACTTGTCTATGGTGATGTGTGCATGTGTGTGTGTTTGGGTCTGACACTGACATGGGCAGGGATGGATGCATGTGTGGATGTTTGTCCATCCATGAGATGATTCTGGGCTCACATTTGGGGGGACCAGTACATTCACATAGCATCCTGTCATGTGTACACTCACCTCCATCTGAAGTGGTTGCCACGCCATGCTCCATAGTGCTGACTCCCTCAATGCATTCCACTCTGATTAGGTTTGCACAGGTCTCCTCACATCCCTTTAGTTTGATGGGTGAACCGGATCCACCTGCAGTGGCTATTCTGTGGTTTTTGGCAAGGATGCTTCTCACCCGGAGTCTGAGGTCGTCCCACCTTTTCCTGCACTCACGCACATTGCGGGTGGTGGTGCCCACTGCACTAACTTTCACCGCAACTACTGCATCATCCCAGATTGCCTTTCTTTTTAAGAAGTGTCTCCCGCCGCATGTCGTTGGCAAAGACAACGGCGGCTTTGTCAGCCAGGGTCTGGGTCAGCATGATTAGCTCCTCTGAGGTGAATTTTTCTTTCCGTTGCCGGTCGGTGTTTTTTTTCAATGCCATGGGCATGTTGAGGGTGTCCCTGATGATTTGCAACTGCAAGCTACTCCAAACAGGTCCAGGGGGCAGAGGATGGCAATGGATTGTGTTTTTAAAGATGGCCGCCGTGCTCTTTCCTGTTCCTGTGCGATGACGCTATTTCCGGTTCCGCAATTTAACTGTCACTTGCATGCAGCGTGAGGGCGGAGGTGCTATCTGCACTTTCGTCGAGGGTGGTAAGTGACTTTTTGGGGTCTTTAGCGGAATAGTGGTAGGGTCATTACCGGCATGGCGCTATGCTCGTGTCCGCGTACTCGTAATGGTACGCTATTAGCGCCCTCTTGCGAGGGCTGACACGTTAAGAGCGCCATGCCGGTAATTTGAGATTTTTACCGCACAACGTGTAATGAGGCCCTTAGACTCATCATTTCAGCATTCACATTTTAGCATAGGTTTGAACTATAATAGTGACAAGGGTGTGAAACTCATTGCTGGACTCAAGAGTGTGGGTCTCATGGAGAATTAAATAGATGCCAATGCACAGAGCACATGACGAAAACTGACCACGTTGCTTCATGATTCTATTTCAATTAAGTAAACTGCACTTAATATAATACTAACCTAAATGTATCATACTAATTAACCGAACCCCATTTAACATGTATAGATTCCCATAATAACATTTAGACCATATTAGCTCACAAGCTGGATCCAGGCTGATGAGAAGGCATAATGCTCTGAAAATGGGAAAGAAAAATGAACTTTAAACGTGCAGGCTGAATCTGTGCTGTGTGGTAAGCTGAAAAATGTGAAGATCTGTTCTACTAAAGACATTGCTTTGTCTTGGAGCAAAAACACAAAAGAAATTGCGTCAGTTGGGTAGATCTGGACAAGGGAGGTGTTTTTCTAGATTGACAAGGGGTTTTCATAAAAAGGGTTTTGAGGCAGAGAAGAGGGCATTCCTGTTCTGGTACTGACGGACAAAGGAGGCAGAAGTGCTGGTTGCTGAGCAGACTAAGTCGGGTGCTTGCAAGCTGACTGTCTGCAGGGCTAAGGCTGAAATTGAGGCTGTCTCTCTCCAGGATTGTCAATCTTTAGAAAAACTGCAGACTCGAGAATTCTTATCTGGGTTGACCCTGTGCAAGGCAGGCAGAAAGGCTGGGGAAGATTTCAGAGTCGGGAATATCGCCAACAGATTTAGGTAAATATGAGGTTAATTGAGGTACTGGTGAAGTGATTGATAATGTGTAGCACAGGTTAAATAGTTCAGTTCATTTTAGGTGTTGCATTAGAGATTTGAATTTCAACGTGCATGTACTACTGCATTTACATGTATCAAAATTCTACTGTTATTCAAACTATATTTGCCTTGCCAAGTTTTGTTACGAAGCCAAGGTCAATTGCCAGAGCTTTTCACAGATAGAGCGCTGAAAGCCATTGCAAGAAAAACATACTTGCACTGTGATGTACAATGCTTTACATTTGCTGAAACTCAACCGAAAGGGCATAATAAAATATTGTACATAAGACACCACAGGAGGGCATGAGTCATCTATTCAGAGTGTATTAAGTGCAGCATTTGTTTATTGTTAGTGACCCTGGTGATATCATTATTAGGTAGTATCCTGAAATTAGTCTCGCCACTATAAAAAAAGACCCCGAAATAACCACCACAGCAATAATCCCACTAAGTAATAGATATAAGTCCACAATATATCTAACAAGAGTGTTGGTCTTGGAAATGTGGTCAGGTAATTCGGGACCATATTTAGCGCTTTAGTTTCTGCCATTAGGCAGACGTATAGGCCATATTTTCTTTTTCTTTATTAGGTCATAATCCACTCCACCTCCAAATAATTTTTTTTTCTGTCTCTGGGTTAGCTTTTAACAGGTCCTCCGATATCCCTGCATTTTGGACGATATCACAGCACTGCCTTGACCACAGATCCAAAGCCCAATCCACCCTTTCACCTTCCTTTCCTCTAGGAATGTCAAACTGAGCCGGGTTTCCCATGATCAGCTTCCGACAGAATGCTAGAGAATTCCACATTACAACTGCGTACACAGAAAGTAGTCCCAAATCGTGCCTAATGATACATATCGGTATGCACCTTGGGAGATGTACAATTTTCCTCCAAAAGATGCCCTCTAGATGCGTCCAGATTTCCAAAGTCATGCAAAATGAAGCTCAAGCACCATATTTCAAAATTGGGCAAACCTTCTGCTTATAAAAATGAGAGTTTGTATCAGGGAGAACTTGCCAATTTTTTTATGGATGACCCTGCCTTGATTTGTTAATTGCTTCACTTTTGATCTCAACTCAGTCACTATTTGAGCATCACAGATACTTGGATTGATGTCAATACCCAAGTATCTAACATTAGTGTCCTGACAGATCTCTTCATTCACCAAGCACCAGGTGAAATTATTTTTCTTTTTTTCCCTCTTGCGGCTTGGAGGATGAAGGCAAGCGTCCCCAGCCAGCACGATCCTCCCCGCAATGAGAGACAATGAAGGACTCTCCCAAGTAGGGAATAAGGCTAAGACAGAGTGCGGGTTAGCTCAAATGGGAGTTTATCAATCAGAATATGGCATGCAAAGAACTCTGCAAACTCTGAGAGCGCTCTGTCTGACAATAGCAAAGACAGGTGTATATATTTACAAAAAACGTCATGAGAACCTACATACTATAGGGGGCACAAGTTTAATGGGATTGGGTGGCGATGACTAGCTATAGGTGCTGCTGCGATGTGGTTGGTCGTGGCTGAAGAACGTCACTGGTCAGCCTCGTGGGTTGGGCTGGGCCTGACAGGTTGGCAGAGTTCATCTGGGCGGTGTTGTTGTGCCATCGCGGCCAGTGTCAGAGATGAATGTCTTTTCCTGACTTATTTGCCCTAGGCCATGCACACCGCAGTCATTCAGTCATTGCAATATTATCTTCTTTTAGTAAATCTTCCAATAGGTTATTCTACAGGTTAATGCAACACAGGAGGAATGCACCTTGTGAGGGGTCTAATGGTCATTCATCAGGGCATGGTTACCAGCGTCCTGTTGACCGGAGCCATAGGTTGAGGGGCTAAGCTTCGGGGCATGGGACGGACGGTACAAGCCTCCCTGTCTTGTTAGATGTGGTTATAAATGTGCCGCTTTGTGTTGCCACAGTGTTGGGTGTCCTGATTGCACAGGGCCATAAGTCTAGGATGATCTGGTGGGTTGTGGGGTTTACGAGGGGGCGCCTTTGGAAGTGTGGGTTCAGGCAGAGGTTTACTGCTGTGCTGTAAATAATGCAGGTGGCGGCCCGTGGCCTTGGGTGCTGCACAGGGGGGCTACACATCTGTGAAGCGGCTCCAGTCTAGTTGGGGGAGGTGGGGCAGCGCGGCACGGGCCTCTGTTCTCATGTTTTTTGGCAGTCTTCACAGGGTGGGAGGGGAATGGCCTTGCACATATTTACAAAGGTATCTTCCTCGCGTGATGCCGGTTTTTGGAGGCGAAAACATCACAATCATTAGAACACTTTATAATATTTGTTTGAATTACTTGAGAACACACATTTCACTTCGCTGAAGGCATTTCAATTATATTCAGTCTGAGCACCTTATTCGTACACTATATTTCAACAATTACAGTATTTAACTATATGCATATACATCTTGCAGTAAGTGAGGTAGCATTACGGTTGGTGTAGTACACAGAAAATGAACCGCCACCGTATGTGACGGTGGCGGCACGCAAGGGGCTTTAAACATACACGCGTGACGAGTGCATTCTCGCACACCCTTCACAGGTGCCCCCTGTATGGTTACACTCGTTTTCTTGTGTACTCTAGCAGCATTAGTTCAGTTATGGCGCGGGACCGCGGGGTGTACGGTTTTTAATGATACATCTAAGGACCACTCCCCCGGAATGCTTTTGTCATTTGCACACCCCTGCAGGGGTGCGGGTCCTTCATGGCTGGTGTCATGTACACTAACTACACAATTCTACAGGTTTCTTTAGTATAAGTGGTTTGTATGGAGAGGATACAACAAGTGTTTTTTTACATTTATATTTGGGTACCTTTCTGCTTCCATCAGATGACCATTCTACAGACCTTCCCATCACCCAGGCCTTGCCGACCGGGTCATTATGGGAGCAGTGATACACTGCGAACGGTGAAATGTTACAGTGTTAGTATCTTATGCTAGCTCATGTCCGTCCTGCCCGTGGGAACGTGCTTACAGCGGATCTGCCAGGGAGCTGCGGCAACAGGGATAATTGAAACTCTCCGAAGGTGGGGGCCGCGCTACAGTGCGCTGAGCTCACACCATCTTTGATAGACAAAATGTTTCTGGGCCTAGCTAAATTCAATATATGTGGGCAATCAATATGTGTGGGCAATGTCTTCAGCAGGTGAACCCTCCACCACCTGGGCCCGGGTGGCATGAGGGGACGCCCAATAAGCCATAGCCCTCACCTGGGGAGAAGACGTAGGCGAGGGGGGTCTCTTAGACCAGTCCTCCCCTACATTTCCCCCCTTTCGTTACTTAAGTAACGAATTCTTTAACTCATTCAATCTCCTACACTCTTCTTCGTCCATAATTGCCTCATCCCATGCTGGTGTGCCTTTTATGGGCATCCAGGCTCTGCACACCCCCCTTAAGCTCTCACCCCTCCTAGCATATTCATCTGGGGTACAGGTCAGGTATATACATCCGCTCTCTCCTTCCAAGTCTACCCATACCTCCTGATACCATTCTAGTATGCGTGGTTCTCTGATGGTGGTGTGCCATAATTTGTCTACAATATCCTTGTCGTGGTACCTAGGCACTAGTTGATACCTGGGTGTGTCATCAGTTCCTGTTTGTACCTGTACTTCCTTCATAGTTTGTATTGTACCACGGGTGTTGCCCATTGTCACCATCATCATTGCACCATTAGGTACTGCGTTAGCACAACATCGAAGACCCACCTGGCACAGGCAAAAAATAAAGAGGAGGAACACCACAGCTGGCATCAAAAATTTCACAGTTGTTCCAAGCCATGAGGGGACCCAGGAGAAAATTTTATCGAACCATGTACTGTCTTCTGCTCCACCTTCCATCTTCATTTTTTCTCCTAGGTTGTGTACTGCTTCGATCACATGGGACAGGGAGCCGTTTTCTGCATCTTCGGAAAGTACGAAAGTGCAGCAGGCACTTCCGAATTTTTGGCAAACACCTCCATCCATCGCCGTCAACAGGTCCAAGACATACCTGTTTTGCATTGTCATCAGCCGTAAAGCCCTTAGTTCCACTTTGATCACGTTGAACCCTTCTTCAGTGTCATTGGCCAGCTGAGTCAGTTCCCAACGTGTTATCTGGAGCCATTTTGCGTTTGCCCTTGCTTGGACACTTGAGATGAGTGAAGCGAAGAATGTTTCTGCTGAGCTGAATAATCGATATCTGTCTGGGATCTGAGCCAACAGTTCTGATGATGCCTTTGATATGTAATTTGATGCTCTTCTGTTACGGGTCAACACCTCTCCCTTGTTTCCGGAAGACAGGACATACATTTGTGACTCCGCAGTCGGCTGGGCTGCACTCTGTTGTATGCGTTCCTGTGTCCTTTTGCTTCCATCGATGTGGCTTTCTGGTATTACCATTAGGGCTGAGTGCAGAGTGGCCATTGAGCAGCTGCCACTCCATGACGGGGGAAGGTGCAGGTATGCCTGATTGCCACATACCCAGAACGTGTCCATTAGGGCCGCTGTCCCTTTTCTCAGATCTGGGATGGTGAGGGTCTTGTTACAGTTCTTGTTTGTTCCCATGGCGGTTTTCCCCTCTCCTTTGAAACATAGTTCATAGTCTATTTCGCTCTGTAGTTTGAAGGGTTTTTCAATGGCAGTTACCCAAGTTAGTTTTGAAATGTGTTCCTTCCATACTGGTGTGCACGTTTCTTCTATCCACTGCAGTTTCTCTGGCGCCACACCTCTCAGTGCTTCAGCTTTACACATTACTTCTTCATCCTTCCATTTGTTGTCTGAAAAAAGTGTCCCTTGTATTACAAAAAATGGTTCCTCCAGACATACCACCCCTGCCGTTTTTGGGTAGCAAGTTTTTTCGTTCTGCAGCATTTTAAAAGTAACTTCATGTGCCTGGAAGGTGTTCTTAATTCTGCACAACGTGAGATGAAGGAGACATTGGGCATCTATAATTGGCAACTCTTTGGGTAGCAGTACTTTGGGTGTACCTGAAGCATGAGGAATGAGGGAGCAAACATAACAGCTCTCATTTGTTGTTTGTTTTGCGGTGGCACTCATGTCTGCATACCACTTATTTGTCTGGTGGAGGTGTCGTGGGTCTTCCATTTTATCTAATCCTAACCCATAATACTCATCATATCTCCTCCTCCCGGCGTCCCTTCTCCGTCTGTTGTTCTTATTCCTCATGTACTTCCCAGCCTCCTGGGCGAGGGAAAGAATAGACCCCCCTTTCTCATTCCCGCACCCCTTGGCCCAATCATCGTATAATATTTTGTGTGCTGCTAGCATCTTTTCCTTTTCGTCCCTGAGTTTATCTTGCAGGTTGTTTTTTAAGACGGGGACTGGTTGACTGGTAGGGGTATCGTACTATCGTACAACCACGATATAGCAGATGGGTTTCGGTCATTTAAACTGCGAGCATTATACCTATACATCACTGGTGGAGACACTGTGTTGTTTTGCATTCCACCCTGTGGCTCTTTCTTTTCAGATATGACAGCATTGGATGGTGTGGTGTGATAACCCCATACAAGTTTAGTTCCATCCCATACCAGAAAATCACCTTCCCTCATATTGGCACTTGCAGTTACATTGGTCCCAGGGGTGCTGTTAATCCCAGTGCTGTTAATCCCTCCCCCCTCGTTCATCTCGATAGAGATGAACGCTACAAACCAATATGTAACCAGACCAAACATTAACATAAAAAACATCGTAATACACACAGATAATCCGCACTCATACGAATATATGCATCTCTCAGTTACTAATTCTCTCATTCTACTAATTCTATCCGTTGCAGGCTGCCTGTTAGATGCCATGGTAGTTCCTGTTTGAGATATAAAAGTGCATTAAGTGCAGGCGTGTAAACATTGTTGTTGGCACCATTAGTGCCAATATATATATTGACGGGTAATGGAAGCGGGGAGGGTTGCAGGGAAGGGTATTCACAGATAAGGGTGTCGACATGTCATAATTTGATCACTTCATTAATCACATATAAGTCCAAACAAAAAACCCTTTTTTTTTCTTTTTTTTTTCGTAATATATAAAAAGAGAATACAGGTATACTTTATCAATCACTTTCCCATTTACGTTCATCGCTGACGCACATACACAAGTTAATATTCATACATTCTGTTCAGTTGCATCTGTTGCTGTTGTCTGTGCCTCCTCATCTGCCTCTTCTCGCACATTGCTATATGCTCTTCGCACATCTGTCAAGTGTACCCAGTAACTCAAGCCCTTCACTTTTACAGCTGTGGGCGTGCAGAACACTACTTCGTATGGGCCGTGGAACCGTGGTGCATTCCATCGACGCACAAAACTCCTGACATAAATTAATTCGCCCAGCATTAGCTGTAGCTGTTGCTCAGGCTCTGTGACAGACCCTGTTATGTTCCCCTCCTCCCTAGTGAAGGGTGGGGAGAGCTGCTTTGATATTGCGCGCGCTGCTCTTGTTAATTTTTTCAAATAGTCTGTGAATTCTTCTCCCAATATCGCGGCGCTCCTGTGTGCATCTGAGTGTTCGCGCAGTGGAGAGTGTGCTGTGTGCATTCGTCTCCCAGTCACGATTTCGTGCGGGGACAAATGGTGATCTTTACTTGGCTGATTTCTCAGTTCAAATAGCGCAAGGGGCAGACAGTAGATTCAATTCTTCTTCAATGAAAAGCATAGTTTTGATAACCTGCCCTTTAACAGTCCGTTCATCTTTTCTACTACGCCATTACTTTGGGGATGATAAATCGAACACAATTTATGTTTTATTCCCAATAATGTTGTCACTTCCTTGAAAAGTTCATTCACAAAGTGTGTGCCGTTGTCTGAGCGAATCACGTCACAAATTCCCCAGCGCGGGAACACTTCCCTCACTAGGAACTTTGCAGCGCTTTTGGCATCAGGTCGTGCACATGGACCTGCTTCCACCCACCTTGAGAATGGGCACACAACCACGATCATGTACCGTGCGCCATTACACCTTTCCCCCATGTCCGCGTAATCAATATGCAGCTCTCTGAATGGGCCAATGGGTTTCGGAATTGTTCCCCGGAGCGTGCGTAATGTCACTCCTGAATTGTAGATCTGACATGTTGTGCATTCCATTGCTAATCGAGATACGTGCTCCTGGAGACAGGGCACGTACCATTCTTCTTGTATTTCGGCTGCAATGTGCTGTTTGGTATTATGCGCAGGGAAGTGTAGTTGTTGGAACGCAATTTCTAGTAACTTCATTGGCATTACTACCTTCCCTGAGTTATTTTGCCGCCACAGTAAGTCTGTTCCCGACTTGCTGCACCCTCGTTTTGTCCACATCAATTTCTCGTCTTCACTAGCCCCGTCCTGCAATTCTAGTATTTGTGATATGGGCATCATGTTGTACCCTTCTGGGGGCTCTTCGTTTGTCTTGTGCTGCATCATGTACTCACCTACTTCATATTTCTGAAAATAGGAAGCCTCCTTGGCGGCAGCGTCCGCTGCCGCGTTCCCCAAAGACACAACATCTGTGTTGGATGTATGTGCTTGGCACTTAACTATTGCTACTGCAGTAGGGTTTTGTAGGGCCTCAATTAACTCTTTCAACAATTCTGCATGCTGTACTGGTGTTCTGTCTGCCCGCCGAAATCCCCTCCGCCCCCATCTTGCTAGACCTCCATGTACTGTTGTTGTCATGTAAGCTGAGTCCGTGTATATTGTTACTGCGCAACCTTTTGCTGCATGTAACGCTTCTATGAGCGCAATCAGTTCTGCTGCTTGTGCGGAGTAATGTGATGGGAGGCGGTACTGCACTAACGTTTCATACTCACCGTCTTCTAATCTCACCACCGCCATACCAACATGCTTTTCTCCCGTCTCCACATCAATCGATGCAGACCCATCCACGAAGTACACTTCCCCCTCGCTCAGAGCGTTCTCACACACCACTGTGTCCTCCTCTCTTTCTCCTGTGTAGGTTGCGCAATCGTGGTCCTGCATGTCCTCTAATGTGCATGCTTCTGTAATGAATGTCGCGGGGTTCACTGTTTTGCATCTTACCACATGGATGTTGGTGCTGGACAATATTATTTCATAAGCTGTTTCCCGCTGTGTTGTCAGTGTGCTCTTTGACCTCTCAAGTATTGCAAATAATGAATGTTCCACAAACAATGTTACTGGGCAACCCATTACTATTGTGGCACTTTTCTCAATCGCGAACGTGGCTGCAGCGAGCGATTGCTCGCACGCGAAATGGCCTTGCATTACGGCATCCAAAGTACCACTATAGTAAGCCAGAGGCTTGTGTCCTAAGGACGTCTTTTGTGTCAGAACAGCTGTCATGAGTGTTCCCTTGCAGTGTGAGAATAGGTAAAATTCGCGTCCATAATCAGGGTTGGCTAGCACTGGAGCGCTTGAAATTAACCTTTTTAATGATTGACCATTCGATCTTTTTATTTTCCTGTTGTGCTTCTTTGAGTGCTTGTAGTAGGGGTCTTGTGTATGCTGCATAATCTTATATCCATGCTCGGCAATAGTTGCACATTCCCAAGAATTTCTTCATCTCTTTTACTGTTGTGGGTTCCGCTACTGACCTTATCGCTTCTACCCTGTCGGGAATTATTCTTTTTCCTTCTTTTGATATCAGTTGTCCCAGGTATAAGACCTCTGTCAGGCAGTACTGTAGTTTCTCCTTATCTACCTTGTACCCCTTATTGGCCAATAGTGTCAGGAGCGTTGTTGAATCCTTTCTACATGTTTCTTCGTCTTGTGCACACACTAAGAAGTCGTCTACGTACTGAATGATTGTACTCACAACTGATAGGTTTCCCAAGTCTTCATGCAATATGCGGTTGAATATGCTCGGGCTCTCACAGTATCCCTGTGGTAGTCTGCAGTGTTCATACCTTTTACCCCCAGTGTGAATGCGGTAAGGTATCTACTCTCTTCAGCAAGGGGTATTGAGAAAAATGCGTTTTTCAAATCCACTACTGTGAAATGTGATGCCATTTTCGGGATGCTGCATAATATGGATGCAGGGTTCGGGACCAAAGGGAACTCTTTCTGAATTACATCGTTTAGGGGGCGTAAGTCCTGTATCATCCTCCAAGACCCTCCTTTTGCTTTTTTGATTGGATAAATACATGTGTTACATGGGGAGGTTGAAGGCACTATTATCCCTTGTGCTAGTAGTGCATTGGTGGTCTCTTTTATCCCTTCTTCAGCCTCGCGGGACAATGGATACTGTTTCACTCGAGGTAAAATCGCTCCTTGCTTTAGTTTTATTACCACAGGTTGTACTCCATGCAACAGCCCTACATCATGGGGGCCTGTTGTCCACAAATTATTTGGTACGAGCCTCATGTCGTCATCAAAATATGACGGCGGTGCTCCTACCAATGCCATCAGTTGGATGGGGGTTTCCCTGGCTTGAATCAAAATGTCACAGGGCATCGCTATTTCCATTACTATCTCACCATCCCCTTCTGTGTCTGAAAACAGATCCTCATCTGTTAACTCTCGTAGGGCGATGTTGGCATTTGTACACAGTACTGTACGCCACTCACATCCTTCCCTATCCACTCCAATCACCGCGATCCTTTTTGCTGATACCTGTACAGCGTGCAAGTCTAATGATACCACTGATCCTGGTGCGGTGTCGGGGCACACTATGGGGCGGAAGAGGAACTCCGCTGGGATCCTCCAGTCCATTTTTCTTAGCTCTGGGATTATGAGGGCCAATGTCTTTAGCCCTTCAATAAACATTTCCTCATTTTCTGGCAATCCTCGTACTTCCAGTGTGGTCGTGTAGGCTTGCACTACCAACATCGCACGCAAGGGGCATATCCCGGGTGTAGAACACACTATTCCTCTCTCGGTAAATGATATGGTCATGTTAAGTTTACTCAGGAGATCCCTCCCTAATAAATTTATTGGTGAATGTTCGTCATACAGTAAGGGTGCCTTTACAGTTTTACCCCCCACTGTTACATCCAATGCTTCTGTGTAAGGAACTTCAATTACAGCCCCAGAGAACCCCTGCGTCTCTAACTTCCTGTTAGATAACGGGAACCGGCCCTCCCTGATACATGATTTCTCCGCTCCCGAATCAACCATGAATATGAACTGCTTGTCTCCTATCTGCGCCCCTACCAATGGTTCCTCTGCTGCATTGTAGGTTGTAGATAGAACTGGACACGCAAGTGTTCTCTGTGGGCTGTCCTATGCGGGGTGTCTCATCGCCCCCCCTGATTAAAGACACTTCCTGAAACCACTGACATGCCGTTGTAGGGTGCTGGTGCGGGGGCCCCGTTTGCTGTTGTAGCGAAAGGGTTGCCTGGCGTGTACTGCATATTGTCATTATTTTGTGGGTGGGTCTGTGTTCTATACTGGTGCCCCTGCTGCTGCTCATTATTTCCTTGGCCTGGGTTTCTCTGTTATTGCTGTCCCATTGGAAGACCATATGGGCTCCCCGGGTGGGGGTGGCCATATTGCTCTACCTCTTGGAACCCGTTGTTGGGTCTGGCTCTGCACTCCCTAGAGTAATGCCCCCATCTTCCGCAGTTCCAGCAACTCCCTTGTGCACCTCTAGGGCCCTGCCATCCATTTCCTCCCATTCCTCCGTATCCCGGTCCACCTCCTCTTCGACCCCTGTACCCACCTCGTCCCCCTCGAGGGGTCCACTCTTGCCACTGCAGACCTCCACCTTGTTCCTGCTCGTTCCACTGCCGCTGTCCTGCTCCTACCCAATTAGTTGCCACTCTTCCTTGTATTGCTGTCAGCCCCTCCTCCTCCTCATCTCCCTCCCTGCTGTGGGGGAGTGTGGCTACAGCCGCTGCGACCTTCACCAACTTTGTCTGCACTAGTTTTGCTTCGTCTGCCAATCTCTTCTGCGCCACCTCCTTCTCCCGTTCCTTTATTCTCTTACAATGGTGTACTATTATGCTTTGGATCTCAGGCCACCCCTTTGCTTCAATACCAGCTATCTTATCGAGCGCCTTTTGCACTTCTTTGGGGAGCCCTCTTTTTATAATAAAATAAAATAAAGATGTCGATTGATACCAGGGCGTGCCCGTTTCTGCTCTCCACATCTCTTGGACCCGAAAAATGTAATCCATAGCCTCCTCCCCATCATTCATTGTACGCTGCATTACTGACTGTAAGTCTGGCGTATCTGGGAATGTTTCCTGCAAGGCATCCCACACCCTTGCACGCACTGTGTTAAAGGAGGCTCCGTCATGGCGGTCGCAGTCTAATGTTACTCCCGGGAAACCGGCCTTGACCCATACTCTCTCGGCCTGATCCCCCACTGCTGATACAAGCAAGCTCTTCACGTCTCCTATTGCTAGGGGTACCGCGGCAGTGTGCTTCTCAAAGGCGTATATCCACTTACTTGCCCCTCCTGACAACGGGGGCAATAGCTTTAATAAATTGGCTTTATCCATCTGAGCCCATGGGATATAGTTAGGCCTCCCTCCTCCCCTATGTATCAATGGGTGCTGTAGCCTTCCTTTTGTCGTTCCACCTGTACCCGTTTTAACTGCTGATGTTCCCAGTGATGCCATTTTCCCCACCCTGTTCCTTAATCGCCCCATCCACTCATCGTCCAATGTTCTCATTGAACATGTACCTTCCCCCCCTTTGCTTCCCCCTCCCATTGCCATACTCAACCTGTCGCTTTCTTCTAAATCGTCCCTTATATCACATAGTAATTCCTCTCTGTCCCCCACAGGCCTTTCTTCATTATCAACATCTCCCTCTCGTGTCCCTACTTCTATTATTCGTGTCGGTTCTTCTTCAATTCTGAACAGTATCTCGCCCTTTTTCCACCCCTCTTCGGGTTTTCTATTTTCACCTGGCGCTCTAGACGTGCGCCCTGATCTAGCTGCATTAAATGCTGTTTGTTCGCATATATCTTTTATCCTCGAGAGCTCATCTTTTGCTATTGAAAGTCTTGATTGTAAATCATCTGTGAGTTTCTCTATGTCCACCCTTTGTGTACCTGCCTGGGCTCGCTCCCTTGTGCTTTCATATAACGGGGGTGCCGTGGGCCGGTGGGGTGTAGTAGGTGTCGGGGGAGGTACGTAAGTGGGGTCACTGTACCCTTCTGCGGGCACAGGCTTGTTTAATATCGGGTACAAACTTATTACCTCTATTGGTGGCGCTACACTTGACAATTCGTTAACATCTTTCTGTATCATCAGTGGATTGTCGGTGGTGGACGGGAGGTCAGGATTTAACGCTGGCGCTTTAGGTGGTGGTATCTCCTCAAATAACCTCCAGAGATCTAATACTTCTCTTCTATTTTGCAACTGCTTCCCCTTGTACTTCAGACAAATGCATGTGGCTACCATATCCAGAACACTTTTATCAAATGACCCTCCCTCGGGCCATATCTGGGGTAACCCCTCTCCCTTTAACTCGGTTACCCATTGGTCATGATATTTCTTAATTCGCTCCGCGTAGCCTGGTAAGTTCTTACAAATATGTGATAAGGGTGTTTCGGCCCCCATCTTGTGTATTCTCCTAGTGCGTGTTTCTATCTGTGTGTCCACAATTACAATGTAAACCTCTTACCAATATTGTTTTCGTTTTTTTTACCTCACAGTCAATAATGGGCTCCTTTGTGCTCTGCCCCCTCCCTGCGCAATACACAACTGGCTGTACACAGTCGCTATTCTCTTCTCTTTGGGGGGGCACATACAAGAGCGAACCATCAGTTATTTTGACAACATCAACCCGGAAATCAAATAGGCACACACTCACTCCCCTTGTCGTTTTTCTCTTCAAAAAAGTTCTATCCGGTCACACTTACCATGACCATTCCATTTCTATACATTTATAGCCATTTTACACACTTACAACATCAACTTGTCGTCTGACACATACGAGGTGCACACACCTCCCAGTAACACTCTGTTCACAATTCAAGCTGCCCTCCCTTTCCTCCCTAGCCGGCTGTCCCTATCCTTCTTATTCCGATATATGGATGCGCATATATATATGTATTGGTCTGCTCTTCTCTCTTGTAGTAGGACTCTCTCCCTCCTTCTTTCCCCCTGAGTTTTGTACTAATCTCACTTTTATTTTCCCCCTAACCCTAAAGAAAAGAAAAGAAGTAATAGCGGTCTCTAATATATTCTCAGTGCCCCCTTTTGCTGGACACTTTTTAATCTTATATTCCACTTATTCATATATTCCCAGTACTAGTCAAGATAGCACTATGCAGCACCGCCTTCCACCCCCTTTCCGAGCTAGGTTCCCGTCACTTTTATCTCTTATTCACCTCTTAATCCTAATGGCCATATGCAAAGAGAAAGCAAGGAAATTTTAGAATGATCCTTAGTAGATCTGCGTGCCCCCTCTTCGTTCCCTGTCCTACACTTCTTCCCCCACTCCCTTTACAATCGCTCGCACTCAATACTCACGTGCCCGTCTTGAACCGATAGTCTCCGAAACTGGGTCCGTCCAGGCAGTGTCGCCGTCAGCTCAACAGTCAGCCCCGGCTCCAGCGAGCGGTACTCAAAGGGGATTTTTCAACTGGGATCCCGTACCCTCTCTCTTTTGAGTGCGCACTTCTTAGTGTACCGGTCACCGTTGGCGGCCAGCCTCCCGGAGCCGGCTCACCATGCGTATCCCTTTTCGACCGGAGATTCTCGTGCCAAAAGGGGACGGTAACGTTAGATCGGGAAAAAATAATAGTAATAATCACGCTTTCGGGGTCACCACTGAAGGCAAGCGTCCCCAGCCAGCACGATCCTCCCCGCAATGAGAGACAATGAAGGACTCTCCCAAGTAGGGAATAAGGCTAAGACAGAGTGCGGGTGAGCTTAAATGGGACTTTATCAATCAGAATATGGCATGCAAAGAACTCTGCAAACTCCGAGAGCGCTCTGTCTGACAATAGCAAAGACAGGCGTATATATTTACAAAAAACGTCATGAGAACCTACATACTATAGGGGGCACAAGTTTAATGGGATTGGGTGGCGATGACTAGCTATAGGTGCTGCTGCGATGTGGTTGGTCGTGGCTGAAGAATGTCACTGGTCAGCCTCGTGGGTTGGGCTGGGCCTGACAGGTTGGCAGAGTTCATCCGGGCGGTGTTGTTGTGCCATCGCGGCCAGTGTCAGAGATGAATGTCTTTTCCTGACTTATTTGCCCTAGGCCATGCACACCGCAGTCATTCAGTCATTGCAATATTATCTTCTTTTAGTAAATCTTCCAATAGGTTATTCTACAGGTTAATGCAACACAGGAGGAATGCACCTTGTGAGGGGTCTAATGGTCATTCATCAGGGCATGGTTACCAGCGTCCTGTTGACCGGAGCCATAGGTTGAGGGGCTAAGCTTCGGGGCATGGGACGGACGGTACAAGCCTCCCTGTCTTGTTAGATGTGGTTATAAATGTGCCGCTGTGTGTTGCCACAGTTTTGGGTGTCCTGATTGCACAGGGCCATAAGTCTAGGATGATCTGGTGGGTTGTGGGGTTTACGAGGGGGCGCCTTTGGAAGTGTGGGTTCAGGCAGAGGTTTACTGCTGTGCTGTAAATAATGCAGGTGGCGGCCCGTGGCCTTGGGTGCTGCACAGGGGGGCTACACATCTGTGAAGCGGCTCCAGTCTAGTTGGGGGAGGTGGGGCAGCGCGGCGCGGGCCTCTGTTCTCATGTTTTTTGGCAGTCTTCACAGGGTGGGAGGGGAATGGCCTTGCACATATTTACAAAGGTATCTTCCTCGCGTGTTGCCGGTTTTTGGAGGCGAAAACATCACAATCATTAGAACACTTTATAATATTTGTTTGAATTACTTGAGAACACACATTTCACTTCGCTGAAGGCATTTCAATTATATTCAGTCTGAGCACCTTATTCGTACACTATATTTCAACAATTACAGTATTTAACTATATGCATATACATCTTGCAGTAAGTGAGGTAGCATTACGGTTGGTGTAGTACACAGAAAATGAACCGCCACCGTATGTGACGGTGGCGGCACGCAAGGGGCTTTAAACATACACGCGTGACGATTGCATTCTCGCACACCCTTCACAGGTGCCCCCTGTATGGTTACACTCGTTTTCTTGTGTACTCTAGCAGCATTAGTTCAGTTATGACGCGGGACCGCAGGGTGTACGGTTTTTAATGATACATCTAAGGTCCACTCCCCCGGAATGCTTTTGTCATTTGCACACCCCTGCAGGGGTGCGGGTCCTTCATGGCTGGTGTCATGTACACTAACTACACAATTCTACAGGTTTCTTTGGAGGTTTGTATGGAGAGGATACAACAAGTGGTTTTTTACATTTATATTTGGGTACCTTTCTGCTTCCATCAGATGACCATTCTACAGACCTTCCCATCACCCAGGCCTTGCCGACCGGGTCATTCTGGGAGCAGTGATACACTGCGGACGGTGAAATGTTACAGTGTTAGTATCTTATGCTAGCTCATGTCCGTCCTGCCCGTGGGAACGTGCTTACAGCGGATCTGCCAGGGAGCTGCGGCAACAGGGATAATTGAAACTCTCCGAGGGTGGGGGCCGCGCTACAGTGCGCTGAGCTCACACCATCTTTGATAGACAAAATGGTTTCTGGGCCTAGCTAAATTCAATATATGTGGGCAATCAATACGTGTGGGCAATGTCTTCAGCAGGTGAACCCTCCACCACCTGGGCCCGGGTGGCATGAGGGGACGCCCAATGAGCCATAGCCCTCACCTGGGGAGAAGACGTAGGCGAGGGGGGTCTCTTAGACCAGTCCTCCCCTACAAGGACTACAATGGCTGATTTTGAGGCATTTATCTTTAGGTTGTTCGTCTGCAGGTAATTACATAATGAATTAAGTTTATGTTGCAGACCAATCTGGGTCTGATCCAACAAGATCAAGTCATAGGCTTACAGCATCCACCCTTATACTACACTGTTTAGCTTCAGTGGAAATGATCGTTCCTCACTCAGTGCAGCTTTAATATTGGAGATAAACACATTGAAAAGTTCTGGTGCTAAGGGGCAACCCTGCTTTAGGCCTCTCCTAGTGTATATTTTTTTACAGAGGAGTCCCTCACAATTTAGTTTTACCTGTATTGAAGTGTCCATGTACAAGGCCATAATAGGGGGATAGGATGTCCAAAGGACATTCCCATTGAGCCAGTTGTGCCCAAAACAAGTTTTGGTCTATGCTGTTGAACGCCTGTGCAAAATCGACAAAAGCAATGTAGATTTTCTTGCCCTCCTTCAATGCTCTTGCCTTGAGAGTGTTCAGTAGGAACAGATTTAAGGTGGAGTACCCCCTTGACAAACCCAGATTGTCCTGTGTCAAACTGGCCCAAGTCAGCAACCCATTTCTTCAATCCAGGACAGGAGCAATGACGCAAAAATATTGTCCAAGACATCAAAAAGAGCTATCGGGTGATAGTACTTGGGGTCAGCCTGAGGGCCCTTCTTAAAAATCAGGATCACTACTGACTTTCTCCAGGAGTCTGAAATCTCCGCCCGAGCCGTGATCACTGGAAAGAGCTTCATGCAATACTCCCCTCATTCTTCAGGGGCCTGCTTGAGAATAAAGATTGACAGCCCATCAGGCCTAGGGGCCCTAGAGGTGCTGGCCTTTTTGATCATATCTATGATTTCATCCTTTGCTTTGCTCAAGTCCCACACTCCTTTTATCTGTGGGGGGCTGGCACGCTCCACCTGGTTTGAAGTTCCCATACAGAGCTCCAAAAAAAGACTCCCACACCTCCTCAGTTACAGCATTCACTACGAGAGCCTTCTGGGGTCCATTTATTTCATTTAGGAGTAACCACAAACCCTCTGAGTCTTTGTTCAAGAGCACTCAAAGCATTTGTTCTGCATCATTCTGAGTCATGAACGCCTTATGGGATCTCAACCAATTCTTATATTTCTGTCTGTGGTTTCTTATTAAGGACAGACTATCTGGTTGTCCTTCACAGTGTAGTTGTTTGATATCCTTTCTCAGCTCGCTTTTATTTGCCACTACTTTTTCATCATACTTGTGTTTGGGTTTAAAATGGAGTTTGCCACCGCCCCCCCCCAGCCTCACAGTAGTCTCTCAAGCGGGGTACATAGTTAGTACCCATAGACTTGATATTCAAAGGAGCGGCACAGAGATCACACAATAAGGTCGTATCATGTTGCTTTAGGAGCAGATGATTTCTATATGGGACTACTTCTGTCTTGGTTAGCCACCGGCTTACCACCTTACACTTTACAAAGAACAGTGACATTTTTACTAAGTAATTGTTGCTATGTTTCATACTAACCACCACCAATCTTTCAACCAGGGGGATTCCACCGGCTGAAGGCTGAAACTAAGAAGAAGTCAAGGGTTGAGTGTTGGTTGTCTCTGCCCCAAGTTGGAGCTCCCGGGATATCCCCCGGAGTATGACCATTTAATATATGAAGGTTCTATTCAGCCATTTCTTTCATCCAGACCTCAGCCCTTGATTTCTTCCCCTGCCCCTGACATGATCGAGTATGTGGGTTTGCCCATTTCTTCACGACCCTAAACAGTTTAAGTTAAGGTCCCCACAGATTATAATCATTAGGTCTTCAAACTTTACCAAACATTAATTAACTCCCTTGTGACCATATCCTTAAAAAACTTTCTTTCCACACCCGCGGATTCCAATAAAGATTTGCGAGGATTATAATACTAGGGAAGTTTGATCTCCCATTTGGCCACTCCAATGTTGTGAGTTGTATGTACAGGTTTGGATTTGATGAAGTCATGATTTTAATTCCCAAATCCATTTTAATCAAAATCAGGAGGCCAAATGAGGGTGTCCCTTTCTCCCCCTTAGAGCTAAATGTATTAACATATTACAATCCTCAACCCCTGGAGCAACCAAAAGCCACGTCTTCTGAAGGCATAATGTGTCAAATTTCCTCATATAATTTCCATTCTTGTCAAATAGATGACGGAAGCCCCTCGTTTTCCATGAACCAAATACTACATGATCTCTAATGAGGGGCACCTCACTCTAGCGGTTTTGATTTGCATTTAAAGTACAGGCCAACCAACCCCAACTTTTTTCCTTAAATGCGGATTCTCTCGAATGTTTTGGATTATTATTGATCTTTCTGAATCCTGCTGCAAATGAAATGTGATTCGGTTGGGACTTGTTTCTACTTGTGTAAGCTCCTTACAATTGGGAGCTACTAAACTTGCCGGAAACCTTACCCTGCTCACATTTATTTCACCCAGGATCTTCCCATAGCCTTCTCTACTAGGGCTGGTTGGTTTGTTACAGGCCCCAGGACAGTTTTGTGTTTTGTCATAACATTTTATATTATCATTTATTTCAAAGCCCAGGACCACAAGTATTCAGCTGAGTTAATTAGTTTCTTGCAAATCAATTTTGAATACATTTGTAGGCAAACAAAATCATATTTTAGAGGAATAGGAAATTCCACTGCTCTGATGTCACTTGATTCAACTGTCCTAAGAGCTGGAATGTTATGTAAGAGTTTCAGAATGATGGTACGGTTCATCCTAAGATCATTATTAACTGGCAGCATTCTTTCCAAATACAACTTTTGTGGTTCCATGCCCTTGTCAAGGGAGGCTCGATGGCTATTTGAGTTGAGGGCCCCATTCTGTTTTTGCACCTTACTAGTGGGCTTATTTTGTAGGGTGGAGACTTTATTCAGAAAGAATTTCCAGCGTCTGTGGGTTGGGCCATCTGGGTTTATCATATTCATGATTTGTTTCCCCTCCAGGTCAGTGTCTTGATGAGGGTTTCTCAAAACCCTTAGGCCACATGATGGTTCTCTTATATATCTGGCGGGTGAGCCTGGTGAAAGAGTAATTTTCCCTCAAACAGCCACTCTCTCTAACAGAAGATTATGTTTTTCCTGCAAGGGTATGAAGCACTCAACAAGTTTGCTCTTATGTGTGAGCGTGGGTTGCCTAACATTTCCAGATTAGAGTGGAATTAATTATACATTAATACATACATTAATGATACATTAATCTGCCAGTGGGGCACAAGAGTATCTTCTTCCATGTCATTAACAAATACATTTAGAAGTTCTTGATCAATCTCCACTTCTTTTTCACCTTGATGAGAGTTATTTAGCTTTCCACTCAACACTTCATGAGGGGATAATGCTTGTATTTTTCTTGGTCAATCTGTCATTTTTTTCTTTGTGTTCTCATTTCCAGGGCTACTTGTTCAGACTTCTCCACAGGATTTCTCAGATTTCTGATAAATCCATGTGCACCGTTAGATTTAGCCAATTTCTTAGCTGGTATATTCTTAGATTGTTTCTGTTGTTGGACTTGGATGGGGGTTTATTTGGCCTTAGCTTGCCTCTTTTTCCTTTTCCTTCAGAAAAAGATCTCATAGTTTTTCCCTTCTAGCTGATCTTCTACGTTCGATACCAAGTCCATCCCTGTCTGTTATTGTGGCAACCACACTTTCCTCCACTCCTGGTAGATAATTTACTATAATAGTAGCCCTGGTCCTATTGAAGGGAGCAGCTGTATCAACCCTGATCCTGTCGGATGGAGCAGGGGTATCAGAACGGATGCTCACCCCCACCCCTATCGAAGAGTAGGGTTTTGTTGCTCTCCAGCATATTATCCATATGACCCGTTAAAGTATCTGGAGTGATTTGGATGGACTCAAAGATTAATGTTTGTGTTTCTTTTGACGGCTCCTTCATCAGTTTTCTAGAAGGTTCTTTTCCCCATTTCAGGATCTCCCTTGATGTTTCGAGCTGCAGTTTTTTATTTGCCCCCACTTCTGCCATATGGTTGCTTAGCAGTGTTCAAAGGCACCCTCTCTAAACAGATGCTTTTGCAGTGTATTAACACAAGTTTCAATGTGAATCAACCTGGAATGCATCATGGTCAGCAAAGTAGCTTGGTCCTTACAGCTCTCATTAATCGCTTCATGAAGTTCCATGAAGGGGGCTAGTGTGATAGTCAATGCCGACATCAAACTGCATTGCATTTGAAAAGAATTTTGGTCATCTTTATTTTTGACTCCCAGTTTTTTTTTCCCCAAATTTATTTCCATTTGACATAATGCAAGGGCACTACTGTTGATCGTACAATGAGTAAGAGTAAGAATCAGATTGAAGTGAGGAATTCTGGGGCCTGCCCACCTGGGCATTCTTGTTATTAAGCACAACTCACAGCCCCCCAGATGGCTCCCTCATTGAAGCTATCTGGTGAGCCTCAATATTAGTAGTAGTTGCACTAGACCTATGGTTAGTAGCACATTGTTGATTTTGCTCAATTAGCAGAGCGATTGAGATGATGTCCTTGATTAGCCATATGTTCTCTGAATGCAGCTCAGCCCCTAACATGGCCGCGATTATAGGTGACTGGTCAGCACCGTGCTTCTTGGACTAGGGTTGCCTCTGATCTCCTCTGTGCACTTCTTTTTTGTGCCACTTTTGAAATAGATAGTGGCACCAAGTCGTTTTCATTGTACTCGCTCCCCTCCTTGCAGTGGAGTTGGTGTAATAGCTTCACTCCTAGGTACCTTAGTTGAGGCAGCCAGCGCTTCTAAAAGAGGTTCATTCTTGAGGAGAAAAAGGTCGGGGGTTTGTTGTAAAAAGGATCTAATACATCTTCTTGTCCTCCAGTAATCCCCTTTATTGGGAGGAGTCGTGGCAAACTTGGGGACGTGCCCTTGTGCCAAGGCAGTTAAATGGGGGCAGTGGCCAAAGAAGGGTCTCATATCACAATGTATGATGGTATAAGGGGGGAGTTTTCACTCGCCCAGATTTTGGGGATTTCTTCGGCTTCAAATTTGCTTTGAGCTCCTGATTTTTCAACCTGTATCAGGTCTGTTATTTCAGGTGAATGTTGGGACTTCAAACAAGTTTGGTGCATGATAGCTGTCATCAGAAGCTGAGGGGTAAATGTTGAGGGCAAGTTTAAACGATTATTCCTGTTTGTACACCCATTTGTGTGGTTTGCACCAGTCTCGTGATGATGGGGATTAGGAGCGGTGGGGCCGAGGGTGAAGCCCAGCAGGGGAGATTCATGTACCGGCAAAGGTCTATGTACACCACCCTTTCCCATCTTCCTGGCATAGATATTGAACCTGTGCTCTTCTCCCTCCCCAATGGCTGAATCAGGACATAGGCTTAGCCACTGCCCCCCAAGTTATTCATACTTGTCTTTCACAAACAAGCACACTTGCCTTCTTGTTGTTTGTCCGTCCATCTACATTGGGTATAAGTGGGATGAGTGGAAGCTGCTGCGTAACCCACTCTAAACCACTGAAGGGCGCTCAGCAGCTCGTAAACAGCCACAGACAGCACAACTGTCACACCAATCCCCTCTGCTCTAGGGTGGTTATGAGTTTTTGTAGAAAGCAACTCCTTCAGTAATGAGGGTAGAGATGAGACTCCAGCAGTATTTCGAGCCGCAAACAGCACCACTCTCACACCACTCCGCTCTGCAATGGTTGTGAGTTTTTGTAGAAAGCTCCTCATTCAGTAATGAGGTTAGAGAACGGACTCCAGCAGTATTCCCAGCCGCACATAGCACCACGCTCACACCATTCTGCTCCACTCCACAGTGGTCGTGAGTTTTTTTTTTTAGAAAGCTCCTCCTTCAGTAATGAGGGTAATGAGGGTAGAGAACATGCCCAAGCAGTATTTCCAGCCGCAGACAGCACCACTCTCACATCATTAAACTTTTCTACAACATTTTTGCATGAAACACTGTTCTGATATTAACATATTCTATTCATTTGATCATGGGAAACAATCCAAGGTGGATTGAAAATATCAGCTTGTACATTTACATTTTTTTCCAATTTTTCTCAATCTTTTACAGACAGTGATGCATCTGACTGATTTGGCAGGATCCCTTTTTCAATGACCATGCAGGCTAAAAAAACGGTGGTGTAGATAGTTGCCCTGTGCAGTGCCAGTGGATCCGATTATTTCATAACCTTCCACCCATCACTTGTTTGGTTATAGTTTGTTTCCCCATGTGAGAGAGAGTATGCCCAGACATGGGTCCCTTGGTTGCTGTGCCAAGCTTCCCCTCACTGATGTGGCCCAACAAGGCCGAAACAAGTCTAGGGTTGCCTGTGTTTCAGTGCAGAGGGGACCTGGCCAATCAGTTTGGGCAGGGCTGCTCCCATTGGTGACTGATTTGCATATGGCTGGATCCCTTTTGCAATGGCGCAGACGGGCTAAAAACAATGGTGTGGAATGTTGACCAGAGAAGTGTAAGTGTAAGTGTAATGGGTTATTTTTAACGTGCTTAATACCCAGAGGTTTCTAAGTGCAGACTCGGAATCAAACCTGTGTTGCTCAGTGTCGTCTTGCTTCCAAGGCGAACGTGTCACCCCTGAGCTATCCTCCCGAGACATATTCGCAGTGCCAGTGGATCAGATTAATTAAAAACCTTCCACCCATCACATTTTTGGTTATAGTTTGTCTCCCTATGTAAGAGAGGGAATGCCCAGACGTGGGTCCCATGCTCGCTGAGCCGTAGGGAACCAAGCTTCACCTCACTGATGAGGCCCAACAAGGCTGTAACATTGCTGCGGTTGCTTGTGTTTTCATGCAGAGGGGACCTGGCCTAGCAGTTAGGGCAGGGTTTCTTCCATTGGCTGCTGTACCTGACTGATTTGCATATGGCTGGACCCCTTTTGCAATGGTACAGATGGGCTTAAAAACAGTGGTGTGGAAGGTTGCCCAGGGCAGTGCCAGTCACTCAGATTAATTCAAAGCCTTCCACCCATCACTTTTTTGGTTATCGTTTATGAAAAGGAGACACATTTTGTATGTGTAGAAAGTAGTATAGTGGTAGTACGAATGTATTAAGTAACTTAACAGAAGATGGCTTGTTTTATGTGTAATGTAATTAAGGCAGACCTGTTTTGTGAAATGGTTTATGTTTAAAGTAGTTAGATACCCATTGGCACATTCTGAATGTATATTAATGCAAATGTGAATTTAAAGTGTAATTTAATGACACAAATGTGGGTTTAAGGAATATTGGGTAGACATTTGTTAGATTTATCAGTAGCCTTGGTGTTTGAGTAATGTAAGCGTTGTTACATTCAAACCAACCAATTATTTGTTTTCACATATGCAGCATTGTGGCCTGAAGTGGTTGTGGCACCAGTGTAGTATTATGCGTACTGTCATGAATGATTTCTTACCAAGAGATATTTGGGGGAGTGTGAAGTTAGTGAGTTTACAGTTATTTTTAGTCCCATCTGCATTGCATCGTAAAAGCACTAAAATTACATATTGAGCATGTGAATCTATATTTGTATGTTTGAAATATTGAATTGCAAAATAAGCATAATATGCTATGATTTGTTTTTTGGAGAAATAGCTGAAATGGAGAGCAGGGATAGCTCAGGGGCAACACGTTTGGCTTGGAAGCAAGAAAACACAGCACAACAGAGGTTTGAATCCCGATCCTGCGCTTAGAAACCACCTGTTGGTATTAAGCGCCTTACAAAATAACAATTATAATATAAAACATTGTAATAGTACAAGTTTGTGTACATACACACACCATTCATTAGGAACATGCTCTTGAGAGACATGGTTGCAGAGACTGTATGAATGTTTCAAAGTGTATGAAATGTGTAGCATTTCAGTTACAGGGATGTGTTCTGTCTCTAGTACTTCTCGTAACTACATTATGAATTCTTATGGATCCTCCTTTGTGTCTATGGTAAATGTAACAATTCTTGCACAGTGGTCCAATTCATATGTTATCCCTGAGCACTATAGATTGTGTCAGGGATTTTAGTGGCATTTCGGTGAAAGGTGAGGGTTTGTAAATATAGCTGTTCTCAGCCATGTAAATAAATATTGTCCACAATTGGTGGCAATTGAAATAGAAGATTGGTTGCTACAGTTTCACAGAAATGTACACCAGTTGTGTTGCTGAATTTAAAAGCACCAGAGAATTTGGTCTGAGTTTGGTTTGGAGGTCCTGCATGTGTTTTCTTTTTTTTCTTTTGTTACAGGGGTTATGGGGAGATCTGCTATAGTTTATGTTTCTTCTCTAAATCCTTTTAAAGGTTTTCTCTTTTGAGGTAAATATCCAGATGTAGAGTGTACAGTGCATGCAGTCTTTTGTATTCTAGGATGTAGGGAATGTCAGCGTTGTTTGCATCGAAATTCACTAACAATAGACCAGTAAGTGTATGGAGATGTTAAAGTAGTGTTTTGGTTCTAGCAGGTAACTTATTGTGGCACAGCGCCTCCAGGGAAAATCCCAAGTGAAGCTTCATGGTGCAACATTTTGAGTGAGAATGCTGAACACATGGTCAAGGATTGTTGGGGCTTGTAAAGCCCTGACATCCAGGATTTCGGGAGTGCAAACTCCCATGCTGATGCATTGCTTTGTGCCCTTGACTTTGGGTCCACCTCCTACCTCGCACCAGGGCTGTCCACCTGGCTTGTAAGTGTGTTTGTGTGCCATTGAGGGTGGGAGTCATGTTGTTGTGGGGAGGCCCTATTGTGGTGTGTGTTGTGGTGGGTACAGGTGTGAGGGCCTAAAGCCCGATCATGACACTTACCTCCTCTATTACAGAAAATGTGTCCCTTTCTTAAAAAACGCTCTACAAAACTCTAATCTCCACTCTTGTGATCAGCAAAATGGACTACTGCTCATACTTCCATTGTTGCCTTCCTCACTACCCCTTCCTCCCTCTAAACAACATCCTCAACTTTGCTACCCACACTCTCTACAACCTACGCAGATCCTCCATAATTTTTAGCTACGGGCAACATGCTTTTAGGCTCTCCATGAACATTGTCACTCACTTTCCTTCTCCTAGGCCACAAAGATATCAATGGTCTTGCTCCTCAGTACCTGTCTGCTTGTCTCTTAGTTAACTCACCATATCCTTCAGTCCTATCCTCCTCAGCACCCACCCTCACTGACTCATATGATCACTGTGCCTGCCCCTCTCTTTCTCCCTACTCGACGCTTCACAAAAAAATGTGCTTCCCATGAAAATCAAAGCCATCCCAACTGTGACTCTCTTCAAAGCTTGGCTTAAACTTCCATTACTTGCTAAAGAGTAGAGTTCACCTTGCCCTGTCCCCCACCCTCCCTAATTGACACCAGTACTGCCTCCAGTGGTGCTTAATAATGTAATCCTGTACATTTATTTAGTACTCCTCTTTAGATTGAAGCACTTGCCCCCTCAGGTAAATGCTACTTTTGTAAGACACCAGTGTTCTTATGTAAATGTTGATTCTATTTGTTTTGTCCCTGGTATATGTCCTAATTTTGTACACCCTAAAACATTGGCTCAGTACTAGTTCTCATCCTTACGCGACTATAGAGACAACCTTCTTGGGAATCCTTCTGCCATCTGTACATGTGTTATTGTAAGTCATTTATGATCCAAATAGACATCCTGTTCATCAAATAAATGCAAAATACAAATACACATTTTGAATTCATTAACTTTCACATTGCCTCATCCACACCTTCAAATCAGCAGTATAGCGTGATCATTTTTTGATGCCTCATTGTATAAGCAATGTTAACATAATTTTTTTCTTACCCATTTATGTTTTCTTTGCACTTAAGATTAGCCACTGAACCACACTTTATGGCACATCCGTCTTATTCCCCAATGGAGTGGCTTTGTATTTAAAATATTGTGGTGTATTGTCTACATCGTTTCCATAAAATATGTTTATGCCCGTTATAATACATTGTATTACCAACATTTGAAACAGTTCTTTTTGTAGTACCAGGTTTAGGACTGTGACTTAAAGTTGCACATCTGAAGGTTTTAAAATAGGGGCCTTTTCCCAGAATCAGGTTTTGTGGTTCCTTTTCAGAAGATGCAACATCACTGAAAGTTGGTCCCTTGTAGACTTGAGGTTCAACTTCCACTTCCAATCGGTATTACGTCTCCCATCATTCAGAGTCCTTTTCTGGCAGCCATCATTGTGGCACCCTACTGGCATTGGTCTTTTCAGTTAAGAAAGGACTTCCCTTCATGGTTACTCTTGCTCTGCAATGGACCATCAAAGAAGTCATTCACTACCTAGCAGTCTTACCTCTCATACAAATGAGCTTAGGCATAGCCCTCTAAAAAAAGAGAAGCTGCAGGTCGGCAAAGGTGTGGGTTAATTCAGAATATGTAGCATTGTCCATGTATATGCAGGGAAGGTTGAGAGATTAACATACTTTACTCACAGTGCCTTCTCCCTCTATCACCCCCGGCCCCCTGTAAAGTGTTTCTGCAAAATGTGTACGTGTTTGGGCCCTTTGGAATGGCTTGGGCTGTTTCAGCTTTTTGTCAGTGGTTCAATTGATTTCTTGCTTGAACTTCCCTATATGGATATTTGAATCTCACTGATGGCCTTGCTTTTCATAGGCTAATTGAGAGATGGATCCCATCTGTGCCTTTCACATGTATATGTGCAGCTTGGAGTATCAACACCATCTTTCAAGTTCTACGTTTCAGGTGTCAGCATCTGAAGCATTCCGGGTAATTAGTAGTGATGGATCAAGATACACCTGACCACCATGTCCAAGGTCGGTCAAACTCCTCTAATTATGAACATTGGACCTTCGCTATTGTTTCTGGGTGTGCTTCCTGTTTGTGCCTCTAATTGCTATGTCTCTGTGTACGAAAATCATTCTTTAATTATCTGCAGGGGGGGGTGAAAGGAGTGTGGTGACACCCTTATTCTATGGCTTTTGTTTTGAGTGCAAGTTGATATTTAGTGATGTTGCATGAAAGCTAGATTTGACTTTTGAATCACGGATCCTTGATATCATTTTCTTGGGAACAGCAGGAATCTGCAATGCCTTAGTAGGTGCAATGCCACTCCTTTCTGGGGTTGGTGAACATATGGGATCCAACCCTGTCCACTCGCTTGAAGGCATATTGGGTAGTGGCCAGCCCAACCCAGTCCATAGCGGCCAAACCTCAGGCCAGGATAGAGCCAATTTATGATCATGCATATTTTTTCTTGAAAAACAATGTTTTGGAAATAATCTCTAGAGAATGTTTAGCGACTGTGACAGTAAATCACCACTTGAAGAAGGCTTTGGTCTCCATTATGTGCCTGCTTCCCTCCTAGAATGGATGTATTCAAGCTGCCAACTCATAACATAAGATTGAATTTGGAGTATCTAAAAACACACTAACACTTAACTACTCTAAAAATAAATATTCAATACCCACTTTATATTTTAAAGGAAAGCATGGCAAAGTATTAAACCGAGCAGGTAAGTAATGAATTGGAGAACTCAAAAAGATCTTTGGGAGTAGACTTTTGGTTCAATATATTTTACAGTGAATGCTAAGTCAACACATACATGTTGTCTATAGAAGGGGCTTTACCTCAAAAGTGGAGAACAGTCAAATCAAAGCTAATCTCCTGCATGTTTTGGGTTTCTCTAAATTTTAATCTCACTGATTATTTGTATTAAATAAAAGGAACACACACCTACCTTTCCCAATGCTAAGGGTTTCCCTACCTAACAAACCTAGCTAAAGTGCTTTTCTGTCATCGGTGAGAGTCACAAATCAGAATTGGTCCACTGTCTCAACTAACCTAGTCTACCCTATCACTATCATAACAACAAAAATAACGGAACATACTCCATTTTCCTGCAAGCTGGTTCTTCACCTAATTCAGCTCAGTAAACTATTCTCAAATAGGTCTTGGTAATTAGTTTTGCTCACCTCAGGACCAACCCTGGGGGTGGGTTTCCACAGACAGAGGAACTCGTTACAATAGTACTGGTTAACAGGGGGTTACTTTGCCATATCCAACGCAATTCATCCCAGAAGAGATTGGGGTTTCTTAATGTTATCCTGACAGAGTCAATCTCATCCTCCTCCATCTTGGGTATCCTGGTGCAGTCTACGATTTGGTCCATAGTTGGAAAAAGACAGCCCCTCACTGAGAGTAACCAGTGTAAACATTTGCTTCGGAGCGCTTTGTTTGGTTTGTTTCATCTGGGGGCCCCATGCAAATATATTGAGCTATGGTAGGGGGGCACAATAGATTTATGGAGTTAGGCAGCTCTTTGGCTCACCCTCTAGTTTCATTCCCTTGTATCATATTCGCCCCTAACCTTTTGCCAATCTGTAAACAGCGAGTTGTTTTCTTTTCATTTGAGACAATTGCTTTAGTTAGGAGTGTCCATTCCCATCTAGTCTCCCGCTGCCCCTCTGTTTGCCTACGGGAGAGTGGAGCAAATGCCATTGGCAATAGATCCTCCTGATCTTAGTATATTAGACCTGGCCACGGTCCCATTCTCACCCCCCAAATTAACCCGTGCTCTGGCTGCTTCTGCTTTTTTTCCAACCATTTCTATAAGGCACAGGAGCAGAGTTTTCAGCTTCAAGAGTTCGGGAAGCACCAAGCTGAAAGTATGGCAGCTTTCCCTCCAATCGATAGTCCCCTCCCCTTTGGCAGCAAGTGTGACCCTGGGCACTTCTTTTGAGTTGTATGCTAGACAGGGGGGGAAATCCTATCAGATCTACATTGTTTGTCACCAAAGCACTGGCTGGGCACCCCGCAGCCTCACTACCCACTTGTACTGGTGAAGGGAGGAGTGTCATCATTACTCTGAGTTGAGGATAGCTTGGCCTCCTTGGCCTCCTGGGTTGATAACTGAACCAGGGTATGTTGACCCTCCATTAGGGAAAGTGGGACAATGGTGTTCTCCTTCTGCGTAGGGCCGGGGCAGCTAAGTGTCTGACTAAAGACTTGGCCCACCAACCCCATGTGTTTGGGAGCCCCCATGTACCGAAATGTTGGACCAGATGGGCCTGCTGAACCAATTGGAGCTGGGGGAATCAAACCCCTGGCACCAGTTACTAAAGAGGATGAGATGCCAGATGAGATGCCAGAGGTTTTAGCACCCGGGACTGGAACGTTGATGTATGTGTCAGTAAAGGCTGCAGTTTCAACAGTTGTCCCTCCTCCGTGAAGCAAAATGTTAAAGGCTTTGGGAGTACCCAGGAATTGTTGGATTTTAAGGATTAGTAAATGTTAATTCCAAAAAGTGCCAGCGATACTGGCAACATCCAATATGGGACAGGGTATAGGATCAGCACCCTCTAGGTAGGTCAAAGGGCCTGGATTGGGGTTTCTAGATTGTTTGTTATGCTTTAGAGATAGATTGCTCCACAGAATCCTGGCCCATTTCTGAGGTAGGTCTCAGACATGATAAATGTAGATGGGGCTGTGTGGACGGAAGCACAAAAAGAATAAGATATCCGTGTTTTCCAAAATGTCCAATGCCAATGTCAGAAATACTCTTGATGAGCGTTAAGATTAATTAGGTTAGGTTTCCAATCCAAAAATGACAGGTTGCATAAAAGAGGTTTTGTCTGTTGTATTACCTGCATTAGAATCCCCTAGCCTTGGAAGTCCCACACTGTGAAAGCCGGAGACCAAAAATGGAAGCTGCAAGTCAGAGCATAACTGGAAGCGGTCCTCAGCAATATACAGAGTTGTTCACAATTGACAGACAGCAGTACACTGGGTCAACACAGCTGTTAATGGCAGGAGCTCCAAATGAATAGGATGTACAACCCTCCACCGGCTGTGAACCCCTCTGTGGGATGTAAAAACCCTGCGCCCTTGCCTCCCTGTGGGCTTCACCCTCGTAGGTAAGCTGTTAGATTTTTAACTGCTTCATGGGCTGGTGTGAGTGGTCTGCAGAGCTGAAGCAACAGCAAGGAGTGTCTCCAGGACCCCAATACACCCCGCACCCTTGTATCTCCATGGGCTTCACCCTTGTGGGTAAGCCAGGGAATTTTTAACTGCTTCACGGGATGGTGGGAGGGGTCTGCAAAGTGGCAGCAACAGTAAGGAGGTGCTCTAGGACACCAGTACACCCCGATCCCTTACCTACCCGGGGGCTTCTGTCTTGAGGGTAAGCCAGGGAGTTTTTACCTGCTTCATGAGCTGGTGGGACGGGAATGCAGAGGGGCAGCAGCGACCGTGAGAAGGGGCTCCAGGACACCAGTACACCCCACACCCTTGCCTCCGTCCGGGACAAGTATAAGTGTTCCAGTAATGATTCTCTTTCTCTTCTTTCAATGTCAATCTCTTATTTCAACTGGAATGAAAATGACCATTCCACTGATTAGTCTCTGTCTCATTCTCTTTCTCTTCATTCAATGTCAATCTCTTATTTCAACTGGGACATGTATGAGCATTCCAGTAATTATTTTAAGTTCCCCTACCGAGTCTCCCACTTTCCCCATTAACTTTCATGCTTAGAGACAACGTCACAGGGTTTACTGCCTAGTTGGGACCATCTCTTCTTCTTGTCAGGATGGCCTCTTGGAATTCTTCCTGTGTTCCTCTTTCCTGTTGTCTCATGTATGATCTCACCATATCTTGTTTGCCGATATGTTGCGTGTAGCTGGTGTTGGTATCGTTCAGGGGCCCCCTGGTTCACCACTATAGTGGTCACAACACCACTTAGCTTTCATCTAAGATAAGGACATCTCATGGCTGCCTGGGTTTCTCTCCTCTGTTCTCCTTCCCAACGCTCGGTGCCCGAAGTTTCTGTTTTCTCTCTCTCAGTCATGGGACCCCATGTGTCCAACGTTTCTTCTGCGTACGGCTCCGAGTGAATTCGTAACTTGCGGGTTCACTCTCACACTTCCCAGTTTCCTCCTCCTTCTTGTATTACGTCCCTTTGGGTCTTCATCCGAACATTCTCACAGTCCTTTCTCTCTGTTTGTTTTTCACACTGTATCGCCAACTGAACCTTTTCCTCATCTCAGTACAGGATACATTTTCCTTCCAATGGATAATCAGTTTCGTGATGACAATAACATAATTTGGTATGTTCTTCATCCATTTCTTCACTGGATGATTTGTGAGGTGTAATATTGGTATGTTACTTAGGGAGTTCATCGTAGGAATGGGAGTGCATGTCCTCAAAGGGGAGTCTCCCTCATTGAGTTCCTGCTTGCCTCTAACCCTATGGAGGGTGTTGCAGAGTGGGCTCATATTCCTGGTGTCACAGGGAAAGGCTCCCCCTTGAGTAGAAGAGATGGATCTGTGTGATTCACCACAGTAGTCTCAAGAATTGTCCATTAAATACACAGTTTCAACAATATTTTGTTATATACAACAAATAAATTTCAAACAATCAATGCAAACATTTAACGCACAGCAACAAATATTAAAATATTTCTTAAACATTTTTATTTCATTCACATTGTTACAATACTGGATTTCTAGACTATGGAGGAAGGTGTGTCCCCTCTACTGTACAATCAATTGAGGCAACATCCTGGCTATTTTTCTACAAGGTAGCTTTTGAGCCATTCACTCAGCCTACACACCAATACACGTCAGACCTGTCAAATCTGATCCTTGCTCACAGAGCTGACACTGGTGTGATAACAGGTTGCTTTTATTTGTGTGTGCTCTCAGTTACCATGCCAAAACCATGCATGGCTTAGGTATAACTGACATCAGTCTTATTAAGTCATACCATTATTGTAATTTAAATCTGAGGTACAGAAGACAAATTGCTTGCGTGACTTTTTGTCCAAGCAGGTATCAGAGATGATTTGGTGACCTTTGAACCTGCTGTTTGCCAGTGAAACATTGGCACTGTCATACCAGACTGGTTACAGCAAAGCGCTTGCGAACTATACATTTGGCATGGAACATTTTTGAAAGAAGGATCTGATTAGAAGGCATCCCTTTCAGAAATAGAATCACTAGCATCATGGTATTGCAGTTGGAAAAACAATCCATATGGCAATCCATCACACCTACAACCCTCCAATTGTTGACATATTTTCAACAGTTAAATATCAGAACAATTCACTGCGCCAATGTAGTTATAACTGGTAGAACTTAATGCAAACCAAGAACTCAGAAAATGACAGCTTGATATCAATTCTTACTTCATGGCTGTATGAGAACAGACAGTGTTGAGGAGTATCAAATATCAGATTTGCACCATTGAGTCACTTGCATACATTAACAGTATGTTACCTTGATAACATTTACATAACGGTTTATCTGACAGCACCCCACCTATTAGCCTCATTAAGACCATACGTATGACTTGTATTCATTGGGAATCATGTAATGTTCCATTCTTGACATAATGGATGCAGCAACCTTGACATCAGCATGTATGATTGTTTTAATACAATCCACCTGAGATCATTGTCTATTTGATTGTACTCCACAATATGCTGTACTAGAGTTGTTGCTATTACATTATTTCATATAACGTTTCCGAATTCACAGATGAGAGTTCTGGTCTCACCTTTTGTGTTTCCAATACATAAAATAATATATGTCCACTATAATCCATGGAGAACCATCCTGCTGTTATAGTAAGTCCTTTTCTAGGATAGCCACACGTTTCCCCAAAGTGTTCAAATATCACAGAAGTGCTTTGCTTTCTATTGTTTAATTCAAAAGATGACCAATTCAATGAAAAGCGCTCTGTAATCTGCATGAACCAGCTACTTGGGTTTATCTGAAATTTCAATCTTCGCCTTTGATACACGTTCCACTGTGTCAGTGGTGGTGTACTTAGGAATGTCAACCACTACTGTTAATCAGGTGTGGGTAATTCTCTTGCAATGCCCATTGCTAGAACTCAAAATGTGGGATCACTCTTCAGCCATGCTACATTGGGGAACTTTGTGTTCAGATGCTGTCATCCAAATGTGTGTGTCTCTGTGGTAGCAAATAATTACTGGCAAAGACTAGAAGTGTTTCTAGGAAGGATCTTAGAGTAGTATTTGCCCTTCAGGTCACAGGTACACTGTTGAGCAGAGTATTGCAGTTGGCAGACAGTAAATAAGTCACCCATAGTGATGCATTAGGCAATGCAAGAGGCGCCTACTGAGTTGATGAGGATCTTACAAGATTCTTGCAACAGCCAAATCTCAGTAATAGCCAGTTCCGTGCCTTAATAATGGAAACATTATGGATTAATAAAAGTTCTTATTTTGATTATTATGCAGAAGAAAATCATGTCGAACCTGCACATTGTGTGCCCAATGTACTATAAATGGTCATGGGGGTTATGCAACAGATTTTAGGTAAATTAATCTTGAACTAGTGTAAAAAGGTGAAAACAGCATGTAACCTGAAGTTAAATGTGTTTCTCACTTCACTTTGGGAACTGTGACTCAGTTTCTCCTTTGATCTTGATTTCATAATACGAGTTTACTTCAGGCAAGCACCCATAAATACACACGATACAATACATAACCTATCAAATAAGAGAACAATGTTGTAGATAAGGGTCCACATGTATATCTGTTCCGTTCATAGGTGGATAATACAATACAAATCTTACATTGTATACCTGTGCCTTCTTTATGCAGGAAGGTTAGGTCAAGGTCATGATTATAGCTCTAATGACCACAATAATAGATTGATTCCTAGTCGAAAATGGATCATCCCATGTGTCCCAAGTTTAGTGTCATTGCCAACTTCCAATTTTAATCTTTAAACCGCTTAACAGATGACACACGGCTGCTTCTTAGTACAAACCCGGAAGATGAGGCTCGGGTGATGCCTTTGAATTTGCTGAAGTCGTATAATGAGTCAAGCTAATGCAAGGAGGACACCTCTCAGGGGCCCCAGAATATTTGTCAAAGGCCTTTCAGAAGGAATCACCACCACCTGGGTGGGAGAGGACAAAGGCTTGAACTGCAGATCTGAAGTCTAGAAAATAATTTGGATGTCTGGTTCATGTTTTGCACCTCATCACATGCTTACCTGGTATAGAGCAATAGTCTATGCAGATGATGCATGCATGTGCAATCAAAGACTACACTCAACATGCTCCAAACTTTATCTAGCCCACCATCTGCCCATTTTCCTTTCCACTTGCTGGGACCAGTATGACTTTGGATCGTTATGTTTGCTTGCTTAAAATTCTTCCCCTTAAAGTGTCCTTCATTTTAGAAAAGCGAAAACTCTGTACATCTTTGCTGCCTCGCCCTAAGACATATAACATGTTTGTAATTATGTAGCACCACTTGTCGAATAAACCCAGCAATTGACATCAGCAAGCCTAATGGCAAATAACACATTGCAGAGGCAAGAATAACAATAGGCCATTCAGCCATGGACCTTTACTGACATGTAAAGACATTGGGCTTGTGAATCACAGCTGGAACCTCTTTCGCCAGGCACACAATACAGGCACTAACCTTCAGTGCTGCCTGTAAGGAATCTGCAAACTCCAGTGCTTGACAGGATCTGAGGACATATATTATTAAGCACAATGCATAAATGCACTGCACTAAAGATGACAATCACCTTTTCCATAGCCCCTTTGCTCGTTAGGAAATTGCAGTACATAATTTATGAAATAATAAGCACCAGGGCCCAAGTATTTTCTAGCAAGACTAATGACAACTATGTAGTATTGATTGCAGCCACGTGCCAGCATGTGTTTAAGACTAAGTAGGGCCTCATTACGAGGTAGGTGGTAAGGGATTACTGGCACCGGTAAGGACACCAGTGCCGGTAATCCCTTACCACCCTATTCCGAGGTCTCTTAGCGGGTCCCTTCCTTAACAGCTGGTTTTACCAGGCGTTATGGAAAGGACCCATTAAGGGACTTCAGAGCTAATAACGGTAACGCAAATTGCGGTACCGTTATTAGCTCCATCCCCATTCCCATTGAGCCCTATGGGGGCTCAAATGGGAATGGGGAATGGTTCCTGGAATGGGGACTTACCGGGTCCTCCAAGGTTGGAATGACCCAGTAAGTTCCTATTTCGGGAACCCGGACCCGGAATGCGGTAAGGGGGTAGCCATGGTGCTAACAGCACCATGGCTACCTCCTACCTCGTAATGAGGCCCTAAATCGGATCTTAGCGTGCGCCTTAAACTCAATGAACCCATTTCGCCTGCATACCAGAGCAGAATGGAGCAGTGCTCAACTTAACAAAAGCCCTGCAAGTGCCACCTGAGTGTCCCCACTTGCAGAGGTGCAGCGAAAGAGAGCCGTGTTTTCCATGCACCAGCCAGACCAATGCCAGTGGCACATATGGCCGTCTGTTTACTGGCATACTTAGCTGACTGCAGTACCAAGGCTGTCTAGCTGATGTCTGTACCACACACCTGTGCAGTAGTAGAGCAGTGCCAATATCATGCAAGCCGACTAGAGCCATGTATGGCTATGGCCTGCTCATTATTATTCGTGAAAATGGATAACTAAACCAGCATTGCTGGTGTGGCTCAACACGTTCATAAATAACACACAGCCTGCAGGGGGTGCAGGGTTACGTGCCCTGTTCACGCTGTTGTGGCTGTATGTGTGACAATTGACAGTTCAAATAATAAAGTGACTACAATAAAATTCATAATCAAATTGAGCCTGAGATCATTCCCAGGGATCAGCATTGGCAAACACTCCTCACAAATTAAGCACTGATTTGAATCAGCATGTCTCTACCACCTACCAGAACATATAAGTCTTAAGATGGTACAGGAAAGCATTGAAAAGTCCATGACATTAATAGAATGCATAGAGAAAATAACTAGTCATCAAGGGAGATGGTGGGGGCGTTCTTTGTTGACAGCGGTCATTCGACCAATTCAAGAAAACTTTCAATGAGACAAAGGATTCAGTTATGTTAACATCTTTGGAGAACGATTTAAAGGACATGTTAAATAGCTGCCCAAGCTCATGGATCACACGTATTGACAAAATATGAGTAAGAGGAGCCCCTCTACTCGGGGATGTCATTTCACTAAAATGCTAGGGGTAGCAGAAGTGACATCACACGACCCTTGACCTCTGATAACATCACAGGAAGTGATGTCATTTGACCCCACTTCGAAGTGACATCACGGGAAATGATGGAACATGACCTTTCACTCATCAAAACAGGAAGTGGCATCACATAGCATTGTTTCTAGGTACACTACGAACAATATGGTTATTTTTCTTTCTTTTTTTTCTTACGAATATCACTATAAAGTGATATATATTTCATACAAGAATGGATCACCATGTGTACTGTTAATTTCAGTGCATATAGGCCCATATTACCCATATTACCAAATCACTGTGATTCAAGAAGACGTCCAAGGCCAAACAAAGATGTGTTATTATATAGCACTTATGCTTAAACGCTTCATATGGAACAAATACACCTACAATATCACCCAACCTGTTTTGGTACTCTTTTATCAACCTCAGCAGGATGAAAGGCTGAGTTGACCTTGCTGGGCGTCTAACATGCAACCTGCAGATCACACACACATTGCATCAGCCATCGCTCAACCCACTGAGCTACCTTACTGGCTATAGCTATCAGAAAACCAGCCACTCCAGAAACAAAGAGCCACATGCTGCTGGCCAAAGCCTTTTTTTGCTACAGGGGTAGCAAGGGAGACCTCAGGGGTCGTACCACCCTTAAATGGCGTCCATGTCTCTACTCTTTGTGTGATTAAAATAAAATGTGAAACACACACACACATTATTTTTGCTGACAGGGATAGTGATGAGCCAGTCTGAGGCAGAGGACACACGGCTGCCCGGGCAATCTCAGTATACCCCCTATGAGGAAGCCAAAGACGTAACCTCTGTGCTCACCTTGTATATGGCCTACAACTACACTGATTAGAATCTCATTTTGAAACCACGAATCCACTGAATTGGGGTGAAAGTTAGACCTGTGAGTGAAAGGGTCGGCAGCCAAGTGGGTTAACGGCCCTACTCAGGACCATCTTTTAAAACTTTCAGACAGCCCCCCACATGCGTGAACCTGGCTCTGCCCTTGCTTGTAGCTCTAACGTCTGCATGTATGCTTTGCGGTCTAGGTTTAATTTCGGGTGAACATGCAGTAGTGGGGTCTGCAGGCATGGATCATGCAGCACGCTTGAATGTGAACCGGGCTGAGTATGATTCTGACTGCAGCCCCTGGAGGTTCGCAAGAGAATGACGCAGTGCCTCGGCAAGTGAGGGGCGTCTTTATGTCTCAGCCGTGCATGCACTCAGATGGAAAATACACACACTCTGTTTGCTGATAGCAGTGAAATATGTGGAAGTGCCGCTGTTCAAGCGTGGCACTATAATTACAGATGGATAAGCACGGAGGCATTCGCATGCATCGCTTAAACAGTGCGCTTTGTAGAAATGGTTTAGCTTCAATGCGTTTCTGAATGTGCTGTACCCCCATTCACAGATCGTGTCTTCAAACGTAAAATACGATTAGGAAAACGTTGCGCATAGCATCTTAAATGCCAACGACACATTTGCTGTTCCTCTGATCTGGAGGTATGTCAAGGCATGTGGGGCAATCACCTCACACAATAGCTACCTGTAAATAACGCATGGAGCTTCTTCACTATCACGTGTGTGTTCAGTTCACACATTTGATTGACAAGACGATGCCTGTGGAAGTTTGGGTCCGTGCTGGCGCTCTTTGGGTACAGTCTTAAAATTTGCATCTGTCCGCTGCATGCTCATGGAATAGCAATGCAGCCATCTCATTCATATGCAGTTCTTTGCATGTCAGATATGAAAGTCCAACTCCCAAAGTCCCAACGGTACTACACTGTGTGGCTTCGCGTGTTCAGAGCAGGAAATGAACATTTGAATAACATTATCCCTCTGAACATGAATTGCCCTCTGCATCCTGATTTCACTCAGCGAAAAGCGGGATTAGGCATCGATTTATAGGCATACGTAATGCAAAACAAATCCATACAAGAAACAGCAGCCCACTTTTAGGTAATCACCCTTTACAGGGAGGATAATACAACACACGCCTAGCTGAAAAGAGGATAGAAACGTCCCTAAGCTTATTGGAACGTGTGAAGGCTCCTCCACGGAAGACTATCGACTTCACAATCCAGAGAGACTTCGCGTTGCTCTGTTTGCGTTCTGCTTTGTTGTCACTTTACAGCTTCAAAAAGAAATTCTCGATCGCACAAAAGATCTTAAGAAAATATGAACCTGACTGTTCCCGTGTTTTTCAGTGCTTCCCAGATGCAGGCTCTGCGCAAAAGAGAGTAACCGTATTTAGTCATCCGTGCAGCAACACCACCCATGCATAGGCAAATGAGCAAATTAGGATTGAAATAACCTAAATATTATAAAGCAGTTTGTGATGACTTTCCAGGAAGAGAACAATGAAGGCCAGCTACTAAGATGGTACTTTCATTAGCAGAGCTCTACCAATGGATTGATGGGATATTATGCTCACGTCACTGTTGCTTGAGGCCTTCCATACAATTATTCTTTGATTATACCTATATTGTAAAGCAAAGCCAGCTGTAAAGTGACCATATATGTTATGCGTGTGCTTAGGTTTAATATAAAGCACACATAAACCTCTGAAGAGGCTTCTGTCCACCAGATGGAAGATACACAGCAATTAAATTGTTCCACACAAAAACACGAATTAACATTGGCACCCGGGGAAGGGAGCTCAGCCAATCAGGACGCTGGAACATGGGGCCTGAATGCACATTCTCGGCCTGCTGTTTCCAGCCACCCCAGACCATTCCCTGAGTGGCGCCATCTTTTTTCATTTTGGGCTATTAGGTGTCGCTTGCGACACCTCTAAGCCAAAACTATTGCATTTCAGTACAGCTAGGCAGGTATAGGGGGTGGACTGGGAACCAACACAGACACTGCCCAGAATGACACATGAGGAGGGACACAGAGTCTGTAGGTGTTGTTTGATTATGCGCTCACCCATTCCCTGTTCATGGCCATGCCAATCCCTATGGGCATTCCAACCCATTCCTGACTCTGCCCACACAAAACACCTCTTCACGGGATCTCTCTGAGCTTGCTTTAATCAAACTATTCCATCATGCTTTACATTCAAAGTCTCTGCCAGTGTTGGTTCAAAGCAGTCTTATGGGAGTTAATGGCTTAATTGGAATTGTAAACACACTGACTTACCAAGTCTGCCTTCAGCTACTCGATTTAATATCATGCTGTGTGTCCTTCACTGAAATCTTGTTAAAACAAGCATTGGCAACGTTAACATGTTTGCCATGTGCATATATTTTTATCTTTTGCCAGGCACTGCTATATACCATTCAGGAAACTGGCAACACTTCATAAATGTAGTGTAATAAGGCAAACCGGTTTATATTTATGCAAAGCTATGTAGCACACCTTAGCACCTTGAGGAGACAATAGTGGGTGTTTATGTAACTTATGGGGCATGTACTAGTAGCTTTGTATTATTTGTATTTGTATTCATTTTATTTGTATTGTGCACCATCTGGGTGCATAGCTTCAAAGGTACATGGTTACAAAGCAAACAGTACAGAGTAGTGAGAGGTGACATAAGTCACTTAGTAAGACAGTAAACATATACAGGATACACAAAAGATAGAGTACGTATAGGAGATTATATACAGTGAAGGCACATACGTTATATACAAGCAAGTAATCATGGTACATTGAAGATAAGATGGTGAGAGTTAAGCTCATGTAGGGGTGTGGTCCTGGCTAAAGAGTCAGGTTTTGGCCTTACTTTTGAATGTAACGTAAGAGGGTTCAGCACTAAGTGCATTGGGAAGTGTATTCCAGAGTTTGGCTGCAAGGACTAAATCTGGGCGTGGATAAGGTGTGAGCATGAGCTTATCTCAGTGGGTGGGATGAGGAGTGAGCAGTAAAGCGGTTGGCTAAGTAGGCAAGGGCTGAATTGGATTGGCACTTATGGGTCAGTGCGAGAATTTTGAGGGCTATTCTGTGCGTCTCAGGGAGCCAGTGAAGGCTGCGTCTGGTGTCAGAGATGTGGGCCTTTCTAGGAATGTTAAGGGCACCTCTTATCACATTATTCTGTGATACCTGTAGCTTGTTGATATTCCTTTGGTTAGTCCTGAGATATAGGGCGTTGCAATAGTCAATGTTGGCCATGATGAGTGTTCTAGCCAGGGTAATACAGTTGGCTGTAGTCAGGAAGGGCCTACATGTGGTGATGAGTTTGCATGTGTATGCTGATGCTGAAACCACTGCATTGGTTTGTCTTGTGAGGGATAGGGTAGAGTTAAGGTAGATACCTAAAGTTTTAGTATCATTGGAGGCCTTGATAATGTTGCCATTGATGATAAGATAAATGTTTTGAAGGCGGGGTCCAGTTTGTTCACTCTGTGATGGGAACCGAGGATGAGTAACTAAGTTTTCTCATCATTTAGGCAGAGCCCATGATTAGCCATCCAGGCCTGGATGACTGAGTAAACATCTTTGAGTGCTTTTGAGTCAGTCGCATAGTCACCAGTGATACAGATGAGTATCTGGGTGTCATTGGCGTAATTGGTGTAGGTAACACCCAGCTAGTCAAGAATATCAAAGAGTGGCTTTGTAAAGACATTGTAAAGTGTGGGCGAGACACAAGACCCTTGCGGGACGCCACACAGGACTGGAGAGGGTTCATCAGATGCAGATGGGGAGAAGGCTCAGATGGTTCTATTTGCTACAAAGGAGCTAATCCAGGATGTGGTTTCATTTGAGAATGGGCATTATTTTTGAGGTAATGGCAGAGAATTTGATGGTTGACTAGGTCAAATGCTGCTGATAAGTGAACAGCAGAAGAGTGCCAGTTTACCATTGTTGTTTATGTCTTCAATTTGTGATTTTAGATCAATGAGGGCAGTCTCTGTTCTGTGTCTGGGCCGGAATGCCGATTGACGGAGGCCTAGGAGGTTATTGCTTTCCAAGTATTCCTGAATTTATAGATCAGCAGCAAGGTCCAAGATTTTCAGGAGAAACAGAACCGTAGTAATAGGTCTGTAGTTGCTGGATTACTCGGGTCAAGAGTAGGCTTTTTTATGAGAGGGATGACCCAAGCATCTATAAGGTTATCAGAGACTATTCCAGATTTAAAAGAGGCATTAATAAAAGTGGTGATGAAAGGGGCAAGATCATGTGCTGCATCTTTAATGATAGGGACGGGGCAGGAGTCACCTTGACAGTTAGATGGTTTCAGTTTTTTAATGATATTTTCCACCTCAGCAATAGAAAGAGGTGTAAAGTGGAAGGGTTTGGTGGAGTGTATTAAATGAGGTATTTGGTTGAGATGAAGGTTCGTTAGGGGCCTGGGTGAAGGCTGCCTTTTTTGGCATTGATATGAGTTGAAGTGTGGATATTTTATCAAGGAGGGCTTTTTGGATATTTGTACATCAATCTGAGTCAGTATTGCAGATGTCAATAGTAGCTATAGGAGATTCCAGCTCTTTTAGGATCTCAAAGAGCTCTTTGGTGTTAGATTCAGCCTGGAGGATACGGTTATTGTACATGTCTTTTTTTGCAAGTTATATTGCTTCTTTGTAGTTGGAGGAGGCTAGGCTTAAGGAGCTTTTGTTAGAATCCGTAGGGTGGGTTTTCCAGTGGACCTCTGCATTTCTTTTTGTTTTACCTAGATCTCTCAGGTGTGGAGTGAACCACGAGTTAAGGTGGGCTTGGGGTTTAGGTTTCCTTAGTTTAAGTGGGGTTATGATGTTTAGTGCCTTTCGGATGGTTTGGTTATACGTATCTACTTGTAGCGTGGGGTCTGAGCAAGTAGACAATGCTCTATTGAGGAGAGGGAGGATGATGGGGAGAAGTTTCTCTTTAGTAATGTTCTTATTTCTGAAGGATATAGGCGGGGCCATATTTAGTTTGATGCTTTGCTGACTGAATTTGATGCAAAAAGTAATTTTGTGATGATCTGTCCATGTGCATGGAGTGCTCACCACCGAATCAATGCTGTAGTTCAGGTCAGACAGCCAATCGAGGGTTCTACCCTTATTGTGCGTCGGGGTGTGGATGTGATGAGAGAATCCTAAGTCGGTTAAGGTACTTGCAAGTTCAAGGGCTTTGGGATCATTGGGATCTTGGAATCCTAAATTTAGGTCACCCAGCAATATGATTTGGGAGTTAGGTTTAGTGTTATCTGCCAGAAGCGATGAGATGTCATCAATAAAGGAGGTGGTGGGTCCTGGAGGTCGATAGATGAGGTGACTAGTGGTTGTTTGGTTGGGTGATATTGGAAGTTTAACAGATAGTATTTCAGCCAAGGGGATCTGTTGATTAGAGATATGCCTAAGTTTGAGTGATCTCTTAAAGATGAAGGCAACACACCCACCTTTGGAAAGGTTGGAGTTCCTGTCACATCTGATGATGGTGTAGTTGTCAGGGGTGGTCAAGGATAGAGTAGGGCCAGCTGCAGCATGAAACCAGGTTTCAGTGATTGCTAAGAAGTCTAAGTCATGTGTTACAATAAAATCAGCGATATCTAGTACGTGGGCTAGCAAGGATCTAGCATTGACGAGGGCACCATTAATCATGAAATCTTTAGTGGAATGGGGGCATATTTGGGCAGTTGAAGGGTGTGCTCTAGCAACAGGGGGGTTGGGTGTGGGTGTAAGGTGTCCCTGGGGCAGATGGTGTTTGGTTGTAGTGTGGTGATGCAGGGGTTGATATTTGTGGCAACATTTTGAGCCTAATCTGCTGTTCCTGAAGATGAGGGAGCAGGGTTGGTTAGGAGTGGGCTTGGTGGCAAAGTGTTATAGCCAAAGGGCAAGTTTGTTCAAATATGGGTTGGTGCAAGGCATTGTGCAGCCATTAAGGAGATGTAGGTACTGAAACGAGGTGAATGTGGTGGGAACTGGGGGGCAGGTGTTGTGACTGGTCAAATTAGTAGTATGGGATCGTGTAACGTGGTATACTCCGTATTGATTGTGTGCACCGTAATGTGGGATGGGGCCAAATGCTTAGAGCTATTGAATATAGCCAGTGGTAGGAGTGTGCTACAGAGTGTCAGGAGTTAGCAATACATTCTTAGTGTTTAGTCTTGAATTGCAGTAGAGGGCACTTAGTGTGATAAGACTTGTGGTGATACTGTTATAAGGTGTATAAGGTGCAACCATAATAATCTGAACAAAAGACAATAAATGGCATTAATACACAGCAAAGGTCACATTATACTCGTTTGGCTTAATTGACTCAGGTTTCTAGCAGAGGTGATTAATATACAGGAGCTAGGTCTAATGTACAAGAGCGAGAGGCGATGGCATTATATAGCATGAGCAGAGGCAGCAAATAGCAGCAGTGTGCTGTCTTGATCAAATAATGCAGAGCCAAGGAAACAAGTAGATTAGTACATTACAGTGATCCAGATAATGTGGTTATAATCACACAAGGAGAGTTAAGCAATATGGGAAAATGCAGGATAACATGCAGATTGTTGTACCAGATGTCGTGCATGTTCAGAGTGGGCTGCAATTCCAGAGGCATACAGTTCAAAGTGGGCAGAAATGTCAAAGGAATACAATTTGCTGCATACAAATTTCAATTGCAGGCAAGCTAAGATACAGCGTGGCAGCAAAGCAATGGTATGCCAAATTAGAATGAAGGCGAAATGAGGTAACATGCAAGGTGTATCTCATTTAGCATAGTGGCTAGTGAAATGAGCTATATATGTCATGAACACGTAAGAGGGCACACATGGCATGTAATTTAAAATTGAGCAGATCATTAGGTGATCCGACAATGCATAATGCATAACAAGTGACGCCACCCTGGTAGGCGCAGGTGGAGCAGTCTGTTATGGTAGCAACATTTATGCTGAATGCTACATCGGGTGCTCTACAGCAACTTGCAGCTGAATATTAAACTGCCATTAAGAACAGTGGGGTGTTATGTTATGTGATATTACTAGGACTTGCTACAGCGCAGAATTTGACATTTACAAGGCATCTTTGGTGGAACATTCAAGGCACTTTTTTTTATTTTAAAGAGGAGGCAAGTCTCCCTGAGACCAACGCCTGGAATGAGAGCCTGTGCAGCGGAGCACCCCAACGCAGACTTGTGCTGCGTTGCACTTGCTTGTTATTATCTGGTTCCCGTTTATTTTGCACTGCTTTTGTCATCTGCACACATGCATAACAAAGACAAACCCCACACTGCCCACAACCAACTTTTCAACATTTACCTGAATACAAGAAAACAAAAAATAAATAATATGAGTGAACGGTTCAAAAAAGTATATTTTATTTGTATGATGGCTTTTTGATTGACTGCTGTTGAAATGCAGATTTAATCTCATCAGGAATAATAGCAAGGTGCATCCTCGGAATAAAAACAGGGGCTACCACGCAGGCTACTTTGGAGTGTTTTTAAATCTTTTAGGTAGTAGCCAGTTCAGAGAGACCTCAAGTTGCTCCTTTTCCGGTATAAAGTGTTCAGCTCGCTTTGTTTGTGAAGTTTACAAAACTTTGCATTCTAGTACTTATACTCCTATAAAAGGAAACTAACACTGCACATAGATTATTAGTCAATAGCAAAATAGAATCGTGTTCTATTGCCAATCAAGTGAATTAATCGCTTTGGCTGAGTACGCACCTATGTCCTAAAAGAACCAGGTATTATGTTTTTATTTTATTTTATTGTTCATTTATAATACACTTAATACCAGCAAGTGTTTCTAAACACGGGATTGGGATTCAAACCTGTGTTGCACTGCATTGACTTGCTTCCCAGACAAACACTTTGACCCTGAGCTATCCTTCCTTTGTTGCTGTGTTCAAGTCCTCCCATGTCACTTTGTGAGGTATTTTACAGTCGTTAGGCTAATATTTAATCCCATTTATTTGTTTTGGCTATTAAGTGGTGCTCACACACCACCCATAAACCGACATTATGGCATTGGTGTATGTCATTGGAATATGAGAGGAACGAGATGGGATGTGAGGAGGAACACACAGCTCATGAATGTTGTTTGTTTATTTATTCACCCATTGATTAACCATGACCATGCCAATCCCTATAGCCATTCCATTTGCAACCTGCCGTTCCCTACCAAAAACCTATCCTTGAGCTAGCTCTATCATGCAGTAACATCAAACTGTTGGCTGTAAATAGCCTGACAGTGTTATTTCAAAGCATTCTTCTTAGAACAAATGACCTAATTGAAGATGTAATTATACAATTGCTGCAATACACATGTCTTAAACAAGAAGAGAGCTCAGCCACTTGATGTATACCATCATTTGTATCATTTCATCTGTTCTTTGCACCGAAGTCCTGTTAAAAACAAGCATTGGAAAAAACATCACTTTAGGCTTTGGCGTAGCTATTAGGTAGACACCTGCGAGGCACTGCTATCATATGCGCAGGTACTTACATCCTTTCACAGCTTGTACCTCCTCATGGTTATGTAGTACCATTATGGCAGTGCCTGGCAAATGCCTATCCCATTGCTACTCAAAGCTAAAACTGTGTGCTCTGCCAAAGCTTGTTTTTTAATGGTCTTCAAAAATAAAAGTGATTTTCTCAGCAAGATGATGAGGAATGTTGTAACTCTTGACAAACGTGAAAGGAGGCTGGCACACCAGTATATATATATTACATGGCCACGGTAGTGGCCATGTAGTTATGGTTAAGGTGCTGTTTCCAAAGGAAGAGCACTTTTTGGGCGGCTTATAACTTCGATCTCCCTGGACCGATCCTCATCAAACTATGCAGAAAAGGTATTTGGGGCACTCTGAATTTTTTTGCAAAGTTTGGTGAGGATTCGTCCATGTGGGGCAAAGTTATAGGGGGGGGCCCCAAAACTTTTTTTTTTCCCATAGACTGAATGGGAAAAAAATGTTGCTCGCGTCTACAGCCCAAACCGCTGGACGGATTTTCACCAAATTTGGACCAGGAGCAGTGGCCTGGTCCCGAAAGTGTGCTTTTGCAAATTTGATGAAAATCCGTCCAGTAGTTTTTTTTAAAATGACCAAAAAGTAGGTAAAAAAAAATTAGTGATATCTGTGTTCGGTCCGCGGACACACTTCCCTGTTCGCTCCGCAGACAGTGTCCTGATTGGCCAATCGGATTGCGTGATGTTCGCAGACATGCAACGTGTTCGCTGATTGGACGGCGTGGAGCGTGAAGCGCGTCAGAGTTTCGGTAGCGCCCGCCATCTTGGATTCGCGGTCGTCCGCGGACAGCGCAGTGAAACTTTGTTCAAAATTTGTATTTAGTAGAGTGTGTTGGTGTGTAGGAGTGTTTGGGGAGGGTGGGAGTGTATGAGATAGGATGAAAGTTGTGTTTTTTATGTGTTAGACGTTCTTTTTGTGTTCGATTTGTCTGCGGACATCACGGGTGTTCTGCAATGTTCTAAATAAACTGAATGGGGGCTGTTCTGAGGACTCAATATGTGTCCGTTTTGTTCACAAGCAAACTAAAACTGTTCTAAGAACACTCACAGTGTCCTGAAATGTTCGCAAATAAACAAAATGGGGGTGTCCTGAGGACGCTGTCCGTATTGTTCGTTGTCAAGTTGCATATGTTCTAAGAACACTCGCGGTGTCCTGAATTGTTCGCAAATACACAAAATGGGGGTGTTCTGAAGACGTTGTCGAACACTCGCTGTGTCCTGAAATGTTCACAAATATGAATGGGGGTTGTGGCTGACAAGTTGAATGTGTTCTAAGAACACTCGCAGTGTCCTGAAATGTTCGCAAATAAACAAAATGGGGGTGTCCTGAGGACGCTGTCCGTATTGTTCTCTGTCAAGTTGAATGTGTTCTTAGAACACTCATGGTTTCCTGAAATGTTCGCAAATAAACGAAATGGGGGTGTTCTGAGGACACTGTCCGTATTGTTCGTTGTCAAGTTGAATGTGTTCTAAGAACACTTGCGGTGTCCTGAAATGTTCGCAAATAAACAAATTGGGGGTGTTCTGAAGACGTTTCTAAGAACACTCCGGGTGTCCTGGAATGTTCGTGGGGGTGTCCTGAAGGGGTAGTCCGTATTGTTAGCTGGCAAGTTGAATGTGTTCTAAGAACACTCACAGTGTCCTGAAATGTTCACAAATAAACAAAATGGGGGTGTCCTGAGGATGCTGTCCGTATTGTTCTCTGTCAAGTTGAATGTGTTCTTAGAACACTCATGGTGTCCTGAAATGTTCGCAAATAAACGAAATGGGGGTGTTCTGAGGACACTGTCCGTATTGTTCGTTGTCAAGTAGAATGTGTTCTAAGAACACTCGTGGTGTCCTGAAATGTTCCCAAATAAACAAGATGGTGGTGTTCTGAAGAAGCTTCTAAGAACACTCGCGGTGTCCGGGGAATGTTCGTAGGGGGTGTCCTGAGGACGCTGTCCGTATTGTTCTCTGTCAAGTTGAATGTGTTCTAAGAACACTTGCGGTGTCCTGAAATGTTTGCAAATAAACAAAATGGAGGTGTTCTCAAGACGTTTCTAAGAACACTCCCGGTGTCCTGGAATGTTCATAGGGGGTGTCAAGAAGGCGTAGTCTGTATTGTTCGCTGGCAAGTTGAATGTGTTCTAAGAACACTCGCAGTGTCCTGAAATGTTCGCAAATAAACAAAATGGGGGTGTCCTGAGTATGCTGTCCGTATTGTTCTCTGTCAAGTTGAATGTGTTCTTAGAACACTCATGGTGTCCTGAAATGTTCGCAAATAAACGAAATGGGGGTGTTCTGAAGACATTTCTAAGAACACTCGCGGTGTCCTGGAATGTTCGTAGGGGGTGTCCTGAAGGCGTAGTCCACATTGTTCGCTGGCAAGTTGAATGTGTTCTAAGAACACTCGAAGTGTCCTGAAATGTTCACAAATAAACAAAATGGGGGTGTCCTGAGGACACTGTCCGTATTGTTCGTTGTCAAGGTGAAAGTATTCTAAGAACTATTGCGTTGTTCTGAAATGTACGTAGGGGATGTTCTGAAAACGCTGTCCGTATTGTTCGCTGGCAAGTTGAAAGTGTTCTAAGAACACTCATAATGTCCGCGGACATTAAAAGTTTCCATAGACCATAGTTGAAATGCACCCAAGACTCTATGCCCTGGCAACAACCACCGCAGCATATCACATTCATATTTGCTTATAACTTTGGGTGAAAAACAAATGTATAAGGAACAAAGGTATTAGATACTATGGATGTGATATGCTGCTGTGGTTCTCCTTATTATTGTATACTTACTGTTTGGTCTAGTAACGGGAGTCCATGTTTTTCTTGTTCATTTCTGTGATAAAAGAAAATAGCATGTTAGTATTAGTATTTTGTAATGACTTATTACATTGTATAATCAATATACTTTTTTTTTGGACCCTCTATTTAGTAGATTACAAATCAGAGTACTGTGCAATTTGCTCAGTTTCTGTATTTGTTGCTAAAATCATTGGGTCTGTGGGAGAAAGAAAAATCCATGTTGGATTAAAAAAAAACTTTTTCTGTTATGCTACAGTTTATTTGTTTGTTTGTTTTCAGTGTTCACTTGCTGTTTCTGGCTAATGATTTATACTTTGGCTTGTTGTATTTTTTTGGAGCAGTAGCATATTATTTATTTGTTTTGATATTATAAAATTTTGGAGCAGTTAGATACCAATTGGCGTATTCTAACTGTCTATTATTTTGATATATTTTAGTGGTATTGATTTATTTATTTGGATATTGTTAAATTTTGGGACAGTTAGATACCAATTGGTGTATTCTAACTGTGTATTTATTGGTCTAATTTAGTGGTATTCATTTACCTGATTAGTTGTTGTAGAATCTTTGAGCAGTTAGATAGCTTTTGGAGTATTCTAACAGTTTATATTTTTTTAACACAAGTTTACTTAGGGTTTAAATACAGTTTAGTTATCAAATTTTGGTTTTAAGAACATCAAATAAGCTTTTGTAAGATTTTGTGGTAATCTCTGCTTTAGAGTAATGGTACTATCATTACATTCAAAGCATCCACATTTCTTTTTTATATATGCAGTGTAGTGCCCTGAATTGGTTGTGGCTCCTGCGTGGTAGATTATACCTATTGTTGTGAAGGTTTTCTTACCAAGTGATATTTGACCATGTGTGAATCCAGTCAGCTTGCAGTTGTTTTTCGTACCATCTGCATTGTAACGTAGAAGCATTAATATTATGTATTTACTGTGTGTTTGTATTAATAACGTGGAGCGATTATCTGAATTGCAGGTAGAACATAATCTACCATGGTTTGCATTTTGTACAAGTCGCTGAAATGGAATGGATTCACAATTTGGTATTGATATATATATGAAGCGTTCATTGGGGATTTCTTCTTGTGTCACATTGTTGCAGAGAGTGCATGTATGTTTCCACATGTATGAAATCTGAAAGATTTCATTTATAGGTATGTTTTTGTTTTCCAGTACTTGTAGTAAGTACATTAGAAATTCTTGTGGATCTTCCTGTGAATTTATAGTGAATTTCACCATTCCAGCACAGTAGTCCAATTGTTGTCTTATTCCTAAAACACTATACGTGTTGTCAGGATTGTTTGCTGCATTTCTGTGAAATACTAACATTTGCAAACACAATGGGTCTGTACTGTGTAAGTAAATGTTGTCAACAATTGGTGGTAATTGAAATAGAATATTCATTGCTACATTTGCGTAGCAACTTACACCAACTATGTTTGAGAATTTAAATGGTCCAGGTAGTTCTGTATCTAACTGCTTTTTTTGGAGTTTGTCTTCCTTCCTTAAAGAAGTACTTGGTTTACTTTCCCTAATTGATTCTTTTTTGCTTGTGGTACTTGATGAAGTATTAGTTTCTTTTACTTGCTTTGGAGGATTTGCATTGACATCCTGTTGCATTTCTGTTTGATTTATTTTTCTTTTATAACGTTTTACTTTTTGTGGAACAGAATATGTGTTTAGGTGGAGGGTGTATAGTGAGCGAAGTCTATTGTATTCTAAAATGCAAGGAATATCAGCGTTTATTTTACTTGCATCAAAGTTGATTAGAAATAGACCGTCAAGTGTACGTAAGCGTGATAGTGCTATATAGCTCATGCCTTCTTTAAAGACTGTGTTACCAATATCTATCATTGCTTTGTCTAGGGTAAGAGGTTGTGATTTATGAATTGTGACTGCGTATGCAAGAGTTAGAGAAAATTGTTCTCTGCGTATAATCATATCTTTGAAGAGAAGGAATCTAGCTGTTGAGCGTCCTATACGTTTTACTTCTGAAAGTTTGTCAAAGAGTATATTGACAAACTGAATTTTGTTGTCGCGTGGGTATGTTTGAAAGCCAACAACTGTACCCAGTGCTCCATTAAGTAGTCCTTGGTCCACGTCAAGGTTACGTTTAAGCATTACTCTGCAATTTAAGGATAATTTTTATATCTTTTCTAAGCCTGCTGTGTTTGAGATTGATTTTTCTAAACTATTTAGTCTTGTTGTGGCTTGGTCACACATGGGTAGTGTCATACCATGTACATCTAGTTTGTCTGTGGCGCTAATTTCCATGATTGGTTGCATTTCTTTACTTAGCATGATTTCATTGAATTTGAAACAGCTTGCAAGAGTTGGCATTAAGGCCATACAATTGACATTTTTGTGGGCTAATTGTTCCATAACATCTGTAGCACATGCATTATCGCCATAAAGTGCATTAATGTGGCGGGTTTTCAATATTGCTTCTTCTTCTTTAGAAAGTATACCAACTCTGATACTTTTTAAAATGTTGGCATAAGTGAGATCTGCAGATTGCCACATGTTTTCTGTTAATTCTCTCTATTGGAAATGTTGCCAAAGGTTGACATTTCCAATGCTGCCAACTGTTTTACGGCAGAGTTTGTGTCCTAATGTTTTAAAAATAGGCTCACCTTTTACTGCTGTAAATTGAAGCAGATCTCCAAAAACAATAATGTGTTTACCTGCAAAGAGCTCTTCATAGTCTGTTTTGAGTACTTCTTGTAATATGAGGTGAATCAAAGCTAACATCATTAGTAGCATTTTCATTTATTTCAATACTCTGCGTAATTCCATTGCAGCTTCTGCAGAAAGTTTGTAATAGTCTAATTTGTTCTGGTGTTCTACTGGTAATAGTAGTAATCAGTGTAATGTAACACCACCTATGGTGTAGGCAGCTAAACCTGAAGGGGCAGTGACAACAGCTGACAGTTTTTTGTTTGTCAATTGTTGAAGGAACTTACTAATGATTTTGATTAGGAATGTTTTGCCAGAACCAGCTTCACCACTGACGTACTTTAGTATAGGTTTATAATTATGGCAGGAACATTCTTTATTTTCATGTTTTACACCATGTGCAATTTGTTTTGTTACTTCTTGAAAAATGCTACTTTGTTCATTGTTTAGTTTTGATTGTAGTATAGTTAAGTCTTCCTTATCTTCATACAGACACATGGTGTTTTCTACTTCTATCATAGCTAATTCTGCCTCATTTATTATTAGTGGTTCTCCCAGTGGTTCTTGGCTTCCTGTTACAGAAGGTTGACTACTGTCAGGAGTGTCCTTATCTAGTTGGGCTTGGAGTTCTTCTTTGTGTTGCTGTTCATTGTGCAACATTGTTTTGTCTTAGTTTTGTGAAGTGACAGTTGATTTTAGGAGATGGAAAAAATGACAGTAAATTCATTTTATAGATTATACAAGCTAAAAGTCAGTTAATCTGTTTATATGAATATATAAGAATTGTACATGTACTATACAGAAAATATGCATACCTGTAGTTTGTGTTCATACATATGGATATGCATGCAGCTGCAAGTAGAAATTTTGGAGACTTGTACAGTATTTCTGGTAGAAGGTGCTTTCCAATGATATGAGAATTGTACTCAGAGAGATTAAAAGTACATTTGAAGTGCCGATCTATGATGATGCAGTTAGATGTAGAGGTCTTGGATGTGATTGGTGGGTGTTCATGTGACTTCTTAGCTATATCCAATGAGGGAATGGCACAGAAAGTCAAATGGAAATGGTAGAAGGACTGTCCATGTTACGATATGTTCACGGACATGGAGGTAGTCCGCGGACATCGGGTGTTACATCCGGGATTTTGGGTTGGGGAGCCATGCAAATGAGAATGAGCAGAGAAAGGGATTGGTTAGGAAAGTTTAGTGGGTGTGTTGTGCCAGGAGAGAGTTTCTCAGATACTCTTTTTGCTGAGAGAAGAACAGATAGCTATAGCTGTGTGTTTCAGAAAACAGATTGTTTGGATTTTGGGAGACTCGTGGATACATTGGTTGAAGGTGCATGCAGAAAGCTGCGGAGTAGCTGTTGATCTTGGATTCCCACATGTGGAAGTGCACTGGCATGGAGTACGTGGTATGAAGTGGTTGGACTTGCTACCTCTCTGTGCTACTTTGGAGACAGAGCAACATCCAGACATAATTGTAATTCATTGTGGAGGGAACAGTTTAGGACATGTGTCTGGAATTTCTTTGCAATTTGCAATGAAAGAAGGACTTGGGAAGGTCATGGACATGTTTCCAAATTCTCAAGTAATTTTTTCACGGATTGCGCAGAGACAAATGTGGCTTAGTTCTTCTTCATTTGGTCCACAAATGGAGAAAGCAAGGCGCAATGTCAATAAGGCTGCTTGTGCCTTTCTAAGAGATTTTGGCATGTCCTCTTTTCACAATGAAAATATTATGTTTCGTAGTACATACATTTTTCGCAGAGATGGAGTCCATCTTTCTTATGGTGGCAATCAGATTTTTCTGAGAAATGCACAAAATGCATTGCAACCTTTTTTGGAATTATAGCATCCATTTTGTAGTAGGTGTCGAGCATTTCAAATGTTTCAAACACAAACAAACACCACCAAAACGATCTTTTCAGAGCCACCACTTCCTCCCAGATAAAACTACAATGGTTATGATAGGATAGCACCCCAACATTTTAGATGTCCGCGGACTTCTAAAAAATACACAGGGACCTGCTTCATTTATTTGCACTTCTATTTTTTAACTGTGAAAGGCAGCCTTTTTTTATTTTTGTTGTTTTATATCTTTTTTGTTTTTTTTATACAAGTCACACTAGGAGAGGAGGGGAAAGGAGGGTAAGGAGGGGACACCAACCACAGGGATAAGAAAGGGCGAGCTGAGTGAGGAAGATGTAGAGTGGGTTTTATTTACTTGGGTAGTGAGCAGACCTTCTCGTGCTCTGAGACGATAGCCTCAAAAGCACTACAATGTCTCTCCCTCCTGCACAGTACTGCGTCGCAGTACATACACACAACTGTGACCCTCAAAAGGTAAGGGTCATCAGTATTGCGTATGGCCAGTGAGACATCTTGAGAAATACACTGTCCCACAGGAGTGTTCCTTGTGGTGACAGGATCGGAAACAGAGGATGAAGTAGAGGAAGTCAACCTGCTACGCTCCTCGCAAGATACAACCTTGCGAATGGCCCCAGTGTGGAATGACTTTAGGTGTTGCTTCATGGTAGTTGTCCCAAAGCTGTATGAACCATGCCTCCAGCGACTGAGTACCATTTTGCACTCATTGCAGGTGACTTGGTTCACACGCACCTTAGGACCATTACCACGAATGGTAAATAACCGCCACACCCAAGACTCACGCCGAGTACTGATAGTAGGGACTTTCATTACCTCATTCTCGTCATCCTCTTCATCATCCTGTGCATCCTCACTCCTGTTCCCCTCTTCAGGCCCTTGAGGAGGTGCTTGGAGTTGAAAATCTGCAAATTGGCAGCAACATTCGCTGTGTTCTGTAGGATAGCCAGAAACACAATGAGAATGAGCTCTAGGGCATGGTCTTTTATAGGGGTGCTTGTGCGCGGTTCGCGGACATGTGCACTGTCCGCGGATAGATTGAACAGAAAAAAGGGTTAAAAAAGTCACAAACAGTATGTAGAAACTCAGGATTACTATGGTGAGTTTTTATTAAAAAATATTGTAGATTACTTGAAAATGTAGTTTTAAATTGTTCGGGGACACGAACTGTGTTCGCAATCAGAACATACGCTGATCGTGGGTGCGGTCAAATGATATATGTTCGCGAAGGGAGCGGGTGTCCGCAGGACACCAAATGCACTGAAACTGTTTTGCGCATGCGCGTTGGTGTTCTACGGGCACTGTTCGGGTCCTGAAGTGATTAAAAGTGCGTCACAAGTGAAACAATCAGTTATGAACAGGCGTTTGTTCTTCGAACAGTTTCAACTCGCCTGCAAACAATACGGACAGGCATAGGGTCCTCAGGACACACTATTTTGTTTATTTATGAACATCCTGATACACTTGATGTGTTCTTAGAACAGTTTCAACCTGCCTACGAACAGTACGGACAGGCATAGCGTCCTCAGGACACCCCCATTTTGTTTATTTACAAACATTTTAGGACACAGCCTGTGTTCTTAGAACAGTTTCAACTTGCCTGCGAACAATACGGACAGGCATAGTGCCCTCAGGACCCCCCCTTTCATTTATATACGAACATCCCGGGACACTTGATGTGTTCTTAGAACAGTTTCAACCTGCCTACGAACAGTACGAACAGGCATAGCGTCCTCAGGACACCCCATTTTGTTTATTTACGAACATTTTACGAACATCCCAGGACACTTGATGTGTTCTTAGAACAGTTTCAACCTGTCTACGAACAGTAAGGGCAGGTATAGTGTCCTCAGGACACCCCCATTTCGTTTATTTACGAACATTTCATGACACAGCCTGTGTTCTTAGAACAGTTTCAACTTGCTAGCGAACAGTATGGACAGATATAGTGTTCTTAGGACACCACCATTTTTCTTTCTTCACAGACATTCCGGATACCCGCGCTGTCCGCGGACACCTGAACTGCTTTTTAAAAAAAGACAAGAAATGAATTAGGACACAATATAATAATTTTACTTTATTTTACATGTATGTTAAATTTATGACAGAGAAGGTGAGGCAGAAACTGAAACAAAAACAGGAGAATTGGGGGTTTCAATAGGATTTATATGAGGTGAAGAAGGGATGGAAGTCTCATCAAAATGTTTTGGTTCATGGAGAGGGTTTGGGGATAATTGAGTGGGATATGGTGAGGCGGGACATGTACATGTGGGACAATCCTGTGTAGTTGTTTGTTTCACGTGATCCTCCACACTTTTTTAAATTATAAAAATTTGCCAAGAGTAGGTCCATTTTTTCTTCTTAGCTGAAGAGTCTTATCCAATACTGCTTTTTCTTTAGTATTTCCTATTTTTCTATGGTCTGTACAAAAAATATATATATGTTAAATGTATATAGAATCATATTTATTAATTGGTTTATATAGTAAAGTGTCTACCATTAGGTTCACAATCTTCTGACATTTCCTCACGTGGGAAATGCTCCTCTAGCCACTCCAGAGTACTAGACATTTCTGTGAGAAAAAAAAAACATAATATCATTTTATTTTTGTATCTAATACAGAAAGTTTACAAATATATGAGTAAAATGCACTACACTTACTATTTCAGGTAAGGTGTGTTCTGAGTGGTCTGTAGATCTGCTGTTGCTCTTAGTTGTGGAGTTTCTGTGAGGTAATCATTTTGGAAGCCTATCTTTCTTCTTTTGGTATATTCCATTTTAGAACATATTGTATTTAAATGAATGGTTAGTGTGTTATATATATGGGTTACAATTCTTATGCATTACTACATTTACAGGCCGATTCATGGAATCAATGTGCGCTGAAAATGGCAGTGCAGGCGTGAAAATCGCAGCGCAAGCATGCCAAAGCCGCACACATCGATTCATGGAAGTCAGTTTGCGTGTAAATCCTGGGATGTGCGCTAAAATCGTGGGTGGCGCACGTGGGTGCGCATGTCATTAAATGGCGTGTGCTACCGCACAGGGAAAGCGCACAAAGCGCAGAGCACACACCAAAAGTGGGCGGAACACGGTGTGTAACACGCGGAATGGGGCACAACGTGTGAAAATGTGGCTGTTACAGGGGAAGTACAGGAGGTAAATGCTCGCAACGCCCACACATGCACCTACAACATGTATTCATGGAAACAAACTGGGGAAACAAGTGCGCCAAAAAAGACGCGCTAATCCGGAAACACGTACGCCAGCAGGAAGCAGGCGTACGTGGCTCCGCACAGCATAAAAGTGTGCGCGAACAACAAACAAGCTCAGACGCTACGATGAATATATTGTTCCTCGCAGCAGTGGTCGTTGGACACTGCAGGAGGAGGATAGCCAGGCCCTGCATTTTTTCACCCAGGACCAGCCTTTTTGGGATGCCTGATGACCAGGTGTATGGGAGGTACAGGTTTCCACCACACATAATACTCGACCTGGTGAGTGAGTGGGAGGATGACCTCACATCACCCACCCTGTGCTCCCAAGCACTGAGCCCCTTGTAAAAGGTGCTCAATGTACTGCACTTCTTGGCTACTGGTTCATTTCAGCGGACAACTGCCATAGTGGGAGGGGGTGTCACAGGCCACGCAGTCACGCTGCCTACACCAGGTGTTGGCCATCATGACTGCAGGCTCCTCAGTCCGCAGGCACATATACATGCCCAGAACACCTGCAGAAAGGCAGGCTGCTGTCCAGGACTTTTACGCGGTGGCACACTTTCCCAAAGTGCTAGGTGCCATTGATTGCACCCATGTGGCTCTACGTCCTCCCAGGGCAACTGAGCACATCTATAGAAACCGCAAGCACTGGAATTCCATCAACGTGCAGGTAGTATGTGATGCCAAGGGAATCATCACCTCAGTATATGCCAACTATCCAGGGTCCACTCATGATTGTTTCATTTTCAGAATGTCACCCCTAAACCGGGACCTGGAAGCTGGGCGGCATGGTGATACATGGCTAATTGGTGAGTATAAATGCCTCTTCATATGCATGCATGTCAGATACTGAGTAATGTGACAACTCCACTAATGATACCCATCATCACCTCCCCAGGGGACAGTGCCTACCCTCTGTGAACCCACATGATGACGCCAATTCGGAACCCCACCACACCATCTGAGGTAAGATACAACAAAGCCCATATTGCAACCCGGGGCATAGTGGAGCGCACATTAGGAGTGCTCAAGTCACGCTTTCGCTCCCTTGACTGCTCTGGTGGGCAGCTGCTACGCGCGCCCCGAGTAGTGTGCAGGGTCATAGTGGCAGCATGTGTCCTGCACAACGTTATAACCCGCCGGGGCCTGAGGGTGGACATGGTGGTGCCCCCACATCCCCAACCACATGAACGGCCGCTGCGCATGGGAGGTAAAAGGGCACATTGTGAGGCAGCCCGTACCCAGCTGGTGTCTAATTACTCCACCTAAAATCCTACCCCTGTGGAGTGCACACTGGAGAGCCCTGGCACATACCAGCTGACAATCAATGATGATGACATAAGGGACAGTCAACTGTCACAACCATACCAGCCTGACCTGAGATTGGTCAACTGGAAGTGTTACATTGTGTGCATCCCTACCTACTTAAAGACAACCAATGCTGTGTCACAAAAAGACACACATTCATGCAGCATGAATGACTACCCCCTTGCAAAATACAACATGAAAATAGTGCCATGTCACCCAACCCCTCCCCATCTCAGCTACCCAACACACCCAGGCATGTCATACAATGAGAAAGCAACCAAATGAATGCACAACACATGACACAAGTGTCACAAAGTGCACTGTCCCAAATGTAAACAGGCCACAGACAATATGTTCCCAGTAATCAATAAGAAACAGCACACATAAACAAATACTTACCAGGAACAAAAACAGCAACACAGGATGAAACATTGGCAAAATATTACAGTACAAAATCAAAGTAGTGCAATTCTCACAACCTGACTAAGCCAGCACATCCACCCCTTCCAACAACAGAGTGTTGCTGTCAGGCAAATGTGTCAGTGTACTGCATACAACATGAACTGACTGCATCTGCAAAGGAGACGGCCTTGTGAGGACATGAAGGAGGTACATGTGAATAAGGAGAAAGACATGGATGCACAAGCACATATCAATACAACATGCAATGTTCAATCCAACAACAATCCCCACTAGGGATGTACAAACAGTTTTGACTACAGACTACCCACACAGCTCATGGGAGCCCAATGTCACTGGGTAAATTACTGTCACTTGGTCACACCCTTTGCAAGCCCATGGAAAGGGGAAGCAGGAGGGGTGTGTGTGTCAGGAACTCAAGCATCTAACCCAAAGACAGGGCAAGCCTGCATGTGCCCAGCTGGAATACACAGTGGATGCCCATGGAAGCCACACAAGGCAACACACTGTTAAAAAAAAAAAAATACAAAAATCAAAAATGGCCATGTGTGGACCAGGGGGGGGGAGCCACCTAGGAGGTTCGAGGACAGGGTGCACCCCAACACCCACCTGCGTGGATGTTGAGAGAAAAAAAAATACCTCCATGGGCTCATGGCCTGCACGGCTACGCTAATGTGGGAGAACTGCTGTCGCTCTCTTCACCCTCTGCTGCTACATCAGGAGGTGGCCGTGCTATGGGAGGCAGCCCACGCAAAGCCCTGGTATGGTCCTCCATGGCAGCAAGTATGTGGGTGTGGAAGGTTTCGTTCTGGAGGATGATGGTACGGTGATCCTCATGCAGCACCTCACAGGTAGCCCGCATTTCTACCTGCATGGCCTCGCGTGATGCCCGGATCTCTGAGCTCTGCTGAGAGTGAATGTGTGAGCTGCTCCAACTGCTGTTCTGACCTAAAATTTCAGGAAGCCTCAAGTTCACCCAAAGTCTCCCTGAGGAACTGGTGTTCTAACCTCAGGGCTTCCCTGTGGCCCTGTGACTCTACAGATATGGCTTCGTGCAGAGTCTCCAGTGCCGCCTGTCGGTCCCTGTTGGACGCCAACATGTCCTCTCTGTATGATTGGCAAATGGTGTCTGTTGCCTGCAGTTGGAGCTCCAACTGCCTTTCAGGGGGGAGAAAGGAAGTGGCCAACCTATCCATTGCCTGAGCCATCATTTCACACGATGCGCCCTGTTGTGCTGCTATACTGTACATGGAGTTTTCCCATGCAGTATTGCTTTGTGGCACACGGCCAGCGTGTCGGCAGGCACCAGACCTCTTTGTGGCAAGGCGATCTGCACCTTGCTGTGCTGGCACTGCCTGAGGCTGGAGGACTGCATTCCCCCTTTGATCTGCTGGCCCAGGAACAGGAGGTAATGTTATGGAGTGTGACCCTGCATCCGTAACCGGCAAAGGCGGAGTTACCAACCCTGACATCCCCATAGAGGGGTCTACCCTCGGTGCAGGTGGGTTGGACAGAACAGTATTGCTTTGTGGCACACGGCCAGGCGTCGGCAGGCACCAGACCTCTTTGTGGCAAGGCGATCTGCACCTTGCTGTGCTGGCACTGCCTGAGGCTTGAGGACTGCATTCCCCCTTTGATCTGCTGGCCCAGGAACAGGAGGTAATGTTATGGAGTGTGACCCTGCATCCGTAACCGCCAAAGGCGGAGTTACCAACCCTGACATCCCCATAGAGGGGTCTACCCTCGGTGCAGGTGGGTTGGACAGAACAGCATCCCTGCCAGAACACTCACCTGCGACGGCACATATGTCTCACTGTCCGATTCAGCACCTGAATCATAGAGGTCTGGGGAGGTGCACCCAGAGACACCCGTGGACAGTATGGTCTGCAGGAGGATTTGGTTTTCACCCACCACCACCCCACATCCTCCACTGCTGCCCCGTTGTGGCTGTGATTCCTCCTGGGTCTGCACCATCTCCTCCTCCTCAACAACATCAAGTGCCTCATCACCTGCAAAAACATGAAAAATAATAAATGGAAACAGGCATGAGCACCATAGCGCACACACATAGGCCTGACGAGGCAGAGATCCAGTACATAAATGACACATGTCCCACATGACAATAACCCTGGCATGCATGCGCTGTCAATGAGTTGGAAGGGGAGGCAAAAAGCAGACACTGAGGACTCCAAGATGTAAAAGCAACAGATTTGATGCATGCTGGATAGCACTGGCATCACACATTAGCCTGTGAGTGGCATGTACAATACAAATGCATGACACATGCCAGCACATAGATGGCACGTAGCATAGCCATGGTACATTTGACAAGTACAGCCATATGTTAGTGAATGAGTACTGTCACCCATCCATGTGAGATGGACATGATGAGATGAAAAATGCAAAATAGTGTGACAAAATACGCATGTGCCACACACTGCAACACATCCAGTGTTCAATTCTACAGTGATAGCAGGCAGATGGATACATCAATGGTTGGTCACTTCAACATGACAGGAGACAACAGTCATGTTTCACATTCAAACAGGGCTCACAAATTAATGTGAGCAGGCCCTTACTCAATCAGCCTGTATGGTCAAATCATTCCCATAACAAGGTAATAAATGTGGCCATTGTGGGGTGTAATCTATGACAGAAGCATGTCACATATGTGGCATTAGGGCAGAAAAATGTGTTGTAAAAATGGGAGGATTGAAACAATCAGGCTGAATGAACACTGACAATTTTGAACAATGTTGTTGCAAGATGACAGTTCAAGGGCAACTGCAGTAACGTGCTGCGAATTAGCTACTGTGGTCAGAAGGGATACTGTCACACCCAAATCCAAGGCCGGTGAATGGTTTGGAGGAAGCACATGGGTGACCCATAGCACTCATGAGTAGACACCCTCACCTGGCACTCAATCAGAACACATCACCCAAGCAACATACACATGGATTACACACACATGCATGGGCACTCGCCGGACAATGCTTCATAATCTGGTAGGTCTCCCACGCCTTGGATCTGTTCCTCTGTGATGAAGGTTTCATCAACAGTCTCATGTTCAGTGAGTTGGTTGTCCTCTGGTGGAGACCCACCACCAGTCACCAGAGTACAGGCATCATTGGAAGCCAGCTTGTTCTTTGCTCTGCGTTTCAAGTCATTCCACCACTTGTAGCAATCATCAGCTGTGCGCCTCACAAATCAAAGTGCACTAATGTGGTCCGCTATGGTCTGCCAGTGGGCCCTACGTTGAGCAGGCATAGTCTTGCAGCCTGCAGTCACCACCATTTTGCAGCTATGTGCCAACACATAGGCTTCAAGTGCATCAAGTTCGGCATCATTGAAGCTAGGCTTCCTTGAGGTGCCAGAGTGTGTAGCCGTGTCTGGGGTTCCAGCCTGTAGTGCAAGAGCACCCTTCTTCTTCTTGGAAGGTGGTGCGGATCCTGAGTGGCTTACACCGCTCTGGTCAGTAGTGGCAGAAGCGCAGGTGGACTGGGTACTTGAAGCCCGTAAAGGCACAATGACCAAAGGTCTTGGTGCAGGCATTGGCTGCAGGGTGATGTTGGCAGTGCCAACATCGGTGTGATGGACCTGGACCGACACTGTCCCGGCTGGGAGACTCAGAGCTGGGGTGGATTGAGCTGCAGCTGCCCCTGCAGCCTCTTCACCCTGGCTACTTGGGGCAGCAGATGACATTGCTGCCCCAGATTCACATGGCCTGGTGACAGAAACTTGCACCGCCACACGTGGCTTAGACTTGCTGACCTGGAAGTCAGCCTGGGAGTCTTCCTGTGCCGGTTCAGTTGACAAAATGGGCCGGTTCAACAAGGGCTGAGCTGGGATGGTGTCAGCTACATTAACCACAACCATTGGGGAGTGCATAGATGGCCCTGATTGGTCCTCCACACACTGGGCTCTAGGGGCACCCTGCAAATCCTGGCCACGTCCCCTACTGCGCCCACCATGCCAAACTCTTTGAGTTTGGCCACCTTTGCCTCCCTTACTGCTTGGTCACCTCCCAACCATGGCACTGATGTTGCTGTGCGTATGGGAGTTGCAGTAAACAATTGTCCTGGGCAATTGGGGTGAAAGGGGTAGGGTACTAGATGGAATTCGTACCCTAGTGCTCTAGCAAGGCTGTCTGTGACCTCTGGGGCAAGATGACTGGTCACGCAACGCACAGGCACCCCAAAAACAAATGTACACGTGCACGCAATCCCTAGTAGACCACGTGCATGGAAAAATGAACCCGCACTACGCTGTGTCACCCAGAAACACAAAAATAAGCATACACATGTTACACGCAGCCCACAATGACCACTGAAGGGGTACGCGACACACAGGGGCAACCACAGTTGGAAAATACGAGCGCAACTCACCATTCTTTCAAGAATGTGAAAAAGACGTACGTGTGCACGTTGGCAACACCCCCGCCAAAAGAAGAAAAGAACGCAGTCTGAGGAAACAGGGAGTACGAACTGAAAACGTTGTGAAATAATCACATGTGAACCGACAAGTACAAGAATCACCCGCTCGCTCTCCACAAAAAGCACGTACAAGAAAATAGCATCATACTCATGCCTTTTAAGCCAGCCGACATGTGCAACGTCGCTTACGCGGGAAGGCCCTTTCCTCCAATAGCACAGTGATGTGCAGTTTTCTCACATGCTGATTCACTATGCACCCGTGTTGTGGGGAATGCCAGCGCGCGTAACTTCACTTACGCGCTAAGGGCCATTCCTCGAATTACACGCTGACGTGCACTTTTTTCACGTGCCAAATCACTCCGTATCAAGCTGGCCACGCGAAAACACACGTAAGACCACGCTCCTGCCCAAAAGGCCATTTTCCTGCCCCAAGAGCCCCGAGCACACTTCCACCTGCCATCTGCTGCAGCCTGCCTGCTGCCCACGTGCCCTGCTCTTTGGTGCCTGCACGTCAGCCATCTGCAGGGGTCCAGTTGCTGTGTCCACCCCTGCTGGAACAGAAGACTCCCGACTGGGATACCATTGCTCCACAGCCCAGCCCCAGGACCCAGTTGCACACCCACGCCTTCCTTGGGGGTCGCCATGTCGGGGCAAACACCATCCGAGACCACTGGTGACCCCCAGCCAGAGAGGCAGAGGGCCACCAGCTTCAGTGAGAAGGAAGTTGGTGTCCTGGTGGAGCACGTCTTGGGGCATTATGATGCCCTCTTCACACTATTGCGCGCTGACAAGGAAAGACGGGAGAGGATCTGGGAGGACGTTGTGGTTGCCATCAACGCGGAGGGGGTGGCAACCTGTGACATCAAGCACGTCCCTAAGCGCTGGGAGGATTTCAGGTCCAGGACCCTCAACAAGGCCCAGCGCCTCGTGGAGGCAGAGGATGCACAGGGGTGCCAGGTCCACCTGAGCAACATCCAGATGAGGGTCCTGGAACGCATAAGCCCAGCGCTCCATGCCCAGATTCTTAGGAGGAAGACCCATCCGGAGTCGAGCGGTAAGTGGCCATGCATTGCTGTGTGAAACAGGGCATGTTGCATTGTGCTGGTAGTCAGCTACTTGCCTGTATGTGTAACATAGGCCATGTATGGATGTGTGTGCGCCGGGACATCATGGTAATAAATGTGAGACCAGTAATGTGTGAACAAAATGGATGGTGCATGTGTTCCAATGAGACATGGGGAGATGCATGCGGAATGCACACATGAATGCATGCCAGTCCCTGTTCTTGGACATGGATGGGGGGTGAGGGATGGGTGCTGCTCTCATGTACATGTATGGTGTGCATGTCTATGTGTCTGAGAAGTGTGTGTGCGACTTTGAAACGCTGTGGATGCCTGACACATGTCCGTGACGATGTGTAGATTCACTCATGCAGTACGGTCACCGTTGTATCCACTGTGTCTGTGGTGTATGAGCCATGATGCATGACCCTCCGGTGATGTGTGTGCATGGGATCAGTGTGAGCCATGATGCATGTGAGTTTTAAGGCAACATTTTTGTTAACAGAGGCCCTTGTACATGGATGCTGATGTTGATTGCATGCGCTGTGCCTGTTTCTGCATGTGTGTTGCGTGCATTGACCCATGTGTTGTGGAGGGACAGGATGGAAGTGACATTTGACAGTGCCACTCATGCCACTCATGTGTTATTGCTTCCTGTCTAGGGGACTATTGTGCAGTACTCTGATACTTGTGTTCTATGTCTCCCTCTGCACAGCGTCGAGTGAAGAAGAGGGCAGAGACGGCGCTGTGGAGCTAAGCGGCGGGGATGCCTCCACCGGGCGGCGAAGCAAGGCCTAGCCACCCTCTCAGGAATTGCCATCATCCGGGAGAGAGGGGACTGGTGCCGCGTCTGCCACTACGGCTGTAGCTGAAGGACCGGGTGAGCCCACACAGGGCCTTGCAATGGCGGAAGACGGTGTAGAGACATCCAGGTTGGTGGTCTCCACAGAGGAGGAGGAGCCCGCTACTGAGCCGCACATGGGGTAATACCACTGGTGCGAGTGGTGCAGTCCAGAGCCAGGGTCAGGAGGCATCACAGTTCTCTGCGGGGGGGCCTGTGCATGTTGCTGTCCCTGACCCTGTGACTGCACCACCATGCACCAGCAGGGATGTCCCGTCCCAGGCCCGTCCGCAGGTAGGGCGGAGGCCCACGTCATCTGCCTCTCCACTACCTGCAGATGAGGTGTCCCATGACGGTATGGGTTCCGACCTGATTAGTGTCGCGTTGCGCACGCGTGTCATTCGTTATGAAGTGCGTGCATCCTGGAGGTTAGGAAAAAAGCCATCATGAAAAGCTGCGTGGAAACGTGGCACAGTTGGGAGGGGCCATGGTCTGTGGGTTCCTACATGTGTCGCGCACTCTGGCGGACCTCTCCTCCTCTGTGGAAACTATGCGCCCGTTGTTCTCCCTGCCGTCTTCTGGCCCAGATTCCACCAGGGCCCCCTGTGGACCTGGCCTGACCAACACAGCCAGCTTGGTGGAGATCCCATCCCTGCCACAGTCGGGAGTCGGCGGTCCAGCAGGGGTGGACACCCCAACAACTGGAGACCAGCAGATGGAGGATGTGCAGGCATCATCAGACAGGGCATATGGACAGCAGCAGCAGCAGGCTCTAGGTGGGAGCAATGATGACTCGGGGCCATCAGCATCAGAGGGGCAGGCATCGGCCAGAGGGCAGGAGAACCCTGGAATGGGAGTGTCTTCCGAGTGGCTGCGGGTGGGCCAGCGGAAAGATGCAGAGCGGCGGCGGGCAGAAGAGGCATGGCTCACCATGGTCAGGGTGGAGTTCTCCATGCAGCGGGCATTGAGGCATGCTGAGTGCCTCGAGGAAACTCGCAGGGAGTTGGAACAGGCAATGGATGCATCCCTGCGAGACCTCGGGCAGGGCAGAGGCCTACCTCCAGGAGATAGACCTGGAGTTCGATGATGACCTGGCCCACAACATCACAGAGTGAGCTGCAGGACTTGCCCGCCACCATTGTATATAGTTAGTTAGTGAAAGGTTTCCTTTCTTTATTTTTTTCTTTTGGGACGCTTGGACAATGGCCCACGTTTTTGCATATAGTTGTAAATTAGGTAGGGTTTTTTATATAGGTTTAATTTCATTTGTTGGGCTCATGGAGCCTTATTGCAATATCTGTACATAGCTGGACAGTGGACTTTTTTAAAAACATCATTTACCCTCACAATGGATCAATGGATTTTTGAATTTTGATTTCCTTTGGATATATTTTGTTGGACAAGGATTTTTGACACACTTTATTTTGGATTCATTTGGATTGTGTCATCATTATTATTATTTTTTTGGACATGCCTTTTTTTCTTGTTTCTGATTATTTACATGCTTTGAAAGTGTTTTGATATTTTTGTGCACAATACATTTTGTTTTCTTACTTCCATGTGTGGTATTTGCTCTTTGGTTTACTGCATGTCACAATGTGGGTTTACACAATCACTCGCACCCAGTGTGTGTGTGTGTGAGGGACATGGGTTGATGTGCATATTTGACTTTTGGTTAGTGTCAAGTAATAGGCCTTTCAGTGTGGGGTGGATGGGAAACTTGCTTGTGTCTGAAGACTGGGGTGGCATGCAGTGGTATTTTGTTGGACATGAGGCCCATGAATGTGCATCTTTATGACATGTTGGGTGGGGACCTGAGTCGGCTCCTGCTGGCAGGTGCCCATCAATGCTGGGTGGATGGGGGTGCTGGGCGACATGAGTCGGGTCTTGCTAGCAGGTACCCAGCAATGCTGGGTGGATGGGGGTGCTGGGGGACATGAGTCGAGGCCTGCCGGCAGGTGCCCGTCAATGCTGGGTGGGTGGGGGTCCTGGGGGACATGAGTCGGGGCCTGCTGGCAGGTGCCCGGCAATGCTGGGTGGGTGGGGGTGCTGGGGGACATGAGTCGGGGCCTGCTGGCAGGTGCCCGGCAATGCTGGGTGGGTGCGGGTGCTGGCGGACATGAGTCGGGGCCTGCTGGCAGTTGCCCGACAATGTTGGGGGGATGGGAGTTCAGGGGGACATGTGTCAGTGCTCACTTGTGCGTGGTGACATGTGGGCTGGCTGGGGGGCTTCGACAGGGCGGATGGGCTGCCCGTGGGTCATGGCCAGGGGTGCAGTGTGTTCCCCTGTTTTGTGGTCTGCCTGCATACCCTGGGGAGGGGGGAGAGGGCACACCTGGGAGGACACACACTGGCAATTAATTGGGGCACCCCCGAAATACACGTACCACGCTCGCACAGGGCCAATCGCTTGTAGAACTTCCCACAAACCCCTGAAATATACGTACCCCACTCACACAGGGCCAATCGCGTGTGAAACTTCCTGCGCACCCCCGAAATGCACGTACCCCGCTCGCACAAGGCCAATCGCGTGTGAAACTTCCCACGCACCCCCGAAATACCCATACCCCGCTCGCACAGGGCCTATTGCATGTGGTTCTACCCGCGCACACCCGAAATACACGTACCCCGCTCGCACAGGGCCAATCACATGTATAACTTCCCGCGCACCCCCGAAATACACGTAGCCCGTTCGGACAAGGCCAATCGCGTGTGAAACTTCCTGCGCACCCCAGAAATACATGTACCCCACTCGCACCGGGCCAATCACGTGTGAAACTTCCCGTGCACCCCCGAAATGCACATACGACGCTTGCACAAGTCCAATTGCATGTAGAACTTCCCGCGCACCCCCGAAATACACGTACCCCGCTCACACAGGGCCAATTGTGTGTGTAACTTCCCGTGCACCCCCGGAATACACATACCACGCTCGCACAGGGCTTATCGCGTGTGGTTCTCCCCGCGCACCCCCAAAATACACGTACCCCGCTTGCACAGGGCCAATCACATGTGAAACTTCCCGGGCACTCCCGGAATACACGTACCCCACTTGCACAAGGCCAATCGTGTGTGAAACTTCCCACGCACCCCTGCAAATACCCATACCCTGCTCGCACAGGGCCTATCGCGTGTGGTTCTCCCCACACACCCCCGAAATACACGTACCCCGCTTGCATAGTGCCAATCGCGTGTGAAACTTCCAGCGCACCCCCGGAATACACGTACCCCGCTCGCACAAGTCCATTTGCGTGCAAAACTTCCCACGCACCCCAGAAATGCCCATACCCTGCTCGCACTGGGCCTATCGCTTGTGATTCTCCACGCACAGCGGGATACGTGTATTCAGAGGGGTGGGCATGGAGTTTTACGAAGTTTTCGTGGTTGGGGGCTGTATGCTGGTCCTCGGAAACCCCACATGTGGCATGTCCTGTCTGCGAACAACCGCGCTGTCCGCGGAGCGCATAAGTAACACTCGGGCAGCCCTTCTACCCTTTCCACTACACTCTCTGCACCACTTCCTCATTGGCTACTGTTAAGCAGTCACACAATCATCCACCAATCACATCCAAGAACTTTACATCTAACTCTGTCATCACAGATCAGCACTTTAGATGTACTATTGATCACTCTCAGTACAATTCGGCTGTGACTGCAAAGGACCTACAGCAACAACTACTATAAAACTCCCCAAGATTTGTACTTGCAGATTCATGCATGAACACAGACTACAGGTATGACTTTTGACGACACAGTACATGTACACCTCTTCTAGTAATACAATACATCCTGACAGCATAGCTCAGCGGCAACGTGCATGCCTTGAAAGCAAAACGACACGAAGCAACACAGATTCGATCCCCGGGTCTGCGCTTAGAAACCTCTGGGTGTTTAAGCATGTTATAAATACACAACTAAGACAAAATAATTATGCAACTAAAAAACAAACAATTCCTGTATCAGCGCCTCGATGCCCATGGGCTGTGTAAGCGCTTTAAAAGTGTAAAATAAAATAAATAAAAATATGAAAAGAGTAACTGCCACTTACCCTGTATAAACTGTTTAATTAACTTATTGTCATTTCTCTCATCTGCCACGATGAACTGTCAATTGCAAACCTTTCAGCTCTCCAAATTTTTGTTTACACACACACCTAAGGCATTCATGGCAAAGTAGTTCATTTACCATTAGATCTCAAAGAAAATGTGCACACTTTAGGAGTGCAATGGCCAATAGATCAATCATTAATTGTCTTAGTAAATGTCTTAGTAAATGGCATACCTACAAAAGACAACAATAATGTGGCAACAACTTGTGGACATAAAGTTAGACAAGCCCTGCAATATATATGCAATGAATACTACAAAGAAGTTAATATTGAAGAAAACCAGAGAGAAACCATTGAAATAATTCAATAGTCACCACAAACTGTTCAATTTGAATTTCTAAATCCTGCTACAGAATCCAATATTTTAGACCATTATACAATTCATCCTTTACACTCTAAAGACACTATAGATGATGCGCTGGAAACATACCAAATGCAAGAAGCCAAAGGATCTCCAATCAGCATATGGGAAAAAAGTATAGAAGCACAGGCCTTTCCTCTACTCTTTCCTACTGGAAAAGGAGGAAGGTATGATGATAGACCGACACAGATAATAGCATCAGAATATTGCTCTCTACAAATGTATTCTGACGACTCCAGATTCAGACAAAACGTGGAATACATATTCCACCTTCACTTTGAAAGTGAATTAGCAACCATATGCTATGGAGTTGCACACACATTAAAATCAGGTATCCATTTTCAAAAAATTGTCAGCTCCGCAATTATTACACAAAGTGCAATACAAAGATGAGGTTTTACAGTCAAGTATTACAAATCTTTTAGCAAACATGCGTGGTACAAAATAATACTGGTTCCGACTTTACGCAGATGTACGCTGTATGATAAGAAACCTTGACCCACCCACTCGGTTTCTTACATTAAGTTGTGCAGAATATGCATGGGAAGATTTACACGATTTCCTACACATAGCAAACAAAAATAAAACAAACATAAGCCCTCATTACGATACTGGCGCTAAACCATGACGCTATTAGCACCATGGTTGGTGCCGGTATCGTAACGAGTCCGCCAATGTTCAATGGGGAATTACCACCCCATTCCAAGGTTGGCAGGGTGGTAATTCCCCAATGAACATTGGCCCTTCCCTATTCCCAATTTTGCCCCATAGGGCTCAATGGGACTGGGGAAGGCGCTAAGTACGATACTGCAAATTGCAGTACCGTACTTAGCACCAAGGTCCCTTTGCGGGTCCCTACTAACGGCTGGTCTAAACCAGCTGTTCATGTCGGGTCCCACAAAGGGACCTCGTAGTAAGGAGCTATTGGGTTAACGGCGCCGCAGCCTTTTACGGTGCCTTTAACCCATTAGCGCCAGGGTCATTATGAGGCCCATAGATATAAAAACACCAGGAGAACTCTGCTCTCTAGATCCTGTAAATGTATCAAGATATTTCCATCATTGCTTCATTGCCGTGCTGCACTTTATTTGTAATATGACTGTTCCTTCCCTCGGAGAGGTTCGACACTTCCTTTGGAGAAAAGAATACCAAGCCAGAGGAGCACCACATATACACATGCTAATATGGATAAAAAGATGCTTGCTCCTAAATTTGGTCAGGACAGTGATGCTACTGTTTTGCAGTTCATCCAAAAATATGTCCCTTCACAAACAAACATAGTGACTTCACACACACATTTTTCAATTTCAAAGACACAAATGTGGGAAATATTGCTGTCACAAATATTTAAAAATGGAACTACTACACCAAATGCAACTTTGGTTTCCCTAGACCAGTTTCAACAACAGTTCAAGTAAACAACTTCATGTCTTCAGTCAGACATAGTGTCATAGGTAAATCACCTAAGAACATATATTACATAAAAAAGAACAGAAGAATCAAAATACATCAATGATTACAATGCAATCATTGCCCTCCTGTGGAATGCAAACATAGATGTGCAGTACATTGTAGACAAGTCCACTGCAGTTGCACGATATGTCACAGCCTACTTAACCAAATCAGAGAAAACAGAGCTTCAGGACCTGGGGGATGACATATCATCTGATAAAACACTATCACAGTAATTGTACAGCGTAGGCATAAAAGTGTTCTCTCATAGAGAATGTGGCTGCTATGAAGCTGCAGATCATTTAACCGGTACTGCCTTGTATGGAAAATCTGACAATATAGTATGGCTAAGTCATGGTCCTGCTAAATCTAGAAAAAGAGTTCTCAAATCATCTGCGGACATAGAAACAATATACAAAAATGATCCCAACAGCCAAGACATTTTGAAAAACAATTTACTAGACACATACTACCCTAACAGGAGCACCACTTTGGAAACCATGTGTCTCTACCATGTAGCCCAAAAGTTCACATACAAAAATAATGTTAAACCAGATGAAAATAAGGTAGATACAGAGTGGTAAATTGTGAAGGCAGCTTAATGAAACTTACCAAATGCAGCTTAATTAATCATATCAAATTGTCATTAAAAACTCCTCAACATAAAGAACTGTATTACAAGTCCCTGCTACAACTTCTTAAACAATGGAGAAAAGGAGAAGAGTTTCTGGATACATATGACTCATATGAAGACACTTTCAAAGCAAATGAAAGCACTATAACAGACGTACACTTTACACAGTGCCAAACAATGTTGAACAATGAACAGCAACACGAAGAAGAACTCCAGGCCCAACTACAAGTGGACACGCCCAACAGTAGTCAACCTTCTGTAACAGGAAGCCAAGATCCACTTGGACAGCCACTAATAGCAAATGATGCAGAATTAGCCGTGATAGAAGTAGAAAACACCATGTGTCAGTATGAACAAGCTACAGAAGACTTCGCTGTACTAAAATCACAACTGAACAATGAGCAGCATAGCATTTTCCAAGAAATAACAAAACAATGTGAACATGGTGTGGAACATAAAAACAAAAACTGTACCTGCCAAGACTACAAACCTATACTGCTATATGTGAGTGATGAAGCTGGTTCAGGCAAAACATTCTTAATCAAAATCATCAGCAGGTTCCTTCAACAAATGACAAACAACAAACTGTCACATGTTGTAACTGCCCCCACAGGTTTAGCTACCTACAACATAGGTGGTGTTACTTTACACTGATAACTACTCCTTCCAGTAGAACACCAAAACAAATTAGACTATTACAAACTTTCCACAGAAGCTGCAATGGAACTACGCAGAGTTTTCAAACAAATGAAAATGCTGCTAATATATGAGGCGAGCATGGTCTCCAACCTAATGTTGGCTTTGATTCACCTTAGATTACAAGAGGTCCTCAAAACAGACTATGAACAGCTCTTTGGAGGAAAACACATTATTGTTTTCAGAGATCTTCTTCAATTGACACCATTGAAAGCTGAACCTATTTTTAAAACCTTAGGGCACACACTGTGCCATATAACTCTTGGCAGCATAGGAAATTTCAACCTTTGGCAACATTTCCAATAAAGAGAATTAACAGAAAACATGTGCCAGTCTGCTGACCTCACATATGCCAACATTTTAAAAAAGTATTAGAGTTGGTGTACTATCTCAAGAAGCACAAGCAACATTAAAAACCAGGCACATCCACGCACTCTATGGCCATAACGCAAGTGCTATTAATGTCATGGAACAATTAGCACACAAAAATATCAATTGTATGTCCTTGATGCCAACTCTTGCAAGCTGTTCAATATTCATTGAAACAATGTTGAAAAAAGAAATGCAACCAATAATTGAAATTTGCTCCACAGATAAACTGGACATGTGTCAACAAGCCACAACAAGACTAAATACCCTAGAAAACTATATCTCCAACACAGCTGGTTTGGAGAAAATATAAAAATGATCTTTAAACTGTAGAGTAATGCTTAAACGTAACCTTGATGTGGAACAAGGACGAGTTAATGGAGCACTTGGTACAGTTGTTGGCTTTCAAACATACCCACGTGATAACAACAACAAAATGTGTCAATATTCTCTTTGACAAACTATCAGAAGTTAAAAGGAAAGGACACTCAAAGGCCTGCTTTCTTCTTTTTAAAGACTTGTATGTTTGCAGAGAGCAACTTTCACTAACTCTATAGTATACTCAGTTACATTCACAAATCACAAGGTCTTACCCTAGATAAAGCATTAATAGATATTGGTAGCACCATCTTTAAAGAAGGCATGAGCTATGTAGCACTACCACGCTTACATACACTTGATGGGCTATTTCTAATCAACTTTGATGCAAGTAAAATAAATGCAGATATTCCTTGCATTCTAGAATACAATAGGCTGTGTTCACTCCGCACCCCCATCTAAAAACCTATCCTGTTCCACAAAAAGCAAAAGGTTGTAAATAAAATTACTTCAAACTGAAATGATACAGGATATCACTACAATTCCTCGAAAGAAAAAAAAGAAACCAATACTTCATCATGTACCAGAACGAAAGAAGAATCTACTGGTCAAAGTAACTCAACTACCTCTTCAAAGTACACACACTCTGAACAAATGACTTTGACACAGAACTGTAAGGTCCATTCAAATTTTCAAATATAACTGCTGTAAATTGCTATGCAAATCTAGCAATAAATATTCTATTCCAATTGCCACCAACTATTAAGAACATTTACCTACACAGTACAGACCAATTGTGTTTGCAAATGTTAGTCCTTCATAGAAATGCAACCCACTATCCTGACAATACTTACAGTGTTCATGGAATAAGACAAGAATTGGACTACTGTACTGGAATTGTCAAATTCACTATAAACTCACAAGAAGATCCACAAGAATTTCTAATGTACTTACTACAAGTACTGGAAAACAAAAACATACCTATAAATGAAATATTTCAGATTTCATATATGTGGAAACATAAATGCACTCTCTGAAACCATGTGGCACAGGACGAAGTCCCTAATGAACGCGTCATGTATCTATCCATACCTAACTGTGAATCCATTCAATTTCAGCAACTTGTACAAGATGCAAACCATGGCAGATTATGTACTACCTGCATTTCAGATAATCGCTCCACCTTACAAATACAGACACATAGTAAATCCGTAATAGTAATGATTTTAAGTTACAATGCAGATGGTACCAAAAACAAATGTAATTTGACTGGATTTACACATTGTCAAGTATCACTGGCTAAGAAAACCTTTGCAACAATAGGTATAATCTACCACGCAGGAGCCACAACCAACGCAGGTCACTACACTGCGTATATAAAAAAGAATTGTGGATGGTTCGAATGTAATGATAGTACCATTACTCTAAAGCAGAGATTGCCAGCAAATCTAGTAAACGTGTACTTAATATTCTTAAAACCAAAATTGAATAAGTAATCTGTGTATGAACATAAGCAAAACTTCCACTTCAAAACTGTGCACAGTTACAGTATGCCAACAGGTATCTAACTGCCCCAAGATTCTGCAACAAGAAAACACATACATAAATACCACTAAAATCAAACAAGGAATAAACATTTAGAATATGCCAACAGGTACCTAACTGCCCCAAAAAATCTGCAAAAACCTAACAGATAGATGAATAGCATAAAAGTAGAAATAAACAATTAGAATATGCCAACAGGTATCTAATTGCCCCAAAATTCTGCAACAAGCCAAAGATAGAAGATTAGTAATAAACAAGAAATAAACAGTAAAACAATGAAAGAAATATATTGTACCACAACATAGAAGGTTTTTTTTTAATCCAGCATGGATTTTTTTTTCCCACAGACCCAATGATTTAGAAAACAAACACAGAAACCGAGTAAATTGCACAGTACACTGGTTTGAGATACAGTACTTGTAAAGTACTAAATATGAGGGTAAAAAATACAGAAATGGCTATTATGCAATGCAATAACTCATTATGAACTACCTGCTCTAACATATGATCTTTTCTTTTATCACAGAGTTCGAAAAAGTATGTCTGGTCCAGTTACCCATGTCATGAAAAAACTGCATACAACAAAAAAGAACTAAACCAGTAAGTATACAATAAATAAACTCACAAACACTGCACTCCTTGTTACAAACTTCACAATCTTAACTGCATAGCCTAGCCAAACCTTGACATACAAACTCTACAAATTAAAAAATTTACACAAACTTTTGGGTTCTGGACATTTGATGGGTGTTTGATTCTATGGGTGTTTTTATGCTGCAGTGGTTGTGGCCAAGGCCTACACTCTTGGGTCCATGGCCTACGGTCTACGGCCTTCGGCCATGCACCCAAGAATCTAGGCCCTGGCCACAACCACTGCAGCATAACACACCTATATTACCAAACATTTTGACAGTGGAATGTAAGCTCCTCATAGGGGATATTAATTACAATCAATCCTCTACTAACAACCCAAAACCAACATCATACTAAAGTATTGCATTTATTATATCCGCTGACAACCGTGATGACCACAGACATGGGGAACACATCAGGGGCATCTGCCACCTAAACAAATGCAGTATTTGACCCATCTCTTACTCCCCAACCCTCCCCAAGCACTTCTGCACACCAACACATTCCCTAAAATTGCATTTTGCCTCTCTTTGCTGCAATGCTGTTAGCGGATCCAAGAGGTCGGGTGCATCAAAACAATGTGGCGCACATCACGCCTCATCCCAGCAAATCAGAGAACATGTTGTGTGTCCGCGGACATTATACAAGCCATTTAGCCAATCGTTGTCCTGTCCTCCGAGCGAACAGTGAAGTGGTCCGCGGAGCGGACATAGATATCACTAATCTTTTTGCCTTACGTTTTGTCCATTTAAAAAGAAACTACTGGATGGATTAACACCAAATAAAAAAATAAAAAAAACCTGTGTGACTAAGCCGCCGCTCCTGTTGCAAATTTGGTGTAAATCCGTCCAGCATTTTCAGCTGTAGGCATGCGCAATTTTTTTTCCCATTATGTCTATGGGAAGAAAATAAATTTTGGGACCACCACCTATAACTTTGCCCCCCTAGACCAAACCTCACAAAAATGTGATGGTTAAGTTGCTGTTTCCATAGGAAGAGCACTTTTTGGGCGGCTTATAACTTCGCTCTCCCTGGACGGATCCTCACCAAACTTTGCAAAAAAAGTAGTTGGTTCACTCTGAATTCTTTTGCAAAGTTTGGTGAGGATTCGTCCAGAGGGGGAAAAGTTAAAACTTTTTTTTTTCCCATAGACTGAATGGGAAAAAACTTTGCGCACAGCTACAGCCCGAACCGCTGGACGGATTTACACCAAAGTTGCGGCAGGAGCAGCGGCCTGGTCCCAAAAGCGTGCTTTTGTAAATTTGGTGTAAATCTGTCCAGTAGTTTTTTTAAAAATGACCAAAATGTAAGGCAAACAAATTAGTGATATCTGCATTCGCTTCGCGGACGGACTTCCCTGTTCGCTCCGCGGACAGCACCCCGATTGGCCCATGAGCTTGCGTCATGTCCACGGACATGTGACGTGTTCGCTGATTGGACGGCGAGGGGTGTGGAGCGCGTCAGATTTTCTGTGGCGCCCGCCATCTTGTATTCGCAGTCGACCGCGCACAGCGCAGTGAAACGTGGATAAAAAATTGTATTTAGTGCCGTGTGTTGGTGTGTAAGCGTGTTTGGGGAGGGTTGTGGAGTATGAGATAGGTTCAATGTTTTGTTTTTTTATGTGCTAGACCTTTTTGTTGCATTCGATTTGTCCGCGGAGAACACGGCTGTTCTGACATTTTGTAAATAAACTAAATGGTGGGGTGTTTAGACATAGCTCTCAACCATTTTTGTTTTACAGGTGGGTGAAATCACCCGATTTTGTTTTTAGCGGGTGAGACGCCCATTGGAATGAATGGGTGTGCAGGAGGCTTGGCGGGTGAGTCTGCCCTTTACAAGGCGTGTAACACCCGCCAAAAGCGTGTGAGTTGAGAGCTATGGTTTAGAGGACGGAGTATGTGTCATTTTTGTGCGCAAGGAAGGTAAAATGAGCTATGAACACTCGCGGTGTACTTAATTGTTCGTAAATACACAAACTGGGGGTGTCCTCAGGACGCTGTCCGTATTGTAATCTGTCTAGTTGAATGTGTTCTAAGAACACTCGCAGTGTCCCGAAATGGTTGCAATTACACAAAATGGGGGTGTTCTCAGAACGTTGTTTGTATTGTTCGTTGTCAGGGTGAAAGTGTTTTAAGAGCACTCCTTTTGTTCGCTAATAGTACAATTTCCTAGGGGCGTCAACCGACTTTTTGTCCACTAAAGAAACGATAAATCCGGCTGGTGTGCGTCGACATTATGTGATAATCCTATGACTGGCGCTATTGACCTGGCTGACTTGCTTTTGCGACACTAAATCAGATCTCCCGCCCCTAAGCCTGATATTATCAAAGCATTCATATTCCCCGCCTTTCTCCGTGACGTTACAGGGTGCGTAATGAAACGCGCCCAGTCATCTCCAGTACTACGCGACTTTAGACAGAACCCGGAAGACAACACACATTATGTCACAACACAGCGTGCCACAATTCGGAATATGAAACTGTGATTTAAAAGCAAAGAGCAAGATTGTAAATGTTGTAAAGTACATTTATTTGACATCAAATGTTTAGAGAATATTCAGCAATTTGCATTTGTCTTTGTTGTCGATCCGCAAAAGTTCATGTTGAGACACGCGATGTTCCTTTGCGGTACAGAGAGTGTTAGATCAGCTTACAACTCAGTGCGCCACAATTTGGAATATGAAACTGTGGTTTAAAAGTAAACAGCAGGATTGTACATTTGGTAAAGTACATTTATTTCACATGAAATGTTTAGTGAATATTCAGCGATTTGCTATTGTCTCTGCTGTCGATCAGCAAAAGTTTATTTGGAGCCACGCATTGTTCCTTTGCGGTAGATAGGCTGTTGGTTTATGATAAAAGCAGTAAATGGTCGCTCTGATAATCGGAAGGTTTCTCCAACAACGAGCCATTAGACCACCCTATTGGTTGGTATGTTGTTTGTAGCCGCTAGTACTGCGTAAGGGCATATTGGTCCTTGGCGATTGTCCCATAAAATGGTGAGGGTCATGAAGTTGCATATTTGGACTTGCACCTGGCAGTTGAAGACCCCATCCGCTGGAGTCTGTAAATCGTGACATAGACAAAATGGGGCCACGTACCTGTTTTAAAAAACATAAATTAGTCTCACCAGCCGATCTTCATTAAAAATCATCATTTTATTTATTAGGGTGTGAAACTATTTGCTATCGAAGATAGTGCAACAGAGTATGTTAATAATAAAATAATAATATTTTCCCATTCATATAGCGCTAAGAACTGTGAGGTATGTAAGCGGTGCTTATTATTAACCACGGTGTGTGGTGCTCATTTATCGACCACGGAAGGATGAAAGGCTGAGTTTCGCCTTGCCGGGATTCGAACTTGCGTTAGCAAGCTGTGCACGGACGTCAAAGCGAGCGCTGTACTCGCTGTGCCACTTGACAGGCTACAGTGAAGTGGCACAGCGAGTAGAGCGCTTGACCGCCTATAGACCGGTTAAATTATTTATATTAACCCACTCTGTGTCGTCTGCCTTTTTCAGAGCCCTCTAAACGACAGGGGATCAATTCGGCGGTGATAGTGTGCGGTAGAAAACATTATGCCACTTTCAACGAACAAGTTCAACTTCAGCGGTCTTTAATGCTACGCTATTGTAATTATATTTGGTATAAAGTAATCTAAAGGGTTACTTACAGTACAATTGCAATTTCCATTGTCTACAAGTGGTGCAGTCCCAAAATACGACTCCGCGTGTGCCAACGATCTTTCGCATAGTGATATAATATGTAAAAGTGGTTTCGTTTCAGAAATTTCATCTTTACCTTCTCTTTCGTTTTAGCAACACTCCTTCAAGAGAAGTCTTTCATCACAATCTCTGTCTGTTAAGGTCAAAACACAATACAACCTTATAGTCTGCTTCGTGAGCCTCCCCGGGGCCCGAGAAAAAAATGGAAGCAGCTGATCTTCACTGTGAACGGCCATGCACCCAAGATTGTATGCCCTGGCAACAACCACTGCAGCATATCACATTCATATTTGCTTATAACTTTGGGTGAAAAACAAATGTATAAGGAACAAAGGTATTAGATACTATGGATGTGATATGCTGCTATGGTTGTCCTTATTATTGTATACTTACTGTTTGGTCTAGTAATGGGAGTCCATGTTTTTCTTCTTCATTTCTGTGATAAAAGAAAATAGCATGTTAGTATTAATATTTTGTAATGACTTATTACATTGTATAAGCAATATACTTTTATTTTTTTCGACCCTCATATTTAGTAGAGTACAAATCAGAGTACTGTGCAATTTGCTCAGTTTCTGTATTTGTTGTTAAATTCATTGGGTCTGTGGGAGAAAACAAATCCATGTTGGATTAACAAAAAACCTTTTTCTGTTATGCTACAGTTTATTTGTTTGTTTGTTTTCAGTGTTCACTTGTTGTTTCTGGCTAATGCTTTATACTTTGCGTTGTTGTATTTTTTTGGAGCAGTAAGATTCTTCATTTGTTTTGATATTATAACATTTTGGAGCAGTTAGATACCAATTGGCATATTCTAACTGTCTATTTTTTTAATATATTTTAGTGGTTTTGATTTACCTATTTGGATATTGTTAAATTTTGGGACAGTTAGATATCAATTGGCATATTCTAACTGTGTATTTTTTGGCCTAATTTAGTGGTATTCATTTATCTGATTAGTTGTTGTAGAATCTTTGAGCTGTTAGATAGCTTTTGGAGTATTCTAACAGTTTATATTTTTGTAACACAAATTTACTTAATGGTTTAAATACAGTTTATTTATCAAATTTTGGTTTTAAGAACATCAAATAAGCGTTTGTAAGATTTGCTGGTAATATCTGCTTTAGGGTAATCGTACTATCATTACATTCAAACCATCCACATTTCTTTTTTATGTATGCAGTGCAGTGCCCTGAATTGGTTGTGGCTCCTGCGTGGTAGATTATACCTATTGTTGTGAAGGTTTTCTTACCAAGTGATATTTGACCATGTGTGAATCCAGTCAGCTTGCAGTTGTTTTTGGTACCATCTGCATTGTAACGTAGAAGCATTAGTATTACGTATTTACTATGTGTTTGTATTACTAACGTGGAGCGATTATCTGAATTGAAGGTAGAGCATAATCTACCATGGTTTGCATTTTGTACAAGTTGCTGAAATGGAATGGATCCACAATTTGGTATTGCTATATATATGAAACGTTCATTGGGGATTTCTTCTTGTGTCACATTGTTGCAGAGAGTGCATGTATGTTTCCACATGTATGAAATCTGAAAGATTTCATTTATAGGTATGTTTTTGTTTTCCAGTACTTGTAGTAAGTACATTAGAAATTCTTGTGGATCTTCCTGTGAGTTTATAGTGAATTTCACCATTCCAGCACAGTAGTCCAATTGTCGTCTTATTCCAAAAACTCTATATGTGTTGTCAGGATTGTTAGCTGCATTTCTGTGAAGTACTAACATTTGCTAACACAATTGGTCTGTACTGTGTGAGTAAATGTTGTCAACAATTGGTGGTAATTGAAATAGAATATTCATTGCTACATTTGCATAGCAATTTACACCAACTATATTTGAGAATTTAAATGGTCCAGGTAGTTCTGTATCTAACTGCTTTTTTTGGAGTTTGTCTTCCTTCTTTAAAGAAGTACCTCGTTTACTTTCTCTAATTGATTCTTTTTTGTTTGTGGTACTTGATGAAGTATTAGTTTCTTTTACTCTCTTTGGAGGATTTGCAGTGACGTCCTGTTGCATTTCTGTTTGATTTAGTTTTCTTTTACAACGTTTTAGTTTTTGTGGAACAGAATATGTGTTTAGATGGGGAGTGTATAGAGAGCGAAGTCTACTATATTCTAAAATGCAAGGAATATCAGCGTTTACTTTACTTGCATCAAAGTTGATTAGAAATAGACCGTCAAGTGTACGTAAGCGTGATAGTGCTACGTAGCTCATGCCTACTTTAAAGACTGTGTTACCAATATCTATCATTGCTTTGTCTAGGGTAAGACCGTGTGATTTATGAATTGTGACTGCGTATGCAAGAGTTAGAGAAAATTGTTCTCTGCGTACATACATATCTTTGAAGAGAAGGAATCTAGCTGTTGAGCGTCCTATCCATTTTACTTCTGAAAGTTTGTCAAAGAGTATATTGACAAACTGAATTTTGTTGTCACGTGGGTATGTTTGAAAGCCAACAACTGTACCCAGTGCTCCATTAACTAGTCCTTGGTCCACGTCAAGGTTACGTTTAAGCATTACTCTGCAATTTAAGGATAATTTTAACATCTTTTCTAAGCCTGCTGTGTTTGAGATTGATTTTTCTAAATTATTTAGTCTTGTTGTGGCTTGGTCACACATGGGTAGTGTCATACCATGTACATCTAGTTTGTCTGTGGCGCTAATTTCCATTATTGGTTGCATTTCTTTACTTAGCATGATTTAATTGAATTTGAAACGGCTTGCAAGAGTTGGCATTAAGGCCATACAATTGACATTTTTGTGGGCTAATTGTTCCATAACATCTGTAGCACATGCATTATCGCCATAAAGTGCATTAATGTGCCGGGTTTTCAATGTTGCTTCTGCTTCTTTAGAAAGTACGCTCAAACTTTTAAAAATGTTGGCATAAGTTAGATCTGCAGATTGGCGCATGTTTTCTATTAATTCTCTGTATTGGAAATGTTGCCAAAGGTTGACATTTCCAATGCTGCCAACAGTTTTACGGCAGAGTTTGTGCCCTAATGTTTTAAAAATAGGTCCACCTTTTACTGGTGTTAATTGAAGCAGATCTCCAAAAACAATAATGTGTTTACCTGCAAAGAGCTGTTCATAGTCTGTTTTGAGTACTTCTTGTAATCTGTGGTGAATCAAAGCTAACATCAGGTTGGAGACCGTGCTCACTTCATCTATTAGTAGCATTTTCATTTGTTTCAATACTCTGCGTAATTCCATTGCAGCTCTGCAGAAAGTTTGTAATAGTCTAATTTGTTCTGGTGTTCTACTGGTAATAGTAGTAATCGGTGTAATGTAACCCACCTATGTTGTAGGCAGCTAAACCTGTGGGGGCAGTGACAACAGCTGACAGTTTGTTGTTTGTCAATTGTTGAAGGAACCTACTAATGATTTTGATTAGGAATGTTTTGCCAGAACCAGCTTCACCACTGACGTACCGTAGTATAGGTTTATAATTATGGCAGGAACATTCTTTATTTTCACGTTTTACACCATGTGCAATTTGTTTTGTTACTTCTTGAAAAATGCTACTTTGCTCATTGTTTAGTTTTGATTGTAGTATAGTTAAGTCTTCCTTATCTTCATACTGACATATGGTGTTTTCTACTTCTATCATAGCTAATTCTGCCTCATTTGCTATTAGTGGTTCTCCCAGTGGTTCTTGGCTTCCTGTTACAGAAGGTTGACTACTGTCAGGAGTATCCTTATCTAGTTGAGCTTGGAGTTCTTCTTCATGTTGCTGTTCATTGTGCAACATTGTTTTGTACTGTGTAAAGTTTACATCAGTTATAGTGCTTTCATTTGCTTTGAAAGCATCCTCATATGAGTCATAGTTATCTAGTAATTGTTCTCCTTTTCTCCATGGTTTGAAGAGTTGTAGCAGGGACATGCACTATACTTCTTTATGTTGAGGAGTCTTCAATGACAATTTGATATGATTAATTAAATTTGGTTTAGTGAGTTTAACTAAGCTGCCTTCACAGGATGTCACTCTATATTTACCTTTTTTTTTCATCGGGTTTCATATTATTTTTGTATGTGTAGTTTTGGGCTATTTGGTATAGACCCATGTTTTCCAAAGTATTACTTCTGTTTGGGTAGTATGTGTCCAATAAATTGTTTTTTAAAATGTCTTGGCTGTTGGGATTATGTTTGGCTATTGTTTCTATATCTTCATATGATTTTAGAACTCTTTTTCTAGATTTAGCTGGACCAAGACTTAGCTATACTATATTTTCAGATTTACCATACAACGAAGTACCAGTTAAACGATCAGCTGCTTCCTAAAATCCACATTCTCTATGGTCGAGCATTTTTATGCCCAAGCTGTATAAGTTCTGAGATACTGTTTTATCTGATGACAGGTCATTCCAGCGGTCTTGGAGCTCTGTCTTTTCTGCTTTAGTTAAGTATGCTGTGACATATCCTGCAACTGCAGTAGAATTGTCTGCAATGTACTGCACATCTATGTTTGCATTCCATAAGTGGGCAATGATTGCATTATAATCATTGATATATTTTTCTTCTTCTTTTCTTTTTATGTAATATGTATTTTTAGGTAACTTTCCTTTAACAGTATGTCTAACTGAAGACATGAGGTTGTTCACTTGACCTGTATTTGTAACTGGTCTAGGGAAACCAAATCGGCATTTGGTGTAGTATTTGCCTTTGTTTTTGTATTTGCGACAACAATATTTTCCACATTTGTGTCTTTGAAATTGTAAACTTTGTGCACAAAGATCACTATTTGTGGCTTCTGATGGAATTTCACAAGTGACATATTTTTCAATAAACTGTAAAACAGTGGCATCACTGTCTTGACCAAATTTAGGAGCATCTTTAATCCATAAAAGCATGTGGATATGTGGTGCTCCTCTGGCTTGGTATTCTTTTCTCCAAAAGAAGTGTTGCACTTCTCCAAGGGGAGGAACAGTTTTATTACAAATAAAATGTAGCATAGCAATGAAGCGATGGTGAAAATACCTTGAAACATTAACAGGATCCAAATAACAAAGTTCTCCAGGTGTTAGAATATCTATGTTTGTTTTGTTTTTATTTGATATGCGTAGGAAATCATGTAAATCTTCCCATGCATATTCTGCACAACTTAATGTAACAAACCAAGTGGCTGGGCCAAGGTTTCTGATCATACAACGTACATCTCCATGACGTTGAAACCAGTACTCTTTAGTACCACGCATATTTGCTAATAGATTTGTAATATTTGATTGTAAAACCTCATCCTTTTGTTGCACTTTCTCTAATAATTGTGTAGCTGTCATATTGTGAAAGTGTGATCCTGATTTTAATATGTGTGCAACTCCGTAACATAAAGTTGCTAGTTTACTTTCAAAGAGTAGGTGGAATATGTATTCCACATTTTGCCTAAATCTGGGATCTTCAGAATACATCCGTAATGAGCGGTATTCTGAAGCTGATATTTGAACAGGTCTATCATCATACCTTCCTCCTTTGCCAGTTGGAAAGAGTAGAGGAAAAGCACGTGCTTCTATACTTTTTTCCCATATACTGATTGGCGATCCTTTTGTTTGACGCATTTGGTAAGTTTCCAGTAGATCTTGTATGGTGTCATTACAGTGCAAAGGATGAATTGTATACTGGTCTAAAGTATTTGATATTGTAGCAGGATCTAGTAGCTCAAATTGACCAGCTTCTTGTGTTTCTTGAATTATTTCAGTTGTATCTTTCAAGTTTTCTTCAATATTAATTTCTTTGTAATATTCATTATTCTCTTTAAGATATTGGAAGGCTTGTCTAACTTTATATAAATCTACCAGCTGTTGCCATATTTTTTTGTCTTTTGTAGGTACTCCATTTACTAATATAATTAAAGATTGCTGCATTGGATGTTGCACTCCTAGAGTATGCACATTTTCTTTTAGATTTAATGGTAAATAAACTACTTTTCCACGAATGCCTTTTACCAATTCAGAGTGAGGTAATTTTGCTATTTTTGGTTGAAGGCGTATTATTGCTTGACATGGGTGTACTGTTTGAATTATGATGCTCTCATATAAATTAAGTTGTTGTAGAGGTTTTGGTACTGGGTATAATTCCAAATTATTTGTGATAGAACGTTAAGGAGTTTGGTTGTTGTCAAGTTTTGTAGTGCAATAACTGCAAAGTATTAAGGGCTCAGTCATTTCATATTTGTTTTCTGCTAGAAGGTAGTGAGCTAATTCAAACCATTTAGAATCTTCATTGTCTTCTATTTTGTATGATAGGTCCACAGTTTTTGTGTTACTTTTATAAAAAATTCTACGGAAACATACACATACATGGTTTGGTACTTCAGCTGATGTACTTTTAAATTTTAGTATTTCTTTTTTGTATGTGTTTAGCAAAAGGTTGCCATGTGTAGAATTGTTGCTTAATTGGTTTAAAGCTATTTTATTCTGTAAATGGCTTTCACTTCCAAAATATTTTTTCTGGATATAGTGAATTTCTTCAAGTAGGTGTTTTGCTGTACCATGTAGAAGGATGTTATTTAACTTTGCTAGTGCTAAAGCAGGACTTTTAGCATAGTACGGTTTATAGACTAGATTTCTTATAGTTGAATGATGTGTTGATATCCTTTTGATATCATGGAAAGTGGTTTTACAAGTAGGTCCTGTAATGCAGGCCAATGAATGTCCTTGTAGTCCTGTGTACTTGCGCACTGGACAGGTATCTATATTTTGCAGTAATTTAAATTTGATTTTGTCTTTGCTTTTTACATATTTATTGAGGAATTGGTGTAAAGATTTGAAACATTGTTTGGGAATGTTACACATTGACGTGCATGGCCATTTGTACATTATACGTTCTGATTCAGTTGAATGGAGGGGTAATTCTAAGTTTTCAGGGCATATTTTTGTAAGGAGTACTTCTTGTTCCATTATGGTATTATTCACTTTTTCATAACCTCGACCACTGCTATTTATGGCAATTGTATTTGTTTGCTTTTGTTTGTACGCTTCTTCATTAAAATATGGTTCTGTGGTCGTAGTGTGATTCCATTCACCTCCGCAGATGTTGACATTTCGCTTATTGAGAAGTCTTTTTTGTAATTTAGTTATTAGTTTTGTTAGTGGTTTCATTTTGTTTAACAGTAAAATAAATACATTTCTTTTGAGAAGAATTGCACTGTCCATCAATGCTTCTAAGATTAATTTCTTACGATAGGTTTTAAGCTTTGAACCTGATTTCTCTCCTGTTTTTATAAGATTTTGAAGGACTTTGTGACGGTATATTTTGGCTAAAATACTTTTCTTGGTATACTTACTTTGCACTATATTAAAATTTGAAGAAGTAGTTTTATCTGTACTGTTAGCTGATTTTCTGTTAATTGTTTTTTGGTTTGTTTTACATTTTGATAGAGGAAGCAAAGTTGTTGTACTTGAAACTTCTTGTGTTTCACTAAATGTTTGTATAAGCTGTTTTGTTTCAACTTTTTTTACAAATTCTGCTAGAGATGGATGCTTATGTTGGACACCTTTGTTTTCATTTGCTCTAATTTTGCGTTGCTTTCTACGGAGTTGTCTTTTGGTAGGCATTCTTTAGGGTCTGTTGAAAAAAATAAAGAAGATATGGGTTGGGGTGTTCTGGAATGTATGTGTGCTGTGTGCATGAGTGATTGAGTAAGATGATAAAGATGTATGTAATGGTGTGTGATTGTGCATTGGGAACTAAAACTAGTAGTGATAGGCATTCTTGAATTTATGTGTCACTAAACTGAGGTTCAGATGACAAAAAAAAGTAAGCTAGTGGTGTGGAAAAGTACAAATAGTAAATGTAATGTATACAATTAAAACAGTTGTTTGTTCTATAATATGAAAATTGTAGTGGTTCAGTTGGCTAATTTGTGTGTCCAAAAATAGAAATTTGTGGGCCATTCTGGTTGTAAATCGCTGTTTACGACATGGAAATTTTTGGACGAAATGGTACAAAATCTCTATTTTAAGAAACCAAAATAGCTGGTATTAATGTTATAGTATATTTGATTAATAATATAAATAATATGGTGATATTTTACTTACTTTTATTTTTAAATTAACAGGTAACTTCTTAGTTTTTCTTTCTTCTTTGAATCCGGCTGCTTCTTCTCAGGAAACTGGTCTTCACTGCAACTGTAAAAGCTTCAAGTTAGTAACTTTGTTTGTATATGTAAAAGCTTCAAATTAGTAACTTTGTTTGTATATAGCACTGTTTTTAATTTAGATATTGATTTTTTTAATTGAAATCCTCAGTGCCTTCTGTAAAACCATTAAACAAATTTATTTACATAAGATACATTGCATCAGTTCAGTACATATGATATGTTCTTAATGAACAAATTGTATTGAATGACTAACTGTAGCAAAAATAAAATATCTTTACTATGTCTTGTGAAATTTATAATATATTAGTGAATACCACTATTTCTGTAAGTAAACTGTTCTAGGTAATGGCGCCTCAATGTCATGTCTAATTTAAAGTAATTAAGTAAATAAATAAATAAAAACAAAAAATATGAAATTGTAAAGGTTTAAACATAGATTGTGTTTGCATGCAATTTTGTTTGAATATATGTAGTCTATATATTTAATTTAAAAATGTTAGTTTAACATGATTTGAGTGTGTGTGTATAAAGTAAGTAAAAAGTATAAAGGTGTATAAGTGTTAGTTGATTTTAGGAAATTGAAAAAAGTACAGTAAATTAATTTTACAGATTTTACAAGGTAAAAGTCTGTTTGAAAATGTGTTCATCTACCATAGCTCTCAACTCACACGCTTTTGGCGGGTGTCACACGCCTTGTAAAGGGCAGACTCACCCGCCAAGCCTCCTGCACGCCCATTCATTCCAATGGGCGTCTCACCCGCTAAAAACAAAATCGGGTGATTTCACCCGCCTGTAAAACAAAAATGGTTGAGAGCTATGTAACCTACTATACAGAAAATATGCACACCTGAAGTTTGTGTTCATGCATATGGATATGCATGGAGCTGCAAGTAGAAATCTTGAAGACTTGTACAGTATTTGTGGTAGATGCTGCTTGCCAATGATATGACACTTGTACTCAGAGAGATTCAGAGTACATTTGCAGTGCTGATCTATGATGATGCAGTTAGATGTAGAGGTCTTGAATGTGATGGGTGCATGGTCATGTGATTTTTGAGGTACATCCAATGAGGGAATGGCAGAGAGAGTGTAGTGGAAATGGTAGAAGGGCTGTTCATGTTACGATATGTCCGCGGACATGGCGGTAGTTCCCGGACATCGGGAGTTACATCCGGGGATTTTTGGGTTCAGAAGTCATGCAAATGAGAATAAGCACTGAAAGGGATTGGTCAGGAAAGTTTGGTGGGTGTGTTGTGCCAGGAGAGATTTTCTGAGACACTCTTTTTGCTGAGAGAACAAAAGATAGCTATGGCTGTGTGTTTCAGAAAACAGATTGTTTGGATTTTAGGAAATTCGTGGATACATTGGTTGAAGGTGCATGCAGAAAGCTGTGGAGTAGCTGTAGATCTTGGATTCCCACATGTGGAAGTACACTGGCATGGAGTACGTGGAATGAAGTGGTTGGATTTGCTACCTCTCTGTGCTACTTTGGAGACAGAGCAACATCCAGACATGATTGTAATTCATTGTGGAGGGAACAGTTTAGGGCATGTGACTGGAATTTTTTTTAATTTGCTATGAAAGAAGGACTGAAGAAGGTTATGGACATGTTTCCTAATTCTCAAGTGATATTTTCACGGATTGCGCAGAGACAAATGTGGCTTTGTTCTTCTTCATTTGGTCCACAAATGGAAAAAGCAAGGCGCAATGTTAATAAGGCTGTTTGTGGCTTTCTAAGAGATTTTGGCATGTCTTCTTTTCACAATGAAAATATTATGTTTTGTAGTACATACATTTTTCGCAGAGATGGAGTCCATCTTACTTATGCTGGCAATCAGATTTTTCTGAGAAATGTACAAAATGCATTGCAACCTTTTTTGGAATTACAACAACGATTTTGAAGTAGATGTTAAGCATTTACAATTTTTGACTTACAAACACCAACCAAAGGCTCTTTTCAGAGCCACCACTTCTTTCCAGAGAAAATTACAATGTTTGTGAAGGAGTAGTAACCCAATTTTTTTAATGTTCGCGAACTGTTCGAGGACTTCTAAAAAATACAAAGAGCCCTGCTTCATTTATTTTCACTTCTATTTTTTAACTGGGAAAGGCGGCTCTGAAAAGAGCCTTATTTTTTTATGATTTTTGTAACTTTGTATTTTTTTTGGTTTTTCAGACACAACACACTAGGAGAGGAGGGTAAAGGAGGGTAAAGGGGGGGACACCAACCACAGGGATAAGAAAGGGGGAGCTGAGAGAGGAAGATGTAGAGTGGGTTTTATTTGGGTAGTGAGCAGGTCTTCTCGTGTTCTGAGACGATAGTCTCAAAAGCACTCCGAAGTCACTCCCCCCTGCAGAGTACTGTGTCACAGTACATACATACAACTGTGACCCTCGAAAGGTAAGGGTCATCAGCATTCTGTATGGCCTGTGAGGCAGCTTGAGAAAGCCGCTGTCCCACAGAGGTGGTCCTTGTGGTGACAGGATCAGAAACAGAGGATGAAGTAGAGGAAAACAACCTGCTACGTTCTTCGCAAGGTACAACCCTGCGAATAGCCCCAGAGTGAAATGACCTCAGGTGTCGCTTCATAGTAGTGGTCCCAAAGCTGTAGTTACCGTGCTTCCCGCGACTGAGTATCATTTTGCACTCATTGCAGGTAACATGGTTCACACAAGCCTTAGGACCATTCCCATGAATGGTAAATAACCGCCACACCCAAGACTCATGCCTAGTGCGGGTAGTAGGGATTTCCTCTACCTCATTCTCATCATCATATTCTTCCTCCTCTGCATCCTCAGTCCTGTTCCCCTCTTCAGGCCCTTGGGGAGATGTGGTGGTGGAGGGGGTGGTGGTGGTGCTGAAGCAGGTGCAGCACCACGTGGCAGTTCAGCAGCCAAGGATGCCATGTCGATGATGGTGTAGTCTGCAGGTGGCAGCAAACATCACTGTGTATGAAGAATAGCCAGAAACACAATGGGAATAAGCTCTTGGGCGTGGTCTTTTATAGGGGTGCTTGTGCACGGTCCGCGGACATGCGCACTGTGCACAGACAGATCAAACACAAAAAAAGGATCGGAAAGTTTCAAAAGGTATATAGAAACTCAAGATTGCTATGTGGGACTTGTGGCATGGTGAGATTTTATCGAAAAATATTATGGATTAACTGAAAATGTACTTTTAAATTGTTCGGGGACAGGAACAATGTCCGCATTTCAGGACACACGATGAGCGTGCGCGCGGTCATATGATCTGTTTGCGAACTAGTCTACGAAGGAAGCGCCTGTCCGTAGGACACCAAGTGCACGGAGATTGGTTAGCACATGCGCATTGATGTCCTACGGACACTGTTCGGGTTCTGAAGTAATTAAAAGTGCGTCACACGTGAAACTAACATTTCAGGACACCACGTGTGTTCTTAGAACAGTTTAAACTTGGTAGCGAACAGTAAGGACAGATATAGTGTTCTTCAGGACACGTGTAATTTAGTTTATGTACGAACATTTCAGGACACCAATTGTGTTCTTAGAACACTTTCAATTGGGTAGCGAACACTACGAACAGTTGTACTGTTGTTCAGGACACATCATTTTTGTTTATTTACGAACATTTCAGGACACCAATTGTGGTCTTAGGACAGTTTTAAGTTGATAGCGAACATTACGGACAGATATAGTGTTCTTTAGAACACTTTAATTTTTGTTTCTTTACGAACATTTCAGAACAGCACGTGTGTTCTTAGAACAGTTTCAACTTGCTAGCGAACGGTACAAACAGGTGTGGTGTTCTTCAGGACACCTCCATTTTCGTTTATGTACGAACATTTCAGAACACTTGCACTGTCCGCGGACACTTTTATTGTTTTTTTTTAAAAAAAAAACGGAAACTATTCACAATACAATATAAAAATTAAACTTTATTTAACATACATTAATAATTTATGACAGAGAAGGTGAGGCAGAAACAGAAACAAAAACAGGAGAATTTGGGGTTTCAACATGATTGGTATTAGGTGAGGAAGGGATGGAAAACTCATCAAAACGTTTTGGATTATGGAGAGGGTTTGGGGATAATTGACTGGGATATGGTGAGGAGGGACAAGTACATGTGGGGCAATGGTATGACGTTTTTGTTTTAAAATGATCTTCAGCAAAAGTTTTCAAATTATTAAAATTGGTCAACATTAAATCAATTTTTTCTTTTATGTTGTCAAGCGTGTTTTCCATAACAGCTTCTTCAGAGGTAGTTTCTATTTTGTTATGCCCTGTATAAAAAATATATATATATGTTAAATGTATACAAAATATTAATATTTAAATGGTTTATATTATAAAGTGTTTACCATTAGTTTCACTATCTTGTGACATTTCTTCATGTGGGAAATTGTCCTCTAGCCATTCCAGAGTACTAGACATTTCTGTGAGAAAAAAAAAAGAAAAGATAATATATTTTTTGATCTAATACAGAAAGTTTATAAATATATGAGTAAAATGAAGTACACTTACTATTTCTGGTAAGATAGGTCCTATGTATTCAGTGGGTCTGGTCTTGTTCTCAGTTCTGTTGTGTCTGTGAGGTAATTATGTTGGAAGCCAATTTATGTTCTTGTGGTATATTCCATTTCAGAACATATTGTATTTAAATGAATGGTTAGTGTGTTACATATATGGGTTACATTTCTTATGTATTACTATATTTAATGTGTTTGTGTGCTGCTTTTTGAATTTGTTAATTGTTCTTATATTATGATATAACAATCAAACATACCCCCCCAACCCCCCCCCCCACAGTTTTTAGGTAGTGGTACTGTTCTCCGAACATGTCCGCGAACATTAAATAAGTTCGCGGACATCAAGTTCATAAGAAGAGATCTAGTCAGTTCCATATGACATGTATATAAAGTCAAAGTCATTATTGTTAAGTTTTGCTACTAAAAACCTATGAAATTCAGTGAAAAAATGATGTTAAAGGGACGTTATGGTTAAGTTGCGCTACTAAAAACCTATGAAATTCAGCGAAAAAAACTTTGTTAAAGGGACGTTATGGTTAAGTTGCGCTACTAAAAACCTATGAAATTCAGTGAAAAAAACTTTGTTAAAGGGACGTTATGGTTAAGTTGCGCTACTAAAAACCTATGAAATTCAGTGAAAAAACTTTGTTAAAGGGACATTATGGTTCCAAGTAAAACCGAAAAACCCTTGAAATTCGGCAGTTATGGTAAGCTAAGCAACCATAACTCGCGCCGCCACCGTGCACTGCTAAGACTAACACCCAGGACATCAAAGATGACATCACAAATGTCATTGATGACATCACTGATGACATCACATGCCTAGCTCACTATTTCATCTTTTGCTGACATATCTAGGCCACATGGTTTTCTTCAGTAACAGTCAGAAACTAAGAATTTTATTTTATTTGTAGACATATCCTTCTAGTAGGTTCTTACAGTAATTCCCTTAGAGTACAGTCACATCATATGAAACATATGCATATGGGAAAACACAAGCTTGAAAGACAGCAATCCTTTTTGTGCATAAAGATAATCACTAGACTTATGAGCACTTTCTGATAGTTCTGTTGTTTTTTTTTTATGGCTGTACTTTCCCTGTATATGGTCATATTTGTATACATTGTACTCACACTACTTTCCTTAGGGTCCAATCACATCAAGTGATACATATACATAGGGTAAATAGCAGCTTTGAAACAGAGCAATCATTTATTTGCATGAAACTAATCTGTTAAGTTATGAATTGTTTCTGCTACTACTTGTGCTTTTTTGCTAACTTCACTTTCCCTGTATATACCCATATTGGTATGTGTTCTTGTGTCTTTGTGTTTTGTCTATAGTAATGCAATTATGTAATACATGGGTTTTATTAGCCACTTATTACATATTTCACAGTACACAAAAATCTGTTAAGAAAACAATTATCATTTCATTATTCAACATATATATGGATATTTTAGTGGTGCTAGCACATTCAGAAATAATGGGCTCCTTCTTGTATTTGACCTGAGATGCCATTTTATGATGCTTTTATGACAAAACCTTGGAATGTTACCTATGCTGTGTCATTCCATTTCTTCTATTGTATTTCTATGTTCTAATTTGTTCATGCAATCCACACATATCATTTACATCCTGTCTGTTTTATAAAAATGATGTGCTTGATTATAAACCACTTTTTTTATCATTTCTATTGATTCCAATTTGTAGAACATTGCCAATTTTAGTTTGTTTAGTAACTGTATTAACATGTCTTTAGCAGAAACAGGTACCTTTACCACAATTGTTGTTTTCCATGGATCCCACTTTCTAGGCCTCTGTCTGCAATTAGATGTGTGTGGTTGTCTCTCCTGATTGATTTCCTCCTTTAAAAATTTCCAGAACCAATATCCATTCCATCGTCTAGTCCCTGCCTGGCCCACATCTGGCTCCTTATTATGGTGGCAGGGTCCTCCAATGCTATGCTATCAAGAGGTGGCTCCCAGTCACATATAAGGACAAGCCCCTCCAGGCCTCTTTGCTCCTTTAACGCTGCTGTACAACCTCAGCATTTCCCTTCATTCACTCACCCGTGCAAGCAACAAGGTTTCAGTGTAATGTTGGAGTGGGTGTTTCTTTCATGAGTCCTCCTTTCGTGTTAGCGCTGCCACTGTAACTGCACACCCCTCCTATGTTTATTGGCCTTTTCTCTGTCCAGTTTTCCCCTGCTTTCTCAACTTCTTTGTCCATCACCAGTTCCGCTTGTCACTGTTTACCAATTGTTTGTGTCCTTGTTGTCACTCTTCTGGGCCACTTTGGGAGCGTACTTTGGTCCCACTCAGATGTGTATTGGCTGAAAATATAGCATTTGGTGTAGATCAACATTTTGACACAGGTTCAGTTTTTGGATATGCTACTTTTACTGGTCCATTACCACACAGTATACTCCCTTTCCTTTTTCAATAGGATCTATGGGAAAAGATAAACCAACATACTGAAAGAAAGAAATGTAAGAACTGGCTCAACAATGGCAATGGCATGACCCAGAGAGAAGGAATAGGTTACAGATGTCTGCCTCTAACTCGCTGCCATGCCGCTTTTTTCAATAAAGTAAATGCAAATTGCACACACTATAGACATTTCTACTGCTTTTGTAACTACAATGATTCCAGAGACTGGGTTGTCGGTGATAACGACATGCAGAGAACTGTACCTGTTCAAACTTTGTTACATGTAAAAAGATAAGGCCCAAACATTTGGAGTCTGTTTACAACCATATGAATTTAGCTGGCCCCAAAACATATATAGGAGCTGTTGTACATAAATGAGCAATTCCAAGATGTCACAGCAATGCCATATTTCTAAACGTTTAATGTTCTACCATTGGATCTTGACATGCATTTCAGTTAACTTAGGATAAATTATGTGTTCTACTTATCTTGAAAATGGTGCGTAGCTTTAAAATAGATTCAGCTTGGAGTGTAGCTCCCCAAATTGGGAATTTGAATCATGAGCCAAAACTTTGTTTACTTCAAGTGAGGATCACATGCTGAGCAAGGCTTGTGCAAACTGTGTTTTCATGCCCTGCTCTCAAGACCATGTTTGCCCTCAGTGGTTCCAAGCACCTCATGCTGCTTCTCCATGTGTCACTCAATGGCGTTTGTCTTGTCCATTTGCTTCAAATGCCTCGTAAAAAAATGTTTACCAAAAATATAAAAAGTGGGTGGCAAAGTCAATCTTCCAGCAGATGAATGTTGAATTTGTGAAAGATCAGACATTGAATGTGCTGGCCATGCAAATGCATGGAATTGATCCAGATTTTGTTTCCAGGGCCCTGTCATTGCCACATAACCCGGCCTGGCTTGGCCTACAGTTGAACACAGAGCCTACTGTAGCAGCGGAGGCACATGGTGAGGACCCCTTAGAGATCTGACCTGAAGGGAGCCCATGAAGTGCACGATAACAGGCAGCAGGAATAATGTACCACAGCTGGGCCCATAAGCAGTGGCAGGATATAAATAGGAGAAGAAGCGGCCAGGTGTCCCCCCTGCGGCCTGAGAGGCATCAGTGCTTCATTCACAAGGTGGATGAAATCTGCTAATTGCTGCTAAGTCTTTAGAGGTGGAAGCTGAAGCAGAGGAATTAAGTAAACACAGTGGCTTCAAGCCTATAGGAACTGGGGCTGTGTCTACAAAGGGAACAAACACTGTGTGGCTGAGGAACAATGATGGGGATCATTCCGACTATTGAATAACACTGTGTGGGTGCAGGTGAAGCTGACAAACAGTTTGGTGTCCACAGGAGTGATATTTAAACCTTACGGAGGCCAGTACTATGAAGTGTGCTGTGGATGGTGTGAGAGACAGTACCTATCACACTGCTTGGTAATAAAGCAAGCCATTAGTCACAAGAGCCCTGGAGGGTAAATGTGTGGGGAGGGGTAAGCACGACAAGAGACATGAACCACCGGATGTAACCTCAGACTACATCATAAAGCAGCAGGCACACTAATGGCTTCCTAATTTGAGGGTGGACATATATGGTTGGCAACAAAGGGCAAATCCGTCAAGCGCAAGAGCCCCCACTGGGCAACCTACGCGGAAGGTGCACAGGGAAGACCCAGGCCAAGTCCCCTTTGGGATAAGCAGGGGTGTTGCTAGGTCCGGTAAAGACCCGGCACTACACTAATGTTGGAACTGTTGGGACTGGGGGCTAGCTAGATTTTTGGCTGTAGCTCCTGAGATTTTATCTGGGGCTACAACCAAAAGACCAGGGGCTATAGTCCACTTAGTCCCCCCTGGAAAAGCCTCTGGGGATACGAGAGTGCTCAGGTCCGCGGAGCAGCCAAAGTGCGCAACGACACTGCCCGAAGCAATCACATCGTCCAAAGCCAGTAAAAACAAAGGGAAACAATCTTCCATGGATACGATATCCTAACCCGCTCAAGGACTGGAAAGCATGAAGACAATGGGCCTCATTACACGGATGGCGGTAAAATACTGGTACCGGTAAATCCTTACTGCCTATCTACGAGGTCCCTTTGCGGGTTGGGGGATTTAACGCCTGCTTTTTGCAGGCGTTAAAAATCAACCCGCAAAGGGACCCAGGGAGCTAATTACGGTACCGCAATTTGTGGTACCGTAATTAGCGCCTTCCCCATTCCCATTATGCCCTATTCCTCATTGGAATTTAAGATAGATGCGATGAGCATTGAGGTGAACCTCCTGAGAAAAGACATGAGGCCATTGGCAGAACACACAGGCATGGTAGGAACGTAGGTGCAAACAAATAAGAAGAACTGTAACGAGAAAACCAAGGATGTCTCGGTGCTTTAACAACAAATAAGAAACCTGGAAAAAACAGCGGAGGAAGCAGAGGGACAAGCCAGGAGAAACAATGTACGAATTACCGGGCTTCCGGAGGGGGAATAGGGCGCAAACCCAATGGACTTCATTGCGACTATGCTGCTGCAGGAAATAGGCCTGGGAGCCCTCACAAAGGGCTTCACAGTAGACCGAGCGCACAGAGCTCTGACAAGAAAGCCACCACCTGTGGCCCAACCTCGGCCAATAAAAGCTTGGATCCTCCACTATAAGGACAGAGAGAAGATTCTTGAACACTTCCACAAGGGTGGTATGATTAGAAGGGCGTTGGCTAACATCATGGCATACCCAGACTACACATTCCTGGTGCAGAAACAGAGGATGAATTATATGTCAGTCAAGAGGAGATTGAGGGAAGCAAACATTAAGTACATGCTACTGTACTGAGCCAAATTGAAATTCCTATACAAAAGCCGGGCAGGGTACCTTTCTGCCCTTCTCACCAGCTTGCTGAAAGCTCCCCATGGACCCTCCTCCCATGATGCAGGTCCCAGTAAGATTCACATGTGTTGCGAGACAATCCACAATTTGTTTTACATGTTATAAGTGGGTCTAAAAGTGGGCGGATTTATTCTCCATTACCCTTTAATATTGAACACTAGTGCTACGTATGCGTCTGTAATAAAATGGCAGCACAGTAATGCTATTTTATGTAATTAGGCACAATTCCATAGCAACATCCCCAGAATAGAATATGGGTGACACTTGTATCTGCCCCACTTTCGTGTGGCTATATGATTCAAGCAAGCAAACCCTCCCTTTTCAAGCTGTGTTTTACAACGGAAGTCCATTGCTGTCTTAAGTTTTGGAGACAGTCGTACACTTTATAGACATGAATTGTAAGCTGAAATTTAATTTAGCAATTAGCATGTTCTAATGTCATTTTCTAAACTGCAGGAGCCAAACAGCCAGCCAGTCTGCCTTGCAGCGACATACGCCATGCAAAATGAAGTCAATTACTGTGTCAGTGCAGAACACAAATGAACTATGCATATATTCAATCAATATGGATGTTTTCAAGCATTGTGATATTGTATCATTCCAGCTTTGTCAATAGAAGTGTGCATTTAAACAAATATGAGAATACTAGACCACATTTTCGTAAAGTGGAGCAATAAAAAAGAAAAACGCAAATTATTATTTTATGTTACTCGCAATACTTTCAGAAATGCATTACCTTATTCACAAAGGTGACGGACATATTTCTTTGGGGCAGTGTGGTAGCAAAAAAGTTCCGCTGGCCAGCCCCTGAAATAGATTAGCGTTTAGGTCATGCTCACAACACTAATTTCTGACAGGTTCTCAGCACGCCAGTGGGAGGGTGGGAGCACATTTCACAATGGCAGGAACTTAAAAGGCCTTTATTAGTGAAATGCAAACAAAAAAACAATATATTTATTTTCTTGTTTGGGGGAAAGAAATGCAAATATGACAGCCGTTCAAACTGCTGCTGTCACATCTAAAGAAAAATGCATTACACGTGCTTAAAGTATGAGCGAAATGACCCTGCCACCACTGCACATCACCTGTTCCCAACAAGCTCAGGCGAATGTGTTTGTGTTCTGTGCATTTTAGTGCACAGCCATTTGCAAATTCGAGATGTGCATTGAAATGGCCAGAAAGGCTCCCATTTCTGCACACACGTGTAAAGGCGATGACAAGGGGCATTTGAAGATGCGTACATACAGATCAACTTTATGAATGGAGTGACGTTTTTGTCGCAAGTGAGCATTGCACCGCTTGGAGCAAAGAAAGATTTCGAGAATATGTATAAATTAATATGACACATAACAGAATTACTTTAAAACGTGTGCAAATACACTTTAAAGTTGTTAAGTCTTTTCAAATATTGTTCAAGAAAACAAACAAAAAGTTCGAATTTACAGATGTCAGTGTTCTAAATAGGAATGTCTCTAACAGTTAACCTACAAGATCCTTTTCGTGATCAAGTGGAGGCGGCCCTTGTTATGGTCCATTTCTCGAATGGGAACTAGACACTGCAGTGACAGTGAGAGCCGAGGAGAGGCAGAGCACGCACAGCCTGGCGAAAGCAGCAGGAGCCTAGTCGTGAATCCCGTGAGGGATTTCGGTGACTTCACCGAGGTCACGTGGCCCCCCGGCGGTGCCTGCACGGCTGCGGGCGCAGTCCAGGCTAGGGGATCGACCCAGGAAGAGAACCAGGGAGGAAACACTGGCGTCCAGTGCGTTTGGTAGAGGCCCGTTCCTTTAGCAAGGACTAAGGACGGTGGCTCTGCTGCAGGGGAGAAGAGACTCTCGGAGAAGGCGGACCCAGGCAGGGCGGAGCAGCGACTGGGTAGAGGGTGCTGGGTTCGAGGAGGAGGAGCGGTCTCTGGAGTCGGATGCAAGGAGTGAGAGTGCTCAGAGGAGGCGGTAAGAATGGGTAAGGGGAAAGGGGGGGTGGATGAGGAGGAGGCAAAGAGGGGGAAGTCATCATCTATGAAATTTACACCTGTAGAGGGGGGGAAGGGGGAAATGAGGGACGACATCGCAGCAGATCCCCTCAGAGGGATGTTGAAGGGGGGCTGGTCCGGGACATTTCAGGGTCGGGGACTCCAGGAAAGTGTGCTTTGGAGGGGCTGGAAGCCTCAGTGAGCAGTATGTCTGTAGAGAAGATGCAGTCTGATAGTGTGTGGAAGGTAGTGTTGAAACCTGAAAATCGTGACAAGACATTTCTGGGGGTGAATCCGACGGAGATTGCTAGATGGTTGAAGGCAGCAGTGGGAGATGTTTCTCGGGTACAAGTGGTGGCTGGGGGTCGGTTGTTGGTGGAGGGATCGGATGCTGATAGCAAAGCAAAGATTCTGGAGGTGCATTGCCTGGGTAGACATGCGGTTAGAGTGTTTGATCAAAGTGGAGTGTCTTGTAAGGGGGTGCTGTATGGAGTGCCAGTGGTTATGAGTATGTCTGAAGTGGAGGAGCAACTGGCGGGAGTGGGGGTGGTGGAGGCATGGAGGTTGGGGAGGAGGGATGCACATGGGGATGTGGTGTCTACAACTGTGGCAGTGAGATTTGAGAGAACGGAGTGTCCGGAGGTGGTGGAGATGGCCTATCAGAGGTATCGTGTGAAAGCATATGTGGCAATGCCATTAAGGTGTTATAAATGTCAACGATTTGGACACATGGCAAGAGCATGCAGGAATGAGAGACATTGTGGGAGGTGTGGTGGAGAGCATGATATAAAGGAATGCAAGGTGGGGACTCCGGAGAAATGTGTGAATTGTGGGGGGGAGCATTCTTCCGCGTTTAGGGGATGTGAGAGTTACAGGGTGGCGAGAGAAGTGGTACAGGTGAGGGCGGCGGAAGGTCTGTCTTATGCGCAGGCTGTTGCAAAGGTGAAACCAGTACGTGTAGTGAGTGAGGTGAGTAAGGAAAAATTGGTGGTGGATGAGGTTGTGGGAAGAAAGAAAGTGGTGGGTGAAGTGAAAGGTGTAGAAATGGTGGTTGTCTCAAAAATGGAGTTTTTGTGCTTTATAGTGAATGTGCTAGATCTAGTTCAGGGGAATACGTCCATCAGTTCATCAGATCTTACGAAAGGAGTGGTGGAAGCTGGGAGGAGGTTTTTGAATGTTGTAGATGTATCAGAAGAAGATGTGTTTAAGAAGGTTGTTAAAGTGCGGAAGTTGAGTGGGGTACCGGTATGAGGATTTTGCAGTGGAACGCGAGGAGTTTGTTGAGGAATGGACAGGAGTTGAAAGCTGTGTTGTGTGAAGAATTGAATGTTGACGTGGTTTGTATTCAGGAGACATGGTTGAGGGGTGATTTGAGATTTGTGATACCAGGTTTTGAGTTGTTTCGTAAGGATAGGTTGGAGGGGAGAGGGGGGGGTGTGGCTCTAGCAGTTCGAAAGGGGTTGATTGCAAGGGAGATTGTGGTGGATGGAACAGTAGAGGCGATTGGGGCAGGGATTCGGGTAGGAGGATCGGAAGTATTGGTGCTGAACTATTATAATCCATGTGAGGTGGTGGAAGTGGGTGTGTTGACTGGAGTGATAAGAGGACATGTGGGACCGTGTGTTTTGTGTGGTGATTTAACAGTGCCAACACGTTGTGGGGTAGTGATCGGACAGATATGAATGGAGAACTGTTGGAAGACATGGCGGATGAATTGAGTCTGGTATTGCTGAATGATGGATCGGGTACGAGATTGGACGTGAGGACTGGGAAGCTATCGTGCTTGGATTTGACCTGGGTGACTGCTGCAATTGCAGGAGAATGTGATTGGGAGGTGCGTGAGGATGGAGACATGGGGAGTGATCATTCTGCTATTTTGGTGACTGTGAGGGGTGAGGTAGGGATCAGGTCACGTATGACTGGGAGTCGGTTGAATTTTAGGAAAGCTGATTGGGAGGTGTACAAAGGAGTGTGTCGGGATTTGATTGTTCCAAGGGGAAGAGAGGGAGGAATGGATGAATGGAATGAACATCTGGTGCAGGGAATGAGAGCGGCGTCTGTGGCAGCAATTCCGGAGGTTGAGAAGGGGAAGGGTGGGAAGATTGAGGTTCCTTGGTGGTCGGTGGAATGTTCAAGAGCAGTGGCGGTACGAAAGAAGGTTAGAGCAAGAGCGGTGAGAACGGGAATGTTGGTGGATCTGATGGCATATAAGAAGGCTAAGGCGGTGGCGCAGAGAGTGATTAGAGAAAGAAAGCGAGGATATTGGAGGGGCTATTGTGGGTCTCTGGGGAGTGCTTCTGGTGTGAGTGAGGTTTGGAATCAGTTCAAACGGATGTCCGGATTAATGAGGTCGCAGGGTGGTATGTCTGTGTTGCTGAAAGGAGAGGAGGTGATTAGTGAGGATGGGGATAAGGCGAATTTGTTGGGGGAGTATTTTGCGGGGGTTCACAGTTCGAGGAATTTCCCAGAAGAGGTGAAGATACGAATGGATGTGGTAGAGGAGGAGACCAGAGAGGTGGTGGCGAATGTTGGACCTTGGGAGGAGCAATATGAGGCTCCATTTTCGATGACAGAGTTGAATGGAGCGATTCGAAAAGGGAAGTGGTCTAGCCCTGGGGTGGATGGAATTATGTATGTATTTTTGGAGAAGTTGCCTGAGGAATGTAAGTTAGAGGTATTAGCGTTGTTTAATGAGATCTGGAAGAATGGAGTTTTGCCAAAGTTGTGGAAAAGAGCGATTGTTGTGGCGATTTTGAAGGGTGGCAAGGTTCGTACAGAATGTAAGTCATATAGACCGATTGCGTTGACTGTTGTGCTGTGTAAGGTTATGGAACGGATGGTGGTTGAGCGACTGGGGTTTTATTTAGAGTCGAATGGATGTTTGAGTGACTTTCAGAGTGGGTTCAGGAGGAATCGGTCGGTGGCTGATCCATTAGTGAGATTAGTGACTGGGGTGGAGGAGGCATTATGTGATGGAGAGTTGGTGGGAGCGTTCTTTTTGGATTTGGAGAAGGCGTATGATATGGTATGGAAGGGAGGGTTGTTAGTAAGACTGTTGGAGATGGGAGTGAAGGGAAGAATGTTTCGGTGGATCAAAGCATTTTTGGCAGATAGGACATTTCAGGTGAGAGTGAGGGGGGTGCTGTCTGAAGTTTGGAAGATGGAGAATGGGACACCACAGGGAAGTGTGATTAGTGCGATGTTGTTTAATGTGATGGTGGATGGGTTGATTCGAGCTTTGGCAGGATGTGGGTGTCAGGTGGATTTCTTTGCGGATGATGGTGTGGTCTGGGTAAGAGGGCGGTGTTTGTTGTTGGTACAGAGACGGTTGCAAGCTGCGATTGTACGCATGGAGGAGTGGTGTGGGAAATGGGGTTTCTCGGTGTCTGTGGATAAGAGTGTGAGTATGGTGTTCTCAAGGAAAAGAGTGCAGCAAGAGTTGAATTTGGTTTTGAAAGGTGTGAGGGTGAAAAGCGTGGAAGAGTTTCGATATTTGGGGGTGATTCTGGATAGAAAGTTGAATTGGAACGTGCAAGTGAATGGAGTGATAGACAAGTGTAAACGCAGGTTGAATTTGTTGCGGGCAGTGACTGGGAAAGAGTGGGGTGCGCAGCAGAAGTGTTTACGAATGTTATATAAGGGATTGATTTTGAGTGTGCTAGATTTTGGATGTCAGGTGGCAGTGGGTTTCACAAAGAGTCAGAAGTTACGGCTGGATAGGGTGCAGGCGAGAGCGTTGAGAGTATGTTCGGGTGTGATGAGGTCCTCTCCAATGAATGCGGTTCAGGTACTGGTGGGAGAGATGCCATTGGGATTGAGAAGGGATGTGTTGAATATGAGGTGGTGGGTGAAGTGTAGTGCGAAGAGTGTGGCTCATCCGGTACGTGAATGTTTGCGGTATAATTGGAGGTTTGACTATTATGGGGATCGGTGGAGGAGGAAAGGGGGCACTTTGGGGTTTCACATGTGGGAGAAGGGGGTGCAGTGGGGTGTGGACGAGTTGATGGTTGTGACAGATATGGATCTGGTGAGGTGTCCGATGTGGATGATGAGGTCTCCTAAGGTGTGCTTGGAGTTGACGAGTGTGGTGTCAAAGAAGCGAGGATTGCGGGGTGAGATCAAAGATTTGGGTCAGGCATATGTGGCAGAGAAAGAAGGGTGCAGGGTGTTCACGGATGGTTCAAAGGATCCGGTGTCTGGAAGAGTGGGAATGGCGTACTATTTGGAAAGCACTGGGGAGTATGAAGTGGGGCGTCTGACGGATGATGTGTCAATTTGTACGGCTGAATTGGTGGCGATTGCAATGGCGATTGAAAGGGTATGCGAGTTGAGGTTTGAGAAAGTAGTGGTATTTTCAGATTCATTGAGTGGGTTGCAGGCGATTGTGGCAGGGGATGGAGATAGGAAGGATGTGATTTTGGATATCAGGAGAAAGATTGATCAATGTGTGCGTGGGGGGATGGATCTGGAGTTGGCGTGGGTCCCCAGTCATAGCGGCATTCTGGTAAATGAGTTAGTGGATCTAGCGGCGGGTGAGGGTATGAGAAGGGAAGCAGTTGATGTAAGGTTGCCTTTGAGTGTGGATGAGACAAAGGTAGTGATGGTGAGGCGGGTCATGAATGAGTGGCAGGAGAAGTGGGTGAGTGGGGTAAAAGGTAGGTGGATGTTTGGTATTCGTGAGAAAGTGTCAGTAAAGGTGGATCCGGGAAGTCTAGAATGGAGGAGGGGGGAGGAGGTAATGCTGAATCGATTGAGAATAGGGCATGTGGGGCTGAATGAATATCTGTTTAGAGTTGGGAAACGAGAGTCGAGGGAATGTGCGGTGTGTGGAGAGCCTGAGACTGTGGAACATTTTCTGTTTAGGTGTGAGAGATACGCTGTAGAGAGAGAATTGATGAGGGTTCGATTGTCTGCGCAAGGTGTGGCTGAGTTGAGTGGGAAGGCTTTGTTGGGAGGTGACGGGGTGAGTGGCAGGAGGAGGAGTAGTGTGTTGTTGGATTTTGTGAGGCAGACAGGACGGTGGGAGGAATTGTGAGTTTTACGTAGGTTGAATGCTGAATAGTGGATAGGTGCACATCATCCAATTGGATGGGGAAGCGCCTGCGTGGGTCCGCCCACGCATTCGTTAATTAAGAAGAAGAAGAAGATCCTTTTCATTTGATCAAAATGATAATTTAAAGTTCAATTAATGTGCTTAGATGTATTGTATTCTTAGTTTCTGTGATGATCAATAAGATACATTTTTCACCATTCTCTATTGTATAACATTATGCGAATCATATGAATCCCTTTATTATTATTCTGGACCGAAGCAGTCTCTGCAATCTGAAGCATGTAGTCACATTTTTTGACAGATGATACAGCATTTGGTCTAATTATAGTTCATTTTTAAATGATGCATTAATAGAAAACTTTTCATTTATTGAATTATTGTGTCATGTTTTGGTGCAACTGTATCAACTGGAGCTATCTGTCAATCTTCTTAGAAGGATTTGCTTTGATATAATTTATCGTGTTCTAGTATCTGAGAGAAATTGAGTAATTGTGAAGATGAGTTTGTTCGAGGTGCCGTTGAGCATTAAAGCCCATCTTTCTTTGGAGTCCATGGATTGGGCTGAGATATTACATACAGCACCAAATTGTATTCTCTCGGCAGCTATTTTTCGTATTCCATGATGAGATGAGACGGTAAAGAGTTTCTGGTGCGCTCTTTACAGAAGCAGCAACATTGGTCCGTGAGAGGTAAGAGTCTCAGATTCGCTGAGTAGGAATGTGTGGGTATTGTATTCATTTGAATTTTCATATAAGTTCCTCTGATCTTGTCTGGAAAAAGTATCAGATAGTTCTGTAGTTCACTGATTGCTTGTAGGTCTGTGTCACATCTTAGGTTCATCTGGTATTTTTCTTTTTGATTGGTTGTTTTTATCCAATCGTTTCTCATCCGTTTTTGTTTTGCATGCTGGGGACGCAGAGTTAGTAGTTCGAGGGAGATGTCTTTGTGCTCGAGATGTTGGAGTAGTTTTTCTATCCATGCTTTCAGGACAGAGTTATTCATTGTATTCGAGTGGTCCCTCAGAATTGTGGGTGTTTTCTCATCCAATATTATTTTATGAAGAATGTCAAGTTGTTTCCAGAGAACAATTGAGTCGATTGACTGAGCCGCTATTTCATACCTTACTCTGGGCATGGGATATGTCAGTGGGAGCTGTAGAATCTTTCTCCAGAAGATTGCTTCAAGTTTTGTCCAGTTGTATGATTGTGAGTTCAGCATAGCTTCGATACCATAGGTGATAGATGGGAGGACTTTTTGCCTGTAGTAGTTGATTATGGGTTTGAACGAACATTTTCCATATTTGTGATGGAGGACACAACCTTGTCCTGCCAATGATTGTATTTTTCCTTCAAGGTTCGAAGTCCATTGCTTTTCTGACTTGTTTTGTTGTAGATTCCCAAGTATTTGAATGTTTTGACCTTGTCAATTTGGTTTCCATTCAAGGTTACCTTTAGTCTTATGGGCCTTTAGAAGTTCTGTTTTGTTAAAGGCATAACTTCTTTTTTGTGCATTGATGGAAAGTTCGTTCAATTTCATATATTCACTGAGCTGCAGTTGGGTATTTTGTAGTCCAGAAGTTGTTTTATCCAGTAGTATAAAGTCATCTGCATACATCATAATTTTCACCATCTATGAATTTATCTTCAGCGGGTTCAGTGCGTCAGTTTCAAAGTGATTCTCGATGTCTGCGGTAAATAGATTGTAAAGCGTGGCAGCCAATGGACAGCCCTGCTTCAGACCATTTGCTGTTTGGATGTCAGGAGTGGTTGTGCCTTCTTTAGACAATCTGATCTTTATTAAGGTGTTTGAGTATAGTTGTTTGATTGGACCCAGGATGTTATTCAGACATTCCCGCTTTTCTAGCTTCTCCCAGAGTTTCTGTCTCGAGATTGTGTCAAAGGCCTTGTGGAGATTGATGAAGGCCGCGTATACGTTTGTGTTGTTCTTCATTGCTTCATGCTTAATCAAGTATGAACAGGTTCATGTTTGTGCCAACATTTTCAGTAAAACCTGTTTGTCCTGTTGCAAATCGGTTGGTTTCTTTGGCCGATAGTTTCAAGTTCTGCAGGAGAATTGAGGCAAATAGCTTTCTCAATGGATATAGTAGGGCAATTGGGTGAAAGTTTGCTGGGTCGTCCCAAGCCCCTTGCTTAAATATTGGTACAATTATGGCTGTTTGCCAGGAGGGCGGGATTTGATTCTGTTTGTTGATTAGCAAAATGATGTCAACCATGACAACCATGAGTGTTACTCAAGTATCTAGATCCATCTTGATAGTTGCGTTGGAGATTCTATCTCGGCCAGGAGCGTGTGATGTGTTTAGTTTTTGTATCAACATCAAGATGTCTTGTTTGTTGCAACGTACGTGCCTTTTTCTTGTCTTTTTCATCGGTTTTTGCTGGTGCCATGATAAGGTGTTGCGTCTTGTATATGTCTGAAAAATGTTGGCTCCATCTTTGCTGTGTTACATTTGCTGTCAGTTTGTGTTGATTTCCAGCATTATTGTTGAGGAGATTCCATAGTTCTCTTATGGGTTTTGTAAGTTGCTAAAATGGCCTCTGCGTCTTTTTGCTGTAAGATTTTGCGGTGGGATTTTCTTCAGTTTGTATAGGCCTGTTAAAATGTTGTTATTTGGTCGGCAGTATCTTCTTTATTGCTGTTTCTTAGTTTCCGGATTGTTTTTCGCAAGGTCTTTTTTCTTTCTTCTACTTCAGCATTGTAGGCATGCGGGTGTGTTTTCCTGGCCTGTGTTGTCACCTGTTCGTAAAAGGGAATCAGTAGCCATTGGTAGTCTAATTTGTCTGCGTCATCCATTGCTGTTTGTTGGAATTGGTTCGGGAGTGAATTAGTTTGTTGTTGGTTAATGCGCAGTCTTCGTCCAGTTGAAGTGACTTCTAGATGAATCTTCAGTTGGATCTCCTCGGGCTGTCCCATATCTCATCCTTGTATGGTCAGTTGGTTGTGGTCGCTTTTTGCTGTTATGGTTGTAGATACTTTTTCTATTAATTCCCTTAAGGTTGCAGACATGTAGATACAATCAATTACAGCTGTTGATTTTCCACGAGTCCAGGTTGGAATGATGTTGTTCGTCTCGTCCATTGGATGTGCGATGAGTTTGAGATCATGGATATAGGTTTCTTTGGTCCACCTTCTTGCGCGTATCATCAGGTCTTTTCGGTCGAGGAGTTGGCCATTCGGAGCATAAAGATGGAGATTTAAATCACTGCAGATGATAAATTCAATCATTGTATATTTGTTAATCAGGTTTTCAATTGATAGAAATACCCCGTCTAAGAAATTATTGTTCAATATGGCTATGGGATTCCAGAAGATATTCATGATTGAGATTACTCTTTCTTGGGGTTGATCAGGTTGTCAGATGTTTGGATCAGTCTTATGAGGTTTGACTCTTATTACGTTGTTCTGGGTCCAGGAATTGATTAGCACAGTCCATGCTGGAACAATCCTGATCAATGTTTATTGTCCCGAGGATGGTCTCCCCTGAGTTCTTTCTGGTGCCGGGTTAAGGATTGTCAGAAATCCATCACAGCAAGGTGGTTTTGTTATCCATGTTTCTTGTAAACAGATAATATGATGCGATTCCAGTTCGGGGATGGGCAGCTAAATAGATGTGCATTTCCTCTTGTATTCCATAAGCAAAGGGTCCAGTTGGTTTTGATGGTGATTAATGGTTATGAAATGTTACTTAAGTTGTTGTTTGTTGTTTGTGTCTCGTCTCGTCTTTGTTGTTTGTGTCTCGTCTTATTGGCCAAGTTTCATCCACTGAATTGTTCTTGTACTCGTCACATCCTTCAGTGTATCTGCATTGTCACTGTCTGCTATTTTTGTACACTTAAAGCCTACGTCAGACAGTTCTTTTCCCATCTTGAGGATCTTTTCCATAATCCCTCTTTCTTTGGTTTTCAGAGATATTTTATCAAGGTGTAAGTCATCCTCGAAGGTGACCAGGTCAATGTCTCTTGTTGTGATTTTGTTCGGATATGGAATCGCGTGGAGGAGTAATAGCACAATGGTCCTATTTAGTACTAGAGGTGTTGCCCTGGGAATAGTGTTTTCTATCTGCATTATGTAGGTTTGTGTTTGCTGAAACGGGTTGACAAATATGGGTCGGTATAGTTTTTTGTCCATGGAGGTATCTTGTGTGCACTGGTTTTTGAGTGGTCTGGTGTTCGGTTGATTGGTAGATGATTTTCTTGGTACAGTTGTAGGTCCAAGATGGCTGTTTGATATATAGATCATTGAAGCCGAACAGATTTGTTTGTAGGTTTCGCTGTAGTTGGTTGCTTCGCTTGAATGCGTTAGTGAGATATCTGATATTTCTTCACATGGAAGATCAGGTTTTTCATTGTGGGTCTGATTATATTCATCAATGATTATTAGAGTGGAGTTGGTAGTTTGATTGTTTGTCTCTATCGGTATCTGTGGAGGTAAATCCATGAGTGTTGATAGGTTAAGTACGTCTTCAATTGTGGGAGTGACTGGCTCGTTGGTTGTCATCTGAGGAGGTTTGATTTTTACCAGTGGGGGGCCACTGTAGGGTTCGTTTGATGGTGTAGGTCTCCTCAAGTCTTTTTCCTTTCTCGCTGTTGGAGCATTTAGATTGCGCAAGAATGCTCTTGATCCAGTTTGTTTAGCTGAACATTTAGTTGCCTTGTTCGAGTGTGCAGGCAGGGTATTTTTCCTTGTGGAAAAATCTGGTAGGCGTCTTTCGTTGTGGCAACTTGCGCATTTGTAGTGAAGTTGGAGACTGGTGGGGTGTAATTTTGGAATTTGCTGGCTGGAGTTTTTGTTATATTGTCTGAGTTTTCCTGTGCTGATCGTTTATGGTTCGGTTCGGCCTGGGTTGCCCAAATTTAGCTTTTCTGGCAATTAGTTTGGTGGTTAGCTGTGATTTTTCACTGCGGTCTCCTCTCGCAATCTCAAAGAGTCTGCCAGGATTGTTCCGCTTCTGGATCTAGATGTTTTTCTACAGTAGCTATGACATTTTCTGTATAGATTTGCTTGGAGTGGATCATTGCGAGCAATGTTGCTTGGTCTCGGATGTTGTCTTTGATGGTTTCATGTAGTTTGAGGAATGGTATCATTGATTGGGAGGTGACTGCGAAGAGCATGTTTTGAAGATCTTGCATTGTGGTGGCTATTCTGGGGATGGTTTGATCGCCTGTAAGTAGGTTTGAATTTGGACAGTATTCGTTTTCATCTAGAAGGGGTTTGTCCGGAATATCTGGGTGTTGACTCTCATATGTCTGAGCCGGCGTGTGGAATGATTCCTCTGGTTCATAGGAGAAGTGGGTTTCACTTGATTCTTTGGGGCACTGTCAGTTTGGTAATTCCAATTTTATGTGCGGTTTATGACTCTTTTATGCTGTGCCGGGTTTGATCATGGATGTTGAAGTGGAGGTAGAGTGTGTTGATTCACCAAATATTTCCTTCCTTCTTTCAGCACTATTCATGATAGATTCTATTTCAGTAATGTCCAATGATAATCGCACAACTCCGGTTGATGTGGTGTTCATTGGCTGTGATGCAGCTTCTCTGGTAAGTTTTTGAGCTGTATGGGAGCGGGGCCACTGTAGTTTTGCAAGTTTGGCTTTTTCTTTCATTGTGGTCCCAGTTGAAGGGGAGTGGGTCATTTGGTTTGAGTTGTCTACATTTGTTGGGGTTCCCAATGAGATTCCTGTGATAGGAGTATGATCCATCATTGGTTGGGTTTTGTGGAGTTTGCAATATGGTTCGAAGGTTAGTCACTTGGGCTGACTCCGTGGGCGTGCGCTTGAGAGGGTTATTTGCGGTTTGGGGTTCCAGGCAAGCTGTGACTTGGAGCTCTGGAGGGGTCGTGTAGATGCACTCTATATTTTTTTCAGGAGGATTTTCCATTGGGAGTTCTGGTGGCTCGCGTGTCGTAGGGTGCAGGGTTGTTCGAGTGGCTGCTTCAAGGTGGGTAGGGATGTCCTTGTTGAGGTGCATCTTCCTTTGGTGCTGGAGGTCATCACCTATGTTTGTTGGTGCAGAATGTGGTACTGGATCGATGCTGTCAGGGATGGCCTTTCTTGTTTTGCGTTTCAGAATTGCTTGCTCGATAGTTAGTTGGGTAGAGTCATTGGTCCGATGTAGTTTGCCTTTCTGTCTAGTTTTTGGGCCAGCATTCTGAAGCAGTTTGGATTGGTTGAGTTAGGCCATTCCTTGCAGTTGTATTTGGTAAACAGAATTGTGGTAGGTATTCGGTGGTTTTGCTGGCGTCCTTATTTGGGTGTTTTAGTTGGTGGTGGAGCCACGGGGTAAGATTCATAGGTCTTGGTTTCTAATCTTCTGGTTGGTTCCGAATGTTATTTTGTCAGAAGTGTTGGGTATGGGATCAAAGGGGTGATGCCCCCACAGTCTCCCGTTTCCTGTTTTATTTATTGTGCCTCAGTGGATGGGATCAAAGGGCAGGTGACCTGCAGTCTCCCAATTCAAACTTTATAGGTTCAATACGGAAGGTGTTGTTGGTGAGGATCTGACTGGTGATCAGTTACAATGTTCCACAGTAAATGGGATCAGAAGACAGGTGCCTGTGGTTTTTCCGAATGTGAAAGTACAGTCAGCAGTGGGCTTCTAGCGGGAAGAGATCCAAGGCGACTCCCCTTTCAGTCTCTCTGCTTCCTCCGTAAAGTCGTTCCTTGTTTTTAGATGTTTCTCTTGGGGAGCATTTGATATGAATTTCGTCGTCAAGTTTACAGAATATTGATGTTGGGCGTGCAGGATCCAAGGGACACACCCTTTTGGTCTCCCGGGCACCTCCGGGCAGTAAATCGCTGCTCTTTGGAGTGTTTGACAAAGTCGTCAGAGGAAAAAAGGTTCCAGGTAGCGTGTGGAGTCTGAAGTGCAACAGGCTGGATCCAACAGTCGAAACCTCACGGTCTCTCAGGTTCCGTCGTATTCTACTTGGAGGCTTAGGTTCTGAGAGCTCGAACTGTGTCCATGGGGTGGACGTCTGCACAACTGCGTGCTACCGTCTGAGGGGCTGCCAGCGGAGATAGCACGGGCAAGGGTTCGTCTGAAGGTTTCGTAAGTACGGCGGGCAGATTGATTGTCTTGTGCTATCTTGACAGCAGGTGAATGGTAAATATGTTTGGTGCCGCCTCTGATTGTGGAAAGAGAGGGTGTTCACAGGTAAGAGCGTGTGGACCAGGCGTAGTTGGTCGAGTCAAGTTGTCAGTTCAGGGCGTGGGTAGTAGAGTGTGACTGAGTGGTTCCAGAGGTACGTTGAGCAGGAGCAAAGCCGCAGAGCCTGCAGAGCCCAAAGACCAAAAGACTCTACGACCGACTCTGCGGCCCGCTCCGCGGCATGTGATGGTATTCGAAGAGGGTGAGCGGCAATAGCTACAGCAGTAACAAAAAAAGAGGACTGGGGGTCTGAAGCAAGTCAGGAGGCAGTTTGCAGTAAGCTTTAGAGCAGAGACAAAAGACTCTGTGTCCTCTGATGGTATTTGAAGAGGGTGAGCGGTGTTAGTCAGAATTATATGCAGTATCCTTGGGAACACTTTACTCAACTAAGACTCCAAGTGACAATACAATTTCCCCTTTGGTACAAGCCTGTACTACCCAGTTATAGTGGTAGCAGTAGCGGAGCAGCCAGACTTATCTCAAGAGTAAGTGAGCAGTACAAGGAGTTACACAAAGGGGCAGCAATTACTATGTTTCAGGCAAACACTGGCTCAAGGTTTCTAAGTAAAAGAATATATATTTATTTATTCCACAGTTGTATAACATTTCACTAGTCTAAGCAAGTCAAAAATCACAATCACAAATACACCACACCACTTCCCTAAAATTCCAGACAAGTTAAGCTCACAAATGAATGAAGTGGGAGCAAAATGGCACTCCAGCAATTTAAAAGGGAGGGAAAGACAACTTTTTTTTAGAGATTAGGCAACACCAACAGGTAAGTAGAACAAGAGAGACTACAAGGTTAAAATCAGATAGAAAAGGCTTTGGGACAAAGTCAATGGTTTAAAAGTCTTTTGCTCATGATAATAGGTTCAATGTAGTTTGTGGTAAAGTTTGTGTCACAGATTCCGGATGAGGTTGGTTGGTAGAAAAGTTGGTTCAAAGAGAAGAGAAGGACAAGCCCTCGGATTGGAGAAAGATTACAAACACTTTCACCGCGGCTCATCGAAATGGACAACTGGATTTGCACAGTACCTTAAAACGGAGAGGGAGCTGTAGCTGAGGTGGATGTTCCTGGTGGTTCCTGCTGGCTCACAGTTCCTGAAGTGACTGTCAGACTGACAGGAAGTAGGAAGACTGGAGGGTCCTGTGCCACCCAGGGAAGAAACCAGCAGCAGAGCAAATCACCGAATAAAAGGTGCGCTCCTTAAAACCCAAACAGGGTCTGACTTTCCTGGCTATCCGGCCCACTGTAGCTCTGCACAGTGAATTCGACCAGAAGAGGGGTCCTGTCTTGCAGTTTGGGCAAACTGGTTGGTCCCACCAGCTCAAGGGAAGACGTTTCCTGGAGGATCTTCTCTGTCTTCGGATTTGGAGATTTGGACCTTCAGGGCTTCACCAGGTGGTTCAGTCATGTAGGGGTCCTCTTCTTCCAGTTCCTCATTGATTCTTTCGTTCCAGTGGCGACTCTGCTCTTCCAGTCCCAGAAACCTGCTTTTTATGCAGTATTCACCCATATCAAAAATAGACTCCAACACTAAAAGATTTCTCATTCCTTCATAAGTGTTTACTCTGTAACCTTTAATCCAACCATCTAAGATTTTCAAACACTCACATACCCAGGTAGCCCAAGGGGTACCATCATGCTTTTTGACGGTCCTAAACCTCTTAAGGTACTGAGAAAGGGTCTTCCCAAATCTAGCAATTAAAGCTAGCTCCACACACTCATAATCCATCATATCCATCTCCCCCAACTCCATTATAATATCAGATGCAACAGAGGGTAGTCTAGAGAAGAGCCAGTGAAGCAATTGATTCCCTGTGAGACCTTAAATACTATGGTTATATTCAAACATTGCCAACCAATCCAAAATATGAAGCTTAACCTCATACATTCCCAAAATGTCTTTAGGCATATGGGGTCTCTTAGGACTGGAAGAACTAGAAGACTCTGGGAGAGAAGCATTTTCAAGAGACAATCTTTTCATTTCAAGTTCATATTCAACTCCATTTCTCTGAGTTTCAGTTCTTGTTGTCTTTGTTCAGTTTGAGCATTTAAACGTTTGAATTCCAGTTCAAGTCTCATTTTCTCTAGAGCAATTAATTCAGGACTGAGTGTAGGATCTGTGGGGATCCCAGTGGACAAGGGTTGAGGTTGCTGAGCAGGTAAGGGAGCAGAGAGACCTACATTAGGAGACACAACTACTTCTTCCAACTCATCATTAACAAACATAGCATCATCTTCAATACTTTCCACATTTGCTAAGGAGTCCGGCATTTCAGATTTCAGACCCACTCCCTAGACTTTGGTTGTTTAACAACTGTTCAACTAATTCACTCTTGTTGCTTTTGGCAGAGAGTTTCCTTTCTTTAAACATGTTTCTTAAATAATCAGCAGTGTAACTCGGGAGGGTCTCCTGACTGTGGATTTCCATATCAGACATGATTAATTTTGCTTTTTAGTGATGTAGCCTTGTGGTTAGTTGATCCAAGGTAATAGCAGCACTCCTACTGTAACCACTTTACTTTTATCCCACTGCTGCCACCAGTGTTAGGCAGAATTATATGCAGTACCCTTTGGGAACACAACACACAATTAAGACTACAAGTGACAGTACAATTTCACCTTTGGTACAAGCCTGTACTACACAGTTATAGTGGTAGCAGTAGCGGAGCAGCCAGATTTATTGCAAGAGTAAGTGAGCAGTACAAGGAGTTACACAAAGGGGCAGCAATTACTATGGATCAGGCAAACACTGGCTCAAGGTTTCTAAGTAAAAGAATATATATTTATTTATTCAACAGTTGTATAACATTTCACTAGTCTAAGCAAGTCAAAAATCACAATCACAAATACACCACACCACTTCCCTTTTATTCCAGACTAGTTAAGCTCACAAATGAAGTGGGAGCAAAATGGCACTCCAGCAATTTAAAAGGGAAGGAAAGACAAAGTTATTAGAAATTAGGCAACACCAAAAGGTAAGTAATCAGGGCAGTAGAACAAGAGAGACTACAAGGTTAAAATCAGATATAAAAGGCTTAGGGCCAAAGTCAATGGTTCAAAAGTCTTTTGCTCAAGATAAAAGGTTCAATGTAGTTTGTAGTAAAGTTTGTGGCATAGATTCCAGATGATGTTGGTTGGTAGAAAAGTTAGTTCAAAGAGAAGAGAAGGACAAGCCCTCGGATTGGAGAAAGATTTCAAACACTTTCACTGCAGCTGACCAAAACGGACAACCGGATTTGCACAGTACCTTAAAACGGAGAGGGAGCTGTAACTGAGGCGGACGTTCCTGGTGGTTCATGCAGGCTCATGGTTCCTGAAGCGACTGTCGGACTGACACAAAGTAGGAAGACTGGAGGGTCCTGCGCCATCCAGGGAAGAAACCAGCAGCAGAGCAAATCAACAAATAAAAAGTGTGCTCCTTAGAACCCAAGTAGGGTCCGACCTTCCTGGCTATCCGGCCCACTGTAGCTCTGTACAGCAAATTCGACCAGAGGAGGGTCCTGGCTTGCAGTTTGGGCAAACTGGTTGGTCCCACCAGATCAAGGGAAAACGTTTCCTGAAGGATCTTCACTGTCGTCGGATTTGGAGATTAAGACCTGCAGCAGGGCTTCACCGGGCAGTTCAGTCGTGGTAGGGGTCCTCTTCTTCCAGTTCCTTGTTGTTTCTTTCATTCCAGTGGCGACTCTGCTCTTCCAGTCCCAGAGACCTGCTTTTTATGCAGTTTACCCCCATTCATACAGCCTGGCTGTCAATCACACAGCAGGGTGGCTGGCCTGACAAGGCCAGTCCCCTTAGCCAATCAGATAAGAGTGTGTCTTGGGTTGGGTCTAGACTAACATGCGCCTTAAGGAGGGCTTCTGTGCAGAAGCCCACGAAAAGACAGCGATCAAAGGAATCATCCCCGGTTTGGCGCGCAGAGGAAAACACGAGAAAGACTTTCACAAAAAGAAGTGGTGACTAAACCCAACCAGAGCCAAAATAAAATGTATTTGGTCAAGCAGGTTTATGTTCGAGGCTACTATGATAGCCTGGGTCAATTCCATGTTTATATAAGATAATCGCAATAGAAAGGTTAGATAGTTACCACTGCCACCAGCCAAGTCTTAGTGTTAAGGGAGCAAAACAAGTCCCAGGAGGCACAGAAAAAAAGGGATAAGAGCTAACCCTTTCCAATACTCCATGTAAGATGGGGTGTACTGGGTCTGTGGTTTAAAATGACTATATAAAGTTAATGGCAACTGTAAATCTTTCTGGGGGACAGGAGTCATCCCCAGAAAAATGGAGTCACTGGGAAGTCTCAAAGACAACACTGTGTCACTGCACTAAAGGTGCTGTGTAACACACACAAAAAGTGGTGGACATGGAGTAGGTGAGGCCCCAGTGCCCAAAATCACACAAACAGCAAATATACAAACAGTAAAACACATGTAAGAGTGGGAAAAAGGTTCACACTCTTACCAGGTGGAAGAAATAAATCCTAGAAATCCAGCAAACCTGCTGGGGGACTCTTTAGGTAAGGGAAATCAGCCATTTATGAGATTTCTCCCTAACAAGTGGCAACAGCTACAGCAGTTGCAACAAAAAGAGGACCGGGGGTCCAAAACAAGTCAGGAGGCAGTTCGCAATAAGCTTTAGAGCAGAGACAAAAGACTTGGCAGTTCTTTATAATACAAATGTTCATGAGTGTATGCATTACACTTACACTATTTTCAAAGAACATGTCTGGTCCGTGTTGTTTAGTATTCAGAATGTAACTCTAGAACATGACTGAACTAGCATGGTTGAGAACAAAAGCCAAGCACTCTACTGAGGGGTAAGAGTGGCCGGTGGTTTATATCTTTCCAGGCCCCACTCTTAGAGTCTTCCTCATACAGTCATATTTTCTTAACCTAAGCACTTTTCAATATCCCATTCTATTTCACAACCCAAGACAGGCTCACTAACCCTCCAGCACCTACCCTTATACCCCACCAGACGGTTGTACACAGGCATCCCAACGCGGCTTCTAGCAAGTTATTCCTGCCCCGATGAAACAATTAACTCTTTCATAATTAAATGTAGTCTGCCATTGCTGTTTAGTACCCTTCGATCATCACATAATAATACACATTTGATTCACTATGATCTTGTCATCAACTTCTGTTCTCTTCCTCCTCAGTCAAGCAGCATAGTTCCACCGGCCTATGATTTATATCTGCTCAAAAAGAAGACTCCTTTGTTAGGAACAGATATAATTATCAAAGTCCACAAATGGTGACTGTGCATCTCAAAAGGGCTGATGCCAAACCTACATTGCATTAGTCAATAGTTCCAGGAATATCCTTAACCACAGTCCGCTACAATGTAAAGTAAAATAAAAAACACTCAGACTCATATTGGATCAAACAGAAAGTACCATTAATGCAATTAGAATTATTTCTGTTAATTTCCATTCACCCGGCCACACCTGATGAGACAAGGACATATTGGCCAGTCTATCACTTATTGTGCCTTATATGCATTTGCTTTCCAGATAGACATGTGCTGTGACTTGCCTACCAATAATAGGAAAAAAACATAATTCGGTACAACTTCTAATGGAGATGCTAGAACACTTTTTTCACTCTGTTCAACCGCTAAAACTGCTGCTGCAACTGATCTCAAACAAGGTGGCATTTCTGCCGAAACCAGATCTAACTCCTTGATTTAATAGGAATACAAGTAATTTCAAGTATGTGGTTGTGTACCACCACTGTGAATCATTTCCTCACATGACAATATAAAATACATCTCTTTTTATAATCTCATAGACCCAAAGCGGGTGCTTCATAAGGAATATTCCTTCTAACACCAGAGTCCACCGCAAGGGTTTTAACTAAATTATTTGAGTATACATTTGAATGAGTTTTACTATCTCAGCACAATCTAACGTCCACTTCTGGCAGTAACCTACTACTCCCACAAATGCTCTCATCTGTGTAATCATCTCTGGCCTTGGGTTTTTTTATACAGCCTCCTTTTGCTAGGGTGATCTCATCTGGTAACCTTCCATTATGTTGTGCCTCAGATAGTGAACTTTTGGTGCGCACAGTTGCAGTTTCTGTTTTGAAGCTGTATGTTCTTTAATGCATTGTCTATATGTGTTGCACTACAGAGTCTGCATTGTTTAATTATTTTGTTGGTTGTCACGTTATGATGTTAGTTTGTGCACAGTGTGGTATGCATGTTTGAGTGGGTCTAACATACATACTTGAATATGGCTCCTCTAAGTGGATGTCATGTCCTCTTTTTCTAAAATATGAGGGTACATTTATGTATGTATTTATGAACTCTTTTCATGAAGACAATGACATGAAATCTATTTAAATATGTTATTGAATGATTGAGTATTATCTATATACGCTGCATTACTATGTTATTCAATTGCCAGTGCAGTGAATACGCTTGACTGTCCTGTTTAAAGGCCTCACATGAGGGAGGTGCTATTAACAGATTGTCCACATACTGGAAAAAACACTAATCTCCCAGGTAACTGTATGTTGTTTAAATCCTTTTTCAGTTGTTGCGTGAAGTAGTGATCTGATCACAAATACTGGACTCCTTTATTCAAAAATACAAATAGGTACTGACTGCCTTAATGTATGGGCACAGAGAAGAAAGGTGAACATAGATCCACCACTGTAAAATGCATGGATACAGGAAAGTATGATGACTGGATTTGGTACCACTGGGAATGATAGGATAACCACTGCGTTAACATCCCTTACATTTTGAAAAAATCGATAAGTTGATTTTCTGCCCTTTTTAACCAGCAAGATTGGGAAGTTGCATGGGTTACTGAGAGGGGCACAGTAACAGTAGTAATACAGGCTTCCAGGAGTATGTGGCAATGTATTTAAAGCAGTTATTTTAATGTGTACAGGTTCATCTGGGTATATATATCCTACCTCATTATCATGAGTGGACCACAAGGAATCAGGTATACAATCACTCAACAACATCAAACCATCTGTTCATTATTTGAAATTAATTTCTGGTTGAGCCCTTTTCTTTTCCTGCAGTGTTGCCAAGATGCCTCTGCAATTGCAGAGGTCACCCACTCAGAAACACTCCATCCGGGGTGCAATAGATGATACATTTAAGCTTACACAGCAAATACCTAACCATGGGATTGGGCTGAAAAGGACTGCACAATGATCAATAAAGTATCCCAGTATGATAGTTAAGGGCTTTGTGACTTGGCATATGATAGGAGTGTTTGAAATACTGATAGTCTTAAAAACAACTGTGGAAATAGGTATATATGCAAAAGCATCAATTTGCAGGGCCCCACATGGTCATTGCTGGGCTGGCTGCCCTGGGCAGCCACCCAGCTGTCCAATTTGAATTGTTGGGACCATTGGAGGGCCCGCTAGCATCTAATTCTTGGTCTATCCCCAAACCCCCGCTGTGGTTTTGCTTGTGCATTCTGCATATGTCCCTCCAAGCTCTGTACCTATAAGGTCATCAACTTGCTGTGAAGGGTCTTCTGTTCCTGTCACACAATGATTCACAACTGCCACTAGCTCCACTAGTGCTTTTGTTTGACATCCATAGATGCTTATGGTTTTCTCTGGAAATTAGGTAAAAGAGCTATGACAGAACAATTAGCTATCAGTTCCTGCTCACTCTCATCTGGCTTAGTGATGCTGACATGTTTGAAAAACACCACTTTCAAGCTATCTAAACAATCTTCCAGGTATTCACCTTTGTTCTGTTGACAGTTCGATATTTTATCATAATCTGTTTCTCTCTGACATATCTTGAAAATCGTTTCTACAATGTTCTCCCTCACATTCACTAGGGGATCCTGGAAATGGCCCTAAACGTCACTCTCACAATTCTGACGGCAGAAATGCCCAAATTTCTTTTTAAACACCCACTTTACACTACATATATATATGGGGGGTATGGGATATTATAGTAATATGGGGATAGGGCTGTGGGGGTCTCCCCTGCGTATATATGTGGTGTAAACAGGGTTTAATAAAAAAAAATAATAATAAAGTCAGCATTTTCGGCTGTCGCAATTATATGTGGTCACAGTGATCACATAGATCCAGGGATCCCCAATCCCCTGATTAAAGGCTGGCCAGTTAGCCTGTTCTACAAGCCATTGCCTTACTTCAAGCAGTGTTATTATACTCATGAGCTGATTCATGTCTGCGAGGAGAGGGATTGTAGCATTGTAAATCTATCTGCAATTCCTCTACAAAATGTTGCATTTACTTCCTAATAATTGGGAAATCCTTTGCCAAATTTCTGACATCCCTGGGAGTCTAATGGATATGTAGTGTAATGATATGTGGCTGCAGTCACCATTCTTCATTGGGGAGGAAGGATGGCTCAGGAGCAAAGCATTTGTCTTGGAAGCAAGACAACGCAGCTCAACACAGGTTTGAATCCCAGCCCTATTCTTAGAAACCACTCGCTGGTAGCAAGCACTTTATAAAGAACAATTATAATTACAATTACCTGCTGGCACTTATCTAAGAGGCACATGAAGGACCCTGCAGTCTCTTTATTCACTTTGCCTTCCCTCATCTCAGATAGAGTATATGATAGAGTAGAGGGACAGTGAGCTACGAACTTGGTAGAGTCTCTCTCAGGGGCCATCCACCTATGAACAGGTCAATGGGCTGTGTTCGTGCGGGGAGAAGGATTCCCAGAACCCCCTTTGTTTTGCATATTAAGTAAATTTGGGTCTCACCCTAAGTTACATGGGGAACCAGACGTGGACCCCTTGCTCATTGTTCTTAGAGAGGCACAGCTCCACCTCACGGATGATGCCCAACAAGGCTGAAACATGTGTATGGAGTTGCTGTTGGTACTCTTGTTCAGAGAAGAATTGCCTAGCATTCCGGCCATCCACCCAAGAACAGGTGAATGGGCTGTGTTTGTGCTGGCAGAGGGATTCCCAGAACCCCCCTAGTTTTGCATATTAAGAGAGAATTGCCTAGCATTTTGGTGCTGGACTGCTCCTGGGCAGGACAAAGACTGATACGCAGGGACATTTCTACTCTATGAAAGGGACAGTGAGCTAAAGACTTAGTACAGTCTTTCCAGGGGCCATTCACCCAAGAACAGGTCAATGGGCTGTGTTCCTGCTGGGAGAGGGACTCCCAGAACCCCCCTTGTTTTGCATATTAAGTAACTTTGGGTCTCACCCTAATTTACCAGGGGAATCCGGATGTGGACCCCTTGCTCACTGTTCTTAGAGGGGCACAGCTCCACCTCACTGATGATGCCCAACAAGGCTGAAACACATGTATGGGGTTGCTGTTGGGACTGTTGCTCTGAGGAGAATCGCCTAGCATTTCAGTGCTGGACTACCCCTGTGCAGGACAAAGACTGATATGCAGGGAAATTTCTCCTCTGTGAAAGGGACAGTGAACTAAAGACTTGGTAGAGTCTCTCTCAGGGACCATCCAACTAAGAACAGGTCAATGGGCTGTGTTTGTGCTGGGAGAGGGATTCCCAGAACCCCCCTTGTTTTGCATAGTAAGTAACTTTGGGTCTCACCCTAAGTTACCAGGGGAATCCAGAGGTGGACCCCTTGCTCACTGTTCTTCGAGGGGCACAGCTCCACCTCACTGATGATGCACAACAAGGCTGAAACATGTGTATGGGGTTGCTGTTGGTACTCTTGTTCAGATGAAAATGGCCTAGCATTTCGGTGCTGGACTGCCCCTGGGCAGAACAAAGACTGATATGCATGGACATTTCTCCTCTGTGAAAGCGACAGTGAGCTAAAGACTTGCAGAGTCTCTTCCAGGGGCCATCCACCCAAGAACAGGTCAATGGGCTGTGTTCGTGCTGGTAGAGGGATTCCCAGAACCCCCCTTGTTTTGCATATTAAGTAACTTTGGGTCTCACCCTAAGTTACCAGGGGAATCCAGACGTGGATCCCTTGCTCACTGCTCTTAAAGAGGCACAGCTCCACCTCGCTGATGATGCCTAACACGGCTGAAACACGTGTATGGGGTTGTTGTTGGTACTCTTGTTCAGAGGAAAATGGCCTAGCATTTCGGTGCTGGACTGCTCCTGGGCAGAACAAAGACTAATATGCAGGGACATTTCTCCTCTGTGAAAGGTACAGTGAGCTAAAGACTTGGTAGAGTCTCTCCCAGGGGCCATCCACCCAAGAACAGGTCAATGGGTTGTGTTTGTGCTGGTAGAGGGATTCCCAGAACCCCCACTTGTTTCACATATTAAGTAACTTTGGGTCTCACCCAAAGTTACCAGGGGAATCCAGACAGGGAACCCTTGCTCACTGTTCTTAGAGAGGCACAGCTCCACCTCTAACAAAATAACTTAGCATTTCTGCAAACATATCTCACTCAGAAATCTCACACAAGCATCTCTCACACAACAACCCGCACGCACTTCACAACACCGCAACAACACATAAGCAACACCATCAGCACACGAGGACTGGCATCGACCCAATACTCGCACCAAAGCTCATCACCCGGTGTATACCGAGTTGAAGCTGCCAACAGAACACCACTCCTCTGACTATCCTACTCCAGCTTCACCTACTAACCCATCCCACCTACTCATTTACAGATCCGCCAGATCGCCTGGGGACCAACTCCGCTGGTGACAGCGCGCGGTACAAATACCTTTAACATTTAACATTTAACCTCACTGATGATGCCCAACAAGGCTGAAACACGTGTATGGGGTTGCTGTTGGTATTGTTGTTCAGAGGAGAATTTCCTAGCATTTCAGTGCTGGACTGCCCCTGGGCAGTACAAAGACTGATATGCAGGGAAATTTCTCCTCTGTGAAAGGGACAGTGAGCTAAAAACTTGGTAGAGTCTCTCCAAGGGGCCATCCACCCAAGAACAGGTCAATGGGCTGTGTTTGTGCTGTTAGAGGGTTTCACAGAACCCCCCTTCTTTCGCATATTAAGTAACTTTGGGTATCACCCTAAGTTACCAGGGGAATCCAGACGTGGACCCCTTGCTCACTGTTCTTAGAGAGGCACAGTTCCACCTCACTGATGATGGCCAACAAGGCTGAACCACGTGTACGGGGTTGCTGTTGGTACTCTTCCATCCGGGCTGTGCAGGTGAGTGGGTGACCCCCTGAGCACCTCCAGGCCTTGACCTTGTGCCCCTGTAGCGCCCAAGCCCCCTCCCACTCCCCAGTGCAGGCCACGTCCCCTCCAGCTTCCCCTTGTGCCTGCCTCCGTTCCTCCCACTAGCCCTGATAGGCTGCAGACATCCCCGTGTGTTTACCTTACCTCGACCTGCACGCCACTTCCATCCGGGCCGTGCAGGTGAGTGGGTGACCCCCTGAGCCCCTCCAGGCCTTGACCTCGTGCCCCTGTAGTGCCCAAGCCCCCGCCCGCTCCCCAGCGCAGGCCGCGTCCACTCCAGCTTCCCCTTGTGCCTGCCTCTGCTCCCTCCCACTGGCCCTGATAGGCTGCAGAGATCCCCGTGTGTTTACCCCACCTCGACCTGCACGCCACTTCCATCCAGGCCATGCAGGTGAGTGGGTGACCCCCTGAGTCCCTCCAGGCCTTGACCTCGTGCCTCTGTAGCACCCAAGCCCCTGTCCGCTCCCCAGCGCAGGCTGCGTCCCCTCCAGCTTCCCCTTGTGCCCGCCTCTGCTCCCTCCCACTGGCCCTGATAGGCTGCAGAGATCCCCGTGTGTTCACCCCACATCGACCTGCACGCCACTTCCATCCAGGCCATGCAGGTGAGTGGGTGACCCCCTGAGTCCCTCCAGGCCTTGACCTCGTGCCCCTGTAGCTCCCAAGCCCCTGCCCGCTCCCCAGCGCAGGCCGCGTACCCTCCATCTTCCCCTTGTGCCCGCCTCTGCTCCCTCCCACTGGCCCTGATAGGCTGCAGAGATCCCTGTGTGTTTACTGCACCTCGACCTGCACGCCACTTCCATCCAAGCTGTGCAGGTGAGTGGGTGACCCCCTGAGCCCCTTGACCTCGTGCCCCTGTAGCTCCCAAGCCCCTGCCCGCTCCCCACACCACTTCTTTCCAGGCAGTGCAGGTGAGTGAGTGACCCCTGAGCCCGTGCTCTGCTACACCTCGCCCTCCAAAATCTCGGGCTTTGCCTTTTGCTGCCTCCAGGCCCCGCGTGCTGCCTTGCAGAACCGGCTCTCCCCGTCGTTCCTCCCCGGCCGTAAGCCTGCCTCCCAGCCCTCCCCCTCCCGTGGTTGGTTGCCTCCCTGGCCTTACCTGTTCTCCCCTGGGTAGCCCACTGACCGGCAGCCCCTGCGGCTAAGGGCCCAAGGACAAGGGCGGCTCCCACATTGGTGGTTCCAAGATGTGTCTGCAGGTGTCAGCAGGGGAAGTCAATGAAGCCACCAGACACCGACAAAACTGTAAGTGCTGGCATGGGTGGGGGGGGGGTAGAGCAATTACTCTACTCCAGAAAGCTCCTGCCACTCTAACTTACCTTTCAATGGCCTAGACTGCTACAGACCTACACCATGCATTATTAGAGATATGTGACCACCAGCCTAAACCTATTCACGGCTGGACAGAAAACACTGCCTGCAGTATAGTTTTAACTAGTACCATACCCAGAGAGAACCACAAAGATTAGCCTGCGCCAAATCTAGACAGAAATGCGATTGTTAGCATATGTGATTCTTAGCATGCACCAAATTTAGAATTCTCAACCTAGCTTGCGTCACATCTAGATAGAAATGTGATTGTTAGCATATGCCACACTTAGATGGAATTCTCTAGTTTAGTATGCGTCGCATCTAGACAGAAATGTGAATGCCACACTTAGATGGAATTCTGAAGTTTAATATGTGCCAAATCTAGACAGAAATCTGATTGTTAGCATATGCCATACTTAGATGGAATTCTCAAGTTTAGCCCACGCTGCATCTAGATAGAAAAAAGATTGTTAGCATATGCTACACTTAGATGGAATTTCAGAAATGTGATTGTTAGCATATGTGATTCTTAGCATGCACCACACTTAGAATTCTGAACCTAGCTTGCGTCTCATCTAGATAGAAATGTGACTGTTAGCATGTGCCACACTAGTATGCAAATTGGAACTTTAGATTGCATCGCATCTAGATAGAAATGTGACTATTAGCATGTACCACACTTAGAATTCTGAACTTTAGCTTGCGTCGCATCTAGATAGAAATGTGACTGTTAGCATGTGCCACACTAGTACGGAATTCTGAACGTTAGCTGGGGTCGCATCTAGATAGAAATGTGATTCTTAGCATGCACCACACTTAGAATTATGAACCTGGCTTGCGTCGAAACTAGATAGAAATGTGGCTGTTAGCATGTACCGCACCTAGTTGGAATCCCACAATTGCAAGGACAGCAATGCCAACTAACCAACCAACTAACAATTCCATCCCTCTGCATACACCTCTCACACTATAACCAAACACAACCACGAGCCTAAAATGCAGCAATCCGCACAAACTTCACAACAATGCAACAACAAAACAAACCACACATAGACTTGCACAACAGCACACGACGACTACGGACCATAAAACACCCCAAGCCCAGCCAATGGACTCACCGGGCTGAGGCTGCCAACAGCACATCACTGCTCTCTTGCACTTTTCCAGCTCATTCCCACTAACCCACCCCTTCTCTTCCCCTTTTTCAGAGCCGCCAGAGCACCAGGGGACCACTTCGGTGGTGATAGTGCGCGGTACAAATGTCCTTTAACATTAACATTAACATATGAAGGAGGCACATCCATCTGCATATGTCCCCTGAGACACCTTGACCTCTTTATCCCGGTTCTACTGGAGCAGAAAGTAAAAGTGGTACAAGATCCTCAGGTAAAGCTTCCCCTTGCACTAGCTGCCCTGGCTGTGGTTACATTACAGCTGCCTGCATACTAGTAAAGAATTCAACTGAAACACGATCCTGCTCTTCATGTTCATCTTCTTTCTCCTTTTCCAAATGCGTGTTCTTTCAAACTGCCCCTCTCGTTCTCAAGTATTGTATCTGTCCCTACAAGTGGTCATTCACCTCCCGAACCCTCTGACTTTACTGTCACTCTTTCATGCTATTGTGTCATCCAGCCATGTTGCAAACACTTGCCATTGATTGTTTCAGTGTAATGTTCTTCTTCTTTGTCACCAACGCCCATTTAAGGGCCCTCAACCTGTTGGTCAATCTAACGTCCCTTCAATTGGAAATGTGTGTGTGCATTATGCTGCATTAGAAAATGCCTTTGGGGGTTCCTCCACCTGTTTTGGTTGTTCTTTGTCCATTGCTGTACCTCTCATTACCACGAGCGCAATTCTCACGTGACACGTTACCCAAGTCCCCCTAGTGCATTTACTCATTAACTCCACTCCTGCTTTCCTGATAAAGGAGGGTCTCAAGTAAAAAGAGATATCATCGAGTGGTCCTGATAAGTGTAGAGATTCTCAACCTGAAAGAGCTCATCTTTCCCTATTTAATCAAGCTTCGATACTCAATAACCACATGACTCCCTTTAGTTCATATTTGCTCTGTTCTAAACAATATCAAGGTACAGTTAACATGGGGAGGTTCTATGGGGAAATCCTCTACCTCTTGGACACAAATACATTTGGTCAACCAGAAAACACAAACTACAACCAGCCTACCAACTTGTTTAATCCCAGTGCATTACCAGGTTTATTGCAAGGTAAAGTAAGAGACAATCAAGAAAACCTCCACTGTAAAAGTGGCAAATCCCAAGATCAGTACAATGCACCATACCCAGAAACTCCAACCAATGGGGTCATATCCCCTAAACAATTCCCCACCATATTTGTCCATCCCCTTGTCTTTAAAAGTACTCTTGGTTCCCTGTGTGGGACCATAAGCATGCTCACCATCCTGGTGTCCTCCTTGCGATAGCCCTGTGGAGTTTTTACCAAGGAATCCTACCTTTTCTTGAGTGTGCATGGGAATCTTCAAGAGGAGGAAACGCAGGGTCTGATGGCACACAGCATTACATAAATCTATGAATGTGACAGAAAGTATCAACAGATTAGAAGGATGAACAAGCAAGGCCTTTATCTTCACTTCTTGCAAGAAACTGACAGCATCCCATCCCATTATACCCCACTCCCAAGCCAATGCCTTTAGCTCCCCAGTTTACCTCCTCTTGTACCTCCAGGCAGGCTCAATCCCATGCATTCCTATGTGGCTCCTAGTCAGTTATTACTGCCCCCAAGAGAAATTGAACTCTTTCATAATTCAGTTTAATCTGCCATTGCTCTTTAATACCCATTGACCATTATATGAATATACACATCCGGTTCACCTCAATCCTCAGGCAAGGAGCATAGGTCCACTACCCATTGGCGTATATCTGCTTAAAAAGAAAAAAAATGTTAAGACTGGATATAACCAGCAAAGGCCAAAGATGGCTTCTAGCTGTCCTTCACACAGTGCCCCTATGCATCCCAAAAGTGGTGAGGCCAGCACACTCTAGGGCACCTGCTCCATCATCAGATTGTCAAGGTAAGCATAGCCATTAGACAATAATACAGGGCATAACCTCAACCATAGTCTGCTATGATTTAAAGAAACATTTGGACTCTTACAGGAGTACTTGAGAGGGAGGGGGCACTACAACAAGGCAAAATATTGAATTTCAAATCAAACTATCATGGTCTGTTACTTTTTAAGAGTGCTTAATTGTCGTGATTCCTGTAACCTTCTAGATAGCGTATTTTATATGTTAGAATTATCCATGTATCAAATTCTTTGTCAGCTTCATCAGAGATTGTTTGGTTACTTAAGTACTGATGTCTTGGAAATAAAAAAAGTGTATGTACATGGTTTTCAGTGATGTTTCTGTGGATGAAGAGGAGCTGATACCCTTGCTGTTTTAGGCCCATAGACGGGAAATGATGAGGACCCTTCAATTGTGGATCCTAAGATGATATGCTCTGGTACATCTTCTGTACTGCTGAAGATGTACTAGAGCATATCATCTTAGGATCCACAATTGAAGGGTCCTCATCAGGTTTTGATGGTCTCCAACTCTGCAGTTAAAGGACCAGGGCGCCCTACATGTGCCATGTGACCCACTGTACATAGGCTGCTGCAACAGTTAGCTGAAAAATAAAACATCTCTGTTTAATGCATATCCATTCTGTATCTTTCTCTCGTGTGTTTACCTCTTCTTGTGAGCAAGTTGTAATCTTTAAAATATGGTAAGCACATCATATGTGGCCATTATATAGGTGGAGATTTGCAGTTCATTGGCAGGCAGGAATGCGTGATCTCAATGTCAACTGGGAATGGAGTGTAGAAATGGGGTTAAAATTATGTACACACGGGGATGGTTATTTACACATGTGAATCTTTCTCTAACTGGCTCTCTGAAGATTATCTCTGTGCTTTTAACACTGAATCAAAATACTCAAATGTGTCTTCCTCCAAAAATGTGTTGGGAAATGATTTAACCATTGATTCTAAACCAATCCCAGTTCCTGAAATGTACCCTCACCTGTCCCATGTCTCAGATCTAACATACTATTGTTACTCCATTTTTAGTCTAGATTGTGAAGAAACAAAATCCTGAAAGCAATCTTTTGGTACTGCTACTGGTGGTGGTGAATGAAAGGGAGCTGGCCGACAATGAGAAGGGAGACAGTGGGCCTCATTACGAGTTTGGTGGTGTGGCCAAACATGGTGGTAAGGCAGTGGTAACACAGTTACCACTGCATTACCTCCTCATTACCATGGGTTTGGAGGTAAGGTAGAGGAAAAGGTTCCAGCAGAACGATGGAGGAAGATTTTCTGCTTTACAGATACAGAACGGCCAAATCTGCAGAATTCCACCAAATTCCCAATGTAGTCCTATGAACTAATGCCACCTACCATCACTTTTAATCCGGCGGTGATTCTGCCAGACCAAGTGGTGGTAACGGTAAATGTGTTTGGTGGTATCTTGGCAGATGTACTGCCAAGACACTTCCAAACTTGTAATGAGGCCCAGTATCTTTGACCCATGGATTCCATTGTGTGGCTGTACTCAGAGTGTGTAGTATAGAAGATCAGAGTGTAGGAATAGGGAAGGATTATAACAACTCCATGGATTTATGTTGCTATTTATTAACAACTTTGACTTCCAGAAACATTGCTGATGTGGTAAGCATGTAAGCTTTATGTCACTACAACACTGAGTAAGATAATAGAACACGTACTTTAATCAAGTATGTACTCTCGTCTACATTTTATCTTGTTGAGTTCATGAGAAACACTAATTTGCAAACACAGTCTTTATGGTACAACACAGTGAGCATTTTGGTGTGTTATTCTGAATGCCACTCTAGTGACATTGATTTTCACTATCCATTTGTTCACATTACAGGCCACAACACAGTTTCCAAATTGTAAACAGGGTGCCTCAATTTTCCTGCAGCAGCAGTCTGAGGAATTATACAAAGTCAGAAGGAAAGGTGAAGTATCTGATCAAATCTGGGATGCAGTCAACCGTATAAGGACAAACATTAGATGGTCATATGGTCCACCTAGAATCAGCAACATGACTTATATCTGGGGCTCAGCTGATCAACATGAACATTGGGGAGATTCCCACCAGTGGGACTTTCAGTAAACTCATTAGAGACTCACTAATACAACTAATACATTGAGTAATGTCCACAAGACAAATGCTGCAATTAAACAAGTAGATGATGGTGAGAAACCTCTTCTCCAGGTAAAGATGCAAGTGATGAAGGATTGGAGCATCCCCACAACCCAGGCACAGGTTTGAGCTTTTTTAGGTATCGCCTGGTACTACAAGTCTTTCATCAAGGGAGAAAGGCCATTGTGCTTTCGCCGAATGATGTGACTTCCAGAAAAATGCCTAAGAAAGTCACCTGGTCTGTTGCCTGTTAAGCAGCATTTCAGATTTTCAAGAATGGTTTGTGCAGGGCCCCTGTTCTAAAAATACCAGATTATGGGCAGGAATTAATTTTACAGACAGATGTGTGGGAATTCAGAATTGGTGCAGTCAAAGATACACTTTGAAGGGGCCATGTGCCTATGTTAGCAGGTGCTTGTCAAAATAAGAACACAATGAAAAATAGGCATTTGCTGGAATTTGTGCCATGCATAAGCTGAAAATCTCCATTTGTTCTGGTTTTACTGTTCAAATTGAACACACACCTCTTATGAAACAGATGGCCATGCAAGGATCGAAGCCAACATTGCTGTGTTGTACTATATCCATACAGGAATCAAATGTGGCCATAAAGCATAGACCTGGATCCCAGCACTCCAATGCAGATGGCCTCAGTGGGTATTTTTGAATTGAGGATGAGAGTGACACTTAGAATGGTAGTGCTAAACAGTTTTGAATGGGGTGTGTGTGTGGTACAATGCCATCTGGCAAGGGTAAAAACCCTGATATTTTGATTTATTTTATAAATGATAAAATGATAATAATTCTATTCAAAAAGGGGAGACTGATAATCAGATACCCTTTCATAAAGCTCCATGCCAAAAGCATAGTGTATACACATGCGCTTGCTGCACGAGGATCCTGACAACTACTGCTCCTGCTCTTCAGTGTCACATGGCCGTTTCAAAGGTCACATCCAGGCAGTCACTGTAGCCAGAGGAAACCATTTTAACTTCTACAACACTGCTTCCAAAATGAAATAATTGGTGCCCTTATCTGCTTGGTGGAAGGTTAATATGTAAGTGTTAGCCATACACGGTTGTGGTATAATCACTGATAAAAGCACATCATTATTGAAGCCACAAAATATGATAATATGATAGAAATATCAGCCCTATTATCCCAGACCATGTATCTGAGGACAGTGTATATTTATTGTAGCCTGACCGTCTGCACTGCTCCCATTGCGACAATTGCTAGGATGCAGTCTTCCTCTGATCCCAGCATGAAGGGCAACATTAAATCTCCCAAATAAGAACTCCTGGTACCCTGCTTAAAAAGTGTCACTAACATAGCAAAGGCCAGCCTCTACCCAGGGTCCTGCACACCTGCGTGTCTTTGAAGTTACAGGCATGGTAAGGTGGCTCAGTAATAGGTGCCAGACAGGGAAAACTTGTTCTGAGAACGGAGCTACCATCTTGCTTTTCAGTGGGGCTCTCTTTCCTTCCCTCTTACCCCCTCTGTTTCCTGCAGAACAAGACACTCTGGATATGATGAGAAATGTAAAGGTTACATGTTTTAGCAACATGGATCGGACCCCTTACAGCAGGCTTTTGCTGTCCAGTCCCCAGTGACCAGTTGCCTTTATAAGAATGGTCTATCTCCTTCCTTAGTGCTTTCTTTCCTGGGCACCAAGAAGTATATAGCTCTGGATCCCTTTTGTGAGTGCTTTCAATTGCAGAGTCCTCTGCCATAGAGGTGAAGACAGGTGATCTCAAAAGCAGAGGAAAGCTCTGCTCCCTAACCATCCACAGGGCACACTCTGGGCAAAGTGCTGTTTAGACCGAGGCCTGTAACTCTACTATCTACACTGGAACCAGGCTCCTCACTGGAGGGATTGGAACCCATTCATGTGCTAGCCTAAATCCCTTGACTGGGAAGAGCAGAGTAAGAAGGGCTCACATTACCCTCGATCCCCTGTATTGGTACTCCCAGCGACCAGAGGACCAAGAGTATCTGGAAAACTGTTTGCATAATTTCAAACTGCTTTCTAAACGCTGTGAATGCCCTTTGAGTGACAGGACCTGTTGTGCTGCTTTTGCCACTCTTGTATCTCCAAACTGATCACCTGCATCTTAACACTAGCTCGATGCCGCAACACATCAGCAGCGCTCATCACCACCTCAGTTTTAACATTAACTCACTGCTGTGCAAGGCTTTGTCTTTCTGCATCTTCGAGAACTGCACCGAAACAACAGGACCTTGCCTCAACCCGACTAAAACCACTGGAAGCCATCGTATCATGTATCGACTCTACCCTGGGGTAACCTCATCTCAAAACAGCTCGACCACCAACTGGAGCCTGTTGGACCCTTCAAACCGCATTGCTTCAAATGCTGCATCGGACCTAACAAATCTCTACTTTTAAGATGACTCAACACTGACTCGCTGCCTGTATCAACGTGACTCGCCACATCTCAAATACAGTTCAACCACAAGGACAGCACAGAGAAGCCCGGTTTGGGAATGTTGAGAGGCCATGTCCCACTGGTCCACTCTATAGGACCCTAGTGACTTTTAAGCCAATTTTTGTAATTTTCTTGAAAATACATAACTTTTAAAATGAATTGGGTCTGCAACTGCTTGCCTGATCACCCCTGTTCAAGTACCCAGAGAGCTATTCTCTACAAGTTTTGCATTTTTGGTGTTATTTTCACCGGTGTGGATTTTGGTTTGTGTTTTCTGGTTAGTTATTTATATTTTGATTGTGTGATTAAAGTATATATATTTTTCATAGAAACATGATTGGACATTCTTTTCTTTTGGAGTCTTTGCCCTGTTGCTGGTTGGATTGCTACTGTTATCAATGCATACACCCTGGGAGTACAGCCTAACCTGGGTCCATGGTACAACAAAAGGTAAAGGAGGTAAACCCCCTGCTGTGTCTGTGTTACTTTACTATTGCATTACTGCTGTCTTAGTAGTAGTATGGGACTAAGTAGGCGTTTTAGCCACGACTCATCCCTGTACTCCTTCAGATCATTTTGTCACAGACTCCCTGCTTCCCACAGTTTAGGAATGTTCTAAGGCACACTGGGCCAAACTACCTTCTACTTCGATACCATTCCCGCACTTGTATTGTGGTCACCTACTTTTGCAGTTGAAAGTGCGTGATATAAATCAGCTACATACAGACATAATTACCGACCTAGAAACCTAATGTTAACATCTAGGGCTATATTGCAGAAAAAGTGCACCGGTCCAAATGAAAAGTTGCACAATATTAGCACTAGGGCAAAATGTGCCCTATTGCTAAAAACACTGAAACATACTAGAAAACCACTGCACCATGACAAGTGCAGTTTGTCATATTATAAGCACCAAGGCAAAAATTGCCCTGGTTGAAAAGGATACGTTTTCACTACATTTTTGCAGCAGGGCAAAGTTGTCCTAGTGCTGCACTTGTCTTGGTGCAATGGGTTTCTAATACGTCCCAGTGTTTTTAGAAATAGGCCAAACTTTGTCCTATTGCTAATACCATGCAATTATGAACTAGCACCGGCGCAAAGTTGCTGTAATCTGGCCTCAGAAAAAAACATTGCACTGTGTCTATTTCCTTTAGCCCGCAGTTTTTGTTTTACAGTCCATGCGAACATAGCAAACAACAAGCCAAAAGTAAAACAATATATGAACGGATTATAATAGAATCCTTCCTTTGTTTCACAGGATCTTCTCACCTCTGTGCCATTAGTGTCGATCTGTTTTAGAATTGTGTTTTTAACAGTTGTTGTTTTTTGGCAAACACCCATGCCAAAAAACAACCTTTTAATAAATATTAAAAAGTTACACAAATGCAGACAGTGGCAAACGAATGACTATAGTTCACGTGAATAGTTGTTTACAGTATTTCTAAAAGCTAAAATCGATTTTAGGTTTCCTATCTCAATTGGAAGTTATTCACAGAAATCATCTTCAAAAAACAAGAAAAAAAACGGCGAAGTCACAGCTGCTATGATTCACACAGCTGGATGAGGAAACAATTAGCAGGTGATCCATGTCAGATTTCAAGATTCTTTGACGTCTGTGGGGAATATATTTGTCCTGAAGATCGCAGAATCCTGACCCGATGGCCATTTGTAAGAGAAGGCAGGATTTAAAATATATTTTTGCTCAGACAATTTCTTTTTCTTTTTTTTATCAAAGAGTACAGCGACTCCATTTTTGTACCTGACAATACAGTGTTCATGTGCTACATATGAAGCTTTGCCTTAACAAAGTCGTCTGAACCCAAATACACCGACTTAAGGGAGTGCAAAACCAACAGTTGAAATTCACAAACTAAACATTGCAGTTTGATTTTGCAATTGCGAAAGCCAATGCGCCATGTACAACCTCTTATAAAGAAGGGCGCAGAAAGTGGATTTACGATCCAAATCCCCAGATACCATCGGCTGATCCTCTTCCTGATTGCAGAGGCACCGCTACACACCTAGCAATCCGAACAAAGGTAAGGAAACCGGCACAACACGTACACATTCCAGAGCTGGTGATGGGAAGACTAAGGTACAACACAAACTTTGTATTTGGCCCTGGTATTTTTCTTTGAAATGTTTTCATTTTTTTTTTTTTTACAGGTGTGTATGGAGGACAAAGGATCCAATAAAATGGACACTATGTTTCTGGCCCAAGAAAAGAAACACCCTGTACTGTAATTGCACCACTTGATGATTGGATTAACCATCATTATTATTGTATGAACACATTACACAAAAGTCATTGCCCCCAAATCATCGGCCTCCAAACCACTAATAATTCAGCCCCTTCAAACAATGTCATTGTTGTGCATCAATATTGCAAATATCTTCCTAGACTGCTTACACACCAAATATAGCTGCAGATTCCACAACACAACACTCTGTGCCACCACCTTTCCATTGCAGCTAACTTCTCCCCCAAAGTGTGTGCATGGATCACCTCATTTCTTCAGGAAAGGGCTATGAAAGTCTTTTCCGACTCAACGTGTGCCACTCCCAGTCACATCAAATGTGGGGTGCCTCCGGGCTCTTGCATCGCGCCCACCCTCTATAACCTTTTCACAAGGCCTCTTTTCAACTTGCTCAATTCTCTGGGCATCTCATACACCAACTACGCTGATGACACCCAGGTGCTCATCCCGCTTACAGGTGACTATGAGGCAGACAGGACTACCCTTAACTCCACTTACTGTACCATCCAAGCCTGGATGGCAGAAAATTGGCTGTGCCTGAACAGCAAGAAAACAGAACTTCTATTCATTGGTTCACCAATCATTCCGGGTAACCTGGACAAAAACTACTGCTCCTTCATTATTGACAATATATCCATTGCAATATCCCAATCAGTCAAGACCTTGGGAGTCTACCTCAACTCTAATCTCACTATGAACAAGCAGGTCAATGCCATTGCCTCATCTTCGGCATACTATTCCAAACTTCTTAATGCAGCAAGACCTTTCTTAACCTCACAGAACTGCCTTTCCCTTGCTAGGGCTAAGAATGGTTCAGGATTGGACTACTTCACCCTCTCCTTGGTGGGACCTCTGGCAAAAACATTGCTAAACTCCAACTAGTTCAGAATAATGCCCTCACGGTTGCCACAGGATTCTCAAAAAAGGACCACATTTCCAACCTCAGAAGACAGGTCCACTGGCTACCCGTGAAGGAGAGAATCATCTTTAAAATCCTTTCCCTCATGCACAAATGCCTCCATGATCTTGGACACCCCTATCTGGCTCAACGCATATCCATGCCTACCCCCTCTAAGCCGTCCAGGCTGGCCTACACTAACCGGATCTCCATGCCCAAAACCCTTAGAGTGTGTGCAGGTGGCTCCAGCTTCCCAGCCATGGCTGCCACACACTGGAACGCCCTACCTACACACCTCAGGAGCATTCACTCTCACCTAGCCTTCCGCAAAGCCATCAAAACCAGGCTATTTGTTTGATCGGTTAACATCAGTGCACACTGAGCTTCACCTAACTGTATTGTATTTTGCATCTGAGCACCTCTGATCCTCCACTCTGTAGCTCAGTAACCACATTGTAACCGTAATCTTCAACATGTATATTTCCTCTTCGTAACTAAGCAATTACAGTCTCTAAACACAATCTTGACTAAGCACATTTCCTGTAAAAGCTCCTCAATGCCTTTGGGTTGTAGTGTGCTATACAAATCTAAAAAATAAAAAATAAAATAAAATAAATTCCAGAACCCTGGCGCCGATCTGCCCAATGATTCTTACTGTGGCATGGTATGTTTGATTGCGCATTAAGGGTAAAACATGATCAGTGTCATTATGTGGCTTGACATGCCTTTATTGGTGGCATCAGTCTGCATATATTTTTTTTTTTATTTATTTTTTTTTTTTTACTGTGGCATGACATGTTTTAATCAATGGTAAAGCAAACAGGATAAATGTTATTATGGGGCAAGACTAGTCTGCATTGGCACAACCTGTCTGGATATACTTTCTTGCTAATGGCATGGTTTATTTTACTGGCTGGAAAAGCCAATAGGAGTACGTTCTAACATGGTAATACTGGCATATATTGGTGCATCCTGCATGGCCATCCGTAGGCACAGTCAGCATGACAATATTTGTATACTGGCATATATTGTGGGCAAAGGCATCATGAAAATGCACCAGTGCACTTTTGGTGACTTTCATCTATTGGATTTCTCCATGTGTCACATACAAATCTGAATGCAAACTGTGTGTTTTTTTACCCCTTGTTTCCACAGTGAGGGTGCTGTAGAATGCACCATTTTAACCGGTTATTTTTAAAATGTTCTCTGATTGAGAACCCTCCAAACACATAATGGCTGGTTTAAGCTCCCTTTCTATGTTCTGTCACTCCCACACATGTGTGCCAATCGTTTTCTCTGCTCCATTTAAAAGATTCTCCACCCACCACTATTCTAAAATACCAAGATCCTAAAATACTTCACCAAATAAGTTAGAAGCAGACAAAAAGATATATATATAGGCATCTTTGATGTGCAAGTTGTTTGAGTGCCGCAGACCCTTTACCAACTTCTTGAGTGGACAACTGTAAATACTGACAGCAGTTTGCACAAAAGGAAGCATCGGACACAGAGGTGTTTTTCAGATATAATCTTATCCTTCATAAAAAGAATGCATTACAATTTCTGTGGAAGATTAGTGGAAATAGATTACAGACAATTATAGCCATGAACATTGGGTATCAATTCAAAATATCGCAAACCATTCCTGTGATGCCCAAAATGCTGCATTTTAAATTTAACAGCTCCATTTCACCGCAAATACATGCAGCGGGGTGGGTTAAGTTAATAAAAAATGTGGAGAGGTATGGGGGCTGTGGGCAGTCTCCCTCCACATATACATACAGTGCAATGGGGCTAAAGAAAATAAAAATAGAATTTTGAAGTTTGGGATTGTGTTTGCACAGTGAACACATAGATCCTGAACATTGTATCCAGTAGGATTGTGTGTACTGAAGTCATGATAACAGGATCAATTCGATTAGCCGTGAGGGTTAACCCTCATCAACAAGGCCCAAGACATTATTCCAGATGGAAAGTATGCGCTCACAAATGAGAATTTCTAAGAATTAAAGGGGACAGCTGTTTGTTGACTCCTCCCATTCCATTATCATCTCAGGATCGGGGTTCTCATATGAGAGGAAGTTGTTAACAAGCTTTATTTCGGCTTACACGATGAAAGCACAACAAGAAAAATGCATACAATGCAGTATAAACTGTATCTACTTATCACATAAAATGCACAACATAACAAATACAAGCGTCAGACTATCATTACAGAATTTTAAAAGAAAAGGTGTATGTCATGCTCTCAATAATTTACATGTCTAAGTTGCTGCTGCCTAAAAACAATTCTTCCTGAGTGCAAATGCTTTTATTAAAAGGTTGAAACTGCTGAAAAAATACTTGTATAGATGGGTTATTCTTAAGTAGACTGCTATCTTGGTCAGAATCCATAAACCTCTCAGTGTTCGCCCCATATTTCTATAACTGTGGCATGAAGTAGCCTCCCACCATTTACAGGTTTCTTGTCTGGGCAACTTCGCCAGCCTGCTCATCTTTTGTTTCACTGGTTTCTTTTCTTCAGTAAATGTGAGGGAATTCGAATTTATATGTGTAGGTGTTCGTTCATTAAGTAAGGCAGAGCCTTCTGCAGCTTTCTGTTATTCTTTGACTGCCATAACTAAGAAATATGAAATGTTTCAGCCAGGAGAAAAGCTGTTGCATATGTCTGTTACATTCATAAGTTTATGAACCTCATTTTAATTTTAAACAACTGATCAAGTTAGATGCAATGGGTTCAATGGTTTTGTGTGATGCTGTAGAGGAGATGTTTTATCAGATCCAGAGAACCTTGACTCTGACACAGAGTAATCCAAATTGGATGTTTATTATCCTGAATTGCCAATCAATCCCTCTGTCACTCCTCTGACGGTCTTTACTTTGAATCTAGTGATCCCTAGTTCAATGAACATTTTTTGTAGTGTTCACCCTAGCCACTTCTTCCTTTGATATACCCTCCCAAATACGCTGCACATGCAAACATGGCATCCCTTTTGCAGGCCATTTTATAAAAAATAAATGCTTTGTTAATCTGTCTAACCAAATGCTCCTTCAATATCAGCTTCAAGTAGGCGGATTGCAACTGAACATATTCAGTTGCCACAAATGCAAACATGCCAACATTTTAAGATGGTTTTTGATAGGCACACACCAGCGTAGCTTGCAGCCTCCATCCTGTGATAAGAGATCATTAAAGCTTCTCCATACTTTCCCAGTGTTTGTGAGGACTACAATCTAACCCACTGTAGGACAGGCCTAAAGGACTGGAATTCTGATCTAACTCCAGCCGTACTATTGCATTAGCCAAATTCGGTGGGAGGTGTAAAAACGTTTTTAAAAAAAATATGTTCTGTTATCTCAATTTGTACACATGTAATATAACCCGAACGCTCTGAGCTGAAAGTTGATTGATACTTAGGTTTCATGTTATAAATAGTCAGTGCAGGAGTGAGTGCCCCATTACCATGCGAGTATTCCTTTCGATTGTGTGGTTTGCCACCGCCGACAACCTTTCAGTGTTTCTTGTGAAACAAACACCTAAATATTCATCGTTTTTTTATTGTTCAATGCTGCCATAGTCAAGAGTCAAGTCCTGGGTGCAAGAAGTGTGAGTAGTGCGAAAATTGCAGTCAGCATGGTGAGCACAAGGGATGTGGTGAGCATGGAGAGTGCAAATTAATGTAGGGAACACAGCTTACATAATACAAGTTTTAGATAGTATCGTAAAAATGATTTTCAACAGCACCTGAACAACTTTCAATGAAGCTACCACAAAATTACATTCGGGCATAGATACTATGAACAAGTTGATTAATGCTTAACTTTACCTCTCATCTTGCTTAACTTGCATGAAATCAGAATATCCAGACATTATCTATAATGAAAATACCTATCCATAGCCACCAAAAGACCCAAACAAATGTTTCTCAGCATACATGTGAAGGATCTGAGTGAAGGAGTAGACAGGACATGGTAAACATTCCCGGAAACATTTAGATACATCAGTGGCCTCCAGCCAAAATCATTGTTATTGAAGGGATTTGCAAAGCATTTTGCTTCAATAATTGGTCCAGGGAGCGTACATTCTTCGGTACAAACACCCCTGTGTTTTGTGGGCAACGGGTTTTCCCCTCTAAGTACTGTAGTGTCACCAGAGCATACTCTTGTACATAAACCCGCATCTTGGTCTATGAGACTGAAGATCTATTATTTGGGGAACAATGCCTCAGCCATGTTGTTACATTTGTTACCACTTACTCACCGCTAAATAAAGCTGTAAACATGCTAATGAAAATGTTCTCCCCATAAGGTCTTCACCAGCACAGTTTTTTACAATTAAAATATCACAATTTTGCAGACAGAAAAGCAAATGCCAAGGTAACTAGATTAATGATGTGTTTGCACTCGAAGAAAACTGCAAGAGCATAGATGTGTATAAATGTATTTGCAGCCAATACATTAAATACAATTGCCAAGTGGATAACTGATTACAAAATCTCGTCATGCTTTTAAAGACTTAATAGCAAGCTATTATGTGATGAGTAAACATATGCATACACATTGCAGTGAAACAGAGTTAAAGGAACAGCAATTCTTTGTTGCTAAAGTTCACTTACTTAAACACGTTTTTGCAGCAATAAAAACAAGTAAGTTACAATCACAGAGGATATACAATAAACAAGTAAGTTACAATCACAGAGGATATACAATAAACAAGTAAGTTACAATCACAGAGGATATACAATAAACAAGTAAGTTACAATCACAGAGGATATATACTTTGACAGAAATGTGTCCGATCATTTTAAGAAACGTAGGGCAAAATACTTTAGTGCCATAACTATTGTCTGTTGCAAACAATGATTAACCGTTTCCTTTGATAGTACTGTGACAATATTGAGAAGATAATGCTTTTATTCAATATAAAAAGGTTTGCCGAAAACAACCAAGATATAAAAAGGTATGCTATGGTAATAAGGAAATTAAATTGAGACATTTCACAAAGGTATTTAATCCACAATTATCCAGTTTGGAAGGCACCCTTCTTAAATATGCATCACACTTCCAAATCGGCATAAAACATATACGTTGTAAATGATTACATGTTTAGTGATCACATTTACACAAGGAATATATAGAAAGTTATTGTTGAAATCAAAACAAAAACAAACTCCAACCAACCAAATGCACCATGATATGAGGAATCACACTTTTCCAAATGTTGCATCTCTCTTGAACACTTGACCTGCTTTACCAGTGAAGTCACTCATGATGCCATAAGTGATGATTTGTGATACCATCAGTGATGTCATTTACAATGTCATCAATGTGCTTACATGCCACACAATGGGGGCATCATAGTTAAGGTGGCGCAACTTCAGCACATGCTGAATTTCATGGGTTTTGTGATGTTAAATCAGTACCTCAACTTCAACTAAAAACGTTTCACTGAATGTATTATATATATATATATATATATATATATATATATATATATATATATATATATATATATATATATATATATATATATATATCGCCGCCTTCAGACTCACATAGGGACACCTAAAGTTAATAACATTTGATTTTAGTGATGGATTTGACAGAATCTGGAAGGCTATTAGGTCCCCAGCCTGAAAAGTTTAGTAAAGATACATACAAAAATAAGAAAGTTATTAGGAAGACAAAACTATTTTTTCCCCAAAGTTGTGGCCTACTTCCCTTCCATTTTTCCATAGACAAACAAGGTCAATGTTTGCCAAAGTGAACAGCCCAAACTGCTGGGCCAATTTGGACCAGGTCTGAAACAACTTCAGCACAAAGCATTGACTCGCGATTCATGCCTGGTTTGGGGTTATTCTGTGCAGTTGTTATTTAATGATTTGACAGAGAAGGGGGTGCCCCTTCTCAAAAATAGATAGCTATATCTCTCGGATTTACCCAGAACTAGGTGGTTTTAGAAATGAAACAGCCGCCACCTTGTTTTTCTCTCAATGCGAGTGATATTCAAGGTTACAGCCGAGGATATGGGAAAATGAAGCGCAGGAAAATGCAATTTGCAGGTCAAAAACAGGCGAATGTAGAGGTGGTTGGTGGCTTGAGGGCACCAAGTGAAATTTGGGAGTTGGAGGGGGTCTACGAACTGAGTCTGCAACACAAAGCTTTCTGTTGCCTCACCTATAGTCACAAATAGCCGCCATCTCAAAGCAAAATGTGTCACAGAAACAGTGTGTGTTGTGGGGGGAATGGGAGCAAGCAGGGCAGGTGAGGAGGCCATTCGAGGAGTGGGATTAGCTGGCACACAGATGAGGGGGGCACTTGATGAAAGCCTGGGGATAATCATGGCTATATTCGAGGCTGTAAAGGACTACCGATAGCCAAGGATACGTGTAGCTCAATGGCAGCGGTTACAGTTTTTGTTTTAAAGATATTATTACAGATATAATTAGGTCAGGGGTGAAATATCACTGGCCAAAGCCATCCAGATCACCCATCCATGCAGTAACCATGACTGACCCTGCTTAGCATCAAGGTGAAGAAATGGTCAGCCTCCTCAGGCCATGCTGCCCGATAAATGAGCAATCGTTACGAGACCACTTTGAGAAATGGGCAGGCCCTTTCATTGCTTGAAAGCTAAGCAGAGTCATTCCTGCTTTGAAGCTAAGCAGGGTTAGTGCCAGTTACTGCATTAATGCACGACCAAATGTGTATCCAAATGATTTTATTTTTTTTAAACCTTGCTACTGTCAGTCCTTGAAAGTTTTACACGTAGAGACCATTGTTTTGCCTTCTGCTGAATTGCATTCTGGTATTTTTAGTCTCCCAGTCAATAATAAAAATAAAAAAAATAGATATATTAACAGCAACCCTGGGTTTCCTATCCCAGCAGTAACTGAGACCAACCCTGTTTAGCTTCAAAGCGAGGAAGGTGTCAGCCCTCCAAGGCCTTGTTGCCTAACAAATGGGCCTACCTTAGAAGTGCACTTAAACAGCAAAAAACAGCAAAATGGCTGTTCTGACTCCTGTGCACGCCAATATCTGTAAACTGCATTTGCAACAACCAGGAAATGGCTGCACCACCCTGCCACACACATTTCAGGTGGGCTGGAACAGAGTACTCACTGCAGGAATGTTCCAGTGTGATCTGCAACCTTTAACATGGAGTGAAGTGAAAGAGGCAGCATTACTTTGCTGAAAACCCAAAATGCCTCTTTAAAATGTCAGCTTTCAACCTTAAAAGTGCTACTTGGTGCTAAATCCATCCATTTCTCATGAACCACTGTCTTTAAAAAGGCCATGCAATGCCCAGGATCATTTATTATGGCTCAGAGGCCTTATTTGAATGACAGCTTCTGTCAAAAGTATCTTTGAAGAATCAACCAGGGTCTTTGTTTTCATTTTGCACAGGAAACGTGTCTATTTTCTTTACAAAAGTATCAAGAATCAGCTGTTCAGAGAAAGACTCTAAATAGATACATGTAAAAGTGTCTATGCTGCAAAACAACACCAGCACTCAAGAAAAGAACTATAGCTGCAGAAAGGCTGTATTTGCTGGAGATGAAAACCGAACTTAAAGAAATAGTAAAATGTTTTTCTGACTGAAGAGAGAAAATCGCCTATTTAAAAATGCATTGTTGTGTAAAGGCCTGCTTATTTAAAAATGTAAAAGGATTGGTTGCTGGTAAACGTACATCTATAAGCATAACCTTGTGTACACACATCCTAGGGGTAAATGTGTATCTCTGTACAAAAGTGGGGAATTTTAGGCCACATCTTTTATGGTTAATATTGCCAAAATGTTGCAGAAAGGCACAACCAGGTCCCACAGACTTAGGGTTTGTTTTGAAATATGACACACCAAATATGTAACCTGTGTATCTGATTTTTTCAGAGGTTATAACTGCATAAATATGTATTCTTGGCAAAAGTAGATTTTGGTTCCAGTAGTTAGGGGAGGTTTCTAGACATTGTAAAAATCATCCCATAAACATGACATGCATTTTCTGTGATCCAATCAGCTATGGGCAAGGTGGAAAATATGCTATTGCCCAATCCTAGCATTATGGGTGTGGGTAGTAAGCCTGTCCCTACCATATACTGTACTGATGTCATCTGGCAGGATAAATAAGGGCACCTGACAGCACACAAACACACTGATTCCTGAATTTCTTCCTGAATTCCTGCATGGCGTCCTGTTCCTGATTTCTTCATCCTGCTTGATCCTGATTCCAGATTTTCTTTGCAACACCAAGGCCTATGCATTGCTGAAGCTCTTTTCAGCTAGGCCTCAAATTCTAAAAATCCCAAAAACCCAAGGGAAGTATCCTGATCCAGCCTAGCTTGCTGACACTAGATGCATGCCTGCACACTTGCCATCCCACTGATCTGTAGTATCCAGTAACCAGAAGTGCAGTCCAGTGCAGTCCGGTGACCAGAACCGCCCAGCTGATCCAGTTTTGCCAGATTTGCCCAGCTGTCCTTGGTTAGACCCGATGCGTGCGATGACCAGAACCCTTGACGGTCCCAAATCCTAAATTAAAGTGGATTGTAAGTATTAATAGGAATCATAGAAAACCAGAGCATACCTTGCCTTGCCTTACCTTGTCCTATCCCAATCTCTAAACCATCCTATCCTTACCTTAATAACTTGTAACCTTGTCAGAATCCTTATTACAATCCTGTCTTTGATTTATCTTGCTAAGCACCATTTCTTTAGTCATTTTATCTTGTGTAAATCCTAACCTATCAATCCTATTTTGAGTGGTTGCTCTGGTTCCGCGGGAGTGGGCGCTGGTGATCTGGGGTTGAAGTCATGAATCAACTCGAGAGATTACTGTGTCCCTCTTTGGTATTCTAACCTGCATGCTCTGGTCTCGAATAAATACTGTAGTAAATATGTTCTTGTCCAAACTAAGTTTCTTTTCTGTTTTCACTACCCGATTTTTCTAAAAACGACTCTCATTCTACATTGCATATCACCCTCAGGGGGAAATCCTAACTTAAGTGCTATCTTTCCAAACCAGCCAAAAGTGTTCTTTTCTCTGGTGTTTTCCATCTGTGTTGCTAAAGAGTGAATTTAAGTGCATTACATACCTTACTGTCTGTTATTGTCACCACATTGGTGATTGGTGCTCCCTATTAAAAAGTATATGTTTTATTTGAATTTAAAATAAATAAATAAATATTACCTTTACCAACCAGCCTGATTCCTGGTCCATCATGACCCAAGGTATTTGAAAGGGGTGTGATATGAGTGGTGTATCACTCAAAATATTGAACTTATATATATAATAAAATAAGCATTTTGATTGTGCACTGCATACTAGGCTGAGACCAGGTTGTATCGCCTGATTGAAATATTTAACAATGTGCACTTTTCATGTTAGCTTTGTAAAGAAGAATATTGTTGAAAGCCAGACATGGTGGTGAGGAGGAGAAATTATGAGAGGGTAAGTAACTCAGGAGTATTTGCCCACAACGTGGCAAGAGATTTTGCAATCTTGGACCCATCTGCAGTTATTTTCCCATGATTGTGGCTGCTTTTCAGGGCACCAGTAAAGGACACATATGGGTGGACAGCATGATGTTTTTTCAGAGGGTGTACGCAACCCTTTGTTTATTTTTTAAGTTGGCAAGTTTGCCTAAGTGTTTTGTCTACCAGGATTTCAATCAAGCTGCCATGTTCCCAGTGCAGCCGCTTACCCACAAGACCACAAGCACTTGTTTTGGGATTTTGTTTACCTGGGAATATTTCACGACAGATTGCTGGGTTCAAAAAGTTAGCATCTTTTATACTTTGCTAGCATATTTATTGGAACATTTCCTCTCTCATGTTATTTTTCTGGTGTTCATTAATTTTTTTAAAAGTCCAATGCTGTTTTGTCTTGCATACATTTGTCTAAGGAGTAGGTCTATTGAACTACATTTATATATTTCACTTTAAGGTATATGTTCACTTACTGTGGATATACTAATGGGTGCTAGCTTTTGATTTTCGCTATGGGGCAAAAGTACCTGGGCATGTGCTATTTTTGCATCTGGTCATTTTTTCCCCTTTCACATGCTGCTTAAATGCAGTTAGGTAGGATTTTGTGTTGTATGACAACCATCACCAAGAGACTAGCCATAAAACAAGGGGCTTGTAGCGCGCTGCTTAACTAAAGTGTGTGATTCTCGGCAAATAATGCAATCACACAGGGCCGTCACTAAAAACATTGGGAGTTCAAAATGCATGCAATCTTTTATCCATAATAAAAACATAGATATTTTACATCTACAGAGACATCAGGGGTAAAACATCACTGGTAACATGGGTCTCCCATCCATGCAGTAACCAGACCCACCCCAGCTTAGCTTTAAAGTGAGGAAATAGCCAGAGTCTTCACGCCGTGGTGTCAAATAAGTGAAACTAAATTACAAGACCACTAAGAGCAAGATGGCCTGAGGTGGCCTGCCCCTTCCTCACTTTCAAACTAAGCAGTATTGTGCGTAGATTCATATGTGTCAGCTTTTGTCACCAAGAGACAGGCCATAAAACAAGGGGCTTGGAGCACAGGACAGGAAATTTGGTGCAGCCAGTTAGGTGCATGCTGTTATGGCGTGACCGTTTCAACTCAGGTCCCATTTGGGCGCCCCCAGTCAGACGCAGCCAGTTGGGCACAGAGACCTCTTGGCGCAAGGATGTTTTGGCACGAGAGGTCTAAATTGGCATGAACCTGCAGCCACTTTGCATTTTGAAATATGGATTAAACGTGAAAAACTTGTATTTACAACTTTTTAAAACAGGATGGGACATGTATTACACCATTGTTGCAAAATTGAACACACACTAAACATGAAACACATTTATTTACTGTAGCATTATGAAACAGAATGGAAAATGTAGTACACCATCTCTGGACAAAATTATAAAACTAAAAAACAAAATAAATACACATTAATACTGAATGCTGTCTTCAAGAACCCAGGCCTACAGGAGTCTGAGAAGCAGCACTTAACCATTATGCTACAAAGGCTGACTCACACGCTGACACAGCCCTCTTCAACCTTCATCTCTCTATCTCTAACACTCTTGATGTCCTTGCCCTGGTCATGAGGATCCGCTTGAAGCCCAAATCCAAGTCCAACTCTTGGTACTATTCCAACCTCACCACCCTTAAATGCAAGTGTAGGGTGCTGGAGAGGAAGTGGAGGGCATTGGGCGCACCCCCTGAATAACTGGCTTGCTGCTGCTAAGAAGGCAGTGCATACTCTATGTCCTCTCTAAGAAGAGAGCTTACATCCATGCCCACATCTCTGCGGCATCTAACAACTCGGCCAACATTTTTGAAATCTGCAAGGATCTTGGCAATCCTGCTGCAGTCTCTACCTCTTCTGTTCCCTCCCAGGCCCTCTGCATGGCCTTGGCCTCTCGTTTTAACACTCTCTATTCCTCTAACTCCTCTTCCTCCTCCTCCTCTACCACTCCTGGCCTGTTTGAGCGTACCTCTCCTCCTCCTTTCTGCTCCTTTCAACAGTTCACCCCTGAGGGCTTTTCTAGACAGGGCCGATCTATGAAAGTCTCGACTGTTCAACCCAAATCATCAATAACCACATCGAAACCCTAGCTCCAGCCTTGGCCAATTACTGCAATCACCCCTTTGCTACTGGAACTTCTCAAGAACTCCCTTGTGCACCCCCTTCTAAAGAAGCCCTCGGCCGATCATTTTTCCCTTGATAACTATCACCAATCTCCATCACTCCTTTCCTGGGTAAATGCTTGGAAAAGCTGGATATCTCCCAGCTTAATCTACATACAGAATCTGTTGGTTGCCTCCATGACCACCAATCTGGCTTCAGAGCTACCAGAAGCACGGAAACTGCACTCCTGAACACCCTGACCTGCCCTCCAATCTTGACTCTAACGTTCATTCTGTCCTTATTCTCCTCGATCTATTATCTGCTTTTGACACAGTCAACCATTCATTTCTGCTCAATCCCCTCCATGAAAACCTTTGTATTATTGATCAGGGCCTGACCTGGGTGACCTCATTTCTCATCAACCGACCCTCTCAGAGGCAACTGGGTTATTCCCTCTCTTCGATCTCTATCTCTACTTGTGGTGTTTCCCAGGGGTCTAACCTCTCTCCCTGGCTCTTCAACCACTAACTGGCTCCTCTTGCCCACAGAATCGTTACTTTCTGCTTCAATTTTCAGTTTTATTGAACCTGTATGCCCTTTAAGCGAGGTAGAATTCTGTTCGATGGATTGGGATGCAGATCTTACTCATGCACCAATAATAAGACTGACTCAGGAAGTTGGCAAAAACATAACTGTTTAAATTGCAATTGTCTAAAACATGGAGTACAACGGACATCAATGGACATCTCAGCATGATCTCCATACAGTTCATAAACACATTATTTTTATAGTAAAATCCCATAATATGTGATGTCACTACATGGCAAAATAAGAAAACCTACTTGGAGTCGTGATTGGCTTAAGGGGAACCTCTAGGTATACTTTCATTGGGGGATAGGATTGTGATTGGATCTCTAAGGTCAGGTGGACAACTATGCCCACCCATAGTGCAAGTCGTCTTCTGTGTCATAAAATACATGTTTGATTGGCTTTCAAACTATAGGGTTCTTTGCTATTTGGGCCTCTATGATTGGTTGGCACGCTTGTACCCTTCTGGAATATTCCACTCGCTATCAGCACGCAAGCTGGTACCCTAGGTGCTGGAGGGTTGGACTTGACCATACCTCACCACCAAATTAGTCCATCATCCATCATCACTCCTGCTGTCTGCCATTCAAATTATCTTTGAACTTCGCCTTGCAAAGTATCACTGTCCCTGAGAATAAAAGGGAGTGCGAGCATGGTCTTATCTTCAAGTCTCGGTGTACCTTGCCGAAAGTCTATTTTCATCTGGACCATGTGACAGGAGACCATGTTTGAGCTCTTCCTTTTGTATTTAACACTATTAAATTAATCAAACCTGGCACTTCTAGTGTTTTTCAATTACACATCAACAGGAGCTCGCCTCACTTCTCATGTTCATTGTATTTTCTGGAATAGATATCCAGTTTCTTGGCTGCCCCAACCCTTCACACTGGGCCAGCCAGCCTTTCTCAAATCTTCCCTCATCGTCAGCTGTTTCTTCTACCCTGCCACACTTTCAGCCCTTCTGTTCATGGGGTGCTAGTTTGCTAAAAATACCACGTGTAACATCCAGATTCTATACATATATATATTCAATGAAAAAACTTTGTTAAAGGGACGTTATGGTTAAGTTGCGCTACTAAAAACCTATGAAATTCAGTGAAAAAACGTTGTTAAAGGGACGTTGTGGTTCCAAGTAAAACCGAAAAACCACTGAAATTTGGCATTCATGGCAAGCTAAGCAACCATAACTTGTGCCACCACCGTGCACTGCTAAGACTAACACCCAGGACATCAAAGATGACATCACAAATGTCATTGATGACATCACTAATGACATCACATGTGTGTCTCACTCTTTTTTCCTTTACTGATACTATTACTGTACTTTCCCTGGATATGCTCATATTTGTACACATTGAACTTACACTACTTTCCTTAGGGTCTAGTCACAATATGTGATAGTTATACATAGGGAAGTAGTAGCTTTGAAGCAGAGCCATATACTTTTTTTTTTGCAAAGATTGGAGTGGATTCGTCCAGGGGGAGCAAAGTTATAAGCCGCCCAAAAAGTGCTCTTCCTATGGGTTTAGAAACTTAACCATAACTACACAGCCACTACCGTGGCCGTGTAATATATTGGCGGCACTGCCTGCAGTCTATTCACTACGTATAGCCAGCCTTATGATAACTTATTCTACTTGCATTTCAGCATCTGTACAAATGTAAAATGACTTGCATTTTCTTCAGTGCCCTGCATATGTGCAATCTTCATTCCGGACATGAGTTGGTACTCAATTCTTTACTTTGTCATCAGATTCTATAAGGATTATATACTCTCTTCATTGGCATTCTTCTGGGTGTGTCATATCTGCTTCATGTGATGTCAATAGTCCTCTCTTTCATTCATTTTCACACTTCTTCTGGAACCTCCTTCAAGAGACTATCATTTCTCTGCTAGTACATCGTATAGGGCTTTCTCAATGGATACCTTGTTTCAAGGACTCTTCGCATTATAGGTACCATCAATGGCGTTGCGCTTGTCACAATTTCTGGTTTCTAACATATAGGAAGTATGGGGGCAGGACTTCCAGTAGAGGCCTTTGGCTCCTCCTCTACACTTCCCCCTCTGGTTGATTCATCGACCGCTCTCTCATGAGTCTTTACGTCTAGATATCCACATCTGAAAAAGTGCTTCTTCGAAGTCCATATCTTCCCTACTCCTTTCAGAGATCGAGCTGATTTTACATGCTCATCAACACTACAAGTCATGAGACTAAATTGTCTGTTCGGCTGCAGTAGATCCATTTTCCTGCATACTTCTTGTTGTTTCTTTGATACAGGAACTTTGTTCCCTCAGGTGCTAGAATTCTTGCTTCAATACCCTTTCGGATTTCTTCATCTGTCAGCTCACTGTGTCCAAACCCTGACTCGAATCGACCATGATCTTCATTCCTACTGCTTTCTTTGCTGTCTTCTTGCACTGTGTGATTATTATTGTGAACACACAGAATCCAAACATGATCATCACCAACAACATGCCAAGGAACTTGAAGATATTCGTCATCCATTGTGCAACCGATGAGAAGATCGATGCAAACCATCTGTCATCTGAAATATATTCTGTTTCATCTTCCGTCCTGATGTGCAAGATTGTCAGCATCATTATGTCCTCAGTTAAGGTCCCATTCTCTTCATCATGAGAGGGTTTGAATGTGCAAAATGATTCTCAAATTTTGGCACAAACACCTCCATCCATAGTTGTAATCATGTCCAAGACCTATCCATTCTGCAGGATCATCAATCATATGGTTCTCAATTCTTCTTTGATAGCATTGAAACCCTTTATGGTAGTGTTGAACGTCTGCAGGAGCTCCCATCTGGTAATCTGTGACCATTTGGCATTGGCCATCGTCTGGATCCCTGGCATAAAAATTGTCACAAATAGTGCTGAAGTCTGAATGAACAACCTGTCTTCATACGGAATAGAATCAAAGGCTTCCATTGATTTAGCGGAAAAGTAGTTTTCCCTCTTGGTTCGAATGAGAAATCCAACTGATCTCCTCCATCTGCTTTTGGAAACTCTACAATGTTCAAGTCACTCTTTGGAATCACCAATGCTGGGACATGGAAAATTACTATGGAACACAGACCTCCCCAGTCTCTGGGCAACTTCATATTTGCTCTGGATCCACAGGCACAGTAGTGGTCCATTATCAATACTGTTCCATCCTTCATTCCTGGTACATCGAATATTTGATCGCACTGCTGATTCATTCCAACCTTTCTTGTGCCATTGTTTCTGAAACTTAGTACTGCAGTGGCTGGAGGAACTATCTGCAGCGGTCCTCCTTTATCTTCGACCCATGTCAGCAACTTTGCAATGTTTGGCTAATACTGTTGCATTGTTTCTTTGCAGTTTTTACAACTGACTCATAGTATCCTGTAAGTGCTGGCACCCTACACACAACCAGGCCTTCCTTACATCCATCTGGAGAAAGCACTGTTCCCTTGATTTGCAGCTGACCTCACTCCTTGTATCTTCATATTCTTTCCTTGACAATTGAGCTTTTGTTTATTTCCTATCTGATTCATATATCTTATCCCATGATCTCTGGTGTGTGCTCTTGCTCTTGTCTTTCAATCTTGCACATTATCATCTTCTTCTGGAGCTGTCCATTCGGTCAACAAATACCAAGGAAGCTTTTCGACCCTGAAACTGACCTCTTGTATGGCAGAGTGCAAGGTGCTTTGTGGGCTTCTGCTTTTATATCTTTTCATATCTTGGAATTCCACATAGTTTGAGGTAGCAGAGCACAAACATAGCCACGCTCCTTAGAGGTTCTTTCCCCCAACTCTTTCATGTGCTGATACCACATGTTATTCCCCAAATGTGCTGTACTGTCTAGATAAATATTTAACTCATAATCATCTTCCCTTGTGTTTCTCCTGTATCTCCTTCTTGCAGGAAGGGTGCACACATAATGCTCATGAAGTACATCAATAAGGGTCCTTCCTATAGGGGGAATCATAGGAACACTTGTCAGAGACAAGCTTGACCTTAAATGTGTCACTGGTTTAGGGATAATCAAAAATGGCATTGGTCTTTTTGCAATAGATAACTCTGCATAAGTCACTGGAGTGGGAAGAATCAAAGGGACTTCTACCTTACTTGGACAAATGAAAAAGACGTTGAGTTTGCTTACTTTCTGAAACTGTACCATTTTCGACAGTCCTCATTGTGCCTGTGTACTGCTTTAAGGAAGGAAAGCACCTTTTTAATCAGGCAGCCTTGTTAAATGATCAGGTAACTGCAGGATCTATTCAACAATCGACAAAAGTAACCTCCTAATTGCAGGGCCATTTTTAGGATCTTACAGAAAAATAAATATATTAGTACTACGTCCAACAAGAGCACAATAGGCTCGGAGTATGTATACAAAGACAATAAGAAGTAGTCTATGGGCCTCAGCATTTGACAAAAACATGGGATTAACCAAAGAGAAACTCAGTGAGGAATGAATATGGAAACTGCTCCTGTTTCCAGTCATCAATCTTGAACTCCAGGTTTGGCATACTTAGTACACCAACACTTTTTAAAGTCCAATTGAAATATTCCTGTGACTCGAGAACATTGCTTTGAACTTCTTCTATAATATCTATAAAGAGTGGCTGGGGTGAGTCACAGTGCAAATGCACACCTGCATTTATTTAGTCAGCAAACTTCTTTCTTTCTCTTCATCGATCAAGTCTGCACATGCTGAACTTCTTCTTCTTGACTTGCTTCTGAATCAATGGTTGGGGAAGCATCGGCCTCAGCAGGATATGGCTTTACATCATTTAAGTGGATCCATGTGCGTCCCTCTTGGACTTTTACTGCTGAAGGAGTAACGTTCTCGACAATAAAGGGACCACTAAAACGGGGCTTGTGCCACTTCGTTGTGAGTTATGCACTAGGCTAGGACTGAATCTCCCACAAATAATCTAGGTACAGGAAGTAGTTTTTGAAGTCTGGTTGCTGAATGGTCTTCATCTGTGTCCTGGGAATACCCTCCTGGCGCTTGCGCTGATCTGAAATGACAGAGATACTAGCGGTCACATGTCAAATAAGCAAGTAAGTCATTTCCTAACACATTTCTGCAGTCTTCTGGGCATCACTTCTGCTCCTCAATTAAGGAGACAATTGTGTTCTCATTTGCCTCCCTATCACTAGCTCATGGGGTGTGAGGTGGTGGTCCGACCCAGGCTGATTCCTTAATGCACGAAATGCAAGGGGCAGGCAATACAATGATCCCTTCTTCAAAGTCAACTTCCATTTTGCTATTCTCTCTTTAAGGAGACCGTTGAGTCTCTCACATATCCTGTTCGCTTGCGGGTGATAAGCAGAAGAAAACTTGTGTTTTATGCTAAGCAATGGACTAATCTGTTTAAATACTTCATTAACAAAATGAGGCCCATTGTAGGATCTCAGCACCTCACATACTTCCCATCTGGGAAAGACTTATCGGACTATAAACATTGCTGCCCAAGTGGCCTCAGGGTGTGCACAAGGACCTGCTTCGATCCATCTAGAGAAGGGACACCACCACTATCATATACCTTCATCCACTACATACTTTCAGCATATCAACATAGTCAATATGTAAATGCTGAAAAGGACTGTTCGCTCGAGGAATTACTCCTTTGATCATTCGCAGTCTATGCCAGGCAGTAAACTTTTGACATACGATGCAATTTATTACACAAAATGCAACATATTCTAACAGGTTTGGTACAAACCAGTCCTCCGCAATAGATGCTGCGAGGCTTTCTCTAGTTACATACACAGGGTAGTGCAGCTGCAGCTGTTCAAGTGCTACCCTTAACAAGGCTACAGCTATCACCAGCCATCCAGTGCTGTCCTGTACCACAATGCTTCACAGGGGGATAAAGAGCACCCACTTTGTTTCCAAAATTCTTGCCCTTGCTGTAGTGCATTGCCTTGTTCCTCCATCAACTGTGTTCTTGATAAATGATTAAACCCTTCATGTACAATCATAATTGTGACTACTTTTTCTTTTACATCTGGAGCATCGAAACTTGAAATATCTGGTCAATATGAACACTTTTGGCATCTTCGTCTGCGGCTTTGTTCCTGCGAGAGATAAAGTCAGTTTTCATAGTATGTGCTGCTCATTTAACTATTGTGATGGCTACTGGGAGTTGTGCCTTAATAAGCTTGTCCAATAAGGCTATGTGTTGTACTAAGTGCTGTCCGCTTGGAGGTAACCCTCCTATTCCAACGTGCTAGCCCTGCATGCATGGCTGCGTGCATGGTTGACATCACATAGGCAGAGTCACTGTACACAGTTACTTCCTGCCCTGCGTATTTCTGTAGGTTGACAATAAGCACCACCAATTCTGCTGCTTGCGCTGAAAAGTGAGATGGTAGTCTTCCACTTGCTATAACCTCAAATGCACCATCGGTTTCATCCATTTTTGAAGACCCATCAATAAAGAGAATCTCCCCCCCCCGCGCCAGCACATTTTCCTTTACGCGCTGGATGTCGTCATGGAACTCCTCATAGTTTGTGCAATCATGCACATGCTCATCCTCTGCCACAGGCTCAGCTACAAAAGTGGCAGGGTTCACGATTTTACACTAGACTATTTTGATTGCTTGATTCAATATAACTACATCATATGCGGAAGCCCTCTGAGATGTCAATGTGCCCTTAGGTTTCTCCAAAATGGCAAACAAAGCATGCACAACAAACAATGTCATAGAACACCCCATCATAATATTAGTAGACTTCTATATTACGAACGTAGCTGCTGCCAGCGATTGCTCGCAAGGGAAGTGCCCTCTCATAACTGGATCTAGAATCCAACTGTAATATGCCAGGGGTTTGTTCTCCAATGTAGTCCTCTGTGTTAGCACCGCTGTCCTATCTGTCCAATTCGTACGTGAAAACAAAAATAATTCCTCATCATAGTTTGGAATTCCTAAAACTGGAGCTGTCCAAATTGCTTTAATTCTTCAAACCCTTCCTCCATTTCCTTATTTCATTCTATTATGTCCTTATTCACTTGTGCTTTCTTCAGAGCCTGCTAAAATTGGTGTTAAATGAATCGAATATTGTCTGCACTCATCTTCTGTAGTGCTACAAACCAAATATCATCTACGTACTGCAGCACAACACTTTGCAATTCAATGTTGCTTATGTCCATCTGCAGGACGCCATTAAAGATCGATGGAGGCCCACAGTACCTTTGGGGCAAACAAGTGCTCTTCAGCTCAGTTTGGTTAAATGTCAATGCTGTATCCAACAGGATTTTGAAAAATGCATTTTTCAAGTCAATCGCTGTAAAATATTGGGCTTCTGTTGGGATACTACACAATATCGTGGACGGACTTGGAACTAAAGGAAACTCGACCTCTACAATCTGGTTAATCGGTCTCATATCTTGTATAAATCACCACAACCCTCCCTTTGATTTCTTCAAAGGGTACACTGCGGTGTTACACAGTGACTCTGACATCACTAAAATACTTTGTTCCATCAAGGCTGGTAAAGTCTTAAAAATACCATCATCTGCCTCTCGAGAAATCGGGTACTGTCTTGCTGGAGGTAAGATTGCTCCTTGGTTCAGCTTAATATTAACCTCCCCTATTCCCTTCAATAGGCCTATGTCACGGGGGCCTCTAGTGCATAAAAAATATGGCACCTTTTCCAAATCTTCATCTTGAAGATTACTTCATCATCTGATGGATCATCTCTAAACATATCCTTGTCAGTGACATCTGTCAATCTATACCTTCCCCAATGGCAATCACTTTTCTACATGGCATTCCCTCGTCATCTGTCCCATTCGAGCATGGCCAATTCCCCTCACACTATGGCTGCATTCAACTCTAGGGGAATCGTCTGGCCCCCTCTTCATCCATAGGTATCTGTGGCCTGAACAAAAACTCATCAGGTATTCTCATAATCTTTCCCACTGAGCCGGGTGGCCATGTCAACAAAATGCATACCCCATAAAGAAAGACTTCTGGCTCTAATGGCATTCCTTGCAGAGCCATTTGCACTGTGCATGCCAATATAAATTCACAAACATTCATATAACGTATCCATGGAGTAGAACACACTATGCCTTAATCGGTAAAACAATTCACCATATTAAACTTTGCCATTATATCTCATCCTAGATTGCTAACCGGTGTCTGCCTTGTATACAATAATGTATCAGACATGTCACACTCTACTATGGAGACTGGTATTCGTCAATAAAAGAAACTCTGCTTGTAACTACAGAGAAGCCTTGCACATTCATAGCATTTCCCGACATTGGTTACTTTCCCTCTCATATACATTAATGAGTTGCCCCAGTGTCTACTAAAAAAAGAAAAAGATTTGCCTCCTATCTTCACATCAACCCTTGGTTCCTCTTGAGTGTCTGGTGTCACTGATTGTACTGAACACGTCAAGACACCCTGTGAGCTGTCCTATAATGGGTATATGCTTATTCCTGTACCTGTAAAAAAGACTTCCCCCACCGCAATGACACCCCCTATTCTAAGTGTCAATAACTATTGCGTGTTTGCATTCTGCTGTATCTGCATGAAAACAAAGCATGGGTGCATGCTGTGATAGCCCTTGTGGCGGATTCAATGGTACTTGCTGTGGCTGTAATGCCTGTTGTATTTGTGGCACGTGTGCATGATACATTGTCTGATCTTGGGGAACATCATCCCCAGCTTTTGAGCTACCTGCTGGAGGATAAGCTGTACCCGGTCTTGAGAATTGCCCATTCTGTACATACCATTGGCTTCCACATGTGCATGTGATGTGCCCTGTCATTCCATATGTCCAAGATACAAGAGGAGCTCTTCTGAATAGCTCCCCTTGTTTGAATCCTCCTTGCACATTCTGATTATCATTCTGCATATTCTGAAAACTGCCTTGATTATTCTGAAAAGCATCCCTTCCTCTGTAGCCCATTCCTCTGCCTTGTGGCATAAACCCAATCCCTCCTTGATCCATATGGCGCTGATTATTCCCCTGCAATCTACCTACTGCTTGCAGAATTCCCAATCCTTCTCCACTTGTCAGTACCGCCCCTTCTATGGCATACTTTGACAATTTCTTCTGCACTAACTTGGCTTCCTCAAAATTTCTAGCATCTGACTTCTTCATATTTTTCTCTTGTAACAGCGGCTGTGATGCGCTATAGTCAACTGTATCTCTGTCCATGGCTTTGCTTCCATTTCCACTAATTTCTTGAACTGTCTCTGTACCTGATCCGGTAATCCCTGACATAGAATGTGGTAAAATACTGCCACTGATTTCCCCCACGTCTCCCTCATTTCAAGAGTCCACCGTTCCTGAATACTTTGAACATAAGCAAGCAGATCTTCGTCATCTTTCATTTTACATGCCGTAATTGCACATATCTGACGTATCAGGATACTGTACCCTGAGTGCTCTCCAAACATCTGCTCTACAATTATTAAATGGCACTCCATCGTGCACTGTGTTGTGTGCCGTGACACTTGAGTAAACTGCTCTAGTCCAAATGTCATCAGCCCTTTCCCCAAGAATGGCTGCTAGGAGACGCTTAATGTCCCCTACTGCTAAAGTATTTCCTCCTGTCAGCTTTTCTAGCTCATAAATCAATTTCACCACACCCGCCATTAAACTGGGAAGTTTACACCCAAATCCCAATCGGCCCCCATTGTCTGCCTATCCATAGTGGGGATAATGGTTCCTGATTGACTTCTGCATGCCAATGACCTCAGCCTGCTCACATATTGTGGTGACTCTGACTTTTTGCTATGCAATCGTCCTTTAGGTTGCTCTGGATATGCCATGAGATCTGGCGTCCTATCTTCAGGCTGCTCTAGACCAGACCATCTCACTTCATGGTCTGTCTACAGACATTCCTCAGGGCCACATGCACGTTCTCCCTCCTCCCCATGAAAGGTTTCTCTCTCTTCGTCTGACATATCTAGCCCCAGCTAGCATGACTTTCATCCCCATCACCATTATTTAAATCTGTCTGTCTAAGGACAAGGCTCTATGCTCCAGACTGAACAGGTTTCTTTCCTCACTTCTTAATTGGAAGACCAGGGATTGTTCTCCCTTCCCTCTGCTTCCGAATTTGCTTCTTTCCCTTTAGTCTTGATAGGCTTTATCGATCCTCTACCCGGTGCTCCCTATGTAGAAATTCTCATTTAGGGTTATCATAGATGGTCCTGACGTTGCTTCCTGTGATGGGAGGAACTCCTCTATATGGCCCCATGATATACCTGAACTTGGTTCCATTAGCTCTTTCTGAATGTGATCAATATGGCGTTCCCTTTGTCTTCTTTTTGGCTATGTTTCTTCATCTAATTCCCTTTGCCTTCTTGCTTCCTGTCTAACCCTTTCCTCTGCTTGTTTTTAATCTTCCATTCTTTAATTCACTCTATGCTCTTCTTCTTCCCTTCATGTTTGCATTCTTTTATCCCGTAATTTCTGTGCTTCTTTCTCTTCTCTCTTCTTTTCTTGTCTATGTCGGTCTTTGATTGCTCTCTGCCTGTTGGCATGCTTCCTTTGCGCCTCTGCCCTTTCTTCCTTTCTTTGCTGTTCCTCCTGATACATTTGTTCTTGTTTCTGCATATTCTTTCTCTTGTGCTCATCCCCTTTCAGTCTCTTTTCTCGTTCATTGTCTTTCTATCCTGTTCGTCCGGATCTTCCTTTTGCCTAACTTCCTTGATACTTTTCCCATCGAGTTTGAGCAACATCTGTCCACCCATCGTACAAGTGTTACCTCGTCAGCTATATCCTTTTCCCCTTTCCATCTCTCAATCTCTGTTGCTATCTCTTTGATATATTCGGTCATTCACTTTTCTCCTGTTTGTCCCTTAAGATCTTAAAGATCTCCTCCTCCCTTTTACTGTCTTCTGGACTATCGTCACTGCTGTAGGCAGGCGGTTTATATATGGGATTACTATATCCTGTCGCTGCTTTTAGTTCCTTTAACAGATACAATCCTACATCTTCTGTACTATCGCTGTTTACTTTGAGTGAGGTCACTTTTTTACTTTACTTTATTATATTCATATTGCGCTCAATTGACCTGAAAGCATGATGGCACATACAGACAAACAACACCAAAAATATACAACATGAAACATAAAAGGGCAAGATGGATATGATCCATAAAAGACATCACAAACTCCACAATATAATAGGCAGGACTGATAATTAAAATCGATCAATTCAAAATAATATTTAACGTAGAACTCGGTGACAAAAGCTTCAGGTTGCTGATTCTGTTCAGAAACGAGGGTAGGCTACTAGAGCCACAGGGCACCACAATACAGTCAGTGTTTTTCTGAGCTGCACCAGTTATTAATATGAGTTCTACGAAGGACCCTCAGGTCCTGTGATCTAACACAATTGTGAGCCACTTTTAGATTCCGTCAGGCTAGAATTGTATTCTTTAGTGCCTCCCTCGATTCAAAAGGTCCTGGTTGCTCAACGTTGGTGAATCCAGGGCAAAGTTCCTTAGATTAGGGTCCATCATTTTTGCCATTGTAGATGTTTTGTGTCGCTGGTCCTTATGATGAGTAGGCGCCGAGAAGGCAGCAGACTTGATGCGAGATAAAGTACCCTCCGGTGGAGCTTCAACCTCATGGTAGAGAGCCGGTACGACTGAATTCCCATGCAGAGCCAAACCCAGAAACACAGACTCAGTAGGGTCTGTTTGGCATCCCGAATGAAATTCAAACTGGTTAGAGGAGGTTTTCAAGGAGTTTTCCATTCTTTTTGCCTCTAGTTGTGGGGGCTTCTGCAAACTTAGCAGGGGTGGCAAATGGGTTATTGGATCAATTGAGGCCACCCAGGAAGCAATTCCTCAATGTTTAAACAAGCAGCAAGGTCCTGCAGCAACTGGTCCTTACAGGATGACCAGTTATCGGGTGCCAAGGGGATACCCAACCCCCCGTTGGAGTTCTCTGGAGTCTTATTTCCTAGCTGCCCCTCCTTGGTTGTTAATCAGGTTGGCACAGTCTGGACGTGCGCAAGGTCATGGGTTTCTGGATTAACAAGATTGTCGAGATTCTTATTCTCTAAGGGCAGCCCTTTTATCACACCAAGGTAATCAGAAAGCTCAGGTAGCAGAAGCTGTGCATGCATGGAACAAGGTAAAGGAGTAGGGTAGCAGAAGGCTAAACGCCTTCCTTCCTACACTGATTAAGCATCCAATCCTCATGAGGCGGATCCTCCCGCTCCTACTTGTACATTTTCCAAAGCTCCAAAATAGTTAACCTCTACTCCAATTTCTTCGCTGTATACGTAGTGTGCAAGTATGTGGGCATGTGTTGCAAAACCGGTTTTGACAGTGATCCCCGTTGTGGCCATGGCATGAACATCTATTCTGCTGTGGCCTTTACCTACTCTGCACTATACTGTCTGAGCTTAGGCGTATGGTTTGGCAGCGTCTTGCACACATGCATCAGTGGAATAAGATTCCCCGTTGATTCCCCATTGTGACAAGTCTCAATTGACTGTCAATACTTACTGTTAGTTACACAGATACATTTCAGACACAACAAATATGAGCGTGCTCCAACCTCGCCGCTCAAAGCCTCTACTTCTCAATTATCTCAGCCTATCTTTTCAGCCAGTGCCAACAATGACAAAAAATAGGTAACAAGTTTTTATCTCTTCTTTAACACCTCTTCTTACTTACAAAATACACAAACAGACCGACTAATCGATTTTTCCATGGTACTCCTTTTCTCATAAACCTGTTTATGTGCTGCCTATTTATCCCCTTGGGGTTTTGAAATGACTCCTTCTAGACCTGCTTTGATGTAGGAACCCAGGCTCTCCAAAACGCTCCTCTTCATACACTAAACAATCCCCCTGTTACTTTTCTTCATTACCACAATCCCATTCCTTTATTTTATCAGTCCCCTCAATCTACTTACCATTTGCTTTTCAGCTCAAGACCTTCGGGATCGTCTCCCTCTTCAAATCGACCACTGTCACCTTCAGTCGCTCAGCACCTGTGGAAACCAGGAGGGATTTTGGCAAAGAGGGACCCATCCCACCTCTATCAATGTTCTTGCAAGAATTCTATATCAGCCGCTCTCCACAGGAAATTTTGGGAACCTCTGGCTAAATGGCAGAGGGTGTCCTATTGTCCAAAACACTAAAGACCTACTAGTCGTTGGGCCAGAACCATCCTTCCTCTGCTACCACATGAAACTGTAGGCCCTTTAAGTGACCTCCTTTCTCATTGAGCGACCCTCTTAGAGGCAATTGGGGTATTTTCTCTCTTCTATCTGTCTCTACACTTGTGGTGTTCCCCAGGGGACTAACCTCTCTCCCTGGCTCTTGAACCACTACATGGCTCTTCTTGCCCACCACATCATTACTTTCTGCTCCAATTTTCAATGTTATTCAACCCGTAGGCCCTTTAAGTGAGGTAGTGCTATGTGGATGGATGGTGATGCAGATTTTACTCATGCACCACTAATAAGACAGACTCAGGTAGTTGCCAAAAACATAGCTGTTTTAACTGTTTTAATTGCAATTGTCTAAAACAGGGAGTAAAACAGACATCTCACAGCATGATCTCAATACATTTAATAAAAAACATTATTTTTATAGCAAAGACTCATCATGCTTGACTTCATACTATGTGGCATATTAAGAAACCCTACTTGGTTTTGTGATAAGCTTAAGGGGAACATCTAGGTATACTTTCGATGGGGGTTAGGATTGTGATTGGATCTCTAATGTCAGGTGGGCAACTATGCCCACACATAGTCCAAGTCATCGTTCATTGGCTTTCAAACTACAGGGATCTGTACTATGTGGCGGTCTATGGTTCGTTGGCATGCTTGTACCCTTCTGGAATATTCCATGTGCTAGCAACACGCAAGCTGGTACCCAGGTGCTGGAGGGTTGGACTTGACTATTAGCCATCATCCATCATCACTCTGCTGTCTGCCATTCGAATTGTCTTTGAACTTGGCCTTGCAAAGTATCGCTGTGTCAGAGAATAAAAGGGAGGGCAAGCATGGTCTTATCTTCAAGTCTTGGTGTAGCTTTTTGTGGTTGCTTAGCTTACCATAACTGGCGAATTTCAAGGGTTTTTCGGTTTTACTTGGAACCATAACGTCCCTTTAACAAAGTTTTTTCACTGAATTTCATAGGTTTTTAGTAGCGCAACTTAACCATAACGTCCCTTTAACAACGTTTTTTTCACTGAATTTCATAGGTTTTTAGTAGCGCAACTTAACCATAACGTCCCTTTAACAAAGTTTTTTCACTGAATTGCATAGTTTTTTAGTAGCACAACTTAACAATAATGACTTTGACTTTATATACATGTCATATGGAACTGACTAGATCTCTTCTTATGAACTTGATGTCCGCAAACTTATTTAATGTTCGTGGACATGTTCGGAGAACAGTACCACCACCTAAAAACTCTGGGGAGGTATGTGTAATAGTTATATCATAACATAGGAACATTTAACAAATTCACAAAGCAGCACACATACAAAGTATATGTAGTAATACTTAAAAAATGTTACCCATATATGTAACACACTAACTATTCATGTAAATACAATATGTTTTAAAAAGGAATATACCAAAAGAAGATAAAGTGGCTTCCACCATAATTACCTCACAGACGCTCCACAACCAACAGCAAGACCAGACGTATACACTACTGATTACATATCTCAACAGACATAGTAAGTGCACTTCTTTTTACTCATATATTTATAAACTTTCTATATTAGAAAAAAAAAACATATTACTTTTTTGTTTTCTCACAGAAATGTGTAGTACTATCGACTGGCTAGAGGAGCTTTTCCCACGAGAGGAAATGTTAGAAAATAGTCCACCTAATGGTACACACTTTACTATATAAACCAATTAATAAATATTATTTTGTATACATTTAACATATACATTTTTTTTTTATTACAGACCATACAAAAATTCAAAGCATCTCACAACAACAATCAGAGGATATCACTCTACAGCAGATTCATCAAAAAATGGACGACCTTATGCAAAATTTTATGGATTTGAAAAACTTTGTGGAAAATCATGTGAAACCCCCAACAGCACACCATTGTCCAACCTGCACTTGTCCCCCCTCACCCTATCCCACGCAGTTAACCCCAAACCCTGTCTATGGACGAAAGCGTTTCGATGAGATTTCCTTCCCTTCTTCACCAGATCCCAGTTATCTAGAAATCCCTAATTCTCCTGTTTTTGTTTCCGTTTCTGCCCCACCTTCCCAGTCATAATTGTATATATATATGAAAGAAAGTTACTTTTCTTATATTGTGTTGTAATTACTTTCAGTTCCTTGTAATAAAACCAATTGAGGTGTCCACGGACACCGCGGTTGTTCGGAAATGTTCGTAAAGAAACAAAAATGTAACTGTCCTGAGGACACTACATCTGTCCGTAATGTTCTCATGCAAGTTCAAAATGTTCTAAGAACACTCGTAGTGTCCTGAAATGTTCGTAAAGAAACAAAAATTAAAGTGTTCTAAAGAACACTATATCTGTCCGTAATGTTCGCTATCAACTTAAAACTGTCCTAAGAACACAATTGGTGTCCTGAAATGTTCGTAAATAAACGAAAATGATGTGTCCTGAACAACAGTACAACTGTTCGTAGTGTTCGCTACCCAATTGAAAGTGTTCTAAGAACACAATTGGTGTCCTGAAATGTTTGTACATAAACTAAATTACACGTGTCCTGAAGAACACTATATCTGTCCTTACTGTTCGCTACCAAGTTTAAACTGTTCTAAGAACACACATGGTGTCCTGAAATGTTCGTTTCACGTGTGACGCACTTTTAATTACTTCAGAACCCGAACAGTGTCCGTAGGACATCAATGCGCATGCGCTAACCAATCTCCGTGCACTTGGTGTCCTGCGGACAGGCGCTTCCTTCGCAGACTAGTTTGCAAACAGATCATATGACCGCGCCCATGCTCATCGTGTGTCCTGAAATGCGGACACTGTTCGTGTCCCGGAAAATTTTAAAAGTACATTTTCAGTTAATCCATAATATTTTTCAATAAAATCTCACCATGCCACAAGTCCCACATAGCAATCTTGAGTTTCTATATACCTTTTGAAACTTTCCGATCCTTTTTTTGTGTTCGATCTGTCCGCGCACAGTGCGCATGTCTGCGGACCGCGCACAAGCACCCCTATAAAAGACCACGCCCAAGAGCTTATTCCCATTGTGTTTCTGGCTATTCTTCAGAACACAGTGATTTTTGCTGCCACCTGCAGTCTACACCATCATCGACATGGCATCCTTGGCTGCTGAACTGCCACTTGGTGCTGCACCTGCTTCAGCACCACCACCACCCCCTCCACCACCACCACCTCCCCAAGGGCCTGAAGAGGGGAACAGGACTGAGGATGCGGAGGAGGAAGAAGAGGATGATGAGAATGAGGTAGAGGAAATCCCTACTACCCGCACTAGGCGCGAGTCTTGGGTGTGGCGGTTATTTACCATTCATGGGAATGGTCCTAAGGCTCGTGCGAACCATGTTACCTGCAATGAGTGCAAAATGATACTCAGTTGCGGGAAGCACGGTAACTACAGCTTTGGGACCACTACTATGAAGCGACACCTGAGGTCATTTCACTCTGGGGCTATTTGCAGAGTTGTACCTTGCGAAGAACGTAGCAGGTTGATTTCCTCTACTTCATCCTCTGTTTCTGATCCTGTCACCACAAGGACCACCTCTGTGGGACAGCGTCTTTCTCAAGCTGCCTCACAGGCAATACAGAATGCTGATGACCCTTACCTTTCGAGGGTCACAGTTGTATGTATGTACTGTGACACAGTACTCTGCAGGGGGTAGCGACTTCGGAGTTCTTTTGAGACTATCGTCTCAGAGCACGAGAAGACCTGCTCACTACCCAAATAAAACCCACTCTACATCTTCCTCTCTCAGCTCGCCCTTTCTTATCCCTGTGGTTGGTGTCCCCCCTTTACCCTCCTTTACCCTCCTCTCCTAGTGTGTCATGTCTGAAAAACCAAAAAAAATACAAAATTACAAAAATCAAAAAAAAATAAGGCTCTTTTCAGAGCCGCCTTTCCCAGTTAAAAAATAGAAGTGAAAATAAATGAAGCAGGGATCTGTGTATTTTTTAGAAGTCCGCGGACAGTTCGCGAACATTAAAAAAATTTGTTTACTACTCCATCACAAACATTGTAATTTTCTCTGGAAAGAAGTGGTGGCTCTAAAAAGAGCTTTTGGGTGTGTTTGTAAGTCAAAAATTGTAAATACTTAACATCTACTTCAAAATCATTGTTGTAATTCCAAAAAAGGTCGCAATGCATTTTGTACATTTCTCAGAAAAATCTGATTGCCAGCATAAGTAAGATGGACTCCATCTCTGCGAAAAATGTATGTACTACTAAACATAATATTTTCATTGTGAAAAGAAGACATGCCAAAATCTCTTACAAAGCCACAAACAGCCTTATTAACATTGCGCCTTGCTTTTTCCATTTGTGGACCAAATGAAGAAGAACGAAGCCACATTTGTCTCTGCGCAATCCGTGAAAATATCACTTGAGAATTAGGAAACATGTCCATAACCTTCCTCAGTCCTTCTTTCATAGCAAATTGCAAAACAATTCCAGTCACATGTCCTAAACTGTTCCCTCCACAATGAATTACAATTATGTCTGGATGTTGCTCTGTCTCCAAAGTAGCACAGAGAGGTAACAAGTTCAACTACTTCATTCCACATACTCCAGGCAAGTGTACTTCCACATGTGGGAATCCAAGATCTACAGCTACTCCACAGCTTTCTGCATGCACCTTCAACCAATGTATCCACGAATCTCCTAAAATCCAAACAATCTGTTTTCTGAAACACAAAGCCATAGCTATCTTTTGTTCTCTCATCAAAAAGAGTATCTGAGAAAATCTCTCCTGGCACAACACACCCACCAAACTTTCCTGACCAATCCCTTTCAGTGCTTATTCTCATTTGCATGACTTCTGAACCCAAAAATCCCCGGATGTAACTCCCGATGTCCGAGAACTACTGCCATGTCCGCGGACATATCGTAACATGAACAGCCCTTCTACCATTTCCACTACACTCTCTCTGCCATTCCCTCATTGGATGTACCTCAAAAATCACATGACCATGCACCAATCACATTCAAGACCTCTACATCTAACTGCATCATCATAGATCAGCACTACAAATGTACTCTGAATCTCTCTGAGTACAAGTGTCATATCATTGGCAAGCAGCATCTACCACAAATACTGTACAAGTCTTCAAGATTTCTACTTGCAGCTCCATGCATATCCATATGCATGAACACAAACTTCAGGTATGCATATTTTCTGTATAGTAGATGACATAGCTCTCAACCATTTTTGTTTATCAGGCGGGTGAAATTACCCGATTTTGTTTTTGGCGGGTGAGACGCCCATTGGAATGAATGGGCGTGCAGGAGGCTTAGCGGGTGAGTCTGCCCTTTACAAGGCGTGTGACACCCGCCAAAAGCGTGTGAGTTGAGAGCTATGGTAGATGAACACATTTTCAAACAGACTTTTACCTTGTAAAATCTGTAAAATGAATTTACTGTACTTTTTTCAATTTCCTAAAATCAACTATCACTTATACACCTTTATACTTTTTACTTTCTTTATACACACACACTCAAATCATGTTAAACTAACATTTTATAAATGAAATATATATACTACATATATTCAAACAAAATTGCATGCAAACACAATCTCTGTTTAAACCTTTATAAAAATACTTATACAATTTCATATTTTTTGTTTTTATTTATTTATTTACTTAATTACTTTAAATTAGACATGACATTGAGGCGCTATTACCCAGAACAGTTTACTTACAGAAATAGTGGTAATCACTAATATATTATTACATTTCACAAGACATAGTAAAGATATTATTTTTTTGCTAGTTAGTCATTCAATACAATTTGTTCATTAAGAACATATCATATGTACTGAACTGATGCAATGTATCTTATGTAAATAAATTAGTTTAATGGTTTTACAGAAGGCACTGAGGATTTCAATTAAAAAAATCAATATCTAAATTAAAAACAGTGCTATATACAAACAAAGTTACTAATTTGAAGCTTTTACAGTTGCAGTGAAGACCAGTTTCCTGAAAAGAAGCAGCCGGATTCGAAGAAGAAAGAAAAACTAAGAAGTTACCTGTTAATTTAAAAAAAAAAGTAAGTAAAATATCACCATATTATTTATATTATTAATCAAATATACTATAACATTAATACCAGCTATTTTGGTTTCTTAAAATAGAGATTTTGTACCATTTTGTCCATTGGGTTTGCGCCCTATTCCCCCTCCGGAAGCCCGATAATTCGTACATTGTTTCTCCTGGCTTGTCCCTGTGCTTCCTCCGCTGTGTTTTCCAGGTTTCTTATTTGTTGTTGCAGCACCGAGACATCCTTGGTTTTCTCGTTACAGTTCTTCTTATTTGTTTGCACCTACGTTCCTACCATGCCTGTGTGTATTTATATTATTAATCAAATATACTATAACATTAATACCAGCTATTTTGGTTTCTTAAAATAGAGATTTTGTACCATTTTGTCCAAAAATCTCCACGTCTTAAACAGCGATTTACAACCGGAATGGCCCACAAATTTCTATTTTTGGACACACAAATTAGCCAACTGAACCTCTACAATTTTCATATTATAGAACAAACAACTGTTTTAATTGTATACATTAGATTTACTATTTGTACTTTTCCACACCACTAGCTTACTTTTTTTTTTCATCTGAACCCCAGTTTAGTAACACATAAATTCAAGAATACCTATCCCTACTAGTTTTAGTTCCCAATGCACAATCACACACCATTACATACATCTTTATCATCTTACTCAAACACTCATGCACACAGCACACATACATTCCAGAACACCCCAACCCATATCTTCTTTATTTTTTTCAACAGACCCTAAAGAATGCCTACCAAAAGAAAACTCTGTAGAAAGCAACGCAAAATTAGAGCAAATGAAAATAAAGCTGTCCAACATAAGCATCCATCTCTAGCAGAATTTGTAAAAAAAGTTATAACAAAACAGCTAATACAATCATTTAGTGAAACACAAGACGTTTCAAGTACAACAACTTCGCTTCCTCTATCAAAATATAAAACAAACCAACAAACAATTAACAGAAAATCAGCTATCAGTACAGATAAAACTACTTCTTCAAATTTTAATATAGTGCAAAGTAAGCATACCAATACAAGTATGTTAGCCAAAATATACCGTCACAAAGTCCTTCAAAATCTTATAAAAACAGGAGAGAAATCAGGTTCAAAGCTTAAAACCTATCGTAGGAAATTAATCTTAGAAGCATTGATGGACAGTGCAATTCTTCTCAAAAGAAATTTATTTATTTTACTGTTAAACAAAATGAAACCACTAACAAAACTAATAACTAAATTACAAAAAAGACTTCTCAATAAGCGAAATGTCAACAGAAAGAACTTCTTAAGTATCTGCGGAGGTGAATGGAATCACACTACGAGCACAGAACCATGTTTTAATGAAGAAGCATACAAACAAAAGCAAACAAATACAATTGCCATAAATAGCAGTGGTCGAGGTTATGAAAAAGTGAATAATACCATAATGGAACAAGAAGTACTCCTTACAAAAATATGCCCTGAAAACTTAGAATTACCCCTCCATTCAACTGAATCAGAACGTCTAGTGTACAAATGGCCACGCACGTCAATGTGTAACATTCCCAAACAATGTTTCAAATCTTTACACCAATTCCTCAATAAATATGTAAAAAGCAAAGACAAAATCAAAATTAAATTACTGCAAAATATAGATACCTGTCCAGTGCGCAAGTACACAGGACTACAAGGACATTCATTGGCCTGCATTACAGGACCTACTTGTAAAACCACTTTCCATGATATCAAAAGGATATCAACACATCATTCAACTATAAGAAATCTAGTCTATAAACTGTACTAGGCTAAAAGTCCTGCTTTAGCACTAGCAAAGTTAAATAACATCCTTCTACATGGTACAGCAAAAGACCTACTTGAAGAAATTCACTATATCCAGAAAAATAAATTTGGAAGTGAAAGCCATTTACGGAATGAAATAGCTTTAAACCAATTAAGCAACAATTCTACACATGGCAACCTTTTGCTAAACACATACAAAAAAGAAATACTAAAATTTAAAAGTACATCAGCTGAAGTACCAAACCATGTATGTGTATGTTGCCGTAGAATTTTTTATAAAAGTAACACAAAAACTGTGGACCTATCATACAAAATAGAAGACAATGAAGATTCTAAATGGTTTGAATTAGCTCTCTACCTTCTAGCAGAAAACAAATATGAAATAACTGAGCCCTTAATACTTTGCAGTTATTGCACTACAAAACTTGACAACAACCAAACTCCTTCACGTTCTATCACAAATAATTTGGAATTATACCCAGTACCAAAACCTCTACAACAACTTAATTTATATGAGAGCATCATAATTCAAACAGTACACCCATTTCAAGCAATAATACGCCTTCAACCAAAAACAGCAAAATTACCTCCCTCTGAATTGGTAAAAGGCATTCGTGGAAAAGTAGTTTATTTACCATTAAATCTAAAAGAAAATGTGCATACTCTAGGAGTGCAACGTCCAATGCAGCAATCTTTAATTATATTAGTAAATGGAGTACCTACAAAAGACAAAAAAATATGGCAACAGCTGGTAGATTTATATAAAGTTAGACAAGCCTTCCAATATCTTTAAGAGAATAATGAATATTACAAAGAAATTAATATTGAAGAAAACTTGAAAGATACAACTGAAATAATTCAAGAAACACAAGAAGCTGGTCAATTTGAGCTACTAGATCCTGCTACAATATCAAATACTTTAGACCATTATACAATTCATCCTTTGCACTGTAATGACACCGTACAAGATGTACTAGAAACTTACCAAATGCGTCAAACAAAAGGATCGCCAATCAGTATATGGGAAAAAAGTATAGAAGCACGTGATTTTCCTCTACTCTTTCCTACTGGCAAAGGAGGAAGGTATGATGATAGACCTATTCAAATATCAGCTTCAGAATACCGCTCATTACGGATGTATTCTGAAGATCCCAGATTTAGACAAAATGTGCAATACATATTCCACCTACTCTTTGAAAGTGAACTAGCAACTTTATGTTATGGAGTTGCACACATATTAAAATCAGGATCACACTTTCAAAATATGACAGCTACACAATTATTCGAGAAAGTGCAACAAAAGGATGAGGTTTTACAATCAAATATTACAAATCTATTAGCAAATATGCGTGGTACTAAAGAGTACTGGTTTCGACGTCATGGAGATGTACGTTGTATGATCAGAAACCTTGGCCCACCCACTTGGTTTGTTACATTAAGTTGTGCAGAATATGCATGGGAAGATTTACATGATTTCCTACGCATATCAAATAAAAACAAAACAAAACATAGATATTTTAACACCTGGAGAACTTTGTTCTTTGGATCCTGTTAATGTTTCAAGATATTTTCACCATCGCTTCATTGCTATGCTACATTTTATTTGTAATAAAACTGTTCCTCCCCTTGGAGAAGTGCAACACTTCTTTTGGAGAAAAGAATACCAAGCCAGAGGAGCACCACATATCCACATGCTTTTATGGATTAAAGATGCTCCTAAATTTGGTCAAGACAGTGATGCCACTGTTTTACAGTTTATTGAAAAATATGTCACTTGTGAAATTCCATCAGAAGCAACAAATAGTGATCTTCGTGCACAAATTTTACAATTTCAAAGACACAAATGTGGAAAATATTGTCGTCGCGAATACAAAAACAAAGGCAAATACTACACCAAATGCCGATTTGGTTTCCCTAGACCAGTTACAAATACAGGTCAAGTAAACAACCTCATGTCTTCAGTTAGACATACTGTTAAAGGAAAGTCATCTAAAAATACATATTACATAAAAAGAAAAGAAGAAGAAAAATATATCAATGATTATAATGCAATCATTGCCCACTTATGGAATGCAAACATAGATGTGCAGTACATTGCAGACAATTCTACTGCAGTTGCACGATATGTCACAGCATACTTAACTAAAGCAGAAAAGACAGAGCTCCAAGACCTCTGGAATGACCTGTCATCAGATAAAACAGTATCTCAGAAATTATACAGTTTGGGCATAAAAATGCTCACCCATAGAGAATGTGGATCTTATGAAGCAGCTGATCGTTTAACTGGTCCTTCATTGTATGGTAAATCTGAAAATATAGTATGGCTAAGTCTTGGTACAGCTAAATCTAGAAAAAGAGTTCTAAAATCATGTGAAGATATAGAAACAATAGCCAAACATGATCCCAACAGCCAAAACATTTTAAAAAACAATTTATTGGACACATACTACCCAAACAGAAGTAATACTTTGGAAAACATGTGTCTATACCAAATAGCCCAAAACTACACATACAAAAATAATATGAAACCCGATGAAAAAAAAGGTAAATACAGAGTGACAGACTGTGAAGGCAGCTTAGTTAAACTCACTAAACCAAATTTTATTAATCATATCAAATTGTCATTGAAGACTCCTCAACATAAAGAAGTATATTACATGTCCCTGCTACAACTCTTCAAACTATGGAGAAAAGAAGAACAATAATTAGATAACTATGACTCATATAAGGATGCTTTCAAAGCAAATGAAAGCACTATAACTGATGTAAACTTTACACAGTACAAAACAATGTTGCACAATGAACAGCAACATGAAGACGAACTCCAAGCCCAACTAGATAAGAATACTCCTGACAGTAGTCAACCTTCTGTAACAGGAAGCCAAGAACCACTGGGAGAACCACTAATAACAAATGAGGCAGAATTAGCTATGATAGAGGTAGAAAACACCATGTGTCAGTATGAAGATAAGGAAGACTTAACTATACTACAATCAAAACTAAACAATGAGCAAAGTAGCATTTTTCAAGAAGTAACAAAACAACTTGCACATGGTGTAAAACATGAAAATAAAGAATGTTCCTGCCATAATTATGAACCTATACTACTGTGCGTCAGTTGTGAAGCTGGTTCTGGCAAAACATTCCTAATCAAAATCATTAGTAAGTTCCTTCAACAATTGACAAACAACAAACTGTCAGCTGTTGTCACTGCCCCCACAGGTTTAGCTGCCTACAACATAGGTGGTGTTACATTACACCAATTACTACTATTACCAGTAGAACACCAGAACAAATTAGACTATTACAAACTTTCTGCAGAAGCTGCAATGGAATTACGCAGAGTATTGAAACAAATGAAAATGCTACTAATAGATGAAGTGAGCATGGTCTCCAACCTGATGTTAGCTTTGATTCACCTCAGATTACAAGAAGTACTCAAAACAGACTATGAAAAGCTCTTTGCAGGAAAACACATTATTGTTTTTGGAGATCTGCTTCAATTAATACCAGTAAAAGGTGAACCTATTTTTAAAACATTAGGGCACAAACTCTGCCGTAAAACTGTTGGCAGCATTGGAAATGTCAACCTTTGGCAACATTTCCAATACAGAGAATTAACAGAAAACATGCGCCAAACTGCAGATCTTACTTATGCCAACATTTTAAAAAGTTTGAGAGTTGGTATACTTTCTAAAGAAGCAGAAGCAACATTGAAAACCCAGCACATGAATGCACTTTATGGCGATAATGCATGTGCTACAGATGTTATGGAACAATTAGCCCACAAAAATGTCAATTGTATGGCCTTAATGCCAACTCTTGCAAGCTGTTTCAAATTCAATGAAATCATGCTAAGTAAAGAAATGCAACCAATAATGGAAATTAGCGCCACAGACAAACTAGATGTACATGGTATGACACTACCCATGTGTGACCAAGCCACAACAAGACTAAATAATTTAGAAAAATCAATCTCAAACACAGCAGGCTTAGAAAAGATGTTAAAATTATCCTCAAATTGCAGAGTAATGCTTAAATGTAACCTTGACGTGGACCAAGGACTAGTTAATGGAGCACTGGGTACAGTTGTTGGCTTTCAAACATACCCACGTGACAACAAAATCCAGTTTGTCAATATACTCTTTGCCAAACTTTCAGAAGTAAAACGGATAGGACGCTCAACAGCTAGATTCCTTCTCTTCAAAGATATGTATGTACGCAGAGAACAATTTTCTCTAACTCTTGCATACGCAGTCACGATTCATAAATCACAAGGTCTTACCCTAGACAAAGCAATGATAGATATTGGTAAGACACTCTTTAAAGAAGGCATGAGCTACGTAGCACTATCACGCTTACGTACACTTGACGGTCTATTTCTAATCAACTTTGATGCAAGTAAAGTAAACGCTGATATTCCTTGCATTTTAGAATATAATAGACTTCGCTCACTATACACTCCCCATCTAAACACATATTCTGTTCCACAAAAACTAAAACGTTGTAAAAGAAAACTAAATCAAACAGAAATGGAACAGGACGTCACTGCACATCCTCCAAAGAGAGTAAAAGAAACTAATACTTCATCAAGTACCACAAACAAAAAATAATCAATTAGAGAAAGTAAACCAGGTACTTCTTTAAAGAAGGAAGACAAACTCCAAAAAAAGCAGTTAGATACAGAACTACCTGGACCATTTAAATTCTCAAATATAGTTGGTGTAAGTTGCTATGCAAATGTAGCAATGAATATTCTATTTCAATTACCACCAATTGTTGACAACATTTACTCACACATAACAGACCCATTGTGTTTGCAAATGTTAGTACTTCACAGAAATGCAGCAAACAATCCTGACAACACATATGCAGGGTAATTCATAGAATTTCGCAGAAAAGTGTCGCAAGCGGCTGGCGTAGAGTGTCCGCGTGCGATTGTCTGCGCCAGGCACGTGCGCTAAAACCGATTTCCGCGCACAGCGTATTCATGGATTTTAGGCTCCCAAACCAGCCGTGGCGCAGAGTATCGCAGCGACCCTGCAGCAGCGCCAGTAACGCCCCCAAGAACGCCCTCGCGCAAGGAAAAGCCATCAAAATCGCTAAATCATCGCAAAGGGCAGCGCTAACCCTGGACCAGTCCACAGGGCTGCCAAACAAGGAACGCAAAGCGGGTAACGTGCATATCAGGGGTACGCGTGAAGTTATACACGCGATTAGCCAGGGTACGTGTATTACAGGGGTACGCGTGAAGTTTTACACGCGATTAGCCAGGGCACGTGTATCACAGGGGTACGCAGGAATTATCACACGCGATTTGGCTGGGTACGTGTATTACAGGGGTACGTGGGAATTATCACACGCGATTTGGCTGGGTACGTGTATTACAGGGGTACACGGGAAGTTCTACACGCGATTGGCCGGGGTACGTGTATTACAGGGGTACGTGGGAATTATCACACGCGATTTGGCTGGGTACGTGTATTACAGGGGTACACGGGAAGTTCTACACGCGATTCGGCTGGGTACGTGTATTACAGGGGTGCGCAGGAATTCTCACATGCGATTTGGCCAGGTACGTGTATTACAGGGGTGCGCGGGAATTATCAGACGCGATTTGGCTTGGTACGTGTATTACAGGGGTGCGTGGGAAGTTCTACACGCGATTGGCCAGGGTACGTGTATTACAGGGGTACGTGGGAATTATCACATGCGATTTGGCTGGGTACGTGTATTACAGGGGTACACGGGAAGTTCTACACGCGATTCGGCTGGGTACGTGTATTACAGGGGTGCGCGGGAATTCTCACATGCGATTTGGCCAGGTACGTGTATTACAGGGGTGTGCGGGAATTATCACACGCAATTAGGCTGGGTGGGTCCTCACAGGTGTTCCCTGTACACCCTCCACGGCCCCTGCAGGCAGCCCACAAAACAGGGGACTACCCTGCACACCTGCTCATGTCCCCCTGCACCCACACACCCCAGCATCCAGGGTCACCCTCCACCAGGCCCCCACTCATGTCTCCCACCACCCCCACCCCCCGGCAGTGCAGGGGCAGCCTCCACCAGGCCCCCACTCATGTCTCCCACCACCCCCACCCCCCTGCCACCATGGGCAGCCCCCACCAGGCCCCCACTCATGTCTCCCACCACCCCCACGCCACAGCAGTGCAGGGTCAACCTCCACCAGGCCCCCACTCATGTCCCCCTGCACCCCCACCCCCCGGCAGTGCAGGGGCAGCCTCCACCAGGCCCCCACTCATGTCTCCCACCACCCCCACCCCCCTGCCACCATGGGCAGCCCCCACCAGGCCCCCACTCATGTCTCCCACCACCCCCACCCCCCAGCAGTGCAGGGTCAACCTCCACCAGGCCCCCACTCATGTCCCCCTGCACCCCCACACCCCAGCATCCAGGGTCACCCTCCACCAGGCCCCCACTCATGTCTCCCACCACCCCCACCCCCTGGCAGTGCAGGGGCAGCCTCCATCAGGCCCCCACTCATGTCTCCCACCACCCCCACCCCCCTGCCACCATGGGCAGCCCCCACCAGGCCCCCACTCATGTCTCCCACCACCCCCACCCCCCAGCAGTGCAGGGTCAACCTCCACCAGGCCCCCACTCATGTCCCCCTGCACCCCCACCCCCCGGCAGTGCAGGGGCAGCCTCCACCAGGCCCCCACTCATGTCTCCCACCACCCCCACCCCCCTGCTACCATGGGCAGCCCCCACCAGGCCCCCACTCATGTCTCCCACCACCCCCACCCCCCAGCAGTGCAGGGTCAACCTCCACCAGGCTCCCACTCATGTCCCCCTGCACCCCCACACCCCAGCATCCAGGGTCACCCTCCACCAGGCCCCCACTCATGTCTCCCACCACCCCCACCCCCCGGCAGTGCAGGGGCAGCCTCCACCAGGCCCCCACTCATGTCTCCCACCACCCCCATCCCCCTGCCACCATGGGCAGCCCCCACCAGGCCCCCACTCATGTCTCCCACCACCCCCACCCCCCAGCAGTGCAGGGTCAACCTCCACCAGGCCCCCACTCATGTCCCCCTGCACCCCCACCCCCCGGCAGTGCAGGGGCAGCCTCCACCAGGCCCCCACTCATGTCTCCCACCACCCCCAAACCCCTGCCACCATGGGCAGCCCCCACCAGGTCCTCACAATCCCCAATCATGTGCGTAATGGTCAGCCTCCACAGCCAAAAAGCCCTACCAAGTAACCCATTCACCCACATGGAAATGAAAACACATGTTACACCCCCAATGTTCATGAAGCAAATGAACCCATGTCCGTCACACACATATTTTCCAATTGAATGGGAAAACACACAACATGACATGCATGAAACCAATGAGATGAAACCACACAGTGAACAATGGAAAAAAAAATGTATTGGACAAAAATACGAATGCTAAAGAAAGAAAAATAACTACAATGTAAATGTGAAAAAATAAGCTGCATGTCCGCATAAAAACACAAAAGTAGAAAATCAAATCCAAAAAATGTTGTCCAAAGTGAAATGTAAAAACTCTCCATGCAACAAAGAACTATGTACAAAAATAACAAGGGTCCATCATCACAACTGAACTAAGGAAACCTCCTAAAAAACCTACCTAAATATCAACTATATACAAAAAGTGGAGCAGTGTCCGTCGACTCCAAATCATAAGAAAAAACAAAGGAAACCTAAAACTAAAGAACTATATACAAAGGCGGCGGGCAAGTCCAGCGGCTCACTCCGTGGTGTTCCGGGCCAGGGCATCATCGAACTCCTGTTCGATGTCCCGGAGGCGGTCCAGTTCCATGGCCCGAGGGTCCGCAGGGACGACGCCGTGTCCTCCTCCAACCCCCTGCGGATTGCCTCGAGGCACTCGGCCCGCCTCAGGGCCCTCCGCATGGAGTTCTCCGCCCTGACCATTGTGAGCCGCGCCTCTTCCGCCCGCCGCCGCTCCGCACCTATGGCGTGGCCCAACCGCTGCCACACGGAAGACACTCTCTGTCCTGGGTCCTCCTGCCCTCCGGCCGATGCCTGCCCCTCCGATGTCGAAGGCCCCGAGCCTTCATGGCTCCCACCATGTTGCTGCTGCTGCTCTGCCTCTGCCCGTGCACTGCCTCCTGCTGCCTGCACATCCTCCGCCGGCTGGGGTGCAGTTGTTGATGTGGCCACCCCTGCTGGACGTCCGACTCCCGACTGTGGCAGGGATGCCTCCTCCACCAGCCTGGCCGCACTGTCAGAGGCAGCTCCACAGGGCACCCAGGTGACTGATGGGTGGGAAGATGGTACAGAGGACGACTGGTGCGTAGGGGGTCCAGTTGAGGAGGGGGTCGGAACAAGCCCCATCAGACGGAGGAATCCGGTCTGGGTGACCTGTCCCAGCAGGCTGACGTGGTCAACGAGCCATTCGAGATGACGTGCAGTCTCTGCATGAAAAGACTGCAGGTCACCTCGCATGGCCCGTTGACGCAACGCCACACCAGCCAGGACAGGCTCAACCCGGACCTGGATAGCCACGTCCGCAGGCAGAGGAAGGCCAGTTGACGTCAGCTCATCCCCTGCCTGGAAACGGGTCTGGACGTAGGCATCCCTGCTGGTGTAAGATGATGCAGGGACAGGATCGGGGACAGGATTGCACACAGGCACCTCCGCGGCGGCCTGTGCTGCCTCCTGTCCCTGGTCCTGGACTGCACCACTAGCACCAGTGGGATCCCCACCTCCAGACCCCGTCTCTGGTGCTTGCACGGCCTCCTCCTCCACCAGACCCCCCACCAACCTGGATGACTCCGTGCCATCTTCCCCTGTTGGGCCCTGTGGGGTCCCAGCTGCCCCTTCTGCTGCCGAGGAGTCCAACTCCAACCTCTGCTCCTTGGACCTCCCCCCGGCAGCTGCGGCCTGGGACGCGGCACCGGACTCCTCACTCCCCGACGAGATGACAACACGGGAGGGGAGCCGGGCCTTGCGTCTCCGGCTGGCGGTCGGATCCCCGCCGCTGTGCTCCACAGCACCTTCTCCGCCCTCTTCATCAGTTGACGCTGCAGACAGGGAGAAACAAAACACAGGCATCAGGGCACTGTACAATGGACACATACACACATGACAGTTGCACATGAGTGGCATTGGCAAACCTCAGACATGTCATCACAATCCCCAACACACATGTCATTGCAACTCGCACACATGAGCCATACCACAGCCATATCGCAACTGCCACCACCATCCATACACATACAACAGCATGAGCAGCCAAAGGTGACTCAGACATCACATGCAACACAGGAAGTGCACCACACATGTACACACACCACCACACTTGCATGCATGTGTACACCTCTGCCAAGTGTCGCACTGTTCAGACGGGCATCCATGTCACATCTGCCAATCAGGCTTACACATACCGCAGTCACATGCATCCATGTTGCATCACTGTTGCACCCTTGTCAAATACACACACATGCACATGTACACAGTGCTCATACATGCAGCCCAAAACAACATACATGCGTGACATCACGGACATGTCTACTTACATACACATACATACAAACATGTGTGCACGCACAACTGCATTTGCCATGCAAGCCTACACACACAAGCACCATCCATGTCTCACACATTACAGCCCTCGCATGTGTCAGCCCCACGGCCATGTACACCCCCACCCATACTCGACCCCATACAAACAGATGTGCAACCTGCACAATACCGAATAATCACCACACACACTGCTCACAATCAGGATGCATGTACACTCACCGCTCGACTCCAGACGGGTCTGCTTCTCCAGGACCTGGACGTGGAGCGCTGGGGATATGCGTTCCAGGACCCCCATCTGTTCTTCCGACAAGTGGCCCCGGCGCCCCTTGGCATCCGCTGCCTTCAAGAGGCGCCGGGCCTTGTTCAGGGTCCTGGACCTGAAGTCCTCCCAGCGCTTCCTGACATGTTGTAAATCCCGGACTGCCACCCCCTCCGCGTTGATGGCAGTCACGATGTCAGTCCAGATCCGAGTCCGTCCTTCCTTGTCGGCGCGGGAACTTCCGAAGAGGGCATCATACTGCCCCAGGACTTGCTCCACCAGGACACCAACTTCGGTGGCACTGAAGCTGGTGCCCCTCTGCCTCTCTGGCCGGGGGTTGTCAGTGGTCACAGATGGTGTTTGCCCCGACATGACAACCCCAGAGGCAGGAGTGGGTGGGCAACTGGGTCCTGGTGCTGGGCTGTAGAGCGATGGAATTCCAGTCGGGAGTCTTCGGTTCCAGCAGGGGTGGTCACAGCAACAGCACCCCTGGCTGATGTGCAGGCAGCAAATGGCAGTGCACGTGGGCAGCAGGCAGTCAGGCAGCAGCAGATGGTAGGTGGGAGCGTGCTCGGGGCTCTGGGGGGCAGTAGTTCGGCCTTCTGGGCAGGAACGTGGTCTTCCGTGTGCTTACGCGTGGCCAGCTTGGTACGGAGTGATTTGGCACGTGAAAATCCTGCACGTCAGCGTGAAAATCGAGGAAAGGCCCTTAGCGCGTAAGCGCGTCAGCACGCATACGCGATTCTATTGGACCAAAGGCCCTCAGCGCGTAAGCGTGTCTGTGACGTGACCCGCACGGGTGTTTCCCACACAGCACGTGATGACAGAGCACACGTGGAAAGACTGCACGTCAGAGTCTCATCGCGTGTGATTGGTGGAAATGGCCCTACACGCAGAAGTGACAAAGCGTGTAATTGGTGGAAATGGCCCTACACGCAGAAGTGACAAAGCGTGTAATTGGTGGAAATGGCCCTACACGCAGAAGTGACAAAGCGTGTAATTGGTGGAAATGTCCCTACACGCAGAAGTGACAAAGCGTGTAATTGGTGGAAATGGCCCTAGCGCGTACACGCCGCGTAAGTGACGCTGGACGTGTGGCCCTGTATAAAAGGTATGTGTAGAACACGTTTTCCTTGTACGTGCTTTTCGTGGAGAGCGAGTGGGTGAATTCTGTACTTCTTGTCGTTTCACACGCGATTTACTTCACGGCGTTTCAAGTTCGTATTCCCTGTTACCTCTGACAGCTTTTTCTCTTTTTTCGCTTTTACTGGTTTACCTGGGCCTGTTCCCTCAAACAGTGTTCCCTTCTACTGTTGTCCTGTCTCCTCAGACAGCGTACAAATCTTCTTTTGGCGGGGGTGTTGCCAACCAAACGTGCTCCTTTTACACGCTCGTTTACCAGGCAGACGGTGAGTCACGCACGTATCTAACATCTGTGCTTGCCCCGTGTGTAGCCTACCCCTTCAGAGGTCATTCTAGGCTGCGTGTGACACGCATACGTTCATTCTTGTGTTACTGGGTGCCACAGCGTAGTGCAGGTTTTTCTTTCTGCACACGTGGTCTAGGAGGGGTTGCGTGCACGTCATCTCCCTTTTTTGGGGCTCCTGTGCGTAGCGTGACCCGTCATCTTTCCCCAGGGGTTACAATCAGCCTTGCAAGAGCACTAGGGTACAATTACCATCTGGTACCCAACCCCTTTGACCCCCTATTGCCCAGGACAATAGTTTCCAGCCACTCCCATACGCACATTTACATCAGTGCCATGGCTGGGAGGCGAGGATTCCGTAAGGGTGGCAAAGGTGGAAGAGCCACAAGTGGTGGCCGTGGTGGATCCGGTAGGGGACGTGGTCGTTACTTGCAGGGTGAGCCTGTCCCCCCATGTGTGGAGGACCAGTCAAGGGCACCCATAATCCCCCCCCCCTCCCGTTGAGGCTGATGTGGCTGACACCATCCATGCTCAGCCCTTGTTGGACCAGCCCATTGTGGCACCAGATCTGGCTGACTCCATGGCTGACTTCCAGGTCAGCAGGCCTATGACACGTGCGCTGGTGCACGTTGATGTCACCATGCCACGTGCATCTGGGCCAGCAAGGTCATCTGCTGCACCAAGGAGGCAGGGCGGAGAGGCTGCAGGGGCAGCTGCGGCTCCATCCACCCCAGCCCTCACACACCCAGCCAGGACAGTGTTGGTCCTAGTCCATGCTGCTGACATTCCCCCTGACACCATCACACTAGAGCCAATGCCTGCACCAACTCCCATGCTGAGTGTGCAATCCCACACTCCTGATACAGAGTCCACCAGGGCTCCTGCCCCTAGTGTCCAGAGCGGCGCAGGACACTCAGGATCACCACCACCTTCCAAGCGGAAGAGGAAGAGTGCTCGTCCGGCACTGGCTGATGCCCCAGACACGGCTACACAGTCCGGCCCATCCAGGAAGCCCAGCTTCACGGATGACGAACTGAATGCACTTGTCGAGTATGTGTCCAGACATGACAACGAGATGGTCATTGTTGCAGGATCCAAGACCACACCTGCACAACGCCAGGCACACTGGCAGACCGTTGCGGACATCGTAAGTGCCCTTGGAATCGTGAGGCGCACAGCCAATGATTGCTATAAGCGCTGGAATGACCTAAAGCGCAGGGCAAAGAGTAAGCTGGCCTCAAGTCATGCCGCAACTCTAGTGACTGGAGGTGGGTCTCCAGTAGTAGACATGGAACTCACTCCACATGAGTCAGTCGCTGGGACCTACGTCACGGAGGAACAGATCCAAGGCGTGGGAGATCTGGCTGATTACGAGGCATTGTCTGGTGAGTGCACATGCATGTGTGTGTCATCCATGTGCATGGTGTGTGTGTGAGGGCTTCTGTTTGTGTGCCAGGTGAGAGTGTGTGCGCCTGAGTCGTATGGGTCAGCCATGTGCTTCATGCAATACTTCCTGCGCAGCTGCATTTGGCCATAGCAGTATCCCTTCTGCCAACAGTAGACATCTAGCCCAACTGCACGCCAGTTGCCCTTGAAGTGTCACCTTGCCACAACATAGTTGCTTATTTTTCACTGTTCATTCAGTCAGTTTGTTTGCATTCCACCACTTTCACTAGGCATGTCGCTGTCCACTAGTCACATGTCTGACATGGGTATGGTAAAGTGGAGTGACTTTGTTACCTGGATATCATTTGTACACACATGTCCCTGTGCAATTGGACCATTTCAGACTGGCAGCTCCAGGTGAAAAATCTGACCTGTTAGAATTAGAAAAGCGATTACATGCGGGAACTGGACTGAATGAATAGGTGCTGCCCTCCTCTCCATCTTCACTCAATAGCAATGGTACATGCCATCTGTGTGATGGCATGTGTGTTTCACCTGGCAATCACAGGCCAATGTGTGATGCCACTGCCAGGCAGCTTGCAGAAAATGTGTTCATCTTCCATCTTGGTGTCATCAGTGTGTGCCATTTGCCTGCACTTCATACGCAGTGAGGGTGCATGCATGGGAGGGTTTTAGTCATGTGGGACATGTGTCAATCAAGTACTGGTTCTCTTGCTTCTCAGCCCTCATTGTGTGCCATGGTGCTAATGCCTGTTTCCATTTCTTTGTTTTCATGTCTTTGCAGGGGAAGACGCACCTGATACTGCTGGGGTTGTGGAGATGGTGCAGACCCAGGAGGGGTCCGAGGGCCGACCAACCACCAGTGAGGGACGTGGTGTGGTGGTGGGGGAGAACCCACAAGTGCTGCAGGTCGTGCTCTCAAGGGGTGTCTCTGGCTGCACCTCCCCCGAGCTGTACTCAGGTGTTGATTCGGATGAGACCTACGTGCCGTCGCAGGTGAGTGTTCCAGGGAGGGATTCTGTTCTGTCTCACCCACCTGCACCAGGGTCAGAACCCTCCATGGGGATGTCAGTGTTGGCAGCTACGCCTTCGGTGGTTACGGATGCAGGGTCACACTCCGCGACATCTGATCCTGTTCCTGGGCCAGCAGATCAGAGGGGGAATGCAGTCCTGCAGCCTCAGGCAGTGCCGGAACAGCAAGGCGCAGTTCGCCTTGCCCCAGACAGGTGTGGTGCCCGCCGACATGGTGGCCGTACGCCACCCGGCAATACCGCATGGGAGCAATCCATTTACGGTATGGCAACCCAACAGGCTGCATCATCCGAGATGATGGCTCAGGCCATGGATAGGGTGGCCACTTCCATTGTCCCCCCAGAAAGGCTGATGGAGCGACTAGAGCAGGCAACCGACTCCATCTGCCAGTCACACAGGGAGGACATGTTGGGGTCCAACAGGGACAGGCGGGCGGCACTGGTGACTCTGCAGGAGGCCATCTCCATTGAGTCCCAGGGCCACAGGGAAGCCCTGAGGCAGGAGCTCCTTCACCTCAGGATGACTCTTGTTGAGCTTGAGGCTTCAACACACCAAAGGACAGAACAGCAGCTGGAGCGTCTCACCTGTACGCTCTCAGCTGAGATGCAGGCAACGAGGGCGGAGGTCCGGGCATCCCGTGGGTTGTTGCATGGGGACCTCCGCACACTCATCCTCCAGAACCAGACCTACCACACCCGCATGCTTACAGCCATGGAGGAGCAGACTAAGGCCTTGCGTGGGCTGCCTCCCATAGTGCAACCACCTCCGGATGCAGCTGCACAGGGTGATAATAGCGACAGCAGTGATACTCCCACAATAGGGTAGCCGTGTGGGCCATGAGCCCATGGAGGTGTTTTATCTTCCCAGAATCCACGCAGGTGGGTTCTGGTGTGCATCCTGTCCTCGGACCTCCTGGGTGGCCTCCCCAACCCCCCCGGGCCCATCAATGGCCATTTTTGATTGTTTCTTATTTTTATTTTTATTTTCATTTCTTTTATTCCCAATTTTTTTGGGACGATTTGTTGGCTTCCGTGGTTCCTGTGGGCATACGCTGCATTGTGGCTGGGCACATGCAGGCTTGTAATGTATTTGGTTCAGATGCTTGGGTTTGAGTCACACACACCCCTCCTGCTTCCCGTTTCCATGGGCTTGCAAAGGGTGTGCCCAAGTGACAGTGAATTACACAGTGACGTTGGACTCCCATGAGCTGTGTGGGCAGTCTGTAGTCAATACTGTGTATACATTCCTAGTGCATATTGCTGTTGTGTTGTACACTGCATGTTGCATTGATGTGTAACTCTTCTTCTGTGTCTACCTCCCAATTTGCAGGTCCCTTCCTCATGTCTACACAAGGACCTCTAGTCTGGAGATGGGGTCCATGTTGGCAGCAGTGCACCTACAACTCTACATGGCGCCAACACTGCACAGTTGGTAGTGGTGGGAGTGCAGGCATTTCCAGGTGGTGAGACTACTAATATGTAACATTTGTGATGTCATGTTAATGGTAGTACGTGCTCAAGTATGTTGTTGGTCCGGCATTGCTGTGAGCATTTCAGGTGTTGCAGGTTTCTAATAGGGACACTGTACATAGTGAGACTGATGTCATGTTGTGGGGATTACTTTGTTTACCTGCAATTAGCATGACATGGCACGGTGTGTCGTGTGGCGGTGCTGGGGTTGGGTTGGCTGACATGGCACTGTCCTCTTGTTGCATTTTGCAAGTGGGTATTCATTTTAGCTGCTTCAATGTGTAACTTCACAAAACTGCATTGGTGGTGTCTGTGTGGGTAGGGATGCACACATTGTGACACTTCCAGGTGAACAATCTCAGGCTGATATGGTATTCACGGTTCATTCTCCAGACATTCAGGATCAGTGTCAGGTTGAGTCATCATTGATTGTCAGATGGAATGTGCCAGGGCAGTGTGCACTCCACAGGGGTGTGATTTCTATGTGAAGTAATTAGCCACTAGCTGTGTACGGGCTGCCTCCCCCCGCGCCCTTTCCCCTCCCATGCGCAGCGGCTGTGCATGTGGTTGGGGATGTGGGGCCACCACCATGTCCACGGCCAGGCCCCGGCGTGTTGCAACGTTGTGCAGGACACATGCTGCCACTATGATCCTGCACACTACTGGGGGAGCGTATAACAGCTGCCCGCCAGAACGGTCAAGGGAGTGAAAGCGTGACTTTAGCACTCCGAATGTGCGCTCCACTATGCCCCTGGTTGTAATGTGGGCTGTGTTATATCTTACCTCGGGTGGCGTGGTGGGGTTCCGAATTGGCGTCATCATGTGGGGGCTGAGAGGGTAGGCACTGTCCCCTGTGGAGGTGGTGATTGGTATCATTGGTGGGGTTGTGACCTTGCTCAGTATCCAACATGCATGCATGTGCAGTGGCATACATACTCACCAAGCAGCCATGTATCGCCATGCCGCCCAGCTTCTAGGTCCCGGCTTAGGGTGGACATTCGGTAAATGAAGCTGTCGTGGGTGGAGCCGGGATAGTTGGCATATACTGAGGTGATGATTCCCTTGGCATTACATGCTACCTGCACGTTGATGGAATGCCAGTGCTTGCGGTTCCTATAGATGTGCTCAGATGCCCTGGGGGGACGTAGAGCCACATGGGTGCAGTCGATGGCACCTAGCACTTTGGGGAATCGTGCCACAGCGTAAAAATCCAGGGCGGCAGCATGCCTTTCTGCAGGTGTTCTGGGCAGGTATATGTGCCTGCGGACTGATGGGCGTGCAGTGATGATGTTCAAGACCTGGTGTAGGCAGCGTGACTGGGTGGTCTGTAACACCCCACCCACTATGGCACTTGTCCGCTGAAATAATCCAGTGGCTAAGAAGTGCAGTACATTGAGGACCTTCTCCAGGGGGCTGAGTGCTTGGGAGCACAGGGTGGGTGATGTGAGGTCATCCTCCCACTCACTCACCAGGTCCAGTATAATGTGTGGTGGAAACCTGTACCTCCCATACACCTGGTCATCAGGCATCCCGAAAAGGCTGGTTCTGGGTGTGAATATTCTGGCCCTGACTATCCTCCTCCTCCTCCTTTGGTAGCCCACTGCCACTGCTGCTAGGAACGGTATGTTCATCCTGGCGTCTGAGCTTGTTATTGTTAAAGTCCGCAAATTTATGCTTTGCGCGTGTTCTAGGCGAGCGTGTGACCCGCGCACCCCTGGAATCCAGTTCACAGTCCAATAGCGTGTGGAAATTCACACGCACCACGGGATACAGGTTCGCTGACGTACTTGCGTGTGTAAGTGCCCGCGCACCCATGAAATACACGTACATAGGCCAATCGCGTGTACGCGCACTTTTGTCCAATTACACGCGATGACACTCTGACGTGCAGTATTTCCACGTGTGCTCCGTCATCACGTGCTGAGTGGGGAACACCCGTGCGGGTCACGTCACAGACGCGCTTACGCGCTGAGGGACTCTGGTCCAATAGAATCGCGTATGCGTGCTGACGCGCTTACGCGCTAAGGGCCTTTCCTAGGATTTCACGCTGACGTGCAGGATTTTCACGTGCCAAATCACTCCGTATCAAGCTGGCCACGCGAAAACACACGGAAGACCACGCTCCTGCCCAGAAGGCCGAGTTACTGCCCCCCAGTGCCCCGAGCAGCCTCCCACGTACCATCTGCTGCTGCCTGCCTGCCTGCCTGCCTGCTGCCACCGTGCCCTGCCATTTGGTTCCTGCACATCAGCCATCTGCAGGGGTCCAGTTGCTGTGTCCACCCCTGCTGGAACTGAAGACTCCCGACTGGGATTACATCGCTCCACAGCCCAGCCCCAGGACCCAGTTGCCCACCCACACCTGCCTCTGGGGTTGCCATGTCGGGCACTTCCACATCTGGCACCAGTGGCAACCCCAGGCCAGAGGGGCAGAGGGGCACCAGCTTCACTGACAACGAAGTTGGTGTCCTGGTGGAGCATGTCCTGGGGCAGTATGATGCCCTCTTTGGATCGTCCCGCGCCAGCAAGGAAGGACGGGAGAGGATCTGGGCCGACTGTGTGGTTGCCATCAACACGGAGGGGGTGGCAACCCGCAACGTCCTGAAGATCAAGAAGCGCTGGGAGGACTTGAGGTCCAGGACCCTTGTGAAGGGCCGGCGCCTCGTGGAGGGGGGCCGGGGCCGCATGAGTTCCATCCAGATGAGGGTCCTGGAACGCGTACGCCCAGCGCTCCACGCCCAGATCCTTGAGAGGGAGGCCCGTCTGGAGTTGAGCGGTAAGTGTCCAAGCATTACTGTGTGAGACAGGGCATGTTGCGGTGTGCTGGTTCTATGATACTTGCCTGTATGTGTGCCATAGGCCATGTATGCATGTATGTGTGCAGGGACATCATGGTAATGCATGTGCGACCAGTGATGTGTGACCCACATGGTTGTTGCATGTGTTCAAATGCCGCATGGGGAGCCCTATGCAGATTTTGAACATGAGAGCATGCCAGTCTCTGTACCTGGACATGGGTGGGGGTGAGGGATGGGTGCTGATGCCAGGTACATATATGGTAGCCATGTCTGTGTGCCTGACCTGCGTGTCTGTGACTTGTGCATGCCATGGATGCATGACACATGTGTGTGACAATGCACAGATTCAGGGAAGCAGCCAAATTACCCTTGTATCCGCTGTGTTTGGTGTGTTTGGGGCCAGATGGATGTGACTGAGGTGAAGTGTGTGCATGTGATAGGCATGAGCCATGATGCATGTGAGTTACATATCATTGAATGTTTCAAGAGTCCATTGGACATGCATGGAAATGTCCATGGCATGCACCATGCCTGTTACTGTGTGTGTTTTGCCTGGACTGACCCATGTGTTGTGGAGGGACATGATGGAAGTGTACTTTGACAGTGGTGCTCATCTGCTATTGCTTCCTGTCTAGGGGACCATTGTACAGTGCCCTGATGCTTGTGTTCTTTGTCTCCCTCTACGCAGCGGCTAGTGAAGAAGAGGGCGGAGACGGCGCTGTGGAGCAAGGCGGCGGGGATGCCCCCACGGCTGCAGCGTAAGGGGTGGGTGAGCCCCCACAGGGGCCTGCTACGGTGGGAGACGGTGAGGAGCCATCCAGGTTGGTGGTTTGCACAGAGGAGGAGGAGGCCGCCACTGGGGCACACATGGGGCCTGGTGGGGGCATCCCTGCTGGTGCAGTGGTGCAGTCCAGGGCCAGGGGCAGGAGGCAGCACAGGTCACCGTGGAGGGGCCTGTGCATGTCGCTGTCCCTGACCCTGTGAGTGCACCACCATGCACCAGCAGGGATGCCCCATCCCAGGCCCGTCCGCAGGTAGAGGGGATGTCCATGTCACCTGACTCCACTCCACCTGCGGACGTGGGAACCCCTGGCCGTGTGGAGAAGGTCCTGATTGGGGTCGCGATGCGCACGGCTGTGATTCGTGATGCCGTGCGTGCTTCCCGGGAGGAGGACGCACGTCATCACGAAGTGCACCGTGCCGACGTGGCCCAATTGGGATCGGCCATGTTCGGGGGTTTCCTGCATGTGTTGTCCAATCTGGCGGCCCTCTCCTCCTCTGTGCAGGCTATACACCAGTCATTCTCCTTGCCGTCTTCCGGCCCAGATGCCACCAGGGCCCCCTGTGGACCTGCCCCGACCAATGCAGCCAGCTCGGTGGGGATCCCATCCCTGCCACAGTTGGGAGTCGGAGGTCCAGCAGGGGTGGACAACACAGCAACTGGACCCCAGCAGATGGAAGATGTGACAGCATCATCGGGCAGGGCACGTGCACGACGGCGTCGGTGGTTTCCATCAGCCTGGATGCCGTCGTGCTGGCAGAGGCAGTGGCGTCGGAGGCAGCAGCAGGCTCGACGTGGGAGGCATCATGGCTCGGGGCCTTCAAGATCAGAGGGGCAGGCATCGGCCGGAGGGCAGGGCAACCCTGGGATGGTGGTGTCTTCCGTGTGGGAGCAGTTAGTCCAGCGGATAGGTGCGGAGCGGCAGCGGGCGGAAGAGGAGCGGCTCACCATGGTCAGGGCGGAGTTCTCCATGCGTCGGGCGTTGAGGCGGGCTGAGTGCCTCGAGGAAGCTCGCAGGGAGTTTGAGCTGGACATGGGGTTATCCCTGCGAGACCTCGGGCCAGGACAGAGTCCCGCCTCCAGGACATCGACATGGAGTTCGATGATGCCCTGGCCAGCAACATCACCGAGTGAGCCGCAGGACTTGCCCGCTGCCTTTGTATATAGTTATTTAGTTAGTTAGTGTTAGGTTTCCTTTATTAATTTTTGTATTTTTGGACCGCTCGGACAATGGCCACTTTTTTGTATATATTATTTTCATTAGGTAGTAGTAGGTTTCATTTATGGTGTTGGGCTCATGGACCCTGGAATTTTCGTGTATATAGTTTGCTTTTTGAAGAAACATTTTTTTTATTAATTATTGTGTTCACCATGAGGAAATGGTTTTTCATTATTTTACTTACACATGCTTTTGCTTTGGACAACATTTGTTTTTGGATTACTTTGTTTTTTTTATTTTTACATTTGTTCTCGGACATGGACCACTTATTTTGTTATCCCCATTGTTGTATGTTTGATTTTTTTACTTATTTTTCATCTTTAATACATGTTTTTTTAACTTTCACTTGTGGTATTTTCTCATTGGTTTCATACATGTCATGATATGGGTTTTGACATTCACTTGCACCCATTGTGTATGTGTTTGTGACGGACATGTGTTCATTTACAGACTTGCCATTGGGGTTGTATCATGTAATTGCATTCACTATGTGGGTGGATGCAATCCTTGCCTGGGTGTTTGTGCTGGGTATGCTGGCCATTACTGCCATGATTGAGTATCGTCAGGACCTGGGGGCAGGGGGACATGTGTGGGTGCCTGGTGGAGGGTGCCCCTGCACTGCTGGGGTGTGGGGGGTGGTGGGAGACATGAGTGGGGGCCTGGTGGAGGGTGACCCTGGTGGCTGGGGGGTGGGGGTGGTGGGTGACATGAGTGGGGGCCTGGTGGAGGGTGCCCCTGCACTGCTGGGGGGTGGGGGGTGGTGGGAGACATGAGTGGGGGCCTGGTGGAGGGTGCCCCTGCACTGCTGGGGTGTGGGGGTGGTGGGAGACATGAGTGGGGGCCTGGTGGAGGCTACCCCTGCACTGCTGGGGTGTGGGGGTGGTGGGAGACATGAGTGGGGGCCTGGTGGAGGGTGCCCCTGCACTGCTGGGGTGTGGGGGTGGTGGGAGACATGAGTGGGGGCCTGGTGGAGGGTGACCCTGGTGGCTGGGGGGTGGGGGTGGTGGGTGACATGAGTGGGGGCCTGGTGGAGGCTGCCCCTGCACTGCTGGGGTGTGGGGGTGGTGGGAGACATGAGTGGGGGCCTGGTGGAGGCTGCCCCTGCACTGCTGGGGTGTGGGGGTGGTGGGAGACATGAGTGGGGGCCTGGTGGAGGGTGCCCCTGCACTGCTGGGGTGTGGGGGTGGTGGGAGACATGAGTGGGGGCCCGGTGGAGGGTGACCCTGGTGGCTGGGGGGTGGGGGTGGTGGGTGACATGAGTGGGGGCCTGGTGGAGGGTGACCCTGGTGGCTGGGGGGTGGGGGTGGTGGGTGACATGAGTGGGGGCCTGGTGGAGGGTGACCCTGGTGGCTGGGGGGTGGGGGTGGTGGGAGACATGGGTGGGGGCCTTGTGGAGGGTGACCCTGGTGGCTGGGGGGTGGGGGTGGTGGGTGACATGAGTGGGGGCCTGGTGGAGGGTGACCCTGGTGGCTGGGGGGTGGGGGTGGTGGGTGACATGAGTGGGGGCCTGGTGGAGGCTGCCCCTGCACTGCTGGGGTGTGGGGGTGGTGGGAGACATGAGTGGGGGCCTGGTGGAGGCTGCCCCTGCACTGCTGGGGTGTGGGGGTGGTGGGAGACATGAGTGGGGGCCTGGTGGAGGGTGACCATGGTGGCTGGGGGGTGGGGGTGGTGGGAGACATGGGTGGGGGCCTGGTGGAGGGTGACCCTGGTGGCTGGGGGGTGGGGGTGGTGGGTGACATGAGTGGGGGCCTGGTGGAGGGTGACCCTGGTGGCTGGGGGGTGGGGGTGGTGGGTGACATGAGTGAGGGCCTGGTGGAGGCTGCCCCTGCACTGCTGGGGTGTGGGGGTGGTGGGAGACATGAGTGGGGGCCTGGTGGAGGCTGCCCCTACACTGCTGGGGTGTGGGGGTGGTGTGAGACATGAGTGGGGGCCTGGTGGAGGGTGCCCCTGCACTGCTGGTGTGTGGGGGTGGTGGGAGACATGAGTGGGGGCCTGGTGGAGGGTGACCCTGGTGGCTGGGGGGTGGGGGTGGTGGGAGACATGAGTGGGGGCCTGGTGGAGGGTGACCCTGGTGGCTGGGGGGGTGGGGGTGGTGGGTGACATGAGTGGGGGCCTGGTGGAGGGTGCCCCTGCACTGCTGGGGTGTGGGGGTGGTGGGAGACATGAGTGGGGGCCTGGTGGAGGGTGACCCTGGTGGCTGGGGGGTGGGGGTGGTGGGTGACATGAGTGGGGGCCTGGTGGAGGGTGACCCTGGTGGCTGGGGGGTGGGGGTGGTGGGTGACATGAGTGGGGGCCTGGTGGAGGGTGACCCTGGTGGCTGGGGGGTGGGGGTGGTGGGAGACATGGGTGGGGGCCTGGTGGAGGGTGACCCTGGTGGCTGGGGGTTGGGGGTGGTGGGTGACATGAGTGGGGGCCTGGTGGAGGCTGCCCCTGCACTGCTGGGGTGTGGGGGTGGTGGGAGACATGAGTGGGGGCCTGGTGGAGGCTGCCCCTGCACTGCTGGGGTGTGGGGGTGGTGGGAGACATGAGTGGGGGCCTGGTGGAGGGTGACCCTGGTGGCTGGGGGGTGGGGGTGGTGGGAGACATGGGTGGGGGCCTGGTGGAGGCTGCCCCTGCACTGCTGGGGTGTGGGGGTGGTGGGAGACATGAGTGGGGGCCTGGTGGAGGCTGCCCCTGCACTGCTGGGGTGTGGGGGTGGTGGGAGACATGAGTGGGGGCCTGGTGGAGGCTGCCCCTGCACTGCTGGGGTGTGGGGGTGGTGGGAGACATGAGTGGGGGCCTGGTGGAGGGTGACCCTGGTGGCTGGGGGGTGGTGGTGGTGGGTGACATGAGTGGGGGCCTGGTGGAGGGTGCCCCTGCACTGCTGGGGTGTGGGGGTGGTGGGAGACATGAGTGGGGGCCTGGTGGAGGGTGACCCTGGTGGCTGGGGGGTGGGGGTGGTGGGTGACATGAGTGGGGGCCTGGTGGAGGGTGACCCTGGTGGCTGGGGGGTGGGGGTGGTGGGTGACATGAGTGGGGGCCTGGTGGAGGGTGACCCTGGTGGCTGGGGGGTGGGGGTGGTGGGAGACATGGGTGGGGGCCTGGTGGAGGGTGACCCTGGTGGCTGGGGGGTGGGGGTGGTGGGTGACATGAGTGGGGGCCTGGTGGAGGCTGCCCCTGCACTGCTGGGGTGTGGGGGTGGTGGGAGACATGAGTGGGGGCCTGGTGGAGGCTGCCCCTGCACTGCTGGGGTGTGGGGGTGGTGGGAGACATGAGTGGGGGCCTGGTGGAGGGTGCCCCTGCACTGCTGGTGTGTGGGGTTGGTGGGAGACATGAGTGGGGGCCTGGTGGAGGGTGACCCTGGTGGCTGGGGGGTGGGGGTGGTGGGAGACATGGGTGGGGGCCTGGTGGAGGGTGACCCTGGTGGCTGGTGGCTGGGGGTGGTGGGAGACATGAGTTGGACATGGGTGGGGGCCTGCTGGCACGTGCCCCACAGTGCTGGGGGGTGGGGGTGGTGGGGGACATGAGTTGGACATGGGTGGGGGCCTGCTGGCAGGTGCCCCACAGTGCTGGGGGGTGGGGGTGCAAGGGGACATGAGTTGGTGTTCATTAGTTCAAGGAGACATGTGCCTTTGCTGGGGGGCATGCCCATGTTGGGTGGGCTGCCTGCGGGACATGACCAGGGATGCAGGGTAGTCCCCTGTGGTGTGGGCTGCCTGCAGGGGCCATGGAGGGTGTGCACCTGGGAGGACCCACACTGTCAAATCACATGTGGGACTCCCCGGCACCCCCGAAATACACGTACCGTGCAGAAATCGCGTGTAAAACTTCCCGCGCACCCCTGAAATACACGCGCACAGGCTATTCGCGGTTTATAGTCATAATATCGAAAAAATAATGTCGAATTACAAAAATGTCGAAAAAAAAATGTCGAATTCAAAAATGTCGAAAACACATACACATAATAGAAAAAGTCATTATTTCGAAAATAAAATGTCGAAAAAAAAATCGAAAAACCAATGTTAAAATAACTATGTAAAATGTCACACATACTAACGTTTTTTATTGGGGGGGTCCCCCCCCAACCCCCCATCCCAAAACCCTACCCCAACCCTCCACTCCTCCCCATCCCCCCCAACACCCCCCATGGATATACCTTTAATTTTTTAAAAAAAAGTATTTAATAAAACAATTAAATAATTAATTATAAAAAAAACCATCCCAAACCCCTACCCCAACCCCCCCTCCTCCCCATCCCCCCCACCCACCATGGATATACCTTTAACCATTTAAAAAAATTATGTTTTATAAACTATAATTAATTATTTATTTATTTAAACATTAATTCGAAAAAAAATCGAAAAAAATTCGACATTTGTGTAATTCGACATTTTTATTTTCGACTACATTTTTTCGACATTTTGACTTTCGACATTATTGTATTCGACATTATGACTGGATACCGCTATTCGCGTGTGGAACTTCCCGCGCACCCCTGAAATACACGTAGCCCGCTCCCCCAGGCCCGATCGCGTGTGAAAGTTCACGCGAACCCCTGAAATACACGTAGCACGCTCACCCAGGCCCGATCGCGTGAGAAACTTCACGCGAACCCCTGAAATACACGTAGCCCGCTCCCCCAGGCCCGATCGCGTGAATGACTTCACGCGCACCCCTGAAATACACGCGCCCAGGCTATTCGCGTGTGGAACTTCCCGCGCACCCCTCAAATACACGCGCCCAGGCTATTTGCGTGTGGAACTTCCCGCGGACCCCTCAAATACAGGCGCCCAGGCTATTCGCGTGTGGAACTTCCCGCGCACCCCTGAAATACACGCGCCCAGGCTATTTGCGTGTGGAACTTCCCGCGCACCCCTCAAATACAGGCGCCCAGGCTATTCGCGTGTGGAACTTCCCGCGCACCCCTGAAATACACGCGCCCAGGCTATTCGCGTGTGGAACTTCTCACTCACCCCTGGAATACACGTAGCCCGCTCCCCCAGGCCCGATCGCGTGAGGAACTTCACGCAACCCCTGAAATACACGTAGCACGCTCCCCCAGGCCCGATCGCGTGAGAAACTTCACGCGAACCCCTGAAATACACGTAGCCCGCTCCCCCAGGCCCGATCGCGTGAATGACTTCACGCGAACCCCTGTGATGCACGTACCCTGCTGAAATCGCGTGTGAGACTTCCCACGCACCCCGGTATACACGCACACGTATTTTTTGTCAGCGGGTGTCCGTGTTTGTGGGTACCCCTTTGCACGTCATTTTTCCTGGAGGGCCACAGTATGGGACATTCATCATGGCAGTATATAGGTGCTATTTGTTGGCGCACCTTTTGGCGCACATTTCTTACAGCCGCAGAGACGCTACCGCCTGCTTTCTTGTGGCGGTCGTGTTTGTGCCTGTGCGCTGGTTTGAGCGTGCGCTTTTTTCCCCTATTCTATTCCATGAATACGTGTTGTAGGCGAGCGTGTGGGCGTTCCGCGCACTTGTGCCCTGTACTTCCCCCGTGACGCCCACGTTTTGGCAAGTTGTTCCCCATTCCGAGTGTTACGCCCGTGTTCCGCCTACTTTTGTTGCGTGCGCCGCGCTATGTGCGAATTTCGCTGTGGCCTGTGCGATTTTCGCTGTGACCTGGCGCACGCTGTTAGATGGCCTGTGCGCCAACGTGCGCCGCGCACTTTTCTATCGCACATCCGCTGGTTTTCTCGCGCACGGCCTTCCATGAATCGACGTGCGCTGCTTTTCGTGCGATTTTCGCACTTGCACTGCGATTTTCGCTATTCCACTGCGAATCGCACGTTTTTGCCCACTTGCGCCGCGCTAATTATTCCATGAATCGGCCTGATAGTGTTTTTGGAATAAAACGACAATTGGACTACTGTGCTGGAATGGTGAAATTCACTATAAACTCACAGGAAGATCCACAAGAATTTGTAATGTACTTACTACAAGTACTGGAAAACAAAAACATACCTATAAATTAAATCTTTCAGATTTCATACATGTGGAAACATACATGCACTCTCTGCAACAATGTGACACAAGAAGAAATCCCCAATGAACGCTTCATATATATATCAATACCAAATTGTGAATCCATTCCATTTCAGCAACTTGTACAAAATGCAAACCATGGTAGATTATGCTCTACCTGCAATTCAGATAATCGCTCCACGTTAGTAATACAAACACATAGTAAATACGTAATACTAATGCTTCTACGTTACAATGCAGATGGTACCAAAAACAACTGCAAGCTGACTGGATTCACACATGGTCAAATATCACTTGGTAAGAAAACCTTCACAACAATAGGTAGAATCTACCACGCAGGAGCCACAACCAATTCAGGCCACTACACTGCATAAATAAAAAGGAAATGTGGATGGTTTGAATGTAATGATAGTACCATTACTCTAAAGGAGAGATTACCAGCAAATCTTACAAACGCTTATTTGATGTTCGTAAAACCAAAATTTGATAAATAAACTGTATTTAAACCTTTAAGTAAATTTGTGTTACAAAAATATAAACTGTTAGAATACTCCAAAAGCTATCTACCTGCTGAAAGATTCTACAACAACTAATCAGATAAATGAATACCACTAAATTAGACCAAAAAATGCACAGTTAGAATACGCCAATTGGTATCTAACTGTCCCAAAATTTAACAATATCCAAATAGATAAATCAAAACCACTAAAATATATTAAAAAAATAGACAGTTAGAATACGCCAATTGGTATCTAACTGCTCCAAAATTTTATAATATCAAAACAAATGAAGAATCTGTTACTGCTCCAAAAAAAATACAACAAAGCAAAGTATAAAGCATTAGCCAGAAACAACAAGTGAACACTGAAAACAAACAAACAAATAAACTGTAGCATAACAGAAAAAGGTTTTTTTTTTAATCCAACATGGATTTTTTTTTCTCCCACAGACCCAATGATTTTAGCAACAAATACAGAAACTGAGCAAATTGCACAGTACTCTGATTTGTACTCTACTAAATATGAGGGTCGAAAAAAAATAAAAGTATATTGCTTATACAATGTAATAAGTCATTACAAAATACTAATACTAACATGCTATTTTCTTTTATCACAGAAATGAAGAAGAAAACATGGACTCCCATTACTAGACCAAACAGTAAGTATACAATAATAAGGACAACCATAGCAGCATATCACATCCATAGTATCTCATACCTTTGTTCCTTATACATTTGTTTTTCACCCAAAGTTATAAGCAAATATGAATGTGATATGCTGCGGTGGTTGTTGCCAGGGCATACAATCTTGGGTGCATGGCAAATGGCCATGCACCCAAGACTCTATGCCCTGGCAACAACCACCGCAGCATATCACATCCATAGAGTCAAACATTTCAACTATGATCTATGGGAAACTTTTAATGTCCGCGAACAATGTGAGTGTTCTTAGAACACTTTGAACTTGCCAGCGAACAATACGGACACCGTTTTCAGGACACCCCCTACGAACATTTCAGAACAACGCAATAGTTCTTACAACACTTTCAACTTAACAACGAACAATACGGACAGCGTCCTAAGGACACCCCCTACGAACATTCCAGGACACCAGGAGTGTTCTTAGAAGCGTCTTCAGAACACCACCATCTTGTTTATTTGCGAACATTTCAGGACACCGCGAGTGTTCTTAGGACACATTCAACTTAACAAAGAACAATACAGACAGCGTCCTCAGGACACCCCCTACGAACACTCCCCGGACACCGGGAGTGTTCTTAGAAGCGTCTTCAGAACACCACCATCTTGTTTATTTGCGAACATTTCAGGACACCGCGAGTGTTCTTAGGACACATTCAACTTGACAAAGAACAATACGGACAGCGTCCTCAGGACACCCCCTACGAACACTCCCCGGACACCGCAAGTGTTCTTATAGCGTCTTCAGAACACCCCCATTTTGTTTATTTGTGAACATTTCAGGACACCGCAAGTGTTCTTAGGACACATTCAACTTGACAGAGAACAATACGGACAGCGTCCTCAGGACACCCGCTACGAACACTCCCCAGACACTGCGAGTGTTCTTAGAAGCCTCTTCAGAACACCACCATCTTGTTTATTTGCGAACATTTCAGTACACCGCGAGTGTTCTTAGGACACATTCAACTTGACAGAGAACAATACGGACAGCGTCCTCAGGACACCCCCTACGAACACTCCCCGGACACCGCAAGTGTTCTCAGAAGCGTCTTCAGAACACCCCCATTTTGTTTATTTGCGAACATTTCAGGACACCGCGAGTGTTCTTAGGACACATTCAACTTGACAGAGAACAATACGGACAGCGTCCTCAGGACACCCCCTACGAACACTCCCCGGACACCGTGAGTGTTCTTAGAAGCGTCTTCAGAACACCCCCATTTTGTTTATTTGCAACCATTTCGGGACACTGCGAGTGTTCTTAGAACACATCCAACTAGACAGATTACAATACGGACAGCGTCCTGAGGACACCCCCAGTTTGTGTATTTACGAACAATTAAGTACACCGCGAGTGTTCATAGCTCATTTTTACCTCCCTTGCAAACAAAAATGACACATACTCCGTCCTCTAAACACCCCATCATTTAGTTTATTTACAAAATGTCAGAACAGCCGTGTTCTCCGCGGACAAATCGAACGCAACAAAAAGGTCTAGCACATAAAAAAACAAAACATTGAACCTATCTCGTACTCCCCCACCCTCCCAAAACACTCTTACACACCAACACACGGCACTAAATACAATTTTTTATCCACGTTTCACTGCGCTGTACACGGTCGACTGCGAATACAAGATGGCGGGCGCCACAGAAAATCTGACGCGCTCCACGCCTCTCACCGTCCAATCAGCGAACACGTTGCATGTCCGCCGACATGACGCAAGGCCATGGGCCAATCGGGGTGCTGTCCGCGGAGCGAACAGGGAAGTCCGTCCGCGAAGCGAACGCAGATATCACTAATTCTTTTGCCTTACATTTTGGTCATTTTTTAAAAAACTACTTGACAGATTTACACCAAATTTACAAAAGCACGCTTTTGGGACCAGGCCGCCGCTCCTGCCGCAAATTTGGTTTAAATCCGTCCAGCGGTTCGGGCTGTACCCATTCAGTCTATGGGGAAAAAAAAAGTTTTGGGACCCCCCCTATAACTTTCCCCCCCACTGGACGAATCCTCACCAAACTTTGCAAAAAAATTCAGAGTGACCCAACTACTTTTTTTGCAAAGTTTGGTGAGGATCCGTCCAGGGAGAGCGAAGTTATAAGCCACCCAAAAAGTGCTCTTCCTATGGAAACAGCAACTTAACCATAACTACATGGCCACTACCGTGGCCATGTAATATATATATATATATATATATATATATATATATATATATATATATATATATATATATATATATATAAATATTGCCGGCTCTGTCTGCAGTCTATTCACTACATATAGCCAGCCTTATGATGACTAATTCTACTTGCATTTCAGTATCTGTACAATTGTAAAATGACTTGCATTTTCTTCAGTGCTCTCTGCACGTGCACTGTTCATTCCACACATGAAATGTTACTCAATTCTTCACTTCACCATCAGATTCTATAAGGTCTATAGACTCTCTTCATTGGCATCTCTTCTGTGTGTGTCATTTCTGCTTCATGTGACATCACCAGTCTTCTCTTTCATTCATTTTCACACTTCTTCTGGAACCTCCTTCAAGAGACTGTCATTTCTCCATGGGTACATCGTATAGGGCTTTCTCAATGGATACCTTTTTTCAAGGACTCTTCGTGGACCAGGTACCATCACTGGTGTTGTGCATGTTGCAATTTCCAGTTTCTAACATATAGGAAGAATGGGGTAGGACTTCCGGTAGAGGATTTTGGCTCCTTCTCTACATTATACAGATGACACTCAGCCATCTTTCAGGAATGGTGTGCCATCAATGATCTATACCTTAATGGCAGTAAGACTGAGATCCTTCTCATTGGGTCAACCCGCTCCATCCTTCCCTCTCTCTCTCTGACTGCCCTCTCTGGGCCAGAAATCATATCTCTCCAGCTCTGAAATCTCTTCACTGGCTCCCCGTGGCTGCAAGGATCAAGTTCAAGACCCTCTGCATCATCCACAAGGCTTTCTGGGGCATGGAACCACTCTACCTCCAACTTTCTCTTCCCAAACATCTTGCTTCTCAAGATCTCCGTTCATCCACTTCCAACTCTCTGAGGGTCAGATGCTTCTCCAAGCAGAGAGTTGGGAGCAGATCTATCTCCTCGGCTGGTGCCTCCCTCTGGACCAGCCTGCCTGCCTCTCTCAAACTTGAGCAGAACCACCACCAGTTCCCAAAGCAACTCAAGACATTCTTTTTAGATGCCACTTTCTCTCTTCCTCTACCCTGCTGATGCACCTGACTGCTCCATGCACTGTTCACTCATCCACCCTCTGAACTCGGACCCAGGCTCTTGCATGCCCAGTTGCCCTTGCACTGCCTCCAGGCTCTACTGCACTTGAGGGTCTGTATCTGCAACCCTACAGTCCCTTCTCTCTGCATGTAGCAGCCACCCGCTGGCGGCACTTGTGAGTTAACTGCACTTCCCTCTTCCCCTCCCCCTGGCACTTCTCCCCTTACATCTTCCCCGCACTTGCATGATCTGAATCACACAAAGCCTAGTAAGATCATTGTTTGTGCACCCTTTGCTTCCCCCTCCTTGTCTTGGCACGCCTAAAAATGTTTTTGTGCATGTGCGTTACAAATGCCACATCATTTCATATCATATCATACCATATCATATCATATCATATTATATCATATCATATCATATCATATCATATCATTATTGTTTGGATTGTCACAAGTTTCATGATTAGCCTTTTACAATTGGTTATATTAAATTGTAGTCTAAGTATGACATGCATGCACTGTGATGCACAAAGCCATTGTGGCGTAGTGGTTGAATGCTGCTCCTTGAACTCTGGCAGACCCGGGTACAAAACCTTTTATTTTTTAAATTTAAAACAATATATTTTGGCAAACACTCTGTATTCTTGACTATATAGTTTGTTAACAGGCATGCCTTTGATCCATGTGGCCACCTTCATCTAAACCTTCAACCAATCCTCTGCATGATATGTAGAAGGTCTTTTAAGCTGCACTACCAATGGGTAATAATAGTTGCACGTCTTCCATTGCACATGAGCCAGTGCAAACAAGACTTTCTTTGAAGCTCAAGGGAGGGGCTTGCAACACAGTCCCATTATTCCCTTGATATAGTGTGCTACTTTTAGATGGAGACATGAACACACACACACACACACTGACACTGAAAACTCAAACTTGATGTGTCACAATGCTCATATATACACTGATTCACATGTGTTTACACAAACTAACACTCAAATTCACGGAGCAAATGCACACTGCATGCACACTCCCTCACACACAACTTCACACCATGTATATATACACACACACCCACACACACACACAGTTCAAGGCTGTATTTTTTCTAAATGTAACTAATTTCATTTAATCAGAAAAGCAACACAATTAGGAGGTGGTGAGATATGTTGGTGTGCAATTATGTGATCTTATTTGGCATGAGGGCATATAGAGTTGGCTGCAATGTCAGCCATGTTCAAACATCTCTTGTGCCAAAATAACAGCACCAGAATGGCTTTCGTGCAGAAAAGGGCATGCAAAAATGGGCACTACAGTGGAATGGGTGCACCAAATTGGCACTTAGCAAAATGACGGCACCAAAAAGTGGTGTACCGATTGGAGGGCGCTACTTAACCAAAGTGTTTGGTCCATGGCAAATAATTTAATCTCACTGCGCATTGTCTAACAATCTGAAGACCATGCTAGTGGTCTGGAAGTGTTATTTAAATCTATGGAATAACAAAACCCCTGAAATGCAAGGAACAAAAACTTTAGTTGCAGGGACTTTAAGGTGAGAACTTAATGCAATCAAACCCCTGAAAATCAGCTAAAGCTACCTTAACTTAGCGCCCGCTTGTTCTCTTGTTCCTTTACCTTTGTCCTTTGTCCTGTAATTTGTAGTTTGTGTTTTAAAAAAGAAAAACGTTTAGTCCTTTTTGTATTGTTTTTTTACGGTTTTGTTTTCTCCTTCCCATTCCCAAGTTTATGTATGTCTGTGATCAGCAGTGATGAAGCAGTGGTGTGGGTGTCTACTGCCTTAGCTCCGTAGATATAGCTGTGTGCCCAGAAAAACTGTTGCTGATAGTCAAGCAGCATTGTAGTAAGTAGTAGATGGAGGACATTCAATACATTTTCTACAGGAAGGTGTGGCGGAGAGGACCTTCCAGTAAACCATGACAAAGCTTGGGACCCTCTACTTTTGTTCAACAGCTTGTCTGTTTTCATTCGAACAATGTGGAGGAAACCTACAGGAAGGCTCATTTTAAACATAAGATGCAAATCCATGGTCCACAATCTGTACACTGGTATCTGCAGGCCAGTAGCACCTCTGCCACACTGCCTTTTACACCTGCTGCAACTGGGTCATTACACCCATCACCACCCAACCTCATCTCATCCTGCCTGCACACCATCTGTAGGTGTTCAAAGTAATGTGCTTGACATGCCACAACTGGATCATGGTGGGAGAAGCCACCCTGGATGGATGGGGACAGTCCATTTCAGAACACCAGGCCCACTGCCACTTGGATTATATTTTAGTGAGGCGGGACAGAGGGAAGAATAGAGAGAGAGAGAGAGAGAGACAGAGAGAGAGAGAGAGAGAGAGAGAGAGAGAGAGAAAGAATCACAGAGGTTGTGAAAGAGACCTGAAGAAGGGATGGTAACAGAGGACGACCTGGCCAGGCGGCCTGTAGATAGTGGTCACAGGGAGAGAATGGCCAGGAGAGATAGAGAGCCTGCAGACCAGGCATTCAAATGAGGAGTAGTGCTGCAATGGAATGATAGAAGGAGGGATCCACTATGGTAAAATCAAGACTACACCCCTACCTGGACGGTTGGTTCTGGGTTGCAAAGGCCCAGACTCTTTTTTTCAGTTGGCACAAACGTCCTGGAAGTACTCATGGTGTAGGGGGTGAGAGAGCAGACATGACAGCTCTCATTGGTTGTTTGTTTCCCCACCTTAGCCATATGGCTCTACCACATGTTATTCAATATAGGGGCCAAATTAGTCATATAGGAATGTACCTCATTGAAATCTACCTCTGCACTGCGTGTAACTGTTTTGGTGTTTTAGCAGTATTCAATGCCTGACTGGACATGGCTTCCATGACAGCATGGACTGCGGTCAAGTTAGTAGGGGTCGATGCTTGTGCATGTGCAAAAAACTATCTTTTTACAACAAGGAGTGTAAAGAGGTAGAAACAGCAGAAACCACAAAACATCATTATGGCCGTTCGTATCACGTTCCCGATCTTGTTGCCTTGCGATGCTCCAGGTGTTTGTTGGTTATCGCGTTAGTGTGTGTTAATTCAAGCTCTATGCCCCCTGTTTTCAATTTGGAAAGTTGTTGTGAAATGTCTTCAATTTCTTGATTGATTGAGGTTAACAAATGTTGATTGAGGTTAACAAATGTACATTAGATCCGATTCTATTGACAATAGAAGAACTGGCAAAAACCTTAACCTCAATCAGTCAAGAAATCGAAGAAATTTCACAACTTTCCAAATTGAAAAACGGGCAAAACTTAAACACACCCTTGAGGACACCAACCACAAACTAGAGTCATCTAAGAAAGACATTGGACAGCGGAAAATCAGGAAATTCCAGAGAGACACCCTAGATTATGCAAGAGATATTGTGTACTTGTGGCAAGAATATTGTAACAACTTAAGACCCTCAAGAACTCCAACAAGACCACCCAGACAACCTGGTGCAAAAAGTAATACAGACAGCAGCGACGTAACAAGTGGTGAAGGGGACAATCCAAGCACTAATGCTATTGGGAACCATCTGCTAGTGACACCAGTTATTCCGACTACTTTAACAGCTCCAACAGTGGAACCCCCTCATTTTTTAAAAGGAGGCGACAAACCCGCAGAGGGAAAAAGAAAGCCCAGGCAAAAGAACAAATAAATGATTCTATTATTTTCAACATTTCATTAAAACGCCTGACGAAAACACAGGAGGACACATTGAATTTAGGCATCTCCTTTATTCCTACCAATCATGTTACCATTTCTGAAGAAGAAGTAAACCTTTTTAAACTCATTTGAAAAATGGAACTTAAAGTTTTCTTTGACTCTGTCCCAGAACCCACTGGACAATGTAAAAAACATGATTTTTTGGAAATCAAAAACAAGAGTACATTTCATCCTCAAATTAATCACCCAGTCATCATTTTATTCAAGTTAAAAACCACCAAAGTTCTGAGATGCCTGAAGTATAGTACCTCAAACAAAACAAATATAAGGAGACACCAATTGAAATTAATTAAAGAACTATCTGAGGACAATACCATTACACTCAAACCAGCAGATAAAGGTGGGGCCCTGGTGATGATGGATACTGACATGTACAATGAAGGATGCCTGAAATTATTATGAGATGAACAAACACACTTGGTGTTAGACAATGATCCAACTTCAGCCATAAAAGAAGTTATCAAGAAAACAATTGACAAAACCCTGGACTATGAATGGATATCTGACAACACAAGTGAATTCTTTGCCAAAAAATTCCCAGTTATTACAGTTCTCTATGCGCTACATAAGGTACACAAAAACATGAACGATCCACCATTAAGACCAATTGTGTCTGGCACCGAGAGCATTTTCCACCCATTGGCTATCTACCTGGATAAAGCCCTTCAACCCTTGGTACAGAAGACCACAACATACCTGAAAGATACATCACATTTCCTGCGATTACTGAATGAAATTGACAACAATTAACCATTTCCTATACTATTCACATTGGATGTCAATAGTTTATATACCTCAATTCCTCTTATGGAGGGAATTGCAGTGCTTGAATGGTTTTTTGCTCCAACACGACAACATTTCTGTACACAAGGAATTTGCAATTGAACTAATCAATTTTATTCTTTATAACAACTATTTTCGATTTAAACATGAATTCTATTTGCAGATCTCTAGGACATCAATGGGTTCTTCGGTAGCACCAGCTTCTGCAAACATTTTTATGTTTCATTTTGAAAAAACCCACATTTTCGACAAAGAACCTTGGAAAACTAAACACATTTTTGGAAGCGTTTTATTGACGATATCTTTGGCATCTGGCAGGGGTCCAAAGACGAGTTACAACAATATTTCACTTTTCTGAATAGCTGCCATGAATAAATACAATTTACCCTAGAAATTGGTAATCCTAACATCCATTTTTTAGATATCAATATTTCGAGAATTAACAACAATTTTATTACAGAAATCGATAGGAAACCGATAGATGCAAACAGTATGTTACATTTTTCGAGCTTTCAACCAGCTCACCTTAAACAAAACCTAAATCACAGCCAATGCTTACGGCCCAAGAGGATAACATCAGATACTACACAATTGACAACAGAACTTGAGAACATGAAAGGAAGATTCATGAAAAGAGGGTTTCCAGAACAGATCACGAATGCTGCCATAGAACGGATGGAACCATTGAAAAGGGAAGACCTCTTGAAAGAAAAACCCAAAAAGGACACAACAAGACTAATTCATACCCTCGAGTATGCAAGCCAACATTTTCAAATTAAGAAAATAATTAAAAAACACTGTGATTTAATTAACTCTGTCCCCAATCTCAACACATTATTTCCTGAACCACCAATGTTGGCCCATAAAAGAGGGAGAAACCTCAGAGATTCATTGATCAAGGCAGAGAGAAACAAAAAACAAAATCAAATGTTTTTTTCTAAACAAAAATATGGAACATTTGCGTGCTTGAATTATCAGTACTACTCCAATATAATAAAAGGAGATCATATTCACCATCCAAACAGTGGCAAGAAAATCCAACTTAAAGACTACGCAACTTGCGAGAGTAAAAATGTTATATACGCCCTGAAATGCCCTTGTGGCAAATATTACGTTGACAAGACATCGGAGAGAATTAAGGAACGTCTAACAGAGCGCAAATCTAATATCAGAACAAGCAATGTCAAATCTCCGGTGTACAGACATTTTCATGAAAACAGAGAAAATATCTCCCAACTACGATGGATCATCCTGGAAGTAATCCATCTATTACCAAGAGGTAGCAATTTGCCTAAATGCCTATCTCAAAAAGAACTATATTGGATTCATAGTTTGGACCCATTAGCCCCGCTTGGACTGAATGAGGATTTCTACTTGGTCCATTTCTTTGAATACAATTTGACTGTTCTAGAAAACCAGTTCTCACAACCTTGTAGGTCTAGAGTAGTATTTAAACAGAGGAACACACAAGGTGACATATAACCTTTAGGTGACATATTACCATCTTGTATCACTAATTAAGTACAATCTTGCATCGATGCCTTTATGCAAAACCCTTTAAATGAACTACATGTTACAGAATATATGTCTAATTGACAAATGAGAACACTCTATGAGACAGTCCTTATTACTCTGGTGATTTTATTAAATACCTGGCAGCAGTATGTTGTTTAGACTACTGGCCTATCGTTATAACATACTGTGCACTCCGTTGTTGGAGACAGTAGAACATATTATTGATTTACTAATGCTCTTGCAATGCTCTTGTAATCTGTCTAAATCCACTATACAAGGTTTTTTAACCATGTGGAGTGTACATTCACTATGTATAAAACAGATGGTGAGTTCCATCTAAAACAGTTCTAGCAATGCAATAGCCATACACTGTGAGTAAGATGATTACTTGGATATAGTGGTCCAAACCAGGCTATTCATAGATTTTAATACGGTCCATCCCAGTTTTTCTAAAGAGGAGATTTGCCAACCACATTATTTTGCAGTGGTTTATAACACCGTTAGTCCAACTATATAGACATAGAATATTGTGTGTCTATACTTTTCACTTTTTTCTGAGCCCAGTGCACTAATTCTACCTTTTTCAATCTACCTTAACTCTAATGAGGTCTGCGGTTGTTTTCTGACTTTTTTGAACATTGGGATGTCATGGCATGTACGGTGATGTCATACTGTTTACTATGTGACGTCACTGCACGCTCTAGTGCGATGATGTCATTAGAATGGTTACTATTTTAAGCGCCCATCTTTACTCCATTCGATATCCTATCTCCCATGAGAGTGGATGGATCCTCCGTGTTAGCCAAACACAACGTGAGTCTGAGTAAGTTACCTACTAACAGATCTTGATGCCTCCTTTTACTTTTTTACTTTTTGCCCAGAATGAGGGACACACACTGAGGTACTAAATACAAGCCCTACGTAATGTAATACCTTGTTGCTTTTAGGCTCTTTCTGGAAGCCTATGAAGCATGAGAACATTGGTGGTGACTCACCTTTTCAGAAGCTGCACTTGACCCGGATGGATTTAGGACTTTTTTCAAGTTACCATCTTTACTATTGGTATTCGGCTAAGTTTGTTAAGTTCAAACTGGCCCCCTTCTTTTCAATCTTAGAGACTGCCGCTTATTAACCAGTGAGCGATAACTATCTGACACAGTACCTGATTTTCTGATTTAGGTCCTGTGAAATACCTCATACAAGATACAACTGGTTGGATTAACAATACTCATTTGAAGCTGTAGTGAGAAGAACTAGGCAACACACATGGGTGGATTGACATTAGCTTGGTAAGCTTAAATTGCTTCTTAGATCCTAGCTTTTTTGAATCACATGGATGATTTGTCTCCTAGACAGACTTATTACAGATCACAATAGACACATGATAGACTGATGAGCTGAGTATAGGCACTTTGCGCAGTAATCTTCTTGTATTCTGAAAGCATGTGTACTACCTTAAGTTAAGATTTAATAAAGTCGAAAAAAAATAGTTGTTTCTTTTGCAAACACTGTGAATAACTTATGGCGTGTTTTTTCTCCTAATCTTGAAGATTTTTCCTTAATATATATAATTTGAAGTTTTTCCTAGACATTGTTGGAATTTGCTTTACATGCCCCTGAAGAAGAGATTTGTCTTGAAACACGTTGGGAACTTTATTGTTCGTTCATATTTCACAACCTATATGCCAGGGTTGACCATTATCTCCTCTGCACCTTAAGTCTATATAATATTAATTTAACCATAACATTACCGTTTAAATCATTTACAAATTAACATAGGAGTGCAGGTTGATCATTTACTTTTGTGCTTTTGCAACACTGCCATTCACTTTTTCACTGTGGCATGGCTCTATAATGTATTTTCAGCTAATGTGTAACACTCATGTTGAATACCACTTTAGTTGTCTGAACGATCGTCTTGGAATAGCTCCTCATCTCTCATGTCAGTTAGTCTGTATCCTTCCCCTACTGCAATCGCTGATCTCCACAATTGTCCTGTATTGTCTGTCCCATGCAATTTCATAGCCTCTTTTCTCACTATGAGAGCCTCAAGTTCTATTGTAGAGGTATCTCTGTTCTGAATAAGTACTCGTTGGGTATTCGTAATAGCCTTCCCTGTGTCGCTGGAAGCCGAATCATTAGCACTTCGCCCTGAATGAAAACAGTTTGAGTCCACTGGCACCACCCTCTGTACCGTCCGCCCACAATAAGCATGCATGAGTTCCTGCACCGTCATGTAATACATTCCTGGTGTTGAGCACACTATCACCTTGTCAGTGAACAAAATGGTAATGTTAATTTTTTAATCATATCTCTCCCCATTATATTTACTGGTGTATGTCGGGAATGTAACAGTGGCCTGGTCATGTCATGCTCTCCTACAGAAAGCGATAATTCATCAGTAAAAGGTAACACATCTGACACCCCACAAAATCCCTGCACATTCATGGCAATGCCTGACATTGGAAATCTCCCCTCCCTAAAAGAGTACCCAGTCAACCCCATATCCACACGAGAAAGTAAAATGTCTTTTCACTTATGGTCAACCCTATATGTTGTTCCTCTGCTGTATTAGGTGTAACGGAATAGGATAGAACACATCAGGTCTGTATGTGGGCTGTCCGATTGTGGGTACAGTGACATTCCCACCCCTGTTAATGGATTGCCACCTATGACAATCACTCTTCCCAGTTTACGCACATTTTGGAGTTTGCATTGTGTAGTCTGCATGTGCCGTTGGTATGGTGTTCTGCTGGATTGGTGCTTGTTGCATTGGTTGCAATTTCTGCACGTGCACCTGTTTTGGTAATACATGCATTATGGGCTGATACTGTCATGATTGCATGTCCTGAGTATGCATCCGTTGTGGTAAGTATGCCTGTGCTTGCATCTATTGCCTGTGCATCGGTTGTGATGCATATGTCTGCACTGATACGTAGTCTTGAGTGTGTCATCCGTTCTTCTCGGTCTGATACATAATTTGTTTTGGCATTTCCTCATTTTTATATATTGGTACCCTATCCCTGCACACTCAGGCTATTTGTCCTTGTTGTCCTGCAAAACCAATATACTATGGGACCACCCATTGACCTTTGCTGTCCCCTTGAAATCCTCCTGTGTTCTGATGCATCGGTTGTCCAATCCCTCTTCACTGTGACATCCCTCCTCATCCTCTTGTCCATTGGTTCATGTCTCCTTGTTCTGCAAAACCTCCCCCTGCCCTCTCTTGCCTTTTCTGCACGTGCTGAGAAACTACTCCTTCCCTGTTTGTTAATACTGCCAATTCCTTTGTATATTTGGATAATGTTTTCATTGTACTTCCTCCTTTTTCCTCTCTTCCTGCTTTTTTCTTGAGTTCTCTTGCATTATTGTGCCTTGAAACACTTGTGTATAGGCACACTATAAATAAAATATCATATCAATAGTCTGTAATAGTTCACTATAGTTAGTTGAATTTCCAATCACGTTTTAGCCTCCATCCCCACCAGTTTCTTAAGCTGCTTTTACACTTGGTATGGTAATCCTTGACATAATATATCAAAACAAAAATAAATAAATAATATATGATCAAAACCCCCACTGTTTTGTCCAACGGTTCCCTCGTTTCAAGGCCCCATTTCTCTTGAATCTGTTGAATGTATTGAAGCAGGTATTCATCCTCACGCTTATGTCCAATGTGTCTGGGTACTGTCCTATTAGAGCTTGCCATATCGCTGCTCAGCATTTGTTGAATGGTGCACCAATGTGTTTTCTGTTCTGTGTTGTTACCCTTCCATATGTTGGTAGCTACCTCCCCAAGAATGGCTGGGAGTAGGTTGTTCATGTCGCCTACTGCTAATGACTACCCTGCTGTCAGTCTCTCTATCTAAACAATCCACTTGCCTGCCACAGACGTCAATGAGGGTAGCTTGCATCCTAAATTTGTTTGTCCATTTGCTGCCATGGTACATATTGAGGTTGCCCACCTCCCATCTCCAACAGTGCGAATTGAGTCAGTCTCCCTCCTTCATCATGTCCTCCCAAATCTTTAGTGGTGGTGAACGTCCTTGCCATCTCTGTGCTTTTCCATCCTGGCCGGGCTCTTAGCATCTGCACATGCGGAGTGATATTGCCTGTGTCTCACTGTCCCCCCAAGGAACATGACAATTGTCCTTCGAAGTTCTCCCCTTCTCTGCCCAAGCCTTCATTTGTCTTCCTTTTGCTGTGTCCCAGTCTAGGCTCACTTCCCTGGAGCGGCAAAAGTGGTTTCCCTCCTCATAATCCTCACTCTTCTGTGAGTCTTAATCTGATCCCCATGGTTCTGATGCTGCTGTCGCAGTCTCCCTGTCTGTTGTCACTGAAACTAAGTATCCTTAAAATGATGTTGTCCCACTGTTTTCCATTAGTTTGGTCTGTAACTTCACGTTCGCCTTCTCACTGAGGTGTTAGTGCTTTCGTCTGCTCATGAGGCAGCTCTGCTGTGCCGCCTGTTCCTATACAGTTCCCCTTCCATTCCCCATATACCTTCACCATCCGCATCATTCCAATCTATCTTAATCCCTACTATGTTTGTAGAGTACCGGCTCTCCTCCCTGTTTCTTTCATTTCTGCGTTCTGCCTCTTGCTTGCTTTGGTCTAACCTCCTCTTGTCCTCCTTTAGCTGTATGTTTCATTGCATCTCCTCTTCTGCCTTTCTCCTTGCTATAGCTTCTAGCTCTCTCTGTTTCATTTGCTCCTTCTCTTCCCGTTCTCACTCTTCTGCTCACTCTCTTTCCCTTTGTAACTTCTCCTTTTCCTCCCTTTCTTCCCTCTTTCTCCCATGCACTTCCTCCATTGTCTGCGCCCATTCTTTATTTTCCTCCTCCTTGTCTTTACTGGACGCTTATCCACATGCCCTGCTTCGCTTGCTGGCTTTCCATCTAGTTTGAGCAATATCTGTCCACCTATCTATTCGGTTGGTGTTACTACCTCTTGGCCCGTAGCAAGTTCTGTCTTCCCAGTGTCATTCTCCTGTAGTTATGCTTGCATCTCACTGTGTTCCCTGCGTTCGCTGCTTTTGTCTTGTGCCTCTTACTCTCCTGTGTCGCACTATCGGGTGCGTCCCTGCTACTATAATCTGGTGGCGCAAAAGTGGGATTTGTGTATCCTGTTGCTGCTTTTAAATCTTACATGCAGTAAAATCCCTTGTTTTCTGTTGCTGTATCTGCGTCTATTGTTTGAGGAAGAGGAGGAAAGGAGGAGCTGAGGGCTGTTCGCTCTCTGCATCCCATTGGCTCGGCATCCAATGCTGCAGAGTCAAATCTCTGTCCTCGTCCTAAAATAGCATCCACAACTCTAATATGGGTAATCGGTTGCTTCATTTACTCTCCTTATATGCTGCCTGCGGATATGTGACCATTTGTTACTGCAAACATTTGGAAAAAGTTCAGTTTTTGGGCAATGGCTTTGTAAACTTGCCCTCTGTTTCATGAGTCCTTTTGTCGCTATACTTGCATATTATGTCTTGATATAGCAGAAGGGACTTGCATAAGTGTTGGAGCGGCCTATCCCCCATTATGTTACCTTAAAATAAAACTTTTGTCGAATGCTTACTTGGCCGCAAGTCAAGGTTTTTGCCACATCCAATTATAATTAATTAAAATATGACATATATTTTTCTCAGCCCCTCTAGCTCAATACCATAAACACAGGCATGCTCCGTGCATCGTTTCTTTGCGGCTCTTTGCCCTGAGGGGTCAACTTACAATTCCACTCTCTCTGCCCCAATGTCACAAGAGCGGTTCTACACCAAGTTCAAAAAACTGCCAACCAATCTTGTGGTCCCTCTTCTGTAGCATCGCCTTACAGGATTACATCTCAGAGAGACATTTAGGAAACCACTGTCCGTAATGTAAGGTTGCCTTTTCCACTAACCAATATATCCAGGTAAACCACCATATATCTTTTTCTTTTTCTTCAAAGTGTTTTTCTTCTACAAGCTAAGCTGACTTCTAAGCATTTCGCCCAAACCGACTGCCCAACAAACAGGTATCCTTACCCCACCCCTGAACAGATCTGTTTTCCCCATTTTTGTTGTGTAGCTGGGTCTATACTTAAATTCTGTGATCCGCTGCGGTTTCTCAGGCACAGGCTTTCCTGCATCCTGCCACTCTGCCATCTGGTCTGATGGATGTCCCCCGGGAAGCAGAGAGGAATTTTTCAAAGACGGCTCCTGTCAACCTTAGTGTTTTCAAGTGTGAATTTGGACATTGGATTCTGCAGGTCCCCACATAGCCCGTGGGGCATGCAGTGACTGAGGCAGTTTCTCAGAAAAAGAACCTAGCAACCTCCTCTACCATCCCTTTGTACAGTGTGGCCGGGCCCCTTTAGCAGTCACCCAAGATACAAGAAGAGTACACTTGGGTCCATCATAAACTCACAAGAAAGGAAGACTCAACCATAGGACAAGTTACTGTTGTTTATTAGCAAACAAGCAGGGATTACACCAGAAAAAACAGTTTGTCCAGAGCTCTTAGCTTCTAAGCATGTATCACCCGCTTTTCTTCCAGTGTAATGTCACAAACACAGGTTCCCTCCTGGAAACCTATCGACTATGTGGATTGGTCTGGCTAAGCAAGATTCATTTAGAAAATTCATACGTTTAGAGATTGGCTAGCCATGTCCAGTAGCCCTTCTTAGGACCAGCTCTAAGAGCACCCATCTACAATGTTACAAGTTCGGAGAAAGACCATTGGCCCTTGCAACAAATTATATCCATATGCTTAAGGCGAACTTGGATTGGACAGAGTGTGTCCCACCAACCTTGGGAACCCAGACAGTTCTCAGACTATATGTACCTCTTCAAGGTGACGGGAGAGACCACGGAGGTGTGAACCATTCTCTAATGTTACTATTCTAGCCTGTTAGAGTGCAGTCAATTAACAAAATTTAGTCAACACTTGTTTCGTCTTGCCACTGGTTCTCTGGGTACAGTCTTCTCTGTCTGGGTCACATGTGTCTACACCACAAAATGAAGCTCTGTCGTCTGTAATTATGAGGATTTTAGCTTGAATTTCTACAGATGGCTCACTATCTCGGTAGCAGGAATTTGCCTACCTCCTTCGTGCTTGGCTGGGTGTCCTGTTTCTGCTCACCTCGAGCTGCAGCGATCATGCCAGCTTGTCTTTGTTTCCCATACTTGTCTCCTTTCTTGCTGGGTTTTATGACCTATAACTATAGCATCCCTCATGGTTACTCCATGTTAGTAGAGATTTAAGCATGTGCAAACTATATCTACAAATCCTGCTGTGTCTTGCTGTTTCAGCTTTGGCGAAAGATATGAATATAGAAACATGTATGTGTGTTCGTCCTCTGCCTAAGTGGGTCATAAGCATGTGTTTTGTACCTATATGCAATAAACTAGTGCAGGTCCATGTAGCTTCATGAAAGAATGGATATGTACTTCATGAATAAGCACAGCTATGTCGGGATGTCACTGACAATCTCAATGATTTCTGTTTTTCCAGACAGTTGACCTGATTGATTGAAGTTAATTCCATGTCGTCCAAATCATCAATCGGGTATGGTCTGAGCGATTGTCGAAGGGAATACCGTTTTTTACACCTGCGATACGTTGATGATTGTGGTGATGGGCCTAAAAGCAAGGCACATATATCGTTTCTCTTTCTTCGTGTACAGAGTTGTGCGGGGGCATGATGTTCAGATTTGGCCCATTGTCTGCATAACTGTAAACAATTTTTAAAAGTAGAATAAGTATGGAAACAAAGTTTTTGGGAAAAATATTTATTTGGGGGGATGTGGTTGTGGGATTTCTTTTTCTTTTAGTATTTACACATGATAGATTTTGTTCATCAGTCCAATTGTCTGTATTTGTACTATTTATTTTTCATTTGAGATCTTTTATGTCCTTTTTCAGTGAGTCCATATCATTTTCAAGAATAATTCAAATGTCTTTCATATATTTCAAAGTATCCATGACGTATTTGTAGGGAATTGCAGAGGTGGCTGGTTTTAAATTCTTCTAGATGCTTGAATGAATTATTCATCTGTTTCAAAATATTTAAAATATTTTTAAACAATTGAAGACAAAATTGACTTTTTAAAGTACTTTTGCTGGTAGCACAGGCATTTAAAAACAGTAAGCTAAGAAATACCTTTATGCTGAATGATATCTGTTACTTGCAAATATTATTGTGTCTCTCATTTTTTATAAACCTAAAGAATAAGCTCACAAAATCCAGAATATCCTGTACTTTCCTCTGGCTGCTGCCATTCAGCATCCTGTTTAATCATTTCATCCTATATGGTATAATTGTCTTCAATCCACTTCTCGTATAATAAGAGCAAAAAACACTGTCACCTCATTTATTAGATTAAACAATGGAAGAACATTACCTGATGAAAGAAGGTGGGATTTTCTGCATTTACTTTCTGATTGGGTCTTTATTGTTTCTATATTGGGCAGCTGACAATAGGACGTCAAGTACCTCAGCTGCTCTTCAGCTATTGAACCTATAAGACAATGTCATTTTTTGAGTGACATGTATAAGTACCAATTAAAATGGAGGTTCTACTGCTTCATTATCTTAAAGGTTTTGCCAAGGTTTTGCCATGTAGTAACATGTTATTTCCTGAGAGAGTGGTCTGTGTCTAGTAGATTGTGGAGTTAAAGAGGCAATAGATATTTTTTTTTGCTGGATATTTCCGAAATGGAGACATTTTCAGAATGGGAGGAATTTCATTGCTCAAAAGAGTGTGGAAGAATAGAGAATTTTGGGAATGGGACTGATAGTGATGTTAAGGACATGGGCAATGTGTTTTCAAAGCATTGGCTTAGAATGGTTTTCTGGTTCTATCATATTACTTTAGATGGCACATTTGAAATGAGAAGTATGTTTTCAAGTTGTGGACAAACATTTTTGACTGGGAGCGCACAATATTTTCTCTTTGAGAAAAGAAAATGTGTTATTCATCCAACAAAAGAGTACAGGATAATGATGCAAGATTTCTGGAATTTTAATACAGGAGAGGAATATTTTTCAGAATGAAAGGATATTTTTGGGTTATATATTGACAGAAAAACACAAAGGTTATTTTAAGAGCCACCCATAGAAGTTCTGTTATTTAAAATGAAAATGTTCACTGTTGCCTATCTTCTCATAGCCATGGTTATAACCAGGCCTATAGCCATGGGTACCGTGAAGCTTTAACTAAATGAATGTGGTCTTTTTCAGTGTTAGAAGTTACAATTTCACATACCATTTGTCTGGCTTCTTACCTCTAGCCTTATGTTATTTAAAGATTGAAGCCTCTGCACATTTGTGTTTTCTGACACGTTACAATGTTTGTATACCCATTGTATATCGCCCTCTTTATAATCAAGACTTAAATGCAGCCAACAAAATATTGTGCCATCTAATGGGCTGCTGTAGCTGCGGTTATGTTGGCTACCATTGCATTCAAATCCGCAGCTAAAATCAGGCCAATGGGCCATCCTGTATTTTGCCAGACCTCTGTAGTCACGGGTATAACTGCCATGAGGGCTGCAGGTATTCAGACACACACTTCTGTGCATGAATCATATTATTTTGTGGATGTTACACCAGTTCCATGTCTTAAAATCTCGACAAAAATGGCTGTGTATACAAAATATCGTGGCAAAAATGCTGTGGTTTTGCTGCCACAATCATGTAAAGGATGCGGGGGACACCCCCATGAACCCTGGACTCATTATACCATTTAAGGGGAGCGGGGGACACCCCCGCAATGCTCGCTCCCTTTAAATGGTATAACCTTTACCGGGTCAAACCACAGCAAATTTTTTTACCTGCAACATTTTTGCTACGATTTTATTACCTGATACCGTTACACCACACTATTTTACATGTATTTCTGATTCCATGTTTTCAACTCTACCCCTATGTCATTTGAAATTTGAAAGCTTTGCAATCTGTGTTTTTGAGTATGTAAAAAAATGTATCTGTACCTGCAGGTATACTCAGGTCAATTGGACATTGAGAATTTTGGTGGGCTTGTGGAGCCGTGGCTATGGATGTCTGCATGTTGACACAGGTATTAAGCTACACATTTCTGTGCAGTAATCATATAATTCTGTGGATGCTCTGATTCTATCCCCTTACTTGAGTTTGTGCAAAAAAAAGACATGTACCCGTGGCTATTGGAGTCTGTTCATAGCCGCAGCTATGAAAGGAGAATAAAACATAACTGTTTATGTCATTATGTGTATGTATATGTAATTAATAGGTAGTCATTAAAAGGACTGTTTTGGGGGACATAAAGTGTAGGAATTCAGCACAATTGTGTAGCTTAGACTTTGAAATTGGTGTTCATTGACATTTGTTTTATAGTAGCCACAGTTATGAAATGATGACACTGTATATATTTATTTTTTTATTATTGGAGGGCATGCAGTAGTGGCCCTATAGTTATGGTTAAGCTGCTCAACTCATAGAAAGAGCACTTTTTGGGCAAGTTATAACTTTGTCTCCCGTGGACAAACCCTGAACAAACTTTGCAAAGAAAGTACATGTCCCACTCAGAATGATTTTGCCAAGTTTGGTGCGGTTTTGTTTCTAGGGGGCACATGTTATACGGGTGGTCCCAAAATGTATGGAAATCCTCACACGCAATGCAAAAAAAAAGTTTCCTTGCACCAACAGCCCAAACCGCTGGACAGATGTTTACCAAATTTGTGCTAGAAGCCGAGTCTTGCTGCAAAAGCATGCTTTTGTAAATGTGGTGTAAATCCGTCCAGTAGTTTTAAAATAATTGGCCAAAAGTAGGTAAAGAAAGTGTGCTATCTGGGTCCAGTAGGTGGACTAATTTCCGGATTCGGAGTCCGCGGATGCCTCTGGACCAATCAGAGAGGAGCATGATGTTTGCGGCCATCATACGTGCCTGCTGATTGTGAAGTACATGTGAAGTGTGAAGTGCATAAACACTTTTGAAAAGGACGTTGGATTTGTGAACAGTGCCCATTGTCTGTGGACATCAAGGTAAAAACATATTAAATAACACAGCATTGCACTTGTCAAACTAATGAAACTATCTCTGGGGAGTGAGGGGTGATGAGGAGGCGATGGGATATAGCTATAAAAAGCCACACATTATTTTGTTTTTCTTGTACAATGTCTGCAAACATCTCAGATGTTCTGGACAGCCATGCATATTTCTGTATTACAGGGTCGGTGAAAACCAGTTTTTGGATGAAACATAACTTTGGGCTACTCAATGATACTGCATGAAATGTTGCAATTTTATTTTAGACCTGACCCTGAATGGTTTCGCAAAGAGGAGGCAAAATTAGAGGGGAGGGTCTCAAAAGGTTGTAAAGGCATATACATGTGGTGCTGTTTGACAAATCTGCACAGAAGTTTGTAAAACAATTTTAGACCCAGATTTGAACGTTTTCTCAAAGTTTGGTGGGATTTTGTCAAGACAGGGGCAAAAGAGATGCAGGTCTCGACATTTTGAGAACGCTTATACATTTGTTGCTGTTTGATGTATCTGCACAAACGTTTTCAGAAAGATTATAGAGCCAACCTTCAATGTTTGTGCAAAGTTTGAATGGATTTTGTCAAGTGGGGGCTAAGCTATGTGACTATTTTTGTATGTACATTTTAACGCTTAAAAAAAAGTGTGATGGATATGCAGCACACTTGTGCAAGGAGCATTGGAAGAGACCCTAAAGTATGGATTTTCAAATTTGTCCATGTTTTATTTTTTGAAAAGTGTCATAATTTAGGTACAAAAATTGTGATATAAATTTGGTGACTGCAGTATAGCGTTTGGCCATGGGCAGTGGGCAGATTTTTCAGCTATGTGGTAACGTTTTGTCTGTTCTAAATCTAAACCTAGATAGGGCTGAAAGGGAAACAAAATCTGCTTGTGGCTACAGCCAGAAGCGCTGGAAAGGATTGCAGCAAACATCCGCAAGGAGTATAAGCAAGGACCTCAAAGCATGGTTTTGAAAATCTGTCCTGTGTTTTATTTTTACTAGTGTCCACATGTAAGTACAAAACATTGTGAAATGGGCCTAGACCTGAGCAAGGACCAATGTGTACTTCCTTATTGCGTTGTGTGGCATGACCAAAACCCTAGACTTTAATGAAGAAAAAAATATTCTGCTTGCGGGTACAGCCTGGAGTGCTGGACTGGATTGCAACCGATATGAGTGAGGAGCATGAGCAAGGACCTGAAAGCATGCCTTTGCAAATCTGTCTGTCCTGTGTTTTACTTTTTTGAAAGTACAAACAATATTGATATAATTTTGCTGCCTAGGCAGTGGGACTGGCCCTTGGAAAGGACACATGTCTACTCTGATTTGCCTATTGGGGAATGCAGCATGGCTGAAGCCCATGCCCTGTGGATGGTGGAGACTGGTCATTGCTGCAATCCATGAACACTGGCCATGGTTCACATTATGAGGGTATAGAGGACACTGAACTAGGATGCTGGGTAGGTGCAGCAGATAACAGGGGTGATTTGGTGGGGCTTTGGTCATGGTTGAGCCTCATGCCATAGGCAATTCAACCATGACTTTCATCCCCCCAGGTAACGACACACATCAGTATACAATATTGGTTGCCACCCAGAAATACTCTGCGCTTCTTCCAAAATTGATGTATAAATAAGAATTAAGTTTAACTCTTGATTGTATAATGGTGTTCTCTTTAATAGTAGTGCTAAGTTGACATGTGTTTATACCACTGGTTGTTCTCAAGGCTTCGTATGTGCGCTATTTTGATATGCATCCAACAATAAAATAATTTTGTAAACATAAACTGTATAACGTTCCGTTTGTCATGAGGTACTTCAAACAACCAATAAGCACAGTCAAATCTTTGTTATGCCCAATTCTGGTGCTTGTCACAATTGTGTTGTCATCAGGTCGTTTTATTATCAAATGGAATTGGCAAAAGTAAGACAAAGTAAGTGAAGAAAGTATCTTATATACCAAAAAGAAAGAAATAAAAATAAAAAAGTGTTTATGTTGGAGAGAAAATGGAGATAAGATAAAATATACATATGAACATCATTGCTCCAATGCACATTTATGGTAACATTGTCTAGTCTTAATCTCTTTGAACCCCATCACCAATGTCTTATTTCATTAAGTACAATAGTCGTATCAGCAAAATAAGCAGAGCTGTGCAACCTAACCTGCATGTAAGTATACAATGTAATTGATGGAGTGCATTTGTATCACCCATTGTGACTATATATTAGAATCAGTGGTTGTGCCCAATAATGTTGTAATAGATACAAATACATTTCAATTGACTCACCCTGAGTCCTCACATCAAGTAAATCTTGTTACAACTATTTTAGCCTTGTGCTTTGATAGTTTTGTAATTCCTATATCCTGTACAAAAATATTAATTGTTTGGTGTGCTGTTAATATACAGTTTGAGTGATAAATAATATCTCTTGACTGGCCCATGGTACATTTAAAAGATTGTCACCCCTTCAAAATGGGCTGTGTCCATGTTTCTCTTGTGCTTAGATTCCCTTCTTGTTTATGTGTTGACGAGACAATACATTGTCCGCTACTGTTTCCATCTTATAGAGCACATAGAGAATCCTAAATTATTTAACTTATCTACTCTATCTGACTGATCCCTGATATATATTTGCATTTCAAATCTCTGACTTACTTGTTAGATTGTGGCTAAATCCACTCTAGTTGCTCATGTTGGATGTCTGTTGAGGAATCACCCTGTTTGTCTGGAAACTGCATGTAATCCACTGCCGGCTGACATTTTGGATGCTGCTTAAGTGATGGCAGTGAAGTCACACACAACATGCATCTGACATCACAGCCATCACCTAAAACAATAACAAAGTGCAGTTGGTAGGACAAGGGGCTTATCTTGGTAATTTAACTACAGTTAATGAAGGACTCATGATGTTGATGCTTGCCAATGCAAGTATGGCATGGGGGTTAACTATTCAGTAGTGGAATCTTATAATGATGTAACATGAAAATATGTTTTATCATTTCATTAGGAAATCCAATGTTTAACTAGTTGGCATGATCATATACTATATTATGATCTCTTCTTGGTGAATTAGTTCTCTTTAATCTAATTGCTCAATCCTTTCTATTGTTATATAATATGCAGAGTATAATGATTTAGTTTATTGATAGGATACACACCATACAGAGTATCCCTATATCTTCATCTACGCATTCTTTGGTATGGGTTTTTAAAATTCCATACAGATTTTACTATAAGGCTGTCTGGGTGCACAGCTATGACTGCACAGCTACCATCACTGATGAGATGTTACGTATCAATTATAGAAAAACATTAATCTTGTGTTCTTGATTCAGACCAATAATAGTACAACACAATCTGCAGATCATTCTGCTTTCCATCTGTCTCAATAAGAGCTTCTGGTTTCCTGCTCTGTTGCCACATTTTACCTTCTTCAAGCCTTTAAATCTTATGTCACTCTTGTTGTCCAATGGGTGTACTTCCCTTTTTATTAGTGCCTCTTAACCATAACTTAACCATAACTTCCCCTTAACATTTTTTTTTTCACTGAATAAATTTGTATGTAATAAGTAGTCCTTGAAATGACTGTTTTGGGAGCACACTGATTGTAGTAGTTCAGCACATTTGGAGTACTCCTTTGATGTTATCGATGAAAACAGCATTTTCTGTATCAGTTAGGTCTAATCCGTCATGTATATATAGGTTAGACATGTAGAATTGGATTTTGTTTCATAATATACAGAATAGTTTTTGCCCTCTGATGAAAGCTGAAACTACCCTATTAACATTTTGCCATGATTTTTCAATTTTAGAATTATGCCTAGTGGTCTACTTCCATTTTTGTACCTGAGTCAGGTTTAAAAGATGAAAGTGGTGTGAGAAAAAAGTTCTCTTTGTATTTGCAAGTCCTTTTTTATTATTAAACCAAGACACATACCTTGTATATTACTCAAAGCATTGCCTCCACAATGAATATGATATCTGGCTGCCCTGTGTTTCTCAGGCCAACTTAGAAGGAACTTCGGACCATCGCTTTCCCCAGATTCCAAACCATTTAATTCTAAAATCAGTCAATCCTAGGTCCATGTTAATGTTTAGTTTGTTCCAAGAAATTGGTAACCAATATAATCAACTGTCTCCAGTGAACCATACAGTTTTAAAACCAGCCATGATATGTTCTTGTCTTCTCTGTCTCTATGAAAATGACTCCCAGTTTGATTTCTTTTAAAATAGGAGTGGAGCGTGGGTGTATTTTGGTGTTTGTAATTGGTTGGTGTTACTGTTGCAATTGTGTACTTGCCTGTGATAGTTTGTAGTGAAAATGTGTCAGTGAATTTAATAGTTTGCTTACTATAGTCCTCTTTTTGTGCCATTGATTTTTTTAAAGTATCATATGCATCATTTTGAATACTTTTACCAGTCTGTTTGCAGAATCCACACTGTGCAGTAGCTGAGTCTGCGGCTGATGTGAAGATCTGTACATCTTTTGGATAAGTTCAAAGTGAGTGATAGTACAATTGTATATAATCATGCTTTATCTGCACAATGGTTTATATAAGGTATACTAAGTAAGTTTATGTTTTGGAGTCAGTAAAGGTTATATGTTTGCTTTTTAATGCAGGGTTTTCTGGTTTACTCGTGTGTTTTAAGGCGAGTGATCAGGCAGCAGTCCATTTTATGCTATGGTTATATGTGATAGAAATATGTTTGCATTGATATAAGTTATTTCTCACTGTTTTGTTGAAAGTTGTTAATGGGACTTTGGGAAGTTCTCTTTTGTATCTTACTGCCATTGTTAACAATACACTGCTACTTCTACATAAGGACAGCATCTCCTCCCTCGCTCCAACTCTTGCTGACTTCTGCAACCACTCCTTATTTTTTTATGTTTGTTTTGTGCAATTTTGGTCAACGTAAACCATATACACATTTATTAAACATATAACATGTCTAAAATATCTCAAATGCATACACCTATATATAAACACAGTCCTAAGTAGCAATCTAAGAACATGTTAAAACACAAACTTATTACAAACAGGTTTGGTAAGACAAGTTTCACCAGAGACTTTAATATTTTTACTATATTACCAATGGGTCAGTGGCTATTTTGAGATTCAATAAAATTCCTTCCTGGGCTTTTATGAAAATGTTAACAATTTTCCATATGTGATACACAGCCGCCATAATTACCACTGATTCTGCACCTATAATAGTGCTCCAGAATCGTTCTCCTTCCCTTTGGTGTGTGTTTACAATAAACTATGCATAACTCTTATCAGAATACTTGTGCATTTTTTGACACTGTGTTAGGATGTGGCAGCGGTTTCAATTAACAGCCCGCACAGTCGACACAATCGCTTATCGCGAGGTGTCTTTTGCCACCTCCCTGGGTGCTCTAATGTGGGTAATACGCTAAGTCACAAATGGGTTATACATTTACGAATTAGCTTAGGGAAATATTTAACCAGGTAACTACTGATGTGGAGACCCCATGATGCCTGCTTACAGTATTCCACATGCATGAGTTTGGCCGGGAGAAGGTCTAAGTTGTTAAACACCACTAGACGTTTAGTTCCCTTTTTTACCATCATTAACCAATTAGGGAGGTCCATCAGATCTTCAAGTTTAATGTTAATTAAAGCCAGGTGCCTCAGTGCAGAGTGCCTCAATCCTTTTAGAAATGTGTTACTACAGTATATACTGTCCAGTCGCTCTAGGTAATAGAAAAGGGTGTCCAGAGTCTCTGCCGATTGTTTTATTGTAATATACAGTTGCCATTGTTGTATTATCCAATTCATTTTGAGTGATTTTCCTTACAGCTACAGTGCTTGTACAGTGACTGATTGAGGGACTTCTTATATCGATCTAAGTATTCTGACCTCTAATTTGTTTAACCATGATATCATATCTTCCAGAAGGATTGCCAAACTGTATAATATAGCTGGGACAGTACTCTTACTATACAGGGCCACTTGGCCTTTTAAGTTGTTCCCACCCTTTATCTGCAGGATCTTTTTGTACATGAGACATTTTTTATGGCCTTAGAACCCACAATGTTGCAGTAAAATCCCTGAGAGGACGAGTTACATATTTGAAAACCCAGATAGGAATATTTTTCTACAACTTGAAGGGGACTATCATTCAAGTACCATTTATTAAAGTTTGGTTTATACTGAAGATCATAATTTAGTTTTTTTCCAATATTGATCCTTAGATTATTTGCCTGTGAATATTCCGCAATAGCTAGTATGGATCATTGGAGGCCAATTGTCATTCTGTCAAGAAGAAGAATACCGTCAGTGTAGCTGAGCCATGGTACCTTAATTACGCCCAGTTTAGGCAGGAAGCTTCATACAGAAGATATAGACTCCCCCATATTACTCACATATAAATTGTACAATATGGTGCCAGTGCACATCCTTTTCTGATCCCAACATTCGAATGGATGTCCGTGGTCATCGCCCCCTCTTGACTCAGGCGAATAGCCACACTTTTTTCAGAGTAAAGTAGGGTAATGAAAAACAATAGAATGCTTTTCATGCCCCAACCATCTATCTTGGCCCAATGTTTTGGGTGGGATACCATAACAAATGCTCTACTATAGTCTATAAAACACATATATAGTTTCTTTTTACATGTTTGTTTTTTACACTCTGAGATAATGTATTGCAGTACACTGATATTATGTAGGGTGTTGAAACCTTTTCTAAATCCATATTGATAGGGGGATAGTCGCCTCAATTCTATAAAACATTTTGTCGCTTTCTTCAGTAGTATTCTTGCAAAGATCTTCTGACTCGCATCAAGCATCAGCAGAAGACAGTAATTATCAGGGTTTGCTCTATCACCCAGGATCAAAATCACCTTCCTCAATGAACAGGGAATTTTACCCTCGTACAGGATTTTCCTAAACAGCTGTTCCAGCATATGAGCATAGCAAAGTGAGTTGGCTTTAAATACTGCATTTGCTAACAAATCGGGTCCTGCCATCCAAGAATGTTTGATAGACTTAATAATTAATAAAATATTTTCCCACCCAAAACCCTTGAATGGGGGGCAGGGTACCTGATTGCTAGGTACCACGCTGACTCATCAATCGGTCATGTTTCAATCAACAAAGACTTGTTAAGGATCTTTGAATCATTCCCCAGAATTTGTTGTCGTCCACTTTTCTAATAAGCATGTAGCGTGCAGAGGGCAAGCCAATTTGACAATTTGTGGGACAATTTGTGAATTCTAACCCAATATCTATGCCTGGTAGTCTCAGAGCTCTTTAACTGTTTTTTTACCAATTTGGTGTGGTAAATGTTCTTGTTAATCACTCTATGGAGATTATGCAAAGTACTTTTTGCTAATTCTATCTCAGGATGAAACATGTTTTCGTGCTGCTTCTGTGGCTTACGAAACTTGGGAAATATCTGGATTTGCGTGCTAAGCCAATACATAAATAGCGACAAATCCCAGTTATTTTTCCCAGGCAAATTCGCTGTTGATGCCATATTACTATTAGTGTACTTACTGATTTTCTGAATACTCTTGTCAATCCATGTAATACGATTCCCAGTGAGATTTACAGTCACCTGGCAATTAAGTTTTTTGATCTTGTGTGCATTCGTCAACCTATAAGTTCATGTCATAACTGCGTGATCTCTCAGGATTGTAGTACATATCCTAAACTTTTTTGATTCCTCTTGTTTTCCTGTCGACAAACACGTAATCAAGACCTGCCTCACTAGTGTTGTTGGTCAAGGTTTGTCAAGATCAAGGTTTGTTGTCTTATGCCCTCTACCTGAGCTATTCTGTTGAGGCAAACCGGATTGTTCTCACAAAACAGTCTGGCCTAGGCACCCCCTGTCAATCAATGTGGTGTGGGGTTCACCTTCTAGTTCATCATTAACAGAATCAAATTCTTCAATCAAACAAGGGGAATGTAGGTCACCAGCTACCAGAGTAATGTTCATACCAGTTGTTTAATATACTTTGCAGTACAATAATATCCTCATTGTATCCCTCCATGCCAGATGCTGATTAGATGTTAACAATCAATGCCTAGTATTTAGATAACCTCAAACCGACAGCTGCAGCTGAAAATGAATGAGAAGTTGACTCTGGCATGAAAGGTTCCAGGATCATGTAGGTCCTTGTGCCAATACTCATCTCACCTGATGGGCGCCCTTGATTCCCACCAACTGCATGGACCGATACAATTGAATAACCGTCCATGAGGAGATCATCAAGCAACCATGTCTCTTGTAATACAAATATATCTCTAGAGCCCATAATCTCAATTACCTGGGGTTACAAAAGAAAGGACCCATGCCCTCTGGTATTCCAACAGGTCATGGTGATCTCCTCGATATTACAAATATATCAGTCATTTTGCAGTGTCCCCTCGTAACTCCCACACATACCTTGCAAAGCATTAAGTTTACAAAAGTGTGTTATATCTAGAAATGCTTGATCTCATCCCGGCCTTCCTTCCCAAACTCACACAGACTGTCAATTTTAGGTCCATATCTGCCAGGGCTTTAGAACACATATGCAAAAATGATGCAATAGCAGGAGTTTAACATTTTATGATAACATAATTATCCAAGCTATCCCACCTTGGAAGTTCAACACCACAGATATTGCACATTGTAAAAGATGCCAGCCCGAGAACCTTTCCCCATTAGTCCGGCAATCTAGTCCTATTCAGAAAAGGGCCGTCCGACCGCGGGTGTAGTTCATCAATTTTAACCAGTGGATCCAGGCCAGCAAATGTGGGCCTCATTGCCCTATTTTCAGTGTCCCTCTGTGGGTAACTCCCTCCATGGTCAGGGCACTTAAATCGTTCCCCTGATATTACAGGTGGTTCATCCATGGTAGCCTTGCTTACTGTAGCCATCTGTGGAGAATGCCCTCTGTGTTCCCAGCACTTCCATTTAGCTCCTACTGCTGTGAAAGGAAGATCCATCCTGGACCTACTTTGAGCTTGTGTTTCGCCTACTGGGTTACGGCCCGTTATTTGTAATTTTTGTCATATGGGATCCTGCTGGTGCCATACCCATTTATCCAGCGGGCCCCTCATTTCCACCTTTCTGCACATACAATGCCCCGGAAAGTTTGAAAAAGTAACTGTTTGTGACCCCTTAGGTCTGCTTGGGCGGTTAATCGGGCCAGGTTTCTTGTTTGCTTCCAGGCTGTCAATGTCTTCCTCCCAATGAAGAGGGGTTAGTATGGGCTCTGCCAGGCTGAACTTTCTGTTTTTCTTCTGGATATTTGGGGAGCTGTTCAGTAGTGATATTTCATTACAGAGTGCCTCAAGTGCATCTTCCTCATTTTCCACCATAATCCTCCAAGAATCTTTGGTCATGGAGCTTCTTCAGCCAGAGAGAGAGCATATTCAATGTCCCCCATGCCTAAACCTTTGGACGTGTCCTTCTTGGTAGGAAGCAGATTTTCCCAGCTTTGGGCACCCCTTATGACAGGCTCATTGCTGGATTGTATAGCTTTGCTTGTGCCATTTAATATACTGCTATTTTCCAAAATACCAACAGCTACTTTGGAAACAATTTCCTTTTTGGCCAGTTGGTCACATGATATGTTGGTACACTAAACCATGAAGTCATCTTCTCTAATCACCAAGGAGGTCAGGATCAATGATAGTTCACTCATAATCATTGGCGTGACCAGAGGTGTTTTACCTCAATTTTCTGTCACCTTATTATCAGTTATTATTGTTTTCTCAGAGCACGATACCTATGTGGGTGGTAAACCTAACAGATTCCTTTTTATCTGGTAGCATAAATTCAGCAATGATCCATTGTTATGTAATGCACATGAATTGTTAAAATTGGACAAGTTGAAGTTGGTGAATTGTTTAACCTCTGATGTTGCCGACAATGGTAAGTCAATCATATTCTGAGCCATTGGCACTTTTCCCAGGCTAATAGGTTGTGCCAGAGTCACATTGGAGAAGAAGTAGGGGATTGTTGTTTGGGTTGTGCCGTTCTTGGGGACACGGTTATCTCTTGCACACTATTATGTATGAGGCACCCCATTAATAGTGCCTTTCCTCCCCACTGGGCTGCGGGCCCTTTTTACCGGCATCACACCTACACTATGGGCCTGATTGCCCTGTACCCGTGTCTTCATGGTCACCATGGGTGTCAGCACTGTGAGGAGGTTATGTTGATTACTCTTTCAATCATTCTTGGCTATTATGGTTTCAAGGCCCGTACTCTCCATGATCTGGAGAGAGGGAAGAGGGAAGAGATGAGAGGGGGAGGAGAAAGGTGTGGCATGGGGATGTGTGATATAGGGGGAAAGGGAGCTGGACAGACCACCGCCGCTGCCACATGGTCCAATAAGCAGACTTGTGGGCCTGCAGCTGCTTCCCTGCTCTCTCCCCTCCACGCCATCAAAAAACTCCACTCACCCACTCTCGAAGTGCACCCTACTGTGCTGCGGCTCTACGGGCTGCCAAGGAGACTCAGTGGATTTTCCTTGGGGCACTGCAGAGCCACCAAGTCTAATAGCAATCAGTTCAACACAGGTCAAAGACATGCTGTTCCCACAAGCATCAAGACAACTGCTTTTTCACAAATCTGTCCGATGAATTTCTCTGGTGTGGCCAATGTGAACCAATGTGCCCCCTAAAGAGTTCTCAAATCTATCCGGAGAAAACAGAGCAGCTCCAATAGTGTCACACAAGAAAACACAACTAACTCCTTCCCACTAGAGGAAAGAACCTAGGACGGATTGAGTGCAACATTAAGCAGCAATGTGCTTCCCAATACTGATTGCACAGTCGCTTCTAATGCTTCAATTCCGACTGCTGCATCTCTAGGCCACTCGTTACCATCTGGCTCTTTCCCTTCCTCTTTCAATTATTCCCTTGTGCACCCCTCCTAAAAAATCCTTCAGCCGCCCCATCATGTCTGGCCAACTACCGGCCTATTTCTACTACACCCTTCCTTGGGAAACTCCTGGAGAAGCTGGTCTTCCCTCAACTGTCCCAACACCCCGAACTGATCCAACACACTTAGCTTGTTGGTTGTGTATATGACTATCAATCTGGATTCCGAGCATCCAGAAGCATGGACACTACTCTCCTGAACACCCGTGAAGAACTGCTCGCAAATCTTAACTAAAACTCTCCTGCTGTTCTCATTCTCCTTGACCTCTCATCCACCTTTAACACAGGCAACCATTCCATCATCATAAAGCGGCTCCAAGATACTCTTGGTATCTCAGACTGGACGCTGGATTGGCTGAGCTCCTTCCTCACAGACTACCCTTCCCAGATGCTTATGCGCTTCTTCTGCTCCTCCACCACTCTCTCTACATGTGGTGTTCCCCAGGACTCTAACAGCCCGTCTTGGCTTTTCAACATCTACCGTGCACTTCTTGCACACTGGATCTCTGCCTTCTCTCCTCATTTCCCGTGTTATGCAGATGACACACAACTCTTCTTCAAGCTCCCCTCTTCCTCTTCCTCCTCTATCATCCCTGACTGCCAGTCCGCTATTCAGTCATGGTACCCCTCCAATTTTCTCTGTCTTAATGCCAGTAAGACCGAGATCCTTCCTATTGTAAAACCTGCTCCCCGCTTCCCTCATGCACTCTGGCTGCCCTCTATGAGCTCACATCCCTCTCCTTCTACTGAGTCCAGAATCATTGGGGTCATCTTCAACTCCTCTCTCTCCTTTACTCCTCACATCTTGGACCTTGACAAGAAGGACCACTTTCAACTTCACCTCTTCAGAGCCATTCTTCCTTTCCTCACCTTCCCCTCAAGCTTAATGTCTCTAGAGCTCTGGTTCGCTCTAGGCTAGATTACTGTAACAGCCTCTTCCTCTACCTCCCTCTTTCTTTGTTCTGTTATCTTCAACTCATCGAGAATAGGACTGCAAGACTTAACCTTGGCCTCAAGCCATGGCACCATATCGCTCCACTGGCTCCCGGTTGTTACAAGGATCAAATTCAAGAACCAATGCATCATTCACAAGGCTGCCTGGGGCCTCACACCGTGCTACCTGCAAATCTCTCTCCCTAAATACTCTCTTTCTAGATCCCTTCGATCTTCTTGTTCCAAGTCTCTGCGGATCAAATGCTTCTCCAGTCTCCCTCACCCTCTGCATCTTGAACTAGACCACCTCAAGTTCTGGAAAATACTCAAGAGCTTTATCTTCCCCTCCTCCCTCCCTCTCCCCCTCCTGTGGGAACCATCATCTCTGTCACTGAGATTGGTGGCCTGGTCCCTCAAGAGTCCATAAGGGTCCTGGCCTTCAGCCCAATCACCCCCAGCAACCCCCTTGCACTGCCCTCTGGGCCACAACTGCTTGTCGGTTGGTTTGCCTCTGCCCGCATTTACCTGTTGGGCTGTAAACCTCCCTCTTCGCCTTTGATGTCTCGAACAATGCACTTACCTGTTGCCTCCCCAACGGTCACCGATGGCACGTCCTCCCCTAAGGGACCCTTACAGCACTTACCCCACCTCCTTTTTTTCCTTTTTTTGTTTTCACTGCACTTGCAAGCTCTGAATGTCCTATGGCCTTCTAGGACCACTGTTCTTTTTCTATTAATTCATTGTCAATCCCATTGTTTATTTGCTCCATTGTTCCCCTCCCCTGTGCCATGTGGCACTTTGAAACACTTGTATAAGCGCCTTGTAAATATCCAAAAAATAAATATCTAAATAATGTGTGGCAAGATTTGCTTGAAGTTGTTGATTAGGAAAAACCGCAGATTTCAGTTTCAAGAATCAGGCTGTACATTGACGTAGAAGTAGGAATGTCTGGGCTCATTTGGTGCTTCTGGACCAATACTTGACCTGCTTGTTTTTCTCGCGCATTGTATGACCGCAGTGCACTTTTGCAACTTGCCCACTCTGACTCCATATGGCCTGATGGATTCAATTGGTCATTTACACCGACTGTAACAGTCCAGGTCACATTCCCTATTAGTCAGTTACAGTGCCTGTTACTTAATGCATGTTCATTGGTGGCTCATGCCTCCCACTGCCATGATTTGCTTCAGGTTCTTTCACCCGAACTTTTTTGTATTAACTGATGTGAGACCTGGCTTAAAGAATCTTCTGGCTTAGCTCTTGTTCAAACTCTACCCGGTTTTTACAGCATTGTTCATCTGAATAGAAATGCCAACCACCATGGTGGGGGTCTTGCTTTGATATTTTGTTCTCTGTATAAGTGTTCCTTGCTGCCACTTTCTCCAAACTTACTGATGGAGCCCAGGCGTGTTAAGATGTCATTGCCTGCTTCTATGACATGTCATGTTTTAATTGTATATCCGCTTGATTCTTCTTTTGGCCCTGGGTTTCTTGAGCTAGCCGCTGATCTTAAGTTGCGTTTTTCCAATTTATCATTGTTGGTGATTTTAATCTGGATTCTGCTGTGGTGTCTATAGTTCAAACTACCACTTTTGTCTCTGCTACGTCTGATGTAGGACTCCTGGAGCTTATCTCTGGCCCTACTCATATTCATAGAAATATACTTTACCTTATTTTAGTCACTGTTAGTCTGGTTAATGTCTTCCCCCCTATGCCGGTACTGTGGACGCATCATTTTGTTAAACCATTTTCTATTCTATTCTCTATTGTTGGTTTTTCTCCTGCACGTCCCCATCTAATGGGTTGTCCATCGAACACTGTTGCTGCCGCGCTGAGAAACGGGCTTATATTGAAACCTCTTCTCAGGTTCAGACCACTGACCACAGCCCTGATATTCGTACATTTTCTCAAGTCTTTCTCGCCACTGCAGATCACTTTGCTACCCTTAAACTCCTCAACCCTTGTGCCCGTCTCTCCTAACCTTGGTATATGCCTGAACTGTCCCAACTCTATCTTCTGGGAATACAGGCAGAGGGGAAATGGCATCATCATTTTTGCCCCTTGGCCAAACTCTTTTCAAACAAGGGCACCTCTGTCTATCATAAGGCGTTTTTAGATGCTAATCATGTGCATGTGATTAATCTGATCTGCTCTTAATCAACCAAAAGAGATTTTTAAACCTCTTCAGTCCCTCTCCTCCCCTTCTCACTCCCCACCTCATGCACCCCCTCACAGTCTCTCTGTGATTCATTGACATTGTTTTTCATTGAAAAGATTATTTCGATTCATCATGTAATTTCTCTCCTCGTGACTAATTCTATGTTCGTTCCTGGTTCCTTGTTATCCTGCACTCAGCCCTCCTTGGCTTGGTCAGTCCTCCCTATATTTAATTCTTCAAATGTTCTGTATGCTATTAATCACCTGAAATCTGGTTCTCCTCTTGACCCTATTACTATCTTTCTTCTAAAATCTATTGCCTTTGGGATTGCTCCCATGCTCTCTTCAGCAGTTAATCTCTCTTTCTTTGGGTTTTAGTCCTCTTTATCTTAAACATGCATTGGTTATCCCTCTTCTGAAGAACCTTTCACTTGATTCTTCTCTTTTGTCTAATTATCAACCTATTTCTCTGTTACCTTTTCCTATGAAACTGCTTGAAACCCTTGTTACCCCCTTGTTGTCCTCTTATCTCGAAGATTGATCTTTCTTTGTTTCATTCCAATCTGGGTTTCGTCCTGGCCACGGGACTCAGTCCTTGGTTGTGTCAGTCATTGATGATCTCACCAGACTGTCTGATGACAGTGGGCATGTTTATGTATTGCAGTAAGACTCCTTTGTATTGTATTGTATTGTATTGTTTATTTCTATAGTGCCTATACATAGGCACGTGTTTCAAAGTGCTCAAGGAGGGTGGGAACACAGGGAAAAAACAACAGTAGCTCAGAGCTCTTGAAACTCTGAGACAATAATAGTCTGCACAGGCAGAGTATGTGCATAAAATACATTTAACAGTGTGGGATATAGCAAATAGGTCTGACAGAAATTCACCAAGTCTTTAACAGTGCAATTGGGGTGAAGACAGGGGAGAGACAGACAAGACAATCTTTATGCATGGTGCGTATGGATCAAGAAGTGCACAGAGGGCCACAGGGAGCTGAGGGGCAAGTGCACCCGGGCAGTTGATGCTGGGGTAAGTGCAGAGAGAGAAACTCTCATGGGTACATTTCTCAGTGCTTTGAGTGAGGGTGGGGTTTAGGGCCCAGAGGCAAGTACGAGAGTACTGCCGGGTTGCCGGAGATCATTGAGACTCTGAGGTACACCAGGCGGCTAGTCAGCATGCTGTAAGGAATAGGAGCGAGAGAGGGGAAGGAGAGAGAGATAGGTTAGCAGGCTAGAGGGAGAGAGAATGAAGAGGAGAAGTGGAAGGTCTTGAGGAGTTTCCAGAATTTCAGGAGATCTGGCTCAAGACATAGGGTGGCAGGGCGGCTTTGAAGCACTATTAGTGTGCAGTCAACAATAACAATACCATCTGCCTTATATAGCCAACCAATTGGTTGTTTACCCATATGCAAGGGGAACTTTTTACACTTTCTTAGATCTTATTTCATGTCAGCAACATATACATTATTCAAAACAGGTGCCACTGCTACATCAGAGGCAGCCACAACTCTGGGAGTCTACATAGACTCCACCCTATCTATGTTAAGGCAAGTTAGCACCATCCCTCATCGGCAGCACTAACAACAAAGATCATGAATGCAGTCAAACCCTACCTTTCCCCTAAAAACTGCTTGTCCATAGCCAGAGCCACAGATGGTGGAAGGCTGGACTACTGTAATGCCCTGTTCCTAGGCACCTCATCCAAAAACCTAAAGAAACTCCAAACCACACAAACAACGCCCTCAGAGCAGCCCATAGCATACAAAAGAGGGAGCACATATCCCAAGCCAGGAAGGATGCCCATTGGCTCCAAGTTAAAGAGTGCATCCTCTTTAAAGCCCTCTCAATCACACACCCTTGCCTAGCAAACACAGCACCTCTCTACCTCTCAGAAACCATTCACTGTGTCACATCAGAAAGACCTAAGCAGACCCAACACTGCAACTAGCTCGCAGTCCCAACCTTTAAAAAAGCCAAAGCAGGAGGGGCTAGCATTGCAGTTCTAGCTACAAAGAATTGGAACGCTCTACCACCAGCACTCAGAAAAGAGACCTCACGCACAGGATTCCGCAAGGCTCTGAAAACTCAACTCTTCCACTAGCCACTTTACCACACACACACCCTCTCTAAAAATGTATTAACCAAATATGACCCTCTCTCTTCAACGTAAGAAGACAATCTGTAAACTGTATATAAACTATATGTAAAATGTACATTAACTGTTGTTCGTCTAAGCAAGTATCCTGTAACACTGTCACAATGCCCAACGGCCGCTGTGCGCTTTAAAAATGCAAATAAATAAAGGTGCAACCTTATTTCAAGCAATGATTAGTTTGCATAGTTGAGCTAATCATCCCTTCCTGATATAACCTTAATTGCACTGTAGTATCTGAGTAAACTGATCTAATGTAAAACGAGACGATGGAGTCCCCACCGTTTCAGCTTCAACCAAAGCACTTGACGGTTTATTTTTCCGAATGTGGCCGCATAGTCCACAAATCATATAAATTATGCTGCAGCCTTGCAATTTAGTGTTTTGCAAATAAGAAATTTTAAATACACAAATTAGCCAGGGTACCTTGTCTTTTTCTAAAACCGGTTTGCTGATTACTGAGTATCTTAAAATCCTTAATCCAGGAATTCATCCTCTCTAATAAAAAGATTGGAAATAATTGAGCAGTTGTGTCTATCATCCCAGGAAGGCATAATGAAAAGGAATGAGTATGGCTTTCTTCCAGTGTCCAAGAACATAGAACTATTTGTTTTCTTTATTTTTTTTTTGCAGAATGAGGGCTCCTGTTTTAGGATCTTTACTGATTGATATATTCACAAGTCCATCTGGGAGAGGCGGTCTGGACATTTTTAAGTTCTTTATAACTCTCAATATCTTCAACAGTAATGTCCATAGAATTTCTTTTAATTATTCTCCTGTAGTCTATGATTGTTTCTAGATCGAGATCATGCTTGTGATATATATCCTGGATATGTTTAATCCATTTTAACCCAGACATAGGATTGACTTCTCTAATTGCATTTCAAGGATTTGAGTGCTTTTTTAACAAAGGCCCAGAATTTCCTGGAATCAGAACAACGAAGGGCTCTACATAATCTGCCATTGAGCAGTAGCCATAAACCTTTATGCATTCTAACCCATTTCTTATATCTGGTCCTCAGGCAGGTTATGGCACTAATAAATTCCAGATCAGTCAAGGGCGATTTCTTAATTGCTTTCATATCTTCCCTCATCTGTTTCTTCCCAGAAACAATGGCTATGTCATTGACTCTATTATTCATTAACCATCTTGTAATTTTGCTATTTCTTCATTTTTGCAAATATCTCTAAAGTAATTTCAAACATCATATCATATTCCTCAATTTCCCTAAAGTTAGCAATACCAAAATCATTTTTTTTAACTCAATCCGTAAAAGCGCAAATATTTTGTTCTGACCACTTAATACAATTGCCTGCAGAATTTACACAATAAGTCTCAGCAAGTTTAAAATGCTTTTCTTCTACCTTTATATTGAAGAAAAAATTGTTTTTTTACATGTTCATTCACATCTGTAAAGATCTGTTCGAATTTTTACTCAAATTCACACATATTTTTGGGAATCAGTACATAGTCAATCCATGACTATCTATGGCCTTTTGAAAAAGCATAAGGCAAAAAAATACATTTTTTTTAAACAAAGCAGAACCTGGCTGCTTACGTATTTGGGAAAGATCTTCTGCTGTAATCAGAGTTAGCAAATTATCTGCACTATACACTAATTCATCATCTGTAGAAGGCACAAAACTGATTCCATGGAAGTTTCTAATCATACTGTGTTGTGCTGACTCAATCAGATTTTTTTAAATTGAAAAACACGAATAATAAAAGTCACTGAGTATAATAAAATGGCTGCAGGTGTGTCTATAAAACCAATCATGAAGAATGTATTTAATGGTAGATATTAAGGACACAGTAAAAGTGTTGTCCCGAAGATTATATATATATATATATATATTAATAATCAAAACATGTTGACAGCGAGATCCCAACTCTACCGAAATCACCACTGCAAGCATATTTTGACTATGATGTGTTTGCTTAAGTTCAATTATAGATATATGATTCTTAATACCAAGAATGTTTAATTCCATACACCTCTGTATAATCCTCTATCCATGAAGGCAATATGTTTCCATCATCCAAGTTTCGTGTAATAAAAACAAGTCAGTGGACAGTAACTACTCTTGTCCGTTTGGGCTGCGTGTAAATGAACTAAATCCTCTTGTGTTCCCCGATATTATCATCATTGGCTTCAAATTGCAAGGACAATATCATGAGATAGTATTGTCCTCGTATTGTGCGACATGACCCTCTTGTTAGCATTAGTGCCAACATTTATTGCAGCCATAATCACTGATAGCCCAGTCAAAGTCTCAGCAGATTTATGTGGCTTCATCAACTTTCTTTTCGGCACAACTTTTTGCTTTCTTTCAATTACATAGCCCAATTCAATAAAGCCTTGAGTGTGTGACATTATTAACTCAGCTATAAAATGTGAAACTTAATGCACAATTTCCCAATTTGCATCACCCGCTGATTGCCGAATCTCAACCAAAGTAATATCGTTGGTACTAATCACTTGCAATTGTGTACAACAATGAAGTAACGTTAAGATATAATTTCGATTTAGATACAAGCTGTTGGCAGTCGCTCGAGGTTTCCCGAAATCGTTATCTTTTTGTTAAATATTTTGTTTCTCATTGCTCTTCCAATTCACAACACAGTGCATTGGTTAACGTTTTATTTGGCATATTCATTGTACTACTGACGGCAAAACCATCAGTATTGGCTGCCTCTATAAGTAGATATGTTTCCACTAAGCATGGTCTGTGATTTTCCATTACTCGTACTGTATTATAGGTTGGTTATAGGTGCAGATACATCATTTATTTTACACAGCCAACTGTCACGTGATTTAAAATGGGTATTTTTGACTGCACACTTGGGGTCAGTGGTAGTCGATTCCACTGGAACTATCTCAAAATCAGTATGTATACGTTTCTTGATAAACAAAGTCACTAGGACATGTAGCAGTGAGGGATTGTGAGGGTCACAAAGGTCCTTTCTTTCTCACAAGCGAAGGGTCTCTTATAGTGTCAGTCAGTTTTGCTGTTTTTCCTCGTCTTCTATTTCGCTATGCAGACTAAGACCACTTTGCGGCTTAATTTTAGAAGCATGTGTATTTGTAATAGTTTGCCTATCCCCATCACGAGCATTTGCAGTTGGCTCAAAAAGGACCTGCATAGATGTCATGTTTGTCTTAAACACTTATAATGGAGATGTGTTAATCAACCAAGTTATTCTTCTCTTTTAGGGCCAGATTCATGGAAATGTGTGCAGAAATCCTGCAAGGGCTGCGCGCCAAGAAGGACACTGTGCGAGCCTGCGTGCAGAAAGAAAAATGTGCACCAAACGTATTCATGGAATTTACAGCACAAAGTAACCGTATTCACAAGTCGTCCCAGGAACGTGAACGCCCCCGATACTCCCACACGCAAAGCATAAACAGCCAGAAGAACTATCTCTGTGCGTTCCCACGTGTATGAATACACGCACCCTTCAAACAGTGCATGGGCTCCACCGTATGCAGTCCTGCGACTCAGGAATCTGCGCAGGTTCCCCCTTAACTGCATCCGGCACCCTGACAACGAGTATGAAAAATAGTAACTTGGCAATAACTTGGGAAATCAGCGTGCAAACCACCGTAAAACGTTCCATGCACCATGCTACACTTCTACACGTACCCCTAAGTTACACAGGAACACTGATTGAGTACACACACCCAGAAATCTGACATGCAACTACACATGCATGCTGTAAATCCTACGTGCAAGTGTACTTACGCCTGCCTTCGCGTGGCACATCGTATGATGCACTTGTGTGGCCATTTCCCTGCTGAGACGATGCTTAATCAAATCCATGAATATGTGTCCCGTCTCACAATTGTGGATGCGTAAGGGACTGCCTGCAGGCCGTCCCACGGAACGCCTTCTTTTTCGCAAGTTCTCCCCCATTTTTGGTGTTCCACCCCCTTCCCAGCCCGCTGTGCAAGCCACGCCCATGCTCTGCTTGGAGTCACGCACAAAGCTCTCGACGGCTCACACAGATGTGCTGAGCCAGCGTGAACTCCACGCAAGTCCAGGAAAAGTACTACACATTCGATTCCATGAATCGACAACGGCAGATGTGTGCGCCGCTGCACGTGCAATTACTCTTTTTTCCGCACAGATAATTCCATGAATCGGGCCCTTGGTCCTTCTGCATGCGAATGTTTTGCTTGATTACCCGTTCTGAGAACTTTATCCACCAGATATAACAGTCCGTCATTAATTATTTGCTGTTCTTTGTATAAGTGGTTGCATAGGGCCAATAATACTTTCAACATGACAAAACTTTATGTTTCCGAGTGAATTAAATCATCTGAAGATCTAGTAAAAGTAAAAAATACAAACAAAGAAAAAGAAATGCTGTGCGCAGGAGAGGAAGTATAAACACGTTCTGCAATCCGCAGATTCATGGAAGTTGTGCGCCGAGAAACGGGGATTTGTGCTCCATTCTGCCCGCAAATCCCTGTTTAACAAATGGGGATTTGCGGGCAGAATGGCGCACAATTCTCCGTTTTTCGGTGCACAAATTCCATGAATCAGCCCTAAATCGGAAGACTTTGAAAGGTTCTCAAAAGTAGTTGGCATACTATAAGTTGTATTGCCAGAGTCACCAGACTGCTGTATGATCATCTCGGCTTGCGGGGTCTGAGGGGCTGTCCGGTGCATCGGGCTGCCTGGTACGGAGACATACACGCATGCATACACAAGAACCACACGCACACGTCTGTCGGTTCCGAGGTCCCGGCAGCAACTGCGCCGTCGGCCGTCTTTATTAAAGACACGCATGCGTGGCCATAACGAGGCTCGCGCATGCGCACATCCACTACGGACGTAACATCCCTTTTTTTCTTTAAACAAAAGAAACATCAATTTACACATAAGACACAATCAAATGTCAAACATGAACAACATCAACTTCAAGTGTTTAACAGTGAACCTTAGTTCTGGGACAGTCACCTGTTCAGTCTCCGGAATCAAGAATATAGTCCTTGAGCCAAACAGGTATGGTGCGCCCTTGTTGCACCGTGTACCGCCGGTCCGCCTGCGGATTGCACAGTGGGGTCCCGACTGCAAGTGGTGGAACCATGGATTGGTCATCTTCGGGAATCTCTGCGTTTTCTCCCTGCGGCACCGGCCTTGTCAGGTCAGCGTCAGGCAAGTGGCTGTCGATCTTTTTTAAAAATGACTGATTTCTTGTGATGGTCCCTCTTGCATTCGCGGCGGTAATCATAGATCCTTTGACGTGGGTGACAGTATTGCAGAGACAGTTTTCCTTCCGGCTTGCAGTTGCATACCAGCTCCGAGTCTCCCACTGCTATCTCCTTGTCACGCAGTCCCCTCCGTTCATTCTTCTTGTTATTGCAGGCTTCTCGTTCCATTCTCACTCGGTCATTGTCTATGATCCCCGGCTCTCAGCCTTCCACCTCTGGGAGCAGTCCCCTCGGGCAGCGTCCAAACAACACCTCAGCTGGAGCCACCCCAGTGGACTGATGTGGAGTCATCCTGTATTCTCGAAGGAACTCAAATAGAGTCCTCTTTAGTTCCACTCCACAGTTGGCTGCTATACGGAACACCTTATTAAGTGTCCTCATAAGTCTTTCTGCCTCACCATTCGCCCTGGGCCAGAGCGGTGACACCTTCCGATGGTGTATGCCCCTTTCTCTCAAATACTGGGCGAATTGGTTCCCAGGGAATGGTGGCCCATTGTCCGAGCAGAGGATTTCTGGGAAACCATGTGTGGCAAACATTTTCACTATGGCAATGAGGACGTGGTCGGTGGCAGTCGAGTCAACCAGTTTCATCTCCGGGTACCTTGACCATTGGTCCACGGCTACCAAAAAGTATATGCCCCTCCCAGTTGACCCAAAGTCTGTGTGGACTGTGCCCCAAGGCTTTTCACTTCGTTCCATGGAATTTAATCGGGGGTGCTCTCTCTACGGGGCTAGCAGCCTGGCACGGTAGGCATCCTTTCACATACAGTTCAATGAGGGACTCTAGATCCAGGAACCACACTTTGGTGCGCAGCCTCGCCTTTGTCTTCACCACACCCTGATGTCCAGCGTGAGCTAGTTCTAGGACTCAGGGCCTCAGCGACCGAGGTACAACTATCTGTCGCCCTCTCAGTAGCAACCCGTCTTCCAAAATGGAAAGTTCTTCATGGACTTTCCATAGCACCTGAAGGTCCCTCTGGGCCCTGTCTTCCCTCCTTGTGTTGTTCTGCAGGACATTTCTCCAATCGCCATCCTGAACGGCGGCTCTGATGATTCTCAACACTTCATCATCTGCCGACTCTTGCGCCATCTGGTTTCTGTCCAAAGCCACTGGCATGGCCCCTGCCACCACATGGTTTATGAAGTCACGACACTCTGCCACATCTCTTTGATCACTTTCCCTTTTCCCATTGGGATGACGGGATAAGTAGTCCGCCGGGTTGTTCGCCCCTGGCCGGTACACCAATTTGACCCCATATTCCATGAGTGCGAGCATCCACCGTTCTATCCTGGGAGGAGGTTTCGAGGACACACCCGCCAGGATTGGAAGAAGGGGTTTGTGATCCGTGACAACCGTTACTGGCTTCCCCAGGATATACAGCCTGAAGTGATGACAGCCCCCTAAGATCGCCAGGGCCTCCCTCTCAATCTGGGAAAAGCGCTGTTCGGTGTCTGTGAGAGATTTACTCGCATATGCAATAGGCAGCATTTCACCCCTGGCATCCCTCTGCATCAACACAGCTCCCAGACCCACCGGGCTTGCGTCCACAACCACTTCAGACTCAGCTGCGGGGTCAAAATATGCCACTGTGTCCTGGTCTGACAAAGCTTTCTTGACCTCCTCGAACGCATCTTGTTCTCGAGTGCCCCACTTCCAAATAGTGTCATTTTACGTGAGAGCCCTGAGAGGTTCGGAGAGGGACGCCAGCCCCTTGATGAAACGACCGCAGTAGTTAACCATCCCCAGAAAGCTGCGGACTTCAGTTGGTGATTGTGGGGGTGTAGCCTCACAAATGTCTCTGACCTTTTCGGGATCCGGGGACACACCGTTGCCATGAAAAACAAAGCCAAAAAACCCAATGCGGTCTTTGAAGAATTCACATTTTTTACGATGTAAAGTGAGTCCAAGGTCTTTCAATCGCTGCAATGTCGCTTCTAGCCGTTTCAGGTGCTCAGCATGTGCAGAGGCGAAGACTAAGATATCATCACTCATGTTGATCACTCCCCTCAGACCTGCCAACGCACCCCTGATGGAATTCTGAAAGACCTCCACAGCTGAGGAAATCCCGAAGCTTAGACGTTTAAATTGGTACAGACCTTCGTGAGTTGTAAATGTGGTGATGTACCTTGAATCCGCATTCAATCCAGCTGGTGATATCCTGCTCTTAGATCGAGTTTGAAAAAAAAATCAGTTCATTGATGATATCATCTATGGTGGGAGTCAAGTGTCGTTCACACTTAATGGCGGCATTAGGTAAACGCATGTCCACACAGATGCGGACCTTGCCCGGTTGCTTGGGCTTGGGCGCCACCATGATTGGCGAGACCCATGGGGTCGGCCCTTCCACCTTTTCAATTATGTCCATGTCCACCAGTGCCTTGAGTTCATCCTCAACCTGGGATCGCAGATGAAACGGAATTCGCTGGTGTTTCAGGGCTGTCGGGCGGATGGTCTCATCTATATGTAATCGCACCGGCTCTGCCTTTAGTCTGCCTATCCCCTGAAACAGGCTCCCAAATCTCTCCAGAAGTGAATTTATGTCCCCTTGGTAGACTGCAAATGCAAAATGGACTAAGTCTAAAGCTTCCGAGGCTGCACAACTCAGTAGGGACCTTGGGCTCATCACCTTTCCTTCCCTGGCTACAGGAGCCACAAACATCCCTTTGATTGGTAGGGGAGCGTCGCCTCCGAATGTGAAGATCTTCGCCTTCGACTGGTCCAACGGGGGGGGGGGGCAGGGATGGCCTCATAGTGCTCTGTGGCCAAAACGCATACTGATGCACCTGTGTCTATCAATACCTGTGTCGGTACACCTTGAATGTCAACAACGCACGTCGGTTGCCTGCGTTTCTTCGTCCCTGTCGTAAGGTTTGAGATGAAAAAAACGTCTTTATCCTCCTCCTCCTCCTCTGCGATGTTGAGTTTTTGTACATCCTGTTCCACCGTAGTAACACTGCGTTGTCTTCTGTAACCGCCGCTCAACCTCGCGGGTCCTCGCTGTGTAGCCACTGGGGCGGCAGCTCTGCACATCCTGGTATAATGTCCTGGTGCATTGCATCTCCCATAAGTCCTCGACTTGGCTGGACAGTCCTCCGCATGCGGCAAATCGTACCCACAATACTGGCAAATGACTGCATTACCTTATGGTGATGAGGGTTCCTGCCTCTTCTGGCTCCACCTCGACTTTGTTTGCGGTTGTCTCCCAACCGCAAAGGCCTCCTCCAGCTTGCCTGGGCGTACAGCAGCGTCCATCTTTGCTCCTCTACTCTCGGCAAGTTTGCATACCCTTCCGCTGTCCAAAATCTGCGCCAGCGACATACCTGGCTCTCTTAACACCTGCCTCCGTAGCTTCCCTGAGCTGCAACCTTGGATCAGTCGGTGGCGGACCATAAGCTCAGCATCCATCCATCTGCACGTGGTGGCAAGCTGTCTCAAACGTGCATAGAATTGATCTAATGATTGGTCATCATGCTGCTTTTCTCCACACATGAAGAACCTATCGAAGTCGTCATTGGACAAAGGGATAAAATGGTCCTTCAGTGCAGTTTTGACCGCATCGTAGGTAGTCATAGGTAACGTGAGAGATTCATAAATGCGCAGTACCTCCGTGCCCGCCGAGTACAACAGCGTCGCTTCTTTGGCGTCCTCATCCGTTTCCCTGGTGGCAGCGAAGAACATGTCAAGTTTTTTGATCCAAAGCAGCCATCGTGGGCCCAATTTAGACGGTGGACCTGATGTGTCGAATTCCTGCATGGGTTGCAGGGAACCATACTGCCTTTTCACCACTCTCGCCACCGCAGGAGCTTCCTCGTCGCTTTCTGCCATCGTTGCAGGTCGCACAGGCACCTGAATCTGTGTTAGGGGCCGCACACCTGTCCCCAAGTCAGCTACAGCGCACCTCTCTCCTTCTGTGACACCTTGGTGGTCTTCAGTGACTGCTTTCCTCCTACAACCTGCTTCTCCAGGTCATCTAAATGCAGTTCCCCTGATAGGGAAACAGCAGGGTGTCCAAAAATTGAGGAATTATCTTCCTCGGTATTCAGGCAGCGCACGAGCGCCCGCGCGGGCCGCAACTGCCGCAAATACCGAAAAACAAAATGGCCACCATCATATTTGGGGAGTTCGTAGTACGCGCAAAAAAGAAATACTCATGCCGACACGGTAACACGTGTCGAGCGTTTCACTTCGCTCATCCCGCCTCGTCGCCAATGTGAGGGGCTCTCCGGTGCATCGGGCCGCCTGGTACTGAGATATACACGCATGCATACAGCAAGAACCACATGCACACGTCTGCCGGTTCCGAGGTCCCGGCAGCAACTGCGCTGTGGGCCATCTTTATTAAAGACGTGCATGCGTGGCCATAACGAGGCTCGCACATGCGCACATCCACTACGGACGTAACAGGGGGCACTTGCAGTTTCTATTTGTAAGCTCAGACAGAGATTTAATAATGCATTGTTATCAATAGATTCAAAAGCCGAGAAATCTGATTGAAATGGAGCACAGGAAGTGCTGGCAGCCATTATTTCTTCTGAAAAAACCTCCCGATCAATATTTTGAACTTTGGGTTTCAAAAATGCAGTTATTTTCCTTGTTTGTTGTTTTCTAAGCCCCTCTTTTCATTGACACTGTAAACTATGCCCACCACTGCAGATACAGTTCGGAACTTGCTCCGTTTGTTTGTCTTGATTGCTTTATTAGCAGATAGCGCTTGACTACAAGAAGCAGGAACCCTATTGCGTTGTTTATATTTTTTACAGGCTCTGGGCATGCTAGTGTACAAAAGAAAATCAATTTTCCAGAGCAACCACTAAACACAGCAACACAGAAGTTCTCCTTTATCTATCATAGTGCCAGAATGAATCATCTCCAAAACAAAAATCAAAACATGTAGCCTACCTCTGGCTCTCTTCTACAGTTCACAAGCTCTCAGCAATTGCAAAAGGTGTTGTACGTTAATCAAGCTGATTTTTCACCTACGTCACTGCGAATCACAAGTCTCCCACGGCTCAGGATTTGTTAACAGTCTCTGCAGCTGTCTGTCTGTGTGTTGAGCCACACAAGGAAAGTCAAGCCGCACTGACTGAACTATGTCAGCACTTCCGATTTTTCGATGCACATGAAGACACCAGCCTCCGCAGAGGGTTGCTAGGGGGGCTAAGGGATCTATAGCCCTGGGTCTTTTGGCTGTAGCCCCGAATAAAAGCTCAGGGGTTACAACCAAAAAGGCTAGCTAGCTCCCAGTACCAAAAGTCCCAAAATTAGCATAGCCTCAGATCTTTTCCAGACCTAGCAAAACCCCTGCTGGCAGTCTGTCACCCCAAACAATTCTAAAGTCTGTGGTGCCTCGGTTGTTGGGGGTTATAGGAACTACCCGCTACTAAGCCGCTACACAGCGTTTGCAGAAGCCCAGTATTTCTCGGTGCCCCTCGCTCCAAATCCTTCATACTTGTGGCTGCTCATTTATTGCAGGAAATGTCTGCTGCTGCTACTGGTATATTTACCTTTTTTGTCTATTGCAAAATGAATGGGGACTAGGCCGAAAGTTACTTTTTTTGTTTTCTTAATATTTCAAATAATCTTTTCCAAACTTTCCAGTCTGGTGGGCCCAGACATACAACATGATCTGCAAAACTTTTGACCAAAGTTACTAGTGATTCATTTTTTCAAATTTCCTTTGTAACTCCGACTCACCTTAACTATAGGGTGGCGACCACCACCCTATAATATAAACACTTATGTTGTTTGTAAGGAGCTCATCCATTGACTTCTGTTGCTCCTATTGTTTGTTGTGTACTCCGGTTCAGAAGGTACTAATTCAAAAGGTTGACATAGTATTTGGAAGGGAAGGGGCCTCCCTCATACTGAGAGTGAGAACGTCCCGTCGATGGACCAGTAGCATATGAATGACCAAAAAGTGATGTTTTATTGTTTTTCATATTTTCTATTACTCTTGTCCCATCTAAGATGTTCTATTTGTATAAAAAGAAAAATCATCAGAATCGAGCGGAAAGGGCTTGCAGACATTAAGAACAGTATTGTTCCACTCATGCCTTCATAGACAGATACTATACAAATCATTTCCTCTGCCTTCTAAGCAAGATATTTAAAATGCTCAATTAGGCCTAGAAAAATGTAACCATTTCAGAAGCTTGATATTCTTGTTAGTGTCGTAGACTGAGTCTCTAACATTTGAGCAGCCATTAACAAATTATACATCAGTTCATTAAATGCCAATAGACTGGAAAGAGCAAAAATAGCTATATTTCATGATGAACTTTCAATTAAAAACACATTTCAGGATTATTGCAAATCCTGAAAATGTCTTTCATTTTCTTAGACTTTTGTATACCAATTTTTGTTTTTTCGGTGATCACTGTTTATTGTTTCAGAATATGTAGGTCTTTAAATAGCATATAGCACTCTGCAAAGTACATATATCATTCCAATTAATTGTCCATGGTTTTGTATTTCGATCATAATTATATGCGGTGTGCAATTGTTATTTGCATGCGTTTGTTTCCTAGTGTTGACTGACAGGGATACCCGGTTAATGATCTATATGCTCTTTGCTTTTGATTTTACAATCATGTCTCACCTTTACCTAGTTGGGCACTGCATGATAGTGTAAAAAAACAATATATTTTTTAAACATATGAAAAACGTTATTCATAAGACGTTCACGCTTTCCTGGTAATTGTGATCAGTTTTCTAACAGATGATTTGAAAGCTAAGCACAAGTTTGCATTTTACACAAGGAATAGTGTGCAGCTATTTATATTTATATGGTATTTATATGATACTCATGTGATTACCATACTGTGTTTTACATTCTTACAAATGTGTAACTGGGAATACATTTCATATAATAATATATAATTAAGTATAATGGCTTTGCATACATTATTTTTTACAATATACATACCTAACATTTGGAGTGAAAACACTTTGGAATATGAAATATACGCAGTGCTTTAATTGGGATGAGGGATGTAGAGGGGTGGTGCCTACAGTCAAGACACAATGTTTGAGGACAGTGCCTGAGAACTTTCTGGTGCAAAAGAACACACCATTAACTAAGGATCCTTTAAGAGAGATGGGGCCAATGTAACTAAAGTATTGGTCTTTTGGACGAGCTTTCAATCTATTACAAAACACATTTTGCATACAAAGAAAATACCATGCATTGGCAAAGCGAACAGTTTTGAATTTTATGTAGGCATGGGATCGACATTTTCCAGGTACTCAAACAAATGTACTACTTGGTCAGAGAGTACTGATGACTGACACATGGTGTTTGTACCTGGGCATAGTGTAGTAGAGAGAGCTAAAACTGCTGCCTTTGTTAAAAACATTTTTTAATGAATGTCATTGTCTAGAGCATTGGTAGAAATGTATGAAAAGAAGTATTAGAACTATGTTTCCTGCTGGCCTGTGTAAGGGAGGAAGCGTCTCTCAAGCCCCCCTCTATTCCTATTAAAAGCACATGATATGCTCATTCCGCGGTTGACGACGCGCCTCTGGTCAAGGTGTGGGGTACCCATTGAATGACACATAACTATGCATGGCCTATAAGTCTTGAGACTCCATTTTGTTTAGTTACTGACTCCATTTTCTATTAGGCCACATGAAAACGCTGAATGCAGGCCTGCACTTCTCCCCTTCATTGTCCGCGCACAGCCAGCATTCCAGCCCACAACCTCCACCCCTCTGCCATCTCTGCGGCTGGCCGGTTCTCATGGAAGCTTGGGCGCGAAAAGTAACAACCTAAAAACTGTATCTCTCGTCTTCCTTTTACATCATTGCCCTCTGTGTGACTGGGCCAGAGCCTGGTCCTGGAAAAAGCCATCCGTCTCCACAAACCTACCTCTGCACTAGCAGACCCCGTCTAAAGAAATATAGACCACAAGCCTCCTAGCGCCACACCTCGTTTGATGTAACAATTTCATGCCCCTCGCCCGTGTGCCACTCCAGTTCCCCCCATCACTAATCCCATGTGGTTATATATATTCTTCTTGTACTAACAACCAGTAAAACACCCTCAATAAATCTAAGAAGATACATGATGTATGTACTATTGAATTATTGTTAGATAAGACACCTGGACCCACGTACCCTTACTTTTTATTGTTCAGGTCAAGAATCTGATATATATATTGCATGTTGAGATTTATGAACAATGCTAAAGATATGTGTGGCCAAAAGGGCAAATGTTAGATCGTCTAAATGACAGCAAAGTGGACATCACCTGACCCTGCACCCCTCCCAGATGAGCCCAGCTGACCCACGTGCTGCACAAAGTTTCCATCTGGAACCGACCAATCGGGGAACACAGCCCATATGTGCAACATACTGACCAGTCCCCTTTGTCTAATGAACTCTACTGACAGTATCCCCTATAGCACATGTCATAGATGACGCGGTTCTTTAATATAATGTGTATGTCTTGTGTTTTTGGGCAGAGCGCTCTCAGAGTAGCAGAGTACTATTATGTTCCCACTAGTATGTTCCCACTTACTGCACTGCTGAAATTATCTATTTCCCTGAAATGTAAAATCCTATTTACAGCACTGTTGAACTAGTCTATCCCTTTCTGAAACTCCACGTATGTTCTCCACTTAGTACACTGTTAAATCTACCCATCTCTTGAATCCTGCCTACTGCTGAAACTCAATCTTTGCACCCAACAAGACTGCCACACTAATAGTCAACGGCATCTACTCAGCAACATGCTCTCCTCACCTAGCACACCTAGGCTAGTCTACCACCTTAACCGACCAGTGTCGCTTGTGTACGACACCCCATTGCTGACACTGCCTACCAGCCCAACCCTACCAGACTATGTATCTGCCAACTATCTGCACAGTCCTAGTAAGGACCATCTTCAACCTTATCAGTATGCCTAATCCCACATACTCTCACTTTCTACTCACCCCCACAGTGGCACTACCTCCCAGGAATATGACTCTGACTCACATCTCCTTGCCCAACGCCCCCACCCATAACCAACCCAACACTGTCAGCCCATGCAGCCCCACCCACAGAAATCTTAGACTCTGTGCTAGGTTACCTAAACTGTTTGAAGCCCTTGCTAGGGCCACGTTCCCTACCACAACAAGAATCTTTAGGAACCCATGCCATCAACCATAACTGAGCAACCTTCCCCCACACATCTGTTCCCCCCCACACCTCATCACACAGCACCCCCAACTAAACAAACACACCAACACCTCTCCCAAGCTCAATCAGAACAACCAGGTAGCACTTAAAACATCTTCAGATACCATTAAGCCAAATATCAGGGGTGCCCTAATAAATTCCCGGTCCCTTGTAGCTCATGCTACCACAATTGCTCATCTCCTACAGCAAGACAAAGTAGACTTCCTTGCTATCACATAATCCTGGCTACACACAGCAGCAGGTCCTGCCCTCATGCTAGCGATCCTAGAGGATTACACGCTACTCCGAGTGGACAGAACCAAAACCTGATGCAGAGGCCTTGCCATAATTGCTAAAACTAGCCTAGCCATGAGACTCGCCCCAACACATACTTTTGAATCTTGTGAATCTCTTACAGCCAAGGCACCTATCACTGATACCCAAACTCTCACCATCCACCTCTTGTAACGACCACAAGGTCCCCTGGGGTCATTCGAGGAGGACCTAACCACCATCCTCTCTGATAACTTAAAAAACACATCCTAATGACTTCTTCTAGGTGACTTCAACCTGGGGTTCAGTGACCCCAATGACCAGCACGCTGCACACATTGCTGACTCCCTGGCAGATCTTGGGTTTATCCAAAAAGTTACCCTATCTACTGACAACAAAGGAAGAACTCTCGATTGGGTTGCTGACTTAAACTGTCAGACAGCAATCACCTCCATATCTCCCCAACCATGGTCTGATCACTACCTGATAACCTTCTCTCTCGAGGCCACCTCTCCTACGCTCCCGAATAACCTCCTAGCCCCAGCCATTCCCACTAAGAAAAAAAGAAACATTACAGCTGAAAACCTCATCCCCCTCATTCTACCAACTCTGAACTCTCTACCAGATTCCACAGACACTCTCACTCTCATTGACGAGTACAACAAAATAACGACTTCATCCCTCAACTCCATAGCTCCACTAAAACTTAGAAAAAGCAAACCTAAGAACCACTTGAACTCCCGGTTCTCACCACACCTGAAATCCCTTGGACTTGAAAAACGTAAAAGTGAACAGACCTGGAGGAAATCTCCCACAGCGGACAACAACACTAACCTCAATAAGTTAACCACTCTCTGCAAAAAAGAAATCCTATTTGCTAAACACAATTCGTACAAACAAAGAATTGCCCAAGCAAACTCGAGTATAAAGGAACTGTTTACTATCCTTAAAGAATTAGAAATGCCCATCCCAGTTCCGGACACCTGCGTGAAGGATACAATGCGGTGCACTAGCATCCAAAATGCCCTCTCCAACAAAGTAGCGGAACTCCAAGTCAAGATTGCCAACAAAAAAGAAACCCTCAACCACTCTACCCCTGCAGCTAGCAAAGCCCCACCCACCCCAACCCAACTTAAAAAAAATGTCTGTAAACTTCTTGCTTGTACATATGTTGCTCCTCTTGTATATATTTGCACAGCAATGTAACCAAAGCCAAAAACATTCTTACTGCCTTTGCGCACTGATACCCTTGGGTCTGACGCGCATTATAAATAAAAAAACAAACAAGCAAACAAACAATGTGAAACTCCTTCCTATACTTGTATTTTAAAACGACACCAGGCTGGTTTCTTTTTAAAATAACTTAATTTAAAAAAAGTAGAGGAGCACCGCCCCTAACTAATCCTGGCCACTTCGACCATAGGTCTAGAGCAGATGCAAGGAGGGATATACAGCTTGTAAATCAAGTGGCTGAGCACATTTATTATGCTAATAGCTGATTTACCTGGTTCATAGCTGCAACAAAACCATTAACCCTCAAAGGGATGATCAGAAAGCAGTTAACCAGGGATACCATAGGGATCTATTTAGTCATCACTTTCCATTACAGTATTGGTTAGGTGTAATGTAATTAACCAGTATTCAACAAAATACACTTAAATATACATATGTAAATTAAAACACATCAAAATTGGTAAGTGAAGGTCCTGGCCTTTCATACTTCTCATGGGTTAATGTGGCTGCTGCACAGCTATGTGTGTAACCCACTAGTCCTAATTTCCAATCCAATTAGAATAGTTGTGACTCCAGTGAACTGTGTGCATCAGCCACAGATCTAACATGCAGGCACTGCTCATGAAAAACGTATACTTGACTGTTTTCTGTAAGGGCGGAATGGTAAAAGACATTGCACCAAGTGCCTATAGGTTTTACATACAGTCTAGATCCTGGGCCCTTAACCACTGGCATATTCTCCCTTCTCTGCAACCATGCTGCAGCCTTAGCTGCGTTGGGGATTTAACTTCAGTACTTGGTGGTTTTGACACACAACATAGGTCTACTACTACTAGATGAAGAAGCATACCAGTCTTCAATAATCAGCAAGGAGTTAATGGGTCAACATTTTATATGTTAATACCTTCTGTTCAGCCCTGTAATGGTAGCAGCAAGACCATGCAAGGAGAGAAAGGGTGCATACCCGGTGGCCGCGGGGTTCATCGAGACCCAGTTCCAAAGCCAAAGATAAGACCATGCATACCCAGCTCCAATGGCCATGGCGTAATTGAAGTCCTGACAAATAAAGTGTTTTAGAGTTCTATGTTGCTCAATTCAAATCATTGAGAACTACCAACATTTAACAGATACAAATTAAGTTTATGCCGAAATAAAACTTCGCGATCTTACTCAGACAACTTAAACACACGTTCTCCTATCATGTGACATCTGGCATGCCAAATAACAAAATAAAAAATGAATAAAAACATTCACCAAAAGAAAGACCAAATATATTGCAAGTCTTAGAGCCAGTGTTGAAAATGCTGTGCAACATGAAAAACGACTGATTGTGGAAAAACAATTATCACACCCATTGAAATGTCCTTTCTTGGAGGGGGGCGCTGTTGCGGACGAGAGAAGATGGACGCTCTCGTGTGAGCTCCGGCGAGGACCAGGGCCGCAATGCTGTTATAAACATTTATGGTGACCGGTTCAGCGATTAGGCTGGTGAAATGTAGTGATTGCCGGTTGAAGATTCTACGAGAAACAACGCCATCCGAATCCCCCGGGCGGCGGGAAGCGGAGCCTGAAACCAAGCCGAGACTTGGGGGGAGGAGCCCGGTGATAGACAACGCATGTGGCGGCTGGGGGACTGACGGCCTGGTGGCACCCGGATGCATTGTGGTCGCTCCGCTCCTCGTAGAGCGCCTGCGGACCCCCCCTCTGACACCCTCCCTCGGACACCCTGAAAATACGAAAGCGAATCGTCAAAATGAGATGAGCTGCGTTCTCGTCCGCGACCTTGAAAGGGAGGCAAAGACCACGCGGCCTGCGGAGCTAAGGGCACAACACTGCAAGGCCCTCGGCGGGCACACAACTGTTAAGTGGGGCAGTGCGGGGCCGGGGGGAGAGCTCAGCTGGGCATGGACCCTGGGCCCCCATTACAATCAAAGTCTCCTGACCCCATCTTGGGTGTAGAGCGGTATCTCGCCTTTCCCTTCCATGGTGCTGGGGCGCATTCCAAGCTCCCCCCACACGGAATTGAACCCAGTGCAGGACACGAACGGGGCTCCCCAGGGCTTCGTACCTGTGCCGTGCGATGACAGTGAGGCCCCCACAGGTGGCTGCGGTGGCGACGCCGGTGCTCCATATGCCACACATCGGACAGCGAGGGTGCCAGTGAAGAGCCCTGCATTTATCCCCGCCATTACAGCGAAATAGCATACGGCCATACAAAGGAGACAATACAAGATAGTTGAATACCCACAGCGAAATACAGCAGGGCATGAACTCTCCTAGTCAAACATCCGGTGAACGAGACCACTTGTGTGTTTTACATGGTGGAAGCCAAATGGTAGGGGCAGTTACCCCCCGCAAGTGTTGGGGACCACAAATGGAGGAAAGTAACGTGAACAGGCTGTAACCTGGTGCAACACTCTGTCGGAAAGTAGGGGGGAACTGCCCGAAGATAGAGGCATTTGAGATACGCCTCAAAACACCCCCGCGATAAGCATACCTACGCTTAAGGTCAATCTAAGTTCACATAGTGACGACAGCGATATGGTTTCAGAGCCGCAACGAAAGCAACAACGCAAGAACATAGACCCCCCCCCGCCAGTGGGGTGGATAAGATCTGCTAGGAATAGAGCTGAGAAGTTGAAATTATTAATACCTGCAAGAGTGCGGACTTGAACTGTCTGGCTGCAAGCCGTACACAAGGATAATGCGAGCCATACCTCGCACCTACCTACCATAGAAAGAGCCAAAGGGCACACGGCTAACCCAGCTCGTTAGATAATCGACCAGAACGAAAACAATGCCCAAGAGCTTTGGCCACGAGAAGGGTAAAGGAGCCATTGATAAGTACACAACGCCAATACAGAAAGAGACGGAACTTGAGATGGAGGAAGGAGCACTCCCACAAGATCAACAGGCCTCATCGGCTGCGATGATGGACCCTCAGACGGTTTTCCTTGCCATGCAGCAGGGCTTCACAGCCCCCAACAACAAACTGGATGGGATAACTGTAAATGTTGCGGTCCATCAATATACAACTAGATAAAACAACATCACGCTTGACGGAAGCAGAAACGAGAATATCGGGCACTGAAGACGCCCTCGAAGCCTTGAAAAGCACGGTCTCCACGATGGCAATAGAATTAGGGACGGTGAAGTCCAAATGCGAAGACTTGGAAGCGAGATCATGACGCAATAATATCCGTATAGTAGGAGTTCTGGAGGAAGCAATGAAAGGCTCCATGGAAAAAGCAGTGTAGGTTCTCCTGCGCACCCTCCTGGGAGACCCGGTATGGTCGCCGATGTTCATCATTGAACGGGCTCATAGGTCATTGGCCTCAAAACTGAAACCAGGAGCATACCCTAGACCAATCATAGCCCGTGTAATGAACTACAGAGACAGGGACTTAATTTTGAAAGCGGCAAGGGGAGAAGCAAGAACTGAGATGGGAAGCCAATGTCATACGGATCTTTCTGGACTTCACACTGGTGTGCAACAAGAAAGGAAACTCTTCAATGGGGTTAAAAAACTACTACGGGAACGTCAGATCCAGTATGCTATGCTTTATCCAGCAAGACTCAAAATCCAATATCAGAATAAGATCCATTTCTACACTTTTCCTGAGGCAGCGGCGAACTTTGTTGAAATGCAGATTCCCACCCCATCTGGTCGGCCCGGTGCAGAGGGGACTGAGTAATCTTCACAGTCAAGTAATAACAAACATGTTCATGTTATAAAATGTATTTCCAGAAGTGACGGCTCCCCTACGGGGAAGCCCTCTGTGGGGGTAAACATGTTTCATCCTGCGAGGTACCTGCAATCTGATGCCCTCCACAGGTGTCTATATGAGTGAGAGCAACAGATTGAACCGGTCCACTCAACATAGGTCCAAAAGGGCATAGGCACTGGGAATCGCTGCAGGCCCCCCTGTAGCAGGTGCACATTCATTTAAAGGGAGGGAAGGGTTGGGATCCTAAGAGCATGGTTAAAGTTATGGGAACTGTGAGGGAGGGGGGAGGGGGTGAGTTGGGATTGTTGGGGGGGAGTTACGAGAGGGATGGAAGGAAAACAAAAAACACACAGGTAATAAACACTAGAAACATCAAGAGTATAGTAACAATATCTTTGCATGTACACGTTTACAATCGCTTCATAGGTAATGGCTGAAGCAGGCATTGATAATATTAAAATACCTAGTTGGAATGTCCGAGGCCTAGGTTCTAGAGTCAAGAAAAGGAAAATGTTTGCATATATCAATAGACAGACCCCCATGATTATCTTGCTGCAGGAGACTCATATAGGGCCTCAACAGGGAGGACAACTGGTGCCTAATTGGGGAACACACCAATACTTCACAACGTATTCTAAAAGGGCAAGGGGAGCAGCAATTTTAATACATAAAACCTTGCAGTTTGTATGTAAAGCAGCGGAGTGTGACCCGGAAGGGAGGTATGTGTTAGTACATGGCATATTCTACGACAAAGAGATAGTTTTCCTCAACGTATATGGGCCGAACATAGATGACCCGGAATTCTACTCCACAATTTTTGGGAAATTGGCAAACTTCCCCAGAGCTTACTTGATATGCGGTGGGGACTTTAATACTATTCTAGATGTACACACCGATCGCACGTCAACACAAACCAGGGCACTGACCAAGGCAGCACAAACAATAATCACACATAAACCTGAAGGACGCATGGAGAACTTTAAATCCCTCTAAGAGAGAATACACGTATTACTCCACGGTGCACGGCATGCATTCCAGAATAGACTTATGAACTCTACTCACCTCAATCTGATGCCACAGATGCAGAGATTGAACATGATCTCTCCCAAATACCAATGACACTTCTAGAGGGAGATACTAGGGAGTCACTGGAGATGCCGATAACTGAAGCAGATATAGAGGAGGCGATAAAAGCACTACCTAACGGGAAAACCCCCGGCATGGATGGTCTGGTAGCTGAATTCTACAAAGAGTTCAGACATCTGTTGGTGCCCAAACTAATGGCGGTGTGGGCAGAGACCCTAAACAAGGCAGAGCTCCCTGAAACCACCAGGGAGGCAGTAATTACGCTACTGCTCAAACCAGGGAAGCCCCCAGAGGATTGCGGGTCATATAGACCGCTATCATTAATTAACACCGATGCAGAAATCCTAGCTAAAATACTTGCGACCAGGCTAACACCATTGATGCCATATATGGTCCATGAAGACCAGGCAGGGTTTATTATGGGTTGGTCCACAGCAACTAATATTAGAAGGTGCCACAAAATCCTGACCACAACACCCCCCGAAGTCCAGGCCATAGCCGTTTCGCTAGATATGCGTAAAGCATTCAACACTGTTTCTTGGCCCTTTCTCTTTGGGGTACTACGGAATTATGGGTTTGGCCCAAACTTTATTAAATGGATACAAATATTATATACATGTCCCCAGGCCAAATTTAGAATTAACGGAACCCTAATGGATAAACTTGAATTACGAGGGGGCACTCGACAGGGATGCCCACTGTCACCACTGCTGTTCGCCCTAGTAATAGAACCCTTGGCAGATTTTCTGAGGTCACGGTACAGTGCATATGGACTGAGGCTAGAAGGCAAATTACATATCATAACTCTGTACGCAGATGACATCTTGCTATATCTAAAGAATCCAGATCAATCTTTAGGCAGGGTCCTGCCAGAGGTTAAACGGTTCAGGGAGAATACTCAGGCCTACGTCTAAACCCCAGCAAATCAGAGATATTCCCCATCACAGAGAACACAATGAAACCCAAAGACCTTCACAGCATGGTATGGAGCCCGACACACATTTTATACCTAGGAGTACACATTGCTAGAACGGCCCAACTCTCCCGAGCCTTAAACTACAATTTACTGTCAGACACGCTATGCATAAAAATGAAACGCTGGAGCACCCTCCCTATTTCATTGATGGGAAGGATAGCACTAATAAAAATGATAATTCTTCCAAAGCTCTTTTATCTATTCAGCACTGTACTGGTCTGGCCGGGTCGCGCTATGTTCACCAAGATGCCCAGTGCATGTGTCTCTTTCGTATGGGGGGGACACCCTAGGGTGAGCTGGAAAATGCTAACCGATGCTTATTCAAGGGGCGGTCTGATGGCACCTGACCTAGAATTATACTATCTGACCGCACAAGCACATCATGCTGCCCAGTGGGCCACACAATTTCTGAACCCTGTGAGCCCAATACCTGGTCAATCAGAACGGGAAGCCCTCAGGGCGCTCCACAATATGACTAAACCATTCACCAAGCACTACAACACTATAGATCCCACAAAGGTAGCAACTACAGCATGGGCCAAAATAACCGATATATTCACCACCGACAGGTTGTACCACCCGAGTATGCCACTCTGGGGTGACCCCCAAACACCCTTCAACTTAGATGGAGAGGTGGCACAGCACTGAACTTCCAGGGGCATAACTCAATGGGGCCAGCTATTCCCTGGAAAACGCTTCATCCAGTGGCAGGACATCAAGGATATAGTGGGGAATACAAGTAGACACAAGCAACAATATATCCGTATACAAGCAGTTGTACAAACCACATTTCCTACCTTCCGTAATGAGCCAGAGTTAAATATGGGACTAGGATACATGTTCACAGGGGGATCACAAAAGGTCACAGCCTCAGCACTGTATAAGATCATACTCCAGACACGCCCGGCCGGTAATCGCACGGCTAAGGCTAAGTGGGAACAGGACTTGGGACAACAAATTGATGATGAGGAATGGTCCCGGATCTGTCCGCTTACCAAACAAATATCATGCAATTCCAGATACCGACTAATTCACTACAAGATAGTACAAAGGTCAGATTACACCCCAGCAAAGCTCAAGCATATATATCCAACTACGTCGGGGAACTGCCCAAGATGCAATACAGAAGATGCAAACATATATCACATGCTATGGGCGTGCGCAAAGCTAAGGGGTTTCTGGGAGGAGGTATGTGAGGCCCTAGATGAGATGGCTGATCAACCAGTGGAGTGGTCTCCCCGGATATGCCTGCCGGGTGTGGTCGAAAAAATGAATCCGATATGGCGTAAACTCTTAAACCTGAGTCTGCTTATAGCTAAAAGGGCAATATTGTTGAAATGGAAAAGTAGAAACCCCCCAACTAAGGATGACTGGGACAAAGACATGGTATGGACGAATGATACAGAAGAATTGTATATTGACTCTGTGTTACCATCATCTAGACCGAAGAACATATGGGAAAGGTACAAATTATACCTGTTGGACAAGGCTGAACATGATCACTCAGACTCGGAAGGAAATTGATTATGTATAATGTATGAGGCAATAAGCGATATCTGCATGTATTGTATTACCTGTGTTCAAGGTAAATAAAGTGTTTAAAAAAAAAAAGAAATGTCCTTTCTTGACTCGCTCTCAATTGGAGGGAGTAGGGACATTTGGAGGAAGTAGGCACTGCTGAAATAAGTGTTGTTTCCTTTAACATTATGCTTAGTTGGCTCAGTCAGTCAGTCAGTAATACTTTATTTCATTTCGGAAAATAGACCATACAAGATCGCATATTAAAACATTCAAAAATAAACAATTTAAAAATATACAAACAATAAGAGGTGGTACGTAGACATTTACGGACTAGTAATGAGGTCTAGTACCCCATAAACAACACAGTAAAACCAAACTACATAAGAAAGGGATATTTGCAGATAAAATGTACATTATAGAAGTGCCATTAAGTCCTTTCTACATTTAACTGCTTGTTTAAAATAGATTAGCAAGGTAATCCAACCAATGGAGTATCCACCATCAATAAATAAAGGAGGCAACTCGAAATTGAACAAAAACCTTATTTCTCAATGTGATGATGTGCATTTATTCTTGTGAGCATTGTTTTAATATGCTTAAACCATGGTATGGCCATTGCAGAGCTATCATCTAGCAATGCGCTGATTATAAAATGTGTTAGGGTTGATTTGAGGTAACTCCAAATTCTACGAGCCAAGCATAAAACATGTGGATGTCATATGAGAATTAGTGATATTAGGTTCTGACAAGCCTGTTAAAAAAAAAGATCTTCTGTCTGGTCAAAATCGTCAGGGGGGACCATTACCAATTTTTAAGTGGTTACCTCACAATACAGCAATCCTTATACTTATCTTGGAACAACAGATTGTCCAAAAAAGTGTTTAAAAGTTAGCAATAATCAAACACTCTTATGTTTTAGAGGGCTTTTTTAAAATTAATTTGCAAAAGTAATTTGTCCTTTAACATGAAGATTGTATGTGTGGACACAATTATGATCAGAATTTTCCTCATCCCTATTAAAGTCGATGGAAGGTTTTACTAAAATACAAAGGCCTAACATGGATTTACCTCTTTGCCTTTTAGTGGCATTAATCCAATTCACTCAGTAACCATCCAAATCAATATCAGGTAAGAACCAGGTTTCTTGTTGAAAAATAATATCAAAATTAGGCAACAGGTTAACAGTGTCAACAGGCGAGAGTTTTTCACAAGCACCAGCTATATGCAACCTTATCAATGATAGCATATTCAGTGTGGAAGTCTCTGGGCAAGTCAGGGTTATAGCATTGTGTCAGGTTTCATTTGAATGGGTCATGGAAAAAAGCTTGGTATTGGATTGTTGAATCTGATGCATTGAGAGTCAATCGATTTCCTCTAGGTAGTATAGACACTCATATCTATTGGGGGTAGCTGGTATATCATTTAAAGCTACAGCATCATTTTGTACCAAAGAGGACGACTCCACATTCTGGAGGTCTGTGGACCTTCTCATGGAATTAATACTCCCAAGTGTGTGATTTGAGTGCTCCTCCAGAGACCTATCCACAGGTGTGTGATAGGCTTATGTGGCTGTCAGTTTCTTGGAAGACATTTGATAACCGCATAATTGATTTCCTAATGTACAGGCTCCCCAAGACAAGCTAATGATCTGGCAAGCAATAAAGGATTGGAAAAAGTTACCACAAAACAATCTCCTTTTATGACTTTGCCTATTTTTTTTCATTATTTATTTATTCAACAGCAAATTTAAACATAAACATAAACTATTCGTAACTTTTTACAAAGACAATGAATAATTTGCACATTATTTACCAATATACATTCAAATGAATTAACTTTTCACACAATATACAAAAATGAAAAACCCAAGACTCAATATATATCCAGAAATTTCCCCCAAATTCTCTCAAAAGTTTTCAGATTTTTTGTCTCCTGAAGATCAATCTCTCAATATACGACAAAGAATGCATCTTGGATATCCAATCAGATGACAGTGTTATTTTTTGTTATTTCCACACCCATAGTAACAACTTTTTACCAACCAATGCCCCTCTGAACAAGAACTTTTTTTGTGACTGTGTGAGATCATCCAACAAAGCGTTTCCTCCTAAAATCATTGTGTTAAAATCCAGTGCAAGATCAATCCCTAACACACATAAACACATCCCACATACATCAGACCAAAATCCACACATTCTAGAGCAGTGCCACACCATATGCTCCAATGTACCAACCTCACATAAACACTTCCAACAACCATCAGACTCGGACATTCCACACCTCATCATCACCCTTTCTGGACTCCAGTAAACCTTGTTCAATATCTTGATCTGCCTAGATCTTTCATCCAAATTCATTGAAATAGTCTCACATTACTATACATCTCCATCCACTCCATTTTCCTGATATCACGCCCCAGCCTATGACTCCATTCCTCTCTCAAATGCACATTTTCTTTATATTTGGAAACAATATGCTTATATATCCTACTAGCAAGTCCTCCCTCACCAGGCTTTCTCAATGCAGTTAACAGTTCCAAATTCAGATCCTCCTTCCACTTCACCATCCCAATACTTTTTTTCAAGCTTTTGTAATCATACTCTGAAATATTCGCAATATGCCACTTCTCAAACACCTCTCTTCTTGTTAGCCATTTTCCATTCTACCATACATCATCAATCCAGTACACTCCGGCTATAAACCATTCCACCCAGAACAACATCTTTCCTTTGTCCTTAACAGCTGAATTCAACCAAACCGAAGCCTGGGCGAGCGTAAAGCATCAGAACCTACAAATTCATACAATTGCTAATAGCATCTGGTCAAAAATTATGTAATGATTCCTCTGGTTCACCTTACTATCCATAGTCAGAACTGCCCTTCGTAACAGAGGGCCCACCCATCCCATTTCAGCAACATCCAGTCATTTGCTTCCGCCTCCAGAAATGGAACAATAAACTGACAAGAATAGTCCAAATGATATCCACGAAAATTTGGTAAACCTAAGCCCCTGTTTCCACAATTGCAACCTCAGGTTTTTTTTTTATCCCATATGAATGTCTGTACCATAAAATAGAGTTCCCTCCATATTGAGGATTTAATATCCAACGGTAACATGCCAAGCACAGAATTAATTTTAGGTGTGGCAGTCATCTTCAATGCATTGGCTTTACCCCACAATGAAAGCCCCAACAAAGACCACCTCTCCAGATTAGCTCTAAACTCTCTGCACACTTCACCCATATTTTCTTCAACCACGTTCTCCTTAATATCCACATTCTGCCTCAAGGCAATAGCCAAAGATTCTAAAGCCAAAACAAAAAGGAACGGTGTAACGCTCACCTGGTTCCCACGGAGGCGCGGCGTCGAAGGCGCAGAACTCTGAAGATGGACAGGAAGGGCCCCTCTATTCTGGCTTCCCTGGCTCGTTGGATACCCTCCTGTGCGTGAAAAGGGAGTATTACCAACTGTGGAACAATGCTCAAGCCTCCCACTCCCTTCCAACCCTCCACGATACCTCCTCCACGATTCCCCGTGAAGCCTCACCTTAGGGTTTGGAAGGATGAGCTCTCCATCCTGCTTCTGATGCAGGGGCGCGTTGAAACCCAGTTACTTCACTGGATTGAGGATTGATGGGAGTTCAGGTAAGCTTGACTGTTCAGGTAAGGCGCTGTAAAAGTTCTGTTCAAAAGTTCAAGCTTAATAATAATGTTCGTTGTCTAATTGCAGCAAGCGCTAATGCTTATGTCTTTTTCCCCTTAGGGGCCGGGGTTCGGAGTGCCGGAGATATGGCGCCGACCCGAAGTGAAACAGTTCTGGATGAGCGCTCAGGTAATGTCTTTGCATTCGCTCATTCAATGTCTTTGTCTTTTTTTCCCATAGGGGCCGGGGTCCGGAGATGCCAGGAAGCGGCAGGACCCGAAATGCAGTGGGAATAATCCAACAGGTAAGACTTAAAAGGAAACTGAGCTTTCCTTATTCCTTTTCTCCCTCTCACCTTTATTCTTGTCTTTTTTCCTCTAGGCGCCGGGGCGTAGCTGAATCCGGAAAATCGCTGCTGAAGATGGAAGCGCCTTGCAAAGGTGAGTAAAATGCAGCGCTGCAGCGATCGAAACGAAATGCCTTTAAAATGATGTCTTCCTTTTCAGGGCCGTTGGAGAAATGACTCCGGGATGCAGATTTAGCAGGTAAGGGCTTTTCTTCTCCTATTCTCTTCCTTTCTCCCCTTGCAGGTGTTCCAGGGTGCTGGCAGGCGTTGCTGAAGTCAGGATGCAGGAGCTGACACGGTGAGCGTCCAGCTGCTAGGTGCAGAACAACGCGAAGCATGTGTGGCTGTTCGGGTGGGGTTTAAATAGCCTTGGAAGAAGTTCCTGGTATGTATCCTTCCACCAATCAGGTATGTATCCTTCCCCGACCACACCCGGGTGGTGAAGTAGTCCTACAGGTTAAGAAGTCCTATTCAGGCCTCAAGAGGGCCTGGATGAAGCAGCAAGGTCTGCATCAGGTAAGTGTGCACCCAAGCACTTAAACACATATCCTCTTCTATGAGCCTGGCGCCTAAGGCGCCAGGACTGGGGTCCGCTATGAGCCTGGCGTCTAAGGCGCCAGGACTGAGTCCAAAGGGCCCCGACTTGGGCCCGCTGAGACTTCCCTGGGGAAAATGATGTCTGCCTCTGGGGTTGCTGGGCCCGGCCTGGCTCCTTAGAGGTAGGCATCATGACAAACGGTGACAAGGGGGAACACTGTCTAGTACTCCTTTGCAGAAGAAATGGAGTAGACAACAAACCATTAGTCCTCACATCAGCTGTCGGTAGAGTATACAAAAGGCAAATCCAAGATACAAAACTCTCTCCAAAATTCATTCTAGTTAGAACAGATCAGAGATAACTCCAATTAATCCTGTTAAATGCCTTCTCTGAATCTAATGAAAAGGCAGCCACATCTTCTTCAGAAGTTTGAGCAGTAAACATTGTCAACAACAATCGCTGTACATTACTCGAAGATTTCCGACCCTGAATGAAACCTGATTGATCTTCATGAATCAGATCACCCATCAAAGGAGCAATTCCTGATGCCAATATTTTTGCTAGAATCATATTATCAATGTTTATTAAGCTAATTGGGTGATAATTAGCTGGAATATTAGCATCTTTGCCTCCCTTCAAAAAGACAGAAACAGTTGCATGAACAGTCGAGGACGGTAATTGACCTTCTGCTCGGGAAACAATGTAAGTATCTAACAACAAACCTAATGCAGAGTCCAGCAAGATTTTATAAAATTCCACCAGAAGTCCATCCGGTCCCGGTGCCTTTTCCATATTCAATTCATGAATTGCCATTTTCACCTCATCCAAAGTAATAGACCTTTCTAGTAATCCACGATCCTCCCCAGATACCTGCGGGATAACTGGAGACTCAAAAAAGGACTCTCCACTCCCCGTAATATCTGGTTCATGTTCATACAAGTGCTCATAGTAATTCTTGAAGACTTCTTTTATTTTCAACTGATCGAAAATGACATCACCATTTAAGTCACAAATTGATGTAATGGCACCTTCAGATTCCTGCTGACGAAGCTGATAAGCCAACCAACTATCATTCTTCTCACCATATTAAAAAAAGAACACTTCAAATGAAACAACTGCTTCTCCACTTTAACATTTATCATACCATTCATCTCATTCTGCAAAGCACGCAATTCTTTTCTTACTCTCGAGTTGTTTGGATCATTCACCAAAATACTAGTCTCTTCCTTGATCTTTCTCTCCAATTCTATGGTCCGCTTCTCCACAGATTTCATTTTCTTACTCAATAAGCCCAAGACTGGACCCCTCATCATGCATTTAAATGCCTCCCATACAGTTTTCACACTCATACCCTCCGTCCTGTTTTCTTTCACAAAATAATCTGCTTCAGATCTAATCTTATTCACCAACTCTTCATCCTGTAAAATCGAAGTATTCATCCACCAAGTGAAGGATCTATGTGTTTCAAAATCATGTTTTGTCCTCAAAAATACAGGAGCATGGTCCATCACTATAATACTCACAATTTCCCCCTCAATAAAATGTTCACTAATTTTGTCATTTGTAAGATTCATATCAATGCGAGAATAGGTACTATGAGAATTTGAATAGAAACTGTATTCCTTTATCTGCAGATGTGTTAGGCGCCAACAGTTCTTTAGATTATTCTCCACAACCAATGACTGTGTAATGCTCACCTGACTCCCACAGAGACGCTGACCAGGTCTGGACTGCTACGGCCTCTTCTAAGGTGATGCGCAGAACTCGGAAGACCGACTGGACAGGACCCCCAAATCTCACTTGTCTGACTCACAGGAGAATCCTTCTGCAGATGGAGAAAGGGGATTAACTACCTGCGGAGTAGCGCGTCGGCCTCCCACTTCCTTCTTTCATTCTCCTCAGACCACCTCCGAAATTCCCCGTTAACTCTCAGTTTAAGGTTTGAAAGGACAAGCTCTCCATCCTGCTTCTGGTGCAGGGGTGCGATTATATCCAGTTACTTCACTGGTGTTCGGATTGGTGAGGATCCAAGCTTACTTGACTTTCCTGCCAAGGTGCCGTAAGTATACTGTTGTAAAAGTTCAAGAGTTGGCCTTCTTTTCTATTTGCCTTTATATTCAGTAGTCTGTCTCTTATCCCTTTTATCACAGGTGCTGAGTGAAGAATTCGCGTAGAGGAAACAATTTGCCGAAGGTAAACTCAGGTGAGTTTATGATGGGTGGTTCCTTTAATGTCCTTATATTCACCTACTAATGCGTGTGTCTTTTTTCCCCATAGGGGCCGGGGTACGGTACTGCCGAAGAAGCGGCACCGACCTAAGATGAGGAAAGATTCTCCCAACAATAATCAGGTAAGTCTTATGGCGAAAATCTGGGTTTCCTCAATATGTTCCTTTTGCTCACCTTTTGTTCTTCTCTTCCCCCTTAGGTGCAGGTATGCGGCGGATCGTGCAGATGGTCGCTAAGGAGCACGGAGATGACTCGTGAACAGGTGAGTGGAACGCAGCGCTGCAGCGAGCAACGCGATGTGGCTTTAACATAAATGTCTTCCCTTAGGATCGCCGGCGTGATGACTCCGGACTCCGGGTAGAAGCAGGTAATGTTCTTCTGTTCACCTTTTCCCTTCTCTTCTTTCCTTTCAGGTGTTCCAGGATGGAGGCGGGCGTGGCTGGGTCAGGATTTGTATTTGTATTTATTTATTTATTTATTAGGATTTGTATTTGTATTTATTTATTTATTTATAGTGTGCACCAAACCCAGGGGTAACCAGGCGCAAGGCAGCAAGAGGGTTGCAAGAACTTAGTTACATACAATATGGTGAGGTCCCGCTGCAGCTACAGTGCAGGACGTATCACGCCGAATAGGAAGGGAGGAGCATGTACACTATAAGCAATACTATATACATATTTACATACAGTGAGGTAAAAAGCCAGGTGGTAGTGGCGCAACAAGGCAACGGAAGGTCGTTATGAGTCAAGTGTTTTAAGCCAGTGGATAGTTCTGGCTCTGACCTGGTGGTAGGGTAGGTCCTCCCTGCAGGTAGGGGGAAGGCAGTTCCAGAATTGCGCTGCTTTAACTGGAAAGCTGTTGCCACCAGACATAGTTCGTTTGAACCTGGGCACCAGAAGAAGGTTGGTATTGGCCGTTCTCACGGGGCGAGAGAAGGTGGGTCTAGTAAATCTGGAGATGAGGTATTGAGGGGCTGCTTGGTGGAGGCATTTGTGAATCAGAGACACTGATTTAAGGAATATCTTGTCCTTGGTGGATAGCCAGTTGACGGATCTTCTGGAGTCAGAGATGTGGTTTTCTTTGGGATACTGAGGGCTGCTCTAAGGGCATTATTTTGGAGGATTTAGATTTTGTTTGAGATGTATTTGTTACATCCTACATATAGAGCGTTGCAATAGTCCAACTTGGACAGGATCAGTGCCCTGGCCAAGGTAGTACAGTTGGTGGGGGAGAGAAAGGGTTTGGCTGCCCTAATGAGTTTGCAAGTGTACGCGGTGGCGGAGGCCATTGCATTCACTTGTTTGTTGAAGGTGAGGGAGGAATCTAGATAGAAGCCGAGTGTTTTAACCTTCTTAGCTACCTTGATCTTGTTATCGTCAATTGTGTCAATTGTGAATGATAAGTATTTGTGGCCCAGCTTGTTGAGGTAGTGAGTTGATCCAAGAATAAGGAGTTCCGTCTTGTCATCATTCAGGCATAGACCGTGTGAGGCCATCCATGCCTGGATGATGAGGTACACTTTATTAACGAAGGCCAGATCCTTGTCATAATCCCCCGACAACGGGATGAGGATCTGGGTATCATCGGCGTAGTTAGTGTAGGTGATACCCAGATCGTCTAGATCGTCAAAGAGAGGCTTTGTGAAGATGTTATAAAGTGTAGGGGAGACGCATGATCCTTGAGGCACGCCGCAAGTGATAGGTGTAGGGTCGGCTGCTGCTGACAATGAGAAGACTCTCATCGTGCGGTTGTTAAGGAAGGATTGGATCCAATTGGTTGCTTCTTGAGAGAAGTGGGCAGCTTTTTGTAGGTGGTTGCACAAGATCTCATGGTCGACCAGATCGAAGGCCACAGAGAGATCAAGGAGTAGCAATAGTGCTGTCTTACCCTGGTCTCTCAGCTCGTCTATTTGTGCTTTGAGATCTATAAGTGCAGTTTCGTTCCATGCTTTGGCCTGAAACCAGATTGTCGGGCGCCTAGGATATGGAAGTGCTCAAGGTAATGTTGGATCTGTTGGTAAGCTTTTTTGTCGAGGATTTTAAGAAGGAACGGTACTGTGGTGATGGGGCGGTAGTTAGTTGGAGTGGATGGGTCTAAATTCGGTTTTTTAAGCAGAGGGAGGACCCAGGACTGTTTTAAGTTATTAGGTACGGTGCCTGATTTGAAAGACGCATTTATTAGTTTGGTAATAAATGGTGCGAGATCAAGGGCTGCATCCTTTATCAGTTGAGCGGGGCATAGGTCTCTGTGGAAATTTGAAGGTTTGAGGGTAAGAATGGTATTTTCTACCTCTTTGGTAGATACTTTGTGGAAATTAAAGTGGGGGTTGTGCACTGGGGGAGCTGATTGGGTCAGGTGCACCTTATTGTGGATGTCGGTACTCGGCTTAGTAGAGGCGAGCAGAGATTCTTTTTTAATGTTTATCTTAGTCTTAAGGGAAGAGATTTTGTACGCTAGGGCATTTTGTATGCCCGTTCACCAGTTTTTATCTTTGATACATGAGTCAGGCACTTGAATTGGGATTCAACCTCTTTAAGTATTGTGAAAAGCTCTCTAGTGCTAGATTTAGCTTGAGCGATGTGTGTACTATAGGACATTTGTTTGGCCAGTATAATTTCTTTTTTATATTGGGACGCTAGACTGCTCAAGTTTTTTTTGTTGTTATCTGAAGGGTAAGCTCGCCAGATTTTTTCATGGCGACATTTTTCCTGTCTGAGGGCTTTGAGATGAGGTGAGAACCAGGAGTTGATGTGTTTTCGGGGCTTACTCTTTTTTAGCTTCAAAGGGGCTATGGGATCAAGGGATGAAAGCATGATTTTGTTATAGATGTCCACCATCGTGAATGGATCTGTACGATCCAGGATGGCATTCAGAGTTGGTGTGATAAGCGGGATCAAGTTTTCGGGGGTGATGTTTTTTTTATTTCGGGATTGGACAGCTGGAGCTATGCTGTTAGCTTGTGCTGGGGTTGCCTCTAGGGTGAACGAGATCAAGTAATGATCTGTCCAGGGCTGTGGGAGTATGGCGGAGACTAGGACTGGGCAGTTGTGCACCGCTAGCCAGTCCAGAGTTCTCCCTTTGATATGGGTGGGCTCGGTGATCTTCTGGGTGAAGCCCAGTTCCTCTAGGGTGTTATTAATAGTACTTGCATTTGTGTCTGCGGGATCACTAAATCCGAGGTTAAAGTCTCCTAGTAAGAGGAGTTGTGAGGAATTTTTAAGATTATTGGATAAGATTTCTGTGAGGTCTTCTTCAAAAGACCCTAGAGGACCCGGTGGTCAGTAGATAAGTTGGATGGAGATGGATTGAGTATTAGATAAAGTTGCCTTGGCGGTTAGAGATTCACAAGAGCTCACATTAGTGGATGATTCAATTGTGATATGGAATTTGGTTTTGGCTATGATGGCAAGACCTCCGCCTCTAGAGGTGGTACGATCAATTCTTAATAGCGTGTAGTCATCTGGTACTGCTAGCATAATTGCAGGGCCTGCCGTGGGGTGAAGCCAAGATTCGGTGACCGCTAAGAAGTCCAGGTCTTCATTGTGTAGCAGGTCGGCAATGTCTAATGCATGGGCTACCATAGAGCAGGCGTTTATTAGAGCACCCTTGGTCCTGAGATCTACTAGGTTTAGGGGTAGTGGCACAGATTCATGTGTACTTTTCTGGTCACGGATGGGCTCACGGTGGAGTCTACTGTTCAATTGAAGAGGGTGTAGGGAAGGATTCCTATTCACCTTGTTGTAGGCTGGTTTAGGTAGAGGGTCATAGAGCCTTGGGAGCCTGGCCCATAATCTAAGGTTCCTCATGAGAACAGGGCAAGGTATGGAGGTCATTTCAGTTAGTGTATATGGGTTATATGCGGGCTCAAGTGCTGGTAGATTAGGTGGCATGGTTGGGTATTGGTTGTTCAAGAAGTACAATATTGATCTCAGTAACACTGTATAAAGCGCATGGAGATACATTGTGATGTAGGGCAAGAAGGGCTAGTACAGTGAAGTTGTAATCACTAGCAGGTGCACAGGCTCTGTGTTTCGATTTGGCAACCAAGGCACAAAAGCTTAGGTCGATTTAGCAATCAAGGCACAAAAGCATAGTTCACTGGCAGGGTGCATAGGCATAGGGTCACCTAAATTCGATTTTAGCAATCAAGGCACAAAAGCATAGTTCACTGGCAGGGTGCATAGGCATAGGGTCACCTAAATTCGATTTAGCAATCAAGGCACAAAAGCATAGTTCACTGGCAGGGTGCATAGGCATAGGGTCACCTAAATTCGATTTAGCAATCAAGGCACAAAAGCATAGTTCACTGGCAAGGTGCATAGGCATAGGGTCACCTAAATTCGATTTTAGCAATTAAGGCATAGGTTCACCTAAATTCAATTTATCAATCAAGGCACAAAAGCATAGTTCACTGGCAGGGTGCATAGGCATAGGGTCACCTAAATTCGATTTAGCAATCAAGGCACAAAAGCATAGTTCACTGGCAAGGTGCATAGGCATAGGGTGACCTAAATTTGATTTAGCAATCAAGGCACAAAAGCATAGTTCACTGGCAAAGTGCATAGGCATAGGGTCACCTAAATTCGATTTTAGCAATTAAGGCATAGGGTCACCTAAATTCAATTTATCAATCAAGGCACAAAAGCATAGTTCACTGGCAGGGTGCATAGGCATAGGGTCACCTAAATTCGTTTTAGCAATCAAGGCACAAAAGCATAGTTCACTGGCAGGGTGCATTAGCATAGGGTCACCTAAATTGAGAATACAGGGTGCGTGGGCCAAGGGGGGTGGCAGAGACGGCAGATGCGGCTCAGACAGGCTGGAGACAGACGTTAGCCTTGATTCGGCGGGCCTTGTTGCAGGTGGGCCGGCTTCGACTGCCGGCGCTTGGTTGGATGAGGTAGTCGGATCGGGGGCCAATCAGGGTTCGGCAGCTGGAATGGGGTGAGACCTCATGGTGCTCAATGGGGGCAGTGAGCATGAACTTGCCACTACTACACAAAAGGTGCGGATAAGCAGGTTTTTCCTTGGTGGCTCCTCCGGGTGATTATATGCGGTCGAGCGGAGGCACGCTCATTTAAATTTTGCTATTTCAGCATCGTGCCTGTAACACTTACCGATTCATGCGGCTGGACACGGTGCCTTCCTCCTTGAGTCCTCCTTGAGTCCTGCTGCTGCAGGATGCAGGAGCAGACACGGTGAGCATCCAGCTGCTAGGTGCGGAACAATGCGAAGCGTGAGCTGCTGTCTGGGCGTGGCTTAAATAGCCCCCAAATTAGTCCCAGGTACGTATTCTTCCCCGGCCACACCCGAGTGGCAAAATATTCCCACAGGTAAAATAGTCCCTTTCAGGCCTCAAAGAGGTCTGGATCTGGCAGCACGGTCTGCATCAGGTAAGTTCACATAAACACTCCCTTTATGAGCCTGGCGCCTATGGTGCCAGGACTGAGGTCCAAAATGAGCCTGGCGCCAAAGGCGCCAGGACAGTGTCCAAAGGGTCCCTACTAGGGGTTGCTGGCCTTTTCCCCGTTAACATGATGTCTGCTTCCGGGGACGCTGGTCCTGGACTGGTTCTCCGGGAGTAGGCATTATGACAGACTGGAAAGATCTAAATGAGGATCTCTTCTTTCAGCCCCCCCTTCACTTCGATCCAACTTAACATCCATCACCAAATTGAAATCACCACCCACAATTACATTTGGCTATTTAAAGTCTTGTAGAAATTGTGAAACCTTTCGAAAAATGAACCATCATCAATGGATCTGGGAGGACCAGTTTACAGCAATTGAAGTCCACCCCTTAACTCAATTGGGTAAGGCTCTGCTTCCTTTACAATTACCCAACTAGGCTGTCTTACCAAACTCTTTTGGCCCTTGACTCAACTAATTGACTCTCCTTTTTCCTTTGTCTCCCTTGGTACATTGTCTCTTACTCTGTCTCAATTGACTTCACACTGTAACTATACATCTTGTCATACCTAAATGTAACCATCAATTGCTATATGTTCTGCACTGTCATTCGCCCCGTCACCACCACCCACGATCACGGGTTTTGCTAATTACCAATCTGCTATCACAATGTGCTTCCTTTCCTCATGACTGGAACAAATTATTAAATACATGCAAATTGAATGGAATATATATGTTATAAATAAACAATGGGTATCAATATGTCACTTCACGGTGCACATCACAACATCACCAAATCACAGCCTTGAAAAAGACTTAGAGTGAAACGCGTGTTGGCTGTGTAGCGAGTTACCATGTCAAAAACTTGTCATTCATTTCTACAATGATGTTTTCTTTGGTGCCAACAAACCAAAAATAAACAAATTAATGACTATGACCTGACTGGACCATATAATTGATCTAATCGCTCAACAAGCGACCACTGGGCCACCATACCCTACCAGTGCCCAACTGATCCAGTGTTGGTCATCCCCACAATTCTTACATTTTAATGGGAACCCCGGAGTTGGTTCCTCAACAAACCAGGATCCAGGCTGCTGGTCAGATTCGGCAACAAGAAAAGAGGAGGTGCGCAGGAGAAAGGGAGTCCCGCCACAATCAACTCCACCTTTGCTAAAACGATATATATTATCCATATCCGCTGCAGTGATCCGATCCACACCATAACAGTCTTTAAAAATCTGCAAAATCAACAAGGGTAGTTTTTCTCCCACTGAATCTGCACTCTCCTCCACTCCAACAATCCTTATATTCTTCTCTCTCAGCTTCAGATCCAACTCCAAACACCTTTCCTTTTCAGTATGTAGTTGTAGTTCAGTATGTAGATTATTGTAAGCTCTGAAGCTCACGGCATTCTCTGAACCCATATCTCATTAACTCTTCTCCAAAGAGGTCACTCTGACATCTAAATAGGAAACACTGACACTGAGATCTGCCATAGTTGCTTTCACTTCTTTCATATCCCTTGCTACTTGTCTGAGCATCTTATAAATATTTTGAGTATAGGATCTTCTTCCGCCTCTTCTTCTAAATCTGGTTTCTGCTTTTTGGGAATCAGATTGACAGACTCCTGAGCTTTTTTCTTTGAATTCATTATCAAATGTGTAATTCCTCTCAGGGGAGGAGGCCAGGAGCCACAAGCTTAAGCTGCTGCTTCTTGGACCAACATTCCACCCAATTCACACAGCAGGCCATGTGTATGGTGTTGAGATTGATACTGGTACCACCCCTTTGACTAATTAATAAGGGACATTGATGATTCAAATGAGCCTTTAATTAGAGACTCAACCCTCCCCACCCAAACTCTGACCAACAGTTATGCTGCCAGCCGTAAGTAGAGGATAGGTAGCAGGCACAATTGCAATTCCTCTGATGAGAGTGTTTGATTGTGCAGAACAGGTGTCGGGGAGTGTGGGTACAATTGAGGTAGGATGACTATGAACATGTACTGACATGCACGTCTATGCTTTATTCCCTCTACCACCTCCCTGACTAAAGGTGACTTCACCTGCGTATCATATGTTTGCACATTTCCAGACTTGTCCGTGGTTACAGGGTAAATGGAAGTTGTTAAAGGATTAGAATTATTCAACAGTTAGGTTTCAAACATGCTAGAAGACATTGAAACAACTTTTTTTAGTCCCCTTAAAATATCATCATTTATCACAATAGATTTAAAAACTCAATTCTTAAACAATTTAAAAACTCCATTATGCACTAGATGTCCTCAATAAAATCCATGGAGGAGGATACACAAGTTTTAATTTTATCCTCCTTTTAAAAAATAATTTGGTCCGTTAAGTCACCAATTTCACTACCAGTACTTGTTCTATAACAAGAAACTCCTGTGGTGGATACCAGTGGTTCCTTTTTCTTAGGAGGCAAAGGACTAGCAACAGCCTTTTCCTGTTCACGTGGAATTGCGGGTAAATCAGCTTTAGATGGGTACCTAGAATTGGCACCATTAAACAATTGAGATGGGCTCATAGTAAAAGGATTGCCAGCTGAGCCACCAGAAGATGTCAAGCTATGGCCTCTTTCTCCTCAACCTGTGCCTTCGGCAAACACTAGGTCAAGGGACCATACTCTAGGAGACAGGAGTCAGGTAAGGTCTCTGATTGAGCTCTTCCTGCCTGTAGGCTCTTTTCCTCCAACCTTCCACAAACTTACTTCAGTAAGGAGTCCAGTAAATGCTTATTGTGGTGGTGTGGGGTGGTGTAATAGCCTTTCCGGGGATTTTTCCCCCGCAGATCTCTCTTGCATGGTAATCCCTTTTCTTTTTTCCATGAGTTACCACAGTTTAGTAGGTCTGAGGAATTACTGCAGAAACCACAGAGCGTAAGAGTCTAGTGACTCAGGAAAAAATATGGGTGCAGTCCACCCGTGAGGTGGACAGGAACTAGTGGGGAGACACAAATTGGGTGGAGTCAGTCACTAAACGTTCCACTAAACGCGCCAAGGCACCTGGAAAAAAGGAAGCACACTCTTTGTGCCCTTAACTTGTTTTTTTTGTGGAATCAACACTGATCGAAGACCACACCCCCGTTAGCCTGTACTAACCAATATAACAGCGCCAGACTAAGGGCCTCATTACACGGTAAGCGGTAGGGATTTACCGGCACCGGTAAAATACCGGTACCGGTAAATCCCTGCCGCCTTACTACGAGGTCCCTTAGCGGGTTGGAGTTTTAACGCCTGCTTTTTGCAGGCGTTAAATACCAACCCGCTAAGGGACCTCGGAGCTAATTACGGCACCGCAAAATTGCGGTGCCGTACTTAGCGCCTTCCCCATTCCCATAGAACCCTATGGGGCAGAAATGGGAATGGGGAAGGGCAATGGCGGAAGGGGGATTTACCGCCCCTCCAACCTTGGGATGGGGCGGTAAATCCCCTTTCCGCCAAGGCGGTGCCGGTATTTTACCGGCATGAGCCATGGCGCTAATAGCGCCATGGCTCACCGCCTACCGTGTAATGAGGCCCTAAGTGCTTGGAACCTCATGCCATTATCCAAGTCTCGGTTGGGTACAAAAATGGAGAACCTCAGAGAATGGCAAAGAAATAGGGAGGAAGCGGGAGGAGAAGGTTGTTCATGTCAAGTAGTGTAGTGAAGAAATGTGCAAGCAACAGAATTATCAACCTTGGAATCTTTGCAGTGTTCAGCTTTTGGGCTTCAGCATCCTTGCTCCTTTCTGTCTGAGTAGGCATTCAAACAAATAGGAAAGGTGTCAGAGGAGCCCAGGAAACCGCAGAAGAGCTGCAGGGGAACAGCATGGCAACAACCGGCTGTGCAACTCCTCTGACATCACTCCACTGTGCTCGGTGTCGGCGAAGTTATGACTGCTCCAGCCGACTCTCCTTCAGGTCAGCAGGCCAACAGCCCACTCAACAGCTGCACCAACATCACTTCAAGTGGGAGCATACAACAAACATCCTACACAAATTGATACTCTAACAGGCAATTTCGTTGCTTTTGTGGGATTTTTGGATCTAACATGGCATTTACTGAATGGTGCAAAATATGTTTTTCCCTATTCAATTAATGCAAGGGTCATTGTTGACCTGGTTTGTCAAAGTAAATGTTAACTTCCCTTTAATAGTGAAATAGTGTGCAACACTGTTTTAAAATTAAATGAGAATGAATGCCTGGTCACCTAGTCAAAACTGATCACTATGAGCCTGAAAGCCTAGCATTTCAGCCTGATTGAAGCACGTATGCTTATGGCGGCTGTAGCCTTTTAGCAAACAGTATTGCCTGGGGTGGGGGAGTCTGGGTTAGATACCATTATCCCCAGCCATGGGGCCACATGCTAAGCATGCATCTCATGTTTGGCAGTATGACAACGTTTACAGACACAAAACAACATAACTTGGCGACCTGAAGGTTGAATAGCATAATTTGTGGCAGTTAGAAGTCAAGGAAAAGCGTGCAGTGGAGCAGCGGTGGTGTGAGAGGGTGTAAAGCAGCACCTCAGAAGGAATATGGTAGTGCAGTCAAAGTGGCAAAAGGGGGATGGCAGGGAGAGCAAGGCGAGAGAGGTGACAGATGCAGGAGAATTAAACGAAATTAATGTGTACCCAGAGTGGCAGAGAGAATCCTGCATGCCAGCAGGATCCATGGATACTGCAGGGATTATTTACTGGAGGCCCTGGACAGTGATTGGATCCAAGGACTTTAGGAGTCAATCCCGGCTGCAAATATAATATGCAAACATCGTCACATGAACTTTCAATGGGTTCAGATTTTCTTAATAGAAATTCACCAATACATTTGTCTTAAATGAATGAAAAAGAAGGTGGGCTAATTATGCAGAAGCAGGACATTGTGGACTAACTACAACATGACTATCACTACTGAGTGTTTACTTTTTAAGCAACTTTTTCTCATGCAGCATTGCTTTATATGCAGGGTGTGATGAGGACTTAATGACGTCACTTCACCTAGAGATCGTATCATAGTGAATACATTTTGCGGTGATGAAAGAGCATGTGTTTAATGCGAAACTGCATATGCCAAAGACGGGTGCGTGTCTCTTGAACTAAAGTTGAGGGGTTTCCTGGTTAATTAGCTTTTTGGGATGCAGGTGACTCTCAGAGGGTGTGCAGCTTTATGAGAATCCTGCCAAACACACAGGGTCCAATTCATGGAATAATCTGTGCTGCAAAAACGAGACTTGTTGGTGAAATCACATGCAAGTCCCCATTCGTCGATTCATGGAAGACAATGCGCAGGGCTTACTTGGGCCATGCGATGAATCCACGTCACTGCAAGCCGACAAACACCTTGCACAATACTCCAAGGGAAGGGAGGGCCGGCCCTGCGCAGCCACCTAAAAAGGGGTCAGAACACATGGAATGAGGAAGAACAAGTGAACATGTGGGGGTTACGAGGGAAGTTCCACCATCAAACAATCACACTGCCCATATGCATGCAAAACAAACGTATTCATGGAATTGAATAAGGAACGCTGGCGTGCGAAAAACCACATGCAAATTCAGGACCACCTACACCACCCGATAGCAGGCGTAAACATCAATGCGCACACTAACACATGCATAAAAAGCCTGTGCGATGAACAAACGCTTGGATACAGCCACGATAATTCACCATTTGTTGCAGCAGTTATCCTGGGACACCACAGGAGGGGGAGGATGTCCAGGGCCCATATCTTCCACCCAAGGACCAGTCTTTTTGGGATGCTGGATGACCAGGTCTATGGCAGGTATAGCCCTTCCCCATATCATCCTCGACCTAGTCAAGGAGTGGGAAGATGACCTCACATCACCCATCATGTGCTCCCAAGCACTAAGCCCCTTGCAAAAGGTGCTCACTGTTCTGCATTTTTTGGCACCTGGCTGATTACAGTGTACCACCACCATAGTAGGTAGCATCTCCAAGGCCACACAGTCATGCTGCTTACACTAGGTTTGGCAATCATAACTGTACATTGTTCTGTCCGCCGGCATATCTATATGCCAACAACACTGGCAGAAAGGCATGCAGTGGGCCAGGATTTCTAAGGGGTGGCAAACTTCCCAAAACTGCTAGGTGCCATTGATTGCAAACATGTTGCTCTACATCCACCTCGAGCAACAGAGCACATCTGCCACAACCAGAAACATTGCCCTCCATCAATGTTCAGGTTGTGTGTGATGCCAAGGGCATCATTACTGAAGATTGTGCCAACTATCCTGGCAGCACCCATGATAGTTACATCTTCAGGATGGTCCCTGATACACTGGGCCCTGGAAGCTGGGAAGCATGTCTCATTGGTGAGTATTAATGGCCATACACATGCATGCATGTTGTACACAGACCAATAGACAGTGTCAACAAATGACAATGACAACCATTCTCACCTCTACAGGGGACAGTGCCTACCCTCTGAGCACATACATAATGACACCCATACGCAACCCCAACACACCTGCCTAGGTAAGAAACAACACTGCCATACTGCAAATCAGGGCATAGCGGAACTCACATTTGGAGTGCTCAAGTCACGTCTCTGCTCCCTTTACCACTCGGGCTGTGTGTTGCTATATGCACTACCAGTAGTCTGCAGGATCATTGTGGCAACATGAGTCCTGCACAATCTTGCAACATGGTGTGGCATCCCGGTGGACATGGTGGTAGCACCCCATCCACACACACCGGCACATGCCTTGCGTATGGCTGGGCAAAGGACACGTGTAGAGGCTGCACGTACCCAGCTTGTGCAATCTCATTTCACCTAAAATCCCTCCCCTGTGGAGTGCACACAATCCCGCCAAATCCAAGGTGCCATTCAATGACAATGAGCCAATCCACTGTGCCCAATAAAATACCCTGAGAAAGTGCCTTCGGAAGTGCAAATTTGTGGACATCCTTTAGAACTAAAAATACATTTCTTTTTGTGTTTCCAAAAGAAACACATTGAAGAGGGAGTTGGAGACTGCTACCATCATGACAATCATTTAATTAAATCACCTCTTTGGCACCAAAACCATCCCATATGTAAAGTTAATGGATATGTAACCACACACTATCCCCGCTGTAGTGGTTCAAATGGCACTCTGGCGGATCTTACTAACATACCTGTCAAATGTGTAAGCATCAATAAATCCTAAAATATTATGTCTGAGCTGCAAGCTATACATGCCCCATCAATTTAAATGGACATAAAATACAACAAGCACAATTGCTAATAGGTGCACACCTGTCCTGCAATGTGCATGATGTGCACACAATTGTCCCTATTGTGGGGTGTAGACAAGCAGTGCAGAATGGACCCACCAGTTACGCAACATGTCAAAATGACCACAATAAACCCCATCCACAGAAAAACTATTAACAAGAGGTAATAGACAATTGTGGCAAAGAGTGCAACCCACCAGAATTACCACATCCAAACATGCAGCATCTAAAGTAGCCATTTCATAATGATCAAGATAAATGCACATCGTACCTGTCCCCTTGGCATGCAGTCGATAGTCAAATGTCGTCCCATGAAATAGCCATCATTCCCTGATGGAAGGATCTGCAGACAGTGAACACAATGAAACAGAGTTCAGCTAACACATCCATGCACCCAAAAAAGCAAGACCCTCAGTGACATACAACACATGCAAAGAACAACTCACAAGATAACCATCGATATGTGTCCCAGCACACATGCAGCAAAACCTGGATGCAAATCAATCACACATAACACACACACTGACAAACAACAACATCCCCCACACTTCCTGTCCCCCTCAATGACATACAGCAAATGTGCATGTCACATACACCCATTCACTAGACGATGGCACATACACAACACATGCATCAGTCAACATGCTAGATGAAAATGCGAATACATCACATATGCAGATAATTGAGCCCACAACAAAGCAGGAACACACCTGGAAGACTACCAATGACATGACAAGTCAGGCCATCACCTGAGTAGTATTGGGACAGTGCACTGAACACAGTTATGACAGCATATGTATTTATTCATTTATGTATTGGTCACTTGTTAGTTGCTTATACAATTATCAAAACGTTTTCAAAGCGCCCATAGGGCAACAGGGTGGGGACAGGGGAAGGTGGACAATGAATTACAGCAGAGATAAATAATAGAATGAATAGTACAAAAACATCATGAGAATAACTGGGGGGAGACAACCCTACTATGCCTTGTGAGTGTTCAGAATGGGCAAATGTAGAGGGGATGGAGATAAGGGAAAAGATGCATATGGAGAAGTGAACGAAGTGCTAAGAAAAGAATGATAATTGTAAGTCCAACCCCTTCACACACATGGAGTTGGTGCTAGAGGAACGCAAGAGCCTAGAAGAGGAGTATTTGGACAGGAAGCGTTGATGATAGAGTGGTCCACAGCCCCAAATTGCCTTGTGGATGATACAGAGGGATTTGAATATAATCTGTGCTGGGACCGTGAGACAATTAAGGCTTTGTAGGGTAAAAGAGATGTGATCCCTGGGCTTGAGCCCAAGGATACGTCTTGCTGACCTATTCTGGGTAAGCTGGAGGGGTCATAGGGTGGACAAATGAAGATTAAGGAGAAGGCTGTTCCAGTAGTCTAGCCTGGAGAGAACCAGAGCACAGGAAACTTTGAGTGTCTGGGGGAAGGTGTGGAAGGGTGTAGTTACGTTGAGAAGGAAGAGCTAAAAGTGGGACTTCTTTACACTGCCATGAATATGAAGGAATAAAGGAAAGGGTGGAGTCAAAGGTGACTCCAAGCTTCATGGCTTCAGTGGAGGGGGCAGTGGGGAAGCAAATGGAGGAAGACCAGAGTGAAGGAAGGCATTAGGGTACAAGGGATCCAATAGGGAGTCTCTTGGTTTTGCTAGTGTAGAAGGAGAGGTCATTTGCAGTGCACCAGGCCTGGATGGCAGAGAGGCAGTCAGGGATGAATGAAGGTGCAAGTTAGTAGGATGTTTGAAGAAGAGCTGTGTGTCATCAGCATAGCAGTGGAAGTTGAGGGAGATGGAGGCAATGATGCGTTCCAGCAGAGAAATTGATATGTTAAAGAGGCGGGGCAAAAAAATGGAGCCCTGTTGACGCCAGAGGTGGAGGAGGAAGCAGGTGAGAAGAAAGGGCCCAGAATGGTTTTGGAGGAATTGTCGGTTAGGAATGAGCTAAGCCAGTCCAGTGCCCGCTCTGAGATACCAAGTGTATCATGGAGCCTTTCTATGAGGATGGAATGGTTCACTGTGTCAAGTGCAGAATAGATTTCAAGGAGGATGAGGACAGAAGGGGTTTTTGAATTGAGGGATGCACGCTGTTTTTCACGGGCGTCCAGGAGGGCAATGTCTGTGGCTCATGAAGCTTGGAATCCACACTGGTGGTCAAGTAGACCGCCAACAAGTTCGGTATAGGCGTTGATTTGGGGGAGGACAATCTTCTTGAGCAGGTTTGCCAGGAAGGGGGTGATGTAAATGGGTCAGTAGTTGGCTGGGCAGGAAGGGTCTGCAGATGGTATTGTAAGGATGGGGCACAAAAGGGAGTGCTTGAGGGAGGATGGAAAAGAACAAGTAGAAAAGGTGTGGTTGCAGAGTACTGCAAGAGCAGGGGCGAGAGAGGAGATGTTGCCCTTGATGGTTCTGGAGGAGCATGGTCCAACCAGTTTGGAGAGACCTTCATGGAGTTGACAACTGTGGTGACTTCTTCAGAGGAAACAGGAGCGAAGGAGGAGAAGGCAGAAGGAGGAGAGTGAGTGGTAGGTGTGCACACGGGGGAGGGTTTTGTTGGAAGAGTATGAGACAAGGATGTTCAGTATGTCCAGGGTTTTTGAAAAGAAGTGAGAGGTGAATGCAATACAAAGGGACTTTGAAGGAGTAGAGGCAGGAGGATACTACAGATGGGTTGGCAAGTTCCCTTCACATTTTGTAGAGTTCAGCCATGATGCAAAGCACAAGAATTCAAGTACACAAATACTCAACTCTTGCACTCACGGCAGGATCATGCTTGATGTATCAATTCACAGAGGGTGATGTTAGAATGGAATGCTGGCCACTGAGAAAACTGCCATGAAAGACATACACATACAACACAAAGCAATGTGATACAGCAAGCAATGATAAAAGCATGCTAAATGTAGGATGCAAAAAAAGTGCATGGTCAAAGCAGACTTCATTGTGACAGCATACAATTGGTCAAATACTGCATTCAATTGAATGCAGCAGTACCATGCATCCAGCTGTGCTCAACTTGAAGCTGCAAACACCATGGTGCAGTATGCATGAGACATGCATGTGAAAACACTGACACCACTAAACATAATGTGCTGCTGCACAACATAGCATTCCAAAAATCTGCATCAATGTTCACATGGTTGTGGCTTGTAACTGGTGCTGCACACCATAATTGGGGAACCCTAAGCAAGAGAGGCCACATGTGTGGGCGATCAATATCCCCACAAACATTGCAAGGGATGTGAAGTGTCACTAAGTACACATGGTCAAAGTGCAATGAGACACACACCAGCACAACCATCAACAACTATAAGGTCCACAAACAGCCCGCACTGCAACCCACTACCAACACCCAAGAAAGGCCCACAAAGTTTGAACTCCCACACTGTTGAATATGAAACCAGTGGTGCCAAGAATACATACAAACATCACCATGCCCAGTCTCATCACCAGAACCACACCCTGTGAAACTTGCACCAATGAGGAATTACTGGTGCCCCACAATACATGCCAATCCCAAGTGATCACACACAGTGCAGGACTCCCAGCCAAACACCACACAAGTGTCTGCAAATGCCCTTCACTTACCTGCACAGGGTACCCACCTGCCTTGCATACGATGCACTCCATCGGGAGACAGATCCCCTAAATGCAATGACATGCATAGTAACAACAGAAAGAACATCCACATCCATAACAAATATGAATTGATCCTCAAAATATGCAGAGAGCACACACTGCAGAAGCAAGAGGGTGACAGGACATAGAGTGTGATCTGCCCATGAGTGCAGTGTACCACAAAAGAGAGAGTGAGAGAGAGTGACACCCAGAGGGAAGGCCAAGCAAACGCCACATCAATGAGTACACTGCCTTGATTGGAGTTGGCCAATGACATGCACTACCCCACAGTAGGTGCGGCCATAGATGAAGTGAATGAGGGAGGTAACACAGTGACATGAGTACCACTTAAATAACCATCCCGGCATGGTAGCATGCAGAGCACACATATGTTAAGTCACCCATGCAGCAAACATGGTGATCAATGATGCATGCTCAACATGCAAGACAGCGCTCATGCTTACCCGCTGACTGGGCCGGCATGGTGTGAATAGTGCATCACCTTCACACAGAACTGTGTCTCCAAATTAGGGACAAGAGGGACAGTACCTGGTGGAGGGCATGGGGAGCATGGGTGTCAAAGGGTTCAGGATGTCTCCACCGGGACAGCAGTCACCGCCACATCACAGATTACTGAAATAACATGGGAGACGACATTACAACAGGCAAATTGAAGTGCCAATCACACAGTACGCATGTGCGAGGAAACACTGAACTCATAGTTACCTGCACATGCCATCCTGTGCACCACCATGCAAACATGCAAGTTGACCTCACTATTCATGCCTGCATGTCAACCACTGCAAACGTCATGTCCTTGAGAGGTTAACAGCACAACTCAAGGACAAAATAAGTAAAATAATAAAAATAAAACCTGGAAAGGGCAACTCAAAAATAAAATGCTTGGGGACAACTAAAGCAAAAATGTAAAATGTCCATCATGGAGCAGGGAGGAGGAACACCCAGGAGGGTGAGCTGGCATGGTTCATGTCAATTTCCACATGGGAGGACATGAAAAAAAAATGTACACAAATATTCCCCTCCATGGGCTCATGGACCGCACGGCTATTTTGGACCGGGAGGCATTTCTCTGCTGGCACCACCAATCTGCTTTGAATCCAAAAGTGGAAGTGGTGCTGGAGGCTCACCAATCAGTGCCCTGGCCTGGTCCTCAGTGTCAGTGGCCATGCGTGACACTCTGTCATGATGCCCGCTCCCAGGGAGCCGGTTCAAGCCCTGCGTCCCCGAAAGCGGACATCCAGTCCCCAAGGAAGGACCCAGCAACCCCATATAGGGGCCCTTTGGACAGTGACCTGGCGCCTATGGCGCCAGGCTCATAAAAGACATCAGTCCTGGCGCCACAGGCGCCAGGCTCATTATGGGAGTGCTTGAGTGCACTTACCTGATGCAGACCATGCTGCAGGATCCCGGCCTCCTTGAGGCCTGAAAGGAACTACTTTACCTGTGGGACTAATGTACCATCCGGGCGTGGTCGGGGAAGGATACATACCTGATTGGAGGAAGGATACATACCTGGAACTTCTTCCAAGGCTATTTAAACCCCACCCGAACAGCCACACGTGCTTCACGTTGTTCTGCATCTAGCAGCTGGACGCTCACCGTGTCTGCTCCTGCATCCTGACTTCTGCCACGCCTGCCAGCATCCTGGATCACCTGCAAAGGAAGAGAAGAAGAGAACAGAAGAAGGAAAAGTCCTTACCTGCTAAATCCGCATCCCGGAGACATCTCGCCGACAATCCTGAAAAGGAAAACTTTTATTTAAAAGCTCAATGCGTCGATCGCTGCAGCGCCGCATTCCACTCACCTTTACAGGGCGCCTCCATGTTCAGTAGCGCTCATCCGGATTCGCAGTCACGCCCCAGCGCCTAGGGAGAAAAAGACCAGAACAAAAGTTGAGAGAGAGAAGGGAATAAGGAAAGCTAAATCTCCATGTTAAGACTTACCTGTTGATTCATTCCCTCTTCATTTCGGGTCCGAGCCGCATCCTGGCATTTCCGGACCCCGGCCCCTAAGGGGAAAAAGAGACATCAGCGTTAATGAGCGAATGAAAAGACATTACCAAAAAACGCTCATTAAAGACTTACCTGATTTCTACAAGGATTTCACCTCTCATCTCAGGTCGGTGCCTGTTCCCCGGCATTCCGTACCCCGGCCCCTATGGGGAAAAAGACACTAGCATTAGTACATTAATGCATGGACACAAGGGGAAGCTCTTATCAAAAAACTTACCTGGAAGCCAAGCAAGTTTGGTTCTCACTAATCCGAAAATCCAGTGAAGTAACTGGATACCAACGCGCCCCTGCATCAGAAGCAGGATGGAGAGCTCGTCCTTCCAGACCCTAAGGTGAGACGCTACGAAGGAATCACAGAAGGGTTTCGAGGAGGGTGAGAGGGGAAAGTGGGAGGCCAATTGCATTACCCCGCAGACAGTTAATCCCCTATTTTCGCCTACAGAAGGATACTTCTGCGAGCCAGACAAGCCAGATTTGGGGGGCCCGGTCCAGTCCGTCTTCCGAACCCTGCGCATCACCTTAGAAGAGGTCACAGCAGCGCGAACCAGGCCAGCGCCTCCCTGGGAGTCAGGTGAGCGTAACACACTGATGAATGCACCAGCAGACTGAGGGCTTGGAGGTCATCCCGCACAACCTCAAGGGTTGCACAGAGTTCCTCCGTGATAGTCTGCCTGAATGATAGCATCTCCTGGTAGAACATTCTTCTGGGGCTGCCTCTTCCTCGTGGATTGCAGCTCTGTGGCCCAACAACTCATGCCTCAGGGCTTCCCTGTGTGCCTGACCCTCTGCAAGCAGATATTCCTGCGGAGACTGCAGATCTGCCCGTCGGCCCCTGATTTTGGCCTCCATGAACAGCCTGTGGGAGCAGCATGTGGACAGCATGATCTGCAGCTATTGCTCCACCTGCGTTGCTGGCGGTATCACGGAAATGGCAACCCTATCCATGCCCTGCACCAAAGTATCATAGGCAGCACCCTGTCAGTGTGTGGAACGCAACATCTGCTGCTCCCACTCAGACTGCCCAGGCTGCACACGTCCCCCAAATGTGTGGGTCCACGCCTGACCAACCCAAGGGAACATGGTCCTTGCTGGGATGCCACTATCTCTGCCTGCAGGACTGCAACCCTCCCTTGGACATCTTCACCAGGACCAAAAACCATTACACGGGAGTGTGGCCTTGCAGCTGTAACTATCTCAGACGGGCTTGACACCACTGCCACTGACTGGCCTTGTGAAGGCACCTGGCCCTCTTCAGACTCACGCCCCCCAACTGCGCCACCCATTGGTACACTCACCTTCACCAGCATTGAGGACTGCACATCCCATTCAGCATCAAAGCTACCTGAGACAATAGAGTCAGAATTGTCTGCAGCAAGGCTGATGATGGTCTGTAGCACAGGTGGATTCTCACGGCCTGCCACGCCACTTCCTCCGCTGGTGGTCTGAAGCAACACAGACTCTTATTTCTCCTCCTCCTCTGCATCTGGCGCCTCCTCACCTGAACATGGACAGAAAAAGACATGCAGAGTCATGTGCAACCTCTAAACAGTATACATGTGTATCACTTTGCTGTCATACAACAAAATAAATGGCATGTCACCATAAGGGAAACAGAATCCACACACTATGTACAAGAAGCTATCTGATCATGGCACATGCAGACTGGCAAAAACATTCCCTGCTCAGGGCCATGCTGTAGTGGACTCATTGCCACCAAACAGGGTTGTTAACAAGAACACATTGCACAGCTAAACTTTGACTAATACCAGTGAAATGGGCATGGTTATGTGGTTCTGTGACGTGCAATTACATGACATGGCAACAGGCAGACACACATATCCACATCCAAGTCCACATCCATCACATGCCACACCAGTGTTGACCTTGTACAGGGACTATATGGGAACATGTGGTAAGTTTGTGAAAAAGGAAACAGTCCCAGTTGATGGATGGCTGTATGAGTACCACCGAGCCAAGGTCTGTGAAGTGGAGAGAGTAAGTCAATGGCATTGTAGATAGGAACAAGTTGCAATGATCCACAAGAGGGAGAGGGGCTTGAACCCATGGAGTGTGGGATGAGTGTGGGAGGGTAACATGGATCAGGCCTCACAACAATTTGCCTCAGGAGTCATTGCCATAGGGGCAGCAGTGATGTGCACAATCTAGACATATGCACACTCACTCATGGCATGAAGTAAAGTGTGTTGGTTCTCATCTAGTATGTTCTATGTAGCATGGAAGCACCCACGTACATGAGATTCTATACCATTCAGGGCATGAAGTGTAACTTTTATTTCAGACACAAGCACATGTCTAGCAGTGCGAATTCGATGAGATCAAGGATGCAGCTAACATGAGTGCACGTTGTGGTTTCATGTTGCAGATCTTCTGGGGGTATGCTAGTGGGGGGTGAGTACTGTCACAAGCCCATGTCCAACTGATGTACAACACATGGGTTGTATCCACTCCTGTGTACACTGAAAAGGAGTCAGCACATCTTGATATGGTTCACCCGGGGCAGTCATTCAAATGCAGCCAGATGTGCACCACAATCATACATATTGGCCATTCTTCATTACACGTACTTAGGATGCACAATCTTTGTCACTCACCAAATGTGTCCTCGTAATTTTCCAAGCTTCCCGTGCCTTGCAACTGCTCCAGTAGAATTAATATGCTCATAGCCTGTTCATGCTCTGTCAGCTCCTCCTCCTCTAGTGACCCCCCTTCAGTTGCCAGAGCAGAGGCAAGGTTGGCACGCAGCTTGGACTTGTTGCGATGGGTGAGGTCATTCCAGCACTTCACTACCTGTACAGCAGTGTGCTTCTCAACCCCTAAGGCATTGATCACATCCGTGACATGCTGTCAATTCACCATACATTGAGCAGGTGTTTGTGTGCTCCCCGGTTGCTGGCACATGTCACGTGGTGCATGGTCACATAGTCCAGGAGGATCTGGTGTTCTTCATAATGGGAAGTTCCTCTTCCTCAACGTGCCAGTGTCCAGTGCTGTGCCATGGGGTTGAGCCTGTTCCTGCTGTGCAGGCTTTGCCTTCTTACCAAAAGGTGTTGATGTTGCCCTTTTGTGACTGGGACCACTCTGGGATCCAGATGCCAAACCAATAGTGGCCTGGGGCATGGCATTACCCCCTGGGGTTGGGGCAGCTGCTTCCGTTGCACGTCCCTTACCCTTTTGGGCTGGGACAGCTGCTTCTGCTGCATGTTGCTTACCCTTTTAGGCTGGGACAGCTGCTTCTGCTGCACGTCCCTTACTCTTTCAGGCTGGGGCAACTGCTTCGGCAGCAGGTCCCAGAACCCAGGGGTTGGGACAGTTGCTTCTGCTGCATATCCCTGGACCCTTGGGGCTGGGACATATGCTTCTGCTGCATGTCCCTGGACTCTTGGGGCTGGGACAGCTGCTTCCGCAGGAGGTCACTAATCCCCTTGGGCTGGGACAGCTACTTCCGCTGCATGACACTGGACCCTTGGGACTGGGACATCTGCAGGACATCCCTGAACCAAGCCACCTCTGCCCCTTACCCTCTTGGGGCCTTTCCACTCATGTTCCAGGTGTAGGGGGAAAATTGAAGGCACACCAAGCAATTGTCCTGGGCAATTAGAGTGAGTGGGCAGTGTACGTGATGGAAGACATACTTTCGTGGTCCAGCAAGGCTCAACAGTACCCCAGGAGTGAAAATGATGGTAAGCGTATGCACAGGCACCCCAAAATAAAAATAGATGGGTATGCAAGACCAGACTAGCTTCTGGAAAAAGAAAAACGTGGTACACGATACGCAATGGCGCCCAGCAACACAACAAATGCATACACAAACCCCAGAAAGCTACCCAAAAGGTACCTGATACACAGGGGTACCCAGAGTTGGAAAAAATCATACACGGCTCACCATTAGCCTTGCAAAAATAAAAAGATGATGATTGTATGTGCGGAGGCCAATCCCCCACCAAAATAAGAAGTTTGTATGGTCCGTGAAGTGAACGGATTGCACCCCAAAATAGGCAGTACTGCACATGTCAACATGACCACAATAAACCCCATCCACAGAAAAATTATTAACAAGAGGTAATAGACAATTGTGGCAAAGAGTGCAACCCACCAGAATTACCACATCCAAACATGCAGCATCTAAAGTAGCCATTTCATAATGATCAAGATAAATGCACATCTTACCTGTCCCCTTGGCATGCAGTCGATAGTCAAATGTCGTCCCATGAAATAGCCATCATTCCCTGATGGAAGGATCTGCAGACAGTGAACAAAATGAAACAGAGTTCAGCTAACACATCCATGCACCCAAAAATGCAAGACCCTCAGTGACATACAACACATGCAAAGAACAACTCACAAGATAACCATCGATATGTGTCCCAGCAAACATGCAGCAAAACCTGGATGCAAATCAATCACACATAACACACACACTGACAAACAACAACATCCCCCACACTTCCTGTCCCCCTCAATGACATACAGCAAATGTGCATGTCACATACACCCATTCACTAGATGATGGCAAATACACAACACATGCATCAGTCAACATGCTAGATGAAAATGCGAATACATCACATATGCAGATAATTGAGCCCACAACAAAGCAGGAACACGCCCGGAAGACTACCAATGACATGACCAGGTATGCCATCTCCTGAGTAGTATTGGGACAGTGCACTGAACACAGTCATGGCAGCATATGTATTTATTCATTTATGTATTGGTCACTTGTTAGACGCTTATACAATTATCAAAACTTTTTCAAAGCGCCCATAGGGCAACAGGGTGGGGACAGGGGAAGGTGGACAATGAATTACAACAGAGATAAATAATAGAATGAATAGTACAAAAAAAATCATGAGAATAACTGGGGGGAGACAACCCTACTATGCCGTGTGAGTGTTCAGAATGGGCAAATGTAGAGGGGATGGAGCTAAGGGAAAAGGTGCACATGGAGCAGTGAACAAAGTGCTAAGGAAAGAATGATAATTGTAAGTCCAACCTCCGGTGGTGAGTCTGAGTCTGAGCAAGTGCAGTATATAGACAGCGGCTTGGATGACAGTAGTGGGGGGTCAGGGCCCAGAGAATGCATACGGGCCCTGCACATCAGTCACACCACTGTATGATTAGCAGGAAAGGGAGGAGGAGAAGGAAGAGGAGAAGATAAAGGTCTTGAAGCTTTTTTGGAACTTAAGGAACTCCTGCTCAAGACACAGTGAGAGAGGAAGGCTATTACAAAGAAGGCAGCCTGCCGAGGAAACTGATCGACCACCAGCTCTCTGTTTAGCAAACCCCTTCACACACATGGAGTTGGTGCTAGAGGAATGCAGGAGTCTAGAAGAGGAGTATTTGGTCAGGAAGCGTTGATGATAGAGAGGTCCACAGCCCCAAATTGCCTTGTAGATGATACAGAGGGATTTGAATGTAATCTGTGCTGGGACCGTGAGATAATTAAGGGTTTGTAGGGCAAAAGAGATGTGATCCCTGGGCTTGAGCCCAAGGATAGGTCTTGCTGACCTATTCTGGGTAAGCTGGAGGGGTCGCAGGGTGGACAAATGAAGATTAAGGAGGAGGCTGTTCCAGTAGTCAAGCCTGGACAGAACCAGAGCACAGGAAACTTTGAGTGTCTGGAGGAAGGTGTGGAAGGGTGTAGTTACGTTGAGAAGGAAGAGCTAAAAGTGGGACTTATTTACACTGCCATGAATATGAAGGAATAAAGGAAAGGGTAGTCAAAGATGACTCCAAGCTTCATGGCCTCAGTGGAGGGTGCAGTGGGGAAGCAAATGGAGAAAGACCAGAGTGAAGGAAGGCGGTAGGGTCCAAGGGATCCAATAGGGAGTCTCTTGGTTTTGCTAGTGTAGAAGGAGAGGTCATTTGCAGTGCACCAGGCCTGGCTGGCAGAGAGGCAGTCAGGGATGAATGAAGGTGCAAGTTAGTAGGACGTTTGAAGAAGAGTTGTGTATCATCAGCATAGCAGTGGAAGTTGAGGGAGAAGGAGGCAATGATGTGTTCCAGCAGAGAAATTGATATGTTAAAGAGGCGGGGCAAAAGAATGGAGCCCTGGCGACGCCAGAGGTGGAGGAGGAAGCAGGTGAGAAGAAAGGGCCCAGAATGGTTTTGGAGGAATTGTCGGTTAGGAATGAGCTAAGCCAGTCCAGTGCCCGCTCTGAGATACCAAGTGTATCATGGAGCCTTTCTATGAGGATGGAATGGTTCACTGTGTCAAGTGCAGAATAGATATCAAGGAGGAGGAGGACAGAAGGGGTTTTTGAATTGAGGGATGCACGCTGTTTTTCACGGGTGTCCAGGAGGGCAATGTCTGTGGCTCATTAAGCTTGGAATCCACACTGGTGGTCAAGTAGACCGCCAACAAGTTCGGTGTAGGCGTTGATTTGGGGGAGGACAATCTTCTTGAGCAGGTTTGCCAGGAAGGGGGTGATGTAAATGGGTCAGTAGTTGGCTGGGCAGGAAGGGTCTGCAGATGGTATTGTAAGGATGGGGCACAAAAGGGCGTGCTTGAGGGAGGATGGAAAAGAACAAGTAGAAAAGGTGTGGTTGCAGAGTTCTGCAAGAGCAGGGGCAAGAGAGGAGATGTTGCCCTTGATGGTTCTGGAGTAGCATGGTCCAACCAGTTTGGAGAGACCTTCATGGAGTTGACAACTGTGGTGACTTTTTCAGAGGAAACAGGAGCGAAGGAGGAGAAGGCAGAAGGAGGAGAGTGAGTGGTAGGTGGGCACAGGGGGGAGGGTTTTGTTGGAAGAGTATGAGACAAGGATGTTCAGTATGTCCAGGGTTTTTGAAAAGAAGTGAGAGGTGAATGCAATACAAAGGGACTTTGAAGGAGTAGAGGCAGGAGGATACTACAGATGGGTTGGCAAGTTCCCTTCACATTTTGTAGAGTTCAGCCATGATGCAAAGCACAAGAATTCAAGTACACAAATACTCACCTATTGCACTCACGGCAGGATCATGCTTGATGTATCAATTCACAGAGGGTGATGTTAGAATGGAAGGCTGGCCACTGAGACAACTGCCATGAAAGACATACACATACAACACAAAGCAATGTGATACAGCAAGCAATGATAAAAGCATGCTAAATGTAGGATGCAAACAAAAAGTGCATGGTCAAAGCAGACTTCATTGTGACAGCATACAATTGGTCAAATACTGCATTCAATTGAATGCAGCAGTACCATGCATCCAGCTGTGCTCAACTTGAAGCTGCAAACACCATGGTGCAGTATGCATGAGACATGCATGTGAAAACACCAACACCACTAAACATAATGTGCTGCTACACAACATAGCATTCCAAAAATCTGCATCAATGTTCACATGGTTGTGGCTTGTAACTGGTGCTGCACACCATAATTGGGGAACCCTAAGCAAGAGAGGCCACATGTGTGGGCGATCAATATCCCCACAAACATTGCAAGGGATGTGAAGTGTCACTAAGTACACATGGTGAAAGTGCAATGAGACACACACCAGCACAACCATCAACAACTGTAACAGGCCACAAACAGCCCACACTGCAACCCACTACCAAAACCCAAGAAAGGCCCACAAAGTTTGAACTCCCACAATGTTGAATATGAAACCAGTGGTACCAAGAATACATACAAACAGCACCATGCCCAGTCCCATCACCAGAACCACACCCTGTGAAACATGCACCAATGAGGAATTACTGGTGCCCCACAATACATGCCAATCCCAAGTGATCACACACAGTGCCGGACTCCCAGCCAAACACCACACAAGCGTCTGCAAATGCCCTTCACTTACCTGCACAGGGTACCCACCTGCCTTGCATACGATGCACTCCATCGGGAGACACATCCCCTAAATGCAATGACATGCATAGTAACAACAGAAAGAACATCCACATCCATAACAAACATTAATTGATCCTCAAAATATGCAGAGAGCACACACTGCAGAAGCAAGAGGGTGACAGGACAAAGATTGTGATCTGCCCATGAGTGCAGTGTACCACAAAAGAGAGAGTGAGAGAGAGTGACACCCAGAGGGAAGGCCAAGCAAACGCCACATCAATGAGTACACTGCCTTGATTGGAGTTGGCCAATGACATGCACTACACCACAATAGGTGCGGCCATAGATGAAGTGACTGAGGGAGGTAACACAGTGACATGAGTGCCACTTAAATAACCATCCAGGCATGGTAGCATGCAGAGCACACATATGTTAAGTCACACATGCAGCAAACATGGTGACCAATGATGCATGCTCAACATGCAAGACAGCGCTAATGCTTACCCGCTGACTGCGCCGGCATGGTGTGAATAGTGCATCACCTTCACACGGAACTGTGTCTCCAAATTAGGGACAAGAGGGACAGTACCTGGTGGAGGGCAAGGGGAGCACGGGTGTCAAAGGGTGCAGGATGTCTTCACCAGGACAGCAGTCACCTCCACATCACAGATTACAGAAATAACTTGGGAGAAGACATTACAACAGGCAAATTGAAGTACCAATCACACAATACGCATTTGCGAGGAAACACTGAACTCATAGTTACCTGCACATGCCATCCTGTGCACCACCATGCAAACATGCAAGTTGACCTCACTATTCATGCCTGCATGTCAACCACTGCAAACGTCATGTCCTTGAGAGATTAACAGCACAACTCAAGGACAAAATAAGTAAAATAATAAAAATAAAACCTGGAAAGGGCAACTCAAAAATAAAATGCTTGGGGTCAACTAAAGCAAAAATGTAAAATGTCCATAATGGAGCAGGGAGGAGGAACACCCAGGAGGGGGAGCTGGCATGGTTCATGTCAATTTCCACATGGGAGGACATAAAAAAAAATGTAAAAAAATTTTTGCCTCCATGGGCTCATGGACTGCACGGCTATGGTGGACCGGGAGGCATTTCTCTGCTGGCACCACCATCCTGCTTTGAATCCAAAGGTGGAAGTGGTGTTGGAGGCTCACCAATCAGTGCCCTGGCCTGGTCCTCAGTGTCAGTGGCCATGCGTGACACTGATGAATGCACCAGCAGACTGAGGGCTTGGAGGTCATCCCGCACAACCTCAAGGGTTGCACAGAGTTCCTACGTGATAGTCTGTCTGAATGATAGCATCTCCTGGTAGAACATTCTTCTGGGGCTGCCTCTTCCTCGTGGATTGCAGCTCTGTGGCCCAAAAACTCATGCTTCAGGGCTTCCCTGTGTGCCTGACCCTCTGCAGCAGATATGCCTGCAGAGACTGCAGATCTGCCCGTTGGCCCCTGATTTTGGCCTCCATGCACAGCCTGTGGGAGCGGCATGTGGACAGCATGATCTGCAGCTATTGCTCCACCTGTGTTGCTAGCGGTATCACGGAACTGGCAACCCTATCCATGTCCTGTGCCAAAGTCTCATAGGCAGCACCGTGTCAGTGTGTGGAATGCAACATCTGCTGCTCCCACTCAGACTGCCCAGGCTGCACATGTCCCCCAAATGTGTGGGTCCATGCCTGACCAACCCAATGGAGCATGGCCCTTGCTGGGAAGCCACTATCTCTGCCTGCAGGACTGCAACCCTCCCTTGGACATCTTCAGCAGGACCAGAAACCTTTACACGGGAGTGTGGCCTTGCAGCTGTAACAACCTCAGACGGGCTTGACACCACTGCCACTGACTGGCCTTGTGAAGGCACCTGGCCCCCTTCAGACTCACGCCCCCCAACTGTGCCACCCATTGGTACACTCACCTTCACCAGCATTGAGGACTGCACATCCCATTCAGCATCAAAGCTACCTGAGACAATAGAGTCAGAATTGTCTGCAGCAAGGCTGATGATGGTCTGTAGCACAGGTGGATTCTCACTGCCTGCCACGCCACTTCCTCCGCTGGTGGTATGAAGTAACACAGACTCTTATTTCTCCTCCTCCTCTGCATCTGGCACCTCCTCACCTGCACATGGACAGAAAAAGACATGCAGAGTCATGTGCAACTTGTATACAGTATATATGTGTATCACTTTGCTGTCATACAACAAAAAACATGGCATTTCACCATAAGGGAAACAGAATCCACACACTATGTACAAGAAGCTATCTGATCATGTCACGTGCAGACTGGCAAAAACATTCCCTGCTTAGGGCCATGCTGTAGTGGACACATTGCCACCAAACAGGGTTGTTAACAAGAACACATTGCACAGCTAACCTTTGACTAATACCAGTGAAATGGGCATGGTTATGTGGTTCTGTGACGTGCAATTACATGACAGGGGGACACACAGACACACATATCCACATCCAAGTCCACATCCATCACATGCCACCCCAATGTTGACCTTGTACAGGGACTATATGGGAACATGTGGTAAGTTTGTGAAAAAGGAAACAGTCCCAGTTGATGGATGGCTGTATGAGTACCACCGAGCCAAGGTCTGTGAAGTGGAGAGAGTAAGTCAATGGCATTGTAGATAGGAACAAGTTACAATGATCCACAAGGGAGGGAGAGGGGCTTGAACCCATGGAGTGTGGGCTGAGTGAGGGAGGGTTACATGGATCAGGCTTCACAACAATTTGCCTCAGGAGTCATTGCCATAGGGGCAGCAGTGATGTGCACAATCTAGACATATGCACACTCACTCATGGCATGAAGTAAAGTGTGTTGGTTCTCATCTAGTATGTTCTATGTAGCATGGAAGCACCCACGTACATGAGATTCTATACCATGCAGGGCATGAAGTGTAACTTTTATTTCAGACACAAGCACATGTCTAGCAGTGCAAATTCGATGAGATCAAGGATGCAGCTAACATGAGTGCACGTTGTGGTTTCATGTTGCAGATCTTCTGGGGGTATGCTAGTGGGGGGTGAGTACTGTCACACGCCCATGTCCAACTGATGTACAACACGTGGGTTGTATCCACTCCTGTGTACACTGAAAAGGAGTCAGCACATCTTGATATGGTTCACCCGGGGCAGTCATTCAAATGCAGCCAGATTTGCACCACAATCATACATATTGGCCATTCTTCAATATATGTACTTAGGATGCACAATCTTTTTCACTCACCAAATGTGTCCTCGTAATTTTCCAAGCTTCCCATGCCTTGCAACTGCTCCAGTAGATTTAATATGCTCATAGCCTGTTCATGCTCTGTCAGCTCCTCCTCCTCTAGTGACCCCCCCTTCAGTTGCCAGAGCAGAGAAAAGGTTGGCACACAGCTTGGACTTGGTGCGACGGGTGAGGTCATTCCAGCACTTCACTACCTGTACAGCAGTGTGCTTCTCAACCCCTAAGGCATTGATCACATCCGTGACATGCTGTCAATGCACCATACATTGAGCAGGTGTATGTGTGCTCCCCGCTTGCTGGCACATGTCACGTGGTGCATGGTCACATAGTCCATGAGGATCTGGTGTTCTACATAATGAACTTCCTCTTCCTCAATGTGCCAGTGTCCAGTGCCGTGCCATGGGGTTGAGCCTGTTCCTGCTGTGCAGGCTTTGCCTTCTTACCACAAGGTGTTGATGTTGCCCTTTTTTGACTGGGACCACTCTGGTATCCAGATGCCAAACCAATAGTAGCCTGGGGCATGGCATTACCCCCTGGGGCTGGGGCAGCTGCTTCCGTTGCATGTCCCTTACCCTTTCGGGCTGGGACAGCTGCTTCTGCTGCATGTTGCTTACCCTTTTAGGCTGGGACAGCTGCTTCTGCTGCACGTTCCTTACTCTTTCAGGCTGGGGCAACTGCTTCGGCAGCAGGTCCCGGAACCCAGGGGCTGGGACAGCTGCTTCTGCTGCATATCCCTGGACCCTTGAGGCTTGGACATATGCTTCTGCTGCATGTCTCTGGACTCTTGGAGATGGGACAGCTGCTTCCGCAGGAGGTCACTGATCCCCTTCGGCTGGGACAGCTACTTCCGCTGCATGACACTGGACCCTTGGGACTGAGACATCTGCATCTGCAGGACATCCTTGAACCAGGCCACCTCTGCCCCTTTACCTCTTGGGGCCTTTTCACTCATGTTCCAGGTGTAGGGGGAAAATTGAAGGCACACCAAGCAATTGTCCTGGGCAATTAGAGTTTGTGGGCAGTGTACGTGATGGAAGACATACTTTTGTGGTCCAGCAAGGCTCAAAAGTACCCCAGGTGTGAAAATGATGGTAAGCGTATGCACAGGCACCCCAAAATAAAAATAGATGGGTATGCAAGACCAGACTAGCTTCTGGAAAAAGAAAAACGTGGTACACGATACGCAAGGGCACCCAGCAACACAACAAATGCATACGCAAACCCCAGAAAGCTACCCAAAAGGTAAGAATAGAGGTACCGGATACACAGGGGTACCCAGAGTTGGAAAAAATCATACACGGCTCACCATTAGCCTTGCAAAAATCAAAAGATGATGATTGTATGTGCGGAGGCCAATCCCCCGCCAAAATAAGAAGTGTGTATGGTCCGTGAAGTGAACGGATGGCACCCCAAAATAGGCAGTACTCCACTCGTCTGTCTCTTCCACTTCTCACACACATTCAGAGTTGCTTCTACACATACTAATGTATCCCAGATAATGGCATGCTCAACACCTGCGCACAGCACATGTAACATAAGTTAAGTGATGAGGGCATTTCCTCGGATTTCATGTGTACATGCTAATTCTTTACACACAAAGTTCCCTCACTCTGTTTCCTGCTGCAAACATAGATATACATGGAATACCCACGCTCCTTCCTCTGTGCCCATTTACCTGCCTCTTACTGCCCTGTGCTGCCTCCTACTTAGCAATCTGCTGCTGCCTGTCCAGTGTGTGTGCCTACTGCCCACATGCACTACGTTTGGAATGCCTGCTGTCCAGACATTGCCTTTGGTCCTGTCCTTGGCCCTGTAACCACCTCAGCTGCTTCATCGGACTCCCACTGTGCCATTCCATACCTCTTCTCCACAGTCCAGCTCCAGGACCACCTTGCATACCCACACCTGCCTCAGGGGTTGCCATGTCTTCACCCACATAACCAGAACAGAGCTGCAACCCCACGGCTTTGTGGCAAAGGGCTGTCAACTTTACCACCAGGGAAGTTTATATCCTGATGGAGAAAGTCCTGGAGCATTATGATGCCCTCTTCAACCCTGTGATGCAATCTGGCAAGGAAGGACATCAGTAGATCTGTGACGGGATAGTAGATGCCATCAATGCGGAGGGGGTGGCACCCCACTCCTTCAAGACTGTGTGCAAGTGCTGGAAGGATCTGAAATCCAGGATCCACAGCAAGGCCCTGCACTGCGTCCACGCTGATACCACCAAGGAGTTGCACCGTGGAGGTGCACACGTGTAAACATCCATGCACTCTCTGCAACCATGTTTAACAAGACAACATCCCTAATGAACAATTTGTATATGTATCCATACCAAATTCTGAATCCATTCCATTTCAACAGCTTCTGCTGAATGCACATTGTGGAATATTGTGCCCTTTTTGCAATTCAGACAATCGGTCCACCATTCAAATAAACTCGCATAGCCAATATGGCCTCGCACTTGGCCAAGTAACTCTTGGAAAGAAAACCTTCACAACAGTAGGTATGATATATCACGTTGGTGCTGCAACAATATCAGGACATCATACTGCAAATGTAAAAAAAAAAAACAAGTGGTTGGTTTAAATGTAACGACACCTCTGTTACTCCAAAAAATAGGTTATCAGCCAATTTAACAAATGCCTACTTAATATTCCTTCAACCAAAATTGAGTAAGTAAACTATAGCACAATTAACAGTTAGAATACCAGGGCAGGTATCTAACTACATCCATAACACTACAGTAGCATTTTTAAAATTCCATCTAGTTAGTATACGCAAACAGGTATTGAACTACTTCAAAAACACCCTTCATTGCAAAGCACTTCAAATACTCCATCTCAATTCTTATATGACAAAACATCTTCTAACCTCTAATGTAGTTAAAATATGCCAACAGGTATCTAACTATGTCAAGCATCCCCTTAATTACAACATACTTCAAACAAACATACTATCACATTACACTCAAGTAACTGTCATCAGGTTTTTTCCCCAATGACCCAATGATTATGTGATGTCAAAAGAACAGCAGTGTGTCATACACAAATGTTGTACCAAACATAGTTCTTAAAATGTACTGTTTATGTGGATCTAAAAAGAAAATGTATTTTTAAAACTGTATACCACTACAGCTTTTGAACTATTATGCTTAACCAATTGTACTGTTTTTTTCACAGAAAAGAAACCAGAGATTGCAGCTTCATAACGCTAGAACACTAAGTGACCACAGCAATTATAATCAACTACATATTCTGTGAACATGTTCCTCAATAGTACTACAATCATAATACATATACATATACATATACATTTCTATCACATCATTCCTCCATGTTACAAACACTTTGTACTCTCACTACATTACCTACAATTACTGTAAACATGTTGCTACTATGGTGATCTGGTCATACTCCTACTACATTACCTATAATTACTATACACATATTACTACTGCGGTGGTTGCGCCCAGTGCACATATTCTTGGGGCCATGGCCTGCGGCCATGCCCCTCAGCATCTGGTCACTGACCATAACACAGTTAACTATATAACAAGAATGTACCTTACACGATCAAGTAATACAACACACCCTGACCCCTCTGCAATCGAAATAAAGTCTGCAGACACCAAAATTGACAGTGGACTTGGCAGCATTTCCAAACCTTTTTTCACCTATAAAAGCATCCCCTCCTTACCTTCATTTCACTTCCCTGCCATTTCTATGCCCTCTTGTAGCCATCAAAGAGCCCCAAATGTCTTTTCCAAGCCTCCCATTCACGGCGCTGTCCACAAACTGCAGCGGTATCCGTGGACAGCTACAACTGCCCAACCTTTTTCAACCTACAAAAATAACCCCATATCATATTGTTACAATCCCCACCCTTCCAGTCCCTCTTTCCACCACCAAATGACCCAAAATTAGTTTTTCAGACTTTTTCCCCACTGTGCTGTCCACGGTCACATGCGGCTGTCTGCGGATCCAACATGGTGGGCACTTTCAAAAATATGACGCACCTCACACTTTTCACCACCCAATTATCGGGTGCCCCCGATGTCCGCGGACCTCGTGTCGCCCTCTGGCCCAATCAGAAGCCCATCCATGGGCTGAAAAGGGAAGTGAGTCTGCGGACCAACCCCAGAAATCACAATTTTTTGTTTTTACCTACTTTTTGGTCATTTTATAAAAAAACTACTGGACAGACTCACACCGAATTTTCAAAAGCACGCTTTTGGGAACAAGCTGCCGCTCCTGCTGCAAATTTGGTAGAAACTGTGGGTGTGGGCACATTTTTTTCTTCCATTGCGTCTATGAAAAACAAAAAAAACACATTTTGGGACTACCCCTATAGCTTTGTCCTTCCTTTACAAAACCTCACCAAACTTTGCAGGATAAATCTGATGGGCCATATACTTTTCTTTGCAAAGTATTGTGAGTATTCATTCAGGGGGGGCCAAGTTATAAGCCGTCCAACCGTCCTATGTCTTGAGCAACTTAACCATAACGACAGGGCCGCAACCACAGGCCCTCTAATACATGTATTCGAGCATATTGAACCACATATTGTTTATATTTATTTATCAATCTCCCACTAGGCCGTGGAAATTTACAATTGCATCTTTTTTCCATGGTTAAGGGCAAACATTGGCTGTTCAACCTTAGAATTTCAGCAGGCTGTTTTCAGGATTGTGCAAGTTACTCTATGAACTGCCGTGTTGCAGGGCAACTGCAGGGGGTGTCAGTAGACAGTTCTAGCAGAGATCTATTTTTGCACTATAGTTTGCATTGCAGAACGTTATGACAGTGTGGTATGATTAGCGTTTCTCAATTTCTGAGATCAAATTACAGCATTATTATTACGTATAAATAATGTTTAAAAACTCAGAATACTATGTCCTCAGAGATGGCATTTTGCCACAGTATGGTTCTATTAATTTGAGGCAATTCATTATCATATGAATTACTTTTTGTAGCATGGTGTGCTTGTATTATTATTAACTAGGTGTGTTTATCTTCTTGGGTCTTTAATTCCGTGATTTGTGACCATCATATGGCACAATAATCCTTAATATAACTACAAGGAAAGCAAATATGAAACCCAAATTAATTGAATACCATGATTATTTCTAAACGTTTCAAAGAAAGCACCAAATAGGAGCCAAGCTTCTTACAAATGAATTCAGTTGCTGGACACTTTAGCCAATGGATATCCCAATATCCCACTTCTACTTACGTTAGCAAAGTCAGTAATATTTGAATAACCTCACATAAAGCTGAATTATAAGGGATGGGAATCTGGAGTCCACTAATTCTGGTAAACTACTAGAAAGCTTTTGGTGAAGTACGTAAGCATCCTGGAACTAAATTCCTGGTTGCAGGGGTCCAGCTGCTGGAACAATCCATTGCAGTTTACTCCATCTTTGAAGGCAATGGTTACGAATACATTTGAAGAATGAACCCTGCATTCAGTTCTGGAGGCATGTGTTAATGGGGCTCTGAAGAAAAAAATATGTATTTTACAAACATGCAGCTCTCCTAGAGGAGTATTACGCCGAATTGGTGGCATATTTATATAAACATGGTACATGTTTTTGCTGGTACTGGTTTATGAAAATTCAGTACTAACACTAGTTGATGCTAGCTGTCCAAATGGAAAAACATTGATGCCAGACAATTACTACTTCCTGTTTCTTTACCTGCTTAATAATGCAGCTGGGAAAACAGCACTGTGAATGTATTAGGCAGTTTGGATTAAAAAATTCATTTTTATTTATTGGTCTTTTATATAGCACCTATACACTAGAACTAGCGTTTCAAAGTGCTCCAATGCAGGAAGGGCGAGAGAAGCAAACAGAATTGAAATTCTTAATAGGCATTGGAACATTCAGAATGGACAAGTTCTATAAGTTTGGAGGTACAACAAAGAATAAAGAGGTATACAAACTGAATACAAGATACAACAGAATTATTGTATATGCCTGATGGTGGTTGCAATAATGCAAGAGCTATACATGTAATTGGGAAGAGGGCAGAGGGGATGGGCAGGGTGAAACAAAACACGGAAGAGGTAAAATGAGTGCTGTGAGCATAAAAGAAGGAAAGAGGGAGGAGGGAACGGGAGGGGTAGAAGAGAAAAAGAGAGTGACCGGCAGAGCAAACAAATGAAGAGCCATGTAGTGGGTGCAGCTGTGGAAAAACAACATCATTTGAAAGCACACACAGATGAATAAAGATGGTGGGTGCAGCAGTGGAAAGCAACATGGTTTGAAAGTGCATGAGTGCACACAGATGCATACAAGATGATGGGTGCATCAATGGAAAACAACATGATTTGAAAGTCCGTGAGTGTAATTGATGTGTTAAGATTATACAGTGGATCTAATCAGCTGGCTGAATATTGCATAGCTGTAGGGTAAAAGGATGAAGCATTTTAACTAAAGACCATAGAGTTGATTGATTGTGTTGTAGAGAATAAGGATGACAAGTATTATATTTGCTGCAAGTAAATGATACCATGTGAACATAAATGCACAGAAGAAAACATGTTTGGAAATTGGAAGTTTAGCATTTTTGGAACATGCTTCTAGACATCAGCAGACATTTCAAAAGAAGGTTAATAATATTTTACCAGTATCTAGTCTCTATGAGGTTTGAATGGGTACAATTATATAAATGAACATTGGAGTTAACACATTGATCATTTATACTGTCAATGTCGTGATTTAAGAGTGTTTCAAGGAATTTTATTTATTTAAATTGGTCATTTAGAATGCTCTAAACAAAGACCCAGGGATCGAACCAATGCTGCTGTGCATCGTGTTGTTTCTAAAGTCAGAGTGTTTCTCCTGAGCTATCCTTCCGGTACCCTTACAAGCCATGTAATTTAAAGTTGATGTAAAAGGTTTTTAAAAAAGTGGCAAATAATATATTTTTTAATGTATAGTTGTGTTTGAAAAACATGGGTTCTATTGATTACTTACGGTAATCAGGGTGAACATAGATGTCCTTATCACTTAAGGGGTTAATTGAGGATCCTGTAGTGTCATGAGTAAGAAGAAAAACCGAACAGGTAATTAACAAGACTTCTGGATTATTTAATAAGTGTCAAACTCGCATAGTGGGATTGAGAAGGATCAATCCTATTAAACACCTGTCAGTGGTTTATATTTTGAGACTTAAGTAACCATACAATTGCATGCTACAAACGTGTTTCACGTGGTTTATTTTCTTATCTGAAACTGTTTTTTTCCCCGAAGGTGCTCAACTATTAATCAGTGCATTGCAGATGTATTTTGAATATTTAACACAGCACGATTGTTATGCCAGAGAGAGTTGGTTACTGTATGCTGGTCTCAAACGTATGCAGGACAAAAAGAATACCACATGTAATCTGTTTATCATGGCAGCCCCCGACCATACATTTCTTTCCATACTGGGGGTACAAAGAACTAGTGTACCCCTGAACCGTTCTCTGAACTGCCAAATAAGTGATCATAGTTCATGGCAGAGTAAAACTCGTAAATGTACTTTTGTTCTGTCAAATGGAATGCCCGTGTTTACCACAATTGATATTAAACATAGTTAACCATACTTAAACAAATGGGGCGGATTAAATATAATGCAATTCTCCCACAATAGAATTGGTGAGTTGTTTGCCTAAAATGTTCCCTCTGATGAAAAGGCAATTTGTTTGTACACAAACAAATCCATTTGCTAAACCATAAAAACACTACTTTACAAAAAAAATAAAATAAACATCCATTCTTTAAAAAAGCAATTGGTTGGCAAAACAAATCGATCCACTGAAAAAACAGACATGTTATAGTGGCTAATTTAACTCCAACAGAACATTCTTCCCAATGTGCACCAGCTGTGTTATTTCCACAGAAACCAAACACAACACTATTACGTAGGCCCAACACAGCATGTGAGCTTTGTACCTATTCATACATATTTACACACAATACCATCAACTCAAGTAAAAGATATGATATGAATTGTTATTTATAACCACTTAATACCCAGAGGTTTCTAAGCGCGGACCCGGTGATCGAACCTGTGTTGCTTCTGTTGTTGTGCTTCTGTTGTTGTGCTTCCAAGCCGAGCATTTTGCCCCTGAGCTATCATCCCGAATCTATACTACAAGATAAATAGTTATTTGGTTACTTGAAATATGTAATTGTCCCTTTAAGGTGCATTAAGTTGATAGATTTCGCCTTCATTAATTGTATACTTAATGTTACTGTTTTGCTGCAACATTTGTTTAAAAGAAATGCGTTTTGGGACAATTGTTTGACCTATTTAAAAATGGGGATGGTTTTCTGGGTTTTAGTACAAAACTACTCAAGTTAGACACATGTCTTGATGTACAGTGCAGGATTTGCTCATTTTCCAATCACCTTGGTGGATCAGTGACATCTCACCTTGCATCTCAATGTTTCATCATGGGCTGATATAATCTGAAGGTTTGGTCTGGGCAGGATTCCTACAGCAAGCTAAACCGACTTTCTAGGACCACAGAATTGTCCATCACCAGACAACACAATATGTCCATGCTCACAGGGGAATACGATGCTGACCAAGATCGACTTGGAAATGGCCACACGATTCATAGGCAGAGAGCTGGTTGCAGTCTGAGGCAGGGAATTGCCACATCTTCAAGATTGCCTTCTTGGCCCAGGCTGTTATTCAAATGCATTATACATTGTTTTGGAAATTCAGGCTTGGAAGACCGAATGCAGACTTGTTTCAAACCTCTCTCTGGTCGAAGCCATGGTAAGGTAGGATGGGCGGGTTGACCCAATTTCAACAGTAAACGTTTTCTATATTTTGAGGTTTTTGATTGAGGCATTAAACTGAAGTGGGAGTGCCACCTTTCAACACACTCCCAAACGACTTTGGAGGAATCCCTTATTTGCCTGTACGAGAGATTCAGCAGAGTGTGCTGGCACGCAGGAACCCAGTATGATGGTTTCTCCCCTATTATAGACTCCAGCCACCAACCCAAAGTGGATGTAATAACCCAGAGCAGAGCTCTCCAAACAGCAGTATGAGCCCTTACCTCCTCTTTTACGTCGATTACGTTCTCTTTCTATTTGGTGCTCTTAGAGCTTCTGCATGCACCTATTCCTTGTCCTGGGCTCTATTGACCTACTTGCGGTACCTTTACTAACCACGGGTTCCACAAGCCCATATCATCTTTGAGGTGGCAAGGAGCTTACTTGCCTGAGTTACATTTTCAGGACCCCCCCCCCCGCGACAGGTACCATTGAGTTGGTTCCTCTGGACGCACTTTACAGAGGTGCTTACATGAGGTGGCCATCCAGACACATGCAAAATGTCAACGAAGTAAGGGAGAAGCCCCATCATCCTCCTAAAAAAACAACCTATAGATCCAGTTAACCCTCAATCACTTTCTGGCTTTCTGTATGGGCCTTTGTTGCCGCTGGTTGTTTTCCACTAATCTGCTAGGGTGACGGATTCCACTATGCAAACTCAGATCAGAATACATTCCACTAATATGAGAGTTTAGCTCTTAGCACTAGCAAGGGGGTGTTTTCACATAGAAAAAAAAATAATAATACCAGATGATTGGGAGGCTGATGAAGTCCTAGTAAAGGGCTATTTGATACTTTTCTCCAGTTGGATTGGATAGATTTGCTCAGAGTTCCTCGAATAGCACTATGAATACACTGATTACAATACAATAAAGCCATTCATCTACATTTATATTAGTGTGGTAAGAGTGAAAGCGAACAAACGTGTTTGTCCAGATAGTCACTCAGGTGCAAGCTTGAGATCCAGAAAGATTCACAAAGGTGCACATTGGTCGCTCCCCTTGGTCACAACATTAACACACTTACCTGAGGAGGTGGTTCTACCATGAGTATAGTTACATGAGCCCGGAGGTATTATCCAGGTCAGAGTTCCAAAGGCCCCTGTAAGAGTATCCATCATCTTCTGGATGCCAAGATCTCATTATTTCTACTAAGAATCCCAGGACAGCCTGCAGGCACCTTTGTGATTGTTCTCCTACACCCAGCATGCAGCTACACAACCATAGTGTGTATCCTTACACAGGGAAATACATCACAAACCCAATCAAGCTCACATAGCCACCTTGTTGTCTGGAGTTGGATTGGTGGAAACAACTCATTGGATGGCAAAGACTTGTTCTTCCAGGAAACCTGATGCCATGCATTTCATGTAGATATGTGCTGGGCCAGTCCAGCAGCCCAAACAGAATCATCCTATTTAAACCCACCGTCTCCTTTTGGGGTTGGATATCTCACCTGATGTCCCAGCAGAGAAGACCCACCAAATGGGTCATGTCACCTAGTAATGCTTGGTTTTCAGCACAGATGCCTACTTTCCAATGATAAAGACTCAAAATCAGCAATGCACATTGGGCTTATATGAATACAACCAACACTAGAGCAATACATATGTTAGATCTCGTAGTAGCTGTTATCATTGTTTCAAGTAATGAGCATCGATTTGTATGAAACTGTAAGTGCCTGAACGGTACATAACTATGAGGACTGTCATGGGTTAACATTCAAAGCAGGCCGTCAACTATTCCTTGTTTTCTGTGAAGACTAAATGCAACCAGTTTAACAAGGTTCTGATCACTGTAAGCAATGCTGTTACCCTCCTTCAAAAATAATGTTTATTTAGAAGATTGAAATAACCATTCTATGGTAGTCCCCATCATGTCAGTGGTGTTTATAGGAAGGTTTCCATCTACTAATTCATGTTGTGCCTGTGGCCAGTCTAGTCATTCTTCAATTGGAGAGAGTGTTTGTTTAGCCCTGACGATTTAAAGGTCAGTCTGACAAGAGTGAATTGCTTACTCATTCAACGCCCCCCAGCATGTGCAGCTACATGATTTACTTGCAATAGCATATTATTGTCTCAAATATTAAGCAATAGAACATGCAATTGTTTATTTAAAGATAAACACAGAAAGTCTCATTGAATCAGTTATGGTTGATCACTCTGTCACTTTGATAAATGTTGCAATTGTATCAGTAATGAATAACCACAAGAGGTGAACTTACTGGATGCATACTCTAAGGGTGTAGAAGGAGGAGACTGACACAGAGGTGGCATGTTGATTATTAGAGACTTTTATTGAGCCCCTTCTTCCCTCATACCCACACAGCCCTACTCCTCCTTTGAAGGTCTGGTCTGCAAGCTTGCAATCTCTCCTGCTTCCTCTTTGACCATTGTCACCATCTACAGACCCTTGGGCCCTATCTCCTCTTTCCTTTCAGAATGGGGCAATTTCTCCTCCTCTCTCCTTATGTCCACCTCTTAACCCCTCCTTCTAGGTGACTTCAACATCCACCTGGATTCTTCAGTCATGGCCGCCACTCTCTTGTGTAACCTCTGCACCTCACTCTCCCTCTCTATTCCCCCCCCCCCGGTCCTACTCACTCGGCTTCACACACTCTGGAGGCCTTCATCCACACTGATCTTTTAAACTCTACCGCACTTCCCAACCCACTTTTCTGGTCAGACCACTCCCTACTCTCCTCTCACCTGGGACCTATGAGCCCTCTGACCAAACCCCCCCAGCTCTACCAACCTCGTCTGCAGACATCCGTCCTATGAAAGTTGCTGCCTTTGCTTCCACCTTCATCCCTCCGCCTCCTGCCAGTACTATCTCGACTATTGACTCTGCTCTCAACAATCTACATCTCGCTATCACTAACACTCTCGCTATTCTTGCCCCTGTCATGAGGATCTGTCTGAAACCTGCCACCCATTGTAACACTTGTGATGTCATCTTTTATGCGCTGGGTGTTAATCTTAGCAGTGCACGGTGGTGGCGTGAGTTATGGTTGCTTAGCTTAGCATAACTGGCGATTTTCCAGGGTTTTTCGGTTTTACTTGTAACCATGAAGTCCCTTTAACAACGTTTTGTCAGTGAATTGCATAGGTTTTTATTAGTGCAACTTAACCATTGTGTCCTGTTAATAAAGATTTTTCAATGAACTGTATCGGTTTTTACTAGTGAAGCCTTTATGTGCTACAAGTTCCATAAATTATACTCTCTCCAATGTGGCAGATATGGAGTCCGCAGACGGCATTCACAAAGCCCAGAATCATAGGGGAGACCCAAAAACGTTGTATCCATGAACCAGCAAACAGATGTAGATAACATCATTACTAATGTTTATGACAGACGGATATACCTTTTTGTACAAACAATTACTTTTCATACACTTCATTTAATCTCCTCAGTAGAACTCTGCATACAGATTGAGAAACACCAGATGCTTATTAGAAAACAAATCCTCACTAAATAGTAAGTGCATTGTATTTATTTCTCTATTATTAGCATTCACTATATAAACATTTGGTATAAGACAAAAGCAGTTTGTTTTTTTTCACAGAAATGGCAAACACACTACAGTGATTAGAGGAGAACTTCTCAAAAGAAGAAATGATGGTCGATAACATTTTAATGGTACACAATACATATTTTTATGTAAACAAATGATGTCATTTGTACACCTTACTAAAATAATAATTTCAGTTTTTCTTACAGTTCATAGTTTTCCTGAAGAAACAATGCCCCAATTTAATTATACACAAGCCCAAGAATAACAAAGAGAAGTCCTGTCCCCAACTGCACATTAAATTATGAACTTGTCTACACAATTGGATGAAATAAGTAATGATTTTAAGGAACTTTTACAATAGGTCAAAAATCACCTCATGAAAAATGTTTCCTATCACTGTCCTTGCTCCTTCCCCATTATCCCCAGCAATCAACCCATTCAAATTCGCAAAATTTAAATAAAAGACGTTTTGAGGAAACCTCACTCACTTCCTTGCCTCATGATTATTGTACAGAAATTCTTAATTCTAACAATTATGTTTCCCATTCTGATACCCCATTACCCCATCTCTTTCTTAAATAAATGTATGTTTTTTATTTATTTTTCTGTTTTATTTTATTGACTAAAAATGAATACAACCTTTTATCAACGACATAACAAACACATTAAAAAAGGAATGAATACATACAATAGAGAACAAAAGAAAACAGAGAGAGAACACGAAGAGAAAAAAGGAATGCTAAAAAGAAAAAAAGCAAACCATACCAAAAATATATCTTTCCGTTTGCAAGTTAAGTTACAAGTCATTTGCAATCAAAGTGAGACAGGATAAATTAAAACTGCATTCATAATCGTTATAGAAACGGTTAATAATCAGCTTCCAACAATTAATATTTCCCTTTTGCAGATAAACTGCAAGTCATGCACATTAAAAATGTATTCATAAAAAGATGAGATCAATGTGGTTGTACCTGTCAAACAATAATTCCAAATATATTCAGTTTATATGGAGTACTCATTTTGAAAGTTATAAAATGCTCTCATCGTAATCAGTTTAAGAGCTTCACATTTAAGGAGTAAATGCCTAAATGTCTCTAGCTGTGTTTCGTATTTGCAGAATCTACAGAAGCCTGTTTCTACGTTATCAATCCATATTTCAGTATCAATATTTTGTGGTCCAAATCAAATTTAAGTGAAATCTCAGACAACTGGTTTGAATCTTTTTAGTGGAGTAGATCGACAAATATGGAGCTAGCGTTCCTTATGTTTTATGGTCAATTTTAAGCGGTATAAAGAGGATTATGCATGAAATTCTGCAATAGTATTGGGCCAGTCTGCTGCAGATAATGCTTTCCTTTGTCTTGGTTACCCATAAGATCTAACATTGCACGTCTCATCTCAGCCAGAAGGAGTTGTGCCAGCCCTTTATTTCAGACAAAGGTCGAAGTTCACCAAACTCATACGCCTTTCCGAAGTCCCCCATCAATGAGTTATCCGAGGAAGTTAATGTTTTCCCATAAAATGATGGGTAACACCAGAATGGTCTAGCCTTCAATCAAATACCACCCAAATTCATACCGAATGGTTGCAAGTGGCTTAGAGGATGGAAGACACAAGGTTCTTCTCCATATCAATGTCATGAATGGTCGGGTTCGACCCTTTTGGACTTCATGATCCTTGATGCATCGCATCATTAACTCTGCAACCCATCCAAAATGGCAGCCGACACAGAACTGCGGCGGCCTAGCCTTTGCGTGCACTCGCCAGTTTCCTAGAAAACCGGCACGTCCCAGCGGCTCTGCACGTCTCAACTCTACCCCTATGAGTTACTAGACGTGTTCGAGTTCGCTCCCTGTGTATCGTGCATTCTATTTCCCTCTCTCCTGGAACCCCCCCTTACTATTCCTTACCTTTCATTATCCTCCTTCCTGGATTAATCGCCATTGTTCCAGGATATTGGAACGCTACTAGCTTGCAGCCGGCTTCCACGCTGGAACCCGAGGACTCACGTTCCAGCTTATACAAGTCACGGTCGGTGAAGAAGAAAGAAGACACGTCCCGGAAGAACGCCAACAAGGATAAAAAGGTGAGAAAGAAGGGAGCTTCTGACAATCAATGCCTCTAAAAAAGGCAGATAATCCACCAGTACTGGATTGTATATTTCAACCACGTAGAGTAATGTTGGGATTATCTTTCCCTCAAAGACATGCCTACAGGGCAGTTAAGAGAACTTGCCAAATTTAGAGTACACCCTCTGTAGTTGATAGACCAATTGAATGGCCTTAGATAAAAGCCATGATCGAAAAGAAGTGTCTGAGGATTTGGAATTAATTTTGAAGCCTAGATACTGAAAAGAGTCCTCTCAACCAACTTGGATTGAACCCGCTACTTGAAATTAGTTTGTGCAGGGTTCAAAGTTAGAGAGTTAGCCTTTGCAAAGGCATAGAACCTGTTCAGGGCATGCTGCAGGCCAATGAGGGTATTGTCAAAGACGATATAGTTGTCTGCATAGCCTGTGGTGTTGCCAATGCCATTGGCTTCAAATATCCATCCAAATAAGTCATATGCAGATTGTACAGGCAAGAGGCTGAAACACACCCCTGCCTTACCCCTCTGTATGTTCTTATTGTATGAGACAACACACCTTGCTGGTTCACAGTAATTTGTATGGTGGAGTGGCTATGAAGTGCAATTATTAGTCTCAGAAGACCTGATATGATATGATATGGCATTTGTAACGCGCCTATACACAAGCGTTTCAAGGCGCGACATTCCACCTGGTGGAATGCCCCATTTGTGAAGTTTCTGCCACAGCAATGACTGATCGACTGCTTAGAATGCCACTGCAAGGTCGATGGTAGCCAAGTAAACAGGATTACTTCCCCTTAATACGACCTGCACCTGAGTTCACTTGAGTAAAATGCCATTCATAAGAGTACCCATCCCGTTCGTGAATCCAGTTTGCCACTTAGGTATTACATTCTGGCTACTGACCCAGGTTTCCAGATGTTGTGATAGGAGACAGAAGAATAGTTTAGAGTCCTCATCAAGTATGACTGGCTATCGGGTGGTAATTGATGTATATGGGAATGATGTGGGCACTACCCCATGTTGGAGGGGTTTGCTCAAGTTTGATTATATCAAGAAATAGAGTGTGTAGAATGTCTGCCCAAAGTGGCAGCTTTAATTTAAACAGCCTGTTTGTGAGCCTATTCAGACCTGGTGCCCTCTAGTTGCTAATGCTACCAATTAGCTAAATTAAATAAGATTGAGAGAGGGCAATATCCAAGGGGTCATCCCTAGAAAATTAATTAGTCACTATAAACTTTACTTGAGGGGAAGTACTGGCGTAAAGGGACTCAAACTGATGTACCCAATCTTCCTCTGTCACACAGTTAACCCTCCTGCCCATTTGCGTGTTTCCAGATGCGTTTATCAGGGACCAGAAAGATATTGAGTCCCTATCTACAAGAGGACCTAGGATTGTTTCTGCATTCAGTTGCAAACAATGTACTCTAGATGCGCAGAGCCCATATTGTACTCCTGCTTTGCTTTTTTGATATAAGCCCCTTTGGACAGTTCTGAAAGCAAGGAGTTGTTTTTAATTGGTTATGTTATGTTACTTGGCATTTATATAGTGCCTTATGTATCATTGGTATGATCTCAAAGCACTAGTAGGTTGAACACCCTCAGGAACCGTAGTTCAAGTCAGTAAAGCGAGATCGCATGTGGGTGCACCAGATATGTGTGCAGCGGGTGTAGTTGTTGGATGATAGCTGCTTCTTAGTTATAGGTGTGGTGCAGGGAAATCAGTTGGATGTGTTCAGTCTGGTGGGTGGACACTCAGACTGGGTTCTGGCTGCGTTAGGCCTGAGGAACGCCTAGGCTATCCGGAATGTGATTCAACTAGCTGTGTTTTATTAGGTTGTTGAGGTGAACATGGAGTCGTTTTCGTATGTGAAGAGCTAGGCCAAATAAAGAGGGGTATAGCTGTGTTCTGGTTGAATGATGGTGTATAGTAGAGAGTAGGCGTAGTGGTGTGATATGGTGGCTGTCAGTATAAGCACCTGTGACCGGGCATGTGAGCAGGACAGTGGGAACGTACATAGTGACATACATATATATATAGCGACATGATGGATAGAGGTATACATGGGATAAAATATATACATGGGGATATAGGTATGTAGGATATATTGGGGATACATATAATTGGTAACATCATGGCGAACAGGTGTACAGGTGTTGCGACTACCGGCAACATCCGCACCATTTGCATCATCATTGACATCTGCAGCATCAGCAGCATCCACAGCATCCACATTGTCCCTAACATCCGCACCATCCCTAACATCCACATCATCCCTAACATCCGCCATCCGCACCATCCATAACATCTGTACCATCCGCACCATCCGTAACATCCACACCATCCGTAACATCCGCACCATCCATAACATCCGCACCATCCATAACATCTGTGACCTCCTCACCATCCGCGACATCCTCACCATCCATAACATCCACAACATCTTCGACATTCGCACCATCCACGGCATCTGCACCATCGGGCATCCGCAACAATCCATGGCATCTACACCATCCATAGCATCTGCACCATCCATAGCATCTGCACCATCCATAGCATCTGCTACTTCAGTTTCGCCCACTCCATCTGTTTTGTCCATTCCATCCGTTCCGTCCACTCCATCCGTTCCGGCAATCCATGCGATCCATCCACTCTCTCTGTTCCATCCATTCCATCCATTCTATCCGTTCCATCCACTCCATCCGTTTCATCCACACCATCAGGTCCATCCGCGTCATCCGTCCATCCATTCCATCCGTTCCCTCTGCTCCTTCCGCTCCTATCGCTCTTTCTGCATCTTCCGCTCCATCCGCTTCATACATTCCATTCGTTCCATTTAGTCTATCCATTTTAGTCACTCTATCCATTCCATCCTACTCCTTTATTTTCCCTGTTCGATTTACTCAGATTTTCTGTTTACTGTGACTATTCACTCCATTTAGACCATCCTTCGACTCTAGTCACTCCATCAAGTCCTGATCCATCCATTATGTCCTACCATGTGTGTGTTTACCTGGTAGGACAGCTTTGTTGTGTCTTTCGTCATTCGGTTACTTGGGGATTTGGACATATCTAACAGGCCACAATCAAGGCTGTTCCAGGCTGCTCACTCATCAAATCTTGGGAGGTCATTGGTGTTATGGGAAGAGCCACATTTTCAATAGTTTGCGGAATGACAGGTAGTCTTCGATGAGTCGGATGTGGGGTGGAAGCGAGGTCCATAGAGTGGGTGCCGAGGCTGAGAACGAGGATCCTCCTATCCTGACTGAGTTGGTGTTTGGTATCACTAAAAGGAGGGCGGAGCTTGATCTTAGAGTGGGCGGTGGGTGGTATGGTTTAAGCTTCTCTTGCAGGTATATGGGGCCGGTTTTGTGCACTGCACAGTGTGTGATGCATAGGGTTTTGAAAGTGATCCTATGTCCAACCGGGAGCCCATGGAGAGTTCTGAGAGCTGGCGAGGTGTGGTCTCTTGGGCCCAGTGTTAGAAGCATTTTGCCCGCAGCGTTTTGTGCTCTTTGTAATTTAATAAGGTGGTATGCCCGGACTCTGAGATAGAGGGAGTTAGCGTAGTCCAGTCTCGACAATACAATAGACTGAACAGCAGCAAGTCTGTTAGGAAAGGAGAGGTAGGGAAAAATGCAACTAAGAATTTTGAGGTGGTAATGACAAGACTTAGAAACGTTGTTGATTTGGTGAGAGAGGGTTAGGTCAGAGTCGAGAGTGCATCCAAGGTTTTTTACTGTGGTCGAGGAGGTGGGTGGATTGCCCATGGATGTGGGCCAAGGTAAAGGGTGGGGAAGAAGGTTGGTGTTGCCGCACACCATGATTTTGGTTTTAGTGGGGCTTAGGAGGAGGTGGTTTGTAGTCATCCAACGATCAATGTCAAGGAGGCAGGCTGCGAGGTAGGACTGAGAGTTGGAGTCTGAGTTGAGGAGTTTTAAGACTATTTGGGTGTCATAGGCATAGTTATAGCACAGGATATTGTGAGGGCGAATTATTCCTGGCAGGGTGGACATGTAGAGTTTGAACAGGAGGGCTGATAGGCATGCTTCTTGTGGTAACCCAGTATTGACTGGTCAGGCGAAGGAAGTGAAGGTGGAGAGGAGGGTTATTTGTTTCCTGTTGTTGAGGAAGGAGGCTATCCATTTGGCAGTGTTTTCACGGATGCCTAGGGAGTGGGGGCAGTCAAGTAGAATTGAGTGGTTGATTGTGTTGCAGGTGGCAGACTGGTCGAGGAGGATTAGTGCAGCGCATCCTGCAGAGTCTACAGTGATCTTAAGATCATCCCAGATTGAGACCAGAGTGGTTTCAGTTCCATGTCGAGGTCTGAAGCCTGATTGTGCGGGGTCCAGGAGGTTGTTGGATTCGACAAAGGCGTTCAGTTCGGGGTATGCGGTTCGATCGATGAGTTTAGAAGGAACCTGGTGTTTGAGATGGGGCGGTCGTTTTTGGTGTCTAGGGATGGTTTTTTAGAAGAGGCTTGACATTTACAGTTTTGAGGGCGTCGTCGATTCCCGAGCTGAGGGAGTCATTTAGTATGGTTCTTGTGTACTGTCCTGCCAGGTGGATGAGAATATTTCTTTGAGGACTGAGGCAGAGCAGGGGCCAAAGGGGGAGCTAGATGGTTTCCGAGCAGAGAGAAGGTCAAGAAATTTGTCTCTGTAGATTGGTGTGAAAGAGTAAAAAGTAGGTGGAGTTGTTGGTGCCGTTGTGGGCGGGGGTGATTGATAGGGTGGGCGGATTATGTTGCGGTGAGAGGAGGGTCAGTTTGTTGTTGAGGGAGGTTGTTCTGTCGAGAACAGTGGTGTGGATGTGGAGAGAGAGCAAGTTGCAGAGTGATTGAGATGGGGTGGATTGGGTTGAGGTACAGGTCGGTTTGACAAATTCAGAAATTATTTTGCTGAGTTCCTGGCTGCAGTTTCCACAGTTAAGAATTTGAGAGTAATAGTGGGATTTTTTAGCTTTTCAGATTTCAGCTTTGTACTGGCGATGGTGCAGGGCAATACGTGGGATGGTTGAGGGAGGTCTTTGAAGCAGAGCTTTGGCTAGGTCAGGGAGGGTGTTTAGTTTCTTCCAGGATTTGCGGCGGAGGGAGCAGCTGGTGCAAGGGTGGTCATAGAGGCAGGCAAGTGGATGGTGAAAGGGACAATGCAGTGATCAGACTAGATGACAGTGGTAAAGGGGGGGTTAGATATATCTGGTCGTGGGAGCTAAAGATGGCATCAAGGGTGCCTCCTTTAGTGTGAGTTGGGCCGTTTATTTGGAGGCGGAGGTTAAGCGCATCAAGGCAGTTGACCAGTGAGTGGGTCATGGGGATGTTGGGAATGTCTAGCCAGATATTGAAGTGCCCTAGAAGAGTGAGAGAGGGGTGGTTTACTTGGATGGTGGCTATAGAGTCACAGAGATTGGTTGTGAAATGTCTGTCATCACCGGGGGGTCTGTAGATGATTAGGAAAATGTGGGATAACTTTGGTGGGAGTGATAGTTTGATGAGAAGAGATTTGCAAGAAAGAGTGATTGTCTAGCAGTCTGCAAGTGAGATGGAGAAGTGTGATTTGAAAACAACTTCTACTCCACCTCCTCTAGAGGGTCTGTTGAGTGGGATGAGAGAGTAGTCAGGGGGAAGGCCTCATGAGCAAAAGGGGCAAAGTCATCAGAGAACCAGGTTTCCGTGATAAAGACTAGGCCTGGATTGTCAGAGGCGAGGAGGTCAAAGATGCTGTGTCTGTTTTTTGCCACAGAGCGGGCATTAAAAAGGATGCATCTTATTTCGGAATGGGGGTTGTCCTGGAGGTTGTAGCAGTGGTGGTGGGGGGAATTGGGTGAGTGGCTGCCAGCGGTGGCAGGCGAGGGTCGGTGGTAGGAGGGAGGGGGAGGGGTGGCAATGGGATCTGGGAGGGGAATGATGCGGACCGGTCGATGGAGGTTGGGAAGAGCAGGAGGTGGTGGGCATGGGGAGAATGGAGTTGGATGGGTGTGTGCAGGATGGCAGTTGGGCAGATGGATTTGGGACCGGGGATTCGGGGATGAGTCGCATGGGGTTAGGGATGATAGGTGTGTTGGGCAAGAAGTCGAGGGAGTGGGGTTGGAAATGGGTTGAGGGGGGAGGGTGTTAATGGTGGGGGGCGGGAGATTGTGGGGATGGGTTGAGGAAGTAGGGGTGAGGAGTAGTGGGAGATTGAAGGGGACCAGGCTTGTTTTCTTTTTTTCAGGGGTTTGAGAGCAGTTGGTGTGTGTGAGACAGTAGTGGGGTTGGAGGACGATGGAGATGCAGCCACTGTTCTTGCCAGGGAGAGACATGCAGTTTTTAGGGAGGGGAAGGGATATGGTGGGAGATGGATGTTAGTGGGAGTCGACGGGAGGAAAGGGCAGGGGCTGGGGGGTTTGGAGGTGGGTCTGAGTGGGCGGGTGGGCAGTTCAGTGGAGAGTACAGGGGGGTGAGGTGGGGAGTATGCTCGAAGGCAGGAGGGTGGAATTGGTGGGAGACAGAGGTATTTGGATGTTTAGCGCAACATTAGGCTCCTCTGGCTTCGGAGTTGGATCGGGGGTGGGTTGAGATCATGGAGGGGGGTGGGATGGTTTGAGATGGGAGGGGGAGGAGTTAAGGGGAGAGGGGTGGGAGGCACATCACAGTGAGGCTCTCATCCTAGATCTAGCTGGGAGGGATGGAGTCATGGTGAGACACGGGCAGAGTTTAGGCTTGGTTGTAATATCAAGAAGTGTAATTCAGCACAATGGATTCACCACACAGTGAAATTAATGGGTACACTCTATATCGCTTGACCTCAATATGTAGTTGCACAGTTTAATATAGTAAAGCCCTAGTGGTGCACAGTGTTGTTTGGGCAGACTTTCCAGCTGCAAGATTCAACTCAGTGAAGATTTTGGGATGACACAGTGAGCTTCTTAGGGCACACTTCCTAATGTTAAACTTCAACAGAGTGGCGCTACCAGGGCAAACTTGATGTTTTTGGGCACAGAAGCTAGATACAAGACTTACACGGTGACGCTATCACGGTGTACCCAATGTTGTTGGGCACGCTATTTAAATTCAGCTTCAGCACGGTAAAAGAGTTTTTAGGGGATGACACAGTGAAGTTATTAGGCACATCCAATGTTTATGGACACGCAATCTAGATGCAAGATTCAGCACATTGACACTATTAGGGCAGACTCAAGCACACAATCTAGATGGAATATTCACCACAGTGATGTTATAAGGCACACTCAATGTTGTTGGGAAAACAATCTAGGAGCAAGATTCAACACAGTGACACTATTAGGGTACACTCATTGTTGTTGGGCACACAGTCCAGATGCAAAGTTCAATACAGAGACGCTATTAGGCCACACTCAATGTTGTTGAGCACACTTTTTAAATTCACATTTTAACACAGTGATCCTATCAGGGCACACTATTTACATGTAGGATTCACCACAGTGACACTATTAGGGCACACAATCTAGATGGAAGATTCAGCACAGTGACGCTATTAGGGAACACTCAATGTTGTTGGGCACACATTCTAGATGCAAGATTTAACACAGTGACGCTATTAGGGCACCCAATCTAGATGCAAAGTTCAGTGCAGAGATGTTATTAGAGCACACTTAATGTTATTGGGCACACTTTCTAATTTCAAATTTTAGCACAGTGACATTATTAGGGCACACAATCTAGATGCAAGATTCAGCAAAAAGACGCTATTGGGGCACACTTAATGATGTTGGGCAGACTTTCTAAGTTCAAACTTTAACACAGTGACGCCATTAGGGCATACTCAATGTTGTTGGGCACGCTGTCTAAATTCAGTTTCAACACGTTAAAAAGGTTTTAGGGGACGACAGTGAAGTTATTAGGCACACTCAATCTTTTGGGTACACAATTTTAGATTTTAACACAGTGACGCTATTAGGGCTTACAAACTAGATGCAAGATTCACCACAGTGACGCTATTGGGGCACACTCATAGTTGTTGAGAGCACAATCTAGATGCAAGATTCACCACAATGACGTTATTAGGGCACACTCAATGTTGTTGGGAACACTTTCTAGATTAAATTTTAACACAGTGACGCTATTAGGGCACACAATCTAGATGCAAGATTCACCACAGTGACGCAATTAGCGCACACTCAATGTTGTTGGGAACACTTTCTAGATTCAAATTTTAACACATTGACACTATTAGAACACACAATCTAGATGCAAGATTCACCACAGTGACGCTATTAGGGCACACTCAGTGTTGTTGGGAACACAATCTAGATGCAAGATTCACCACAAAGACGTTATTAGGGTACACTCAACATTGTTGGGCACACAGTCTAGATGCAAGATTCAGCACAGTGACACTATTCGGGCACACTCTATGTTGTTTAGGAATACCATCTAGATGCAAGATTCAGCACAGTGATGTTATTAGGTCACACACAATGTTGTTGAGCACATAGGGCCTCATCACGAGTTTGCGGCGGTAGCGCTATTACCGCTGAATTTAAGGGTCCACTTTCTGCTTTTCATGCGTTTACCACCAGCGGGAAATCTGCCAGCGGTAATAGCGCACATTTTCCCCACTGGGCCCAATGGGGAATGAGGAATTCCCAAATGGGCCCAATGGGGAATGGGCAATAAACGTTCCGCCAAACCCGTGATCCGGCGCTAATAGCGTTTGGCGGTAGGGCTATTAGCGCCAGCGTTAATAGCGTCAGCGTTACCGCACTACTCGAGACGAGGCCCACAGTCTAGATGCAAGATTCAACACAGTGACGATATTAGGACACACTTAATGTTGTTGGGCACACTTTCTAAGTTCAAGCTTTAACACATTGACGCTATTAGGACATACTCAATGTTTGGGCATGCTGTCTAAATTCAGCTTCAACACGGTAAAAAAGTTTTTTTTTGGGACGACACAGTGAGGTTATTGGGCACGCTTTGGCTCAATGTTTTGGGCACATAATTCTTGATACAAGATTTGGACCTTTGATGTTATTAGAGCACACTCATTGTTGTTGGGGACACTTTCTAAATTCAAACTTTAACACAGTGACGATATTAGGGCACACACAATGTTGTTGGGAACTCACTCAAGATGCAAGATTCAGCAAATTGACGCAATTACGACATACTCAAAGTAATTGGGTACGCTGTCTAAATTCAGCTTCAACAGGGTAAAAAGGTGTTTTTTGGGACGACACAGTGAAGTTATTGGGCACACTCAATGTTTTTCGGCACACAATTCTAGATGAATGATTCAACACTGTTACGCTATTAGGGTACACATAATTGCTTGACCTTAATATGTAGCTGCACGATGTAACACAGTAAAACTTTTAAGTACGAGTGGTAGGGCTTTTTGGAGTGAAGTAATTGCTTCAGTCCCCACCCTTGCCACACTTACTTTTCTTGGTTGGTGCTAGTTGCTTCTCCTGCCGATACCTGCAGATACGATCTGGAGTTGTCTCTGTAGGAGCCGCCCTTTGCCTTGGGGCCCTTAGCCGCAGGGGTTGCCAGGCAGAGGGCTGCCCTAGAAGGGTCGCTTATGACAGTCAGATGCTCCAATCAGGGGTGGTGGGAGGGTTGGGGAGGCGGGGAGAAGTGCATGAATGGGATAATGGAGGCAGGGGAGGGGGCTGGGAGAGAGGCTGCACACGGGCGATGGGGCGCTGGGGCCTGTTCACAAGGGAAATGGTCAGCAGCATGGTGCCCGTGCTGTTTAGCACCCAGGAACTGGCCTACAGATGGTCCATTCACAGGTGGTGGGAGGGTTGGGGAGGTGGGAAGAAGCGAATGGATGGGGAAATGGAGGCAGGGGAGGGGGTTGGGAGACAGTTTGCACACGGGCGCCGGGGCGCTTGGAGGCCTAAAAAAACAAGTTCAACATGGCCCAGGAGGGTCACTAAGGGACTACAGCTCACCTGTTCCCGATGGAAATTGCAGCAGCGCGGTGCTCGCGCTGCGTATCTCCCAGGAACTGGCCCACAGAGGTCCAATCAGGGGTGGTGGGAGGGTTGTTGAGGTGGGAAGAAGCGCACGGACGGGGAAATGGAGGCAGGGGAAGGTGCTGGGAGAGAGGCTGTACACAGACGCTGGGGCGATTGGAGGCCTAAAAAAAACAAGTTCAACATGGCCCAGGAGGGTCGCTAAGGGACTACAGCTCACCTGTTCCCAATGGAAATGGCCAGCAGCACGGTGCTCATTGCCTAAGCAAGCATCTCAATTCTCTTCTTCTAAGAACCACATCACCAATATTTGAATGTGTGTGAGGAGATGAGCGAGACTTCCCGCTACATACCCTAGAAATGCTGGGGGAAATTACAATGGCCACAACACACTCGAAATTCTCAACAGAGAATTCAGTGTGCATTTCTAGCTTGGACTTTGAGGCTGTAGCTTCAGCAACAGCTTGGTTCACCCTTGTGAGCATATTAGGTGTCCAGTGAAGGCAGTTGCCCTGCACATTGGGTACAACTGCCCACCACCCCAGATTTGTAGCAGTCAAACTAGGGACAACAAACAGAGAATCAAAGTGGGCTTCCAAGATGAAATGATCACTAAGGTCCGTCCTCTGAGTTTAAAAAGTTGAGCAGTTACCCAATCCCACGCTCCCCCAAACATATAATCAATGGTAGAAAACCTCTGCCCATTGGACCATGTTGCAGAAGGGGAATATCTTCAAAGAGCGAGCCATGAAGATGTGAGAGCCCCATCCCTGTAAGACAGTCTACCAACACTCTTCCATTCGCAGTTTTGGGGACCTTGTTTATGGAGCATCCTACAGTCAACTCCAAGATAGAAAGACAGTCTGAATGTAAATCCCACTACCAACAAACTATGCCTTGCATGTGTAGTACTGTGCCAATCCACCACACAAGAGGAGATGGATTCAACACCTCTGTAAGTGCCCCCATACCCTGATGCCAATAAATGTTAATCAATAGCACATTGATGTCCAGACCGGTTGTGAGTCAAATATGAGTGGTTAAAAATCAATGCTAGCGACTACCTTTATTGATGGGGAATCTTCACGCGGGTCAAAAGACCACCATATGGGCAGACATTCTCACCCTGTTGTGCGACCTGGTGGAGGACATAATAACCATCAAAAGCAGACTCCAACTTAAACCAACTCTCCTTTAATACAATAACCGTGTGTTTCCTTAATATACATGCTAAAGCTATGTTATTGAACAGGTGAACATGGCAGCTGGAGTTGATGGAGACTACTGAGAAACAGCCAGTCATCCCGTATGGAGCCACATCCAAAAACCCTTGCTTCCAAGGCTGAGTCCACAAAGTCTAAATCGAGGAAGGTGCCAGGAGCCAGCACCAGTCCTGGATTTCCTTGGACACCATGATCTTTCACTTTAAGGCCAGAACCTGATCTCACACCATGATTTTCAGTCCCAAATGTAATGGGGTCTTTCCTCTTAGGACTTATTGGGGCCCCCAAGAGAAACATTTGAAAAATTGATGGTAATTGGTAACAGATCTTAACCCAACATCTCAGGTCATTGCGCTCCTTCAGTAACGTGTCCATCACAAGTATAGATTTATGATAGATCACCACTTAATCGAGTCTGCATCGATCAGGAAAAAGTACTCGGTCCATGTCACCAGATTTGATGCCACCTAATAATGGTATTTCTTGTAACAGAGACAATACATTTGAGCAGTTCTTCACAGAGGAGCAGGTTTCTACGATTACACTTTCAATCATCACAGTTAATGTATCCTCCTGTACTTTCTTAGCAATGTTTGGATCGGCTTCTGTAAACCCAATAGACCCTTGAGGAAGCGGTCTTGTCTACTCACCAACTAATCCTTAAAGCCACCCTTGTGCCTGCAAGTTTGAATTTGAAATCAAAGACATGGTCTGAATGCAAGGCATTGCAGGCAAGACTTCGGGGGCCGCTTGTACAGACACCTCCGGTGTTAATGCATCGCCCCCCTTGGGAGGAGAGATCCCAACTCCTTTGAACTGCAAGCTCTGTAAGGTGGGCATAATAGGCTGACTTGAAGCCTGGGATATGACCTCCATGGAACCCGCCTACCCCCAGTCCAACTGAGACAAGGCAGTAAGGAGTTAATTAAATTATTTGCACCTTATTTTTTGCATTTTTAGAGGGCATGTTTTAGGATTTTTTCTTCTGTGCAACATGCAGTCTATTGTGCAGTCTATTGTGCAATCACGTTTGCCCTTGGGTTCCTGGTATCTTAACCGGCCCCATACCCAGAATTATTACCACAGACTCTTCTGCTGGGTCATCCTGAGTAATGGTATCTGGTACTTTGGGCCGGGCCTGTAACCTATTTAGAGAAAATTCAGATTCTTTGTTCACCCTGACCTGCCATCTGGGCGACCTCTGAACTGGACCAATTGCCAGGAACTCCCCCCTGATAGAAGCCTGCCATTCCACGGGGCAAAGAACAGATGGCAGTGGATGGGCCAGCATAACATTGTTGGCACCCACTAGGATCTTGGGCTTCCATTGCAGCGTGTCCAGTTGGACCATCTTTGGTCGCCCGTGCAGATTGCGTTGGTACATTTTTACTGACCGGATACATGGTTTCCTCTGCAATCCTCAGAAAGGTTTCAATTGTGCCAGATTTCCTAGAGAAAATAAACTCCCTAGCAGCAACATGCAGGCCAACATGTTCAAACTTAAACAGCAATGACTCAAGCAATGCTGTATTTGCGTTGGTCTCTCTTTGACTACAAGATGCATAAGACCTGGTTTATTTCTCATTTCTCACCTCTCCTTTGCCATGTTCAATTCTATGCATCATTGCCGATAGCCGTCGAGGAGGATGTGGAGTGGGTAAAGGTGCTGGGGAAGAGGAAAAAAAGTATATACCCAAAATGCACTGGTCATTACAGTGCATAGTACCAGAACAGTCTGTCATGTGCTGGGGCTGTCCACCACAGAGTGGTCTAGTGGTGCATAATTGTGGAAAACGGCACCTGCTTCGAATTGAACACAAGAGTCAAGCAATGCTGTATGGCCAAGTCCCCAGCTGTATTTGCTGCTGAGTCGGTCACCACTGACTCACCTGACGGTGAAATAAAAGACGTCATCTAATTCTGACATTGTTTTTTTGATTTTGAGGCTTGTTTTTCCTTTTGCTGGCAAAGGTGGAATTGTGACCAGCACTGCAACATTTTTGGTGGTGATAGTGTAGGGGCTAAGTGGTAGCAGCCAGCATCTCTTCCGGCGATCTGGGAGGTGGAGTATTGATGGCACTACCACTACAGAGATCACAAGTCATTGCCCATTCAATAATAGAAATTGTTACTCACCACAGCCTTGAAGAAAAGCAGGTTTCATCACAGACCAGCGTGGCACTGAAGTCCCCAGCCAATTTCCCAACTACCCTAACACACATCACACACACGGTGTGCACTCGGCACAGATGTAATGTTTTTGTAGAACTACTCCGCCTTCAGGAAATTAACAAGGAAAGCAGACTCCAAAGGTTTCCAGTGAATCAGGAAAAGTTTCCAAAGAGTCAGGAGCTCTGTGCAAGCACTGCAATCCACATAACATACAGCACGCACAAACGCAAAATGGATGTTTTATACTGTAAATATTTGTGTATACTGCTCTGTCACACCTTTTTTTAACCCCCATTTTGAGTCCACGGACACTATGACTGTCCTGGGTGCTCACACACAAAATGGAGATGCCCCCAGTAAGGTGTGATGTCTGGTTTTGGATGATACACTTTTAATTAGTCCATGGACTCTCCACCTCTATGGACACCCACGTGCATGCACCCTGCAATTCCAGCCAGATGGGTGTCCGCGGATGGCTGAGGACATCCCGGGACATCATCATGTGACTGCACCCATGCAGAGTGATTGGGTGTCTGTGAACGGTGTTCGTGCCACAGTCACGCGGTGCACAGAGAGCTCCTCTGAAGGGCCCACCCAATACTTTTCCTCATTCTTAATCTGGATATCCAGGAGCGAGTACATGCTTTCAGTTCCCTTGTTCCTGATCTGCTGCTTTGCAGATCTGTTTTGTGGAGACCATCATGGCACCTGCTTTGGCCATTCCTGCTCCCAAACCACCCCCACACCACCTCCATGAACACCATCTGGAGGGCGTGGAGATAGGAACAGGCACAGTGATACAAAGGAGGAGGATCAAGAAGAAGATGATGATTAGGTAGTGGAAGTCCCTATCTCCAGCACCTGCAGTGAGTCCTGGGTGTGGCAATTTTTTAGCACCAAATGGGGGTTACCAAAAACTCAGGCAGTCAAGATTCGATCCACTGAGTTCAAAGTTGTATTAAGTCATGGTACACTAGGCTTGTACTCCTACGGGACCACCTCCATGCTGCGCCACATCAATTCCAACCACCCGGGGGCACTGAGGAAGGCAGTACTTGTCTCAGGGAAAAGTAGATTGATGCCCTCCACCTCATTTTCTTCGACTGTTCCTGTCACCACAAAGGATACTCCTTTGGGGCCTGAGAATGCCAATGGCCACCTCGCAGGCCATACATAATGCTGTTGATCCCTACCTTTTGAGGGTCACAGTGCTATGTTTGTACTTTCAAACACTGATCTGTAGAAGGGAGCAGTTTGAGAATGCTTTCGAAGCCGCGGTCAAGGAGCACAAGAAACACTGCCTGATTAAGGCCCGCCCAACAACTTCTTCCCTCTACCTGCCCCTTTGTCCCTGTGGTTGGACCCCTTGCCGTCCTCTGCTATCTTGCCTTTCCAGCAAGAAAAAGGGAAATAAATTACAAAAACTAAAAACACAAAAAATGGTTCCTTCAGGAGCCACATTTCACAGTTAAAAAATCGAAAAAAGGTTACTGGCCCCAGTGCAGCTGGCATAGTCCGTGGACAGCGCAGTAGTCTGTGGACATCTGGAAAATTCCAGGCGTGGGGTGGGGGCATGAAAATCATTTTAATTGTTTTGCATTAAAAAATGGCGACTCTTAAAATAACTTTTTTGGTTTTCGGCATTTATATATACTTTTTTTAAATGTTTGGTTTTATAAACTGAACTAAGAAACATTGTACTGAACTGCTTCAAAGCAGTTTGAAAGTTTTCCAGAAGAATCTAATTGCCCGCATCTGTTAGATGCACTCCATCTCTCCAAAAAATATTGGTAGTATAAAATTAAATGTTATCATTATGAAAAACGTCAATCCAACATCTCGCAGAAAAGCACACACAGCTTTATTGATGTTAAAACTTGCTTTTTCCATTTGCGGACCAAATAAACTCAAACACATCCACATCTGTCACTGAGCAATAATTTCCTAATTTAGGAACATTTCCTTCAACTTTCCCAATGGCTCATTCATGGAAATTCCAATCACATAACACAAACTTCCTATGGGTTGAGCAACCTAACAATAACTACACGGCCGCTACAGCAGGGCGTGTAATTGATTGTTCCTCTGTTGCCTGATTAATGAATACAATTTTTATTGGTTGTGTACTAGGAATACTTTCAGTATTCACTTAGTACAATTATGAAAAAAACCATCAATGTTATTCTTTTTATTTATTTATTTATTTTTAAATTTGGTTTTATTGAGTTTTACACAGAAGAACAAAAAACAGTTTTCTCGCATTCGAGAGTAAGCAAGCTGAGTGCTCATATACGCTTATTTGTACATCAAAATACAGTCAATAAAAAAAAAAAAGGGAATGAAAAACAAACGAAGGAGAAGTGAACAATGATAGAACCTGAAAAGATTGTACCTGTTGGTACCATAACATAATTCTGTACATTCACAAGTCGATGTAGTGACTGATTTTGACAGAGCATAACGAGATACTACTCTCGTTTCCCCTTCTGTCACTTTCCCCTCCCCCCAGGCCGGGTCTGTACCTCATTGAGGTGATATGAGCTTGTGCGTAGATTCTTGTTTTAATGTGTCTGCGGGTTCTTTACTTGACATTGTGATTTATTTGGGGTCACCTTCATAGGGGGGCACTCTTGGATTTTCAATTTAGTTTCTTTGGTCTTTCTCTGGGTCATCGGGTTATTCTTTTTATTTTATTATAAAATAAATGGCATTGTGTTTTAGAATTGCTATTATTCAACATAGAAGGTGACAACATACAACAGGTATGTATTAAAACATTTCTTAAATTACAGGGCCTGCCGTAGCGGCATTGTAGTCATGATTAAGTTGCTCAACTCATAAGTAGAACAATTTTTGACGTGGCTTATAACTTCGCCCCCCTGGACGAACACTCACCAAGCTTTGCAAACAAAGTATGTGACCTCCTCTGAATAATTCTGCAAAGTTTGGTGTGGTTTCGTCAAGGGGGGCAAAGTTATAGGAGGTTAACCAACATTTGTGGAAAGCCCCATAGACGCAATGGAAATGGAAAAAAAATGTGCTTGCGCCTACAGCCCACACCGTGGGCGGATTTTCACCAATTTCATTCCAGGAGCAGCGGCCTTGGTCCAGAAAGCATGCTTTTGTGCATTTGGTGTAAATCCACCTAGTATTTATTTTAAAAATGGCTTAAAAGTAGGTTACAAAAAAAGTGTGATATCTGGGTCCGGTCTCCAGACTCACTTCCTGCGTCTGGGTCCGCGGATGCCTCTGAACCAATCAGTGATCAGCATGACGTCCACAGACATCAAACGTGCCCATCGATTGGGCAATGAAAAGTATGAGGTGCATCAGATATTTTGAAACTGTCACCATGTTGGATTCGCAGACAGCCACTTCCGACTGCGGTCATAGCGGTGAGCAAAAATACTGGAAAACACATTTGAAGTTATATGGTGGCCAAAAGAGGGCCTGGAAAGGGTGGGGGAAGGGAATAAAGTTGATATGTAGCAATTTTTATATGTGAAAACGGGGTGTGCAGGTGCGGCTGAGTCCACGGACAATTTTAATGTCTCTGGACATCATTTGGATGGCAGGGGGTTCTGGCTGAGTCTTTTTATTTGAAGGTGTATTGTACATACTTATTATATATTTTCAATATATTGTGCTGGTTGTGGCCAGCCATGCCTCCAACAATCTGGCCACTGACAATACATACTATAGTAATATGTGCATATTAATTATAGGTACTATAGGGGGAGTATACAGCATTTGTAATATGATGGAATGATACATTTGAAGTGTATATGGTATTCATAATTGTAGTAGAATTGAGGATACTGCCTATGGAATTTCTATTTGTTTCTCTGTGAAGAAAACAATGAGGATTATACTTGGTAGAGTTACTTAGTTCATTACGGTAATAAAGGTCGGAATCTCTGGTTCTTTTTCTGTGAAAAAAACAGTATAATATGTTAAGCAGGATAGTTTAAAAGCTTTACATCCATACAATTTTACATACAGATTTACTTTTCTGACCCTCATAAACAGTGCATTTTATGTACTATGTTTGGTACAACATTAGTGTGTGGTACAATCGAAAAGACCAGGAAAGTTGTGATGGAATGAAAACAGGTCATGCATCCGAAATAATAATGTGAATTCAGCGGTGGCAAGACATTGGAATCTAATGAAACATGACATCGGCCAGATGAGAATACAAGTCCTAGAAGTTATCAGACAATGTAATGCACATGAGGACCTGGGAAGAAGATTAAACCAACAAGGATCATACTGGATCGATCGACTTGACTCCCTGAGACCAGGGGGTATTAACGAAGACATAAACATCATGTGCTTCTTGTAACTTAGGCATCCAGAGTACATGTAGGCAGAAACATTAAAGAATTTGAACTCGATATGAGCCAAATCCCCAGTAGGTCAGGTGCCCAAGCGCCACATGATATGTCCCGCAAGGAATCAACCCACTGTGGGATGAAAGGCAGTGCTATCACTGCCGCTCTGTGGCACCCGGGTGGCAATTGACTGTGGAAGAGTAAGAGACAGTTTAGGACCACTTCAGTAACAATAGAAATATGCACACAGTGCAATGATATAGAGGGTGTGAAAGACAGTAAGATACATTTTGTTAAGAATAAGGGCCTCATTACAAGGTAAAATACCGGCACTGCCTTGGTGGAAAGGGGAATTACCGTCCTATTCCAAGGTTGGCGTGTCGGTAATTCCCCCTTCCCCCATTGCCCTTCCCCATTCCCATTTTTGCCCCATAGGGCTGTATGGGAATGGGGAAGACGCTAATTACGGTACCGCAAATTGCGGTACCGTAATTAGCACCCTGGTCCCTTTGCGGGTTGTTTTTTAACGCCTGCAAAAAGCAGGCATTAAATTCCCCAACCCGCAAAGGGACCTCGTAGTAAGGCGGTAAGGATTTACCGGTACCGGTAAAATACCAGTACCAGTAAACCCTTACCGCCATCCGTGTAATGAGGCCCTAAGTGTCCACCATTAAGATTGTGCTTATTTTGACACTAATAACCATCAGACCACTAGAATGATGTTAATATGAGCAATTTAGAATGAATATGAGGAGAGGAGAGAGACATGAGAAATACTTTTGCAAATAAGGGACCATTGCACCGAGAGCAAATGATTATGACCAACAATGTGCCTGATATGCATTATTTAATGATGTACATAGAGTAATATGTGAAGTATTAGTAGAGGAGTGAATAGGAGACACTACCTTGCCGTTAGCGTGCATGCCAATAATGTGCCTTATATAGATTATTTAATGATGTATATGGAGTAATATGTGAAGTATCAGTAGAGAAGTGAATAGGAGCCACTACCTTGCGGTTAGCGCTCATGCGCGATAACATGAAATGTATAAAACGAGAGGCGCGCATGCGCAGAGTTGAACACGATGATTGCTGTGCATAGCAATTTCATCATGGAAGTGTGTAGTACACACTAATGAGAGAGGATGAACTGTACAATAGTAGTAAACATACTTAGATGCTGGAGACAATAAGTCAATCAGCCCAGGAGTGCAACGCGCAGACGCAAAAGGGTAGCATCACATAAACGTGTGCTACACGGGTGGCAGCTCCTTTGAGCAGCTCGCACGAACCAGTATAGGAGAAGACTCGAGGTAAGCGGCCATGGGAGGATCCGTTAGGATCATTATAGCAAGTAGAGCAGAATTAGTGACTAATAGACTGCGCTTTAATTTCTGCAGAATGAATGAGCTGAACAGAGTGCCTATCTGGTAAGCAGAGAGGAGACTCCTTTCATCTATATCCATATTTGATTAACATTGCACACCTAGTAATTCACAGATTGTATTAAAACACAACCTTATGATTGATTTACACAGGAGATTGGAACACTCTGGGTAATTGAAGTCCTACAGGTAGAGAATCTCAGTTACTACTATAACGTTTCACAACAAACAGAAGTTGATATGGCAATGTATTAGAATGAATTTCTTTTCTTGTCTCCTCTTTTTTCCTATTAACAATTGCGTTAACTCACCTTCAGACCACAACTACGTGTTGGTATGTGTTATGATAATATTTATTTATTGATGATTTACTTATTGGTGTAATTAATCTATGAACAACATGATCAATGGGGATTCAATGGATATCATTTTGTAATGATGTGGAATTATTAAATCAGTGATGATATATAAGTAAGAGTGCCTATAGCCCTGACGATGGACGGAAGTCCGAAATGCATTGGCAAATAATAATGGGGCACTGATGAGTCAGGCAGAAAAATAAAAAATAGCCAACATTTGAAAAACTATATATAAAGTTTTGTTCCTCAATTTAAACCTGTGATTGAATGACCGAAATATCAAAGCAAAGGCAGTCAAGTAAATTGGAATGCAAGATAACTCCGGAAGGAGAAATTTGAGCGAGCGCACTCAGGAACGGAAGTTTTCCGGTCCCACTTTTTCAGACACTGTTGTACTGACATTAAATATTCATTGGGTAATCAGAAAAAGAAAATCCACAGAGGATTAAAAAAAAAATGATTCTGATTTTGTTTGAAGTGTGAATTAAGGGAATGTTTGAAATAGTTAGATACCTGTTGGCATATTCTAAGTATATTGAACTTTAAAGGTTTTGTGGTAAGAATAACTGTGATGATATATTTGACGTGTATTGTAATTAAGTGTATTCTGGAAGCAATTGGATACCTCTTAGTGCATTCTTTCTGTTTTGGGCTTCAAAAGTGGTATTGTAGCATTTAGGATGTAGTTAGATATCAGTTAGCTTATTCTAACTGTTTATTACACTGTAGTTTAGAGAGTACATTTGGGGTGAAAGAATATTAAATTGCCATTTGTTAGATTTGGCGGTAATGTTGGCGTATTCTAATTATATTGAATTTTATAAAAAAATATTGTCGTAACATAAAATTGTGATGGCATATTTGAAGTGTATTGCAATGAAGGGTATTTGTGAAGTAGTTAGATACCTGTTGGTGTATTCTATCTATGTTGCCTCTTAAAAGTACAATTGTAGTATTATGGATGTAGTTAGATACCCGTTGGCATATTATAACTGTTTATTGTGCTACAGTTTAGTGACTGAATTTGGGGTGAAGGAATATTAAGTAAGACTTTGTTAGATTTGCTGGTAACCTATGATTTTGAGTAACAGAAGTATCATTAGATTTAAACAAACCACTTATTTATTGGATTTATGCAGTATAGTGCCCTGCAGTGGTTGTGGCATCAGTGTGATAGATTATGCACACTGTTGTGAAGGTTTTCTTAATAAGAGATACTTGGCCGTGTGTGAAGCTAGTAAGCTTACAGTTGTTTTTGGTACCACTGCACTGTACCTTCCACATGTATGAAATCTGGACAATTTAATTTATCGGGATGTTTTTGGTTTCTAGTACTGGTAGTACGTACATTAGGAATTGTTGTGCATCTTCCTGTGTATTTATGGTGAATGTTACCATTCCTGTACAGTAGTTCAATTGCCTTATACCTGAGACACTGTAAGTGATGTCAGGATTCTTTTTGGCATTTCTATGAAGGACGTTCATTTGCAAGCACAACTGGTCTGAGCCGTTTAAGTAAAAGTTGTGAACAATTAATGGCAATTGGAAGATAAGACTGATTTGCTACATGTGTGCAAATTAATTGCAGTTATGTTGCTGAACTTAAATAGCACAAAGAGTTGTGTTTCTGTGTCATTTGATGGGCATGCAGTTGTTTTTGCTGAAGACACATTTGTTTTGTGTCTTCTGATGGATGTGCAGTTATGTTTGCACTAGACTGTTTTGTGATTGCATTCTTTGATGGAGTAGCGGTTGTACTTTATTTCTTTAGCAGTATTGTTGAGAGATGCACTATAGGTTCAGTTTGTGTTACTTTTCTTTGTAAAGGTTTTCATTCTCTAGGTACAGGGGACATTTCTAGATGGGGTATACAGTGCACATAGCCTGTTGTATTATAGAATACAAGGAATATCAGCGTTGACTTTGTTTGCATCAAAGTTGACTACAAATAGACATTTGAGTGTACATAGATGTGAAAGTGCTACCTAACTCATACCTTCTTTAAAGACTGTGCCTCCAATGTCAATCAATGTGTGATTTAGGATTAGAACTTGCAATTTGTGAATAGTGATAGCATATGCAAGAGATAGAGAGGATTGTTCTCGCATACGTACATGTTTTTGAAAAGAAGGAACCATGCTATTGTGCAGCTTATTTTCTTAACTTCTGCAACAAATTGGATGTTGACAAACAATGTCATTGTCTTGTGGATATGTTTGGATGCCAACAGCTGTACCAATTACTCCACTACTCCTTTGACTTAACTGTGTTCTAGGTCAAGGTTACGTTTTAGAATTACTCTGCAGATTAGACACAAATTGAATACTTTTTCTGATTAAACTTTAACACACCAACTGCCATTTCAAACTGTTGTGCACATCTTTTCAATCTGATTTTCTTTTTTTACTAAAGATTACACACAGTGCTTGTCATGATTCCTGCCCCTTATGTCCCCAGCCCTCCAAGATGTCAGGCTGGAGCCAGGCCACAATCACCTACATGGCCATCAAGGGCCTCTCTATACTTCCAAAGACCCACTTGGCACTTGTGACACCAGACTCACTCACTCCCACAGGATAACATTGGAGATTGGACTTGTAGTGCATTGATGGGGACAAGGTGGATGTCCCACATATTTTGGTTTCCAGAACTACATGTGCGGTCTAGTCGTTTGGGTGTTGTTCAGCTCAGAGGCACCTGGGATACCCAGAAACTATTTAAGCGTTTTCTGCACCTGCAGCGTGACACTCACCGTGTTCGGATCGGTCTCCAGTAGGCCTGCATCTTTCTTCTGTGCTCATCTCCTGCAAGAACAAGAACATCATTAGGAACAGCCTTACCTTGCAGCGCTTCTGCCCATCAGTCATCGCTCCTTCTGTTCTGCGGGCATCTTCGACAGTGTCATTCCCATCCCGGCACGCTGCTTCCTAAGGAAAAGGGAAAAGAACAGAAAAAAGGCATTAGTAAGCATTCTGGAAATCTTCACTTATTTTTAAATACTGTACGAGCTTCAAACGCTTACCTGAATCCAGCCGCTCTGGGGGAACTCTGTCTCCGGAACTTCTTATCCATCTGCAAGAGGGAAAAGACACTCCAGGTTAGTGTGGAAACATCTAGAGGTGCCGCATACCGCGCTTACCCACCATATTTGTTCTTCATAACCGGCATCCACGCTGAAAACGTTGCGGCACCTAAAAGACACAGAAAAAGAACTCAGTTCAATACAAATACGAAAGGGGTGCATCGCGCACCACGCTCTCACTCACCTTCAGCACTACTCATCTCAGCAGCATGCCGGCATCCCCGGACGCCGGCCATCATCTAAGGAAGGAAAAGAACAAAGTTAGAGAACTGTTCAAAAGACTCATTATACTTACCTGTCAGACTCTTGCCAGTGAAGTAACTAGGCAGCAACAGGCCTGCATCAATCAACGCGCCCCTGCAGTGAAGGCAGGACAGAGAGCACACTATCCGAGAAAATAAGGTGCGCTGTGGATCAAAGGGAAGGGGTGGACCCCGGGAAGAAGGGGTTCAAGCACACAGAGACAATAGGGAGCTAAACTCTACCAATCCTGTGTTTCAGGCCCAGTCTCCAGTCGAATAGACTCCAGGGAAGGGTTTGAGGTCTTAAGAGGTCAGAACAGGCTGAGTGACGTCCCCATGGATACCAGGTGAGCATTACAGTACTGCTATAAATGCCCATATGCATTTTTTTCTTTACTTTATGAAAATGCTCCTAAAAAGAAATCTTTTTAAACACACAGCATGGTACGTAACTGCCACTTGATGTGAGTAGGTGCTGAATGATGAATTACATGGTGGTTAAAAAAGACAATATGCTTATTGAGAAGCGTATTACAGGGTTTGTGGCAGGAACCCTGTATATATATATTTGTAAAAGAGATGGGAAAATAGGTTTTTAACATATAAGCATACCTGTACTATGTCTTGTTAGATGCAGATGTTGTTGAATCTGCAAATAGATATCTTGATGATTTTTGAAGTAGTTTTTGATGCAGCTGATTGTGAGTAACAGGAGACATCTGCAGTATTGAACTGAGATGACAGGATTAGATGTAGAGTTTCTGGATGTGATTGGTGGATGGATGCGTGATTGTTTGAAAGCAGCAAATGAGGGAGTGTTACAAACTTAAAAGTAATAAGAGTAAAAGGGCTGCCCTGTGCTACGGTGTCCATGGGCATTGCGGTAGTCTGCAGATGGCACGTGCCACATCTGGGGCTTTTAAGCATGCCTGGCATCGAATGGGGACTGCATAGACCATGGGCAGTCATGGATGTCCATGGACATCAGGGAATCAGTCAAACAGATTTCCCGGGTTTGGTGTGTAGTATGCAGGAAGACTGACAGCAAGAGTTACCTTTGTAGTGAAGATGGCTATGGATGGCTATGGCTTTGATGAAGCAGACTGTGTGGTTCATGGGAGACTCATGGATCCATTGGCTGAAGGTGTATTTTGAGCACTTTGGATTGTCTGAAAATCTTGGATTTGACGAATTTCCAGTTTCATGGTATGGAGTTTAGTGAAAGTAGTGGGTGGAATTCCTCCAGTTTTGTGAGAATATGGTTAACTTGTTTATATGGAAGCATACGGACATCATTGTAGTGCACTGTGGAGGCAACAGTTTGGGCTATGTTACCAGAATTTCATTACAATTTGCAATGAAGAATACATTTGGAAAGTTGGTGGAAATGTTTCCACATTAAAACATTATTTGTTTACTGATAGCTCAGAGAAAAATGTGGATGCACTAAAATGAATTTTGTCCACAATTTATTTTGTCCACAAATTTTTGAGGGATGTTGGAAAGACATCTTTCCATAATGAAATTATTAAATTTGATATTGTCAACTTTTTTCAAAGAGATGGTGTGCATCTCACTGATGTGGGCCAACAGATTTTTATTAAAAATGTTCACAATGCTTTGAAGCAGTTTTTGTCAACATATAGAATATGGATTCAAGTATACTTTGGTAGTTGAAGTAAACAAAAAGGAAAACCAGAGAAAAAATGTGAAGCATTTTATATGAAAGTTAGAAGAAATAATTAAGCTCAGTAGAATATTTGTTAGTCGTGTGTATAAAACCAAACAAATAAAACAATATATGAAAGCCAAAAAATGTTGCCACCATTTCTTAACAAAAAACCAATTACAAATGCTCCTCTGATCACTTTTTACTCTCTGTTCCCCCCTCCCTGTGCCTTCTCTTGTTTCCGCTCCTTCCAACTCCTTGCCCCCTTACATTGGAACTCGCTCCCTCTCTCTATCTGCTCCACCTCCACCTATTCCTCCTTCTGTTCCTCCTTAAAAACACTCCTTCACCCCCCTTCCTGACTCCTCTCCCCTTCCTCCTCTTCTTTCTCCTCCCCACTCCACCTTCCTGTTCCTTCATATCTTCCTGTCTGCCCCCCTTTGACTTCCTCCCTAACTTCTACTCCCTTTACTCCCTCCCCCCTTTCCCTTTCTTCCTTCACATACCTCTCCTCTTCTCTTCCTCCCCAAATGCAAATTGTTCTACATGCTGTTTTTCTGGTTTGAATCATGTTTATTTTATTGCTTCTATGTTCCATGTTTAATGTATTTTGGTTATGCTGTAAAGCGCTTTGGTGTAAAGCACTATATAAATAATAAAATACAAATACAATACAATACAAATAAATGATCAGATGCAAGCATATATTCCGCTATAACACAAATTAATCGTTCACCAGTAGATGTCATATGTAATTTCCTATAGAGGCTTAACACCTTCCAGCAATACATGGAATACAGTGATAGCAATGCCAATTCATAACGTATAGCAGACATTGATACACATTGCGGTAGACCCAAGATTTGTTCCAAAATTTACTTTCCATACAAGTCCAGAACTGATACGACATGGGACTTTTGGAATCTGAACCAAATAAGATAATGGAAGTTATCTTCTGAGAGTAAAATGTTATTAGTGGTGCATAGGAAAACGTACAATACGTATGTTTTAGGAGAACCGCCTATGATGATGCAATTCACATTTTTTCGTGAAGGTCTTGATAATAAAGGAGATCTGAGTTTCGCTCCTTATATTGATTCCAAGATATTTATACTGCTTTATCTGTTCAAGTTCATTTCCATTAAGTTTCCTTTCATATGAAAATTTCCGTTTGGCTATTGTACTTCTGAACACACTTGTTTGTCCAATGTTAATTTCAAGATGATTTGACTCAGCATAAGTTCCTAACTCATTTAAGAGTTTTTGAAGACCAATGGGGGTTTTAGGCAAGAGCAACAAATCATCCGTGTAAAATAGCCAAGCTACCGGACAAAGCCCTAAAGAAGGTGGATCTGAAATGATGGAAGAAAATGAATTACTCATATCATGAATGAAGAAATTAAACAATACAGATGCAAGTGCACACCCCTGCTTAAGACCTTGTTCAGTTTGAATTGAAGAAAAAAGGTTACCATCAGCAGGTAACCGAACCTTAATTGAAGTATCAGTGTGAAGTTGTTTTTATTAAATTCAACAGATTCGAAGGACAACCAAGTAAACCCAATTTATGGAAAAAGAGGGTCCTGCTTACAGAATCAAAAGCCGACTTAAAGTCCACAAAAGCCATATATATATATAGGCTGTTTGGATTTTGCTATATGATGTTGTATGGCTGAGATTGTAATTAGGTTGATCGAAGTACCCATCTCCGGAATGAAAACTGTCTGATAGGGGTCAAACAGATTATCTTGATTGATCCATGTGGTTAGATCTCTCAGGATCAGCCTAGAGAACAATTTTCCGGGGGCGTCCAATATAGCGATCGGACGATAGCTTTGTGGATTTGTGCGATCTCCCTTTTTTAAATATGGGCACTATAATTGACTCCTTCCAGCTGACCGGAATTTGTTGTGTGCACATTACCACCTGAAAAATAAGCATTAGAATGTTAGATCAATATTCAGGATTGTCTTTGAACTCTTGGTTAGACAACCCATCAGGGCCAACCACTCTGGGCTGGGATAATTTACCAATATACATCTTAATATCGTCTGTATCAAATTTCAGAGGCGGATACAGTAAAGAAATGAATACAGTGTATGATTTCAGTGTACTTTCTTTAGCATAAAGCTGTATACAATGTTTGAGCAACGTACTTTCAGGTGCTGCATTCACCTGCAAAAAAACTTGCAACGTTAAAGTACATGAGGTAAGAAAATGCCATATAGCACCAGAGTTTCTTGAGGCAACAGCTCTAAGCATTATTTTCCCATCATGTTGATATATTAGTGATCTTCTAGCTTCAACCCAATGTCTATATGATGCTTTTAAGCACTTGATTTTCCGAACTGTATCTTTGTCATACAATTTTACTTGCTGTATTGCTTTTCGGAGTTCTATTTTCTTTAACTTGATCTGTAAATAAAAAGTATGCTTGTGCTTAAACATCGGTTTCGGCCACATTCTAGATGTTTCTTGAAGTACAAACTTGAAGTGTAGTCCTGCTGTGGCGAGTACGCAGGCTTAGCATTATTACCTTGAATTTGTAGCCGTTTATTGTTACATACAGATTACATATTGTTATACAGAGCTAAACTGACTGAAGTAAAAAAAAGATTTCTACAACACTCAAATCACTAGCGCCTCTAATTCCACTGGGAAATTGTTCCAAATCCTAAAATCTTTCGAAAAACCACCCACACTCTCCTCTCCCTTCTAACCAACTTTGACCGAGTGCAACGCAGTTCAACTTGCCTTCTCGAATAAAATTAAAAAAGCCAGAGACTCCATCATAAGTTGTAATGCATCGATCCCACTACCATCTGTGCAACCTAAGACAACGAACCCGGACTTAAACATTCCTAAATTCAAATTCTCCCCAGTTTCTACTGAAGACATGAATGACACTCTTTCCGCCATGAATTGCACCACCTGCGCCGAAAACATTGTACCCCCAAAACTGATTTTAGACAATGTTGATATATTTTCCCCTTTTCTTTGTCGTATGACAAATGCCTCCTTTAGAGATCGGAAAGTACCAACTGGAATTAAAACTGTCACAGTCACCCCCCTAGTTAAGAAACCTGGACTAGATCAACAAGACCCCGCTAATCTTAGACCCATCACCAATTGCAACTTCCTGTTGAAGGTACTCGACAAAGTAGCAACTAAACAACTGCAAGAGTATATAGATCAACACTGCCTGCTACACCCCCAACAATCGGGCTTTAGAAGTGCCCACAGCACAGAGTCAGCTTTGCTGGACTTGCAGACCGAAATGTTGAGCATTTTAGACAGAGGTAAAACAGGACTGTTAATCTTTTTAGACCTCTCGGCTGCTTTCGATTTGTTAGATCACGGAAAGCTCCGAGAGGCACTAGGCGCAGCTGGAAACTGCTCCCTAGATGCAATAGATTGGGTTTCATCATTCTTGGAAGACAGAAATTCTAAAATCAACTGGGGAGGCCATTCCACCTCTCCCAAACCAGTAGATTGCGGCGTCCCTCAGGGAGCTAGTTTCTCCCCTTTACTCTTCAACTTATATATCCGCTGCCTTTGTAACATTCTATCACAACTTGGAATCTTTTTCACCAATTTCGCTGATGATACACAGCTCATTCTGGAATTGAGTGGAAATCATTCCATAGGCAACGACAAGCTATCAGTCATCTATAACACCATTGAAAACTGGATGCTAATACACTGGATGTGTCTTAATAGTTCCAAAACGGAACTTATGACCTTTGGAAATGCCAAAGCCTTATACAATCTTGGCCCGGTTTACTCCAAATTCACTATAAAAGACTCTACCATCAAGGTATCAAGTAAGGTCAAAACCCTAGGTATTTACCTACAATCCTCCCTAGGTGCAGAAGCCCAAACCGCTTATCTTAAGCGAAATTGCCATTACTATCAAAGGCTCCTCTGCCGAATCAAACCATTCCTAAACATCAAGAATAGTGCCACGATAGGGAGAGCTACTATTCTGTCTCACTTGGATTATGGCAATGCATTAATGCTTGGCGCCGGTAACAACTGCCTGAGTGTGGAGAGCGGTCGCCGGTGGCCTGAGGGGATCAGCAGGCCTGGAAAGCCCTGCCTGGGCCTACGTGAGTGTTTCTGTGCTTTTTTAAAAAAAAAAAAAGGAAAAAGAAAGTTGAATTGTTTCCCTCGCGCTCCTAGCGCGGTGTTTGACCTGCTCCTGCTCCCCCCTCCCACTTCCTGGTCTTCCCCTCCCTCCCCGCCTCCCTGCCCGCCCACCCCCCCTCTGATTGGCTGTGTGCCTGCCTCCCCTCTGGCCTACTCGACGGCCGTTCCCCACGCTCGCTTCTTTTCTCCAGCTGAGCGTGGAGAGCGGTCGCCGGTGGCCTGAGGGGATCAGCAGGCCTGGAAAGCCCTGCCTGGGCCTACGTGAGTGTTTCTGTGCTTTTTTTAAAAAAAAAGGAAAAAGAAAGTTGAATTTTTTCCCTCGCGCTCCTAGCGCGGTGTTTGACCTGCTCCTGCTCCCCCCTCCCACTTCCTGGTCTTCCCCTCCCTCCCCGCCTCCCTGCCCGCCCACCCCCCCCTCTGATTGGCTGTGTGCCTGCCTCCCCTCTGGCCTACTCGACGGCCGTTCCCCACGCTCGCTTCTTTTCTCCAGCTGAGCGTGGAGAGCGGTCGCCGGTGGCCTGAGGGGATCAGCAGGCCTGGAAAGCCCTGCCTGGGCCTACGTGAGTGTTTCTGTGCTTTTTTAAAAAAAAAGGAAAAAGAAAGTTGAATTTTTTCCCTCGCGCTCCTAGCGCGGTGTTTGACCTGCTCCTGCTCCCCCCCTCCCACTTCCTGGTCTTCCCCTCCCTCCCCACCTCCCTGCCCGCCCACCCCCCCTCTGATTGGCTGTGTGCCTGCCTCCCCTCTGGCCTACTCGACGGCCGTTCCCCACGCTCGCTTCTTTTCTCCAGCTGAGCGTGGAGAGCGGTCGCCGGTGGCCTGAGGGGATCAGCAGGCCTGGAAAGCCCTGCCTGGGCCTACGTGAGTGTTTCTGTGCTTTTTTAAAAAAAAAGGAAAAAGAAAGTTGAATTTTTTCCCTCGCGCTCCTAGCGCGGTGTTTGACCTGCTCCTGCTCCCCCCTCCCACTTCCTGGTCTTCCCCTCCCTCCCCGCCTCCCTGCCCGCCCACACCCCCCCCTTCCTCTCCCTCTGCCTATAACCTCCCCCCTCCTGGGCAGCCCTCTGCCCGGCAGCCCCCGTGGCTAAGGGCCCCAGGCCAAGGGCGACTCCTACAGTGCGGCTCCCTGTGTGTCTGCAGGTGTCCGCAGGGGACGCCAGGTGCCAGTTCCTCCGCTCTCTGGCCGACCCCTCCTCACCTTGCACACCTCATCCGCACGATGCCTCGCCCCCTTATTCCAATTGTTTGGTAAACTATGGTGCTTTTTTCTCCCCTCGCAGGATTCTCAAACTTAGGTGGCCCTGACCTACTAAGCATTACTGTTTGCTCTGCATTGTGTTCAACTAGGGTGCTTTTTCTCCCCTCGCAGGATTCTCAAACTTAGGTGGCCCTGAGCTACTAAGCATTACTGTTTGCTCTGCATTGTGTTCAACTAGGGTGCTTTTTTCTCCCCTCGCAGGATTCTCAAACTTAGGTGGCCCTGACCTACTAAGCATTACTGTTTGCTCTGCATTGTGTTCAACTAGGGTGCTTTTTCTCCCCTCGCAGGATTCTCAAACTTAGGTGGCCCTGACCTACTAAGCATTACTGTTTGCTCTGCATTGTGTTCAACTAGGGTGCTTTTTCTCCCCTCGCAGGATTCTCAAACTTAGGTGGCCCTGACCTACTAAGCATCACTGTTTGCTCTGCATTGTGTTCAACTAGGGTGCTTTTTCTCCCCTCGCAGGATTCTCAAACTTAGGTGGCCCTGACCTACTACGCATTACTGTTTGCTCTGCATTGTGGTAAACTAGTGCCCTCCACTCACTTCCTGTCTGCATACTCGTGTCGTCCGCCTCCCCTCTTACTCCATGGTGCTCTCTATCTCGCCTATCTACTCTAACTGCTTCTCCATTGACTATCCTGCTCTCCTCACTAAATCCGGTAGGAAAAAGTTTAAAAAGGACATCCTGGTCTCCAACCCAGGCCTCCCTATCGCTGACACCTACACGAGCGCCTGCTCCAAGGAAACTCTCACTGACATTCTCTTTTTCGTGCCTTCACCTGAACTATGGACCCTTCACATGGTCGCTGTGCTCTCTCCTTTCTCCACCTCTCCCATTAATGGTGGCACCCGTTGGGATGTCCTCTTGGCCCCTTTCCACTCCTCTAAAGCCATCATTAATGTCTATTCTAACGGGACCGTCTTGGTCCAAGGCCCTCAGGCCAACCTTCACCTCTTTGATAGACGCTTCCCATGCCTCATCAACTTCCTCTCCGCTCCCGCTGTCCCCCCTCCTCTGTCCTCGGCTACCTTGCCTCTCCCCTCCCTCCCTGCCCCTTCTCTTGCTCCCTCTTCAACTCCTTCTCCAACACCTCCGCAGGGCGTACCTCTGATCTGTACCCCTCCCCGGAAGTTTTTCAAGGGTGGCAACCTTCTCCACATTGCCACTCTAAATTCTCGCTCTGCCATCAAGCACTCCTCTGATATCTGTCGCCTTCTTGAGGAACTGGACCTCAACGTCCTCGGTCTCACTGAGACTTGGTTCACTGCCAGCTCTGCCACCAGCTTCGACACACTCCTACCTGATGGCTACAAGATCCTCTCCGTGCCCAGGCCTAACCGTTCAGGGGGTGGTGTTGCCCTTATCTTCCCTGAGTGGATTCCTGCCACTGTCACTCCTACGCAGACCTACTCCTCTTTTGAATGTCTTGTCTGCCGACTCTCTCTCTCTCCTAGCCATTCCCTTACCGTGGCCACTATCTATCGGCCACCTGGTCAAATTTCCTCCTTCCTCTCTGAGTGGGCTGACCTCTCCTCCTCACTCCTGTCCTCAACCACCCAACTCCTCTTTCTCGGTGACTTCAACATCCACCTCGATGCCTCCTGTCCCCCCACTGGTCTCTTTCGCGAACTCTGCAACTCTCTCTCACTCTCTATTCTCCCGTCTGGGCCTACTCACTCTGCAGGGCACACTCTTGATGCTCTGATCTCTTCTGACCTTCCCCTCTCCCTCCCTCTCTCCACTCCTCTCTCCTGGAGCGATCACTTTCTCCTATCCTCCTACCTCTCCCTCCCTAACCCACAGGCAAAGCCACCCTCTTCACTGCCTCCCACCTTCTCGGTCATCCGACCCATGAAGCGCGTGTCAGTTGAGGCTTTCGCTGCTACCTTCTCGCCCCCTTCTCCCCCCTCGGCTGACTCCCACCCTGACACAGCCCTCTCCATGCTCTATTCCTCTATATCTGATACTCTCGATATCCTTGCCCCCGTCATGAGAATCCGCCTGAAGCCCAAAGCCAAATGTAACTCCTGGTATGACTCGGATCTCGTCACCCTAAAACGCAAGTGCAGGGTGGCAGAGAGGAAATGGCATGCTTCATGTTCATCCTCTGACAAACTGGCCTGCCGCCTGCTCCAAAGGCAATACCGGCTCTCCGTTCTCACCAAGAAGAGAGCCCTTATCCAAGCCCGCATCTCTGAGGCATCTAACAACTCGGCCGAACTCTTTAAAATCTGCAAGGAGCTGGCCAACCCTGCTGCAGTCTCTACCTCTCCTGTCCCCTCCCAGGCCCTTTGCACTGCACTGGCCTCGCACTTCATCTCAAAAACTCAGGACATCCTGTCCTCGCTCTCCTCCTCTCACCTCCCTCCCTCTCTTCCCGGCTCTTCCTCTTGCTCTCTTGCAGCCGCCCCTCCGCCCTCCTTCTCTGCTTTTCCACCTTTTTCTGCTGATGAGGTTTCCAGACAAGTCCGATCAATGAAAGCCTCGTCTAAACAGGTTCACCCCTGTTCCTCCAAAACCATCAAGGACCACATCGACTCCCTGGCTCCTGCCCTGGCTGACTTTTGCAACCACTCATTCGCCTCTGGAGTCTTCCCATCCCCCCTCAAGCACTCCCTTGTGCACCCCCTCCTCAAGAAACCCTCTTCCGACCCCTCCTGCCCGGCCAACTATCGCCCAATCTCCATTACTCCCTTCCTGGGCAAGCTCCTGGAGAAACTGGCCATCTCCCAGCTTAACCTCCATGCTGAATATGTTGGTAACCTTCATGACCATCAATCCGGCTTCAGAGCGGCCAGAAGCACGGAAACTGCTCTCCTGAACATCCGTGAGGACCTGCTCCTGAACCTCGATTCCAACACTCCCTGTGTTCTCATTCTGCTCGATCTCTCCTCTGCCTTTGACACTGTCAACCATTCCATCCTGCTCAACCGTCTCCGTGATAACCTGGGTATCACTGGTCAGGCTCTGGCATGGCTGACCTCTTTCCTTTCCGGTCGACCCTCCCAGGTCCAAATGGGCTCCTTCCTCTCCGACATCTTTTTCTCCACCTGTGGTGTCCCCCAGGGATCCAACCTCTCCCCCTGGCTTTTCAACCAGTATCTGGCACTCCTTGCCCACCGCATCGCCGCTCTCTGCCCCCACTTCCAGTGCTATGCGGACGATACCCAGCTCATTTTCAGGCTACCCTCGGCCTCCTCCTCTTCTTCCCTCATCTCCGACTGTCTGTCTGCTATCCAGGAATGGTGTGCCGCCAATGACCTCTGCCTTAACGCCAGTAAGACTGAGATTCTACTCATCGGCACACCCACTCCCTCCTTCCCTGCAGCTCTCTGGCCGGCCTCCCTTGGCCCCCTTCCTGCCCCTACCTGCAAGGCTAAAAACCTTGGGGTCATCTTCGACTCCACACTCTCCTTCTCTCCTCATATATCTGACGTCTCTAAGAAGTCACACTACCAGCTACACCTCCTCAGAGGTATTCTTCCCTTCCTCTCCTTCCCCCAGAAGCTCACTGTCTCCCGAGCCCTGGTTCTCTCAAGGCTGGATTACTGTAACAGCCTCTATCTTAATCTGCCTGCCTCCACTCTCCGCCCTCTGCAACTTATCCAGAACAGAACTGCGAGACTTGTCCTTGGCCTCAAGCCCAGGGACCGTATCTCTCCAGGACTGAAATCTCTTCACTGGCTCCCAGTGGCTGCGAGGATTAAGTTCAAAACCCTCTGCATTGTCCACAAGGCCTTCTGGGGCCTGGGGCCTAAATACCTTCAACTCTCTCTTCCTAAATATCTTCCTTCACGAGCCCTTCGCTCATCCGTCTCCAACTCCCTCATGGTCAGCCGCTTCTCGAAGCAACGAGCTGGGGGTAGATCTCTCTCCGCAGCAGGGGCCTCCCTCTGGAACAGCCTTCCTGCCTCCCTGAAACTTGAGGAGAACCATCTCCGGTTCCGGAAGCACCTCAAAACCTTCCTCTTCGCTTCTGCCTTCTCTCTCCCTCTCCCCTGCTAAACCTGCTTAACTCCCCACTGAAATTCTGCACTAAACCTGCATCTTGGCCACTCTCAGCGACCTCGGTCCAGGGCCCAGCCACTCTCCACTTGCACTGCCTCCCTGGCTCCCCCTGCACTGTGGGACTGTCACTGTATCCCTACAGCCCCCTTCCTAGCACTTGCTCTGCACTTACCTCGCACTTGCCACCAGCTGGCCCTTTTATTTATTATTTATTATTTTATTACGCTACTTACCGTGTACTGCACTTTCCCCCCCACCTCCTCCCCCTGCACTTTCTCCTTTTCCCCTTACCGCTGCACTTGCCCGATCTGAATGACACCTGGCCTAGTAGGATCGTTTGTCTGTCTTCCCCTTGTTTCCCTCCCTCCCTGCCTCGTCGCGCCTTGAAACACTTGTGTATAGGCGCGTTACAAATACCATATCATATCATATCATATCATAACAATGCCAGATCATTCAAAATAATGCCGTCAGGTCCATCGTAAACAATTCTAAGCGTGAACACATCACTAAGGACAGAAACGATCTTCATTGGCTGGCAGTGAAGGAACGGATCCTGTTTAAATCACTGACCTTAACCCACAGATGTCTCTACGGCACAGCGCCAGCATATTTAAGAAGAAAATTCAGCTGGTATGAGCCAAGTCGCTGCTTAAGATCCACCAAAGAAGGACTAATCAACCCCAGTCTCCCAGGCAAAGCCACCGGCCTTGGTCGAGCATTCCCTAACCTGGTGATCTCTCATTGGAACAAACTGCCTTGCAGCCTTAGACTGGAAAGCAATATCCAACTCTTTAGGAAGCATTTGAAGACCTTTCTCTTCAAATAACTTGGCTTCTACTACATCACATTGGGTCGCTACTTTTACTTCCCCTCTCCTTTCTTTTGTGTTGTCCCGTGAATCTCTGGTCCCGGAGTCTTTTTGTCGCGCCCTGATGCTTGCGAGCTTCGGCGCGTAATAAATAAATAAATAAATAAATAAATAAATAAATAAATATAAGTGAATTACGACCATCACTAAAGGGCCACAACCAAGTAACCATAAGTTCTTCGTGATCACTTTTGTTTTGACGGTGAACTGAAAACCAGCTTATATGTGGGAATAATTTACAATTAGTATAGATATAGGTGTCGATTCATGGAATTAATGTGCGCCGAAAATTCCCACGCAGAGGTGCCAAAACGTGCGATTCGCAGTAAAAGTGCAAAAATCGCAGTGCAAGTGCGAAAATCACAGGGAAACCAGCGCACATCTATTCATGGAAGGCCGTGCGCGAGAAAAATATCGGATGTGCGCTAAAAAAGTGCACGGCGCGCACGATATCTAACGGCGTGCGCCACGGCCACAGCGAAATCGCACATAGCGTGGCGCACACAACAAAAGTAGGCGGAACACGGGGCGTAACACTCGGAATGGGGAACAACTCGTCAAAATGTGGGCGTCACGGGGGAAGTACAGGAGGCAAGTGCACGGAACTCCCACACGCTCGCCTACAACACGTATTCATGGAATCCAATAGGGCAAACCAGCGCACGGTCAAACCAGCGCACAGGCCCAAACACGTCCGCCACAAGAAAGCAGGCGGTAGTGTCCCTGCCCCTGAAATAAATGTGCGCCAAAATGTGCGCCAACAAAAAGCACCTATATACAGCTAGGATGAATGTCACATACTGTGGCCCTCTAAGACAAATGACGTGCAAAGGGGTACATGACAAACACGGACACCCGCTGTGTGAAAAATAGCGTGTGCCTGCATTCTGTGCTGCGCGGAAAGTCCCACACGCGATTTGCCTGGGTACGTGTATTCCGGGGTGCGCGGGAAGTCCCACACGCAATTGGCTGGGTACGTGTATTCCGGTGTGCACGGGAAATTCCACAGCGATTGGCCTGGGTACATGTATTCCGGGGTGCGCGGGAAGTTCCACATGCTAATTCTGCAGGCTATGTGTATTCCTGGGGTGCGTGTGAAGTTCCACACGCTAATTCTGCAGGGTACGTGGATTCCGGGGTGCGCGGGAAGTTCCACACGCTAATCCTGCAGGGTACGTGTATTCCGGGTGCACGGAAAGTTCCACATGCGATTTCAGCAGGGTACGTGTATTTCGGGGGTGCCGGGTAGTACTACACGTGAATTGACCGTGTGGGTCCTCCCAGGTGTTCCCTCTACACCCTCCACGGGCCCTGCAGGCAGCCCACACCACAGGGGACTACCCTGCACCCCTGCTCATGTCCCGCAGGCAGCCCATCCACCATGGCCATGCCCCCCAGCAAACCCACATGTCACCTTGCACTATAACCCATAGGGTTATATTCGGGGTCGAATATAACAAGCAGTTTCCACTGCCACCAGCCAAAACTCGACGAGGGGGGACGGGACAGTGCCCCCTCGAATAACAGACCCAGGAGTAATCGAATTACCCCTACTAGTACGTCCACAATAGGGTGGTTTGTACTAATTCTGTTAGTAAATTTAGGTCTAGTAAAGCCAATGGTGACTTTACATGCCCGGGGAGACAGTAGTCAGTTCCCGGGTATGGAGTCTGTGACGGAGGTCCGCTAGGACGCCCCAGTGCTACGGCACGGAGGGTGCGGTGTAACACACATAGCAAAACATATGAGACCCTATGGAGTAAAAGACCCCATAGCCCATAGAACACATTGACATTGAAAGGAATTACACACATTCATGTCCAAGAGTGGGAGAAAAAGAGTCTCACTCTTGGCAGGATGGAAAAAACAAACTCCAGAAATCCAGCAAAGCTGCTGGGGGACTCACTAGGTTAGGAAATTCAGCCTAAACAGAGAATTCTCCCTAACACTCGCCCCCCCCAGACTAAGGGACAGGAGGATTTAATCCACTCCTGGATGAATCTCATACCTCTAGTCGATGACATACATCCTAGAGAGACCATCAGCATTTTGGTGGTGACACCCTGACCTGTGCTCAATGGTGAAATCAAACCCTTGCAGGCAGATCGACCATCTCAATAGTTTTGGGTTTTCCCCTTTCATTTGCATTTACCATCTCAAGGGTTGGTGGTCAGTCTGAATGACAAAAGTAGAACCATACAAGTATGGCCTAAACTTCTTCAGAGCCCACACGATAGCAAAGCACTCTCTTTCGATTGTTGCCCACCTTGTTTCAGGATCCTTCAGCTTGCGGCTGATGAAGCAAACGGGGTGCTCCCTACCTTTCCCATCCAGTTGTCTGAGTACGGCACCTATTTCTACATTTGAAGCATCTGTCTGCACAATGAAGTGTTGGCGGTAATCAGGAGCTCTGAGTACTGGGGCTTGGCAAAGAGCCTTTTTCAGGTTTTCAAAAGCCTGATTGCACTCCTCGTTCCATCTAACCTTTTTAGGAAATTTGGGCGAGGAGATGACATTGAGTGGAGAAGCTATGGTCCCATAGTTCTCGATGAAATTCCTGTAATACCCAGTGAGGCCTAGGAAGGCTCTCACTTGGGTTTGGGTAGTAGATGTTGTCCAATTTTGCACAGCTTCAATCTTACTGAGCAAAGGCCTTATTTCTCCACCTCCTACCTCATGTCCAAGATAGACTACCTTACTCTGTCCAATTTGGCATTTACTCGCCTTTATGGTCAGATTGGCTCGTCCAAGAGCCTGCAAAACATTTCTCAGGTGGGTTACATGTTCTTCCAAGGAATTGCTGAACACTTCTATGTCATCCAAGTATGCCATGCAGAAGATCTCCATCCCATTCAGAACCTGGTTTACCATCCGTTGAAACGTAGCAGGTGCATTCTTCAATCCGAAAGGCATTACCTTAAACTGATATAAGCCAACGGGGGTAGAAAATGCAGTTTTCTCCTTGGCATGGTCGGACAGGGCTATTTGCCAATAGCCTGACGTCAAGTCAAATGTGCTGAGAAACTTGGCTGCACCAAGTTTATCCACCAACTCATCTTTTCTTGGCAAAGGGTGGGCATCAGTCTTGGTGACTGCATTAAGAGCTCTATAATCCACGCAGAATCTAAGTTCTTTAGATCCGGCCTTTGGTACTAACACAACTGTGCTAGACCATGGACTAGTAGAGGGCTCTATTACCCCGAGATCAAGCATCTTGCTGACCTCACCTTTGATGTGGGTTCGTAAGTTTTCTGACATTCGGTATCCTCTGCTTTTAACTGGCAGACAGTCACCAGTGAGTATGTCATGCTGGCCCCAAGGGGTCAAGCCTGGTGAGAGCGAGAACAGAGAGGCAAACTGATTCAACATAGATTTGCACTCTTCTTGTTGCTCGGGTGTCAGATTTGAAGAGAGATTTACTCCTTCAAATTTTTTGTCCAAAGGTAAGCCTCTGAGGAGATCCGGGAGAACTTCACTCTCTTCGTCTTCCTTGGGTGATGCTAGAAGCAATGCTCCTACATCAGGTCGGGAGACATACGCTTTGAGTCCGTTGCTGTGGAAGACTGTCGGAGCCTCCTTGGGGTTGCCCAAGTCCACCAGATAGTTGACCTCTCTGAGTTTACCCACAACTCTGAAGGGTCCCATCCATTTGTTTTGCAAGGCCGTCTGCCTTGTTGGGATCATAACGAGAACGAGCTGGTCTTGCGCGAACTCAACCATGTTAGCCTTTTGATCATGCCAGTGCTTGACCAATGCTTGTCCAGCTTTCAAGTTATCGCTTGCTTCTGTCATCATGTGCGACATTCTCCTCCGGAGACCTATCACGTAGTCAGTCACTCTGACTGGCTTGGGGGAAGGAGCACTCTCCAACCCCTCCTTAATCAGGGCCAATAGACCTCTGACGGGATGACCATAGAGATGTTCGAAGGGAGAATAACCTACTCCCTCCTGAGGGACTTCTCGCTAAGCAAATAGAAGGCATGGCAGTAGAAAGTCCCATTTACGCTTAAGGGGTTCCTCTAAAGCACCTATCATGCTCTTCATGGTTCGGTTTATCCGTTCTACCAACCCATTGGTTTGTGGGTGGTAAGCTGTCGAGAACTTGTAAGTAACTCCACAGGTTTTCCACAAGGCTTTCATGTAGTGTGACATAAAGTTTGACCCCCTGTCAGAGATGACTTGCCTAGGAAACCCGACCCTGGTAAAAATACCAAGGAGAGCCTTAGCCACAGCCGGAGCTGTAACAGTCCTCATAGGAATTGCCTCAGGATACCTAGTAGCATGGTCTACTACAACAAGTATAAATCTGTTGTCTGAGGAGGTTGGAGGATCAAGGGGACCAACAATGTCAATCCCTACTCTCTCAAATGGGAGTCCCACAACTGGGAGAGGCACTAAAGGTGCCACATTCTTGGAGCCAACCTTACCAGAGGTCTGGCAGGTATGGCAGCTCCTGCAGTGTTTTTCCACTTCGGCCTCCATCTTTGGCCAATAGAAGTAGAGAGAGAGCCTTTCCTTAGTCTTCCTGAAACTCAAGTGACCAGCCAAAGGAATCTCGTGGGCTAACTGCAAGAACTGTGGTCTGTTCTCTTGGGGTACTACAAGCCGCTTGTAGTCTCCAGGTGCAGACTCGGTCGGTTCACTGTAGAAGAGGCCATCTTCCCAGTGCAACCTGTATTTCCCAGGCTCTTGCCCTTCAGCCTGAGCTTCTCCCTGGTGGCGAAGACCTTCCAGAGTTGGACATTCTCTCTGTCCCTTACTGAAGTCTGCCCTGCTGGGTCCATCTTCTGCCAGTAAAGACTGCAGCTCAGGATGGTCAACAGGATCCAGATCTCCAATGAGTTCCTGGCCTTCCATTAGCTCTTCCTCAGAGTCTAATTCTACCACACAGGGTTGTACCTCCCTCTCATCCTCAGCTGGAGGTGGAGTTAAGGGTGTAACTTTGGAAAACCGCGGGGAAGTCCTTGTTGGCTGCACTGAAATGCTGGCTGATGGGTTCGGGAAGTCTTAGGTTTCCCTTCCGCTTCTGATTTCTTCGAGATAGCGGCCGACAATTCCAGTGGAGCAGGAGTGATTTCTTTCTTCATCATCTCCTGGAGAGTACCGCGCATGGTCCTCTCTCTTGCAGGTCTGGTTAGCTCCTGTAACCGTTTACTAGGAGGTCTGGGAGTATGCGATACAACTCCGAGAGTTTTCAAATTGTTACCCAACAGTACGCGTCCTGGTACCTCACTCTGTATGCTGACAGGTATCTTCACAGTCATGTCGTTACACTGGATGAGAACTGGTAGTTGGGGAAGCATCTGCACAGGCCCTCCAGCTAACTTGGTGAGGCGTTTGGGTGCCTTAGCAACATCCACCACAGTTATGCTGGCCCCAGTGTCCCTAATGGCAGGAGTCTCCTGACCATTCACCTGGACACTGTCCTTATAATACTCTTTAGTATTATCGGGGATAGAATTATAGACATCTAAATGCTGTTGTTCCCACAACCCCAGAGATACTAAAGAAACGCTGGCTGAGACTCCAATGGGTTCATCAGCTAGCAGTAGAAAGTTTCCACTTGCCATTTGGACTTCCTCCTCTGGAGCGAAGGCTAAGGAGACAAGCTGGACCCCTGAAGGTTTACCCTTACATCTGGGATCTCCTTTCACATGGTCAGTCGAGCCACAAACAAAGCATTTACCGAATGCTTTCTGGAATGGTGGCTTGTTCTGGCCTCCTTCCGGTTTGGCACCAGAAGACACACTATTCTGCTGTGGTTTTCCTTGTGGCTTACCCTTCTGGTTTTGTTTGGGGCCCTCTTTGGAATTTGAGTTATTTGAATTCTCTTTTGAGTCTTTTTTAGGCTGTTTTCCCCTCATCCTTTTTCTGAGTTGCCCCAGAATCCTTATGAGTAGCCCTGTTGGCAACCCATAAGTCAGCAGCCTTAGCCAGCTTCCGGAAATCCAATTCCTTCGAATCAGCCAAGTGCTGTCTGAGCTCAGGAGAACAGGCATCATAAATCGACTCCAACATAAAAAGATTCTTCATACCCTCATAAGTGTTCACTTTGTACCCCTTAATCGATCCCTCTAAGTTTTTCAACCCTTCACTCACCCAGGTAGCCCAAGGGGTACCATCATGCTTTTTGAGGGTTCTAAACCTCTTAAGATACTGGGAAGGGGTCTTCCGAAATCTAGCTATCAAAGCTAGTTTCACACTTTCGTAATCCGTCTTATCCGCCTCCCCCAACTCCATTACCACATCAGTCGCAACAGTGGGGAGCCTAGAGAACAACCAGGGAAGAAAATCATTCCCGGTGATGTCCTGGAGCCCATGATTGTACTCAAACAGCTTTAACCAATCCGGTTCATACATACCCACTAATTCCTTCGGCATCCGGGGTCTTTTGGGACGGGAGCTCCTAGAGGAACCAGAGGAGAGAGAAGCATTTTCCATAGACAACTTTTTCATCTCTAACTCGTGATTTAGTTCTATTTCTGTGAGCCTTAACTCAGCTTGCTTCTGCTCAGCCTGGGCATTCATCCGTCTGAACACGAGTTCTTGGATTCTTTCAGATTGAGCCAAGAACCATTTGTATTCTAATTCGAGCTTCATTTTTTCAAGTTCAAAATAAGCAGGGTTACATGTGGGACCTGGTATGGGCCCCTTAGGTACAGCTGGTAAAGCAGGTAGAGGAGCAGGGGAGACAGTTTTGTTAGCCTCTCCTTCCTCTTCAGCCTCTTCATCACTATCATCAGAATTATTTAATAATATTATTTAGATCAACACCATCACTGTTATCTACATTTGCTGGAGAAGTTGGTTCCTCTGAACCAGTACCCAGACTTTGGTTCGCCAGCAATCTCGCTATCAGTTCTAACTTCTTGCCTCTTACAGAAAGATTCTCTTGCCTACTGAGAGCTCGTAAACTCTCAGTATTTTCACCTGACAAGGACTCTTGACTGTAAACTTCCATAGTAGACATGTTTTTGAAAGTTGCTTTTTAGTGCTAAGCTTTGTGGTTAGTTATCCTAAAGTGTCGAAAAGCACTCTAAACTGTATACTCGATACAAATCCCACCGCTGTACACCAGTGTTAGGCGGAAACCTGTGCAGTTCCCTCTGGGACCACTGCAAAAGATTTAGGACTACAGGTGTTTGGCAGTAAACCCACTTGGTAGCAGTCTGTACCACACAGATTCACTTGGTAGCTGTGGCTGAGCAGTCAGACTTCCCTCAAGAAGAGTTAAGCAGTATGTGGAGTATACAAAATAGGGCAATTCTACACAGTAAGACAAGCAAACACGCAACAAGGCTTCGGTGTAAAGATATAAAGGTATTTATTTATAACAACACATCTATGGAAAACACTCTGGCACTAATACGGCAAACAACTTCAATCACAATTACTTATACGAAGAAACAGATCAATCCACAATAGTTCGACAAGTCTAGGTTTACCGGCATCACTTATTTGCAGACAGAGGTGTATGCTCTACCCTAGATGGCACTCTAGTATTCGTTAGGACGGGAGAGAAAAATAGGCAGATATGAAATCAACTCGGTCCCAATACTTTACGGACAAATGCAAGGCAAAATAAGGCAGGGTCTACTGTAGATCACAAAGTTCAGAGGCCAGACCCACTCGGAGAGAGGCAAGGCGATATGTCCCAAAAAGTGTCTCAGTGGAAATGCGCTTAGAGTCTTTATCCCAAATTGTTATGGAAAGATTGGACCAGTTCAGAACAAAAAGTTAAAGAACGCTTGGAGGCGACCCAATGGAAAGGCGAGGATTAAGACACCTCACTCTATCCGGCAGAAAGGGAAGCCAGGCGGACACGGTACCTTGTTTGTGGAGAGACAGCTCCGGCGGGGGCAGTTGTTCCTGGTGGTGGATGCAGGTCGGGTCTTTGCCAAGAGTAGAGATGATCTCGTCGTTGAAGAAAAGTGAAGTCCGGTGCACCACCAGGGAAGAGACCAGCCGCGGAGTGCTCCGTCACAAGGCACCACCTTTTGGTCGCGGTACAGAGGTAGTGGCTATCCGGTTGCCGAGGTGCTCTGCACGGGCAATTCGACCACTGCGTCCTGGAGCGAAGAAAAAGCAAAGGCGACTGGTTGTTCCCACCAGTCAGGGGAAGAGACTCTCCGGCAGGGAGATCTCCTCTGTCGTCGGGAAGTGGTGAGTCGGTTCAGCAGGGCTCCACCGGAGGTGTCGTCATTGCAGGTCGGCTCAGCTTTACCCTCGTTGGATTCTTATGTCCTGTGGCGACCTCTGAAGATCCAGTCCCAAAAGCCCTGCTTTTATACAGAAAACCCCCATTCATTCAGCCTAGCTGTCAATCAAAACACACTAAGTGGTGAGCGGGAAGGCTTACCACTTGGGCCAATCACACCAGAGTGCGACCGGAGTTGGCAAGGCAACTCAGTCCAGGGTGCCTAAACCCGCTCCCACACCCCTGTGGTAACCCAGACAGAATGGCACCACTTTGGAGGGTCTCTGTACAGAAGCCCGCCAAAAGTGGAACAAAGGGCTCAACCTTTGGTTTAGGAGTCACAGAGACGAACACAGACGCCATTTTAAAAACCGAGTTCTGGCAGAAAATACCATCCGATAGACTTATTTAAGATAAGTAAACCGGTGGTATGTTAGAGATTAACGAGAAAAAGTATCAATCTCCAACAATGGGAAGAATCCGATAGGGTTATATTTGGGGTCGAATATAACAAGTAGTTTGCACTGCCACCAGCCAAAACTCGACGAGGGGGGACGGGACAGTGCCCCCTCGAATAACAGACCCAGGGGTAATCGAATTACCTCTACTAGTACGTCCACAATAGGGTGGTTTGTACTCATTCTGTTAGTAAATTCAGGTCTAGTAAAGCCAATGGTGACTTTACATGCCCGGGGAGACAGTAGTCAGTCCCCGGGTATGGAGTCTGTGACGGAGGTCCACTAGGATGCCCCAGTGCTTCGGCACGGAGGGTGCGGTGTAACACACATGGCAAAACATATGAGACCCTTTGGAGTAAAAGACCCCATAGCCCATAGAACACATTGACATTCAAAGGAATTACACACATTCATGTCCAAGAGTGGGAGAAAAAGAGTCTCACTCTTGGCAGGATGGAAATAACAAACTCCAGAAATCCAGCAAAGCTGCTGGGGGACTCACTAGGTTAGGAAATTCAGCCTAAACAGAGAATTCTCCCTAACAGGCACCCTCCACCAGGCCCCCACACATGTCTCCCTGCACCCCCACCCCCGGCAGTCAGGGGCAGCCTCCACCAGGCCCCCACTCATGTCCAACTCATGTCCCCCTGCACCCTCACCCACCAGCATCCAGGGGCTACCTCCACCAGTGTAACACTCTCCTGACTGCCACGGAGGCGCTGGTCTAGTCTGGGTTGCTGTGGCCTCTTCGAGCGTGATGCGCAGAACTCGGAACACCGACTGAACAGGACCCTCAAATCTTGCTTGTCTGGCCCGTAGGAATATCCTTCTGCAGATGAGAAAGGGGATTAACAGTCTGCAGAATAGTGTGCTTGCTCCCCCCTTACCCCCTTCGTTCTTCTCTAACTTCCTCCGAAATCCCCGGTTGAAGCTTACCTTATGGTTTGAAAGGATGAACTCTCCATCCTGCTTCTGGTGCAGGGGCGCATGTTTGTCCAGTTATTTCACTGGTTTTCAGAATGGCGCTGGCAAAATCCACTTGACTTTTCCGAGCGGAATGCCGTAAGTATGGAGATTACAAAAGTTCAAGTGTAGAGCCTCCTTTTCTGTTGCCTTCCTAACCTGTGATCTGTCCTTTATTTCAGGTGCAGAATGAAGGCGATGCGTTGAGGGATTGAATTGCCGATGGTAAACTCAGGTGAGTTAGCGATGGGGGCGATCCCTCTTAATGTCTTTATATTCCTCCAGTAATGTCTTTTATCCTTTCCCCATAGGGGCCGGGGTGCGGTACCTGCCAACGAAGCGGCGCCGACCGGAAATGAGGAATGGTCCACCAACAGAAGACCGGTAAGTTTTATGGCGGAAAATTAGGCTTTCCTCATATGTTCCTTCTGCTCACCTTTTGTCTCTTCTTCTCTCCCCTAGGCGCAGAGATGTGGCGACCGGTGCAGACAGTCGCGGTGGAGCCAGAAGAACTCCAGAGGACAGGTCAGTGAAGCGCGGCGCTGCAGCGAGCAACACGGTGCTTTTAAATAAAAGTCTTTTCTCAGGAACGCTGGCGTGAAGGTTCCGGATGCAGGTAAGAAGTTTGATAAAATTCTTGGTTTTCACCTTTCTCTTCTCTTCTTTCCTTACAGGTGTTCCAGGATCGAGGCGGGCGTGGCTGGAGACCAGATGCAGGAGCAGACACGGTGAGCGTTCAGCTGCTTGGATGCAGAACAACGCGAAGCGTGAGCTACTGTCTGGGCATGGCTTAAATAGCCCCCAAAGTAGTTCCAGGTAAGTATCCTTCCCTGGCCACGCCCGAGTGGCAAAATAGTCCCAATGAAAAGAAATAGTCCCTTTCAGGTCTCAGGGAGGCCTGAATCTTGCAGCATGGTCTGCATCAGGTAATTGCACAAAACACCTTCCTTTATGAGCCTGGCGCCTATGGCGCCAGGACTGATGTCCAACATGAGCCTGGTGCCAACGGCACCAGGACAGAGTCCAAAGAGCCCCTATAGGGGCCGCTGGGCTTTTACCCGGGGGCATGATGCCTGCTCCCGGGGGTGCTGGGCCTGGCCTGGTGCTCCGGGGGTAGGCATCATGACAGCACTCCCACCAAAGGCCCCTCCCAAGGTCGTTCCCTCTGGAGGTTTCGGTTTGTTTGGGAAATTCCGATGGAACCTTTTTACCAGCCGAGGTGCATGTACGTGGTCACTGGGTTCCCAAGACCTTTCCTGAGGCCCGTACCCTTTCCAATCAATTAGATAGAAAAGTTTTGATTTTGAGACCTTAGAATCCAAAATGTTCTTCACCTCGAATTCAGGCTCCCCATCTATCTGGATTGGTTCTGGTGGCTTTATTAATCTGGTTCCTGGTTGCACTGGTTTCAAAAGTGACACATGAAAAACGGGGTGAATCCGCATGTTAGCTGGTAGATCGAGCTTGACTGCCACTGGGATAATTATAGCTTTGATCGAGTAAGGGCCCAAATACCTTGGATTAAAAGTTCGAGGTCCCTTGAGCAATAAGTGTTTGGTAGCCAACCATACTTGATCCCCTATTTGGTATGGAGGCGCCTCACTCCGATGCAGATCCGCATTCTTTTTGTATTTCCCTTTCGCTTGTTGCAAATGTGCAGTTGCATCCTTGAAGGCTTGAGTTATCGTGGAATGCAAATGGTCCACTGCGGGCATTTCAAGGCTCAGAGGTGAGTCCAGGTCTGAAGTATGAGGGCGATGTCCATCTAGGGTATAAAAGGGTCTTTGTCCAGTTCCATAGTGTACCGAGTTATTGTATGCATATTCGGCCACCCATAAAAATTCCTTCAAATTACCCTCCGATTGGTGCAACATACATCGTAGGTATTGTTCAAGGGTCTGGTTTGTTCTCTCCGTCTGACCATCGGTCTGTGGGTGGTGGCTGGTTGAGAGTCTTACGTCGATTTGTGCCAGTTGACAACACTTTCTCCAAAAATGAGAAATAAACTGGCTTCCCCGGTCGGAGACTAGTATGGACCGGAATCCATGCAAACGGATGATATTTTCGAGGAATTCCTTGGCTAGGACAGAAGCTGAAGGGAATCCTTTCAACGGAATAAAATGGGCTATCTTGGAAAATAAATCCACCACAACCAGAATAGTATTGTATCCATTACAAGGGGGCAGGTCCGTGATAAAATCTAGTGACAAGGTGTGCCAAGGTGCTGGTGGAATGTCTAAAGGCTGAAGAAGACCGGCGGGTTTTGTCTTTTGGCCTTTGTTTTGGGCGCAAACTCCACAGGACATCACGAAAGATTTAATATCCTTTCGCCAGGAAGGCCACCAGAATTGTCGTTTAATTTTTTCCTCAGTTTTGGCAATGCCAGGATGTCCTTCCATCGGGGTATCATGATGACAGGAAATAACCAGTTCTTGCAATTCCTTTTCTGGCAGAAATAAGCGTCCTTGGAAGTAAGGTAGGCCATCGTTGACCGAAAAGTAAGACACTCTTTGGATCCAATCCTGCAAGGCTGTAGAGTCCAGGCGTTGTTTTACCCGTGCTTGAATGTCTTCAAGGGTTTGTAAAGAGGTTATCCCCAAAATTCTTTGTTCGGGAATTATCGGCACAGGTTCTGAGTTTGGGCCTCATTACGACCCTGGCGGAAATCGGAAAACGATGGCGGAAATGCAATACCGCCATCGAATAGCGCTCGGTGCGACTATGACCCGTCACCGCAAAGTACGAAGCCATTAGCGACACCGTAGTGAACGCCAACGCTAACTGCACCAAGTACGCGCGCGCGCGCCATGCCAAACCGTAAATACCACCATGGCGCAAGGGTACGCGAATTCCGACCCTAGCGGACATGTACCTAACGCCATCAAGCATGGCGGAAAGTACCATTCCGCCATGGTGAGAAGTACGGCATCGCGAATCAACCGTAAACGGCCCCACTGAGTGCCTGTACACCGCTCCCTGCCCACAAAGTACAACTCCCCGTAGGTGCAATGAAGTCACAATGCAACCAGTGAAATGTACAAGTCACCCATGCATGCCAACAAACAAAAGAATCACAAGAGGGGCCAATGGGAGCTGCAGGGCACAGATGGCACGAATACAGAAGCCATTCCAATGGACATGACCACAGTCCCCCCCCCCGAAACGCACGCAAACACAGGCACCTGTGACCAGCAATATTCCGAAAATCACAACATTCCACCAGTCCACCTGGCTGACCGGCATCTGTTACACAAAACCCAATCCCCCGCCCCTGAGCATGACAACATTCAAACAGTCATATTGGCAGCCCCCATCCCTGACCTCACTGGGCTCCGTAGGCAAACGCGCCCAGCACAGTACCACGCAACTAAACTCCGAAGCTGGAACCCAATGCAGATCTCCTCACAATACATCGCTCCCCAAATAGGAATATGCCACATCACTCGCAAAGAAGAACGCTACACGGCCCATATCAGAATAGAAATTTAATGCACAACAAAATCACCAAGCCCATACAGCCATTAGTCCATGAACTCCAAAACACATATCACCATTGTGGGCTGCATCCGCAAGGAACGACCACCTACTACTTGTGTGACGCCCTGTTCCATCATGGTACACAGAGCCACATTCACGTACGAAAAGGCAACATGGAAGCGCACAGAACCGCAGGGCCGTCCAAATGGGGAGGCACTAGTCCAGCTGAAAGGCCGAAATGTTGCTCCGAGCCACTAGTACTGCGTAAGGGCATGTGGCCCATTGGCGATCGTCCCATAAGATCGTAATGCTGCTCCACTGATTAACACGAAGCAGCAGGTGTCGGGAGTAAAAGCCATCTGCAGGAGTGGCATACAGATGGCAGTGGCAAAAGAGGAGGAGATACCTGTCAACCAAAAGAAAAGAAAAAGAACAGAATGGCCATCAGAACTACATTCGAACAACTCACTTCAATGATCACACTAAATCCACAGCCATATGCATGCTAGCCCACTCCAAAGGATCATCACCACCCCAAAACCACTTGCGACTCATAACCATCTATATCGAGGTGTAAACACCATCACAAACGAGTGTACCTGTGCATGCGTCTGTCAAAACAGATTCCATCAGATGGGAATGTTAACGTGCATGGACACAAGTGTCTGAAGGCGCGTCGAGACAGGGAGGGCTCAACAAGGCCAGATAGACGATGGTCCCACTATGGCAGCCCTGCATCACATAGCGCAGGGGAGGCGGATAGATTCCAACAAGCCCTGTACATGGCAAACCCTGTATCAAATCACCTGCCCATGCATCCATTCATCATTCCCTCATCCCGGTATAAAAACGCCTGAATATTTACTCACATAACATTAGAAATTTCCATTGAGTCTGTGCGTTATGCAGCCTGCAAAATCCACAGTGCCCCAGCCCGTAATTCCAGTGTTGTGAAGTAACATGTATTTGGGAACGTCCGGCCTCATCGCCCACGTCGCTATTGCGCATCCCAAACTATTCATATCAATCATTGCATCCTCGCCATGGCCCCTGTCTCAAGGACATTGAACAATAGAACGTTATATTTGCAGTCAGACCTGTGGGCATCTCCTCGCCGCTAGCTGAAAACCGAAAGCGCCGCCCTTCGAATTCCTCATTTGCAACATCACGTCGAAAAGGCATCTGTGGCCATTTGAAATCACAAATTAATCCATCTAGTGCGGCTGTGTGTGAAAATGGCAACTGCCTTCACCCACTAATGGGACGCCCCGCCCGTCGTTGCAACTCGGTACAGTAATGCATGAGGGCCCACCGTTACTCGAGTACTACGTTCCACTGACCCATCGCAAGTCTGTTCGCGACTGCAAAGATTGTATGTGAAACAATGGGACCATAGCCGAATGTACATATCAACAAATGTTACACGGCCATCGGGTACAAATACATGATTGCAATAGCAAGATGCCATTCCTCGAATTGCAGCGTTGTGTGCGGGACGTGCTCGCCCAAAGGGGAGAGCAGCTTGCACAGGTGGAATGAATCACCACAGGTGGAGGCCATACAGCCTGAAAACACATGAATTGCACACCCGGTCTCCTCCCACAACCACACCCACTCTGAAATGCTACCGGCAGGACTCGCGATGTTGGCCCTGGGGGACCTGATATCACTGCAAGTACTCCAACTCCAAGAAGAAGACGAACACCAACTACAACCGGCCGCACGGAGGAGACGCAGGAGTAGGCCAAGGCAGGGCCAGCAAGGGCCGCCAGCACAGCCACTACCACCACGCAGGCAGCCCGCAATCCCACGCCTCCGAGCACATCCGTTCAACCTCACTGATGAGCAGATCCACACCCTCTACCGTTTGGACCGGGACACCATAGCCGCCATTGTGGACATGACACAGGCTGACCTTGTCAGCATGATAGATAGCCCAACCGCCATCCCACCCCTACTGAAGGTGGTGTCTGTACTCCACTTCCTGGCCACAGGCACCTACCAGCACACAGTCGGACAGTTGCATGGCATTTCTCAGCCACTGTTCTCACGGACACTATTGCAAGTGCTCGATGCTCTCCTGCAGCACGCAGACGACTACATCTCTCTACCACGCTCGGAGCAGGAAATTACCAACACAAAAGTGGGATTCCATGCACTTGCCGGCATACCGGGTTGCATTGGTGCCATCGACTGCACCCATGTGGAATTGGTCGTCCCACATGCCATGGAGGCCCAGTACCGCAACCGAAAACAATTCCATTCCCTGAATGTACAAATGGTGTGTGACTCCAACAGGATCATTACACATTGTTGTGCCAGATTCCCTGGATCAACCCATGATTCCATGGTCTTGAGGAACTCCACTATACCACGCTACATGGAGCGACACGCAGGGAACAGATCCTGGCTACTCGGTGAGTCTCATTTCATGCATGATGATGTGGGGTATGTGATGCGGCAATGACCTGGCAGGAAGGGGGGGGGTGTGCGTACGTAGCAATGGCATTCCACATCATACGTTTATCGTCCACATACAGGTGATGCTGGGTATCCACTGAAGAGATGGCTCCTCACACCAGTCCGGAACCCACGGGACCAGCATGAGGAGGACTACAACCATGCCCACTCACGTACCCGTGTAGTCATTGAACAGGCATTCGGCCTACTGAAGACTCGTTTCCGCTGCCTCAGCAGGTCTGGCGGGGCACTCCTGTACCGCCATGAGAAGGTTGCAAAGATGGTCATGGCATGTGTCATGCTCCACAACATGTGTGTACGTAGAAATGTGCCCATGCCCCCTGACGCAGAACTGCAAGCACCTGATGATGGTCATGATGAGGGTGGGGATGTGGCAGCACCTCAAGGAGTCTGCGAGGCACCGGAGGGCCGTGACATTCGTCAGCATCTCATTGATGCATGCTTCTAGCACTCACGCCTGGTGGCTGATACATGGACACAGGACTCGTGGCACTGTGTGTGTCTGGTACATGCACAATATGGACTGTATGCCTATGATGGCCTAGTACACAAAGATCATTGTCCACACATCTCATTGGTTGATCGTGCACTGTTTATGGCATATGTGATATCATGTTGAACACCCTATCGACCCGCCACCCAAGTGAGCCCAACACACCCCCTCCACCCTCCTACCTCCCCCCGAACACCAGTGTCCAAAGATGCTCATTGTCAGTAGGCTGTCGCTATTGCAAGCCCCCTCTGCGGGTATCAGGGGCACCCCTGCCTGTGGAGCGCAGGTTCCTCCCAGATCTACGTTGGGGGCTGCCCTGGACGGAACTTGCAACGGATGATGTCTCTGCCTGCTCACGTCCATGCATGTCCCTAAGGGTTTGTGAGAGCTCAGTGAGCACACGGCGCACTGCGGCAAGTTCGGCACATACGTCTTTGGACGTCGCATGCAGTTCCCCCCTCAGGCTCTCGGTGCTTCTCTCCATTTGTGCCCTTAGTGTCTCTGTACTTCTCTCCATTTCTGCCCTGAGTGTCTCAGTTGATGTTTCTATGTCTGCCTTAGTGCGCCCACATTCATCGGCATGGTCCTTGAGGAGCGTGGCCAGTTGCTGCTGTTGCACGATTAACTGGTCGAGGGACTGTTGCCTCTGCTGGGCCATGGCCATTTGCGGGGGTGTCACAGAGGGGCTGTTGACCTCATGTTGCCTTGCCACAGGGCTTGTGGGGGATGGCCAGTCGTCGTCTTGTGGGTGCCCCTGCGTGGTATCCTCATGTTGTACGGGATGGGACAGACAGGGGGATTGGGACAGGTCATGGATGGATCTGACTTCGACATCCCCGTCTTCTGTGTCGGAGCATGCTGCCATCAATGGGGTGTCACCTATGGTGCTGCTGCCACCAGAGGCAGTGCCTTCTGTGGCATCCGTTGGGGGGACCTGTGGTGGTGGTGTTGTGGGCATGCTGGCTGCTGGGGTGCCTGTTGATGTTCCCTCCTGTGTGCTGCCACCTGATGTGTGCTGCTGCCGTGTCTTGATGCGTGCAGCTGAGGTGGAGGGTCTTTGGCCGTTGGTCTTGGCCCTCTTTGCAGGTGTGCTGGTAGGGGTGTCCTGATGCTCGTCGTTTGGATCGGACCCTGTGGTGGAGTAAAGGAGGGCGAGGGTTATTAATGGGTCTGTGGGTATTGGAATGGCATTGTATCACATGCATTGGGGTGGTACCTGAGGGTGATTTGGGTCGGGGCCTTGGAGGTGCTTTCATTTGTGTGTGGAGTGAGGGTGCAGTTGTTTGGCAGCCTGCAGTTAGGGTGTGCCTGCTGCACGTGTAGTGGTTGTTTTAGGGGTTTTTAATTATTTATTTATTTATTGTGAGTTTTAAAGTGCGCTATCAGGGCGATGTGTGTGGACGTTCTCCTGGACATGTGTTTCTGTTGCACTATGTGGACACATGGTACTTCACATGATTGGACATTGTGGATTTAGCATTGTTTTATCTGGCCCACCTACCTGAATCTTCGGATGTCTGCACTCCTTTCTCCATCCCTCCGACTCCCTCTATGCTCTCCATTCCGATGGTGGAGGCACAGATTTCTTCCCAGGGGGTCAACTTGATGGGTGATTCAGGACCTCCCCCGGTGGCTGTGGCAATGTTGCGGTTGGCAGAGAGTATGCTGCGGACGCGTATCCGCAGGTCGTCCCATCGCTTTCTGCATTGCTGTGGGTTGCGGGGTGCGGTCCCCACCGCACTTACCCGCTGTGCCACCAGAGCCCATATGGCCTTCTTGTTCGCAAGTGCCGTCCTGGTCATTTGCGTGGAGAAGACGACGGCAGCATTCTCCTGGAGGGTCTCTGTTAGCACGGTGAGTTCCTCACGGGAGAAGTGGACCTGCCGCTTGCGGTCGCACGCTTTCTTCGCTACTTTTCCCATTTTTCTTGGTTTCGCTAGGGTGGATGACGGGTTGGGGTGTGTCTCGGGGTAGTGTTTTTAGTGGTTGTGTGGTTTTTGTGGTTTTATAGGTGTACGGCGGGATGTTTCCCGTTCCGGGCCCATGTTTTTGCTTCCGTTTCCGTATATTTACGGTCACCGTACTTTCCGGTAGGCGCACACTGCGGTGTCCGCTGTGATGGGTGGCGGTATTGCACCTAGGGCGCCGTCCGGCGGTGGTGTGGGCCGTTTTGGTGTCATTTCCGCCATCGCGGACTTTGCACTTCCGCCATGCCGTGGTGCTCGTGCCCGATGGGTCGGAATGGGCCGCACTTTGCTCCTTCGTGCAATGGCGGAAACGCTATTTACGCTGTGGCGGTCCGGTCAGTCACTTTCCGCCAGGGTCGTAATGAGGGCCTTTGTGTCTATTTCTCCCATTCCTATTCGAGATAGCGTGTCCGCTTTGCCATTATTACAGCCGGGGCGGTAAGTGATTACAAAATCAAACTCAGCAAAGAACAAAGCCCATCGGAGCTGATGTGACGATTGAGCCTTGGCAGTTTTTAAATATTGTAAGTTTCGGTGATCAGTGATCATGGTGATGGTATGCCTGGCGCCAAGAAGATAATGCCGCCAAGCCTTAAAGGCGGACTTAATGGCTAATAGTTCCTTGTCGGTGATTGCATAATTTACCTCAGGCGGCAAGAACTTTCTGGACCAAAATGCTACGGGGTGCATTTGGTTGGTTTCATGGTCTCTCTGAGACAGGACAACTCCCATGGCTAAGCTGGACGCGTCGGTTTTGACTATATATGGGCGATCGGGACGCGGGTGTTTCAAAATAGGTGCGGACGTGAATTTAGCTTTCAATTCCTGAAAGGCCTTTTCGGCTTCCTCGGTCCATTCAAAGCGTTTATTTTTTCGCAAGAGTGCAGGTATGGGTTGTACCACACGTGAAAATTCTGGGATTAATCTGCGATAAAAATTAGCAAAACCAAGCATGCCTTGGACACCTTTCACCGAACTAGGTGATGGCCATTTGAGGATGGCATCCACTTTTCGTGAGTACATTCGGACCGCTTTAGGTGTCAGGATGAATCCAAGAAACTCAACCTCGGTGGTATGGAAAATGCACTTTTCCAGCTTTGCAAACAGTTTGTGCTGGCGCAATTTCTCAAGGACGGCCCTGACATGCTTTCTGTGATCAGATTCCGAAGATGAGTACACACAAATGTCATCGATATATATGACAACACAAACCTCGATGAGTTCCCGAAGGACATTGTTCATGAAGAATTGGAAGGCAGCAGGCGCATTGCACAATCCGAAAGGCATCACCTGGTATTCGAATAATCCATATTTTGTACGGAAGGCCGTTTTCCATTCGTCACCTTCTTTTACTCGCACCAGATGATAACCCCCCCGGAGATCTAACTTGGTGTATACGCAACCGTCCTTCACCTGGTCAAGGAGTTCAGTGATCAGAGGCAGAGGGTAATGGTTTTTAACAGTTATCTGGTTCAATGCGCGGTAGTCGATACAAGTTCTAAGGACGCCTTCTTTTTTGGGCACGAAGAACAAAGCCGAGGATGCCGGAGACTTTGACGGTCGAATGAAACCATTGGCTAGGTATTGATCTAAATATTGTCTCAAATGCAGATTCTCAGGTTCAGTAAGGGCATAAATCCTGCTACAAGGGGGTTGTGCACCGGACACCAGATCGATTTGGCAATCGTACGATCTGTGGGGAGGTAACGTGTTGGCCTGTTCCTTTTGGAAGACGTCCTGAAAGTCTTGGTATTCCAGAGGTAGTTGCATGGAGACAGAGGTTACAGACGCTAGACTAATCTTCAGATTTTCTGGGTAGCAGGTTTGTGCACAATCCGGGAAGGTTATTCTCTTCACTCGCCAATCAATTCAAGGATTATGTGTCTCTAACCAAGGGATTCCGAGAATAACCTGAAACTGTGGAGCCTTGATTACATCAAACACAACTGCCTCCCGATGGCCGTCCGGACCTATAATTGTCACCTCAGCAGTGGAATGTGTTACCGGTCCAGAGACAATTTCGGTTCCATCGACTTTGGTGTTGACATCTTTGCTGGTTTTAGGATGCAGAGGGAGGTTAATCCTGGAGACCAATTCACGATCCACATAATTTCCTTTAGCCCCACTATCGATGTATGCCTTTATTGCATGCAACCGCTTAGGCTGTTCCCTATCTACGAGGACCATTGGCACAATGAAATGCGATGTCTGAGAGTTAGTTTTCAAGCTCGGCAAACGAACCCCTACGCTTGTCGGGCGTGGTCGTTTCCCGAAACAGAGTCTCCATGGTTTTTATCAGCGGCTCCTACCACCTTCTTGGGCGGTTTTGCCGGGCAATCTCGTAGAAGGTTTCCAGAGGACCCACAATAAAGACATAATTGCATCTGCCGTCTTCTTTCACGTTCCTTTTGAGTTAAAGGTCCTTTAACCCCTCCGATTTGCATAGGCGCAGAGACATCAGCCCCCTTGGGGTTAGCGTGGGTCTTGACCAACACCCGGGTCTCAATCTTGGACTGATCTGCTTTTCTGTTTTGAAGTCTGTGATCCAATTGGACCACTCAGTCTATATATTCTGTTCATTCTTGGGGTGGATTTACAACTTGGGCCAGGACATCTTTAAGTCTCCGCGTAGACCTCGATAAAATAACGTGATTCTTTTATCGTCTGGCCACCCAGTTTCCACAATTAGTCTATTAAAGGTTGCAATGTAGGATAGGAGGTCCTGATTGCCCTGTCACAGGGATAGGAGTTCGTCATCCAGAGCATGCCCCTGAGAGTGAAAAGCAAATAACCTTTCCATGCTTGCTTGAAATCCTTGAAAATCATGGAGAATTGGGTCATCTTGAGTAACCAGTGGAACTGACCAATCGGCAGCACAGCCGCTGAGATATGACAATACAAAGGCTACCTTGGTCTGGTCATAAGGGAAGGCCCCAGGTCTGCATAGGAAGTGCAAACGACACTGATTCATGAATACGGCAAATCGTTTGGGGTCCCCAGCAAAGCGTTTCGGTGGGGCCAGCGGCATGTTTCCAGGTAGATTAATCTGCACAGGGTTACTGGGAACCACAGGAGCGGGGTTCCCCCCGGAACCGGGTAGAGGAGTGTGTCCAGCTTGACCTTGCAAAAACTGTCTAGCCAGGTCATCAGTTCTTTCCTTTGATAGAATCACTTCCCTCCTGAGAGCATTAGTCTCTTGACGAGGGGCGTGTACTTCGGCCTGTAATTCCCCCAGTAGTTGGGCCAACTGATCAGTCTCAGAAGTTTCCATAGCGCCTGTGTGGGAATTTGTAGGAAGGCTTCACGTTCTGTAACGCTCACCTGACTCCCACTGAGGCCCTGGTCTAGTCTGGGTTGCTGTGGCCTCTTCGAGCGTGATGCGCAGAACTCGGAACACCGACTGAACAGAACCCTCAAATCTTGCTTGTCTGGCCCGTAGGAATATCCTTCTGCAGATGAGAAAGGGGACTAACAGTCTGCAGAATAGTGTGCTTGCTCCCCCCTTGCCCACCTCGTTCTTCTCTAACTTCCTCCGAAATCCCCGGTTGACGCTCACCTTATGGTTTGAAAGGATTAACTCTCCATCCTGCTTCTGGTGCAAGGGCGCGTGATTGTCCAGTTACTTCACTGGTTTTCAGAATGGCGCTGGCAAAATCCACTTGACCTTTCCGAGCGGAACGCTGTAAGTATGAAGATTACAAAAGTTCAAGTGTAGAGCCTCCTTTTCTGTTGCCTTCCTAACCTGTGATCTGTCCTTTATTTCAGGTGCAGAATGAAGGCGATGCGTTGAGGGATTGAATTGCCGATGGTAAACTCAGGTGAGTTAGCGATGGGGGTGATCCCTCTTAATGGGCCTCATTACGACCCAGGCGGTAAGTTACCGCCTGGGCCGTGACTTTACCACCATGGCGTAAACTACGTTTACGCCATGGTGGTTGGCAGACTTACCGCCCCATTCCGACCTAGGCGGGGCGGTAAGTCCCCAATCCCCATTTACCCTTCCCCATTCCCATTTTTGCCCCATAGGGCATAATGGGAGTGGGGAAGGCGTTAATTACGCCACCGTAAATTACGGTGGCGTAATTAACTCCATGGTCCCTTAGCGCCATGGATTTTAACACCTGCTAAAAGCAGGTGTTAAAAGCACCATGGCGCTAGGGGACCTCGTAATCAGGCGGTAAGGGTCGGCGCTGTTAACGCTGCCGTAAACCCCTTACCGCCTGAGTTGTAATGAGGCCCAATGTCTTTATATTCCTCCAGTTATGTCTTTTGTCCTTTCCCCATAGGGGCCGGGATGCAGTACCTGCCAATGAAGCTGCGCCGACCGGAAATGAGGAATGGTCCACCAACAAAAGACCGGTAAGTGTTATGGCGGAAAATTAGGCTTTCCTCATATGTTCCTTCTGCTCACCTTTTGTCTCTTCTTCTCTCCCCTAGGCACAGATATGTGGCGACCGGTGCAGACAGTCGCAGTGAAGCCCGAAGAACTCCCGAGGACAGGTGAGTGAAGCGCAGCGCTGCAGCGAGCAACGCGGTGCTTTTAAATAAAAGTCTTTTCTCAGGAACGCTGGCGTGAAGGTTCCGGATGCAGGTAAGAAGTTTGATAAAATTCTTGGTTTTCACCTTTCTCTTCTCTTCTTTCCTTACAGGTGTTCCAGGATCGAGGCGGGCGTGGATGGAGACCAGATGCAGGAGCAGACACGGTGAGCGTTCAGCTGCTTGGATGCAGAACAACGCGAAGCGTGAGATACTGTCTGGGCATGGCTTAAATAGCCCCCAAAGTAGTTCCAGGTAAGTATCCTTCCCTGGCCACGCCCGAGTGGCAAAATAGTCCCAATGAAAAAAAATAGTCCCTTTCAGGTCTCAGGGAGGCCTGAATCTTGCAGCATGGTCTGCATCAGGTAAGTGCACAAAACACCTTCCTTTATGAGCCTGGCGCCTAAAAGGGGCCGCTTGGCTTTTACCCGGGGGCATGATGCCTGCTCCCGGGGGTGCTGGGCCTGGCCTGGTGCTCCGGGGGTAGGCATCATGACAACCAGGTCCCCACTCATGTCCCCCTGCACCCCCACCCACCAGCATCCAGGGGCACCCTCCACCAGGCCCCCACACATGTCTCCCACCACCCCCACCCCCCAGCAGTCAGGGGCACCCTCCACCAGGCCCCCTCACATGTTCCCCTGCACCACGAGCATCCAGGGGCACCCTCCACCAGGCCCCCACACATGTCTCCCATCACCCCCACCCCTCAGCAGTCAGGGGCAGCCTCCACCAGGCCCCCACTCATGTCCCCCTGCACCCCCACCCACCAGCATCCAGTGGCAGCCTCCACCCGGCCCCCACACATGTCTCCCACCACCCCCACCCCCCAGCAGTCAGGGGCACCCTCCACCAGGCCTCCACTCATGTCCCCCTGCACCCCCACCCACCAACATCCAGGGGCAGCCTCCAGCAGGTCCCCACCCATGTCTCCCACCACCCCCACCCACCAGCAGTCAGGGCAGCCTCCACCAGGCCCCCACTCATGTCCAACTCATGTCCCCCTGCACCCCACCTACCAGCATCCAGGGGCACCTTCCACCAGGCCCCCACACATGTCTCCCACCACCCCCACCCCCAGCAGTCAGGGGCACCCTCCACCAGGCCGTCACTCATGTCTCCCTGCACCCCCACCCCCCAGCAGTGCAGGGCACCCTCCACCAGGCCCCCACTCATGTCTCCCATCACCCCCACCCCCCAGCAGTCAGGGGCAGCCTCCACCAGGCCCCCACTGATGTACAACTCATGTCCCCCTGCACCCCCACCCACCAGCATCCAGGGGCACTCTCCACCAGGCCCCCACACATGTCTCCCACCACCCCCACCACCCAGCAGTCAGGGGCACCCTCCATCAGGCCCCCACACATGTCTCCCACCACCCCCACCCCCCAGCAGTCAGGGGCACCCTCCACCAGGCACCCACACATGTCTCCCATCAGCCCTACCCCCCAGCAGTCAGGGGCACCCTCCAGCAGGCCCCCACTCATGTCCCCCTGCACCCCCACCCACCAGCATCCAGGGGCACCCTCCACCAGGCCCCCACACATGTCTCCCACCACCCCCACCCCCCAGCAGTCAGGGGCACCCTCCACCAGGCCCCTACTTATGTCCCCCTGCACCCCCACCCACCAGCATCCAAGGGCACCCTCCACCAGGCCCCCACACATGTCTTCCACCACCCCCAGCAGTCAGGGGCACCCTCGACCAGGCCCCCACACATGTCCCCCTGCACCCCCACCCACCAGCATCCAAGGGCACCCTCCACCAGGCCCCCACACATGTCTCCCACCACCCCCAGCAGTCAGGGGCACCCTCCACCAGGCCCCCACACATGTCTCCCTGCACCCCACCCCCCAGCAGTCAGGGGTACCCTCCACCAGGCCCCCACTCATGCCCCCCTGAACCCCCACCCCCCAGCATCTAGGGGCACCCTCCACCAGGCCCCCACACATGTCTCCCACGACCCCCACCCACCAACATCCAGGGGCAGCCTCCACCAGGCCCCCACACATGTCTCTCACCACCCCCACCCACCAGCAGTCAGGGCAGCCTCCACCAGGCCCCCACTCATGTCCAACTCATGTCCCCCTGTACCCCCACCCACCAGCATCCAGGGGCACCTTCCACCAGGCCCCCACACATGTCTCCCACCACCCCCACCCCCCAGCAGCCAGGGACACACTCCACCAGGCCCCCCTCATGTCCCCCTGCACCCCCACCCCCCAGCATCCAGGGGCACCCTCCGCCAGGCCCCCACTCATGTCTCCCATCACCCCCACCCCCAGCATCCAGGGGCACCCTCCACCAGGCCCCCACTCATGTCTCCCATCACCCCCACCCCCCAGCATCCAGGGGCACCCTCCACCAGGCCCCCACTCATGTCCAACTCATGTCCCCCTGCACCCCCACCCACCAGCATCCAGGGGCACTCTCCACCAGGCCCCCACAAATGTCTCCCACCACCCCCACCCACCAGCAGTCAGGGCAGCCTCCACCAGGCTCCCACTCATGTCCAACTCATGTCCCCCTGTACCCCCACCCACCAGCATCCAGGGGCACCTTCCACCAGGCCCCCACACATGTCTCCCACCTCCCCCACCGCCAGCAGTCAGGGCACCCTCCACCAGGCCCCCACTCATGTCTCCCTGCACCCCCACCCCCCAGCAGTGCAGGGCACCCTCCACCAGGCCCCCACTCATGTCTCCCATCACCCCCACCCCCCAGCATCCAGGGGCACCCTCCACCAGGCCCCCACTCATGTCTCCCATCACCCCCACCCCCCAGCATCTAGGGGCACCCTCCACCAGGCCCCCACTCATGTCCATCTCATGTCCCCCTGCACCCCCACCCACCAGCATCCAGGGGCACTCTCCACCAGGCCCCCACACATGTCTCCCACCACCCCCACCCCCCATCAGTCAGGGGCACCCTCCATCAGGCCCCCACACATGTCTCCCACCACCCCCACCCCCCAGGCAGTCAGGGGCACCCTCCACCAGGCCCCCACACATGTCTCCCATCAGCCCTCCCCCCCAGCAGTCAGGGGCACCCTCCACCAGGCCCCCACTCATGTCCTCCTGCACCCCCACCCACCAGAATCCAGGGGCACCCTCCACCAGGCCCCCACACATGTCTCCCACCACCCCCACCCCCCGGCAGTCAGGGGCACCCTCCACCAGGCCCCCACTTATGTCCCCCTGCACCCCCACCCACCAGCATCCAAGGACACCCTCCACCAGGCCCCCACACATGTCTCCCACCACCCCCAGCAGTCAGGGGCACCCTCCACCAGGCCCCCACACATGTCTCCCTGCACCCCCACCCCCCAGCAGTCAGGGGCAGCCTCCACCAGGCCCCCACTCATGTCCAACTCATGTCCCCTGCACCCTACCCCCCAGCAGTCAGGGGTACCCTCCACCAGGCCCCCACTCATACCCCCCTGCACCCCCACCCCCCAGCATCTAGGGCACCCTCCACCAGGCCCCCACACATGTCTCCCACCACCCCCACCCCCCAGCATCCAGGGGCACCCTCCACCAGGCCCCCACTCATGTCTCCCTGCACCCCCACCCCCCAGCAGTCAGGGGCAGCCTCCACCAGGCCCCCACTCATGTCCACCTCATGTCCCCCTGCACCCCCACCCACCAGCATCCAGGGGCCCCCTCCACCTGGCCCCCACTCATGTCCCCCTGCACCCCAACCCACCAGCATTCAGGGGAACCCTCCACCAGGCCCCCACACATGACTCCCACCACCCCCACCCCGCAGCAGTCAGGGGCACCCTCCACCAGGCCCCCACTCATGTCCCCCTGCACACCCACCCACCAGCATCCAGAGGCACCCTCCACCAGGCCCCCACACATGTCTCCCTGCACCCCAACCCCCCAGCAGTCAGGGGCAGCCTCCACCAGGCCCCCACTCATGTCCAACTCATGTCTCCCTGCACCCCCACCCACCAGCATCCAGGGGCATCCTCTACCAGGCCCCCACTCATGTCCCCTGCACCCCCACCCACCAGCATCCAGGGCCACCCTCCACCAGGCCCCCACACATGTCTCCCACCACCCCCACCCCCCAGCAGTCAAGGGCACCCTCCACCAGGCCCCCCTCATGTCCCCCTGCACCCCCACCCACCAGTATCCAGGGGCAGCCTCCACCAGACCCCCACACATGTCTCCCACCACCCCCACCCCCCAGCAGTCAGGGGCAGCCTCCACCAGGCCCCCACTCATGTCCAACTCATGTCCCCCTGCACCACCCCACCAGCATCCAGGGGCACCCTCCACCAGGCCCCCACACATGTCTCCCACCACCCCCACCCCCCAGCAGTCAGGGGCACCCTCCACCAGGCCAACACACATGTCTCCCACCACCCCCACCCCCCCGCAGTCAGGGGCACCCTCCACCAGGACCCCACTCATGTCCCCCTGCACCCACATCCACCAGCAGTCAGGGGCAGCCTCCACCATGCCCCCACTCATGTCCCCCAGCCAACACGTCATCACAATCCAGATCCCAGGCTCCTATGCCCACCCTAATCCCACCCCACGCCACCCCAGTCCAAACACCCAACCAAGCTTTACATTCATTCAAAATGGAAATACCCATTACATGATAGATAACAAATAAGCAGTATGCGCATGAGTACAAGTCCGCCAGACCCACACAATGGCAACACATGACTGTGAAAACCCACATTCTGACAAGCATGAAACCAATGAGAGAAGTCCACACATTGAAGTAAGAAACAAAAATGTATTACAGTGTAAATGAAGTGAATGAAATATAAACAAACAATAATGGCAATAATGGCAACAAAAATCAAAAAGCAGCATGTCCACAAAAATAATAAATAACGAAAATGGGACTCCAAAATAACCGTAAAGAAATTGTGTCCAAAATCACTGTCCAACAAAGCAAATCCAAAGGGAAAGTAAAGTGAAAATCCATTGCTCCATGGTGAAAAAAATAATAAAAGATGAAGGCCACAAATCCACTGTCAAACTATGTACAAAGAGCAAATCCAGGGTCCATGATCCCAATGATGTAAATGAAACCTACAATAAAACCTAGCTAACTAATAACTATATACAAAAAAGTGGGGCATAGTCCAAGCGCCTGAAATTAAAAAAAAGAAATAAAACCTAACAATAATTTACTATGTACAAAGGCGGCGGGCTAGTCCAGCGGCTCACTCCGTGGTGTCCCAGGCCAGGGCATCATCGAACTCCTGTTCGATGTCCCGGAGGCGGTCCTGTTCCATGGCCCTGAGGGTCCGCAGGGATGCCGACATGTCCTCCTCCAACTCCCTGCGGATTCCCTCGAGGCACTCGGCCCGCCTCAGGGCCCTCCGCATGGAGTTCTCCGCCCTGACCATCGTGAGCCGCCCCTCTTCCACCCGCCGCCGCTCCGCACTTATCTGCTGGCCCAACCGCTGCCACACGGAAGACACTTCCCGTCCTGGGTCCTCCTGCCCTCCGGCCGATGCCTGCCCCTCCGATGTAGATTGCCCCGAGCCATGATGCCTCCCACGTTGACACCGCTGCTGCCTCTGACGCAACTGCCTCTGCCAGCACGACGGCATCCAGGCTGATGGAATCCACCGACGCCGTTGTGCACGTTCCCTGCCCAATGATGCCGGCACATCCTCCATCTGCTGGGGTCCAGTTGCTGTGGTGTCCACCCCTGCTGGACCTCCAACTCCCAACTGTGGCAGGGATGGGATCCCCACCAAGCCGGCTGCGTTGGTCAGGGCAGGTCCACAGGGGGCCCTGGTGGCATCTGGGCCGGAAGACGGCATGGAGAACGACTGGCGTATAGTCTCCACAGAGGAGGAGAGGGCCGCCAGATTGGTCGACACATGTATGAAACCCCCGACCATGGCCGATCCCAACTGGGCCACGTTGGCACGGTGCTCTTTGTGATGACGTGCAATCTCCTACCAATCAGGACCTTCTCCATACGGCCACGGGTTCCCTCGTCCGCAGGTGGAGGTCGAGTCAGATGACATGGACATCCCCCCTACCTGCGGACGGGCCTGGGATGAGGCATCCCTGCTGGTGCATGGTGGTGCAGTCACAGTGTCAGGGACAGTAACATGCACAGGCCCCTCCACGGCGACCTGTGCTGCCTCCTGCCCCTGCCCCTGCCCCTGGACTGCACCACTTGCACCAGCAGGGATGCCCCCACCAGGCCCCATGTGCGCCTCAGTAGTGGCCTCCTCCTCTGTGGAAACCACCAACCTGGATGGCTCCACACCGTCTTCCGCCGTTGCAAGCCCCTGTGGGGGCTCACCCACCCCTTCCGCTGCAGCCGTGGGGGCAACCCCGCCGCTTTTCTCCACAGCGCCGTCTCCGCCCTCTTCTTCACTTGCCGCTGTGTAGAGGGAGACATAGAACACAAGCATCAGGGTACTGTACAATGGTCCCCTAGACAGGAAGCAATAGCAGATGAGTGGCACTGTCAAAGATCACTTCCATCATGTCCCTCCACAACACATGGGTCAGTGCAGGCAAAACACACACAGTAACAGGCATGGCACATGCTATGGACATTTGCATACATGTCCAAGGGACTCTCCAAACATACAATGTTGTTATGGAACTCACATGCATCATGGGTCATGCCTATCACATGCACACACATCAACGTAATTTCATCCATCTGGCCTTGTACACCCCAGACACAGTGGATACAAGGATAAGTAGGCAGCATCTGTGAATCTGTACATTGTCACAGACATGTGTCATGCATCCATGGCATTCACAAGTAACAGACACGCAGGTCAGACACACAGACATGGTACCATACATGTACATGGCATCAGCACCCATCCCTCACCCCCACCCATGTCCAGGAACAGAGACAGGCATGCTCTCATGTGTCCAATCTGCATAGGGCTCCCCATGATGCATTTAAACACATGCAGCAACGGTGTGGTTCACACATTACTGGTCTCACATGCATGACCATGATGTCCCTGCACACATACATGCGTACATGGCCTATGTCACACATACAGGCAAGTATCAGACAACCAGCACACTGCACATGCCCTGTCTCACACAGCAATGCTTGCCCACTTACTGCTCAACTCCAGACGGGTCTGCCTCGCAAGGATCTGGGTGTGGAGTGCTCGGTCTACACGTTCCAGGACACTCACCTGGATGGTACTCATGCGGCCCCGGCCCCCCTCCACAAGGTGCCGTGCCTTCAAGAGGGTCCTGGACCTCAAGTCCTCCCAGCGCTTCTTGACTTTCTGGATGTTGCGGGCTGCCACCCCCTCCGCGTTGATGGCAACCACCAAGTCGTCCCAGATCCTGTTCCGTCCTTCCTTGTTGGCGCGTGACGATCCGAAGAGGGCATCATACTGCCCCAGGACTTGCTCCACCAGGAAACCAACTTCGGTGGCAGTGAAGCTGGTGCCCCTCTGCCTCTCTGGCCAGGGGTTGCTACTGGTGCCAGATGTTGCAGTGCCTGACATGGCAACCCCAGAGGCAGGAGTGGGTGGGCAACTGGGTCCTTGGGCTGGGCTGTGGAGCGATGGTATAGCAGTCGGGAGTCTTCTGTTCCAGCAGGGGTGGACACAGCAACTGGACCCCTGCAGATGGCAGATGTGCAGGCACAAAATGGCAGGGCACGGTGGCAGCATGCAGCAGCAGATGGCTCGTGGGATACTGCTCGGGCTCTGGGGGGCAGTAATTCTGCCTTCTGGGCAGGAGCGTTTTCTTCCGTGTGCTTACGCGTGGCCAGCTTGATACAGAGTGAATTGGCACGTGAAAATCCTGCACGTCAACGTGAAATTCGAGGAAAGGGCCTTAGCGCGTAAGCGCGTCAGCACGCATACGCGATTCCATTGGACCAAAGGCCCTCAGCGCGTAAGCGCGTCTGTGACGTGACGCGCATGGGTGTTTCCCTCATAGCACGTGATTACAGAGCAGACGTGGAAACACTGCACGTCAGAGAATCATTGCGTGTAATTGGATGAAAGTGAGCGTACATGCAATTGGCCTGGGTACGTGTATTGCAGGGGTTTGCGGGAATTCTCACACGCGATTTGCTTGGGTACGTGTATTACAGGGGTATGCGGGAATTCTCACACGCGATTTGCTTGGGTATGTGTATTACAGGGGTGTGCAGGAATTCTCACACGCGATTTGCTTGGGTATGTGTATTACAGGGGTGCGCGGGAATTCTCACACGCAATTTGCTTGGGTACGTGTATTACAGGGGTACGCGGGAAGTTTTACACGCTCGCCAACAACACGTATCCATGACATTGAACCGGGCTAAGGCATGCGCACAAAAAAACGTGCTAATACGGAAACACGTACGCCAGCAGGAAGCAGGCGTACGTCGACCCGCGCAGCATAAAAGTGCGCGCAAACAACAAACAAGCTCAGACGCCAGGATGAATATACTGTTCCTAGCAGCAGTGGCCGTGGGTTACCAAAGGAGGAGGAGGAGGATAGTGAGGGCCCGAATTTTCACACCCAGAACCAGCCTTTTTGGGACGCCTGATGACCAGGTGTATGGGAGGTACAGGTTTCCACCTCACATAATACTCGACCTGGTGAGTGAGTGGGAGGATGACCTCACATCACCCACCCTGTGCTCCCAAGCACTCAGCCCCCTGGAGAAGGTCCTTAATGTACTGCACTTCTTGGCCACTGGATCATTTCAGCGGACAAGTGCCATAGTGGGTGGGGTGTCACAGGCCACGCAGTCACGCTGCCTACACCAGGTCTTGAACATCATCACTGCACGCCCATCAGTCCGCAGGCACATATACCTTCCCAGGACACCTGCAGAAAGGCAGGCTGTCGCCATGGATTTCTACGGTGTGGCACAATTCCCCAAAGTGCTAGGTGCCATTGACTGCACCCATGTGGCACTACGTCCCCCCAGGGCATCTGAGCACATCTATAGGAACTGCAAGCACTGGCATTCCATCGATGTGCAGGTAGTATGTAATGCCAAGGGAATCATCACCTCAGTATATGCCAACTATCCAGGGTCCACCCACGACAGCTTCATTTACCGAATGTCTACCCTAAGCCGGGACCTAGAAGCTGGGCGGCATGGCGATACATGGCTGCTTGGTGAGTATTAATGCCACAGCACATGCATGCATGTCAGATGCAGAGTCATGTTACTACCCCACTAATGATACCCATCACCTCCTCACCAGGGGACAGTGGCTACCCTCTGAGCACCCACATGATGACGCCAATTCGGAATCCCATCACGCCTCCTGAGGTAAGATACAACACAGCCCATATTGCAACCCGGGGCATAGTGGAGCGCACATTCGGAGTGCTCAAGTCACGCTTTTGCTCCCTTGACCGTTCTGGCGGGCAGCTGTTATATGCACCCCCAGTAGTGTGCAGGATCATAGTGGCAGCATGTGTCCTGCACAATGTTGCAACACGCTGGGACCTGGCTGTGGACATGGTGGTGCCCCCACATCCCCAACCACATGCACGCCCGCTGCGCATGGGAGGGGAAAGGGCACGTGGTGAGGCAGCCCATATGCAGCTGGTGGCTAATTACTTCACATAGAAATCACACACCTGTGGAGTGCACACAGCCCTGGCACATACCATCTGATAATCAATGATGACTCGACCTGACAATTATGACGAACAAAGGGACAGTCAACTGTCAGAACCATAGCAGCCTGAGATTGTTCATGTGGAAGTGTCACAATGTGTGCATCCCTACCTACACAAACTCCACCAATGCAGTGTCATCAAAAGACACACTTCCATGCAGCAGAAATGAATACCCACTTGCAAAATACTACATGAGAACAGTGCCATGTCACCCAACCCCTCCCCGGCATGGCCACACAACACACCATGGCATGTCATGCAATGTGAGAACAAACAAATTAATCCCCACAACATGCCCCAAGTGTCACCAACTACAGTGTCCCTAATGGAAACTGGCCACACATGAAATGTTCACAGTAATGCAGGACCTACAACACACATTACCAAATACTTACCAAGAATATCAATCACCTACACAACCTCCAACCTACCTTAAACATGACAGTACAGACTTAAAAAATTGGTAGCCTCACTATCTGATAATGCCAGCACTTCGAACACTTCCAAGTATACACTGTTAGTGCCACGCAAAAGTGTAGATGCACTGCTTACAACATGGTCTCCAGTCCCAAAGTAGACCGCCTTGTGAAGACATGAGAAATGGACCTGCAAATTAGGAGGATGAGGTATGCAGAGGCACATATCAATACAGCATGCAGTGTACAATACAACAACAATATGCACTAGGAATGTATACACAGTATTGACTACAGAATGCCCAGACATCAAATGGGAGTCCAACGTCACCGTGTACGTCAATGTCACTTGGGCACACCCTTTGCAAGCCCATGGAAACGGGAAGCAGGAGGGGTGTGTGTCACACAAACCCAAGCAACTGACCCAAATTCATGACAAGCCTGCATGTGCCCAGCCACAATACAGCGTATGCCCACGGGAGCCACACAAGGCAACACACTGTCCAAAAAATCAAAAGTTTAAATAAATAAATACATTTAAAAAAAATCAAAAATGGCCATTAATGGGCCCGGGGGGGTGGGGGAGGCCACCCAGGAGGTCCGAGTACAGGGTGCACACCAAAACCCACCTGTGTGGATCTTGCGAAAAAAAAAAACACCTCCATGGGCTCATGGCCTGGACGGCTACCCTATTGTGGGAGAATCGCTGCTGTCGCTCTCCTCACCCTCTGCAGCTGCCTCAGGAGGTGGTGGCACTATGGGAGGCACCCCATGCAAAGCCCTAGTCTGGTCCTCCATGGCAGCAAGCATGCGGGTCTGGAAGGTCTGGTTCTGGAGGATAATCGTGCAGAGGTCCCCATGCAATAACTCACGGGATGACCGGACCTCCTCACGAGTTGCCTGCATCTCAGCTGAGAGCGTACGTGTGAGACGCTCCAGCTGCTGTTCTGTCCTTGTGTTTGTTGAAGCCACAATCTCAACAAGGGTCGTCCTGAGGTGACGGAGTTCCACCCTCAGGGCTTCCCTGTGGCCCTGGGACTCTATGGAAATGGCTTCCCACAGAGTCGCCAGTGCCGCCCACCTGTCCCTGTCGGACGCCAACATGTCCTCCCTGTGTGACTGGCAGATGGAGTCTGTTGCCTGCTGTAGTCGCTCCATCAGCCTTTCGGGGGGGGGGCAATGGAAGTGGCCACCCTATCCATGGCCTGAGCCATCATCTCTGATGATGCTGCCTGTTGGGTTGCCATACCGTATATGGATAGCTCCCATGCGGTATTGCCAGGTGGCGTACGCCCACCATGTTGGCGGGCACCACACCTGTCTGGGGCAAGGCAAACTGCCCCTTGCTGTGCCGGCACTGCCTGAGGCTGCAGGACTGCATTCCCCCTCTGATCTGCTCGCCCAGAAACAGGATCAGATGTTGCAGAGTGTGATCCTGCATCCGTAACCACCAAAGGCGTACATGCCAACACTGACATTCCCATTGAGGGTTCTAACCCTGGTGCAGGTGGGTCGGACAGAACAGAATCCCTCCCAGGAACACTCACCTGTGACGGCACATAGGTCTCATCATCCGAATCGACACCTGAATACAGCTCGGGGAGGTGCACCCAGAGACACCCCTTGAGAGCACGATCTGCAGCAGTTGTGGGTTCTCACCCACCACCACACCACGTCCCTCACTGGTGGTTGGTCGGCACTGAGACCCCTCCTGGGTCTGCACCATCTTCACAACCCCAGTAGTATCAAGTGCGTCATCCCCTGCAAAGACATAAAAGAAAAGAAATGGAAACAGGCATTAGCACTATGGCACACAATTAGGGCTGAGAAGCTACAGAAACAGAACTTGATTGACACATGTCCCACATGACTAAAACCCTCCCATGGATGCACCGTCACTGCGTGTGAAGGGGAGGCAGATGGCACACATTGATGACACCAAGATGGAAGATGAACACATTTGCTGCATGCTGCCTAGCAGTGGCATCACACATTGGCCTGTGATTGGCAGGTCAAATACACATGCCATCACACAGATGGCATGTACCCTAGCCATAAAGTGCAGAGGGAGAGGAGGGCACCAATTGTTCATTCAGTCTAGTTTGCTCATGAAATTTATTTTTTCATTGAAATGGTTCAAATGTTTAACATGGAGCTGCCAGTCCAAAATGGTCCTATAGCACAGGGACATGTCTAAACAAATCATATCCAGGAAACAAAGTCAGTCCACTGTACCATAGTCATGTCAGACATATGACAACAGGACTTAGAAATGCCTAGTAAAAGTGGTGGTATGCAAACAATCTGCCTGAATAAACAGAGAAAAATAAGCAACAATATTGTGGCAAGATGTCACTTCAAGGGCAACTGGCGTGGTTTTGGGCTAGATGTCTAATGTTGGCAGAAGGGATACTGCTATACCCAAATGCTGGTGCGCAGAATGTATTGGATGAGGCACATGGGTGACCCAAACCACTCAGGCACACACACCCTCACCTGGCACCCAAACAGAAGCCCTCACACACACACCATGCACATGGATGACAGACACATGCATGTGCACTCACCGGACAATGCCTCGTAATCTGCCAGTTCTCCCACGCCTTGGATCTGTTCCTCCATGACGTAGGTCCCAGCAACATGCTCATGTGGAGTGAGTTCTATGTCCTCTGCTGGAGACCCACCTCCAGTCACTAGAGTAGCGGCATGACTTGAGGCCAGCTTATTCTTTGCCCTGCGCTTCAGGTCATTCCAGCGCTTGTAGCATTCAGTAGCTGTGCGCCTCACGATTCCAAGGGCACTTATGATGTCAGTGATGGTCTGCCAGTGTGCCAGACGTTGTGCAGGTGTGGTCTTGGATCCTGGAACAATCACCATTTCGCGGTCATGTGCGGACACATACTCTACAAGTGCATTCAGTTTGGCCTCATTGAAGCTGGGCTTCCTTGATGGGCAGGACTGTGTAGCCGTGTCTGGGGCATCAGCCTCTACTGGACGAGCACTCTTCCTCTTCCACTTGGAAGGTGGTTGGGATCCTGAGTGTCCTATGCTGCTCTGGACACTAGGGGCAGGAGCCCCGGTGGACTATGTACTAGGAGTGTGGGATTGCACACTCAGCATGGGAGTTGGTGCAGGCATTAGCTCAAGTGTGATGGTGTCAGGGGGATTGTCAACAGGATGGACTAGGACTGACACTGTCCTGGCTGGGTGTGTGAGAGGTGGGGTGGATGGAGCCACAGCTGCCCCTGCAGCCTCCCCACCCTGCCTGCGTGGGGCAGCAGATGACCTAGCTGCCCCTGATCCATGTGGCCTGATGACACCAACGTGCACCGGCGCACGTGGCCTAGACCTGCTGACCTGGAAGTCAGTCATAGAGTCACCCTGTGCCAGGTCTGGTTCCACAGTGGGCGGGCCCAACAAGGGCTGAGCATGGATGGTGTCAGCCACGTTACCCTCAACCAGGGGGGGGCATGGGTGTCCCTGATTGGTCCTCCACACATGGGGGCTAGGGGCACCCTGCAAGTCACGGCCACGTCCCCTACCAGATCCACCACAGCCACCACTTGGGGCTCTGCCACCTTTGCCAACCTTACGGCTTGTTCGCCTCCCAGCCATGGCACTGATGTTATTGTGCGTATGGGAGTCACTGTGAACTATTATCCTGGGCAATTGGGGGTCAAAGGGGTTGGGTACCAGATGGTAATCGTACCCTAGTGCTCTAGCAAGGCTGTATGTCACCCCTGGGGAAAGATTACGGGTCACGCAACGCACAGGCACCCCATTAAAGGGAAGTAAGGTGCATGCAAACCCTCCTAGACCACGTGTGTGGAAAAATAAACCTGCACTACGCTGTGGCACCCAGAAACACAAGAATGAATGGAGGCGTGTCACACGCAGCCTAGAATGACCTCTGAAGAGGTATGCGACACACGGGGCAAGCACAGATGTTAAATACGTGCGCGACTCACCGTCTGCCTGGAAAAAAAGCGTGAAAAATATGCGTGTGTGCGTGTTGGCAACACCCCCACCAAAAGAAGAATTGTACGCTGTCTGAGGAGACAGGACAACAGTAGAAGGGAACGCTGTTTGAGGAAACAGGCCCAGGAAAAAGAGGAAAAGAGAAAAAGCTGTCAGAGGTATCAGGGAGTACGAACTTGAAACGCAGTGAAGTAAATTGCATGTGAACCGACAAGAAGTACAGATTTCACCCACTCGCTCTCCACGAAAAGCAAGTACAAGGAAATGGCGTTCTACACGTACCTTTTATACACACGTCACAGATGCGCATACGCAATGAGGCCATTTCCACCAATTACACGCTTTGACACTCGGACGTGTATTTTTTTTTTACACGTGCCATTCTCTACGGCCATGCGCGTGACATCATAGATGCGCCTGGGGGCCTTTGGGCCAATGAATTAACGTACGTGTGCTGACGCGCTTATGCGCTAAGGGCCTTTCCTCGAATTACACGCAGACGTGCTGGATTTTCACGTGCCAAATCACTCCGTATCAAGCTGGCCACATGTAAGCACATGGAAGACCACGCTCCTGCCCAGAAGGCTGAATTACTGCCCCCCAGAGCCCCGAGCATGCTCCCACCTGCCATCTGCTGCTGCCTAACTGCCTGCTGCCCACGTGTCCTGCCATTTGCTGCCTGCACATCAGCCAGGGTTGATGTTGCTGTGACCACCCCTGCTGGAAACGAAGACTCCCGACTGGGATACCATCGCTCCACAGCCCAGCTCCAGGACCCAGTTGCCCACCAACTCCTGCCTCTGGGGTTGCCATGTCGGGCACTGCAACATCTGGCAAAAGTGGCAACCCCCGGCCAGAGAGACAGAGGGGCACCAGCTTCACTGCCACCGAAGTTGGTGTCCTGGTGGAACATGTCCTGGGGCAGTATGATGCCCTCTTTGGAAGGTTGCGCGCTGACAAGGAAGGACGGACTCGGATCTGGACGGACATCATGACTGCCATCAACGCGGAGGGGGTGGCAGTCCGACTATTCCATCATGTGAAGAAGCGCTGGGAGGACTTCAGGTCCAGGACCCACAAGAAGGCCCGGCGCCTCCTGAAAGCAGCAGATGCTAAGGGGCGGCGGGCCACTTGTCGGAAGATCAGATGAGGGTCCTGGAACACATATCCCCAGCGCTCCACGTCCAGGTCCTTGAGAGGCAGACCCGTCTGGAGTCGAACGGTAAGTGTACCTGCATACTGATTGTAAGCTGTGTGTGTGGTGGTGTGGCAGGAGTGTGCAGGTTGCACATGTGGTTTTATGTGGCCAAGTATGGGGGGGGTACAGGGCCGTGAGGCTGACACATGCAAGGGCTCTCATGTGTGACACATGGATGGTGCTTGTGTGTGTAGGCTTGCATGGCAAAGGATGTGTAAGAATGATTGGCAGGTGTGCCATGGATGCTGATCTGAACACTGCGACAGTTGGCGGAGGTGTACACATGCATGCAAGTGTGGTGGTGTGTGTGCATGTGTAGTGCACTCCCTGTGTCACATGTGATGTCTGGCTCACCTTTGCCTGCTCATGCTGTTGTATGTGTATGGATGGTGCTGGCTGTTGCGATTTGGCTGTGGTATAGCTCATGTGTGCAAGTTGAAATGACATGTGTGTTGGGGATTGTGATGGCATGTCTGAGGTTTGCCAATGCCACTCATGTACAACTGTCATGTATTTATGAGTCCATTATACAGTGCACTGATGCCTGTGTTTTATTTCTCCCTGTCTGCAGCGTCAACTGATGAAGAGGGTGGAGAAGGTGCTGTGGAGCACGGCGGCAGGGGTCGCACCACCAGCCGGAGACGCAAGGCCCGGCTCCCCTCCCAGGTTGTGATCTCGTCGGGGAGTGAGGACTCCGGTGCCGCGTCCGAGGCTGCAGCTGCCGAGGGGAGGTCCAGGAGGCGGAGGTTGGAGTTGGACTCCTCGGCAGCAGAAGGGGCAGCTGGGACCCCACAGGGCCCAACGGAGGAAGATGGCACGGAGTCATCCAAGTTGGTGGGGGTTTGGTGGAGGAGGAGGCCGTGCAAGCAAGAGAGGCGGGGTCTAGAGGTGGGGATTCCACTGGTGCTAGTGGTGCAGTGCAGGACCAGGGACAGGAGGCAGCACAGGCCACCGCGGAGGTGCCTGTGTGCAATCCTGTCCCTGCTTCTGTCACTGCATCATCTTGCACCAGCAGGGATGCCTACCTCCAGACTCGTTCTCAGGGAGGGGATTGGTTTACACCAACTGGCCTTCCTCTCCCTGTGGATGTGGCTATCCTGCAACAGGTTGAGCCTGTCCAGGGTGGGGTGGCGTTGCGTCAACGGCCCAGGCAAGCTGACAGGCAGTCTTTCCATGAGGAGACTGCACGTCTTCTCGCATGGCTCATTGACCGCGTTGACCCACTGGGACAGCTCACCATGGCCGGATTCCTCCGATTCCTGGACCTTGTTCCGACCCCCTCCTCAACGGAACCCCCTATGCCCCAGTCATTCTCCATGCCATCTTCCCACCCATGTATCACCTGGGTGCCCTGTGGAGCTGCCTCTGACCGTGCGGCCAGGCTGGTGGACAACAGCTCGCTGCCACAGTCAGGAGTCGGACGTCCAGCAGGGGTGGCCACATCAACAACTGCACCCCAGCTGGAGGAGGATGTGCAGGCACCATCGGACAGGGCACATGGACAGCAGCAGCAGCAGCAGCAGCAGGAGGCTGTAGGTGGGAGCCACGATGGCTAGGGGCCTTCGACATCGGAGGGGCAGGCATCGGCCGGAGGGCAGGAGGACCCAGGATGGGAAGTGTCTTCTGTGTGGCAGCGGTTGGGCCACGCCATAGATGCGGAGCGGCAGCGGGCAGAAGAGGCACGGCTCACGATGGTCAGGGCGGAGAACTCCATGCGGAGGGCCCTGAGGCGGGCTGAGTGCCTCGAGGCAATCCGCAGGGAGTTGGAGGAGAACATGTCGTCGTCCCTGCGGACCCTCGGGCCATGGAACAGGACCGCCTCTGGAACATTGAGCAGGAGTTCGATGATGCCCTGGCCCGCAACATCCAGAAGTGAGCCGTTGGACTAGCCCGCTGCCATTGTATATAGTTAATTAGTGTTAGGTTTTATTTTAATTTTTTAAATTTGGGGTACTTGGACTATGCCCCACTTTTTTGTATATAGTTATTAGTTAGGTGGGTTTTATTGTAGGTTTCATTTACATAGTTGGGATCATGGACCCTGGATTTGCTCTTTGTACATAGTTTGACAGTGGATTTGTGGCCTTCATCTTTTATTATTTTTTCACCATGGAGCAATGGATTTTCACTTTACTTTCCCTTTACTTTCCCTTTGATTTTGCTTTGTTGGACGGTGACTTTGAACACAATTTCATTACGGTTATTTTGGATTCACATTTTCATTATTTATTATTTTGGTGGACATGAAGCATTTTGATTTTTGTTGCCATTATTGTTTCTTTTGATTTCATTCACTTCATTTACACTGTAATACATTTTTGTTTCTTACTTCAATGTGTGGACTTCTCTCATTGGTTTCATGCCTGCCACAATGTGGGTTTTCACAGTCATGTGTTGCCATTGTGTGGGTCTGACAGACTATCATGTAATGGGTATTTCCATTTTGAATGGATGTAAAGCTTGGTTGGGTGTTTGGACTGGGGTGGCGTGGGGTGTGATTTGGGTGGGCATAGGAGCCTGGGATCTGGATTGTGATGACGTGTTGGCTGGGGGACATGAGTGGGGGCATGGTGGAGGCTGCCCCTGGATTCTGGTGGGTGGGGGTGCAGGGGGACATGTTTGGGGGCCTGGTGGAGGTTGCCCCTGGATGCTGGGGGGTGGGGGTGATGGGAGACATGAGTGGGGGCCTGGTGGAGGGTGCCCTGCACTGCTGGGGGGTGGGGGTGCTGGGAGACATGAGTTGGACATGAGTGGGGGCCTGGTGGAGGGTGTCCTGCACTGCTGGGGGGTGGGGGTGCAGGGAGACATGAGTTGGACATGAGTGGGGGCCTGGTGGAGGGTGCCCTGCACTGCTGGGGGGTGGGGGTGTAGGGGAACATGAGTGGGGGCCTGGTGGAGGGTGCCCCTGGATGCTGGGGGGTGGGGGTGCTGGGAGACATGAGTGGGGGCCTGGTGGAGGGTGCCCTGAACTTCTGGGGGGGTGGGGGTGCTTGGAGACATGAGTTGGACTTGAGTGGGGGTCTGGTGGAGGGTGCCCTGCACTGCTGGGGGGTGGGGGTGCTGGGAGACATGAGTGGGGGCCTGGTGGAGGGTGCCCTGCACTGCTGGGGGGTGGGGGTGATGGGAGACATGAGTGGGGGGCCTGGTGGAGGGTGCCCTGCACTGCTGGGGGGTGGGGGTGATGGGAGACATGAGTGGGGGCCTGGTGGAGGGTGCCCTGCACTGCTGGGGGGGGGTGCTGGGAGACATGAGTTGGACATGAGTGGGGGCCTGGTGGAGGGTGCCCTGCACTGCTGGGGGGTGGGGGTGCTGGGAGACATGAGTTGGACATGAGTGGGGTCCTGGTGCAGGGTGCTCCTGGATGCTGGGGGCTGGGGGTGCAGGGGGACATGCGTTGGTGGGCAGTAGTGCAAGGTGACATGTGGGTTGGCTGGAGGGCATGGGCATGGTGGATGGGCTGCCTGCGGGACATGTGCAGGGTAGTCCCCTGTGGTGTGGGCCGCCTGCAGGGGCCGTGGAGGGTGTAGAGGGAACACCTGGGAGGACCCACACATGCAATTCACATGTGGTGCTCCCCGCGCACCCCTGGAATACACGTACCCTGATGGAATCGCGTGTGATACTTCCCGCGCACCCCCGAAATACACGCACCTTGCTGCTTTTGCGTGTGATACTTCCAGCGCACCCCTGGAATACACTTACCCTGATGGAATCGCGTGTGATACTTCCCCCGCAACCCTGAAATGCACGTACCATGCTGTCTTTGCATGTGATACTTCCCGCGCACCCCTGGAATACACGTGCCCTGATGGAATCGCGTGTGTTACTTCCCGCGCACCCCTGATGTACACGTACCCTGCTGCTTTTGCATGTGATACTTCCCGCGCACCCCTTGAATACACATACCCTGCTGCTTTTGCGTGTGATCCTTCCCGTGCACCCCTGGAATACACATACCCTGATGGAATCGCATTTGATACTTCCCACGCACCCCTGAAATGCACGTACCCTGCTGTTTTTGCGTGTGATACTTCCCGCGCACCCCTGAAATGCACCTACCCTGCTGTTTTTGCGTGTGATACTTCCCGCGCACCCCTGAAATACACGTGCCCTGATGGAATCGCGTGTGTTACTTCCCACGCACCCCTGATGTACACCTACCCAGGACAATCGCGTGTGAAACTTCCTAAAAACCACTGAAATACACGTTCCCTGCTTGGCATTTGCTGTTTGGCAGCCCTCTGAACTGGTCCAGGGTTAGCGCAGCCCTTTGCAATGATTTGGGAATTTTGAAGGCTTTTCCTTTCACGAGGGCGTTGTTGGGGGCGTAACTGGCGCTGCTGCAGGGTCGCTGCGCCACTCTGCGCCACGGCTGGTTTCGGAGGCTAAAATCCATGAATACGCTGTGCGATGAAAAGGATTTTTTCGCACGCGGCTGGCGCAGTGTATCGCACAGGGACACTGTGCGCCAGCCGCGTGCGCCATTTGTTTGCGAATTTCTATGAATTACCCTGATAATCAATAACCGATTGTTGTTGGTCACATTGCCAAGTAGGCCTAGCTGGTAAATCACCCTCAATGGCTCCATTAAGCATGACCATCTGTCGGCTATGCATTAAGAGTCCATCTTTGTACTCAGAGTGGTTGATTTTGTTTACTATCATGTAAACTATTTAAATTTAGGTCATCTGCGAGAATAATTGCAGTAACCTCTTTATCCATGGCAATGAGGTCAAAGACAGTAACCATGTTGGTAAAAAAGACTTCATCAATGATGTTCAGATGATTCCAATACAAATTCATCACTGCGATGCAATGATGTTGAAAAGTGATGCTCACCAATTGTATATAACTATTGATGAGAATCCATTCATTCAGGCACAAACCCATTGAGTTTCTCGTGGCCACAAGGAGGCCAGCAGAAGGCTTTTGATTTGGGTCTTTTCGTATTTTGGACTGAATTACTTTGTTCAAATGACTCATAGATAAGAATAAATCCTAAATCAAAGATTGCCGAGCGAGATTGCCAAATCAGATTCTATAGGGCGCCCGATCGTATCCATAATCTTACATGGGATAAATCTGTGTCATGTAAAAATTCCACTTGATCTATATCACTGGTCGATATATCTTCAAGAGCCGGTATATCTGACATAATATTCAGGACTGATGATTGATTCAGGTAATATTTTTCTGAATTATCTGCTTGGCAACTTAGGATCACTGTGTGATAATGTAATTGACTAGAAGAGTGACTTATTTGAGCTTTTTTAATAAGTGGTTCAAAACGGGCATGTTGAACTTTAGGTTGCAGATTTGGAAGAATTTTACATGGCACGTCATGCTTTCTCCCTATGCATGTAACATTCTCTCACCAGAACCTGTTATGAGGGAGCATTGTACAACCTTCTCTATATCTGCCAGTCTTGCTTCCAGAATTTTTACAATTGACTCTGATGTCTGAACGACATTCGGTAACAAATATATGTTTTCATTTTATGTTTCTGCATTTACCTGAACAGACAATTTTTTTGGGGATTCAATAGCTCCTATCAATTCATCAAGCGGCTCATGCGCCATTAATTGACTTTTTGCCAATTGCAAGGGTGCTTTCACTTTGATATTGTGCTTAGCTGTTTGCTTATCCTTAGAAGTGATTGCCTCACTTGCAATGTGCTTTTGTTCTGACTGTCTCGTAAGCTGCCTTATGAATTGTTTTGACCCAGAAGAAGAAACCGCACTAGGCAATATTTTCATGTTCTTAGATTTTTTTTCAATTGTGCGATTGTCTTTTTCTTATCCACTTGTTTAATCGGAACTTTTTAAAATATTCCAAATTCGGTCATTGATTGTGCCTTAAATGTCGCTGGTGCTGAAACTGGGCCATCTCTCCCCATATATTCGATGACAGTCTCAACTACTATCACAGAATCGTCCACAGGTAGTGTTTTGTCAGCCTCATCTAGTGGAGGATGTGACATTATGTCATTTGGCCGGGGAAGGGTTTTAGCCACTGCCTCGTCATGGGACAGCAACAACTCATCTGTTGGTACTTTCTTACTCACCAAGCTCTCTTTGTTATAGTGACTTGTATTTCTTTCCGACAATATCTGTTTGGTATGTCTTTGCTCAGCAAGAATTTGTTTGTATACACTGTTTTTGTTCTAGCGATTCAAAGAATGTATGCATAGTTGTCAAAGCCAAATACATTGAAGTCACTGTAGTGTACAACAAAGCATTTACTACCAAAAGAGCACGGCAGGGATTCATCCCTCTCCATCACTTTTTTTAGGAGAGCATTGTGAAAATACAATAGAGAGGGGCGATGAAATTGCTGAAGCCGTTGCAAACAGAATTGGGGATTGAGAAAGAGGAATGGGCATAGACCCTTCAATCGGTCTTCCTTTACTAGCCTTATTAGCTTCTATATCATCATGTTGGCCCGGGTGATTCAATGGAAATTCAACAATTTCGGTTATTAAACCAGAAATATTAGGTATGTTATGACATATTTCAGCATGAGTAGAGTCCACATGTGGCAAATTGGTGAACATAAATATGTCCTGTTGCCTACGGCTGTGAACAAGTACATTTCCATTTGCCAAATTAGTCATTTGATAGGAGTTGAAGCTCAGAGGGAACGTTTGAATATTATCCAACCTATCAGGCAGGATATTCCATGGAGTTCCATATTGCTCTTTTTCAGTTGTGGGTCTAAAAGAGTCAACATCGTGTGTTGTCCCAGTCAAAGTAGACATAATGGGATCACTTATGTCAATTAACAGCAAACAATTGTTACACCCGCCACTTGAATAGAAGTTGTGGGCAGATCAAGGCTCAACGCTGTGCTATTTTTCACAAGATCAATTGAATAAAAAAGAGCGTATATCTGCAGATGCTGAATACGCTCTTTCCTTCACTTTGGCCGATGAGTCATTTGTAGGAATCAAAGCCTGTTTTGTTTTACACGGGGTACATTTGAGACGCTAAATTCATTTCAGCGTCTCGAGCTTAGACGACATGTTTGATTTTAACGTGTAAAGTTTCACAGTTAGATTTTTACACCTGAAAACCACCAATAATAATTCCAACTAATCTGGCTAACACACTAATTATAAAAATTAACTTAGCTGTTAGCCACAAAACCCACAATTATTAATAATATCAAGGAGAGGAAGGGAGAGTCACCTGCCCATTCTGACCAGCTCTGAACAGCCTCAGAACAGCCCATGCAACAGGGCTTGCACGCAGGCGCGTGCACACGGGCGCAAGCACCAGTTCTTAAGAGGAATTGTGGGTAAGTGGGCCAGAGGTGTTGAACTTAGAAAATGATTTCCAAAAATGTGCCCCACATTTGTTGGAAAACTGCAATTTAACCTTCAAACACACCATGCTGCTTTGAAGTCCAGCGCTTGCCAGAAGCAGGAGAAAACGCCACAGCCCAGCCATAGCCCAGCCTCAGAACAGCCCTTGGAACAGGACTTACACACAGGCTGTTGATTACTGCACTGCCCATGGACCATGCAAGGTGCAAATTACAGGCCTCTGATTTGTTTTTTTCAGTTCTATTTTTTTAACTGTAAAAGGTGGCTCTAAAGGAACTTTTTTCAGTATTTGTGATATTGAAATGTTTTGGCGTTTAAATTTATTTTTCAGGAGAGCAGGGTAAAATGGGGAGGGAAGGAAGGGAAGAGGCACCAACCACTGAGATGGAGGGGCAGGTGAAGGTGGTGGGTAGGCCTTACATTAAATGTGGGGACAGTGTTGATCGTGCTCCTTGCCCGTGGCCTTGAAAGCACTGTGAAACTTTAGATTGGAGTGTTACAGTACAAAGATAGTATTGTGACCCTCAACAGCGTTCTGTATGACCTGTGAGGTGGATGCCGTGATTCTCTACCCCACAGGAGTAGCCTGTGTGGTGGCAGGAGCAGTCGAAGATGATTGGGTAGAGGCCCTCAACCTGCTTCTCCCTGAGAAAGGATTATCCTTTCTCAGAGCACCCGAGTATTTGTATCTGGTTTGGCAGTGCATGGAGGTGGTCCCATAGGAGTACAAGCAAGGTTTTCCATGACTGAGTATGACCCTGCACTGCATCTCACCTTCACTGCCTGAGCCTTTGGTACACCCCCAAAGGTGACAAAAAAAGCCACACCCAGGACTCACTCTGTGCTCTGGCGGTAGGCACTTCCTCTACCTCATCTTGCTCTTTCTCTACATCGTCTTCTACATCACCATGCCTGTTCCTCTGTCCAGGCCTTTCAGGTTTTTGTGGCGGTGGTGAATGCCCCTGGGAGGGAGGCATGGACATGATAAATGCCATTTGAGCTGCTTATATAGATTCTGCAAAGCAGGTGTTCTCCTAGTGCTCTCTGCTTTAATGCCCGATTGAGAATGAGGAAAAGTGATGGGCGGATCCCTTCTGAGGAACCGTCCGCAGACTGCATGACTGTCCACTGACTACTAAGTGGAAAATAGGTCTTGGAAAGTTGAACAAAGTTGACAAAATGAACAAATGAACTACGAATCGCTCTAGGAGCTTTGGAAGGGTACACTTCCAACTTGAAACATCCAAGATTGGCTGAAAATGCAGTTTTAAACTGTCTGCGGTGACAGACACTGTTCACAGACACATCATCACATTACATGGGTGCAGACACATGATGATGTCCAGGGACATCTGCGGTGCTGACGGCCATCTGCCGACACCATTGGGCATCATATCATTGGATGCATGCGCATGAATGTCTGCAAACTGGCACGCTGTCCGCAGATTAATAAAACCAAGTGCAGGTAAGATCAAAAAAGCTTTATATAATTCAATATAGGGCATGCAAAGGACTCTGCAAACTCCGAGAGTGCTCTGTCTGACAAGAGCAAAGACAGTTAGAACTACGAATCGCTCTAGGAGCTTTGGAAGGGTACACTTCCAACTTGAAACATCCAAGATTGGCTGAAAATGCAGTTTTAAACTGTCTGCGGTGACAGACACTGTTCACAGACACATCATCACATTACATGGGTGCAGACACATGATGATGTCCAGGGACATCTGCGGTGCTGACGGCCATCTGCCGACACCATTGGGCATCATATCATTGGATGCATGCGCATGAATGTCTGCAAACTGGCACGCTGTCCGCAGATTAATAAAACCAAGTGCAGGTAAGATCAAAAAAGCTTTATATAATTCAATATAGGGCATGCAAAGGACTCTGCAAACTCCGAGAGTGCTCTGTCTGACAAGAGCAAAGACAGTTAGTTATATTACAAATACACGTCATGCATGAGGTAAGCTATAGGGGCCACAGAGTCTCAGGGATTGGGTGGTGATGGCTAGGTGGTATACATTGTATACAGTTGCTTCTCCAGGATTTGCGATGTTGGTGCTGCGCCACGTGGGGCGGGAGGTCAGCTGGGCTCATCGGCATGCAGCGATGGGCTGGACATGCCTTGTAACTACGATTAATAGCTAAACTAACATTTGTCCTTTCAGCCACACATTCCCACCCATTCATTACACTTCTTGTGTCCTGTTGGGTTGCAACTCTTGTAAGCGCTGACCTTAGATCAATACATGGCCAGGAACATTGATATGTGATCTGGAGTGTCTTAATACATCAGTTTGGGAGGCACCTTAGGTTCAAACAATCAGGTCCCATGGGCGTAGTCAGGGGCATGGGCGGGGGTGCTTGACTAACCATCCTTGGCAATTTCGGTGAGGGATGGTATTATGATCTGTTGGTACACGTGTGGGCGCCCCCCTTTTCTAGGGTCATTAACTCGGGGTTGACGGAGGTACCACTGACCCGTGGGGGGCATCTGACCGGTGCCTGAAAGGCGGTGGGATTTAGGACCAGGTAGCTCGTAAGTCACGGAGACAGGCTGTGGCAGCCTCTGACACAGGGGAGGGTGGCGGATGCTTGAAACGGGTCCAGCAGGGTTGGGAGGGAGGACAAGGCTTTGCTGTTTGAACACCGTCTATCTCGAGAGAGCCTGGGCAGGGGGAGGGGGAAATGGCCTTCCAGCTCCGCCCGTGGCATCTTGCACGAGGCGGTTTTACTGTCGTATGGGTTAGGGGCGACTAACAGCACATGGGGTTCATAAAAGCACTCATATGTATTTGTATTTACATGGGATACTAACTGATCATCATACTTTTTTACATAGCATTTCACATTTACAGTTGACATACGAACATGAGGTAGTGTCAAGCAGGTGTGTGTAAAGAGTGTATTAAGAGAGCAACACAAGTTATTGTTCACCGTTATCAGCTGTCCAGCCTTTGTATATCTCTTCATTACATGTAATATCGGTTGCACAACTTTCTCTTTACCCATTCTCCTTTATATTAGCAGCGAACGTTAGTCAACAAGGCACATATTACATAAATGGTTTCTGCACGTTGCAAGGGCTTTCGGGGTGCGTATGGGTGCAAGGCGCCACGCCGTCTATAGCTGGGGGCTTGGTCCGGGGGTCAGGGCCTGCAGGGTTTGGGCTGATCTCAGTTACATCCTAGTCTTCTTGTTCATAGCTGGGGCAATGATGTACTGCGGAAGGTCAACAGCTACAGTGTTTTATTTTGTTGTTCGCTCGCGTCTGGTGACTCGTGAGAACGAGTCTTCAGCGGATCTGCCATGCAGTGGGAGGTGGGGGAAATGTGGGCCTCTGTGAGCATGGTCAAGTGGGGATCACTCTGCAGCGTTCAGTGTTTCTGCCTTGGGTTAGATATGCACGTTTCTAGCAAGATGGAGATGGCTTAATACAAGATGGCGTCTATTCTCTGTCACATATAGCGCGGTGGTGCAGCCCCACGTGTCTTCCTGCAGCCGCCCTGCCGCCTGGGCCCGGGAGGCCGGGGGGCTGCCGACGAGTCATGGGTCTCAACCAGGGTGGGACATGTAGTGGGAGGGGGGGTACTATTGACCTACCCTTCCCTACATTTCCCCCCTTTTGTTACTTAAGTAATGAATACCTTAGCTCCCCCAGTTGTTTGCTCTCTTTCTCAGCCAACACTGCCTCTTCCCAGGCTGTTGTTCCTTTTATTGGCATCCAGGCTCTGCACACCCCCCAGAGGCTTTCCCCCCTTCTGGCATACTCATCTGGGGTGCAAGTCATATATATACATCCCATATCTCCCTCCAGGTCCACCCATACCTCAGTGTAGCACTCTAGCTCCCGGGGTTCCTTTATCGTGGTATGATATAACCTGTCCACTATATTCCTGTCATAGTATTTGGGCACCATTCTATATTTGGATTATGAAGTCTCTCCAGTTGGTACGTGTGCTTCCTGTTGCGCCCGTGCCCTTCCTCCGGCGTTGGCCATTGTCACCATCATCATTGCTAAATTGGGGACTGCATTTGCGCAGCATAGAAGACCCAACTGGCACACACAAAAAATCAACAATAAAAACACGATGAGCGGCATTAGTAATTTCACTGCGAGCCCCAACCATGAAGGTACCCAGAAAAAAGGTTGTCGAACAACGTGCTTGGGTCAGTGCCACCTTCTATATTCATTTGTTCCCCCAGGTTTAGGACTACGGCGATGACGTGTGATAGTGTCCTGTTATCAGCATCTTCAGAAGGTACAAAAGTGCAACAGTCACTTCCGATTTTTCGGCAAACACCTCCGTCCATCGTTGTCAACAGGTCTAGGACATACCTGTTTTGCATTGTCATCTGTCCCAGTGCCCTTAGTTCCACTTTGATCACGTTCAATCATTCTTCAGTGTCGATGGCCAATTGAATCAGCTCCCACCGTGTGATCTGCAGCCATTTTGCATTTGCTCGGGCCTGAATGCTTGGAATGAGGGAGGCAAAGAAGCTTTCTGCTGAGCTGAATAACCTGTACCTGTCTGGGATCTGTGCCAAGAGTTCTGAGGAGGCCTTTGAGATATAGTTTGATGACGTCCGCTTTCTGGACAGGATTTCATCGGCGGTTCCTTCTGATAGGGCGTACAGTGGTGGCTCTTCAGTAGGTGAGGCGTTGGTTGTAACTTGAGTCGTTTTCCGGCCCCCCTGGCCCAGGTGGCTCTCCGGTATTACCATTAAAGCTGAGTGCAGAGTCGCCAGGGAACACGTGCCCCACCATGATGGTGGGAGGTGCATGTATGCCCGCTTGCCACAGACCCAGTAAGTGTCCATCAGGGCTGCTGTTCTTTTCTTCATGTCTGGGATCATTAGGCTCTTGCTGCAGTTCGTGTTTCTTCCCATGTCGATTTTCCCTTCTCCTAGGAAGCAAAGTTCACTTGAGATTTCTTTCTGTAGTTTCAATGCTTTTTCTATAGCGCTCACCCAGGTCAATTTTGCCACATGTTCTGACCACACCGCGGCACACGTCTTTGCAATCTGAGGAAATAAGGGCTCCAGGCAGCAGTGATGAAGAAACAGTAATTTATTTCATTACAGCGGCCTATGAGAGCGGAGTGCCAACATGGCTCTCTCCCTGCAGTCTCCACTGTCTCTCATCCACATTCTTAGAATACCATTCTTAGAACTTAATGAGCTCACAGTGCAGCTCAATGTTTAACTAGTTTCTGGTAATACATTTTTATGCACTTGTTTTAACTTACACTTACATCATAACACAATCCATTGTAGTTTTTCGGCTGGCAGCCCTCGCAGTGCTTCAGCTTTGCACGTTACCATGTCATCTTTCCATTTGTTTTCTGAAAATAGTGTTCCTTTTATTAATAAAAATGGTTCCTTTAAGCATACCACTCCCTTTGGTCTTGAGTAGCACGTTTTTTCATTCTGCAGCATTTCAAAAGATACCATGTGAAGGTATCTTAATTCTGCACAGAGTGAGATGGAGGAGACACTGGGCGTCTGCAAGAGGCAATTCTTGCGGCATTAAGACTTTAGGTATGCCTGACGCATGGGGGATCAGGGAGCACATGTAGCAACTTTCATTAGTTGTTTGTTTGGCTGTGGAGCTCATGTCTGCATACCATTTATTCGACTGGTGTGGGTGCCTGGGATCCTCTATCGTGTCAAGACCCAGGCCGTAGTATTCGTCATATCTCTTTCTACCTATTTCCCTCTTCTTCCTGTTGTTAAGGAATGTTTTAGCATGTCTGGCTGCGTGCAACAGGGACTCCCTCTCCCCAGCCCCCTCCTTCTCCCATTCCTCATACAGAATAATGAATTTATTAGCCATTTCAATATTTTCCTTCATTCTCTCTGTGGTGTAGTCTTTGTCTCGGGGAGGATTGATTGTCGTTGCGGGCGGGATAGCAGTGGTGCCATATAACCATGATATAACAGATGGGTGTCGATCATTTAGTTCATGTACGCTAAAATTTGTGGTGTGGCTTTGGGGCTTCAAATGGATGGTCGGCTTGTTGTTAGTATCGTTCTGACGTTTTGCCTCGTCTGGATGCGGGCCATACCCCCATACCAGCTGAAAGCCATCCCATATTAAATAGTTACCTTCCTTAAATGGTTCGCTTACATTTTCCATATTAGTTCCATTACCTCCCCCCTCATTTATCTCAATGCAGATAAATGCTATTAGGTAATATGTTGCCAAGCCAAACATGAGTGTAAAAAATATAATAGCACAGACAGTCAACCCACATTTGTATGAATATGTTCGTAAATCAAAAACATTTCTACTCCTAGTGTCCCTATTGCTAAGCGTTGCAGGCTGCCTGTTTGTTGCCAATGTTACTCCTATATGTTGAAACATAGAAAAGGGCGCATTAAGCATACAGTGCAATCATTTTTGCATTTTCCACTTTTCAGTGTTACTTTATAGTGAGAGAGAGATAGAGAGATATAGGGATAGAGAGATATAGAGATAGATATAGAGATAGAGAGATAGAGAGATAGACAAATAGAGAAATATAGGGATAGAGAGATATACAAATAGAGAGATAGAGTGATAGAGAGATAGAGAAATAGAGAGATAGAGACATATAGAGAGAGAGAGAGCAGCGTGAGGAAGGGGAGAGGGTGAGTGAAATCATTGTATACTTATTTACACGCTGTCATAAACATTATTATAATACAGTTGTCACTTTAATTCATTTTGCATGCTCTTGTTTTCGTTTTTTTATTTTTTTTTATTCATGCACATTTACCCCGTCGGGGCCTTCTGCACCTTCTGCTCATCCCACGTTGTCATATGCTTTTCTGACGTCTGTTAAATGTATCCAATATTTCAGGCCCTTCACTTTCACCGCTGTGGGTGTGAAAAATACCACCTCGTATGGGCCATGAAATCTTGGAGCATTCTACCTACTCACAAAGCTCCTGACGTATATCATCTCCCCTGGTACCAGCTGACCTGTTGGGCTTTCTTTCTCTGGAGTGTGCGTTTCATTTTCCCCATCATTTATGAATGGTGGTGCAAGTTGTCTCGCTATCATTCGTGCTGCCTTAGTAAGTTTAGTCAGGTAGTCATTAAATTCTTCTCCCAGTACAGTTGCACTTCTCTGTGCATCTGAATGTCTACGGAGGGGTGAGTGTGCTGTGTCCATTCGTCTCCCTGTCACGATCTCGTGGGGCAACAAATGGTGGTCCTTGCGTGGTTTATTCCTCAGCTCAAAAAGGGCCAAGGGGAGACAGTGTACCCAATTTTTCTTAAGGGTGAAACATAGTTTTGACAGCCTTCCTTTTAGTAATCCGTTGATCTTTTCTACCAATTCAGTTACTTTGCGGGTGATAAATCGAGCATAATTTATGCTTTATCCCTAGCAATGATGTCACTTCTTTAAAGAGATTGTTCACAAAATGTGTGCCGTTGCCAGATCGAATTACATTGCAAATTCCCCAGCGGGGGAATACTTCCTGCATGAGAAACTTTGCTGTGCACTTCGCATCTGGGCGGGCACAGGGACCTGCCTCTACGCAGTGTGAAAAGGGGCAAACTACCACTATCATGTACATCACTCCGTTGCATCTCTCACCCATATCTGCAAAGTCGGCTTGGGTATGATTCCTCTCAGTGTTCTGAAAGTCATGCCAGTGTTGTATATTTGACACGTTGTGCATTCCATTGTTAGCTTGGAGAGTTGTTCCTGCAATCCTGGAATAAACCAGTTTTCTTGTATCTCTGCTGCGATGTGCTGCCTTGTGTTGTGTGCTGGGAAGTGTAGCTGCTGTAATACTACTTCTAATAGTTTAGTTGGCATCACTACTTTACCTGTGTTGTTTTGCTGCCATAATAAATCAGTTGCCGACTGGCTGCATCCTCTTTTTGCCCACAACTCATTTTCGTCCTCAGGCGCCTCTTCCTGTAGTTCCAATATTTGAGACACTGGCATGGAATTGTACCCGTCCGGGATACTTTCCTCTGCTTCTCTTTGCATTAAATACTCACCTGTGTTTTCTTTCCTCAAATATGATGCCTCCTTGGCAGCTGCATCTGCTGCCGCGTTTCCCAAAGAGGCAAAGTCAGTGTTATTGGTATGGGCCTGGCATTTCACTATTGCTACCATTGTGGGTTCTTTTAATGCTTCTATGAGTTCCCTCAACAAATTTGCATGTTGTATGGGTGAACCATCTGCCCTGTTGAACCCCCTTCTTCCCCATCTTGCAAGCCCTCCGTGTATTGTTGTGGCCATATATGCTGAATCCGTGTAAATCATTACTGCGCATCCTTTTGCTGCTCGTAATGCTTCAATTAATGCTACTAGTTCTGCTGCTTGTGCTGAGAAATGAGCCGGTAGTCGCGGCTGTATTAGGACCTCACACTCACCTTCTTCCATTCGCACAACTTCCACCCCCACGTGTTTTTCTCCACTTTCTGAATTTATGGAAGCTGACCCATCTATGAAAAATACCTAACCTTCTGCCAGTGCGTTCTCGCTTACCACAGTTGTGCCATTGCCCTCGCCCTGATATGTTGCGCAATCATGTGCCTGGATATCCTCAACAGTGCATGGTTCTTAGATGAATCTTGCGGGGTTAAACACCTTGCATTTTACCACATGTATGTTAGCACTTGATAGTATGACCTCATATGTGGTGGCTCTCTGTGTGGTTAATGTGCTTTTTGATCGCTCGAGTATGGCGAACAATGAATGTTCCACATACAGTGTCAGTGAGCATCCCATTACTTTGGTAGCGCTTTTCTCAATTGCGAACGCGGCGGCTGAGAGAGCCTGTTCGCATGCAAAATGTCCTTGCATTACAGCGTCCAGTGTCCCACTGTAGTAGGCCAAATGCATGTGACCTTGTGACATTTTCTGTGTTAGGACTGCGGTCATGAGTGCCCCCTTACAGTGCGAGAATAGGTAGAACTCGCGTTCATAATCTGGGGTCGCGAGTACTGGGGTGCTTAAAATGAGTTCTTTGAGTGATGTGAATGCATCGCATGTCTCTAAATCCCACTGTATTTCTGTTTTTTCCTTTTGTGCTTCCTTGAGTGCCTGGATCAATGGGCGTGTGTATGCAGCATAGTCCAATATCCATGCCTGAAAATAGTTGCACATCCCTAGGAATTTTTGCATGTCTGTCACTGTCTTGGGTCTTCCTACGGCTGAAATAGCTGCTACTCTGTCTGGGATTATTCTTTTGCCATCTTTTGATATCAATTGCCCTAAGTACAGCACTTCACGTTGACAGTATTGTAATTTTTCTTTGTCTACTTTTTACCCCTTTTGCGATAGCAATGTTAAAAGGGCTATGGAGTCTTTTGTACACTCTTCCTCATTTTTGCTGCAAATCAATAAATCGTCCACATACTGTATTATTGTGCTGTCGGCAGTCATGTTCCCAAGATCTTCATGCAATATTCTATTGAATATGCTGGGACTTTCGCAATAACCCTGGGGCAATTTGCAGTGTTCGTACCTCCTCCCCCCTAGGATAAATGCTGTCAGGTATCTGCACTCTTCTGCGAGTGGTATTGAGAAAAATGCTTTTTTTTAAATCCACTACAGTGAAGTGGGATGCGTCTTTTGGTATGCTGCATAGGATGGATGCCGGATTTGGGACCAAAGGGAACTATTTCTGGATGACGTCATTTAGTGGGCGTAAGTCGTGGATCATCCTCCAGGCCCCTCCTTTCGCTTTTTTGGTTGGGTAAATACATGTATTGCACAGGGAGTTCGAGGGTACTATTATCTCCTGTGCGAGTAGAGCATTTATTGTTTCTTTTATACCTTCCTGGCGCTGGTCTGGGTTGCTGTGGCCTCTTCAAGCGTGATGCGCAGAATTCGGACCACCGATTGAACAGGACCCCCAAATCTTACTTGTCTGGCCCGTAGGAATATCCTTCTGCAGATGAGAAAGGGGATTAGCTGTCTGCTGAACAATGTGCTTGCTCCCCCCTTTCCCACTTCGTTCTTCTCTGACTTCCTCCAAAACCCCCGGTTTAAGCTCACCTTATGGTTTGGAAGGATGGACTCTCCATCCTGCTTCTGGTGCAGGGGCGCGCGTTCGTCCAGTTACTTCACTGGTTTTCAGAATGGCGCTGGCAAATCCACTTGACTTTACTGAGCGATACGCCGTAAGTATGAAGATGCAAAAGTTCAAGTTTGAGCCTCCTTTTATGTTGTCTTTTTCTGTCCTTTATTTCAGGTGCAGAACAAAGGTGATGCGTTGAGGGGTTAAATTGCCGGGATAAAATCAGGTAAGTTAGTGATGAGGGTGACCCCTCTAAATGTCTTTATAATTCCCCAGTAATGTCTTTTGTCCTTTCCCCATAGGGGCCGGGGTGCGGTACCTGCGAGAGATGTGGCGCCGACCCGAGATGTGGAATGGTTCACCAAGAATAGCCGGTAAGTAATATGGCTGAATATTCGGCTTTCCTCTTGTGTTCCCTTGCTCACCTTTTGTCTCTTCTTCTCTCCCTTAAGTGCAGTGCAGAGATGTGGCGACCGGCACTGAGAGCCGCGATGGAGCCGGGCGAGTGAAGCGCGGCGCTGCAGCGAGCAACGCAGTGCTTTTAAATGGAAGTCTTCCTTCAGGAATGCTGGCGTGAAGATTCCGGATGCAGGTAAGAAGGTTGAAATAGTTCTTGGTTTTCACATTTCTCTTCTCTTATGCCCTTACAGGTGTTCAAGGTTCGAGGCGGGCGTGGCTGGAGTCCAGGTGCAGGAGCAGAGGCGGTGAGCGTTCAGCTGCTGGGATGCAGAACAACGCAAAGCACGTGTAGGTGTCCGGGCGTGGCTTAAATAGCCTTGGAAGAAGTTCCGGGTGAGTATTCTTCCACAGCCCCACCCAAGTAACAAAATAGTTCCTTCAGAAAAATAGTCCCTCCTAAGCCTCATTTGGCTTGGTTCTTCATGCAGCATGGTCTGCATCAGGTGAGTGTGCAGCATGGTCTGCTTCAGGTAAGTGCACCAAACACTTCCCCTTATGAGCCTGGCGCCTATGGCACCAGGACTGATGTCCAACATGAGCCTGGCGCCAACGGCGCCAGGACAGAGTCCAAAGAGCCCCTATAAAGGGCCGCTGGGCTTTTACCCAGGGGTGTGATGCCTGCTCCCGGGGGTGCTGGGCCTGGCCTGGTGCTCCCGGGGTAGGCATCATGACACTTCCTCTGCTTTCCGGGACAGGGGGTATTGTTTGACCCGGGCAGAATTTCTCCAGGCTTGAGATTGATTTTTACTGTGTGACCCCGTGTAGTAGCCCTACGTAATGGGGACCCGTCGACCACAATTGCCAGGGTACTGACTGCATGTCATCATTAAAGAATGAAGTTGGGGCGCCTACCACTGCCATCAGCTGTATTGGCACCTGTCTTTGCTATATCATTATTTCACAAGGGATGGCTATTTCCATTATTATTTCTCCGTCACTCTCTGAATCTGTGAAAAGCTCCTCATCTGACAGATCTTGGAGTGCAATGTCAGCGTTTATGCACAATACCGTGCGCCACTCGCAGCCGTGCATATCCATTGCAATTACAACTATTCTTTTGGCTGTGATTTGTATGGCATGTATGTCCACTGACATCACTGTTCCAGGCACTATCTCGGGGCAGGCTATTGGGCAAAAGACAAATTCTGCCGGTACTCTCCATTCTAGCTTTTTCAACTCCGGGACCACCCTGGCTAATGTTTTCAGCCCATAAATAAACATATCTGGATCCACGGGTATGCCGTGCACCTCTGGGCACGTTGCTCTTGAATATATCACTAGCAAGGCGTGCATAGAACACATCCCTGGGGTTGAGCACACAATCCCTCCCCTTTCTGTGAACGAGATGGTCATGTTCAACTTACTGAGGAGATCCCTTCCCAGCAGGTTCACGGGTGATTGTTCTTAATACGATAGGGATGCCCTCACTGTTTTTCCCCCTACTGTTACGTCCAAATCTTCAGTGTAAGGAACTTCGACCACCGCCCCAGAGAACCCCTGGTCTCCAATTTACGATTAGATAGCTGAAACCGGCCCTCGCGTATGCACGATTTTTCGGCTCCCGAATCTACCATAAAGATGACTTGTCTGTTTCCTATCTCTGCTCCTATCAATGGTTCCTCGCTTGCATTGAAGGTTGTCGATAGGATTGGACACGCAAGTGCTCTCTGTGGGCTGTCCTATGCTGGATGCCTAGTTGTTCCCCCTTGGCTGAAAACGTTACCTGAAACTACTGCTACTCCTCCATATGGGGCAGGCGCACTGTTAGGTGTCATAGTAAATGGGTTGTTTTGTGTGTATGGTATGTGTTCACTGCTTTGTGGATGTTGTTGAGTGTGGTGTGCTCTTTCCCTATATTGTTCTTGCCCTCTTTCGTCTTGCTGTTCTTGTCCTCCATTCCGGGGTAACCCGTATGGGCTCCCCGGATGGGGATGCCCGTAATACTGATCATCTTGGTAACTTGGGTTAGGCCTACTCCTGCATTCGCGCGATACATGTCCCAGCCTCCCACAATTCCAACAATTTCCTTGCCCCCCTCTGGGTCCTGGTCCCCCATTTCTGCCATTACCTCCATATCCCTGTCCACCTCCTCTTCACCCTCTGTACCCACCTCTTCTGTTGTTGCGGTGTCACGCTTGCCACTGCAGTCCTCTGTACTCCTCCTGTCCATTCCACTGCTTTTGCCCATTGTCTGTCCAGTTTGCAGCCATCCTCCCTTGTATTGTTACTAATCCCCCCTCCTCCTCTTCTGGGTCTCTGTCATGTGGGAGTGCTGCTACAGCTGCTGCAACCTTCACTAATTTCCTTTGTACTAACTTTGCTTCGTCTGCCAGCCTCTTTTGTGCCACCTCCTTTTCTCGTTCCTTAATTCTTTTGCAATGGTGCACTTTTATACTCTGTATCTCTGGCCATCCTTTCGTTTCGATCCCTGCTATTTTGTCAAGCGCTTTTTGTACTTCTTTTGGGAGCCCTCTCTTTATTCTGAAGTAAAACAGCGATGTTGATTGGTCATATGGCGTACCCATTTCCGCTCTCCACATCTCCTGTACCCGGAAAACGCAATCCGTAATTTCTTCCACATCATTCATAGTGCATTGCATTACTGATTGTAAATCTGGCGTGTCTGGGAATGTTTCCCTCAATGCGTCCCAAACGCGCGCGCACCGTATTGAAGGCAGCGCCATCATGTCTGTCACTATCCAACGTTATTCCCGGGAAGCCTGCTTTTGTCCACACCCTGTCTGATTGGTCCCCCACTGCTGACACCAGTAAACTCTTTACATCTCCAATGGCCAGGGGCACCCCTGCAGTGTGTTTCTCAAAGGCATATATCCATTTGCTAGCTCCACCTGATAGCGGGGGCAGCAATTTCAATAAGTTTGCTTTATCCATCTGTGCCCAAGGTATGTAATTCGGTCTCCCCACCCCCGATGTATCAGTGGAAGTTATAGTCGCCCCTTACATCCTCTCCCAATACTCACCTTTCTTCCCTTCTTTTCTACCATAGCTACCTTTCCCGTCCTGTTTCTTAACCTCCCTGTCCATTCTGGCTCCAGTGTCCTCCCTGGTGGTGTTTCCTCTAACTCCACTAAACTTCCACCTGCCGCTATTCCCAATCTCCCAGCTTCCTGCTCATCTTCATCTAGGTCACACCACAGCTCCTCTCTCCCATCACCTTCCACTCCTTCCCCCCTACACTTCCTCCTATATTGTTCGCTTTTAGTTCTACTATCTGCGTGGGCTTCTCTTGTATTCTGAATACTATCTCCCCTTTCTTCCATCCTTCCTCATTTGACTTATCTAAGGGGTGTGACCGGGACAATCGTTCTGACCTTGTTGTGCTTGGCTCACCTTGTTCGCATAGGCTTTGTATCCTTGACAACTCTTCCCTTGCTATTGAGAGTCTGGCGTCTAAATCTTCTGTCAATTTACATTCATTTACCTAGGGGGTACTCACCTGCCCATTTGATTGGGGGCACTCGTATGGCGGTGACGCAGTTGGTCTTGCTGTGGGTGTGGGGGTGCTAGTGGGCACATATGTGGGATCACTGTAACCTTCAGCGGGTGGGGTTTTGTTTAGAAGTGGGTACAATCTAGTCACCTCTATTACTCCCTCTTTTCCCTCGTCCTCCTTGCTACCCTCTGCTCGTGCTGATGGGGTAGCCGTGAGGGCGGGTTGATCAAGTGGGGTGTCTATTTTCTTTGGTGGGGGTATTTCCTCAAATAATCGCCATAGATCTAGTATCTCTCTCCTATTGTGAAATTGTTTCCCCTTGTATTTTAGGAATTTACAGGTGGCTACCATGTCCAGAACGCTTTTATCAAAGGACCCTCCTTGTGGCCAGACCTGGGGGAGACCCTCCCACTTCAGTTCTGTTACCCATTGGTCAAGGTATTTAGTTATTCTTTCTGCATGACCTGGTAAACTCTTACAGATGTGTGCTAGGGGTGTCTCCGCTCCCATGCCTAAGTCGGTGTTACTCAGTTCGTTAGTACTAGTCTGTTCTGTCACTATGTGTGTGTTACTGTGTACATGTGGCTTCAACCCCTTTCACATTATAATAAACACTTTGTTTAATGAAAAGATGCTAGTTTGTCAAATCTTACCAGGCCACACTTACAATGACCGTACCCCCCTAGAAAAGTGCTTAAAAACAGTGCAATTATACAGTATCACATAATTACAGAAGATCACAACCATATAATGTGTATAACACACCGCAGACATTCATCATACCTCAGCATACACATATAGCATTCATCCTCCCTGTCTTGCCCTTCGCCTTCTACGGTGACCCCCTCTATCCCTCACACAACTTCTTCTGTCTATATATATATATATAATTTTTTTCTTTTCTTTTTTTTTAAACCTTGTTTCTGCCCAGAATTTAGAGGAATTTAGAGAAGAGTAAGAAGAAAAGCTAGTTCTAAGGTATTTTTGTTGCCTCTTCACTTAGACACCCTTAGATTATCTTTTCACAGTTTTACTTATTCCCAGCACTAGTCGAGATAGCACTACGCGGCGCCGACTTCTACTCCCTTACAGAGTTAGGTTCCCGTCCTCTTTTCCCTTTTCACTTCTGTGTCCTAATGGCCATATGCAAAGATAGAGAAAGTATTAGAAGTAAGATAGTTCCTCTTATATTCCCCACTCCCTTTTTCGCCTTTCCCCTTGTCCTTCAAAAAACTAAAAAATGTTCCCTTTTAATATCACTCGCACTTAATACTCACGTGCCCGTCTTGATCCGAGACTCTCCAGATTTGGTCCGTCCAAGCAGCGCGGCCTCGCACTCAATGGCCCGACCCTGCTACGGAGAGCTGTACTAAGGGCTTTTTGAAACGGGACCCATACCCTCTCACCCTAACTGCGTGCGCACGTCTCTGCGTACCAGTTGCCGTAGGTGGGCGGCTCTGTTGAGCGGGTGCGCCGTGCGTCTCCACTGCAGCCGGGGTCGTCTCGTGCCAAGGGGACAGTTTAAAATTAACAAAACAAATCACGTCTATGGGGTCACCACTGAATGTAAGTGTCCCCAGAAACGCACCCCCCTTAGTGAGAGGCAATAACGGACACAGCCCAGAAGGGGAATGAGGCCAGGACCAAGTGCGGGTAAGATCAAAAGAGCTTTATATAATTCAATATAGGGCATGCAAAGGACTCTGCAAACTCCGAAAGCGCTCTGTCTGACAATAGCAAAGACAGTTAGTTATGTTACAATTACACGTCATGCATGAGGTAAGCTATAGGGGCCACAGAGTCTCAGGGATTGGGTGGTGATGGCTAGGTGGTATACATTGTATACAGTTGCTTCTCCAGGATTGGCGGATGTTGATGCTGCGCCACGTGGGGCGGGAGGTCAGCTGGGCTCATCGGGATGTAGCTCTAGTTCGGACATGCCTTGAAACCACGATTGATAGCCACACATTCCCACTCATTCATCACACTTCATGTGTCCTTTTGGGTTGCAACTCTTGTAAGCGCTGACCTTAGATCAATACATGGCCAGGAACATTGATATGCGATCTGGAGTGCCTTAATACATCAGTTTGGGAGGCACCTTAGGTTCAAACAATCGGGTCCCATGGGCGTAGTCAGGGGCATGGGCGGGGGTGCTTGACTAAAAATCCTTGGCAATTTCGGTTTGGGATAGTATTATGATCTGTTGGTACACGTGTGGGCGCCCCCCTTTCTAAGGTCATTAACTCGGGGTCGACGGAGGTACCACTGACCCGTGGGTGGCATGTGACCGGTTCCTGAAAGGCGGTGGGATTTAGGACCAGGTAGCTCCTAAGTCACGGAGTCAGGCTGTGGCGGCCTCTGACACAGGGGAGGGTGGTGGATGCTTGAAACGGGTCCAGCAGGGTCGGGAGGGAAGACAAGGCTTTGCTGTTTGAACACCGTCTATCTCTCTCTCTCTCTCTCTCTCTCTCTCGACAGAGAGAGAGAGAGAGAGAGAGAGAGAGAGAGAGAGAGAGAGAGAGAGAGAGAGAGAGAGAGAGAGAGAGAGAACCTGGGCAGGGGGGAGGGGGAAATGGCCTTGCAGCTCAGTGGGGTTTTACTGTCGTATGGGTGAGGGGCGACTAACAACACATGGGGTTCCTAAAAGCACTCATATGTATTTGTATTTACATGGGATACTAACTGATCATAATACTTTTTTACATAGCATTTCACATTTACAGTTGACATACGAACATGAGGTAGTGTCAAGCAGGTGTGTGTAAAGAGTGTATTAAGAGAGCAACACAAGTTATTGTTCACAGTTATCAGCTGTCCAGTCTTTGTATATCTCTTCACTACATGTAATATCGGTTGCACAACTTTCTCTTTACCCATTCTCCTTTATATTAGCAGCGAACGTTAGTCAACAAGGCACATATTACATAAATGGTTTCTGCACATTGCAAGAGCTTTCGGGGTGGGTATGGGTGCAAGGCGCCACGCCGTCTATAGCTGGGGGGCTTGGTACGGGGGTCAGGGCCTGCAGGGTTTGGGCTGATTTCAGTTACATCCTAGTCTTCTCGTTCGTAGCTGAGGCAATGATGTACTGCGGAAGGTCAACAGCTACAGTGTTTTATTTTGTTGTTCGCTTGCGTCTGGTGACTTGCGAGAACGAGTCTTCAGCGGACCTGCCATGCAGTGGGAGGTGGGGGAAGTGTGGGCCTCTGTGAGCGCGGTCAAGTGGGGGTCACTCTGCAGTTATATATGCACGTTTCTAGCAAGATGGAGATGGCTTAATACAAGATGGTGTCTATTCTCTGCCACATAACGTGGTGGTGCAGCCCCACGTGTCGGCCTGCAGCCGCCCTGCCGCCTGGGCCCGGGAGGCCTGGGGGCTGCCGACAAGTCATGGGTCTCAACCAGGGTGGGACATGTAGTGGGAGGGGGGTCCTATTGACCTACCCTTCCCTACACAGACATTCCTATTTTGAGAACAGACTCCCCAGACATTCATATGAACCGCAAACTGTTAATTGGAGTTTTAAAAAAAAACATTGTGACAGTACAATATACAAGATATTTATAGTATAAAACATGCATTTATTTAAAACGGGATGGGGTATCAAAATGGGAAACATAAATGGGAGAATTTGGATTTTCTATACAATGACCATCAGGTGAGAGAGCGAATAAAGTTTCATCGAAGTGTTTTTCATTTTCAGTTTGAGAATTTGATTGGCGTGATTGCTGCAGGGAAGGGTCACAGGTACAAGAAGGACAGTTATAATGAACATTTCTAATAACATGATTGTTAACATAATTTAAAAGTTGCTTAAAGTCATTAATAAGTGTATCCAATTATGCTGAACAGATCATTAGTTCATTTTGTACAGGGGGGATTGGGATAGTCTTTGAGATTGGAGTGATTCTTCATAAATCATTGGTGGTGCAATTTCTCCAAGTAAAGTATGTACTATAAGAAAGGAACTCTACATTTTGGGAGGGGGACTCCCGATGTACACTAATCCAATAGTGAAATCCCTATCTTTTTTCGGGTGTGGGTAATATCAATTAATTATAAAGGTAGATGGATATATCAACAGTTCAATAAGTCAAGCTCCTATTTAGAAAAATACATCAATTTTATTTGGCACATTATATAAAATGACAAACATTACAACTTGATGAATTCATAAATTAATAAAAACTATCATAAAAATAGACTGTGACTGCTTTTTTCTATCAATGGAGCTCTTCTAGATAAGAGTACATTTGTTAAGCAATAAGAGCCAATCTCTAATTCTTATCAGGGTTCATATAATTTACAATCTTTTTTTATCATACATGCTACTATATTTTTTGTTACAGGGTATGGTTATTTATCAAGTTGTAATGTTTGTATTTTTTATATAATATGCTAAATAAAATTGATGTATTTTTCTAAATATGAGATTGATTTATTGAACTGTTGATTTATCCATCTACCTTTATAATTAATTGCTATAATAGAAAGAAAGACATCATTTCAGTGAACTCTGCATAAATTACATAATTTGTTCAAATTATCACTCATTTCTTTTTTGGGGGTGTTTTCTTCTAACCACTAAAGTGTGTTTGCCATTTCTGTGAAAATAAAAACAATAGTGTTTTTTGCTTATAAGAAATGTATATATAATGAATGGTAATAATAGAGAAATAAATACAGTGTACTTACTATTTGGCAATAGGTTGTTTAGGAAAGAGTGTCTGGTGTATGTGTGTCGGTATGAAGAGTTCTACTGAAGTGACAATATGAGGTATACAGTTATGGTTTGTTCTTTGTGCATTCCATTATGTTGTGTGCTACATGAACAAATAATATGTACATTTTCAAATGATGATTGAGTACAAAAAGGTATGTTTGGTGGTAGTACATATAAGTGATGTTGTTTTATGTATATGAGTTGTTGGTTGAAGGGTGCAACATTTTTTTTCTACTGTCCCCTGTGATTCCGGGCTTTTTGAATGATATCAGGTTTCCACAGACATCCACACTGTCCGCAGACTCTAGAGCTCCTACATTGGGGGTGAGTATACTATATGGAACTTGTAGCAAATTAAGGGTGCACTGGTAAAAACCTATGAAATTCTGAGAAAAAATATGTCAAAGGGACGTTATGGTTAAGTTGCACCAATAAAAACCTATGAAATTAAGTGAAGAAATGTTGTTAAAAGGATGTTACGGCTACAAGTAAAACCGAAAACCCCCGGAAGTGTGCAAGTTATGATAAAATAAGCAACCATAACTCATGCCACCATTTCATAGGTTTTTATCAGTGCAACTTAACCATAACATCCCGTTAACAAAGTTTTTTCACTGAATTTCATAGGTTTTAAATAGTGCAACTTAACCATAACATCCCTTTAACAATGTGTTTTCACAGAATATAATATATATTCACTAAAAAAAACGTTGTTAACGGGACGTTATGGTTCGAAGTAAAACCGAAAAACCCTTGAAATTCGCCAGTTATGGTAAGCTAAGCAACCATAACTCAAGCCACCACTGTGCACTGCTATCACTAACACCCAGGACATCAAAGATGACATCAGAAATGTCATTTATGACATCACTGATGACATCACATGTCTGGCTCCCCCTTTTTTCCTTTACTGACATATCTAGGCCACATGGTTTCCTTCAGTAACAGTCAGGAATTAAAAATATAAAAGGTACTATATTTGTAGATTTATCCTTCAAGTATGTTCTTACAGTAATTCCCTTAGGGTCCAGTCAAATCATGTGATATATATGCAAAGGGCAAGTAGCACCTTTGAAACAGAGCAATCATTTCTCTACATAAAGATAATCAGTTAGGTTGTGAACACTTACTGCTACTACCGCTGTTGTTTTTTTCCTTACTTCAATTTTCGCGTATATACTCATATTTGTATGTGATGTTGTCTCTTTGTGTTTTGTCTATAATAATGCCATTATGTAGTAAGTGGTTTTCATTACCCACTTATCACATGTTTCACAGTACCCAAAACTCTAATCAGAAAACAGTTATCATTTCACTGTTCAACATGGCAAGCTTATGAATATTGCACCTCCATCATGTATGCTGCACACAATGCCTATGTTTCTACATGAGTACCTTAGTATACTGCATAGAACTTCATAATAGAATGCTACGTATATCAACACATTCCTTAATGCACTAATTAGCACTTGATATTTATTCCAATGATCCTTGACACTTTTTGGTCAACATTATAATAAGAATACCTTCTACAGAGTTTTCATTCAAAGTAAATGTACATGTGATGTCATCAGTGATGTCATCAATGACATTTCTGATGTCATGATTGATGTCCTGGGTGTTAGTGTTAGCAGTACACAGTGGTGCCGCGAGTTATGGTTGCTTAGCTTACCATAACTGGCGAATTTCAAGGGTTTTTCGGTTTTACTTTGAACCATAACGTCCCTTTAACAAAGTTTTTTTTGTGTGAATTTCATAGGGTTTTAGTAGCGCAACTTAACCATAACGTCCCGTTAACACCATTTTTTTGCTAAAGTTGATCGTTTTGTAGTAATAGCACATAACCATAATGTAAAGTAACATCTGACTTCATTGCACACCTTGCGGAGAATGCCACATGACCATATGCTGGCGCAAAGCACGATGACGTGTCTGAGAATTCGTACACACTTAACAATAAGATGTATGCCTCGTGGACAGTGTGGAAATACATTTTTAATGATGTAGGAACTTCCACCTTCAACATTTTCCTTGCACAGATCGAACACTTATTCGTAGTCAACCATTAACAATGTAGTACACAGTACATACTTTTAGCAAAAGTACTAGTTATCTGAAAATGACATGAGCTAAGGCCATCCCTCCTACGCAAGAAACAGCACCACTGCTGTAATGAAGGAGCATGAGAAACAATGCCCCTACCTTACAAATAACACACACACAACATTTTCCCCCATCCACCTACCCCCCCATATTACTGTTTGGTGCCTCTTTGCTCATTTCCGTCCGCAACTTTCCTTCTTAGCTGTCCTTCCCAAAAAAAAAGCCATCCGTAAACAAAGTAAATGTTCCTTTAAGAACCACCTTTCACAGTTTAAAAATATATATATTTTTTTTAAATCACATACACCCCATCTACTTTATATTTCTCAGTAAAGGACATAGACGTAATAACATTTGCCATTAACAATCTAGATTTTCAAAGCAGTAACGTGTGCCACTGAAAAAGAGGATTTCTTTTCCAAGATGGCCACCATAGAAAGTGAAGGTGGTTGTCCCATACATGGCCCCTCTTCGCTTTCCATTGCAGTCGGCAAAAAGCAAAAAGGAAACGCTGTTAACATATTACCACCAGCACTTTTTTCCTCCCTTTCAAATGTATCGTAATGTCGAAACAACTTTACCACAAAGCCAGTCCCAGGTGGACATGGCCACTGTAATCCTTTCTTTTCTCCCTTCTGGTCATGGCCAGTAGCCACATTGTGCGGATCATGACCCTGACATTCTGCCCACTCCCCATGGCTGCAACCTACCCCTCAGTCAATAAACGTATACCGCTATGTTTTTTAACTACATTACAACACTTGTGTAATACGAAAACACTCCCACATCTCATCACATAACCAACCATAATGATATTGTACACTTTTTTGGATGACGTTCCTCTCCACCGTAGCCAAATGCGCCCATAAGCACCTACGTGCCATGACGCAGAACCTGCAAATGAACACACAGCGACGTACAACGTAGCACGTTACATTTTGAAATAATAAACAGTTTTTTAAAGGAAAACATTAACAATTTTAAAATTTTTAAAGTACTTTAATTTCACAATAAACTATCCGAGACCATAAGACTATTGCCATTTTCAATCAAATAGTAACTTTGTTTGTTTGGCCGTCAACGAAAATGTTAATCGTGAGGCACACGTTGATCTCTTCGCATACACAAAGTATTCGATTTCGATAAAGCAACCACTTCGGTCGCACTAGGATTTCCAATAGGTTGGCATGAACTTTGGCCTACACCACCATAAAAGATGTTATGTTACTCCTAATGGCCACTCCAGCGTATGGACAAATGGTGCCAGGCCGGTCGTCCCACAATACAGTGATGGTTAGGCAGCCGGTCACGAGTATGTGTATCTGGCGTGCAAAAAACCCATCACTTGGCATCTGGAATCCATGGCAATCACTGTACGGCAGAATGTAGCTGTTCGGAAAATGTAACAGAAAATACGGATCAATACCCAACCTTTACCAAACAATTTCATAAAAGACAAAAAGAACGTGGAAACTGATACACAAATTGATGTGGTCATACATCACATTTTAAAGAAATAAAAGCATTGAACATGGGTGAACCTAATGAGAGCCTACAAACGGCGAGAATCTGCACTCTCCATAAGTTTAAAAAAATGACATTTACACAGAAAGATAGTACCTCAGTTACAATGCCCAAATTATTGTTCTGGTAATAAAAAATGTAAACTTGTTCCGGTGTAGAGTTGTCAAAAGTAAACTTACACAATATTTACCATCTCCATTGTCTTCATTAAACCCAGACAGCGATGTACTTGCAGCAAATAATCTTCTTCAACTGATATTACATGTGTCTTACAAACGTTTTGAATACATAACCTTATCAAATGGTATTTTTTCCAAACTTGCACTCCCTGCATTCTTATTGTATTTTCCCTTTCGCTCAAGGTCAAAAAAGAATTGACCCTTATGGGTTCAATCGGATGCGTGGGACTACTGAGCTCGCAACCAAAAAAGCAAAACAAAGTGACCTTCACTCAGAATGAAAATACATTCTGGCTTTGCAACAACATATCTGAATGCATGTATGAAACTGCTACTCCCATACACTTGCAGAACCATTGTTTCCATCAAACAGTGCAGGTGCCTGCCTCAGTTAAGAAGTGCAATGGTGTGTTGTTTTGTATGTGTTAGCGACGATGTCCGCGTACACCAAAACACGAACGAAAGATGGCGGGCGCAGCGACAGAATCTGATGCACTTCACACTTCACATGTACAATCCACGCCACGTGTCCACGAACATGATGCTACAGATTAGCTAATCGGTATCTTGTCCGCAGAGCGAACAGGGAAGTGTGTCCGCGGAGCAGACATGGATATCACAAATTTCTTCAGACATACTTTTTGTTGTTTTAAAGAAAACTACTGGACGGAGTGGCACCACCAAGCTCCTGCTCCTGTCACAAATTTGGTGAAAATCCATCCAGCGGTTTGGGCTGTAGACGTGCGCAAAGTTTTTCCCCCATTCAGTCTATGGGAAAAAAAGATGTTTTGGGACCCCCATATAACTTTTCCCCCCCTGGACCAAACATCACCAAAATTTGCAAAGGAAAATCACAGTGGCCCATAGACTTTTTTTGCAAAGTTTGGTGTGGATTCGCCAGGGGGAGCGGAATTATAAGCCGCCCAAAAAGTGCTCTTCCTATGGAAACAGCAACTTAACCATAACTACACGGCCACTACCGTGGCCATGTAATGTACAATCCACATATGTATACACAACGATTTGTATATATTTTTTTATTATAGGGTGGCGACAGCTACCCTATAGTTAAAGTGAGTCGTAGACACATAGGAACACCTCAGAATTCTATTGTTAATAACCTTTGATTTGAGTAACGGATTTGACCGAAATTTCTGAAAAGTTATTAAAGGTCTGCGGACTCCCCAGACTGTAAAGATTTGTTAAAAACCTAAAGTTATTAAGCATCAAAATATTTTTTTACCAAAAGGGCAGCCTACTTTCCATTCATATTCCCATTGACAAAAAAGGTCAATTTTTGCCAAAGCGCACAGCCCAAACCACTGGACAGATTTAGACCAGGTCTGAAACAACTTGGCCACAAAGTGTTTACTTGAACGCCATGCATGGTTTGGGGTTATTTTGTGCAGTAGGTATTTAAATATTTGATGGAGATTGGGGTGCCCCTTTCCCAACTTCCCCAAAACAAATAAAGATATCTCCCATGGTGCATTGCAGGATTGTGGTTTTCTGAAATGAATCCAATGCCATCTTGTTTTCCTCTTGATGCGAAAAATATTCGCGGCTATAACCGAGGTTATGGGCAAATTAAATGCAGTAAAAAGGTATAGACACGTCACAAAACATAGACATGCCATCAGGGTAGAGGTAGTAGGATGGCTAGAGGGCAATGAGTGAAATTTGGGAGTTGGAGGGCGTGCATGGACCGAGTTTGCAAAACTAAGCTTTCTGTATCCTCGGCTATAGCTGTGAATAGCCGACATCTGAAAGCAAACTGCGTCACAGAAGCAGCATGTGTTTTGGGGTGAAAGGGAGAGGGCAGGAGAGGTGAGGAGGCGATCTGGAGAGTGAGGGGAGCTGACACAGATGAGGGTGGCACTTGGTTATGGCCTTGAGCAGATGGGAAGCATTTCTTTTCAGTCGTTTTCCTGATAATCACGGCTATATCCGAGGCTGCGAAGGACTGCTGATACCGTGGGTAAGAGTAGTTCTGTATTCACGGTTGTATTTTCGTGGGTGTCTGTGTTTCTGTGTTTTATTTATTTTCAAAAGTTATTTGTATAGATATAGTGACGTTGGGGTGAAAAATCTCTGGCCATGTGACCTGGAAGTTGGAAGAGAGTCTTTTTTTTATTTTTGGATTAGTGTTTTCAGACTTTTGAGCATGTGAGACTTTTGGAGAAAAGTAGAAGAAAATAGTATAACAAAATGAAAATAAAAAGGAGTAATTGTAGTCTAGCGTTAGATGTGCTATAGAATGTATTTTAGGTTGTGTATTCTCACTTATGGTATTATAGTGTGTGGCTGTGAAATGTTTGCCTATCTAGATTATTATTATGTATTTTTCTATGATTTAACATATAAATGATGTTATGTCTAATGCCATTATTGATGTAATCAGTTATATACAATGCAATTAATGTTGACACCAGTGATGGCATAAGTGATGTGATCTGTGATGTCATCATTGTGGTCAAAATCTGCGCAACAGGGGGTGCGAGGTTAAGGTGACTAGCTGAATTTCCAGGGTTTTGTTGCATTAAGTTCTCACCTTAACGATCTTGCAACTAAAGTTATTTCCGTGAATATTCATATATATAGCCACGGCTACAGCACCAGCCAATGAGATGTATTTGTAGGTGCAGCTACGGTGAGCAACGACCGGGATGTTTCTATCTGCATCTGCAAGCCAATTCGCTACATTGTAACTCCGGTTACAAGAACAGATTTTGGCAGATTTTAGTCACTCAAACTGCATAAAATAAATGACAATAGACATTGTAATATATTTTGCAGTCTGGGTTTAATTTAATGTATTTTTGTATCTTAATGGGTGGCCTTTAAAAGGGCCATTTTGGGGCAAGGAAAGAGGGGGCTGGAACAGGGAAGGAAAACACATAAGGATGGAACATAAAGGGGATTAAAATAAAAGAAAGATATATATTTGGAGTATATCTTCTTTTTTCTTTGTTCTTATATTTTTCTCTGAAAGGGTGGGGGAATTGGCACATTAAAAAATAAATAAGCATGACAATTAATTTGATGTACCGATATTAACATGTCCCAATCCTTAGTTGTGGCCCCTCTCGCCCCATGGTGCCATAGATCACACATGACTCCCATAACTGAGACATTGGGAACTGGTAAAATTGGGACATGTGGAGTGTACACTGCTGCCAAAGTAGAGGGTTCATTCAGTGTTGATGGCGTCATACTTGTGGAATCAGGTTCTAGAGGTGGTGCAGATTTACATGCACGTAACGCATGAGGCCCATGCATTTTAATTTTGTGGTGTTTGTGCGATTTTCGATGTGTGTCATCCACATCATCCCAATGGGTGTCCAGTCATTTTTTCGAATACAAAAGATTCGAAAGGCAAACTTTCTAATTGTTTTTTTCGAAATACAAAAGTTTCGCATTACAATTTATTTGAAAAAATTTATAACATTTGCCTTTCGAAACTTGGGTAGGGTTAGGGTTGGGGCTTGGGTTAGGTTTGGGGGTGGAAGGGTGGTGTGGGGGTTGAGGGTATGAGGGGGACCCCCCCAATATACACTAAAACCTTAAAACGTTAGATGGAGCTGTCCAGTGCTGAAATTACAGGTCGGGACAGCTCCATGTAATGTTATAAAGTAAAAAAGAAAATGGCATTTTAATGCCAATATACACAAATTCCTTTGAATGTTACATGAAGCTGTCCAGTCCTGTAATTTCAGCACTGGGCAGCTCCATGTAACGTTTCAACCTTACAAACAAAACAGCATTGAAATGCTACTTTTAACATGTAAATGTGCATTTCAATTGAAACCAATCCATGACTATTGTCGACGGATTGGTTTAGAAAGAAAAGCACTTTTGCATGTAAAAAATAGTATGTCGAGACTTTTGTTTTTGAAACTTTTGTTTCAAAACTTTTGTTTTCCGAATCTTTTGATTTGAAACTTTGACCATAAACCATCCCAATGCACTTGCACCAGATGATTGATCATCACAGATGTTCCAAGGCTTTGCAACAGAACATTTGATGGTACACATCTTAAGAGCCTTTTTGCACAATGTGCACTGTACATCCTCTGCCTTTGTATTTGGAGCATTGTTCCTTTACCTTGAAATATCTCCAACTGTCTGCAGGACTTTTTATTCCTCTGGCTTTCTTACTGGGTGGTGATGATACATTTGGGACCCAGATGCCGTTGTAATCACTGTTGCTGCTGTTGTCATGGTTAGACAAGCTGAAATGTCCTACTAGGGAGAAAAATGTAAAACAACAAAAATGACAACACTAAAAAGACAATGCCACAAAAAATTACAAAAAGTAAAACTAAAAATAGCCAAACTAACCAAATGACAAGACAAGGGAAAAGAGTATTAGTTTAAATTGTGGGTAAAGAGGAAGAACAATTAAAAAGTTAAAGTTCCTAAAAGTCTTGCAGTTACTAACAAGCACTAGTAACAATGATCAGTATAAACATATTGTTTTGTGAGTTGGGTCATTATTCACGGCTATGCATTGTCACGCGCCCTGCTTGGTTACCTTCGCAAGTGTGGTTTTTGTCATATGGCGTGGGCCAGGAGTCATGTGCAGGTAGCCAACCACAGAGCATTATATGATTGGCTGGTGCAACAGGCATGAAGATGTGGCTGTGTTGGCGGAGTTCAACATCCTATTGTGTCATTTTGGATGGATGGATTTCAACGCATGGCAAGGATGTACCCTCGTCAATACATTGTGACAAGTGATTTGTCTGTTTGTTGGCATGGCCAGGAGTCAGGTGTAGGCAGGCAACCTCAGCGCATTCTATAATTGGTTGGCACAACAGGCGGAAAGACAGCTAGCTGCATCAACAAAGCCTGATGTCTCATTGGGTCATTTTTTGCATCGGTATAGGACTAGGTGCATCAGTACACTGCAGCATGTGATTGGGTTGTTCATTGACGGGGCTAGGTGGGTGACTGGAGCCCATGTCAAAAGTCAGTGGGTCTTTATTGACGCGCTTTGACTACGTGCAAGGGGTGTCTTCTCGTTGACTCAGGCGAATGGTCAATAATTTAGGTGCGAACAAGTCATTGCGGTTGGGCATACCTGCGCGTACAGAATACATATCCCAGCTGGCTATATTGTGGAACCAGGGTTATATCCCTCTCCCAAGTACCCTTTTTCAAGCAGTACCTTGATTTATCCATTCCTTTTTTACCTTTCTTCTTCCTCTACCTTTTTCCTTTGTCATGTGCTTTGTAGTTTGTCATTTAAGCTTATTTTTTTTAAAAAAGTTTTTTATATTAAGTGGAAGAGTCCTTTATTGCTGTGTATTTTTACAGTTTTTATATTTCCTCCATAGCATTTTAAAATGACTATGGCCAGTACTGATGATGAGGTGGTGTGGGTGGCTTCAACTTCACTGCCGGGGAAGAAACAATGTGCACAAAAAAACATTGCTGACAGTTGTCAATATTTCTTTGTAAAAGACCAACACAGCAAGAAGGAGATTCAGGAAGTCATGTGCACTTTCTGTGGTAAGATTTTGCCGAGGGTACCTTCACGCAAGCCGCTACAAAGATTGGGAACATCAACATGGATTATGGTTTATGGTCTTTCCAACAAAAAATTTCCAATAAAAGGTAAGGTGTAAATGCATCGAAACCCTTAAATCGAATAGGGTTTCTTTACATAAACACTTTCAATTTTTTTGCATGGATATTCGATGGAACATAACGCTACAGGGAACTGTCCAGTGCAAAAATATATACATTTAACACTGGACAGCTCCCTGTTTCTTATGGTATTTATTTTTAATTGGGGGGTCTCCCCCACCCCCAAATCCCCATTCAACCCCCAGGGGTCCTCCCCTTCTAACCTCCATACCAACCCCCATGTTCAAAATGTACCCCTTGACCAGTGCTGAAATCTTTTATCTTTATCTTTATCTTTTATCTTTATATATATTTATAACGCGCCGAAGCTCGCAAGCATCAGGGCGTGACAAGCACACGAAGGGACAAATCACGGGACAACATAGAAAAGAGAGGACAGAGGACTCAAGGGAGTTCATGTTGAATATGTAACGAATTATCTAAAAAGTAACGTTTTCAGCTGCTTCCTAAATAGCGAGTAGCTACTTTCCAATCTTTGCTTTGGTGGGGAAGGCTCTCCCGAATCCAGTAGCTTTGACTCTAGTGTGGCTAACTTTGAGTAGCCCTTTTTTTGCTGATCGAAGACAGCGGCTTGGTTCATACCAAATAAATTCTTTCTTTAGGTATGAAGGAGCCGTGCCAAAAAGACATTGGTGAACAAGTGTCAGAGATTTGAATTTAATACGCTCCTCAATGGCGAGCCAGTGAAGGCCTATTCGGTCATGGGTGATGTGCTCGTGCTTGGACTTCCCGGTAATAGTTCTGACAGCGTTATTCTGGATAATCTGGCATTGTTTAATGCAAGAGATACTTGCACCGAGCATCAGCACATTCCCATAATCGAGTCGGGACAAAATCGTAGCTCTAGCAATGGTGGCGCAATTTGTGACGTTGAGATATGGCCTAATACGGCGTAGTAGTCTCTGGTAGTATTGGCAGTTTTTTTTAAGAAAAGTGACCTGAGCATCTGCTCCTAATGAGGATTGCAGGTATATGCCTAGTGTTTTCACCTTATTTGAGACTGTGATGCTAGAGTCCTTGATAAGAAATGATGAGTAGGCTGGGCCTAGACTAGATAAAGCTTTCGAAGATCCGAATGTCATAAGTTCTGTTTTTGAACTATTCAGGCACATCCAGTGGGCTTTCATCCAGCTTTCTATAGTATCTTTAATGTATTTCAGCGCTGGACAGCTCCATGTAAGTTGTTGTATGTATTGTTTATTGGTGGGAGTCCTCCCCAAACTCCTTTTACCTCAAGGGCACCCCCTAACCCTTTCCCTTGCCATAACCCTAACCCTTGCCCTAACCCTAACACTTTTGCTAACCCTAACCCTAATTCTAACCCTTGCCCTAACCCTAATTCTAACCGTTGCCCTACCCCTGACCCTAACCCTTGTCCTAACCCTAACCCTAACCCTAATACTAACCCTTACCCTTACCCTTAAACTAACCCTAACCCTTGCCTAAAATCCATCAAAATCCATTGAAATTCATTCAATGAACATGCTTTTCGATGGAAAAGCATTTCAATGAATACATTTCGATGGATATGAATTTGTTGGAAGTTAATTCGATGGAAAGACTTGATACCATCAATGTTAATTCAACATCTTGTCAGCTTTCATTGGGAAGAAGTGGATGAATCCTATAGGAAGGCTAATGTGAAACATAGGGTCACCACACATGGAGCAAGATCAACACAGCAGTATTTATCATCTTTACCACAGAGTTCCAATCTGAATACTAGTTATTTTCCAACCGCTTACACCCAACCTCAGTCCATCCTGCCTGGACAATATCTTTCTATCTTTCTGGTGATGGTTAAAATCTGTCACAGCTTGATCGAGGTTGGAGGTGGCACCCTAGACACTTTGGGCAAGTCTATTTCAGAACATATGGCCAATTGCCAATGCTAGCTATATTTTTAAGTGTCCATTTGGTTACCCCATTATTTAGAAAAAAACACAAAATAATGTACAAGATATAAAATGCAAAAAAAAATAAGGTCCATTTTACCTTTTGTTATATTTTTGAATCCTAGTTGTTTTCTCTTTTTTCATTATTCCCCAAAAGTGTCCTTTTCATGGCCAACATTTCAGTTATAAAAATAGACAATAAAAACACATAGGGCCTCATTACACGGACGGCGGTAAGGGTTAACGGTCACCGTTAATGGCAACGGTGACCGTTAACCCTTACCGCCGTACTACGAGGTCCCTTTGCGGGTTGGAGGAATTAACGCCTGCTTCTTGCAGGCGTTAAGTACCAACCCGCTAAGGGACCTCGGAGCTAATTACGGCACCGCAAAATTGCGGTGCCGTAATTAGCGCCTTCCCCATTCCCATAGAGCCCTATGGGGCAGAAATGGGAATGGGGAAGGGCAATGGCGGAAAGGGGATTTACCGCCCCTCCAACCTTGGAATGGGGCGGTAAATCCCCTTTCCGCCAAGGCGGTGCCGGTAATTTACCGGCATGGTCCAGGGTGCTAATAGCACCCTGGATTACCGCCTTCCGTGTAATGAGGCCCATAGTGTATATTTGGATCAAAGACCTTTAATCAATGCTTTCAATACAGTGTGTGTTAAAAAACAATACATATCCTTATATATTTTATTATAGCCACGGTTATTCCCTTTGGTAGCCACCCAGTCATTGCCACATTAAGCCACACATGCATCATTGCTAGCCCCGGCTATAAAACAGTTCAAACGTATATATATGTGGGCAGTAGTCTTGTAAAAATGTATTTTAAAATATACTGCATGTAGTCTTTGCACACACTTACTGAAACACTCGAAAAACATTAAATTCATCAACAGTACATATAAATGTAAACACTTTAAAAGGTTAAGTAAATATGTAAATGATGGTTTTTAAGATCAGGTTGATTTACATTACAACAATAACGGCATTAAGCATGGCCTTCTGGCATAGTCAGTGTGCATGGCCAAATATATTAATGGGCACTTATCATGGCCTTCGGTCATGGGAACGAGCCATTGCCTTCAACCATGTGCACTCCTGTTTTAAAATACTAAATGGCTACAGAGCACAGACTTTGGCCTTCACCAGTGTCTACAGCCTTCAGTTCTGGCCACTGTATATTATATAAACTAACCAACTACTAGCCTTGGCCTTTAGCACAGTACTGGCCAGTAGCCACATCCTTTGATATGCCCACTATATATCCCAACATATAAATGAGATAGTAGACATGGGCCCTCAATACAGCCCAGGCGTTAAGGGGTTAATGGCGCCGTAAAAGGTGGCGGCGCCGTTAAACCCTTAACGCATGATTACGAGGTCCCTTTGCGGGTGGCACTTTAATGCCTGCTTTTAGCAGGCGTTAAAAAACCAACCCGCAAAGGGACCTAGGAGCTAATTTACGGCACCGTAATTTACAGTGCCGTAATTAGCGCCTTCCCCAGTCCCATTGAGCCCTATGGGGCAAAAATGGGAATGGGGAAGGGCCATGGCGACATGGGGAATTACCGCCCCACCAACCTCGGAATGGGGCGGTAATTCCCCATTTCGCCATGGCAGAGTCGGTAGGTTACCGGCATGGACCATGGTGCTACTAGCACCATGGTCCAACGCCTGGGTCATAATGAGGGCCATGGCCTTTGACAATGAGCAGTTTGCAAATCTTTTGTCATTGTCCACTGCACATTTTAATGCCCACTGTGTATTATACAACACTAACCAGCCACTAACTATGGCTTTCAGGCATGTCCATTGTATATTATATACATTAACCAGCCACTAGGCTTGGTCTTCAACACAATAGTAGTCAGTGATCATGGCCTTTGTATATTAATTAACAAATTAATGGGCACTAGCTCTGGCCTTTAGTCATGGCTATGGATTACAGCTTTTAACATTACCCACTGTATATTTTAAAACAGTGATGGGCTACTAGGCATGGCTTTTAACCATGCTCATTGGTATTTTGCAACACTAACTGACCACTAGCTATGGCATCAGTTGTATACAATGCAATTAGTGTTCTCACCAGTGATGGCATCAGTGATACTATTTCTGATGTCATCAGTGTTCTCATACAATATGTAATTAGTGATGTCATCAGTGATGTCATCGTTGATATCATCATTATGGTCATAGGCTGCGCAACAAGGTGACTTTAGCTGAATATACACACATACAGCCTCATCACGAGTTGGGTGGTAGCCCTGATATCCAGTGATAATGCTATTCCAGCGCAATTACTGCACTGTATTTCCACCAGCGGTTTTTCAGAGATTAATGGACCACATTTTTGCAGATCTGTTACTTCACATGGTCGTGGTTTATTTAGATGATATTCTGGTTTTGTCCCAGGATCCTGAACACCATACAGAACATGATAAGAAGGTTCTCTGTATCTTAAAGTCCATCAACTCAGAGTTAAGCCTGAAACATTTATTTTTGATGTGACTTCAGTGCCTTATTTAGGCTTTATTCTTAAATAAGGGGGTGTGTATGGATCAAAGAAAGATCCAATACATTTTGCAATGTTCTCGGTTTTGTAAATTTCTATTGGAAATTCATCAAGAACTTCTTACAGTTCGTATTTCCGGTTAAAGCACTTTTCAAGAAAAGCATTCCCTCTGTCTGGTCCTCGGACACTGAAGAAATGCCTTTCAGATGTTGAAGAGTGCTTTACAACTGCACTAGTCTTTAGCCAGCCTTCCAGCGACAATCCATTCATTGTGGAAACTGACACATCAGACTTCGCCATTGGAGCAGTTTTGTTGCAACAACATGAGAAGGGAATTAAACACCCCATTGCCTACTATTCCTGTGCCCTAACAAGCACCAAGTGTAATTCCTTTGTCTTGGAGAAAGAACTCTTGGTATTCATCAAATATGTAAAGAATGGAGACATCTGTTGCTAGGTGGATCTTGGCCTGTTACCATTAGAACCGACCATCGTAACTTACTACTACTTGAGAACTTTGATTGTTAAAACAGTTGACAAGCCAGATGGCCTCATTTCTTTTCTCAATATGATATGCTGGTCACCTATACACCTGTTTATAAGAATGTGATTGCAGATATAGGAATGTATGTTATCCAAGGCTGCATAGGTAGAAACAAGGAGAAGTCTTGTATTACAGAATGGAATCCTAAAACATGAACAAGAGATATACATCCCTTCCACTGACTTGCGGACTAAAGCCCTACAGTTGTCACATGATTCCCACATTCCAGGGCACTGGGGTATTCGAGCTACATATGATCTCATCACAAGGTATTTTTGGTGGCCGAAACTATGAAAATCAGTATTCGACTATGCTCAACAATGTCTGATATGGGCTCAGAATAAATCTCCCTGAACATACCCTGTAGGTCAGTTGATAAAGGTGTCTCTACCCACTAGGTCATGATGTTGAGAATCCACTGATTTTATTACAGGGCCTCCCAGCTCAAGTGACTGTACTACCATCATGGTGATTATAGACACCTTTACACAAATTCATGTAATTGACGACATACCATTCTTTCAAGCTGTTCAGCCAAGAAGAGAGTTGAGCAATTGGTTGAAAGATGCCTGGTACTTTGTCATTTGAGGTAGGTTTCTGTAAAAGATGCTTGATAGCAGAAAACTTCAATTCATCTGTGAATATCTCACTTATTTGTGAAAAGTCCAAAATAAGAAGAATTTCATTCATAAATTGTGAGAATAATATATTTGCTGAATTAGGGGGTATAATAGATAGTGGAGAACCTGAAGTTTTAGCTGTAGCCAGTAGTGAACTAAGACCGGAGAAATCCACTAATCTGAACTAATTTAAAATCACAGGGTTCTTGCTTGGTTGGGGGGTAGGTATTAGCGGAATTTAGACTGCTGCATTATTCGTAGGGATCAATTTGTTTTTTATGAGGGTGAATTTAACTATAAACTGTTGGGCCAATTTGCCAACAAAAAAATTGTAATATAGCATTATTGGAAGGCTCTTGTTCTTTATATATTTTCTGTTCTTTAATGCGGTGTCAATCTTCCTTCCATAGAAATCTGTTTTGCCTTGTTTATTCCTTTCTTTCTAGTTCAATTGATGATGTGTTTATGTCCGAACTGTATCTATGTCATATGAGCACCACCATTTCCTTACTATTTTTTTCAATTTATGTCATAACATGTTTAAAGCTTGTGTGCACCATTCTTTACTTTTTTATATTTCATTTATGTCTGATTGAAATCAGTGGTGCTATTACATCCAAGATTTCTTGTGTATGCGACTAACCATCTACTATTGCGTTTGGATTATTTAAGTCAAGTTGTGTATGGTTAACTTGGCTACAGATACAAATGGTTGTTTTTGAACTATTACTTATCTGTTTCTAAGACTGCACTGTAATATGTTTCTTAATTACAGTATTAGGCTGTTTCACAGCCGGTATTGAGATTGAAAAAGGTACCCCATTATGGGCAGATCAGGAAAACGATAGTGGTTGATCAATCTTGATCTCAGTTGAGCAAACAAAGATTAGGTCCTGGGTGTGGCCAGCTCTACGTGTAGGATAGTTCACTAAGGCTGATAGCCCATAATCTGATAGTTACCCTCTAAAATAATTAACTGTCGAAGCACTGCTGACTTTTGGTTAAATAATGAAACTCACCTAGGATCCTTACTGTTTGGTGTTTTAGAGATAGATCAGTGATCAAATTTGCTAATTCATCTGTAAAGTTGATTTGTGGTCTGATCAGCCTGTTCATTATTAAGATTTTAAACTGATTTGTAGAGGTCACTTGAATTTGTATAGCAAGCTATTGCATAGTCAATACATTTTACAGTGAGACAAGGGAGATGTTCAAATCTTGGCTGTGAAAAATCACTAAGCCTCCCCTATGCTTATTCAGTCGTGCCTCAGAGAGCCACTTATAGAAAGTCCTACAGAAATATACAGAATGTGTTGTTTATATTAATACAGAATCATATGTATAAGCTAAATTCATCCTGGAAGAAGGAACATGGAAAGCTGCCTTTATTTCCAAGGAAATCATCCAAAGAGGAAAGGCTTTCAAGTGTATGTTCTTCGAAATAGCAACATTTACATACATAATATTATCATGCTATTCGTTTGGGGACAGAATAACATCAGCAGAATGGGTTGGCAGTGAATCAATATCTAAATATATTCTAGTTGGTGTACCTTGTGCCATGGAAATACACTCAGATCCTCAATACTAATCCTTTACACAGGATTGACCTATTTATCCAGCACATTACTACGAAGGTACAGGAAAGGAGGGTCTAGTTTAGATGCGGTTTTCGAGCAGTGCTTTCATACTACAGTAAAAAGTGTCAAAACATGTGAAGAACAATGCTTTTATGGTGTGCTCAAGCAGTATGGGTTTAAAGCATTCAATGCACCCAACAACAACCAACAAAGCATATTATTTCATAGTGATTAAACTATGACATGTTTTAGTATGATAGTTGATGCACATTATGAAAGAGCTTCTTCAGCTATATGTACCACAGATCAGAACAATCACAGCAAGATATCGTATTGAGAGGTGTGACAGAGCTAAGTATGAAGGGTCCTTTGAAAGGACTGTGGGGAACCTGAGTACCATACTGTGACCCTTGAAGGTAGTAAACATAGGGACTCCAGAGCCACCACACAATCAGGGTGATCCTTCCCTTTTTGAACCAAAACATTTAATAAATAGAAAGAAGTACATCTGGGCTCAAGGGTGGTGAAATGTGGAAGATCCCCACAACATGTCATTACATAGCAGAGGTGCCTCATCCAAAATATCAATTCGAGTGCACTGCTGCTTATCTGAATATGTATTGCAATGTGTAACGGGCAAATGGCATTTATCCATGTTGCATCGCAAATGGCAAAAAATTGCACGGAAACAACTTATTTGCACAAAAGTGCAAGACTGGGCAGTCCCCTCCATGCCGTCCCCTCCATGCCAATTGTTGGAACTCAGAAAAGAAGCCACGCTGTGGCACAAAATAATTGCAAAAGTGGAAAAACATACAACCATGAATCGCTCAAGTCATGCTCTACTTTATTTCTCAAAATGCAATTGTCTATTTCAAAATGGATGACAATTCTCATTAAAATACAGATGCTTATTTTAAATGTAGAAATCCCATTGGTTTTTAAACTGCATGCAGTTCTTTAATCAAGAACATGTACTTCATGGCATGTAAATAATGATTTGTTTGTAAAAATGTATTACTGAATGTCATCAGGCCACAGCTAAATTATTTTAATTACAACTATGCTGTATTCTAGTAAGAAGATATCTACTTTGTGTTGTGAATATGGCAGCAGCGTGTGTGTGTGTGTGTGTGTGTGTGTGTGTGTGTGTGTGTGTGTGTGTTTGTGTGTGCGTGCGTGCGTGTGTGCGTGTGTGTGTGTGTGTGTTTGTGTGTGTGTGTGCGCGCAAATGCACTACTGACAATTAAACAGAGTTCCTTTGCAAATGACGAAACAAGCCGATGTTATGGATAAATACTCAATGCCAGTCAAGTACAATTTCAAATGCATGCAATTTAGTTGACTTATTTTTAACTTTCTTTTAGAAGACATTTCTAGAAATCCATAGCAAAATCCTTTAATTGTTATGATATCACAGTTAACCTGGTGTTATAAAACATTTAAAAGTTAGTGAATACACTTTTGTCAAAGCTATTATTCGGAACCTTCGATTATAACATTGTTTAAGTTAAGTGAAAGGGTTTTGGTTGATTACACTCTAAGGGAGATCAGTTTTGGAGTCAATGATCTATGTATAGATCCTACTCTGTGGACATTGTGGAGGTAGGGGACTTTTTAAGAATATACTTACATAATGCAGAAACCTATGGGTATTGCGGGGATGAGTATTCTGTCCACGAGATGGACAACACAACATGTCCTTTGACTAATGAAGGATCTTGGCAATAGAAAATGATCTGTGAGCCATAATGGACGGGTCCTATTTAAAACCACCTTATAGATCATGTACCCTTGAGTCCATTTTTGAGGTTACAGAGACTGCAGCCAGGTGACCAGACATACCAGAAGTATGAAACAATTGACCGACAGATTTAAAAAAAAGCAGATATCCAAACAGAACATTAGAGAAGTTCAGAAAAATCAAGAGTGGAGCTCCTGGCACCAAAAATCTGCAAAGTAGATCCATTGTCGCTTGCATTATGACATACTCTAGACAAAGTCACCAAATCAAATGACTTATGAAGAACAATTGGAAATTGGAAATTGACTAGATTTGACCCACAACTCTGCAAATTGTTCCCCAAACCTCCCATAATTGCCTACATAAGAGGGAGAAAGATAATGTGGTCAAACCAGAAAGGACTGTACAATCGAAACCAACTTTCTTGGGCAAACCAAAATTTGGGACATTTCTCTGTTTTCATTGCAGTCTTTGCAATAACATCTAAAAAGGAGAACACATCGGGCATACATGCTCAGGCCAGATAATTAACATAAAACACCTTGCCACTTGTGACTCAAAATGTTTGATCTATGGGCTAAACTGCCCATGCAGCAAATTCTATGTTGGGCAAATGACTCGTAAAATCAAAGAAAGGCTGATAAAACATAAGTCAAAATTACGAACAAATAATCAGACATCCCCAGTTGCCAGACATTTCAATCAAATGCGGCAATCAATTGCACAACTAAAGTAACTGGTACTTGAAACCATCGGAACCCCGCCTAGAGAAGGTGATATACACTCCATACTGACCAAGAGGGAACTATTTTGGATCCATAAATTAGACGCCATAGCTCTGTTGGCTCTCAATGAAGATTACTACTGGCACAGAGTTTCTGGACCTGCACAGTAAACTCTGCGGGTGGGTGCCGTCCCACCCGCCAGGGTCAGTCCTGGCAGGCGGAATGGCACCTGCCCACAGAGTTTCACAGAAGCACCAGCACATTATTAATGGTGCTGGTGCTTCGAAGTTCCCCATTCGCATTTGGAATGGGGAATTACAAAATTACCGGCGCCTGACTTCACGTCCGCCGTACTCGGACTAGCCTGTTGGCACCGGGAAGTCAGGTGCCAGTAACTCATTAAGGGTCCGGCGGCAACCTGCCGGTTTTACCGGCACGGTTACCGCAGACCTGTAATGGGGTAGATAGAGTCTTACACTAATCCAGATGAAAACAAAGATAAAGGGGCTCATCACGAGTTGGGCGGTAACTCTGCCCTACCGCCAAACCCCACAGCGCTATTAGCGCCGGATCACGGGTTTGGCGATAATGGAATTCCCCATTCCCCACTGAGCCCATTTGGGAATGCCCCATTCCCCATTGGGCTCAATGGGGATTTTTTGCGCTCATACCGCCGGAGGATTTCCCGCCGGCGTTATGAGCGCAAATTTTCGGCAGATTTCCCCCCAGCTCAGAGCTGGAGAGAAATCCACCGAAGCCCTGATTTTCGCGGACCCTTACATCCGGCGGTAATAGCGCGACCACCGGATTTAAGCGTTACCGCCAAACTCGTGATGAGGCCGAAAGACTTTTCTGACAGTATTTTGATTGAACAACCTAGCAACATGTACAACATGTTGCACTAATTATTAAGTCTGTCACAGTAGTTTAATCCACACTGTTAGGCAGAATCATATGCAGTACCCTTTGGGACCACTACATACAATTAAGACTACAAGTATAAGTACAATTTGACCTTTGGTACAAGCATGTACTACACAGTAAAGTGGTAGTGATGGCTAAGCAGCCAGACTTATCTCAAGAGTAAAGTGAGCAGTACAAGAGGTTACACAAAGGACAGCAATTACTATGGTTCAAACAAACACTGATTCAAGGTTTCTGAGTAAAAGAATATACATTTATTTACAGCATCATTTATAAAACAGTTCACTATCATAAATCAGCAGTAAATCACAGTCTTAATATACTACAACAACAGCCAATCAATTCTGGACAAGTTAAGCTCAAAATGAAGTGTGAGCAAAATGACACTCCAGAAATTTAAAAGGGAGAAAGGACAAGGTTATCCAAAATCAATAACACCAACAAGTTATAGGGAGGGCAATCTAGAAAAGGCTACTACAACTAGGATTCAAGTCAATAGGTCTGGGCCAATGTTAATGGTTCAGAGTCTTTGCAGAGGATCACACAGTTCAACGTAGTTCACGGTTAAGTCTTTGCCCACAGTTCAAAACAAAGTTGGTCGGAGGAAAAGTTATTTAAAGGAGAAGAGAAGGACAAGCCTTTGAAGAGGTGAAAAAGTTCCTCCACTTTCACCACGGTCGGACGGAACAAACGACCTAATGTGCACAGTACCTTTAAAGAAGAAGAATGCTGTAGCTGAGGCAGCTGTTCCTGGCAGTTCTTGCAGGCTCACAGTTCCTGAAACTTCAGTCGTGGTGACAAGGAGGAGGACAGCTGGAGGGTCTTGCACTGCCCAGGTAAGAATCCAGCAGCAGAGAAAAACGATGAATAAAAGGTGCACTCCTTAAAACCCAAAATGGTTCTCTTCCCACTGGCTATCCGATCTACTGCAGCAATGCTCAGTAAATTCGACCAGGATGAGGACCAGTGTCTGGTGTTTGGCGAGCTGGTTGTTCTCACCAAGCTCAAGGGATATCCTTGCAGATATCCTCTGTCATTGAAGTTTCCGGAGATTCGGACCTGCAGCAGGGCTTCACAGTGTATCCAGTAGTTGCAGCAGTCGTCTTCCTTCAGCTTCTCATTGGTTCTCTCGTTCCAGTGGTGACTCTCCCTTTCAGTCCCAGAGACTGGCTTTGTATGCACCAAATCTCCCATTCAGACAGCCTGGCTGTCAATCACACAGCAGGGTGGCTGTCCTGTCAGGGCAGCCACCTAGCCAATCAAACAAGAGTGTGATGTGGGTCTCCAAGGAGACCCTTTGCAGGGGGCCTCAAACCCCTCCCTCACATCCTGCCCACCCAGACACTCAAGCACCTAAGGAGGGCTTATGTGCAGAAGCCTGCCAAAGGACGGTGAATAAAGGAACCAAACCTGGTTTGGTGTGCAGAGTAAAACAGTAGAAAGACCTTTACAAAAAAATATATGGTGAAACAACTGGACCGGAACCAAGTAAAATTAAAAGTGGATTACGGGTTCTGAGTTCGAGGCTATCACCATAGCCTTAATGGTACCAAAGGCTATTTTCATAGTCCGCGGTAGAATAAAAATGGTAGATAAACTGCAACCAGCCAAATCTTAGAGAAAGGGGAACATACTAATGTTCCATGAGAATCAAACAAAAGGGGATATCTATTAACCCCTCCAGTACTCTATTGGAGGAGAGGGTGTACTGGGTCTGTACATTTAAAAAGACTAGGAAAGTCAATGGTAACTTTACATGATCTGGGACACAGTAGTCAGTCCCAGAAAATTGAGTTTAAAGTGGGAAGTCTGAAAAGACAACCTTGTGTCACTGCACTAAAGGTGCTGTGTCACACACAGTAAAAAGATGATGCCTATGGGGTGGGTAAGACTCCATAGTCCATGAGCATACACATGTACAACACACAGTAAAACACATGTAATAGTGGGGGGAAGGCTTACACTCTTACCATGTAAAAAGATTAAACCCTAGAAATCCAGCAAAGCTACTGAGGGACTCAAAAGGTAAGGGAAATTAGCCATTCTGGAGAATTCTCCCTAACACTCACCCCCCCAGACTAAGGGACAGGATGATTTAATACACTCCTGGATGAATCTCTTCACTCTAGTCGGTCAAACATCCTAGAGAGACCATAAGCATGTTGGTGGTGACATCCTCACCTGTGCTCAATGGTGAAATCAAACCCTTGCAGGCAGATTGACCATCTTAGTAGTTTTGGGTTTTCCCCTTTCATTTGCATCAACCATCTCAAGGGTTGGTGGTCTGTCTGAATCACAAACGTAGATCCATACAAGTATGGTCTAAACTTCTTCAGAGACCACACAATAGCAAAGCACTCAAGCTCAATGGTTGCCCACCTTATTTCTGGTTCCTTCAGCTTCATGCTGATGAAGCAAATAGGGTGCTCTCTACCTTTCCCATCCAGTTGACTAAGGAGTGCACCTATACCAGTATTGGAGGCATCTGGCTACACAATGAAGGGCTAGTGATAATCAGGAGCTCTTAGGACCGGAGCTTGACAGAAGTCTTCAAAGGCTTGAGTGCACTCCTCTTTCCATCTGACCTTCATAGGAAATTTTGGAGAGGAGACCACATTCAAGGAAGAAGATATGGTCCCATAGTTCTCTATCAAGTTCCTATAGTACCCAGTGAGACCTAGGAATGCTCTCACCTAGGTTTGAGTAGTAGGGGTGGCCCAGTTTTGTACAGCTTGTACTTTGCTCGGCAATGGCCTTATTTTACCTCCTCCTACCTCATGACCAAGGTAGACCACTTTGCTCTGACCAATTTGACATTTACTTGCCTTTATGGTCAGTTTGGCCTGCTCAAGAGCCTGCAATACATACCCTAAGTGGTCAACATGTTCTTTCCAAGTAGGGCTGAACACTGCAATGTCATCCAAGTATGCCATGCACAAGTCCTCCATCCCATTCAGAACTTCATTAACCATCCTTTGGAATGTAGCAGGTGCATTCTTTAACCCAAAAGGCATAACCTTAAGCTGGTAGAGGCCTGCTGGGGTCGAAAATGCAGTTTTCTCCTTACATGGTCTGTCAGGGCTATTTGCCAATAGCCTGACGTAAGATCAAATGTACTGAGGTACTTGGCTACACCAAGTCTATCCACCAGTTCATCTGTCCTTGGTAAATAATGGGGATCAGTCTTTGTGAATGCATTTAGAGCTCTATTGTCGACACAGAATCTCAACTCCTTGGATCCTGCCTTTGGTACTAGAACAACTGGACTGGACCATGGACTTGTAAATGCTCTATAACCCCAGGATCACGCATCTTGTTGACCTCCTCATTAATCTGGGTCCTTACATCGTCTGACATTCTGTTACCTCTGCTTTTCACAGGTAAACAGTCACCAGTTAGAATATCATGCTGGCCCCAAAGGGTCAAGCCCGGTGATAGTGAAAACAGGGAGGCAAACTGATTTAACAGAAACTTGCACTCCTCCTGTTGTTCACATGTCAGATTAGAAGAGAGATTGACTCCTTCTATTTTTGCATCTAAAGGCTGTCCTCTGAGTAGGTCAGGTAGAGTCTCACTCTCCTCCTCCTCTTGAGCTGAAGCTAGAAGCAAAGCTTCCACTTCTGTTCTTGAGACATAGGCCTTCAGATGGTTGGTGTGAAAGACTCTAGGAGCCTCCTTAGGTCTGCCTAAGTCTACCAGATAGTTCACCTCTCCAAGTTTTCCCACAACTTTGAAGGGTCCTATCCACTCGTCCTGCAAGGCCCTCTGCCTTGTTGACACCATAACTATCACAAGCTGGTCTTGAGCAAACTTAACCATCTTGGCCTTCTGGTCATGCCAATGTTAGACCAGAGCCTGACCTGCTTTCAAGTTATCACTAGCTTCTGCCATCATGTGTGACATTCTCCTTCGGGAGACCTGTCACATAGTCAGTCACTCTGACTGGCTTGGGGGAAGGAACACTCTCCATCCCCTCCTTAATCAGGGCCAAAGGACCTCTGACTGGATGGCCATAAAGAAGTTCAAAGGGACTATATCCAACTCCCTCTTGAGGGACTTCTCTATAAGCAAAGAGAATGCATGGCAGTAGAAGGTCCCACTTTCTATTAAGGGGTTCTTCTAAAGCACCTATCATGCTCTTCATAGTATGATTAAAACTTTCAACCAGTCCATTGGTTTGTGGATGTTAAGCTGTAGAGAACTTGTAAGTGAAACCCGGTTTTTCCACATGGCTTGCATGTAGTGGGATATACAATTGGACCCCTGTCGGATATCACTTCCTTATGAAACCCTACTCTTGTAAAAATATCAAGTAGAGCCTTAGCCACAGCCTGAGCCGTAACAGTTCTCATAGGTATTGCCTCAGGATATCTAGTAGCATGGTCTGCTACAACCAGGATAAACCTGTTTCCTGAAGATGTGGGAGGGTCAAGGGGACCAACAATGTCGATTCCCACCCTCTCAAAAGGAACTCCCACCACTGGGAGAGGCACCAATGGTGTCACATTATTGGCTTCACTCTTGCCAGAAGGGCTCCTACAGAATTTGTCAACTTCTGCACCCATTTTAGGCCAATAGAAGTATAAAGAGATCCTTTCTTGGGGCCTCATTACCGGTACCGGTAAATCCTTACCGCCTTACTACGAGGTCCCTTTGCGGGTTGAGGAATTTAATGCCTGCTTTTTGCAGGTGTTAAAAACCAACACGCAAAGGGACCAGGGAGCTAATTACGGTACCGTAATTAGCGCCTTACCCATTCCCATAGAGCCCTATGGAGCAAAAATGGGAATGGGGAAGGGCAATGGTGGAAGGGGAATTACCGCCTCGCCAACCTTGGAATAGGGCGGTAATTCCCCTTTCCACCAAGGCGGTGCCGGTATTTTACCGGCATGAACCCACCGCCATCCGTGTAATGAGGCACTTGGTCTTTTTGAAACTGAAGTGACTAGCCAAAGGTATCTCATCGGCCAACTGTAGGAACTGGAGTCTGTTTTCTAGGGTCACTATATGTCTTTTGAAGTCCCCAGGGATAGACTCAGTCGGTTCACTGTAGAAGAGGCCATCTACCCAGTGCCACGTGTGATTCCCAGGCTCTTCCCCAACGATCTGAGAAGCTGTCTGTAGGTGAAGACCTTCAAGAGTAGAACACTCTCTTTGTTCTCTGCTGAACTCTGCCCTGTTGTGTCCACCTTCTGCCGGTAAAGACTGCAGCTCAGGATGCTCAGCAGGGTCCAGATCTCCAACTAGAGTAAGGTCCTCTTCCAGAACTGATTCTTCAGTAGCTGGATCAACCACACAGGGCAGTACCTCACACTCTCAGCTGGTGGAGGAGTCACAGGTGTAACTTTGGACAATCTTGGGGATGTCCTGGTTGGTAGCACAGGGGTGCTATCTGGTTTCTTCTGGGAGGTCTTACGTTTCCCCTTTGCCTCTTTCTTTTTTGAAATAGCAGTTAGTAAGTCCTGTGGACTCTGGGTGATAGTTTCCTCTATCAAGTCCTCTGGAGACCCCCTCAAGGTCCTCTCCCTGGCAGGCCTAGTGAGTTCCTGTTTCCATTTACTGGGCGGCCTGGGGGACTATAAACAACTCCAAGAACAGGAATGTTGACAGTCATGTCATTGCACTGGATGAGAGTTGGTAACTGGGGATGCATTTGCAAAGGGGCTGCAGCTAACTTGGTTAGGTGTTTGGGTACCTTAGCAACATCCTCTACCTTGAAACATGATTTATCAACCACAATTATGTTGGCTCCAGATGGCAGGAGTCTTCAGCCAATTTACAAGGACACTGGGGGTCATTACGACCTGGGCGCAAAGGGATACCGGGCACCAGTAATGACACTGGTGCCGGAAATCCCTTTGCGCACTATTCCGAGGTTCCTTTGCGGGTCCCTCCCTAAATGGACGGGACCCGCAAACGGATACCGGGGTCAATAGCGGTTATGCAATTTGCGGTACCGTTATTGACGCCTTCCCCCTTCCCATTGAGCCCTATGTGGGCTCAAATGGGAATGGGGAATGGCTTTTCAAATTGGGACGTACTGGTCCTGCAAAGGTCGGAATAGACCGGTAAGTCCCCATACCACCAAGTCAGTGGCGGTACCGGTATTGGTGCTAATCATGGCGCTTATAGCGCCATGACTAGCACCAACCTCGGAATGAGGGCCACTATCTTTATAATACTCTTTAGTATTATCTGGGATGGAATAATAGACATCTAAATTCTGTTTTTCCCACAAATCCAGGGACACTAAAGAAACACTAGCTGAGACTCTCATGGGTTCATCAGCCAGTAGGTGAAAGTTTCCACTTGTCATAGGTACTTCTTCTTCAGGTGAGAAGGCTAAGGAGACAGTGTGGACCTCTGAAGGTTTACCCATGCATCTGGGATCCCCTTTCACATGGTCAGTTGACCCACAAACATAACATTTACCAAATGTTTAGATGAATGGGGGTTTGTTCTGACCCACCTCTGGTTTTGTGCCAGGAGTTACACTAGCCTGATTTGGTTTTTCTTTGGGCTCACCCTTGTTATATGTGGGGCTCTCTTTTGGATTGGAGGTATTAGAATTCTCCTTGTTATCTTTCTTTGGCTGCTTTCCCTCATCCTTCTTCTGAGTTGCCCAAGAATCCTTGTGAGTAGCTGTTAGGAATCTGGGATGGAGGAGGAAGGGCATCAGGAGATGGTATCTCCGTGCATGAACTACATTGGCCAACATTCCTTGAGGCACTTTGTAGTTTATGCCGTGCGCACGTGTGGCCAGCTGACACTCATTAGTACAGTTTATCAAGGGCCAACGGCGCACGGCAGGTGTGGCTTATTCTGAATTTTGAGGCAAAGCCATGCCGGAGGATTAGGAGGCCACTGACACTCACTGGGCCATATTCATTGGATTTTCTGAATGCATCCAGATGGCGGCCGACATATAATGCTGGAAACTTTAACGCCGGGTGCTCGGTCTCCTTGAAAACAACACGTTCCTTTTGCAGTGGGGAAAAGCGGACTCGCGCTGCTGTTACAGACTACTAAAGATTACATCTGGGAAGGCTTCCGAGCTTCCCGAATGACAGATAAGTGCTGCATTTACTTATTATGCAAAACGCTGCTGTTTTTTGTTCATTTAATGGTTTGCTATGCGTGTATAAGGCAGAACTTTGACTGGTATTTCAGGCAGTCTGTGGTACAGGGCTTATGTACAAGTTAAGCAGCACAGGACAAGTATCTCTGGCGCTTAGTTTTGGTTTTCATTAATAAATGCGTTTGGCGCATGGTGGACTCTCTCGAAGTGCAGTGTCTACAGTGCATTGAAGTGAATATGCAGGAGGGAGACAAACCATGAGAGTCCCAGGGCTGTGTTTTGATACTTGTTTACCACTGTTTTGTTTCTATGTCATGTAAATGTGCAAAAGTTCGCTTTATGGGCCATGTATGGGAACTATTCCCATTTATATGTTTCATCCTTCTTGCTTACATGTAGTCCATGCCATGTGTGTGCCTGTACTATATAAATGTGTGGTCAGGAACCAGTACATTGTGATCTGTATTAAGAGGTTTAGGTTGTTACTGGAAGTAGAGTTTGGCTCTATGCTATGTTATCAAGGTACTAGACAGAGTAGGGTTTTTCCTGTTGCTTCCCCGGTCCTATCCACACTAGGTGTTTCCTTAAACCTATTTCCGGTGATCCTCTATTCCCTTCCCCATCCACAACCTCTCTCTAACCATCTTCCCCCCACTGGCTGCCACGTGGTATTCTGTGGTTAAAATCAGGTACCTGTGCCAACCACGGATGGAGGGTCGACTTCATATGGCTTCTGTGGTTCGGGGGAGACTGTCGACATCACCCACCCCCCACCACCCCCTTAGTTACGACAGTAGCCCTGTTGGCAACCCACAAGTCAGCAGCCTTAGCTAACTTCTTAGGATCTATGTCCTTCGAATCAGCCAAATGCTGTCTGAGCTCAGGAGAGCAGGCATCATATATTGACTCCAACATACAAGATTTATCATACCTTAATAAGTGTTAACTCTGTAACTCTTAACCCAACCCTATAGGTTCTTCAAACATTCACACACCCAGGTAGCCCAAGGGTCCCATCATGCTTCTTAAGGTACTGGGAAGGTGTCTTCCCAAATCTAGCAATTAAAGCTAGCTTCACACACTCATAATCCATCCTATCCACCTCCCCCAACTCCATCACAACATCATATGCAACAGTGGGAAGCCTAGAGAAGAGCCAAGGAAGCAACTGATTCCCTGAAATGTCTTGAATCCCATGGTTATACTCAAACATTGCCAACCAATCCAAAATTTCAAGCTTAGCCTCATACATACCAAAAATGTCTTTAGGCATACAGGGTCTCTTAGGACTGGAAGACCTAGAAGACACTGAGTGAGAAGCATTCTCAATAGACAACTTTTTCATTTCTAGTGCATGATTCAACTCCATTTCTCTGAGCTTATGTTCTTGATGTGTTTGTTCAGATTGAGCATTAATACGTGTGAATGCCAATTCAAGCCTCATCTTTTCTAGAGCAATGAATTCAGGACTGAGTGTAGGACCTGATGGGGTCCCAGTGGACAAACGTTGAGGTTTCTGAGCAGGTAGAGGAGCAATAGGGCCCACATTGTGAGACTCATCTGCCTCATCTAACTCATCCATAACATTAGAAACATTATCTTCCTCATCACTTTCCACATTTGCTGGAGGGGTAGGCATTCCAGACCCACTCTCCAGACTTTGGTTCTCCAACAACTTTTCAATTAATTCTGATGTTTTGCCTTTAACAGAGAGATTCCTATCTACACAGATTTTCAAATGATCAACAGTATAAATTGACTGTAGTGTTCCATATCAGACATGATTAAAATTGCTTTTAGTGGTGTTTAGCCTTGTGGTTAGTTGAGCCAAGGTAATAGCAGCATTCTAAGTGTAATCACTATACTTTAGCCTCACCACTGTACAACATTGTTAGGCAGAATCATATGCAGTACCCTCTGGTAACACTACATAAAATTAAGACTACAAGTGTAAGTACAATTTCACCTTTGGTACAAGCCTGTACTACACAGTAAAGTGGTAGTGATGGCTTAACAGCCAGACCTATCTCAAGAGTAAAGTGAGCAGTACAGGAGTTTACACAAAGGACAGCAATTACTATGGTTCAAACAAACACTGATTCAAGGTTTCTGAGTAAAAGAATATACAATTATTTACACCATCATTTATACAACAGTTCACTATCATAAAGCAGCAGAAAATCACAGTCTCAATATACTACAACAACACCCAATCAATTATGGACAAATTAAGCTCAAAATGAAGTGTGAGCAAAATGGCACTCCAGCAATTTAAAAGGGAGAAAAGACAAGGTTATCCAAAATCAATAACACCAACAATTTATAGGCAGGGCAATCTAGAAAAGCCTACTACAACTAGGATTCAAGTCAATAGGTCTGGGCCAATGTTAATGGTTCAGAGTCTTTGCAGAGGATCACACAGTTCAAAGTATTTTGCGGTTAAGTCTTTGCCCAGAGTTCAAAACGAAGTTGCTTGGAGGAAATGTTATTTAAAGAAGAAGAGAAGGGCAAGCCTTTGAAGAGACGAAAGATTTCTCACACTTTCACCACGGTCGGACGGAATGAACGACCGAATTTGCACAGTACCTTTAAAGAAGAAGAATGCTGTAGCTGAGGCAGTTGTTCCTGGCAGTTCCTGCAGGCTCACGGTTCATGAAGCTTCAGTCGTGGTGACAAGAAGGAGGTTGGCTGGAGGGTTCTGCATTGCCCAGGGAAGAAGCCAGCAGTGGAGCAAAACAATGGCTAAAAGGTGTGTTCCTTAAAACCCAAACTAATTTTCTTCCCTCTGGCTGTCCGATCTACTGCAGCGATGCACAGTAAATTCGACCAGGATGAGGACCAGTGTCTGGTATTTGGCAAGCTGGTTGTTCCCACCAAGCTCATGGTAAGAAGATTCCTTGCAGATCTCCTCTGTCGTCGAAGTTTCAGGTGATTCAGACCTGCAGCAGGGCTTCACCGGAGTCCAGTAGTTGCAGCAGTCGTCTTCCTCATTGGTTCTCTCTTTCCAGTGGCAACTCTGCCTTCCAATCCCAGAGACTGGGTTTTTATGCACCAAATCCCCCATTCACACAGCCTGGCTGGCAATCACACAGCAGGGTGGCTGTCCTGGTAGGGCTGCCACCTAGCCAATAAAACAAGAGTGTGACTTGGGTCTCCAAGGGGACCCTGTCCTGGGGGCCTCAAACCACTCCCTCACATCCTGCCCACCCAGACAGTCAGGCGCCTAAGGATGGCTTCTGTGCAGTAGCACGCCAAAGGACGATGAACAAAGGAACCAAACCTGGTTTGGCGCGCAGAGTAAAACAGTAGAAAGACCTTTACAAAAAGATATGGTGAAACAAATCACCCGGAACCAAGTAAAATTAAAAGTGGATTTCCGGGTCTGAGTTCGAGTCTACCACCAGAGGCTCATTGGTACCAAAGGCTATTTTCATAGTTTGCAGTAGAATAAAAATGGTAGATATCACTGCCACCAGCCAAATCTTAGAGAAAGGGGAACATATTAATGTTCTATGAGAATCAGACAAAAGGGGATAACTATTAACCCCTCCAGTACTCTATAGGAAAATAGGGTGTACTGGGTCTGTACATTTAAAAAGAGTAGTAAAGTCAATGGTAACTTTACATGTTCTGAAAGACAGAAGTCAGTCCCAGAAAATGGAGTTTAAAGTGGGAACTAAAGGTACTGTGTGACACACAGTAAAAAGATGATGCCTATCGGTTGGGTCATACTCCATAGTCCATTAGCATACAAATGTACAACACACAGTAAATCACATGTAAGAGTGGGAAAAAAGGCTCACATCCTTACCAAGTAAAAAGATTAAACCCTAGAAATCCAGCAACGCTGCTGAGGGACTCAAAAGGTAAGGGAAATTAGCCATTCTGGAGAATTCTCCCTAACACACACATATGCGATTATACACAAGCATGGACATCACAGACTATGAGAAGTTAATTTCACCTATGAATCTTACATATGCCTACCTATCATATTCTCAACACACAGACTAATATGGTGCTGGAACTCTATTACAAGAAATACAATACAAGAAATATGAAAATATAAACAATGTAAATAACATGTATTAGTTCACCATCAGTATCATTATGGAATATTAATGATCACCAGTATATTATTGTAAACTTGACTTCGCATGTTGGTACCTCTTACTATCCATACCGTTCAGTATAGATCCTATTTGTATATATCAAAAATGTTGCCGTCATAAATTCATGGGAATCCTGTGATGTAATTGAATGCTGATGTGAACTGTATATTCATGTTCCAAGTGATTGTGTACAACATACATGATATAGACCGTTATGCTGTACTGGAATGTATACACTGGCAACTGCAAAGCCCAGCATGCAACTGACCATATAATATGGTGAACTGACAGTTTTGGGTGGAATTATATACTTAGACAGCTCGACCAGATGTCAGGACCCTCAGACATACATACACAGCTTAGATACATCATACCGTGAGACCACATAGCGGGAACTAGTGGAACTATTCACTTTTCTGGGGTCCTTCAGGCAGCAACTAGGTCACCTTAAATACTTGCAGGAACTAAACAACGCTGTTACTTAGTTACAACACACTGTTCGAGCGGCAGTAACTAAGGTTATCGCAGATGACTGGACCCAACACTATCAAAATATCGAAGTTCTTTTCGCACAGATATTTTTGTCGAATCGATTTCTAATGCTGCCTAATCTTATAACTAAAATGTGGCACTCTGTCTCCCAGATAGGACGCCATAAAGAATCATCTATTCTGCCCAACTATACTGTGTTCAACCACAACTCTGCTAAAAGTGTAAGCCTAATTTGACCCCTTTGGGCAATCTACTAGTTTGAAATAGATATGGATAAAATATTAAGTGGTTTCCAACTCTATTTTCCTTAGGTCAGATCATGTCCAATCAACACGGGGACACCAAGAGTTATTCTATAACGTTGTCTGTTTCAATATACTGATACTCAGTTTTTCACTTACCTTGTAGATTACGCTGAAGCTTGAAACTATGAGATATTTGCTGAACTTTACTTTGCTCCACATTGAGCTTACTGTACTATGAAGGCATTAAGAATAGTACACACACTAATGTATGATTAACAATATTTCTCTATATGTGAGATTATTGTCAATTTGTAAATGTCGAACACACAAATACCTAAAAGAGTACTTGATTGAACTATAAGATAATTTACTTTCTTTTGCATCCCAACTATTACACATTCATCTCATTCCAATCATCCTATCGTTTAAAATGTGATGTCATTTTCAATATACCAATTGCAGGAAATATAGTGATGGAAGCCACGCACGTTGCGTGTCATCTGCCAAAAATGTAAAATGTGAATCATGCTACACATATTGCGAAACAAAGAGCTGTTTTTAACTTGAATGTTATTTCATTTGAGATACTGCCATAAATGACAACTTCAATGGTCAAGGCAATGGACAAAATTCAATTGCATTGATGGGATAGGTGGTTTGGAGAGTAAGCTGTTTAGCGAGTAAACAGACTGCTTCATTCACATACAACTCATTGCTTTTGGATCCTGATTCTGGGGGTGGATATGTGAGGGAGGATCACCTGGGTGGAGGGAACTTGGGGAGTATGAGGAGGACATCCTTCAGCGAGAAATGGTAACACCCTTTCCCTTTCAAAATGAACCCACTATCCCTCAAGCCGTTGTAGGCTTCTATGAGCCCTTTCCATTTTCTTCCCCCAGTCATGTCCCCAGAAACACTATGTTAACACTATAATGAGGAGGAGACCAACTAGGAGAGCACATCCTCATTTGGGTAAGACCAATCTAAATCAACCTCATATTGAATATCCAGACACACATCAGTCAACTACCAAGGCAAGGAGGAGACAACAAAGTTCTGCATACTTCCTTTACTTCAAACCTCCCCAAATAGCACGTTTGTACTTATGTGAAGAAGAGGACTATGGAAGACTTCAGTTGGAACAGTCAGGCATATACAGCTAATAGGACTCACCATGGACAGGCAATTGAACTTAATGATCCACACCTGCAGTCATTTAACAATCTCAATAGGTGTACAATTGTGGGATGCACAGCACACGAGGAGATAGAGAAAGAAGTATGCTTGTGAGCTGGAGTTGGCTGCAGAGGAGCTGTGTCAAGCAAAAGAGTGGGAGACGCTGAGGCAGAGACTGACCTGAGATAGTTTGAATACCATGGTACCCTCCTTGTCAGGTGCCCTCATCATGAGTTGTGGGGACCCACAGCATTCCAGTCATCCCAGGACTCAAGGAGAACGAGTGGTGCTCTCTGGAGAGTGAGCAGGACTCATTGAGGCTGCCGCAAGGAAAGAGCAGCGCTATTGGAAACCGGAAGGTGGATCGTAGAGTGGAAAGAAACCCAAGTGAGTTTCCTTATGCAACCGGTAAGTGGAAACAGGGAAACACTCATTCCGGGGTGCTCCAGGGACTTGAAACAATCACTTATGAATGGCGAACAAACAAAATGTTTAAGCACTTTTGAATGCCGAAACCAGTACTTATGAATACTTAATGAATTAAAAGTTGTTAGAAACACGTTTGAATTCCGAAACAAGTAATTTTTAATATCGAACAAACTTAAAGACATTGTAAGTACTTTTGAATGCCACACAGAGCAAAAGTAAGTTATGAGTAGATGCGAATGGAATGGAATGAAAGCGAGATGGTGCAAGTAGCAAATACCGCATAATGAATGTTTTGAGGCACAAGTGTTGGCAAAGCTATGAGAATACCAAAAACGGTATGAGATGAGAAGCTAAGTATTGGCCAATGCTACAGGAGTTCAAGGTAATGCAGGTTAAGGGGAAACCTGGATTGGCATCAGCATGGAGAAGATAGAAAGTGTAACAAAGTGCATAGGGGTATTGGTTGCGTGACCGGTGATGGGAGAACCATGAGGTCTAACAACTGTGCCTGGACTGAGTGCCCCCTTTATGGAAAAAGCCAATGAAAGTATAAATAAAGAGGTTTGTGTTTTGCAACAACAACTTTAGTGAGTTTGAAGTCAAGAAACAGAACAATCCATGTGAAGTAGTGAAAAGTGCTGGTGATAAAATTGATGCAAAATGTCCCAAAGAACAGTGTTGTTTTGAAAAGCTAGAATATTTGAACTCTTGGGACGGGAACCCTGATACCTTGTGAACTGTTTTGAACATGGGCAAGAGGAAACTGATTGCAAGCCAAGAGCTGGAAGAAGCTTATAACTTTATTTTGAACCCCCCTTTTCATGATCTTTCACAAAGAAATATCTGTTTCATTAGATCTCTGTGAGATCCGGTTTGATCAACTATGATATTGGCATGCTTCCAGCACAGTGATGTCATAAAAGAGCACAAGAGATGCTACTGAAACCATTTATGAAGGTATGCCAAGGGGAGACTTGGCAAACGTGAAATCTGGGAGTGTCATGCATGATGGCATCTTGACACATATGTCCTCCACCATTACCACCAGACCCACCATTGCCACCAGACTGGCAATTACCACCACTACAACTGGCAAGTTATTGTCATGAAGAAACTTAAACTTTCCTGTTGGAATTTCCTGGATTAAGTTGCTGCTGTTATATTTAAAGCAAATCATGTTTCACTACTATCAACCAACAGCCTATTCCTACCATCACTACTCAGCGCCAACCACGCCCCTCACCAGGAACATCATGGACACTGCATCACAGCAACCTCACCCATGTCATTGTACATCCCATCACCACTCCATCATTCACCATTACATGAAATTGATGCTCACCAATATTCACTCAGTAATCAATCATGCTACTGACATCGCCAACCTCATCACCACACATGACTTTGATGCAATCTTCATTACTGAGACCTGGATCACATCCACCTCCAACCACATCCTAGATATCCTCACACCCAGTGGATACAGAATTCTATGATACCATCAAAACAAGATTGGCAGAGGCCTTGCCTTAATGACCATGCACCCAACTGAACGTTGCCACCGTTGGCTCTTATGAAAACCTATCCTGATACTTCCTGCTCTCCCCAATGGGCACAGTCACTTTTTATTTCATCTATAGACTACCCTAACCCAACACCTCCTTCATTGAAGACTTCACAGACTCAGTCACCACCACATCTCTCACACATGCCAACAACATCTTCCTCATCAACTTCAACATCCCTGGCCACTCAGCAACCAAATCAATGAAGAAAAATCTCCACTGTCTACCCAACACACTGAACCTCACACAGCACATGAAAGAAACAACTCATAAGAAATGTAATATCCCCGACCTCATCAGCACCACACTGCCCACCCTTCACGACAGCTCTCCTTTTCCGCTCGACTGGTCATACCACCTGGCAACCCCCTTTGAGATTAGTCACACCACACCTCTCATGCGAACCCATTGGAAACCAAGCAATCAAACCTTCAGATCCATCAAGATCTTCCCAATGGAGGCTCCCACAGAAGACCTCACCAAACTCGACCTCACATGGGATGGTGTACCTCTGACGAATAAGGACTGCAACTCGCTTCTCCAAGAACTCAACACCACCCTCACAAACAACATCAACTTTCATTACCGAGTAAAATCGTACACCCTTAAGCCTAAACATTCAGCACCCTGGTACACTCAAGAAGTTGACCAAAACAAATAAATCATCAGAAAACAAAAAAAGAATTGGCAAAAAGCATGCAGTGCATCCGACATCACCCTGCTCAAGGAACTCTGTGTTACATGCAGGCAAATGATCAACACTGCCAAGGCCAACTACTACCTAAACACCATATCCAAGGCCAACAATGAAAGCAGAGCGCTCTTCAAATCCAACAAGCACTGCATCAAACCTCTGCCCGAACTCCACTGTCCGGTGGCTTAAACTGAGGTCAGTCCCTGTATGGCCCTTATTATCTCTTCATCCTCCAATGGAGCATTTAAGAGATCAATGTCAACAGGGGTGAATGTTAGGAGATGAATGTTGCTAAGGAATGTTGTGATTTGTCCTGTGTCTCTATGCAGCGGGGCAGTGTAGAGATCTCTACAGTACTCGGCAAATCATTCTTTGATGGCTCAGTCCCCAGTGAGAAGGCCGACGTGGGCAGCCCTGAAGGATGTAATAAGCTGACTCTGTTGTTTCTCCTTAAGGGCTAGAGAGAGGAAGTGAGGGGCATGTTGCCTGCCGTGTACAGATCCACCTTCCATTTGGAGAAGGCCTTGTGGGCCCTGTGGTAGTGATGTGCTTGATTTCCGATCAGAATGTTTCTATCTTGCTCTATGTCTGGGTGTCCCTATTGGCTTTGTGCATGTGGTCGGCCACTGTGAGCTCTGCCATCAGTTGAGATTGCCTCACAGCCCAAGATTTCTTTTTATATGCCCAATGCAAGAGGAATTGCCCTCTAATGAAAGCCTTAAAAGGGTTCTGACACTGAACACGATTGAATCCTTCTATCAGATTATCCTGTCAAAACCTGCCAGGTCTTGCGCTAGTGACACTACCAGATCAGGGTAATGCAGCACCATTAGGTTCAACCCCTAGGTGGGGGATTTCAATGGGGCGCCTGGGATAGTAAAACGCATAAGGAACAGGGCATGATCAGAGAAGGTCATGGGCATGATTGAGCAATATTCTTCCATGTGTAGCATAGTACTGGGGAGTAGCCAATAATACAGACTAGAGTAGCTCTGGTGGTGGTTAGAGTAGAATGTGTAGTCTTTAGGGTGTGCATGTAGGTGTCTCCACACGGATACCGATTGTAGGTCCAACATGAGGGTCCCGACCATCTGCTCTTTTTTCAAGGCAAGTCCATTACCTGAGTGCGAGGGGTTATGTCTGTCAATCTCAGGCTGTATCGCTATGTTCAAGTCACCCCCCCATCAGTGTCAGATGGCCCATTAGTGGTGCACACATAGCCAACACATTGATGAAAAACCCTGGTGTGTCCATCATGAGTCTGTAAATGTTTATCAGGGTGATAAACTGACTATGGAGTAGACTGTGTAAAAGAACAAATTGCCTTGTCAGTTTCCGTAGTGGGTATTTTAATAGGGATGCACTGGTGAACCATGATTAATACATCCCTCTTCCTGTGTGCGGGAGAATGGTCTGCTGCCCCCACCCAATTGCTGCACAGCTTTGCTGATTCATGACCATCTGAGTGGGTTTCTTGCAGGAATATGATGTCCCTATATAGATCAAGGAGCAGGTTTAGCAGTCGTCACCATTGATGGGGTGTCCTAGACCCTGTACAGGATAATATACGTGAGTGTGGTCATCCAAAACCCCTGGATATTTGGCCATATCCTACGCCCCAGTAGGCAACCTCCCATTCCAACATGTGTAATCCCAATCCAAGGGCATGTGCAAGCTCATATATCATGGAACAAAGGCATATCTTGGCAAGTGTTTCCCTCCTGTTACCCAAACATCTCCCCCAAAACTAACCAAAGAGTAACACATAGGAATCTTAGAACATGACTCCAATACAACTCTGAAATCAAAATAGAGCCAATGCAAGGTAGCAGACAGGGGCAACCTTGTTGCTGCCGCCCCTATCCCTGCATGCTTGCACTCACAGGTCGAGAATGCCAGCCATGGTGCATGAGCACTGCCACAGTCCTGCAACAGACAAGTAGGGATCAGAAGTTACCCCCACGTGACAAGCCCCATCATAGCGGCCTTCCCAGGGGACCAGTTTTAGGAATTTCAGTGATTCAGCCTGCAGATGCCTGTGACATTGTCCATCACTAGCAGCAATGGTGGTATTTCTTTGACTTCATGTATTTGCTGGGTCAACGCGTTCAACAGTCCCAGGAGGACAACATGTTCAAACTAGGGGACACTTGGCATCCCAGTGAAGGAGCAAATACTGCTATCGCGCAGCCCACTAGCATTATCACACTGGATCCTTTTGCCATCGACCCAATCCTCAGAGATTCCTGCCGCCTTTTCCATCGTTCCCAAGACTGTGTTTGCTATTGTGCGCGGGCTGTGTATGTGCCCCTTCTGGTTGTGTCAGCTACTCCACCACTCACTGTATTCCATGGTGCTCGCATCTCTCAGTTTTAAGAAGCGCCATGATTCCTCTGGGTATTTGAATGATTGCTATTGGGGGTTCAATTTGCTGGACCATGCAGATGGGAATTTGAGATAGTGTTTATGTTTGTATCCTTTCAGTGCCTCAAATAGTGGGTTGAAGGCCTTTCTGCATTTGGACACTTCAAGGGAATAGTCATTAAATATGCATATTGTGTTTTTTTCCACTCAAATGGTCCAAGCCTCCCGTTAGAGCTTTAGTATGACCAGTTTATCCAGGTGGTTCAACAGGTACTTCTTGATGGTACGTGGGTGCTCGCTTGGTGGAGGCTTTGGGATGGAGGCCCTGTGAACTCTATCAATGATGTAAGTTTGGGGGTTCTCCAGATGTAATTTTTCCTGTAGAAGAACATAGATTCAGCTCTCTAGGTCACGCCCCTCAGCATTTTCTGACAGGCCAACCTTACGAAGGTTGTAGTGCCTTGATCTTTTCTTGTGATCCTCCATCTTGGCCGCCAGATTTTGTACCTCTCTGATAAGCCCGTCCAGATCTATATTTGCCGTTTTATAGTTACCTTTGAGCATGCTAATCCATTTTTCATTGTCTGCAATTCTGTCATCCTGGGCCTTCATCAGTGTGTTAACGTCCTGAATCTCCCTCTTGATATCCTGGACTGTAGTATTGGTCTCATGCATCCGCTGGCCAATAAACTTCATTTCCTCCAGGATTGCTTGCAATTGCGTATGAATATCCATTTTTATGGGTTGTCTGGCAGATCTACGAAGCGTTGATGGGGCTACTGTCTTCCCTTCTATCTGAATCCGACTATCAATTCCACACTTTACTCATTTATACTATTTATATTATTATTATTATCATTATTATTATTATTATTATTATTATTATTATTATTATTATTATTATTATTATTATTATACATTTCTATATAAAACCAATATTGCGTATTATACATTGTGTATTCATATTCAGATTTTACACAGTATTTTCAAAAGTTACAACAATTGTTTATGACCCAGTCCTTGTTATCAGGTATTCTCAAAATGTATAAATGAGTAAAGTGTGGAATTGAGAATGAATGCCAGAAATATGAAAGTTTTGTTGATAGAGTGAGTAATCTGTTTTAAGTCATACATACAGTTATTTGTTACATGATTATTGATAAAAATTTGTAATTTTTTGGAATAACCTGTGTCATCCTGATCCACTGGTCCATCCTTTGTTCTGATTCTAATGAACTCAGGATCAATGTGATAAAAAAAAAAACAATCTTGGTGCTCTCTAATGCACATGGGAAGCAGAAATCTAATTTCAACTAGGTAATCGGCAATAACAGGATTGATATAGTAGACTCTATTACATCCTTAGTAGTCTCAATAAACTGTAATATAAATTAACAACTGTGGGTCGATGGGTTAAGATCTAAATGTGTAAGACTGGAAGCCCAGACAAGGGCATTACAGCGGAGGTTTTGGAAATGTTCATTGGTGCCAATAATAACCTTCTATAAGCAAATTGTTACACCAATCCTGCTTTATGGAGCTAAGACAGCCTTTAACATGTCACAAGACATTTGGGAAGTGTTAGAAGGTTTATGTTCGAAGAGGGTTCTGAATCTTCCAAGATCCCTACCAATTTGTATGATAAGGTTTGAATTGGGACTGCAGGCTCTATGGTGAGATGGAAATCATTGGCTTTATAACGTAAGCCCATAGAAGATCAAAACTCTTGCCTGTTTGACATGTTAAAAGGAATTTAAAAGAATGGTATAGGGAGAGAGGATGACATTGTTTACTTGTGAAAATTGAGGTGTGAAATTGGTTGGAACCCCTTGACTTGAATGAGGAAACTCTGCTGGGGAATCCAGGCAAATCAAATTGTGATTGGCCAATTGGATTCCAGTATTCCAACCTTATTGTTGTTGGAGATCTTAATTATAAATGTATTGATGCTTCTTCCAAAATTGCTGCTAAACTGATTGCTGCCATGGATGATCTTTCCCTATGGCAGTTTGTTACTGAACCGACCCACAATTTGGGTAATCAGTTAGACCTGGTGTTTGCAAGCATTATTTTCTCATTGTATCTTCCCCTTTTCAGGTTACTGGGTCTGATCACCTGGTTATACCGTTTGTAGTTGACTATTCTGACTGCCTCCCAGCCGCTGTTCAACAGAGGATTAAGAAGCAGATCTGGCAGGCGGTCAACACTTCTATGCTGGCTGCACATATTATTACTGGCTGTCGTACAGCATCCTCTGCTGATTTTGGTGCTCTATCAGAAATCTTTTCCACCATTGCTGAATTGGTTGCCCCACAGGCTCAGATTCTGGACTGCAGGCAGCCGTCTGAGCCTTGCTTTAATGAAGACTTTAAGTCCCTTCATCTCAAACATAGGCAGGCTGAACCCAAATGGTGTTCCTCCTACACAGTGGAGGACCAAACCTTCTTTTGTGCTGCTGCTTCTCTATATCATGCACCTATTAAGCTTGCTAAGCGAAACTACTACACCTTTCAAATTGAACATTCTATCTCCGAGCCTAAAGAGCTTTTTCAGGTAGTGTGCTCCCTTTCTAGTAGGGACTACTATGGCAACTCTATGCCTCCTTCCCAAGAGCGTTGTGACTCTTTGGCTAAGTTTTTCATGCATAAGATTGAGAATATCCATGAGCGCATCTTGATGGATCATGGTCCTCTCAGTGTCATGTCTGGTTCCTTCCCCTCCTTAATTTCAGGAATTATGTCATCTCCTGATGCCTGTTGGGATTCTTTTCCACTGCTTACGGTGGCTGACCTGACTTTAGCAGTTGCAGGTATTAAGTCTGCCTCTCTCACTGACGCCATCCCGCTGTCTGTGGTGAAAGACATTTTTCCGCTGCCCCTGCGTCAGATTACCGCTGTGGTCAATCTCTTGTGCTCTTTTTAGACTATTCTTTCTGTGCTGAACTGTGCCACAGTGATTTCCCTTTTGAAAAAGCTGGCTTTTGACCCACTCCTTCCTGCTAATTTCCATCTTATCTCTCTTTTATCTTTCTTTATGAAGTTGCTTGAGTCTTTGGTGTCTCCTGTATTGGTGAAATTCTGTGATAACATGGTTCTGCTTGATGTTTTCCAGTTAGGCTTTAGACCAGGCTATGTCACTGAGACTGTTTTGGTCTCAGTGCTCAATGATTTGACAGTATTGCTGATCAGGGTGGAGTGGCAGCTTTGATCCCCATGGATCTCTTGGCCGCATTTGATACCATTGATCACGCGGTCCTGGTCAGTCAGTTGACAGCTGCTGGTATGTCGGGTTCTGTTCTTTCATGGTTTCTCTTCTTTTTATCTGACCGGTCTCAGCAACTGCTAATTCAACCATTCCATTCTGCAGTTATGGCTCTGCTGTGTGGGTTTCCGCAGGGCTCTGCCCTGTCCCCCACACTGTTCAATAACTACATTCAGTCTCTGATCACCCTGCTCCGCTCCCACGCCTTTAGATGCTACTCGTACGCTGATGATACTCAGATCTTGGTTCGGCTTGACTTCTCTTGCCTGCCAATGTCAATCAGCTGTGAGATTGCCTATCAGCCCAGGGATGCTGGATGAGCAAAAATTGGCTAAATCTTAACAGATATAAGACCGAGGTCATGGTTGTGGCCCTGACACTGTTCCTTCACTCTGGACACCATCCTTCTGGCCATCTGCATTGGGTATTTTTCCTGTGGCAGTTCAGACTGTCAACAATCTGGGTGTTAACCTATTGGCCTCCCCACAGATTGGTTTGGTTTTCCATGCTGGCCATTTCCAACTGAAAATACTCAGTAAGGTTCTGCCTTATATTCCGCTTCACCTGCGCACCCCAGTAGTCTCTGATCTGGTTCTCAGCAGGATTGACTATTCTAACTCCTTATATCTGGCTCAGCCAGATTATTTAGTCCATCATTTTCAGGTGCTACAAAACTCTGCTGCTTGCCTTGCCACTGGCACTCCGAATCGGGAGCATATCTCCGTTCTCAGGTCTCTCAATTGGCTCCCAGTGACTAAGCATGTGTTTTTCAAATTCCCTTTGTTTAGTGCACAGGGCTTTCTATGCTCCTGGTCCAGAATATCTCCAGTTAAAATTTTTACCCTATGTTCATGCTTGCGCGCTGCACTCTGCGGACCACTCCCAGAGTCTGTCATGCAAGAATGGGAGGCCGCTCTTTCTTGGTTAGAGCTGCCATGTTGTGGAATGCCCTTCTGGTTGACCTTCGTGCCTGTCCGATTCATATACACTTTAGGAAATCTTTGAAAACTCTACTCTTCTAGTCCCTTGCTTCGGCGGTACCTCTGTTTTCAGTCATAAGGCCAGGTTCCCTTTTTGGTGTTGGTTGTGCTGTACCTCTGTACGAAAACTTCAACATAACATAACATTAACACTATGACAAAAAGAACCACATACAAATCCGCGCCTGTTCTACCCATGGAACAAAGGTCAATAAATCAGATTCCCAGATATTTATCGAAATTCCAGAGTTGTTAATATATAAAGATTTTCTTGAGGATGAGATTGAACATCCATCCCACACAAAATGGCCTTGGTGCTTGTAAACAGCTGCAGGGTGCGTCTCCCTCCTGTAGACTCTGCAAGAAAAGTGATATGGTTGAAACCACAAAACACCTGTTAATAGAATGTGAGGATTGTCTAGTATGCAAATGAAATATTTAAGTGGACTTGATTCTAGATGCAAGACGCTAACACTTCATCAATGGTGGGAAATGTTGATTATTGGTGAAACTAATGCTATGATACTTGCAGCAAGAAATATTATCCTTGTAATGTGAAGTAGGATGTTTGATGGAAATAGACCTTAATAGAGTTTGTAAAGGGAGAAAATAATGTGATGTGTTTATTTTAAGGTGCTTCTGTATGGTTTTTCTTCTCTTTTTATTTGGAGGATCACAATTTTATGAATGCACTGTGAAAATGTTGTAATAAACCAACCTCTTTGAATAGCCGGTCAAGTGGCACAGCGAGTAGAGCGCTCGCTTTGACACCCGTGCAGAGCCTGTTAACGCAGGTTCGAATCCCGGCGGGGCCAAACTCAGCCTTTCATCCTTCCGAGGTCGATAAATGAGCACCACACCCCGTGGGTAATAATAAGCAGCGCTCGGATACCTGAGGGTTTGTAGCGCTATATAAAAGCCTAATTATTAATTATTATTATTATTATTATTAAACAAAAATAAATAAATGCAACCTACAGGGGCCGTGTGGGCCTGGGCAGCAGTCCCACAAGTGAATCTGTATTCTGGGAAACCGACTTGCCTGCTTTGTTGAATCCTCCGAGTGGACTGCATGGAGCCCACCCATTTACCTCTCAACAGTTTAATGCCCTCTTGTACTCTGTCTTCAGAGCTCTTTTCAACCTTTCCTTATGGTACTTGTTGGCTATCGGTCTCATGTCTGTATGTGTACTTTCATCGAAGTTTACACCCATTTTGGCCTGCATTCCAAAGCAACCTAACTATAAGATGACCCAATACCACATGCCGGGGGGGCACTACCGGCCTCACGCTGTTGCCGGACATGGATTCTGCACTGGGTACAGCCCTCTTCACTTGCGATTTGTGAGGGAATATTGTTTAGTCTCTTTTCCTCATCTTAGTAATATGTTTCAATTAGGCAAGCCGTAATGTGTAATCTGGGGTAGTGGTCGGGGAGCAAAAGTTCAGGCAGTTGGCTTCAGGGCCTGGGCTGTTTGAGGGGATTTGCCTCAGTCCTGCGCCTCTGTGTGCGTTGTTCCGATCTGTGCCAAAGAACACCTAGGATGGGTTGGCCATCAGTTGCATTCGCAAGGCCTGCACTCCAGAGCAGACAGATGGCTCCAAGTGGCGTTGGCAGTTGCCCCGAGGAAGAGGACGGTGCGTCAGGTACCTAGACCGCCACCACCACCACTGGGAAACACTGGGTGCCTGGCCCTCCCAACCCCACTGGGTGGGGAAATGGAGGCCTGGATGCTCCATCAACAAGCCTCTGCAGTGTGTCCAGGGAACCTACGACGGTGCTGATTGGGGTCTGACCTTAGATGGGCGAAGTGAACGGGGTCCCTGCAACAGCCCCAGCCATGCACCCGGGGAGTGTCCCTCGCTTATTGACATTCAAGCAACACTCGAACAGGTAGAGCCTTAGGAGGAATCCAGGGCCACAAGCTGCGCTTGAAGTGTCAAAGTGTCTGGCAATTCACACTGATTCTCACACCTAACTGCATTCTTCATCAATGCGCAAGGCGAGTGGTTCACCCCCAGGAGTCACAGGCAACTTTTTTGCCCAGATATTGTCCCAAACCTGCAAATGCAGGAAGGATGGGGCAGACAGCACCACATGTCCAACCCACCCGTGCAGTGTGACAGCCAAGCACCTCATCTAGCTTCCCACTTGGGAGTCAGCCAAGACCTTTGTGGTTTTCAAAGGAGCATGTTCTAGATGCCTAGCCTGGGAAGCCCATCCACCATATTTTGCAGAAGCGCAACAGGGGATTCCCAATGTAACTGGGGCAGGCAGGTCCACTGCTGCCCCACTGCCTATCCAGTATTAGAAGTAGAGTAGTAGTAGCAGTAGTAGTAGTAGGAGCAGAGGTAGAAGTAGTAGTTGTTCGGAGTAATGGTAGTAGGTGGTGGGAGTAGTGAGTGAAGCATATTAGTAGTGGAAGGGTGAGCAGTGCACCATATCCCTGGATGTACCTGAGGGTTGAATAGGGGATATTAGAGGGTGGGCAATGCACCATATATGTGAGGGCACAACATCCCTGAATAACTTGGAAGGTAGTAGAAAGAGGTAGTGGTATCAGGGAAATAGGAACAGTAGTAGAGCGGGATGAGCGACATTTAGTAGGAGAGTAGGAGTGGCCATGGTTATTAAATTAGACAGAAATTATAATGAGGGGAATAACAAGAGGTGGGGAAGTAGAGTGAGAGGAAGGAGGAAAAAGGAATAATGCAAGTAGGAGGATAGTTGGAAGTAAAAGCGTTAACGATTAGAAGTGGGAAAGGACATAAGTTTTTAAGTTCAGAGGGTGGGGGGTGAAAAGGCAGAGGGAGAGATTGGAAGGGACAGTGATGTGATGGGAGGAGAGTAGCTTACAAGAAGGTCAGATTAGTGAAGGGTCAGGAAGAGAGGTTGTGAAAGGAGTGTACGTGATGCAGGGCAATATAAGGCAACATTCCCTATTCCCAGAGAGACTAACCAATGATAGGAGAGGGAATGTTAGTAGTTCCGTAAGGAGTCAAGTAGACATTGTATTAGGGCAAACCCCTGAAGAGTAGAGACGTAGAAGACAGAAAGGGTTTACAAATCCAAAGATTACTAACAGCCTTATAGGGATGTCTGGGGCTTGGAGGTGGGTTCCACGCCTGGGGAAGTCGAGAGAGGAAAGAGACGGCCCTAGCACCAATCATTCCCAGTCCCCAGAAAATTAAGGAGAGTAGCAGCCATTCTGACCCTTTTGATCGAATAAAACACCCTTGAACTTTTCATAAGTGTCAGCGTGGTTATTTGTGGCTGGCCCTCCATATCACTGCCCTCTAAATAAATGCTTATAACTATTGTTCTGTAGCGGATCTAATGTTAAAAATAGTTGATTTTACCGGATCTAATGAATATGTATAGAAATGAATTACTTTTTTCAAAAAATGTGTTGATGGTGTCCAGCCCCCTCTCCTTTGCAGCCAAACATTTCAGCACCTGTGTGTGATCTAACAAAAAATGCCTGATCATACCGGATCTAATGTATATCTAACCAATGACATTGATTGTTTTGAATTTTTTGGTTGAGGGGGGGCTAACTAGTGCACTATGAGTCCTCGTAGGGTCCCCCTCTAAATAATTGTGTATAACTCCTTTTCTGTAGCAGATCTAACATTGACAATGGCTGATCTTACTGGATCTAATGAAGATTTAAAAAATGACATACGTTTTGTACTATTTTAGATTGAGGGATGACTAGCTTACTATGAGTTAGTCCCCCTCTAAATAATTGTGTAGAAATTATGTTCTGTAGCAGATCTAACATTGAACCTGGTAGATCATAACCGATCTAAAGAAGATCTAACAAATTAAATATGTTTTTTTACTATTTTTGATTGAGGGGGTGACTAGCTTACTACGGGTTAGCCCCACTCTAAATAATTGCTTCTAACTACTGTTCTGTAGCAGATCTGAAGTTGAAAACAGTTGATCATATGGATCAAAAAAGGATCTAACAAATGGCATACATTTTGGTCAACTTTTTGATTGAGGGGTGCTGGTTACGGGTTAGCCCCCATCTAAATAATTGCTTATAACTCCTGTTCTGTAACAAATCTAATGCTGAAAATGGTTAATCATACCGGATCTAATGAAGATCTAACAAATGACATACATTTTGGCCAATTGTTTGATTGAGGGAGGATGGCTGTGGGTTAGCCCCCCTCTAAATAATTGCTTATAACTCCTGTTCTGTAGCGGATCTAACATTAAAATTGGTTGATCTTATCAGATCTAACAAATATGTATTGAAATGAATGACTTTTTCCCCAAAATGTTGTTGAGGGGGGGTCCTCCTTTGCAGCCAAATATTTCAGCACCTGTTTGTGATCTAACAAAATAATTGCCTGATCATACCAGATCTAACTTATATCTCACTAATGACATGAATCTTTGTAAAATTTATCATCAAGGGGGGCTAACTAGCTCACTATAATTGTTTATAACTCCTGGGCTGCAAAATGTTTTGCTGATAATGGTTGATAATGCCGGATCTAACAAAGATCTAACAAATGACATGTTTTTTGTTCTATTTTTGATTGGGGCGGGTGACTAGCTTACTACAGTTTAGCCCCCTTCTAAATAAATACCTATAACACTTGTTCTGTAATGGATCTAACGTTGAAAATGGTTGATCACGCTGGATCTAATGAAGATCTAACAAATTACATACATTTTGGTCAATGTTTGTATTGAGGGGTATAGCTGCGGGTTAGCTCCCCCACTAAAGAATTGCTTATGAATCATGTTCTGTAGAAGATCTAACATCAACAATGGTTGATCAAACTGGATTTAAAAGAGATCTAACGAAACAAATCATTTTTTGTAAAAGATAATGAAAAGGGCGGGGCTAAACTGAGTGAGGATTATTTTGAACACTATTCATTTTGATGCTGACATCCATACACGTTGTATACAGTTAGTTGTGAGGGCAAGTATAGGTTTAGGATGCAGACAGACCTTTGAGTCGGACTTCCTGACACAGACTATCCTTAGTTTTCTTTAAGTAAGGAAATCCTACCTTAGCATACGGCAAGTTAGGCCTTACTCCATCCTGACATTTAAGTTAATAAAGTGTTTTGAGAACCAATCTTGAACCTGCTATCTGTGTCTTACTTAATGATGCCTTCCCAGTTGCTAAACCTACACATCTGCTTTCCCAGTATGTAATACATGTTTAAATAATTATATAACTATTACATTATGGCTCACATATTTGCAAGGCATTGCTCGATTGATAATTTCAGAGTTTTTTTGTTTACTTGGCCTAACATATCTTTATATTTGGCACAATGGTCAAGTTCAGCATTAGTGGACCTACGGATACAAGTAGACCTGAAGACTAAAAACACTATATTCGATGGCAAAAGAAAAAAATGCATTTTGTACCACTTTGCGCCAGAGTTCAGATAAACTGAGAAATTCATTCAAACTCTATAATTTGATTCCAAATTATAAACATAAGTTTGCAACATGGCAGCAGGCATATTTTTTTCGTTTCTATGTGGGTAATTTGCCGCTTACACAAATAGTCCGGTAAATGTGAGCTGTTAAGAATGCAGCGCTTGTACGCGTTTTGAAACGGGAAGATTAATGTCCTCATTATATGAATGTGACATTTAAAACGGAGTTGTAAAATAGGAATAGCTTTGTTTTCAAAAATCTGGATCATAACTAAGACAGCTCATCCTCTTCATGCTTCGGAACTGATCACATTTGAATTATTTGCCAAATCATGTTGCCTTTAGCAACATTCTGACATAATGTTTTACTTGAGTACAACAACAAAAAATCAATAGCATTTTTAATATTAAAAATGGTGGTTTGAAAATCAAAGCAAGATATAGACTGATCCCTCAACCTCCAGAGAAAATGGGCATGCCTTCATCTAAATGATGACAACTCTGCTTGGCAGAAAAGCCTTTTTTGGTTTTCAGGACCAACATACAGTAAAGATCACACTATGGAGGTTCTCTTTATTTACCACTAGCTCGATCTAGCAGTGATGCCCCCAAATCTGGTGAGAGGGTCAGACCACTACATTATCCAGTTCTCGTGGCCCACAGGTCGACCTAGGAACAGTATACACAAAAGCAGGAAGGCATATTCTAAACAGGCCTGAACTGCTGGGAAAACTGCATAATGCATGTGAAACACAGAATATTAGATCGCCTGATATCCATTTGAAACACTGGGCCTCATTACAACCCAGGCATTAAGGGTTTAAGGCGCCGCCGCCGCCGTTAACCCTTAACGCCTGATTACCATTTTAACGCCTGCTAAATGCAAGGCGCTAACCCGCCTTGGTGCTAATTACGGCACCGTAATTTACGGTGCCGTAATTAGTGCCTTCCCCACTCCCATTATGCCCTATGGGGCAAAAATGGGAATGGGGAAGGGTAAATGGGGAATGGGGATTTACCGCCCCACTCACCTTGGAATGGGGCGGTAAATCCGCCATCCACCATGGTGTAAACAGAGTTTACACCATGGTGGTAAAGTAGGGAACTTACCGCCTGGGTTGTAATGAGGCCCACTGAGTATAATTTGTCTACGAGCCTAGATTTATGTTTACTAAGCTGAATAGTAGGAACATCCATCTGTGAAACCCAGATGGGTAGTAATATTGAATAAATCAGTGATTAGCAAAACTTAGAACAAAAAGTAAAATATTCAGAGAGACAGTGAAGACACACAGGGGTATTGGTAGGTCTGGAAAAGAACTGGGGCTACGCTAAAGTCGGGAATGTTGGTACTCTGGGCTAGCCAGCATTTTGGTTGTAGCCTCTGAGCTTCTATCGAGGGCTACAACCAATAGACCCAGAGCTATAGCCCCACAGTCCCCCCCCAGCAACTCCTCTGAAGACACACATAGGGTCATTAAAGTCAAAAAAAGGGCATCATTAGGACTCTGGCGCTAAACCATGGTGCTTCAAGCACCATGGTCCATGCCGGAGTCCGCCTTGGCAGAATGGGGAATTACCACCCCATTCTGAGGTTGGTGGGGCGGTAATTCCCCATGCTGCCATGGCCCTTACCCATTCCCATTTTTGCCCCATAGGGCTCAATGGGAATGGGGAAGGTGCTAATAATGGTACCGCGAATCGTGGCACCGTAATTAGCACCAAGGTCCCTTTGCGGGTCCCTACTTTAACGGCTGGTAAAACCAGCCGTTAAGGTTGGGTCCCGTAAAGGGACCTCGTAATTAGGCGCTAAGTGTTTAACGGCGCCGCAGCTTTTTACGGCGCTGTTAAACACTTAGCGCCTGGGTCATAATGAGGCCCAAAATACCAGAGTCATCAGAGACTATACAATGATGAAAAACAACTAAAAAAGACCAATCATTCAAATTCAAAAAGCCAATCCTACAAAACGTATTTTGTAAAATGTTAGAAGAAGGGTCGGCCTTTATCTCAACCAAAAAAAGTGCAGCTTGTTTTATGAAGAAAAGAAAGGATAAAGAAAGAAAAAAAAGAAAAATCCAATGGGCCTCATTACGAGGTTGGAGGTAGCCTGACGGTTTTAATGGCAAGGCTACCTCCAAACTCGCATCTGGGTCTGGCACCCGTGAATGGGCAATTACCAGACTACTCCAGCCCAGCTGGACCCTTGTAATTGGCCTTTCGCAGGTGCCAGGCCCGGTACATCCCCATTCCCATTTGAACCTCATAGGGCTCAATGGAAATGGGGAGGGTGGTAGCACCGGTACTACCATCATGCTCTGCTCACGGGTGCCAGTACGGCCACCAGGTCAGGCCTGGTGGCTCCAAGGGCACCCGTGAGCAGAACTCCTAGTATTGTGGCTCAGTAGCAACGGTGCCAGTAGAGATACCGGCGCCGTTGTTGCCTTACCGCCATACTTGTAATGAGGCAATGCTTGTTAATATTACCCTAATCCTGCTGTACAAAGCTCTGCTGCTTCATAGTTACATTTGTGCTAATAAGAAACAATGATAACAGTTTCTGCAATTCTTCTCACACTTTACACAGGTTGACCTTTTTGAAAAAGCAAAAAAGAAACAGTAATATGGCAACAATGATAGAACTGTGTGGTCTTCAAAGAAAGCAGTAACAAATGGGGAGGTAGCCTAATAAAAGTATCATTGCTACAAAATCCACTATTGTATTTTCCTTTTTTTTTTTAGAATAAAAACAACTCATATTAAGAGAATTACAGGGGCACAAAAGCAAGAACATAACTTTCAATCAAGTGAAATTATGAATGTGAATTTATCCAATTTTATTCAAAATAAAATCAGGCTTATTTACATTGAGAAGAAATATAAATATATTTGGATCCCTCTGCTTAATTTGACAGTAGATGCGGTCAACGGGATGATCTGTTCAGTTAAATACAATGGGCCTCATTATGACCCAGGCGCTAAGTGTTTAACAGCGCCGTAAAAGGCTGTGGCGCTGTTAAACACCTAGTGCCTAATTATGAGGTCCCTTTGCGGGACCCGACCTTAACGGCTGTTTCACCAGCCGTTAAAGTAGGGACCCGCAAAGGGACCTTGGTGCTAATTACGGTGCCACGATTCGCGGTACCGTAATTAGCGCCTTCCCCATTCCCATTGAGCCCTATGGGTCAAAAATGGGAATGGGGAAGGGCCATGGCGGCATGGGGAATTACTTCCCCACCAACCTTGGAAAGAGGTGGTAATTCCCCATTCCGCCATGGCAGACTCCGGCATGGACCATGGTGCTAATAGCCCCATGGTTTAACGCCGGAGTCCTAATGAGGCCCAATGTGTTCAAATTCAAAAGATGGCTGGCGACATTATGTTTTTTATATGGTGTAAACAATTATATGGTATGAAAGGATTGATGGGAATGAGGAAGCTATATTTTTTGGAATGCTAAAAATGTGTGATATAAATTGTTCATAATAAGCATATTCATTTTTGAAAAAATATAAGATAGTCAATTATGCTTCATGTCTATGATAACTAGATGCATAGTATGAGTATTTGAAGGGAGAGAATAACCCCTGTATCTGACATCTGACAGCAGCCTGGGGCGCAGGCCTTGTTGTGGTTCAGTGGCATAGTACACACTTCCAATGCACTCTTGCTAGTAGCATGAGGCTCACCACCATAACAGGGTCCTGCTCCTCTAACTCCTACTGTGCCGGTATCCAGTGATGTTAATGAATTTCAAATAAAGAGTCACTTTTTTAACGAACCTTCAATGCAGAAAAATATCAAATGTTTTATTACAAATATATATGGGGGTGGGTTAAGGGATAAAATAGTGTGGGCAGGTGGTTGGAGTAGGGTTATAGACCAGGGGAAACAGGGAGTTTGGGGGGTATTTTAAGCTTGTAAAAAATGTTTAATTTTTGTTAAGATCACATGGAACCTGATGTGGCTTGCTTCACAGCACCACTCCCTGACAACCACAGCCACTGCTTCTTGTTGCTAAATCCTGTTTCTGCCCTCCCCATCCCGCAGTTCCAACTGCCATGCCTGACATATGATGCTGCCAAGTCAGAACTGACAGGAAGGCTCCTCTTTCACTCTTGCTCTTCACATTGTAGGTGGCCACTCTTGGCATGCAAGGTTGCCATTTCAGCGTTACTCTGCACCCGCCCAACTTTCCTCAAGTGCCAGTGACTACTTCTGGAATATAGAGCTGCTGCTCTGTTTACCCTCTACATCTACTCTGCTCTTCATGGGCCCATGTTTGCTGCCCTTTGGGGTGCTACCTCTCTCCTTTACTAATCTTTCCATTTGTGTGTCTCTATGTACAAGCTTGTGAATGCCAGTGTGTGTGTCCCCAGCCCTGACCTGGCAGCCATACTTGCCTACTAGTACTCCTCTCAAGAGGTTTAAAACATGAGCTGCTATTTTCCCAGGTGTTTTCTGCGTGTCTTGCTTTTCCCTTTCTTCCCTGACTTTCCAGCTGTCTGCTTCCTATTCCTGGAAAGTACCTCACATAACCAGAAGGACTGCTAGCTGACAGCCCTGCTCTACTTCATGTAACTGATTCTATCCACTGAATCCCCCACGTTGGAAAATGCTGCAGCATTGGTGTTGTTCAGGGCCCAATGAAAAAAAGGGGTTACTCCTCCTGTAGGACCCAATACTAAGTGTGCTTCCTCATCTCCAATATCACCATCTGCTTCTAGCTGCCTGCCACATATTCCAATGTAATCCCCTTTGGTGGTTCTGCCCTTTGTGTAGTCTTCACTTCCTTGATTTTGAAATACAGTCTGGATTACATTGTCAACAATGCCTATTCAACTTCTGATGAGCCCGTTTGCAATATAGGCTCATGCTATTTGCAAAATGATAATACATTTTTCCTCATGGATAATGCCTCTCTTTCATTTAAGAACTTCTTTTGTGTTTCTTTATTAAAAATATTAAAATAAACCTCTATGAAACAAAGCTCAATAAGGCTGAAAGATGTCTGGCTGTTAAGTGTCTCCTGCAGATGTGATGTGACATAAATGTTCAGCTAGACTGCCCTTTTCTGGTGGAACAAAACAGGATTTGCATACGCTCTTTCCCATTCTGTAATGGAGCACCAGTTCTTGATTATGCTTCTCCGTAAATTGTTGCTTATGGGCGAGAATGTTGATACATAGGTTATCTTGTCTTCCTTAACTCTTAGTTGTTTTGTTAAACAATCTTGTCTATTGGTGTTCCTAGCTCTTTTTATAGATCTTCATATGACATAGGGTGGATAGCCTCGAGCTTTCAGTCTCATTGACAGGTCTTTGCTGTTCTTATCAAAATCTTCTCTCAGACTGCAAAATCTCCTGATACGTAAAAATTGCCAGAGCGGTAAGTTTTCACGTAAAGTCACTGGATGGAAACTATTGAACAATAGTAATCAATTTTTATCCATGGATTTTCTAAAGAATGTTGTGCCCATCATGTTGTTCTCACCTTTATAGATTTCAAGGTCTAAGAAGGGAATCTTATCAGTCTTGGAAGTCATCGTAAAGTTGATGCATGTCTCCTGCTCATTCAGCCAAATGAGAAACAACTCCAAATCCTGTTGGTTTTCTGCCCAGAGCATGAAGACATCATCGGTGTATCTATGCCACATCTTCATCTGTTGTTTAAATGAATTATTTACTGTGTATACTGAACGGTTTTCAAGGTCATCCATAGAAAGATTTGCCAAATCTGGGACAAATGTGGAGCCCATACTTGTCCCATGTTGTTATAGATAGAAGGTACCTTCTTCAATGAAGAAGTTGTTCGTTAAGCCCAGTTTGATGCACTCCGAGATAAACACAGATGGAACCTTCTTATCCTCTCTTGTCTCCAGGTATTTATGCATAATGTTGATGCATTTGATCTGGCGAATGCTGGTATACAGCGCATCTACATCAAGTGTAACTAGGAGGTTGTTTGTTCTCACTTCCATGGTTTCCAAAATGCGTATCATATGTGTCGTATCCTGAATGTACAACTGCATCTTTTGGACAAATGGTCTCAAAAAGAAGTCAGTGTATATTGACAAAGGTTTGAGGATGTAACCAATAGCTGCCACAATGGGACGTCCCGGTGGATGTACTGGATCCTTGTGTATCTTCGGCAGACAACAAAAAGCTGGGGCTATTGGGTTATGTTGTATCAGGAAGGTCTTCTCATTGATGTCAATCCACCCCTCTGACTCAGCGTGAGTCATCAAGATGTCAATTTCTTTGTGAATTCTGAATGTGGGATCACAGGGTAGTGGTTTATAAAAGATTACGTTTTTGAGTTGTTTTTTAGTTTCTTTGTGGTAATGCTTGATCCCCCATAGTACCACACCTCCCCCTTTGTCTGCTGGTTTAATCACAAAGGGCCTCATTATACGGAATGCGGTAAGGGTTTACCGGTACCGGTAAGGGCACCGGTACTGGTAAGCCCTTACCGCCTTACTACGAGGGACCTTTGCGGGACCCGACCTCAACGGCTGGTGTTACCAACCATTAAGGAACGGGCCCGCACAGGGACCTTGGTGCTAATTACAGTACCGCAATTTGCGGTACCGTAATTAGCTCCTTCCCCATTCCCATTGAGCCCTATGGGGGCAAAAATAGGAATGGGGAAGTGCCTTGGTGAATGGGGAATTACCGCCCCCACTCACCTTGGAGTAGGGCGGTAATTCCGCCATCCACCAAGGCGGACACGGTAAAATACCGGCGGCAATCATGGCGCTAATAGCGCCATGGTTACTGCATACCATGTAATGAGGCCCAAAGAGGTTATTGTCTGCCAACTCCTTTATAGCCTTTCTTTCTTCCTTGGATAGATTATCCCTGTATATATTTTTGGTATTCACCAGTGTTTTCGTGTTTTCATTTCACAAAGAATCTTGTTCTCAAAACTAATAATCTCAGAAGAGACCATCGAGGATAAGGGGATGAAAGAAGATGGTGGTTTCAAACCTGACATGCTTTGCTTTTGTGTTCCTAGGCCATCCGAACACGGAAAAAGTATTTTAATCGTATGATGCGAAAAATGTTCTGCATCTCAATTTCCGTTTTGAAAAGTTTGGCCTTCTTAGCTGGTACAACAGTTAGCCCTTTACTAAGGACCTGGATTTCTGAAGATGTTAATTCATGAGTACATAAATTAAATATAGGAATTACCATGTTTGTGGTGGTGGTTGCCACTGGCGTGTTCGCATCCCGTGGCTCCCTGTTTGCCGAGACCTCCCCTGTCTGCCCCGGGTTTGAAAAGGACCCCTCTGTGGATCTCCTCCTTGGTTGTTCTGGGGGCTGGTGTTCGACCCCGCGTCACTGCTATTAGATGAATTTGAGAAGGTAACATATTTCCTAAATGGATGTCTGTTATTGGTTCCCATGTTCTAACCTTGGTTTGTGTTACTTTGCATGAAAAAACGGGTACTGGGTAGGGGTATGTTGCCTCTTCCTTATAGTTTTGAACATCTTTTTTCAATTTCCACTGTTTTTTGTCTATAGTAAAAGTTTAAAATGTTCCCATATCTTCCTTTATTTTGCCTAAAAGAGTCTGTGTGTCAGGTATTACCGACTCCTCTCAGATCTTTTTCTCGAGGTCAGCTAATTCAACCTTCTGTTTTTTTGCTTCCTCTTCAGCCGTAGATATCACTATGATTACCCAATTCTGGGAGCATTTATTTCCCACACCACTGACATCAGCCATAAATTTAGGGTTGCCCAAAAATACCCTGGGGATGTTTTTGACCTGCAAACCCTCTGCTATCACCCCCAACTTGAGGTATTCTATCATCAATTGGTCGTGAGACACTGTGCAAATTGATTTTTTCTTTTTTTTGAGTGAGTAAATCCAGGTTGTTTGTATTTGGTGGTGTGGCAATTGGTGCTACCGATGTGGGTTGTTCTAATATTCATGGCAGATAAAAAAAAACAATTGAATTGTTCATCCATAAATGAGACTATATTAACATTCTCCATGTTACAATAATGTATGCTCTACCAACCAAAAGGGTTGTCCATTAACATAAGCTTGAAACAGCTGTACTGTGCTCTTTTTAGGGGCTGTGTGGATGAGGACTGGCCAATAGAACGTATACAAAATTCCACAACAACAGCTTCCTCCCTTCATGCTCTGAGTCAGTACTCAATATCCCCCTGAGATTGGAGAGTGTCTCCAATCTCAGGGGGGATTGGATCCCATCCACCTATTTAACAAATTTAGGTAGGACTACATGGAATTTCAAAAAATACATATTGTAATGTTCATAAGATACAAAACGTCAATGTGTAGCACTAACACTCTCCTTAAGCGGAAGAACACTCTTTCCCTTCATGATAAGGTGTCACCTAAGGGTGACACATAGTGGACTTGAGTAATTGGGAACTCTGACTAGCGATGCTGATACTCTAATTGTTTTTTATGTGAAACCACAATCTCTCAGAAAACTAACTACTGTGTTCACTCCGAAGGAAAAGTAATTTGAAGGAGTATAACAAGTTGAGAGTGTTATTTATAATCTTAATTGTTTTATTACACTTTGCTTTGAGTTAATCAGACACACTTTGCGGAGGGCAAGTAAACTGTCTTTTATGGTAAAGTCTAGTCCCACGTGAACTGTCTGACTGACCAAAGCATGCATTTTTGGGGAGACCAAACCCCAGCTGCAATTTTTAATTAATCTTTTTCACATTGGTGTCTCAAGTAAGATAATTACTTGCCAGTATCTTGCCTTAAATTTACCTCATTCATTGTAGACATAGGGCAAGTCTTTCTTCATCTATCTTTTTTAGATAGACGGTACTACAGCACTCTCTAGGGCCAGTAAGCATCAAGAAGGGAAAGAGTGGTCTTCTGCTTAAGGAGAGTGTTAGGGCTAGAAATTGATGGTTTACTAAGTGACTAGCTCGAGAGAAGCCTTTTTCCGTTTTCTGTTTTGTGTGATAATATATGAAAAGATAACAGAAAGGACAAAGTACCCCAGACCTGAGGTATCAATCTACAAGTTATAGATTTCCCTGTTTTGTTTATAGCATAAGATACAAAAAACATACAGGTACTTAAAACATTTATTCTTGATTCACTTGTATGAATCCTTTGTCTAAAACCCAAACGATACAACCCATACTGATCTGTATGCATGACTACAGAGGAAAAACAACTTGCTATTTTTCCCTTTGTTCATTTTTTAAAACAAAACATATCATATATTTTCAAACTGTGCCTTCATCAATATCTCTCTTTATGGAGACGCAGTGTGCCAAGACTATACATGTGTTTCTAGGACCAATATTAGTACAAATGCAATCAAATTAATGTTTGTCGCATCTCTTATTGGTGCTGTCTTCAGGGCACTTTATTGTTTTCATCACGTGGTGATGTTCAACCTGTTGCATAACAGAACCATTCTATATTCCAATGAATCTATAATCAAAACAAACATAACACCTTGTTATTACCATGTACTATTTTGTGCCATGTCAGATATTATGGATACACTGCTAAACTTGACCTGCCATTATTCTGAGCGAAAGGGCAGTAATCAATACCAATGCAAACAATCAGGGTCACACATACAATGAAAACACACCTCTATCAGCTAGGTGCAAAAGGGGGCAAAAAAAACTCCTCCTATTTTTAATAATTGAGACCTCAAGGGTCTAAGATTCAGCCTTTACGATCCTGGAGAGACATCTTACTCTCACATATGTGTAACTTATTCTGCAGATAGAGAGCACAGTTTTAGAGTACATAGATGACATTTTGATGGGCAGCACGGCAGAGGAACAGTGTAGGCAGTAAACAGTACATACGCTGACTGTATTAGCTGACAGGGGAAATGAGGCAGGCAAGGCCAAGTTACAGTACTGTCAGAAGGAGGTGCTATACATTGGACAGATGATATCCCAAAATGGTCAACAGGTCACTCCAGAGAGAGCAGAGACAATACGCAAGACACCTAAGCCTGCAACAGTGAGGGAAATGCAACAGTTCTTAGGGTTATGCAACTACTACAGAACATGGGTCTTTGAATACAGCACATACACAAGGCCACTATTGGGCGCACTGAAAGAAGTACAATAGGGAAAAAAGACACTGACATGGACCACAGAGATAACTGAGGCATTGGAGGAATGGAAAGAAGTAATAAGCACTGCACCAGTGCTCAGGATCCTGACTATAAAAAGGAATTCTTCCTGTTCTCCCACAATGTTGGTGTAGTGATGAAGGCAGTAATGACACAAAAGAGAAGCATGGCACAGCACCAATAGGCTACTACAGTAAGCAACTGGACCCAGTTATGATTGGACACTCTCCATGTGAACACGCTTTGGCAGGTGCCGCATTTGCAGTGGACAAATCAGCAGCAATAACCATGGGCTGCACCCCCACTCTTTAAATGGAGCACGCTCTCGTTGCTATACTGCAGAAGCCAAAGAGAACCCTGACTACACAGAGAGCATCAGGATACAAGGTGATACTGTTGAATGTGGGACTGAAGATAGTGAACAGCAAAATTCTTGACAGACGTCCTACAGGTAGGAGACTATGCACACGACTGTACAGCAAACATATCGATGTTCAGTGATACTCACAAGGTAGAGGAGGATGCACTTGAGGGGGAGACATGCTCTACATTGACAGGTCAGCAACAATTGACCAGACAGATGGGGTCAGGCATACAGGGACTGCAGTTGTAAGACTGAAGGAAGACGGGACAAGTAAAGTGGTAGCCTGTGCGCAGATACCATCCCATTACTCAGCCCAAGCAGCAGAATTAGTGGCCCTAAAACTAGCACTGGAAAACAGCATAGTGAAGGAAGTGACAATCTATTCTGACTCTGCCTACATGACGTCAACAGTACACTCTGGACCATCACAATGGCTTGGTAGTGGGTTCAGACTCCAGTACTACATGCACTTTTACAGGGCAGATTGATTGAAGTAATTGCATTACCCAACACAGGTAGCAATAGTAAAGTGCCAAGCACACGCGAAAGGGGAGGATCCCATCTCAAGGGGAAACAAAGCAGCAGACATTGAGGCAAAATGTGCAGCATATTTTGGGGAGCTATGGGAACTAGGAGGAGGTCCAAATGTGAGGGAATGCACCAGAAATATGGTTCTTAAGGAAGGGTAAAATGTATTGGCAGAAACAAAGATCATGGAGTTGCAGCAAGCTACACCCAGGGAAGAGAAGGAACTGTGTGTAAGGAGGGGATGCTCAATGTCTCCGATAGATTCCCTATGGAGGTAAGATAACATTGGAATGTGGTGATGTCACTAGCGTTATTGAACACTGCATTCACACAACTGCATTACCCAACACACACAGGGATGGAGGTCATTGCTGCATGCGTTGGAGAAACATGGTTCTGTCCTAATTTAGTGGAACACGTGGTGAATTTTTGAGCAACTGTTTGACTTGCCAGTGGTTTACAGCAGGGCATACATTGAGGGTGGTGTGAGGAGCCATACCGAGACCAGTGGGCCATTCCAGCATTTACACTTGGATTTTGTCGACATGATCCAAGTCTGTCAAGGGTACCGCTACATGATAGTGTTTGTATGTCAATTCTCCAGGTGGATTGAGGCTGGGCCCTGTTCACATGCTGTTGCACTTAGAGCTGCCAAGCTCCTAGCCAGGGAGGTTTTCCCAAGATGGTGCATTTCCGAGGTCCTACTGTCTGACAATGGGCCTTTCTTCGCCAACTAAGTGTTTCAGCACATCACAGCATAGTTGGGCATCCAACACAAGTTTGCCTGTGCATACCACCTGCAAGCAAATGGGGTGTGTGAATGCCTGAGCAGCCTGCCGAAAGAGTGGATAGCCAAGACACAGCAGAGTACCAGAAAGAACTGGCTGCACTGTTTACCTCTTGGCTTGTTTGCATTGCACAATATGTCTTGTTCCGACAACCATTTAACGCCACATGAGGTGGTGATGGGATGGTGCATGCATTTTCCCCTGGCTCCTCCCACAAGAGCAGTGAAGGATTGTGAGAATAGTGCAGATGTGTTAGGGCAGGAAATTAACAAATGTGTTACTTCTTTGGTGGAAAGTGCTTCTTTTATCTCTCGCCAGATACAAATTTGGGGAGGCCCAGAAGACAGCAAACAGAGCAACTGCAACAGCACACCACAAGATTCAGAGTTTGAAAACCCTGTGAGTGTGGGAGACATTGGGCCTCATTACACGGTAGGTGGTAAGGGTTTACCGGTACCGGTAAACCCTTACCGCCTTACTACGAGGTCCCTTTGCGGGTTGGAGAATTTAACGGCTGCTTTTTGCAGGCGTTAAAATCTAACCCGCAAAGGGACCAGGGAGCTAATTACGGTACCGCAATTTGCGGTGCCGTAATTAGAACCTTCCCCATTCCCATTATGCCCTATGGGGCAAAAATGGGAATGGGGAAAGGGGGAATTACCGCCCCACCAACCTTGGAATAGGGCGGTAATTCCCCTTCCACCAAGGCGGTGCCGGTATTTTACCGGCATGGACCAAGGTGCTAATAAGGCCCATTGTCCTCCTCAAGAAAGATGGTCTGGAAACACTTGGCGGACTTTAAGCACTACAAAGCAGTGGCCTCACCTAGAAACAAGGTCACTTTGACTGACTGGGCCAACATTCAGCACCTAGGAGAGTTACAGGATCTTTCTGAACTTACGCGACCGAGAGGAAGGAATCCCATGGTCATACGCTCATGAGCAGCAGAAGGATCAAGCAGTGCAAGTGGAAATGAGGGCAACACAAAAGAACATTATTATTTTGTTGTGTCTATTATTGGGATTCATATTTTGGTAAATATACCTTGCTGCAAGTACTACCACTGTACCCTCTACTAATATTCCCCCAACCCGAGCAGGAGCAACGACCATGTCAGGTGGACAGGAGAACACTGCTTATAAGGTAAGGAGAGGTACGCGAAGTGTTCACACAGACATGAAAGGGGTTGACATGTATCTCACTGATACTGCTCGAGTGTCTTATAACATGTGGTACAAACACATGTCCAAAGTAGGTAAGGAAACCACCGGGGAGAGCTGTTATTTTTGATCCTTAGTCCCCTATGCAATGAATGCCTCGAGAACATTCACAGCAATTGAAATTCCAGCAACAAGAGCACAATGCCTAATGTATCTCTCAGTGGTGCAAACTCGAAGAAGATTTCAAGGGAAGACACCGCATGAGCCCATAAATAAGTCGTGGAGCCGGCGTGCAGAGAGTAGCACACTGCCTGTGAGCAGGTCTTGCGCTGGTTGGATTCCCAACTCCAGAAGTTAAAAGGAAGTTGCAGGAACCACCAGGGACACATACAATAGGCTGGCGAATTTCGAGAGAGATTGTAAGCACTGAGGCGTTCCTATAGGACCACAGGTGAATAATGGTCTGTACTTTGAAGCCAATACATACATATTGAATAGCAAACTAAATGGAAACTTAATTTTGAAGCCAACATATGCATTTTGAATACAGAGCTAAATATAAACTTAACTTTGAACCCAATATATGCATATTGAATACCGATCTAAATGGAAACTTCCCTTTGAAGCAAATAAGTGCATGGTAAATGAGGAACTGAATGAAATCTTAAAATTGAGAAACATAAGTATACATGGGACACTGAACTAAAAGTAAACAAGATAAAATGTGTGTTGCACCAGAATTTAACTTGAACTCTGAAATTTAGCACATCAAAGCTTAAGAGAGTGACACAGTAAACCTAGGTGAATGACCGGAGTGCGGCAATGCGACAAATTGGCAGGAGGTGTGTGACACATTGTGGCAGGGCCACAAGGTTTACAAAAAGAAGCCAACAGAGTTCAAGACTATAGATAAAGCCAAGAGGCCAACAAAAGGAACTAAGTGAAGGTGACTTGGTGCACAGGAGCAAGTGCTAAGGAACCTGTGTGTGTGCTGAGAAGTCCCGGGGCCCTAGTTGCGTCACCTGTAATGGGTGAATGGTGCTGTCTGACATCTGCACCTAAACCAGAGAGCCCTGAATGGTGAAAAATAATGACACAGAGCAACAAACTAATGAAACCACTGCAGATGAATGACACGTGTTGTCCTGGGAATGGAGTCCCAAGACACCTTTTGTTTTGATCCATGGTATTTGAAACTTGGGGAAGGGAACCCCAAGGAGTAATTTTGAACTGTGTCATCTTGAACACATGAAAGGTAATCATATGACTTGTTAATTCTTTTTGTTGGGGAAGGGGGAGCTTAAGGAAAGCTGTGAGCCGGAGAAAACTAAGGACTTTTTAGTTGAACTCCATTTCTTTTGACTTTGACATCCCTACACATTGGTTGATTGTAGTTGTGAGGGGAAGGATAGGTTGTGAACACAGACAGATGTTAAAGTTGAACTCTTTCACTCAGATTTTCCTTATTTTCATTCGGGTAGGGAAATCCCACCTTAGCATAAGGCAAGTAAGACCATCAACCATGCTGACATTTAAGTTAATAAAGTCTATTTTCTGTGTCTTATTTCATGATGCCTTCAAACCACTCAAAAGAGATACTGGCTTGGTTTGTACTGCTCCTGAATTTCATCCACCCTAATAATGGCACTGACTTGTTCCTGGTGCCTTAAAATGAGGATTTTGAACTCCCAGCACTCAGCTATCATAACACTATACTGATTTGATTTTGCTTGAATCTTTTTATTCTAAACCCCTTACTAACAGATCCTAGCGACTTACAGCTGTTCTTGAAATAAGCCACTTCAAATTATTTTATTTTGTTTATAGTTACATAGTAACTTTTACAAAAGAACTCATTTTTCTTTTTTTTCAAATATACCATAAAAAGGATAACAGAAGTTCCAAGATACATATATACATATAAAATTCAATTGTTCCCACATTCAATTTCGTTGCCTCAGAGACAAGAAAAGAAAATAAAGGGAAAAAAAGGCATATCAACAGTACTCACAATTCATTGCAATATCCCACAATACTAGTACTTATAACATCTGGTCAGATAACCATTAACACATTTGTTTTATAAACAGCAAACATTTTTCAGAAATCTCACTACTGCAATCTGTAGTTTAACTTGTTTACCGTGTAACATGCCTAACCACAAAAGTTCTAAATCAACACACTCGGTATTCGGTACATATTGACTAAAGTGGCTGATACGTTCTTTCCTTAGTCCATCACATTCAGTCAACATATGCCCCAGTGTTTCACAGTTCGCCTTTTGTTTACAGAATCTACAGGGAATATAACACTTGCTCTGTCCAGCTCTGATGTCCATTATTTCTACTGTTCCCTAGATGTTGAAGCAAAATCTCATGTATTCCTGTCTCCATTCCCTATCAGGGAATTTAATCAAATATGATTCAGGTTCCCCCATTTTTTGCAGTCAAATACAATGTGTTTATATAATTTAGTCTTCGTAACCTCGTGGACAGTAAGATTACAATCGGAATGAAGCAGTCATTTTTATACCTTCATTGGATTAGTGATGAGCATATCTCGTGGAACCCCCAGTTTATCCAAGGTAGCATTTGCTTCCTCCATCATTGCTCTCAGATACTTAGATGTCGGAGAGCCACTCCGGATCCCCTTACCTATGATGTCGTATAATGTTGTTTCATTGCTGGTTATCAGTTTCCTATTTAGTGATACTCTCCGCCATTCTATAACACTTCTGATTGAATGCAATCCGAGCTCATAACGGATTGCTGCCAGAGGCACACATTTAGGCAAACATCTCACCATCGGTTTTATCACTTTGGACTCGTATATTGAAGCTTCCTCCCTGCACCAGTGTGGCGCTAATTCTAGGCCATAACATAATTGTGCCACTATTCTGTTTTTATACAAACGTAGGCACGGTAGTAACGAGAATTTGCCATATTTTTAATCAATTTTACGTATTTGTGGTATCATCGTGTTAACTTTCGCAGCCAAAGGGCCCGAAAATTTCCCTTTTTTCTGTCTCCAAAAACAGGGTAACCTAAGTATCTTATTGCCGGGCTTGTGGGCAGTTTCTCATGATTCAGAAACCATTAACATGTTTTTGGCTTTTTCTTGTGGGTCAGGCATAAAATCACTGTTTTGCTGTAATTAATCTTTAAAGCGTTTATGTAGATGTATTCATTGAAAGCAGTTAGGAGACGCTGAAGGCCTATGGGGGTGTGGTCATATAGGGTCACGTCATCTGTATATGCTGTCCAATGCATTTTAGTGCCTTGGACTTTTGGTGAATTTATAGTGAGGTTTTTTTAACTCCTTCCCACATCCAAAAAGTATAAATTGAATATGGTCGGTGCATATATGCAACCTTGCCGTAGGCCATATTTTACCCGGAGTTCTTGTAACAATGTCCCTCCACATTCAGTCGCACTTTTAATCTTGAGTCCTCATGCATATTATATACAATTGACAGCAGGGACGATGGCATTCCCAGATTACCCAGTTTAGTCCACAGAATTGATCTGTCCACTAAATCAAAAGTGGTCGTTAGGTCAATTGATGCAACATAAATTGGAAGATTTCCTGGGGTCCATGCAGATTGCTGCAGAATTTTAATTAGTAGACCTCCTGTGTCTGTACCCACATTCCTTCTAAACCCAAACTGGTTGGGTGACAGGATGTTAAATTTGGCAATCCAGCTCTGAATGTACTCTAGAACAAGACCTGCAAAAATGTTGGAATCAACATCCAGAAGGGCTATTGGTCTGTAACTAGTTGGAGAAGACCTGTCCCCCTTCTTATAAATCAGCACTATGTATGACATTCTCCAGTTTATTGGAATAATTTTCGTGTTGAGAATGTCTTTAAATAAAAGAAAAAGCATTTTGGCCCATAGATTTGTGTTCCCCTTCATAACCCTGTTGCAGAGCAGATTCGGACCTGGAGCCCTAGAAGGCGAACTTTTCAAACTGATACTTTCGATATCCTTTACACAAATTACAATATTCCTTGCAGCATTTCTAATGTCTATCGGAGGACTGCAGTTCAGGATCGGGGGCTATATAATTTGCCAAAATTACCTTCACACGTCTCACAGTTGATGCATACTGTTTGGGCTTTATTTTGCTCATGTCCACACATATTTACCATGCCCAAAATGTTTGTGTGTTGGCATCTCACAAAGATGATAACATATTATGTGCATCCCCCTGATAAAGCTTTGCACACAGACATCTTACTTTTCTCTTCCATTTGTTCCTTGTCCTGTTAATTTCGCATATATCCAACTCTGTACCAGAATGTTTACATTGTGTATAAAGGGCTTGAATTTCCCGGTTCCTATCATTCTTAAGGGTTTTTATTTCTTCAGAGAATGCGTGCTGGTGCATCTCTCTGCTTGTAGGATTTTTCTTTATTCCCACTGTTCCTCTTATTACTGACTCAATATAATTCATGAAAGAGTCGTGTGCATACATCTTTTTTTTAATCGTAAACACTCTTTTCAAAATCTGACTGGAAGAGCATATTTACTTTCTCAATATTCGTACTGTGCCAAGAGATTCTATTTAGTGAGGAATTGACTGATACCATTGGTCTGTAATGTTGTTCCTCACCCCTATCCAGGTCTACCTGTAGGGTCATATATAATATTTGGTGGTAACTCTCCTGAGTGTCGATCAGCCTAAACTCTTGTACAAGGTTAAAAGTCTTGGCACACACACAAATGTAGTCAATAGTGGAAGCCACTTTCCATTTGACCAAGTTGATTTTTCCATTGAATCTTCCACTAAATCATTTACACATTGCATCCCCCAGCCTCATAGGAATTGAGCCCATATGCTTCCTTGATGACATTTCTGTGTCTCCCCACTTTCATTGAGCAGTCGTGCTGCCCTGCATTCCCCAACATCATCTTCCAAACAAATTTCAGAGTTTAAATCTCCACAAATATTAATGTACAGTTCGTTACTCTTATCCTGGCATTCCTGGATGTCTATTGACTCAATGTTTTCCTTCAAAACACAATCCAGCCGCCAGTATATGTTTATGATTAGCAAATGCATCAATGATCCCTTCTGGCTTAATTTTACAAGGACAGCTATACACCCTTTGTTGATGTGAAAGGTCTTTGAAGTTGTGAACAGCACATTGTTCTTAATTGCAATGAGTAATCCCCCCGATGGTCTCGTCTTCGATTTATTTGTTGCTGTTTCCTGGAAAACCGTGAAGCCGTCCAGTGATATCAAGGTCACAGCCCATGTTTACTGGATGCACAGTAATGAAAATCCCGAAAGCAAAGAACAAGTGGTAAGTGAATACATATGGGCTCATGATCCCCTGGAATTCCATGATAAGAAAGTTGGCTTAGGTTTACTCTATGGGATATCTTTCAGGCACTGAATCTTTGAGATAGATTCTCTTAGAGTCAGTGCCAGCCATCTGAGCTCAGCTTTGTTTGTGTTTGTCTGCATGTTTACACTTCCCCCACCTTTCATATAATTACTCCCATATGTCTCTTTATGGTACCCAACCCGTTCCCCTCCCTGTTGTTTCTCCAGACCCTGACTATAGTTTTCTATGCCATAACCGAATCTTTGCAGTGCTACTCCTTCCACAAGAACAATTCCATATGTCGCTCTGGAGTGAAACACTATTCTTACACAATCGTACCTTGTCAGGTGTATATAATCAATGAGCTTGATATTGTTTGAAGAGATTAGTGCAAGGCGGGGTATTGCGTTAAACAAAGAGAGGATTTACCCTTGATTTAAGGATGGGGGGCCTCCTATTGTTAACATGAAATTCAGTATAACACTAGGGTCATCCACCAGTTTCTGCTCCCTCCACTCTCTTCCATCTTCCGCCTATGTTTTATAGAACATTTGATCTTGCCCCTCCATGTTAAAGTTACCACCAGTATCTCTCTCCCTACTGTCACCTCCCATCGTGTCACTCTTCCCCTCCTTCACTCGTGTATGGCCTCTGTCTTGTTCATATGCCTTGTCTGAGTTCCACGGTTTCTTCTTCTCTCTCATCTTCTCTTCACATTCCTTAGCCTCATTGTAGTTTTGGTTTACTGGGGGTCCCCCAGCATTTCCTTCCTCTCTCCTATCCAACATGCTGACCTGTTCAGGCCCATGTTTTAGTGTTATCACCCGTGGATTGATACTTTCTTCATTCGTTTGATCATTCACTCTCTGCGGAATTTGTTCTTTATCATTGTCCCCAGCCACATTTTGGAAGCTAATCCTATGAGCTTCCTCATATGCTTTACCATCAAATAACGGTAAAGGGGGTCCATACTTGGTTGAGTGTTGAATGAGTTTGAGTAGCGCTTCTTGGACCAGTTTTGTGATATCTTCACTGGGGATCACAGTTGATTCACTACATTCTCTGTCCTCCATACCTTTAGTTCCTTTCCCTCTTGCGGCATGTGTCTGGCTGGGACATTAGTGCTGTCTACAGCCTTTTGGGAGGGCTTGTTCTCTTCAATAGAGTCCCCCACTTCTATCACCATATCTGCTAGTGTCTTTTCCTTAGTTTTGAGGTTAATAAATTGTTGAATACTCCTAACCTCCTTAGAACCTTCTGCTTTATGTTCGCTCTGTTTGTTTGAATCTTTTTTTATTTATTTCATTTTTTTGTTTTTTTTGTTTAAATGTGCTGGCTTTCCTGCCCTTATGATTCATAGCTTCAGGGAGGGTATTCTTAGCTTCTCCATATTCCTTATCATGTGTGTCATTAGATTTCTCTACCGTGTGGTCGGATTTACCTCCCCCTCCTGATCCTGACCGCCCATAACTTCCTTCACCTCCAGAGCGTTCTTATTTTCTTAATTTAGCTCAGTGAAGTCCAGTGTTCCCCCCTCTCCGGATAAGCTGCAGATATCTTTGATGTTCGTATTAGTATTTTTAATTTTAGGAGAGGGCTGGTTTTTCGATTTTTTGTTCAGCACAGTCTTTCCCCCTTCTCGCTCTTAGCTCTTCTTTTAAAGGCCCTCGCTCGCATTTTCGTTTCTCTGCGCGTTATATAATACTCAAAGGGTGCCTCTTCTTCCTGAACAGGGCCTCCCCTCTGTTCCTGCTTCTGTACCTGCTTTTGAATAGCCTCCTCCTCAATCACCTCCAGTAGTGCCGATGGACTGTCCGGTTTACTCCCCATACTCTGATCTATGATGTTTGCTGGATTACTCTTTATTTTTGTAGTCTCTCTTGCCCTTTGATTTTCCAGACTTTTTATTTTCTCTGAGTTAATTAATATCTTTCTCTTTAGTTCCTCTGCTTTCTCCCAAACTCTCTTTTCCTTCCTTTCTGTCCCGTGTGATAAGTTATCCCCGTAGGACTGTCCTATTAGGGGCGAGGAATTTCTGTTACTATTTACTGATGCATCCTTTGGCTCTATTTGTTCATTCTCATTTGGGTGCCTTTATTGTGCACCACCTTAGTTTCCTTGTGTGTTTTTGGTATTATATATTTTTTATACACGTCTAATGCATGTACAAACCCTTCCAGTCTACTTAGTTTTTCTGTACTTTCTGAAATCATGAATCTTAATTCCTGTATCTCCCCATGAGTCCTCTTGTGTCCCTTATCAAGAAGATTCAATATCCTGGTTAGGACCAGAACGGACTCAGGAGAAGACATGATTTCATCAGCAATCAATTCCTCACTGGGGTGATTTATGTTTGATGCCTCGTGTTCATGACTCGGTGGTAAATCGGGAGTGGATAAAGAGTTCTTGAGGTGTGTCACGCACCTCATTGCTTCCTAGTCTCACCTCAGTGGTGATTGCTTTATGTAGATGTATGTTCTCGAGACCCCCTCCTCTTTCTCTTACTGGGGTTGAGGGGCCCCTAGAAAGCCTAACCCTTTTTGTCCAGCTCAGCAGACACTGCCGGTGCCAATAAGGAAGTGCCCAACTGAGGTACGGTGGGCATAGTGTCTTCCATGTTCATGGCTGATGGCCTCACAGGGATTTCTTGCATGCTCAGAAAGCTTTTCTGCGTGTGTTCTGCAGGATGCTCTAACTTCTTAAATGTTTCTGTGAGGTCCTTTGACCGATCTCCAGATACATTTGGGAGAGGGGGGAATTCTATTCCACTCAGTTCCCATTTGTCTATCTCTACCACCCCCATCAGCTCCCTGGTGTCTTCTTCATTCATTTCAATGGAGTGTTGATGTGCCACTTCAGAGGTGTTTCTTTGAATCAATACAAATCTGCCACTTGCAATTAGTGTGTTCCGCTTCTCAGATTTTTTTCTGAATAGCACCATGCGTTGGTATCTTGCCACTCCCTAATGTTCCCACCATACTTGGTGTACGGTGTCCCCTTTACTTTTACGCACAGTTGTTTCCTTACTACGCTATTTCTTTTACTTTCATTGCCCTCTTAGAGGACACATGGCCATCCCGTGGCAATCACACAATATCCACACCTTTGTTCAATCTTCCCACTCTTTTCCCCTAGACTCTTCTCCTTGTCTTATACACAACAGGTTTGCTTAACATTTGTGTAAGATTTCACCTCCCCTCGCCCCCCTGATGTGTACCTGGATCACACTACATTTTTCTCAAATATGCTGTGGTTCCACTCACGTTCGAAATCGTGTGTCAACCCTTAGGTATGTTTCATGCTGACAGTGTGCTGCTGCCCTTTATACACACTGCAGAGGGGAAATATTTAAACTGCAGAGTACACGTATAATATGCACGGAGTACTCACAGTTTTACCGCCTACCTTGATCGCGGTTTACACTTTCCCTCACATCGCTCACTACAGGAGTGCGGCAGGTCAGAAATCAGCCCTATCCAGCGGTGCGTTAATGTGTCCGAGTTCCTCCCCCTCACTGCGACTAAAGCCTCCCGTTCAAGGGATTCCAGCCGCCCTTGCCTCTTGCTCCCGGCTAACAGGCGAAAAGGCACTTCCGGGCACTTCTCGGTGCGCGCGCACAGGTGTGTGCAGCCCTTCCTTCTTGAAGGATTCATGGAGCAGGTGGGCGGGGCTTATTCTACGATAAAAAATAGAGGTTTTAAGTGCTTGTATGTGTATTATATGTGGATTATATAACTAGTATACACTTCTAGGGTAGCTAAGGGCTTGTTTTATCTGTGTGTATATGCAAGCTCATCCTTAGAAACAAATGAAAGTCGACAAGAGTCCAGCCGTCAGAAGCTGCAATAGGAGTCTCCCCAAGCGAACAGGCACTTCTGGGCACTTCTCGGTGCACGCGCGCAGGTGCGCGCAGCTCTGCCTTCTTGAAGGATTCATGGAGCAGGTGAGCGGGGCTTATTCCTTAGAAAAAATAGAAAGTCCACAAGAGTCCAACAGTCACAAGCTGCAATAGGAGTCTCCCCAGGCGAACAGGCACTTCCGGACACTTCTCGGTGTGCACGTGTTCTTTCAGACTCCCCCCAATATTTTGTTCATTCTGAACCCTTGCTACCTAAATTCCTACACTGATTCTGCTTTGCCACTTTAAATTTCAACAATCTGAACACTACCGCTCTCAAACTTAACCAACTAAAATCTTCCAACCTAATCCGTACCATTTCCTTAACCCTGAAAACTTGAACCTGTGAATGCTAACTCATGTAATTCCCCCGAATCCCTCTGATTTGTGTACTCCAACCCGAGCCTTTATCACTCTAACCTGAATCCTTATTTGAGCCCAACCACTCTGAATTCAAACATTTTTAACTCTAACCGCCTGAATGTCTCTCTACCAAACCCCCACTCACACTGAAATCCGGGGACCCCAACCTGAGAAAATATTCCAAAGACAAGACACGTTGCAAAGGGAGGCTTCTGCCCCAAGGACTTATCACAATCACAATGTTGGCTGTTTCAGTACCTCACCACCAGGTATTGGCAATTGTAGTACCATCCTACCAGGAATATCTGTGAAATTCCACACCATAAGTAGTATCCACCTCAAAATAACAGACCCCACAAATACGCTCTGCCCTGGGAAACCTAATCTCACCTGGTGCTAACCAAGAACCCCTGAGAACTCCAGAGAGACCAAAAGAAAAAAAAAACAAGAGTGTTTCACCCCTGGAACAAAGACAAATCTGAAATCAGCGTTACCAAGTAAGTCTCCACAAGCCTATAACTATGGTGAGGCACCTGCCACTGTATGTAGCCCCAAATAGATCAATTTCTGTGACCATAAAATGAGCCACCCCAGGACGGCGTTCGCCCCTGGAACAAATGACACATTTCAGACCTCTGTGACAAAGCAAGCCACTACAAATCTGCAACCACACAGAGGCACCCACCACTTTGGGTAGCCCAACATTGATCTATCCACTCAACAATCATAAAAATATATGGTTTACCTGCCGTGATTAAAGCCAACAGGCACTATCAAGAAGAGAGAGCCTCCCAACTAGGGAGCCTACTACCAAAACAGCCTAACCCACAACCAGATCTGCAGAAACACACTGACCTACAGCAGTTATGAAACACTACAACTACACACATGCCCTAAACAAGTAGGACAAAATAACAAGAATGGAAAACAGAACCTGAAAGACATTGTAAACCCACAACAAACAACAAAAGCTACCCACCAGCATTCACAACACCTCAAAATGGCCATGAACCACCACTAAACAAATGAAAGATATGGGCAAGGACAAAAATGAAGACATCATACATCTCCCAATACCTCTCAACCTACAATATTCTACACCAGAAAACAAACTATTCCCTCATGTAGAAATCACTGGAATACTTGAACAACCCCAAGTCAGCTTCACACCTATGAGAAGAATTTAATCAGCACCCTTCCCCATGGGGATAAACCTAAAAATAGACACAGACAAAAGCATCCAATTAGCTGTCCTACTAGTGGGCATACCAGTCGCCTTTGACACAATCAGACACACAATGCTAATGAAGTGACTGCACAAATGTGGCTCTGCACTACTATGGCTGAAATCTGTCCTCACTAATCAAACCAAAAGAACACACCTACCACCATTTACATCATACTGTGCAAATATCACCTGGGGTGTACCACAAGAATCAAGTTTCTCCCAGCTTCTCTTCAACATAGACATGAACCCCCTAATAATACCATTCAAATCCATGGACTGACAGCCTACAATTATGCATACAACACCCAACACACCAACAAGATACCTTCCTACCGAGACCCTGACAACACCCTCAACAAATGCCTCACTGACATAAACACCTGGATGAGAAACAACAACCTTAAATTAATCAAACCAAAACAGAAATAATGATCTTCCATCCAGAAGACAATTCAACACAGGCATACCTGACTTGGCCACCGAGCATGGGAGCCCAACCTCAGAGATTGACAGTGATACCAAATCTGTGAATTCTTGTGGACAACAGGCTCCCTTTGGGACCACAAGTCAATGCAATAGCAAACAAATGTTTCAACCTGCTGTGTTTAAGAAGAGGGATCCTCCCTTACCTCATTATCCCACACAGAACCCTTAAGAACATCATATTGATATTATCAAGAATACACTATGCAAAACGTCTCTATCTTGAAATGCTAGAATGTCTCACAGGTACCACAGCAAGACTACTCCTGAGACTAAATACAAGAGACCACATAACACTGGCCCTTAGAAGACTACATTGGCTGCCAGTAAAGAAATGCATTACATTCAAAGACCTCTGCATTGTCTGAGTCTCTGTAACTACTGAGGTAGAGTTGGATTTTTCACAGATATACTTCTTTCCATATTTCGTCATTACTATACAGCGATTTCTTTTGACCGACATTTGGTCCATGTCCACTATTGACTTTACCCTGTTTTTCTACATGTAATTTCTAGTGTTTTCCTCTGGTATACATACCTTGACTATGGGCATAGCTTCTCCACCTCCAAAAGTACTTAGCTAATAAGGAACTAAGGAATTTGCTCCGGCGCCACATGTATCCCAATTGATTCACTTATCCTGAGCACCTCGGTTGCTACTCCCCTTCATTGCTGAGTGCAGTCCATCCTCTTTATGACAGTAGTACACAATCCTATCATATTCTTGCTACTTCAGGCACCATTGCAGGCATTATATTTACTAATTGATTGATCACCATTAGAACTTTTAGACATTGTGGTGGTCTAGGAGTCCATTCTCTCGCCCCCATTATCTTGCCTACCTTCCATCAGCTCAGATTAATAACATAACATGGATACTTTCTCACTTTGGAAGTTCTTTTACATCTGTGTACTATTCATTGATATCTATGTACTATTAATGCCAACCAATTGTTGTTTTTTCTTTGGGACGTTTACATCTTTTGCCATTGTCTTCATCTACTATACGATGTGATTATTTGATTGACAATTATGTTGGAAAATGTGTTTAGCTATCAGCACGTTCTAGCTGGGATTATACCAGTATCTGCTATTTTTTTCTCTTTTCATTATTTTTTTCTTGTTTTATACATGTGATTCAACTACAGTCCTATTAGGCTCTGGAAGAAGAGGGCCATCCTCAAAATGCATCAGCTTACAACAATGGACTATTTGATGTGTTCTTTTGCTTCAACAATTGTTCATGATTAAAACAATGATTTTTTCTTTTAAGATCATCCGTTGTACTTGAAGAAACTTTGTCCTTTGGAAACTTTATTTGAAAAACTATTGTTCATTCGAAACAATTTAACGCCCATGTGATGTTCCTTAAGAGTGTGCAGGGGACGGGAGGACCACAACTTCGGGTCCTTTCTTTTTTCATGTATACAATAGCGTTTTGTGCCAAGACCTGATTCCTCCCCTGCACCCTGAATCCTTTAACGACAGTCCCCTGGTTTTTGTAAGATTATATCCTTTAAATACTGATCAACAGCAGTGTGCACCGATCCTTCTCCCCTGTCTTGCTATTAGAAATCGTGTCAATGCTGAAACAGGAAGCATTGCAGCTGCCATCTTGAAAAACACTATGCATCAACTATCTCCACTTTCTGCAGCCATCTGGACATGGAAACAAGCCAGAATGTCTCAGGAGAAGATCAGAGGCAAGGTGGCTGTAAATCGACTCAGAAAAACAAAGTTTAGTGAGGGAGAGCTGGTGGTCCTGACCGATGAGGTTGTTGCTCACACTGATGAGCTAAATGGCCTTCACCAAAGGAAAACTTTAGCACAGCGCAGGACAGCCATCTAGCATGCTATCAGCCAGAAAGTGACAGATGATGCCGAAATCCCCCATGATGGGGAGGTGTGTCACAAATGCTGGAATGAACTCAGGGTCAGGGTGCGTGGGCTGCTGTCGCAACACAGCTGGGAGTCCCTTACCACAGGGGGAGGAACTGTGGAGCCACTGGCCCTCAGCGCCTGGGAGGAAAATTGCAGCACAGTGCTGGACATGGAGGGAATCGATGGAGTCGGGGGTTGGAAGGCAGGTGCCAGCAGCCAGGAGGTAGGATGTTAGTCAACCCCCCCAGCACAAGTGTATGCACAAATGACAGTTTAGCATGAGATGCCCCAGTGGACGGGGACACATGTCAGCAGACCCAGTAGCTGGGCATGCCAACAGGATGGAGTGAGGGTGTGGCATATCTGCCACCCTCCGCAGCAGCTATGGGGAAGGGCCCCCTAGGGACCCCTTTGTAATGCAGCAACGGGAAGGAGTGTCAAGTGACCTATCCAAGTGCCAATGACACCACACCCCTTCTGGTGAACCCTGTGTCAGCGGAACTGTGGTGCATGAGCAACCTTGACACTGTGCAGCAGTTCCACCAGCATGTTGCAAGCCCAGTTGGCAGGCCCATGTTGGGAGGGGATGTGGGGGCATGAAGAACTACAAGCATAGATTCCAAACATCAGCTGTCCCATCATGGACACCCTGCACCTGGACAAAAACCAACTGGCCATGTGTCACAATCTCATTGCTGCTACCTTCACTTTGATGCTGGTCCCAAATGAAATCACCCCTAAACAACAACGCCCATTTCCCAAATGTGTGGGTTCCTACCCTGTGCCATAGCAAATGTGGATTGAATGCAACACATGTGGGGGAACCACACTGGACAACATTTCCTAGGTCCCCTACAGGCACTCACACATCTCAGAGGCATCCTAGGAGGACGAGTGGGCAGGCACTCCCGCAGCTGGAGGGTCTGACACTGAGGCCACACCTCCAGGCATGGTGAATGTGGAAACACAGGGGGATACTTGCCTGGTGTCGCCACATGAAGAAGGGTCACATACCCCCGAGGGACCTCAGCACCTGCAGCATAGCCCAAAACCTGAGAGCCCTCATTGGCCGCAGTGTAACCCAACACCTGAGAGCCCTCATTGCCAGCAGTGTGTCACACAACTGAGCAGATGTGGATACCCTATCCTATGGCTCCCCTGACGACAGTCCTGGCACACTGCACAGCCCACCTCACACTACACACACCAACATGCAGCACAGTGCTGCGGATGCTTGAAGGGATAGAGCAGAAACAGAGGGAGATGGATGTGATAGGGCACAGAGACTCTGAACACTTGCAGGCCATACACAACAGCATCCAAGGGGCCACCGCAGGATTGTGTAGGCCATCACAAAGAACCGGGAAGAGAAAACTGCCAGTATAGCTGCCCTGACACTATACACCCAGAGGGTCAGGGAGATGACCAAATATGTCTCAGCACTAGCAGAAGCCACCCGCCAGAGCACGAATGTGCAACACCAACAGATGCAGGGGCCAGGCTCCATCTCTTCCACTTCTACCACTTACAATTAGGCATCAGTCACAGCCCCTTCAGCGCCCAAGATCACCGGGGTATGGCATGGGGGAAGAGGCCACAGTTGTAATGGACTCTGAGACACTAATTGCCATGAATGGCCTGGGGAGTTGGTGGGGGAACTGGGAGGGGGGATAGTTTGCTGTGGAGTTGGTGGGGGAGGCAGAAGGGGGGATAGTGTGCTGGGGCATTGGTGTGGAAGGTGGGAGCGGAATAGTGTGCTGGGGAGTTGGTGGGGGAGGGGGGAGTGGGATAGTGTGCTGAGGAGTTGGTGGTGGAGGCGGGAGAGGGGATAGTGTGCTCGAGAGTTCGTGGGGGATGCAGGCGGGGAGATAGATGGGGCACTTCATAACATTAAAAGCATTAAACTTCATCAATGCAAGGACATTACTGATTGTGTAATCGTCGTGTTTAATTATAGAGGTGAGTGTCAAACAGTCGTTCATGGCTTGCGTCATGTGAAAGTGCCAGAAGAAATTGTCTATCAGTCCCTGGCGGGCCAATTTCCCATCCATCACATCATCTCTAACAGTGTGTGCATTTGCCTCTTCCGCAGGCATTGCATCCTCATCCTCTGGGGGTAATATGTCCACATCAGGGGGTAAAGGGGCATTCCTCTTCAGGCAGATATTGTGCAGCATGGCACACACAAGCATAATTTTACCAACTTTCTCTGGAGCGTACAGCAGGGCTCCACCACTATGGTCGAGGCTGCGGAAACATGCCTTTAGGAGGCTGAAGGTATGCTTGATGCACACACGGGTCCTGTTGTGAGCGTGGCTGTAGGAATTATCCTGTGGATCATTAGCCACGGCAGCTGTGGGTATCTGGAGTCACCTGCACGGGGGAGGTACAAGCATTAGTCATAGGGCCTCATTACGACCCAGGCGGTAAGTTACCGCCTGGGCCGTGACTTTACCACCATGGCGTAAACTATGTTTACGCCATGGTGGTTGGCGGACTTACCGCCCCATTCCGACCTTGGCGGGGCGGTAAGTCCCCAATCCCCATTTACACTTCCCCATTCCCATTTTTGCCCCATAGGGCATAATGGGAGGGGAGAAGGCGTTAATTACGCCACCGTAAATTACGGTGGTGTAATTAACTCCATGGTCCCTTAGCGCCATGGATTTTAACACCTGCTAAAAGCAGGTGTTAAATCCGCCATGGCGCTAAGGGACCTCGTACTCAGGCGGTAAGGGTCGGCGCTGTTTACGGCGCCGTAAACCCCTTACCGCCTGGGTCGTAATGAGGCCCATAGTGTACAGTGTGGGCTTACACAATATCAGGGCAATCGGTGACTTTTGCATGCAAATGGACTTGCTTTTCATGTCAGTTGTCGATTCTATGTTTGCACATGCTGTGTCACTTGTGTCATGCATTGTTTATGCTTCACATGCACCCTGTTCCCTTGCAGCATATATTATATAAGGTGTATGCTGGCGACATCTGCAGCTGACATTGTGGCTGTCATGTGGCAGTGTATTTCAATTGTGCATGTGACATGCTGGGTTTCCCATGGGTGCTCCCTGTGCATCTGGGGCTGCCGGGTCACCATTTTAGGCTCAGCGCATATGCGTGCATGGCTGTGGTACCGGGAGGGTTGTTGTTGTGTGAGGTGATGTGACCATTTGTCACCATTGCTTTGGTAGGTGCATGTTGCATTGTGATGCCTGTAGTCATGTTGGTGTTATAGTTGCTACTGCATGTGTACCTTAGCTTCTCCATGCAGGTAAGTTTGAGAAGTGCATGATCCCTGACCTGTACTGTGACATTGGTGCGGGAGATGGTCAAGTATGTATTTCACACTCACTTGGCATGCCATCATCCTTTGTGCAGTTATTTGCATCCACCCCATTTGGGCATGTGCTTCACAGTGCAGGTCTGCTGGCTTTTCTACTCACCCACTATCTCTGTGCCTCTCCATGTATCCTGTCAGTGTGTTGTTCCGTAGGACCATGGCATCATGGTTGGAACCAGGGTAGCAGGCACAGCAGTAGGTGATGTACAGGTTTGGGTCACAGGTCACCTGCACATTCAGAGTGGTAGTGCTTGCATTTACAGTACACTGCTTTGTGGGCATCGGGGGCCACCAGTGCTACATGGGTACAGTCCAGGACAGACAACCACGTTTGGCATTTGGCCAACGGCCTAGAACTGAGCCTTCATGGCATTGACCTGGGCTGGGACGGTAGGCAGTGAGATGGTGCGTTGAACTTGCCACAGGAGGGCTTCAAGCACCTGACACAACACTGCACAGAATGTGGGCTTTGCCATGCCGTGCATCATGGCCTCTGAGGGCTGTAAGGTGCCAGTTCCAAGGAATTGTAGTATAGACACTAGCTTCAGCAGTGGGGGCGCAACTGTCCGGATGTTGATCCTGCTCCTTATGTCATCCTGTATTGTGGTGAGCAGCTGTGTTATGGTCTCCCTGTTGAAGTGGTAAAGGGCGACCAACTGGCTGTCGGTGTGAATCCAGGGTGAGGGTGTAACCCTGAGGATCGGTGCACACCTTGCCTGGGCTCTCCTCCTTCTCCCCCTCCCGCTCCCCCCTGCCCCTCCTCTCTACTCCCTGTGACTTGGCCTGTTTGTCCTGCCTCTCTACTTCCAGGCGCAGCATAATCAGCTGCCTGTCCCAGCTCACAGTGACTATTGGCTGCATGGTGTTGGAAACAGTATTTGGGATATGGGTGTGCCTTATGTAGCCTTCTGGGGTGGATTGAGATCACCAGCGGCTTCATTTAAGGCATCTGCGATAATTTACCTCCAGCTGGAGGCTCGAGGTAACTGCAACAGGTTTTCAGTATTATTAGCACCCCTTTTTGGTGCTTATACCACCGAACATGAACTTGATGTGGCTGTGTTTGCACCTTGTGTGGCTGGCTGTAACAGTGCTGGTTGTAATAGTGCCAGCTTTAATTGCACTGGCTGTAATAGCGCCAGCTGCTTTTACAGTCAGCGGTATTTGCGCTGGCTCATGATCCCAGGGAGAGGTATTGGTGGCGCTAATTCATTACCGCCACTTTTAAGGGATACCGCTAGACTTCTGATGAGGCTCACTATGAGTAAAGGAAATTCTGAGAAACCGCCATCACCTATCTGATAGCCAAACTATGGGACTCACTATCGAAAGGAAATAAGAATGACAGAAGGTCATCTAGCATTCAGGAAATGACTAAAAACATGCTATTCAACTCACTGAGATAAAGATGTGTGCACCTACCAAAATAATTCCTGGACCAAAGCAAACATGGAACAAAACAGAATGGAAAACCAACAATCAAATTACTCAACACCCTTTCAGAAATCTGAGGGTATCCTCACAACTACTCCCCTTGAAGCCTCTTCTCAGGAGGTCAGAATGTTAATGTTAATGTTAAAGGATATTTGTACCGTGCACTATAACCACCCGAGTGGTCCCCTGGCGCTCTGGCGGCTCTGAAAAAGGGAGGGAGGATGAGTTAGTGGGAGTAAGCTGGAAAAGTGCAAGAGAGCAGTGATGTGCTGTTGGCAGCCTCAGCCCGGTGGGTCCGTTGGCTGGGCTTGGGGTGTTTTGCGGTCGGTAGTCGTTGTGTTCTATTGTGCAAGTCTATGTGTGGTTTGTTTTGTTGCTGCATTGTAGTGAAGTTTGTGCGGATTGCTGTGGTTTAGGCTTGTGGCTGTGTTTGGTTAGAGTTTGAGAGGTGTATGCAGAGGGATGAAATTGTTAGTGGACTGGTTAGTTGGCATTGCTGTCTTTTCAATTATATCTAGGTGTGATGCTTGCTAACATTCACTATTTCATCTGGGTGCAGCACTTGCTAATTTTCAATATTCTGTCTAGATGGGAGGCAGTCTAGTGATCATGATTTCATCCAAGTGTAGCACATGCTAACATTCACAATCCTATCTAGATCTGACGCAAGCTGAATTTAAGAATTCCATCTAGGTGTGGTGCATGCTTACATTCACCATCCTGTCTAGATGTGACGCAGTCTAAGGTTAAGAATTCCATCTAAGTGTGGTAGATGCTAACATTTACAGTTTCATCTAAGTATGGCGCCTGCTAACATTCACAATACTGTCCAGATGTGACGCAGGCTAAGGTTAAGAATTCCATCTAAGTGTAGTACATGCTTTACAGTTTCATCTAAGTATGGCACCTGCTAACATTCACAATACTGTCCAGATGCGACGCAGGCTAAGGTTAAGAAGTCCATCTAAGTATGGTCCATGCTAACATTCACAATCCTGTCTAGATGTGATGCAAGCTAAAGTTAAGAATTCCATCTAAGTGTGGTGCATGCTAACATTCACAATCCTGCCTAGATGTGACGTAAGCTAAAATAAGAATTCCATCTAAGTATGGTACATGCTAACATATACAGTTTCATCTAAGTATGGCGCATGCTAATAATCACAATCCTATCTGGATGCGGCGCAGGCTAATGTTCTCAATTCTATGTTTGGATACATGCTAACATTCAAGTTCCAGCTATGTGTGGCATGTGCTAACATTCCTAATCCAATCTAGATGCGAGGCAGGCCAAAGCTAAGAGTTCTAGCTGGATGTGGTGCATGCCAACAAGCACTTTTCTATCAGATTTCCATCAAGTGTGGTGTATGCTAGTCTTCCTAATTCCGTCTAAATAGCCAGGTGCCGACTATTGCAAATCTATCTAGATGCGGCGCAGGCTAGCCTGAATATGCGAGGGAGGATCACCTGAGTGGAGGGCACTTGGGGATTGGGGAGAGGATATCCGCAGTTGAGACATGGTATCCCCCTTTTCTAATGAGCACCAACATTACCCGCCTGCTGCCTTTATCTCCCCTCATTTCCCCACATTCAAATCACTATAGTACTGGTACGAGGAAGAGGTGACAAAGAGCAGTGAAAACAAATGTGTCATTTCACCACTCTGGTACTGAGACGAGGGAGAGGCGTGGGAGTTGTTGTGTGGGTCAGGCATGCCCCAATAACTATGGTCAGGCAGTTGAAATCGAGTGTTCACACCTGCAGCCTGTTAAATGGGTGCAGGTGTATAAAGGGAGACAGAAACAGCAGATCAGGGTAGCAGCTGGGCCGGAAAGTGTTTCCATCCGAGGTGAATGCTAGGGAGAATTCTCAGAAATGTGCTAATTCTCTCCACCTTAGAGACCCCCAGCAACTTTGCTGGATTGTGAGGTATTGTTTTTTTTTTTATTTTTTTTAACCTGGAGCGAATGAGACCCTTTTCCCCACTCGCTTCTGTATTTTTTTGTGCTTTCTGAACTTTGTGTTTCTTTTGGTTATGGAGCCTGACAAACTCCATAGGCATCATCTTTTACAACATCTTTTACATTGTGTCACACAGCATCATCCTCAGTGCAGTGGAACAGGGAATTCGTTCAGATTTCCCAAGGTTTATGTACCTTCTCTGGGATTAACTAGTATTTCCAGAGCAGTAAAGTGAAATTGACTTTACTTACATTTGTAAATGTCTAGTCTCAGCACACACTATCTTACAATAGGGTGCTGGAGGGGTTGCCTAGTATCTGTAAGGATATATTATATGGGGTGTTTACTGCCAGTAGGCAGTATGCAGTATGGAAATGCAGCCAGGCCCAGTTTTTCAAACTGCAGGCATTATTTTGAAAAGCAATTAGTCTGTAGGCAGTATGCAATATCTAAATGCAGCCATTTCAAAATAGATGTACAATATGTGCACAGCAGTTTCCAGTAACAACCAGCAGGCAATTTTTCAGAACATTTAGTAAAATGTTTTAGCAAAGTATGCTGTCATTTTAAATTGAAGAGGTCTACATTTGCACAAATTGGATATTTTCATGTGTGCAAACTGCATAAGAAATGCATAATTAATTATTCTTATGCTAACTGCCTCACTAATATATTAATTTCAACCCGTCTAACATTATTAATGCAGTGTGTGTTCACAATGAAATGCATTCTTTGTTTTTTACATGCATGGTTTAAAATGCACTTTATTTTCCATGAAGAGATGCACACTCAGTCCATGTGAGCATTTTATTTTCTCCATGGAGAGCAGAATTATGCCACTGGCAGGAAGGAAGGAAAACAGAAACAGTTGCTTTGTAGAGCTGAAATCTTCATTGTCTTGAAAAACAAGGGCCGGTACAGGACACATTCTTTTACTCTTACTGGGAGTTATTGAGGGTGGATGGGCCACATCAAAAGAGGGCTGCTCTAGGGGTGATAGGCATGAGGAGTTTACTTAAGGAACAACCAGGGGGAAGAGTTCAGATCATGCTGGGACAGAGACAGATGGTGCTACATAATAAATGCTGCTGGACTCCATGTGGGTGTGAGCACTAGCTATGAACTTTAACAGCTGCAAGGTCGTACAGACAAAATCCTGACAACAAGAGTTTCAGACTTCACTGGCCTGGATGAGTTAGTGCCAAGTGAGGAAAAAGAATGAATGGGAGGTGACATAATTTGTTGGCAGTGCAGGGAATTAAAAATGCCGAACACCAAATTTGTTTTCTTTTTTTGCAATGTGCCTGTTTGTTTTCTGTTCTCTTTCATATTTTGTAGGCGATGCTCTAATATCATGTGGTAAGAGTATTTCTGTTTATAATTGTTATATAATACAGAATGAACAAAAAAACTGTAATGCTCACCTGTAATGCTCACCTGATTCCCACGGGGCCGTCGATCAGAACTGGACTCCACCAGTGTTATTCGTAGTGCAGAGACGGCTGACTGGACCGGCCTTCTAGCTTCGTCTGCTTGATTCGTAAAAGTAGTTTCCTAAAAGCAGGAGGAGGGGAATTAGCCACACAGTGGATGCAAGGAAACACTTGTTTAATTTGTTCCCTCTAAGCCCCCGATATTCCCCTTTTGTTGTCTCACCTTATTGTTTGTAATGATGAGCTCTTCATCCTGCACCGAGCGCAGGGGCGCGTAGAATCCCAGTTGCTTCACTGGTTTGAAGAATTTGGGAGAGTTCCAGACGTGTTGGACTATGTGGTAAATGGCAAGGAGCCGTAAGTATAATCTCTATAGAGTTCAATTGTCTGTTATTCACTCGTTTTTGTCCCTTTTGTATTGCAGCTTAATCCGAGAAGTTCACCTGAAGTGCTGCAGGTTGCACGTGGGTAAGAGTCTGTATTACCCAGCGTTGCCGGTAAAAGCGAAATAAATGTCTTTAACAAGTGTTCTTTCCTCCCACAGGTGCGGCGTTAAAGAGGTGGAACGCCGATGAAATATGCCTAGGGGAGCGGTAACTCTGGTGAGTATAATATGGTTGCTTTGATTGTCTTTGTTAGCACCCGGCTCACCTTGTTCTCTTTGTCCCTTCCAGGTTCCACGGATGCCATGATGAAATGATGGCTGCAGCGCTGAACCGGGGGGATGCAGACTGGTAAGTATGGCTCGGCGCGCCTGCTAGCAAAGCAATGTTTTTATTTCTGACTTGTCTATTCCAATTCTGAAGTGCAGCGAATTCGGGAACAGATGAAGGTTAAAAGGTAAGTTCTTGTTCTTATTTCTCTTTCTTCTAGGATGGTGTCCAGGTTCGAGGTGGGCATGGCTGAGGACTGGATGCTGCAGGCACGGTGAGCGTCACGCTGCTGAAGTGCAGAATAACACGAAGCATGGGCTGCTGTTCGGGCGTGGTTTAAATAGCCTGCAAAGTAGTCCCAGGTAAGAGGTTCCCCAGAACCACACCCGAGTAAAAAATAGTCCCTGTAATAAAATAGTCCCATCCAGGCCTCACGTGGGCTTTGATTCATTTGCAGCATGGTCTGCAGGAGGTAAGTAATGTCTATGAGCCTGGCGCCTATGGCGCCAGGACTGATGTCTATTACGAGCCTGGTGCCTAAGGCGCCAGGACTGAACCCAGATAGCCCCCAGCCGGGGCTGCTGGGGTCTCAATAAATGTCTGGATGCCTGCTCCCGAGGCTGCTGGGCTGGGTCCAGATGCCTGGGGGTAGGCATCATGACAAAAACAAAGGCTGGGATTTTGGTGTCATTCATGCATCTGTGAAGCATTTCTATATAGGGGAATCACAAAGGTTTGCTGTTTATATCAGAGTCGTAAAGCATTTGCTAATTTACCACTGTTGCTAAAAAAACAAGCAAGGGAAAGTGAAAAATACCTGCAAGGTATGAAGGTGTGTGTAGGTGTTGTGAGTGATTCCTTCTTTGCATGCTGAAAAGAAGGCAGTGTCAGATGAGACACATAGATTACTGGATGTGCATAAAACAGTAATACCAGCCACAAACCATAGGTGGGGTTCTGTATAAACTCATTGGGTTTTCTGAAGTGTGATAGGTTTGGGGGTTCTCGGCAGGCAACCAAACGACATTCTAATAGAGAGGAAAGTTTTGTTTTATGATGGGGTTGTAGTATAAAAAACATGATCACCAGTATAACACAAAAATAAGATAATTTGAAAATACCACAAAGTAAGATAGCACTAAAATTACTACCAACACAAGCTAATATTATATTATCACGAAAATAGAGTAATACCAAACTATCTCTAAATTTAAGGCCAGTTTACCACCAGTTTACCACCAAAATATCACAGTAAGAAAATATCGCCAAATCCCGAATTGACCCCAATAAAACAAAATCTCCTACAAAATGGTGTGTTGGGCCTGTGGGAACAGACTGTAGAACATCTACTGGGCATGGCAAGTGTGTTCCGCACTGCCATATTTACATTAAAGGGAACTCATTTTGTCAGAGCAGTGTGACACTGAAAGTGAATCTCAGAATGTCTCAAATTGATGCCACATTCCCAGAGTTGGTGAAATATTTCGAGGCAAAATTTTATGCACATGAAACATGGTCATCAAATAATGCCACAGAGTGGCATGACTGTATCTATGGGGAAGTTCAGAAAGAACCACTGGGCAACATTTTTGAAGAGGGTAGCATAATTCAGGTCTGTCTTCTGCGATTATTAAATGCTGCTGACAAACCTGCAGAGAAAGACTATTTGATATGGCTATGTGCCAAAACATGGTTCATTTTAAATAGGTCTCTGCGAATGCAAGAAAATTATGCCAAGCTAATTAGCAGACTAAAAGCCAAATTAGATGGAGCTAGAGAAAAGGAGAAAAAATTAAGAGAAGAACTGGAGATATGTCAAAAGGACATGCAATCAAAGTGTAAAGAATTCAACACTCAATTGTCTCAAAGGAAAAAACTGTTTGAGGACAGTGAGCAAGAATTAAAACACTTGAAAGGATTGATAGGTCACATTAGACAAGATAAAGAGGAGGCTATTTTAGAGATGCAAGTTTTACAATGAGATAGAAGGTGAGCCCCAGACTGTTAAACAAGAGATAGCTAAAATGTATCAAGAAAGGGACAAGTGGGACAAAGAGTTTAATGAATGTCAAATGCAGATGAGTGATATGCAAAATGTGATTAATAAAATGGGTGATGAAAACACATACTTGCGTAAGGAGGCAGACCGACTTCGTAAAAAGTACATGGATTTGGAACAGCAGATATGCGATTTCAGGTCCCAAGACAAGCGACAGGGCATCACATTCAATGGGATTAAGGTGAATTCCATTTCTACACGGGGAGATAGTGCCCCAGTGGCTGTGCCAGTGTATGGGCTTGGTTGCAGTGCCTTTGGGGGGTTTGACTCACCCATTGGGGGTTGCCACCAATCCCATACACCTGGCATAAGGGTTGATCGACAAAGTAATGCAATTCGAGATATGGCGCAAAGTAGCCCTATCAAGATAATGAAGTCAATCAAGGCCCTGATCAAACCGTTCAAAAAAAGGAGGGGAGTGCTGTACAGAGGACCACTTCGAAGTGGTGCACGATATATTTAAAGCCCTCTACATACCCAAGGAACAATACAGACAATACTTTCACTTAACTCTGGATGCTCCCACAGTGAGCATCATCAGGGGATTTAATGAACAGGAGAACATGTCATGGGCAGAATTTGAAAAAGAGATTAGGCATAATTTTTCTCCATTCCAGTCATCACAGGAGGCAAAGAAAGTTGAATACACGATCACAGCTGGGCCAAATACATCACCTTGACAATTTCTTCAAGACTTCAAAAGAGATTTTTTATCATTGTGATGTATCTTTTAATCCCAATTCCAATGAGTTTAAAACTGGCTATTTTTATGGCTTGCAGAAAGACATTATATCACAGTTAGACCGTCAGTTTGATCGTGAGAAGTCCCTTGAATGGATTGTGCACCAAAGTACAAAACTGTATGAAGTGCTCTACTGTCAGGTTAGAGAGGCCGATAAAATGAAAGAAACAAGATCAAAATCTAAAGAATCCTCAGCAACAGTAATGGAGATCAGGTCGGCTGAAATGTCACTTGAGTCCGCTCAAAATCTAGGCAAAAATAATATGACACCCAAACAAAGGGGTACTCCACAGAGGTTGCTGCCCTCGGCACCGATGTTTCAGTCACATGATCCTAGTAATAGGGGGAGTTACATTAGCCCTAGGTACTTAGGAGACAGACCTCAGGCAGGATATCGACCCGATATGTCAGGCATGAACAACAATCAGAGACAAAATCAAGATCAAAGTAGTAATAATCCCTACCAGACGTTGGGGACACAGCAGATTTGACCTCAACACCATGATATATGGTAACCAGGACAGACCACGGTATGTTGATCGAGTTACTGAAAATGGGAATCCGTATAGGGGACAGTACTCACAAAATGAGAGACAGGACACAAGGCAAAATATGAACTATGCTCCACGTCAATACAATCAATCACCGCCACCAGGGGATTACAACCAAAGAATAGGTACACCCCGCTACCCACCCCACATGAATCAAGAGTTCAGAAACAATTCAAATAGGAATCACACTCCTGAGAGATACCAGAATAGATTTAACAAGGGGGAGAACAACCAATATCGGCATAGGCCTCTAAGAGAAGATTCTAGAGAAACTGAAAGATTCCAGTTTCTCGAGGCCCAAGTAAAAATGCTGGCTGAACAAATAGGAAAACTCTGTACAGCTAAAAAACAGTCATCAAATTAAGGGGCATAAGGTCATAGAAGTGACCTAGTGGCTTCTGATAATAAGTGACTAAATATTCATGACACCTGCAATGATAAAAAGACATATTCCCCTGATTCGGTTTTGCATAATGACCCTGAGATGTTTAATTATTTAAAAATGAAAATACCTGCAATTGAACATGAGGCAGAAATTGCAAACACATCTAAAAAAGAGGTTTGGTTTAACCTAGCGTTGAATCAAACGTTGGGAATTTTTACAAATGAAAAAGGAAAGCGAGAAGAACATGAAATTCCAAAGGAACAAAGAGACCGATTTAAGAAAGACAACTCATGCACGGATAAAATAATTGCTGAGGGAGTAGATGTGAATGCTAGAACACCCTGCATAGACAATCAAGATACTAATAAAATACAGGCAGGAAGAATAAGTAGTAAAAAGGAGGGTACAGATCAGTCACCTGAAGAGGTCTTTGAGCCACAGATTTTTGAAGAATTTAAAAAGACTGGTATTATGCCAAATACCAACAAATGCCCAGAATTAGAAAATGACAAATTATCAGGTGATGTTTATATGCATATAAGTTGGAGAATTGCAATGTGAACTCTGATGATACCTGGATGGAAGGGCTAACAGTGGCCACACTCCAAATGACCTCTGGCCATGGGGAGATGAGTAAGGTTTATCAAATGGAAATGGACAGAAAGGAGGGAACAAATGTCCTTTCATTTACTGATGTGCTTAGCCAAGAGTGAGAAGGGTCTGAGAAAAGTGAACCCTGAAATTAATACAAATTCACACTTTTTGTTTGTATTAGAGGAAGTTGAAGACAAATATTATGCTCTCATTACTGTTGAAGAGAAGTACAATACCTATGCAATGATTGACACAGGTGCACAGGCCACAATTATATCCAAAGAATTGGTAAAAATTATCAATGAATGGAGATCTCCACAGAATCAGATCAACGTGAGACAGATTGAAGGCCCAGTACATAACTTTAATGGTGAGGAGGTGCCTATCAAAGGTGTCACTGAAGTTGACATAAAGATAGGAAAACACAGAATGAAACAGGAGGTATTGATCAAATCTATTTGTGTAATTCCATTCTTGATGGGAACAGATTGCCTGAAAAGATTGTCTCATCTCATTGATGGGGTAAATGGAGTTCTGTGGTCTTTAACTAACAAAAACATTAAGGTCTAAGAAAATAAATTCACAAAACAGCAGCGTAAATGAATGCCATACTGTTGCCAAATTGAATGATGCAGTGGAGGTGTACCTCCAGAATAGCTGTGTGCCTAGTGTCACTGTTATTTTGATGTGTCAGGACAAAATGCAAAGTGAAAAAGAAAAACAATCTGTGCAGATTTATTTGGATCCTAGGAAGAAATAGCAAACTGAAATAGATGAACACACATTTCACTTCTATTTAAAAGAAAAGAAGTGCAAACCGAGCACCATCCCCAAAGCAGACACAGAAAAACACATCACCACTCTCACTGAAATACATATGGAAGATGAGCAGCCATGGATTCATATTGGTATAAATGGCCATTCCAAAATGATAAAAGCCACTTTGGCACTTGAACAGGAAAGGAGTTTTATTAATGAGAAACTGCTGCAGAGAATAATGGACAGGGAGGTGATCCTGAAATTTAGAATTGAAACCAATACTTCTCTGGTTTGGACAATCCAGATTTTGAAAATCGAATTGCAGGAAGGTGCATGCTAAAGATTAACTTTGGACAAAAAATCATCTACCACAATGTTTAGATAGTGAGGGGAATACAAAATGATATTTATCTGGGCAATGATAACATTCACAGGATGTGCATGGTGTTAGATTTCCTTAACCAAAAAATATGGTCCGGCTGCGCCCGAATTTGAAGACAAAAGAAAGGCTTTGTGCACAATTGGTGACATATGCAATTGAACTACAGGTGAAGAAGGATATTACTATTCCTGAATTCACGAAGCAGGTTGATATGACACTAAAGCGCGAGAATGGACAGCAAATGAAGGATTCTGATGCATTTGTGTGCTTGAATGAATCCATGAAACAGCAAGGCTGGATTATGAATATATACCCCATTGGTGGATATTGGGGTCCGTCAAAATCATGGTGGATAAAAGAGGATGTCAAGATGTTCATTTAGAAAAGAATTCTGCGATAGGAATGACCATAATAAAATCCCATTATAATGCAGATTTCAACAATATGGTGATTGGAAATATCCCTGAGAGATATGTGGATGCACAGGGTGTGTTGCCAGAGTACCTGGATTCTCAACCTAAAGGGATGTTCAAAATTCAATCTGTGTACCCTTATGATTCCAATGAGACAGTGTGCTGTCACCAGGAGAATTGTATATTATTTGATTTAAATGAAAATGATACAGGAAATCAGCACATTGAACTGGAGGCTGATATGTCAAAATATTTATAAGTGGCAGCTTTGCAGAGAGATACAGCCACACAGTTGGAAGAAAGCACAGAGGTTACTCCACTGGAGGATTTCCCTGAATTTTCAAAAATGGTAGAGGAGCAGATTCTGTTAGCAGATGCCTGTGATAGAGAAGAGGATAAGAATTCATTGAGACAAATATTTATGGAATTCAAGAACGTTTTGCCAAAGACGCATATGATTGCGGCCTAACTGATTTATATGTTTGTCACATTTGAAACATTTCCAGAGTGGTGTGGTAAAAATCCAGTATTGGTGCGCCAATATCGATTGCCACTGGCATGCTTAGAGTCATTGGCAGAGATATTTAAAAACTTGGAGTCTAGGGGAATTATCAGACCTATTCATAGTACTTCCAACACTACCATTTTGGGTGTATTAAAGCCAAGTGGTCAATGGTGTCTGTGCGCAGACCTGAGGGAATTAAATAAAATAGTGCCTGTGTCTAGATGGCCGCTGCCATTCATTGATCAAAGCCTTGCTCAGGTGCATGGGTCAAAGGTACTTACCACATTAGATCTTACATCTGGGTACTGATGTGTGCCATTGGCAGAAGACATTTAGAATTTATTTGTATTTTCATTTGATAAAACGCAATACGCTTGGTCCAGAACACCATTTGAGTATGTCAATAGTGGGAGCGAATTTGGCATATTTTGGAGAAAAGCTATGCCATATGCAGCGGAAAGAGGGACCATAGTTTATATAGATGATGTCCTGATAAAAAATGAAAACTTAAAAAGTAATTTTGATTAAATTATACATGTACTTGACCAATTGCAAAAGGCGGGTGCTAAAGTATTTTTACAGAAAGCCCAATGGTGCAAGAAAAAGGTGAATTTCCTAGGCCATGAGATAACTGAACACAGGTTAAATCCACAAAAGAAAAAGGTGGAGGCCGTACAGAAATTGAAAGATCCTAGAAACATGAAAGGTTTAAACAGTTTATTAGGAATGACGAGATATAACAGGAAATTTATTGAAAATTATGCTGAATGTATTGATGGCCATTGACTAAACTATTGAAGCTGAATACGCCCTGGGAATGGGAAAAGGAGCAATCTGAGGCAGTTGCTAAATTGAAAGAATGCCTCATAAAGGCACCATGCTTGGCCTATCCCATAAAGAACAAAGATGTCTTTATAGAAATAGGATTCACTGAGCAGTGTATGTCAGCAGTGTTATCTCAAAATTATGATTTGAACCATAAAACTATTGCTTATGTGAGTAAAGCATTTTCTCAGGTTGAGACTAAATTCAGTGACTGTGAAAAGGCTCTTCTGACCACTGTGTGGGCATTGCAACATTTTCGCCCCATTGTTCAAGGGGAAAAGGTAATCATTGAGACAAATCATCAACCATTGCAATTTTTACAGAGTAAAGGGATTAGATCCGGCAATCTAGCACAGTCCAGAATTACCTCATGGACGATGGCATTGCAGGGATTTCCTGTACAAGTGAGATATGGCCAGAATAAAAAGAGCCCAATTGATCAAGGGTTGGCAGATCTACATGACTGTGCAGCTGAATGTGTATCAGATGAGGTAGAGGTGGAGTCCAGTTTGCAGGAGTTTGAACAATCACCACACAAAGCTTTTGATGAAAATACAAGCAAGGAATTGCGAATTGTGTATGTCAATGGATGTGCTTTTCACATTGAAAATGACAGCAATAAACAGTTGGTGCCAGGGATAGGAAATGTCTGGTTGAGATGTGAGGACATTCCTAGCATAGGAATGTGAATTGGGGCTAGGAGTAGCCAGGTAGCATGGTTAGCAGCCATTTATAAAGCAATTACTACTGCAGTTGATAACAAATTCAGTGAAATTGTCCTGGTGACTGATTCTGATTATGCACAAAATAGCTTTGTAGAATATTTGCCTGGCTGGAAAGCAAGAGGCATGCTCACATATAACAAAAAGCCAATCAAACATGGGAAAATGATTCAAGCTATAGACAAATTAGTGTCAGAGAATTATTGAACAGTATACTGGAGGAGCATTTGTGGACATTTGAAAACACCAGGAGAGGATAAGGAGGGAAATGATAGGGCAGATCAATTGCCCAAGATTGGGGCTGTTATGGGAGAATTGTTGGCCATTGAACACTTAATTGGTGAAATACAAATAGATGCAGTTACATGCTCTAAAGCTCCAACAGAAGTTGAACGACCCATAGTGCAATGGACTTATACACCAGATCAGGATCTGATTAAGGCACAAAAAGATTACCCTGTATTGGGGGTTTATTATAATCATTTGGTAGATCCCGAATAAAATCCATTAACTGAAAATGATTGTACAGGAAAAGAAGAGTTGAGGGTGTTATTAAAGAACAAAGAACAAATTATACTACAGGATGGTCTGATGAGCAGGGAATCTATAACAAGACAGATACAGTGGGTGGTACCTCTTTCATTCAGAGGGATAATGTTACACCATGCGCATGATGTGATCACTGCAGGACACAGAGGTTCAGAAAAAACTTTAGAGATACTGAAAGATTATGCTTGCTGGCTGTACATGTCCCAAGATGTGGAATTATATGCCAGGGGGTGTCTGGTATATGAACAATTTAAACCTGCTTCACCAATGCATAGAGCTCCATTGATGAAAAGAGGTTTAACTCTTCCATGGTCGGATTTAAAACTCAACTATGTAGGGCCTGTAAAGTGATTGAGTAGGGGAAACCGTTATCTTTTGACAGTCATGTGTTTAATGTCGAAATGGGTAGAATTTATCCTGCAACAGATTGTAGTGCACAAACAGCAGCTACATTGCTGGTAAATCACATATTCTCAAGATGTGGTTACCACAAAGAATAGAATCAGACAGAGGAAGTCATTTCACAAGCACCTTAATGAGCAAGGTGTGGCAGATATTGGGGGTAAAAAGGAAGTTGCACATCACATATCAGCCCACCTCTTCTGGGAGTGTTGAACGTTGCAATAGATCTTTAGTGGAAATACTAAAGAAGTTTGCAGCAGAGGCAGGTTCTATTTGGCATTTGCGATTACCTTTAGTATTGATGGCCATCAGGTCGACTCCTGCTAAAGAGACAGGTATCAGTCATCATGAGGTGTTGACAGGAAGGAAAATGGTACTGCCACAATATTTATTATACAGGACGCATGAGCAAACACTTGTGAGTGCATCTACACTTCACAAGTATGTTGAAGACCGACAAAGCATTTACAACATGCATTTGCATTTGTTCAGCGAAATTTGGAATGAGTGGCTGATAGTGCAAAGTCATACTATGATAAAAAGACATCTGTGAAAGAGTATAAAATAGGTGATTGGGTATATAAGTTTCATTTTGGGAAAGGTAAACATAAAAACTCAAAGTTTCTTGCAGCATGGCAAGGTCCCTTTGAAATAATAGATAAAGTGTCCCCGGTAGTCTATAAAATAATAAAAACAGAGGGTAAAATGGTGATAGAACAGTTTGTTCATGTTAACCAAATTACGCCCTGTCATCCAAAACAAATCAGGAGAATTGAGCAGATAGAGACAGGTTAAGTGTACTGATTACATGGAAAAGAAATATGTAGCTGGCTATTTCTTAATGCATGCAACCTAATGACAAGGTGGTATATGTCTCATGCCATGAGAAACCAGATATATTTTTTAGTGTGGAGATAAATGCAAATGAAAGTGCCACATTTGGAAAAAGTGTGGTAATGTGCATTGATGGAAGGTGCTGAATCAGGTTAACTTACTATGGTAGAGTGTGGCAAAGTATTCTGCATGAACATTGTTGTGATATATAATAATGTGAAATGTAAATATTGTTGTTTTTCTCTAACATGTGCTTAATTGCAGGTATTTGAAAGTAAAGGATCATAATGATTTGGGCCACATTTTTGGTTTTGGCAAGGTAGTAGAAAGGGTAAAATTGGTATAGTGCTATGTACTTAATCTGTTCCTTTTCTATTTGATTTAGACATGAATAACTGACATCTTGGCAGGGGTCAGAGGCCGCAGGACCAGAGGACGCGAGAGATGACAGATTCCTAGAGTCCACAGGAGGAAGTTCCAGGAAAGCCTCGGATGGGGATGAAGACTAAGTCTGCAAGAAGAAGGACAATGACAATAAAGTCGGCAACATGAATGTTTGGCACGCTGATTGTGGTGAGTCTTAAAGCCACGGGAGCACAAGTCATCATTGAGCCCGGACCGAAATATGGAAGTGGAGACAAATAGACTGGTATTTGCCTGCTTAAGAATATTTGTGGTCTCTTGTATGTTCTAATAACCTTTTCATTTGACATACTCTTAAATGACTCTAAATGCAACAGTGATATATTAATGTCCCCAGCACCCTAGCTATTGAAGTCACCTGAGGGTGTAGGTTTGTGTATGTGGGCCATCCCAAAAGGGTAATTACTGATTCAGAAATATTAAGAGTGTTTTGAGTGTTACTATTATATTGCTCCCTTCTGAAGAAAGCTTACTCTAACTGACTGATACATAAATTAATAATTGTTTATTCAAGAAACCTTGTGTGTAAGAGTTTATTTGAATACTTGTCACTGTTAATCTCTGTGTAACTCCTCTACAGCTCACATTGACCCCTCTTGAGATAAGCCTGGCTGCTCAACACACTACCAAAACTAAGTAGTACAAGCTTATACCAAAGGTTGGTTTTCCTATTACCCGTAGTCAGGGTTGTGGTAGTGTTACCAAAGGGTACTGCATACAATCTTGCCTAACACTGGTTTGTAACATGCCAGATAAGGATAACTTCAGGCAGGAAGCCCTGATCATTTTAACAATAGAACAACTGAAAGAAATGTGTAAAGTCAGGAATCTTCCAGTTAAAGAAAGAAAAATGAACTGATTGCAATATTGTTGAATAATTAAAGTCTGGGTAGTAGGCCCGTCACACCTACTAACCCATGAAATGTGGAAAATGATAATTAGGATGATAATTCTTACTCCAAAATTGTTGAAAAGTTGGATGAGTCAGAGCAGTTTCAGGAAGAGAGCCCCTCGTTACCTCAACAGGCCCTTATGCCTCAAACTTTAGCCACAGGGACACCACAAGGAACATCACTGAGTCAAGCATTCGTCTCTCTTGAGAAAATGAGACTTGAGTTAGAATTCAAAAGATTACAAATCGAAGCCGAGACCAAACATCAGGGCATGAAACTAAGGGAAATGGAAATGTGACATGCTCTTGAAATGAACAAAATGTCTCTTGAACATTTTTCTATTCCAGGGTCTTCCAAGTCTTCCAGTCCAAAGAGATATCACATGCCTAAAGAATCAGTGAGTATGTATGATGAGAAACTTGATTATTTGGATTGGTTGGTTGCTTTTGAACATAACTATGGGATTCAGAGGTTCAAACGGAATCAGTTGATTCCTTGGATCTTGTCTAGGTTTCCCCAGGTTGCAACTGGTGCTGTAATGGAGGTGGGGGAACTTGAAAGATTGGAGTATGAAAATGTGAAGCTAGCTTTGATAACTAGATTTGGGAAAACTCCTTCCCAGTACCTTAAGAGGTTTAGAACCCTCAAAAAGACTGATGGTACCTGGGTGTGTCAATGTTTGAGAAACTTAGATGCTTGGGTTAAGGGTTACAGAGAAAACCACTTTGAAGGTATGAGAAATCTGTTTTTGTTGGAATCTATTTTTGATGCCTGATCTCCTGAGCTGAAACAGCACAAGGCTGAATCAAAAGAAATTGATCCCAAGAAGCTAGCAAAAGCTGCTGACTTGTGGGTTTCCAACATGGCCACTCACAAGGATTCTGGGTCCACTCACAAAAAGGATGAGGGCAACAGCACAAGAAAGATGACATAGATAATTCTAAAACCTCCTATACAAAAGAGGGCCACACACATAAGTAGGGTAAGCCATTTGGGAAACCAGGTTAGTCTAGTGAAACCTCTGGTGCCTAACCAGAGGGAGGTCAGCACAACCCCTCATTTGTAAAACATTTTGAAAATGTTATCCTTTTGGGTCAATTGACCATGTGAAAGGGGATCCCAGATGCAAGGGTAAACCTTCAGGGGTCCACAATGCCCTTTTAGCGTTCATCCCTGAGGGAGAAGTACATATGGCAAGTGAAAACATTCAACTATTGGCTGAAGACCCCATTGGAATCTCTGCCAGTGTTTATTCAGTGCCCCTGGGTCTGTGGGAACAGCAATATGTAGATGTGTATAACTCTATACAAGATAACACAAAAGAATACTACACGGACAGGGTACTTGTGAATGGCCAGGAGACCCCTGCCATTAGAGACACTGGGGCCAGCATTACAGTGGTGGATGAAACCTTTTTCAAAACTGAGGATTTTGCTAAGGTCCCACTAAGCTTGCTGGAGCCCTATCCAGATGGTTCCAATACTACCAGCTCTCATCCAGTGCAACAATATGAATGTAAGAATACTTGTCTCCAGGGACACAGTGAGGTGCCTGGGAGAGTCCTGCTGGGGAATGACTTAAACACTCTTGGAGTTGTAGCAAGCACCCCCATGGCTCTCAGTAAAAGGAGGCAGGAGCAGACTAGGAAGGCCAGAGAGCTCACCTTAAATGAATCTCAGTGGGTTGTTACAGAAGACAATATAACACCTAGTTCACAGGAACATCAACATTCTGTTTCCAGGAAGAAAGAGACACAGGGGAATCCCAAGGTCTCAGGGAACAAGAAAGATAGCACTCCTGTGCATCAAATTAGGACATTCCCAAGAGGACAGTCCAAAGTCACACATGTGACTACACCAGCTGAGGCTGAGTGTGAGATCCAACCAGAAGAGGTTGAGTCAGCTACTGATGACACAGAGCTGGAAGAAGATCTTCCCCCTGTTGGAGATTTGGATCCTAAAGACCATAATGAGCTGCAGACTTTGCTTGCAGAAGGTGGCCACTGTAGGGCAGACTTCAGCAGAGGTCAAATAGAGTGTCCTACTCTTAAAGGACTTCACCAACAGGTGGCTTCTAAGCTGGAAGGGCAAGAGCCATGGAAGCATAGGTTGTACTGGGAGGACAGCCTCCTCTACAGTGAACCTATTGAGTCTACCACAGGAGACTACAGAAGACTGGTAGTGCCCCTGGAGGTGAGACGCCAGTTTCTACAGTTAACCCATGAGATTCCTTTGGCTGGTCACTTAAGCATTAAGAAGACTAAGGAAAGGATTTCTCTATATTTCTACTGGCTCAAGGTGGGGTCAATGTAGATAAGTTCTGCAGAAGCTGTCACACTTGTCAGACTTCTGGCAAGAATGGAGCCAAGAACATGGCACCATTGGTGCCTCTTCCAGTGACAGGAGTCCCTTTTGAGAGGGTAGGATTCCACATTGTTGGTCCCTTAGACCCTCCCACATCTTCAGGCAACGATTTATATTGGGTGTGGTCGACCATGCTACCAAGTTTCCTGAAGCTATACCTATGAGGACTGTTACTGCTCAAGCAGTGGCTAAGGCCCTACTTGGTATTTTTACCAGAGTAGGTTTTCCTAAGAAGGTTATCTCTGACAGAGGATCCAACTTTATGTCCCAATACATGAACATATCATCCTATGGTATTGTTGAACTTGGAAACTGTGAATAATCTCACCCTATGGTATAGTTGATCTTAGAAAGTGTGAATAATACCATCCTGTGGTACAGTTAAACTTAAAAAGTTGTCCCTAACTGTGACATAGGCAAACTTAGAAGGTGTGAATAATATCATCCTGTGGTATAGTTGAACTTAGAATGTGTCCCAATCTGTGGTATAACTGAACTTAGAAAGTGTGAATAATATCATCCTATGGTATAGTTTAACTTAGAAAGTGTGAATAATCCTTTCTAAGTATATAAGGGGTATACTTGAACTTAGAATGTGCCCTAAACTGTAGTATAATTGAACTTAGAATGTGTCCCATTCTGTGGTATAACTGAACTTAGAAAGTGTGAATAATATCATCCTATGGTATAGTTGAACTTAGAAAGTGTGAATAATCATCCAGTGGTATAGTTGAACTTAGAATGTGCCCTTAACTGTGGTATAACTGAACTTAGAAGGTGTGAATAATATCATCCTAAGGTATAGTGGAACTCAGAAAGTGTGATTAATCATTGTGTGGTATATTTGAAATTAGAATGTGTCCCTAACTGTGGAATAACTGAACTTAGAAAGTGTGAATAATATCATCCTGTGGTATAGAGGAAATTGAAACTGAACAAAGCATCCTATGACATAGTGAAATCCTAGCCACGCAATGAGTCCATGCAGCCCACCATGGTCCGCCGAATGAGACACACTCGCGCCAGCCTCCCTTCCCCCTTGCTCCACTTCCATTCCCCCCTCCCCAAACCATTCTGCCCTCCACCACACCCCCAGTCCACCCCAATCAAACTCCCAAGACAGAAGAACCACCCCATCCCAACCCAGCCAAACCGCCACCACATTCTCAGCCCAACCGTATCCAAACACCAAGCCAGGGAGCCAGATGGCGAACCAACCATCATAAGACCCCTGCTCCTCCCATCCCCTCCACCCACCCATCCACTATCATCACGCCCGCCCCCCAGACCAATAACTAACAGCCCGACCTGCCTCCAAGGCACGCTCAGCCCCGCCACCACCCCCTCATGCTTCCTCTCATCAACTCCCCTAAACATCCTCCCCCGACCCCACTCCTTCCCCTCTCTAAAAACTGCATGTCTCGCCCTGGAAAGAACAGCAGCTGCATCCCTTTCACCCTCCGACCCCCCTACCATCTCTCACACTCCAACTGCAACAAAAACCCTGAAAAGGAAATGCACCTGGTCTCCCTCAATCTCTCATTACTCCTCGCCACTCCTGTCTCGACCCACCACCTCAATCTCTCATTCTCAATCGCCACCACCGTCCCCCTACCTCATCCTGCCTTAACCCCATCTCCCTTGAATTCTCACCAAACACAACTGGAACTCCCAACCCCCAACACCCCACTTTCGAATCCCTTGACCCAATTCCAACCAACCTCACCCACCCGTCAAATCCAACCCCCCCACAACCACCACCTTGACCGCCCACCTACTCTTCCCATTGACCACCGACCATCCCCCCTCTCCCAACCCCCAGTTTCCACTCCCTCCACTCATCCCTCTCTGGGCACCCCCCACCACCCCTACAGCCAACTCCCTACCCCTCCCAACCTCCACCTCTGCAACCTCCACATCATCCCCCTGCACCGAAGTAAGATGCATCCTTTTTAATGCCCGATCTGTAGCAAAAAACAAACACAGCACCTTTGACCTCCTCACTTGAGACAAACCAGCCCTAGTCTTTATCAGAGAGAAACCTGGTTCTCTGATGACTTTGCTCCTATCGCCAATGAAGCCTTCCCCCCAGACTACTACCTCATCCCTCTTAACCGACCCTCTAGAAGAGGAGGAGTAGCAATTGCCTTCAAGTTACACTTTTCAGCCTCAATCACTGACAGCCAGCCAACCATCCCTTCCTGCGAATCGCTTCTCGTCAAACTATTCCTCCCCCCACTGTTCTCCTACAGCTTCCTAATCATCTACAGACCTCCTGGCTACGACAGACAATTCTCAAGTAACCTCTGCAATTCGTAGCCTCCATCCAATTAAACCATCCCACTCTCACTCTTCTAGGAGCTTTCAATATCTGGCTCGACATCCCGACCAACCCTATCACCCACTCTCTGATCGACTGCCTAGACATGATTAACCTCCATACCCACATAAACTGGCCAACTCATTGTAAAATACACACCCTTGATGCCATCTTCAGCTCCCACGACCAGATACATCTAAACCCCCTGATCCCTGTCATCTGGTTGGATCACTTCACTATCCCTTTCAGCATTCGCTCGCCAGCCCCCCCCCCCGTACCGGAACCAGAAACTCAAAATCTACGCAAATGCTGTAAGAAACTAAAAATCCTTCCCGACCTTCCTGATGCGCTCCTTCAGTTTCCCCCTACCTCTGCACGCAATGTAAGCTTAACCCACGATGCCTTTGACAAATGGCTCAATACCTCACTAATCCCGCTCATGCCCACTTGCTAATCATCCACTCTCCATGGCCCATTTCCAAGATGTTTTACACCAGAACTGAAGACTGCAAAACATCTCTATAAATCCCTCGAACGCAAACGGCAGAATGATAAAACCACCGAGAGCAGATCCACCTTAGCCCAGCACCACTGCCACTACAAAGCCGAAATCCAGAAAGCAAAAAAAGCCCATTACAACTCTCGAATCTTCAACTGTGTAAAGCCCAGCAAAGAACTCCACAAAATCATCTCTGAATTCAACATACCATCATGTACCACCACCCAATCAACCCCCTCTCAATCACTCTATGACTCACTCTCTCTCCACTTCTACAGCACTACTCTCGAAAGAACAAACTCCCTAATCAACAAACTGGCCCTTCTGCACCCACCGCACAATCCACCCTCCCCATCTGCCAAACATTTGCCTGCAACTACAACCCACCTGACTTTCGACTCATTCACATCGATATCAACTGACCAATTCACCAAACCTCTCTCTGCTCGGAAACCATCCAGCTCCCTGCTAGACCTCTGCCCAGCCTCCACCCTCAAAGAAATATTTGCATCCACCTGCGCAGGATAATATGTGAGAACCATCATGAAAAAGTCCCTCTCCTCGGGAATATTTCCCGACATGTTCAAAACTGCTCACGCATCCCTTAAAAAACTGTGCCTCGACCCTCTTGCCCCCAAAAACTACTGCCCCATCTCAAACACCAGGTTCCTTGCTAAACTCATCGATCGAACTGCTTACTTCCAACTAAATGCCTTTGTCCAAGCCTACAATCTCCTAGACCCTGCTCAATCAGGGTTCAGACCCTGACACTGAACCAAAACCACCTTGACCTCAATCTGGGATGACCTTAAAAACACTGCAGACTGTGGGATGCGCTGCACTAATCCTTCTTGACCTATCCGCCGCCTTTGAGACAATCAACCACTCAATCCTACTCGACCGCATCCACTCCCTAGGAATCCATGGAAATACTCTCAAGTGGATACCATCCGTCCTTAACAATAGGAAACAAATAACCCTCCTCTCCTCCTTTGTCTCCACCGCCTGACCAGTCAATACTGGAGTTCCACAAGGAGCGTGCCTATCAGCCCTCCTGTTCAACCTCTACATGTCCACCCTCCCAAGAATAATCAGCTCGCGCAATATCCTGTGATACAACAAAGCTGATGACACCCAACTAATCCTAAAACTCACTAACTCAAGACCCAACTGCCAGCCCAACCTCACTGCTTGCCTACTTGAAATTGATCACTGGATGACTACAAACCACCTCCTTTTAAACCCCACCAAAACTGAAATCATGGTGTGTGGCAACACCGAAATTCTTCCACAGCCTCTACCCTGGCCATCATCCATGGGCAATTCCCCGACAACCTCTACTTCAGTAAAAAACCTTGGGTGCACCATTGACTCTGACCTAACCCTCTCACACCAAGTCAACAACATCTCCAAGTCCTCTCACTACCATCTCACAATTCTAAGGCGCATTGTTCCATACCTCTCATTTCCCAACAAACGTGCTGTGGTCCAATCAATTGTAATGTCAAGACTGGACTCTGCAAACTCCCTCTACCTCAGAGTCCAAGCATACCGCCGGACTAAACTACAAAGAGCACAAAATGCTGCAGCCAAACTACTACTAGCACTTGGCCCAGGAGATCACACCTCCCCAGCTCTCAAAACTCTCCATTGGCTCCCGGTAGGATGAAGGGTGACCTTCAAAACCTTATGCATCTCACACCGAGCAATGCACAAAACCAGACCTAAATACTTTCAGGGCAAGCTAAAACCCTACCATCCATTGCGCACTTTAAGATCAAGCTCATCCCGCCTTCTAATGATAGCAAACACCAACTCAGTCAAGTTAGGTGGATCATCATTCTCACCCTTGGCCCGCTTTCTGTGGAGCTCGCTTCTACCCCACATCCTACTCACCAAAGACCTCATATAATTCTGCAAATTACTGAAAACATGGCTCTTCCCTTAAAATCGACCCTTAGCACAAACAGAACAAACAACCACAATAAACAGAAACCAAGGTTGTGGAATAAAAAATAACAATCCAGCATAGAGACCGACCCAACAAACAGAAAACTATATTGTCCAACTTAATTAAAATGGATAAACCTAGTAGAATGGATAAAGTGACTGAAACGGATGAACTGGATGATTCAAATGAAGTGGATGAAAAGGAGGACACGGGTGAACTAGACGGAACGGATGAAGTGGATGAAACGGATAAAATTGATGAAAAGGATGAAATGGATGGATCAGATAAAATGGATGGAACAGATGAAAAGGGTGGACAGATGAAAGTAGATGGACAGATGAAATGGATGCTCACATGAAGTAGATGATCAGATGAAGTGAATAATGGATGGAATGAATGAAGCGGATTGAACGGCTGAAGCGATTGGAATGGCTGAAGCGGACAGAACGAATGAAGTGGATGGAACGGATGAAGTGGATGCAAAGGATGCAGTGGATGGAATGGATGATGTGGATGGAACGGAAGAAGTGGATGGAATGGATGAAGTAGATGGAACGGATGAAGTGGATGGGATGGATGAAGTGGATGGAACGGATGAAGTGGATGGAATGGATGAAATGGATGGAACGGATGAAGTAGATGGAAAGGATGAAGCGGATGGAAAGGAGAAGTGGATGGAACGGACAAAGTGGATGGAACAGATGAAGTGGATTGAACGGATGAAGTGGATTGAACGGATGAAGTGGACAGAACGGATGAAGTGGTCAGAACGAATGAAGCGGACAGAATGGATGAAGTGGATGGAATGGATGAAGTGGATGGAACGGATGAAATGGATCGAATGGATGAAGTAGATGAAACAGACGAATTGGAGGGAACGGACAAAGTGGGTGAAGCGGAAGAAGTGGATGGAGCAGACGGAGTGGATGGAACAGCCAGAACGGATGGAACAGGCAAAGTGGATGGAACAGGCAGAGTGGATGGAAAAGTTCACTTTGCCTTTGGTGGGATTCACGACTGAAACCCGCCTCTGGCTCCAGGGTGTCTGGGGTGTGCAGGAAGATAGGGAGGTGCCTGAATCTCCCTGTGCTTAGTCTTCTAGGAGACCCTAATGCATTCTGTAGTGATTGGCCATCTGACTGTCCGGCAAGGACAGACATCCTGCTGGGTGACTGGCAACTAGGCTGGAATGAATGGGAGAGAACTCAATAAAAGGCAAGGCTTTTTCCTTGGAAGGCAGAGTCGACCACTCGACAAAGGAACCAAAGAAGAACTTGAAGAGGACACCTGTTGCAACTCCTGGACCATTGGTTTGCTCGTGAAACCTTGCTGCTGTTCTGAAACTCCAAATTCATAGTGACAGAGAAGCCCCTGCAAGGGCAACTTCTCCCCATGAGTTGTGGGGACCAATCAACTCCAAAGTAGGTCAATCGGACATTCTCTCAGAGCTGGTTGACCTTCCACAGAGTTGCTGCTGGAAACCGAAATATCAGGGAGTGGAACACCAGATTGTGTGCATTGCTTTTAAGCTGGCCAAGAGCTCCAGGAAGATCCTCCGGACTCCCAGGAAGCTGGACTGACCGAGCCTGAGCCCCCTCAACAGAGTGTGGGACCCCAGAAGCAAGGAAAGTCCATCTCGACAGCCAGGAACTGCAGTGTTGCTATTTGCGGTAGACGCAAGGAGCTGAAACACTGAACAGCCACTTCTATGAAGATTGCCGGTTGCGAGCGGTAACCGTCCCATTGCAGGAGTCCCCAAAAGTCCTCCCTCTTGTCCCCACAAGAACCCAGGAACAGTGAGATCTGCAGAGCTGCTCAGGGACAGAAGTCATCTGGTGCACTTTTTCTGCAATACAAAGGTACTGTAAAAGTCTGAAAGAATGTACCTCTTGCTGTACAGTTGCTTGCATCTTCTACTACTCACAAGTCTAATGGCTTGTGGCCCTACATTGATTCTTCTTTTTCTTCAAAAACTTCTAAAACATGTGCAAATACTTTTCTTAATTACATGCAACAATGTGCTTCAGCTCATATAGACTTTTGCCCATTGACTTTGCCTTAGCCTGTTCTACCGAATCACTCTTATTGGGGGATCTGAAAGCATTTGCCTGCTTAAGAATATTTGTGGTCTATGGTATGTTCTAATAACCTTTTCCTTTGACTTACTCTTAAATGACTTTAAATGCAACAGTGATATATTAATGTCACCGGCACCTTAGCTATTGAAGTCATCTGAGGGTGTAGGTTGTGTCTGTGGGCCATCCAAAAAGTGTACTTACTGATCTAGAAATATTAAGAGTGTGTATCTTGTGAAGTATATGTGAGTGTTACTATTATATTGCTCCCTTCTGAAGAAGGCTTACTCTAACTGACTAATAAATAAATCAATAATTGTTTATTCATATTCAAGAAACCTTGTGTGTAAGAGTTTATTTGAATACGTGTCACTGTGAAACTCTGTGTATCTCCCCTACAGCTGACATTGACCCCTCTTGAGATGAGCCTGGCTGTTCAACACACTACCAAAACTGTGTAGTACAAGCTTATACCAAAGGTTGGGTTTCCTATTATCTGTAGTCAGGGTTGTGGTGGTGTTCCCAAAGGGTACTGCATACAATCCTGCCTATCAGTGAAGCAGGCATCATATGGGCCAGTGAAAACGATGCAGAGACAAGGGAAGCCAGGAAGTAACTGAGGCCTTTGTGGGCCACAAGAGGCTCTGAATCTGAGCAAAGCCCATTGCTGTGTGTTCCCCGATGGGAGTGTGGAACACAGAACCACTGCAGACTGCTGCGGGAAAGATTGAAGACAGTGAGCACTGCTTGCCTGTGCTCCTCGAGAGTAAGGGAGGAGGGAGCAAGAGTCCACGAGCGTAGACAGTGCATCTGGAAGAGCAGCCACAGATCAGTAAGTGACAGGGAAGGTTCACTCATCCTGGGTTGCTCCAGGGGCATGGTGACTGTGAATGCCAAACAAACAGGAATACACAATAAAGGCGCCTGAAGAAAGTGAACTATCAAATAACGAACAGATTGCCAAGCACAAGATGAATTTTGAATAATGATGAATGGGTCGGAAGACCAAAGATGAACTATTGAATACTGAACAAGCTGACAAGCATATACTAAGTTTGATTGCTGAATTGAAGAAAAGATACGAGGATATTGCATAAATGAAATAGAATGCCTTTGCAAATGAGACAAAGTTAAAGATACACATTTGAAAATAAAATGAAAAGCAAGCAAAGCAAAACACTATTGGATAGTGTGAAAGCATGGTGGTAACAGGAGATATACAACAAAGGAAAGTGTGTGAGTGTCACATGTTGGTAAAGGCAGGAAGCCATTAAAGTGCACATGAAGTATTAGTGGACTTATAACGCAGATGCAGAAAGGAAATCTGGGTTGTCAAGGAAGTCCTATGAGAAAGTATTAACAGTTGTAAAGCACCAAGGGTTATCGGTTGCATGACCTGTGATGGTTGGACTGTGTGGTCTGAAAACTGCGCTTAGACCAATGAAACCTTCCTTGGAGCAAACCAAGAGAAGTCAAGAGGCTGAGGCTGGTCGGCCTAAAGGTTTTTCACACCATAAAAAGGGAAGGCAAACTAAACAAGTGGATTTGACTGTGAATTTCAAACCTTGGGGAACTGTATTGAACTTGGGGAAGGGAACCCTGGGACCATGTTGGTTGAACTGGGTTGAACTTGGTGAAAGGAACCCCAAGGCCATTTTGTTAGATCTGTTTGAACTTGGGGAGGAGAGCCACGATTGAACCTGGAGCTGGAAGAAGCTCAGAACTTTAGTTTGAACACTGTCTGGTTGTAGAAATCCCTACACATTGTTTAGCTTTAGTTGTGAGGGCAAGTATAGGAGTTGTGCACAGACAGACGTTTAAGTTGAACTTAATGACTCAGACTATCATTGGTTGATTTAGGTAGGGAGATCCCACCTTAGTATAGGGCAAATTAAGCCTTTCCATCCTGACATTTAAGTTAATTAAAACCTTTTGTCTGAACTTGGAATCTGTTGTCTTTGTCTTGCTTCATGGTGCCTTCACTACACATTGATCATCAGAAGTCAACTAACCAACCCTCCTTCTTTTTTCCACCCCTTCACAATTCCTCATGTACAACACACACACAGAAGGCTAGTGAAACAACCCATCAAAATACTGAAATCACACACCCATTACCTCTCCTGGAGACCATGCACTCACATGGCGCTGTAAGAAAAGTGGTTAGGGTTGGTTAGCGAGGGAGAGAGGAATAGTATAGATAAGCTTGCCTGTTGTCATAATATCTTTAACATCTGTTGCATAACCTACAAGGTTGTCATCCTGAAGCCCCAAGCTATCTCACTGTGAAGCTAAACATCTCATGGAGCCTACGATCCACCAGAAGTAATGACATGTGCAGACTTGAACTCTGCTGGTGCAGCAAGGAAAGAAATAGAAGACAGGCCTTCTATGTGTATGTCTTGTAACCTTGGAACATCCTCCCCATCAATGCCAGACTTGCACCCCTTGCTTCAACATTGAGGACATTTGGTATACTAGAGTACATTATCTGAATACTAGCAACACAACATTATATTTTTGTGAATTTTGCCTCATAGTTGTAATACATTTTTTAATTGAAAAACGAATATTTTTCATACAGGATTATAATTATGCAAAAGGGTCCACACTCCAGTCCCCTTCTGCAGATTCCTCCAGCAAGACTGATTCAATACAAGATTTTGCGAGGCAGAAAGTCTGTTCTGTTGTTTGTATCCTTTGTCAATTCACCAGAAAGTGTTCCCTGAAATCTACAAGATCATTATTAGACACATCTGATGGAGCTGTTATCTCACACACTGCTACAATGCTTTGTTGAAACAAATAACAGAGCTATATTAATTAAATACTATCAATATCAGGTAAATTAGAATGATCCTTTTTAGCATTCCCCATAGCCGAAGATGAATAACATTTATTGAAGCTTTGGCCGATTTTGGAGTATGTCCCACGTCTAAAGAAGGTGGTTCTGCTTCTGCATGGAAGAAAGCAGTATGTTCCCCCTTAGCATTATGCCCATTTTGGCACCCAATATATTGCCAGGTCCTATTTCAAATGGCTCCCTGGCATCCAATGTTAGTGGTTTAGTCACATTTTCAGTGGGCAGAAATTATATTAGCCAGCCTTTACTTTTGGTTTAATTAATAGCATTCAGTGGATGGATGCAGCAAAATAGGAGAAGTAACCAGGGGGGACACAGGCAACAATACAACCATTAAGGGGGGCAGCGTGGTGGCGTACCAGGGCGGACAGAGGTAGACAGGGTCTTTGTTGTGGGTCTTGGGTGTATGGGCCGGCTCCTCCTCCCGGTTGCTGCTGTTGGCCATTTCAGGGCAAGGGCAGCCAATGGGAGGGGGAGTCCGGACTGAACAAGGAAGCACACATGATGTTAGGAGGTGCGGCCATCTTGGAAGGGCCAAGCACAATGAGGCAGGGTCATTGAAGCAAGAATAGAACAGTAAAACCCAGGAAATGGGTTTAGTACACAGTGGAAAATGCTATCTGGGAGCACATCGGGCTGCAACGGATGAAGGCACAATTTAATGTGCAGAATGTCAAAGTCAGCGCATAAGCACCAAATCAAGCCGGAAAATTCAGTTGGGTTTACCCCAAGACAGCGCTGAGTCCAGATGGTAGATTGCAGGCAAGATGGTGCTGAAATAACAGAGCAGCAAGGCTCTGTCTATTGCAGTTCAGTATTTTCCTGTCCCCTGAATTGTAGTTTCAATATCTTATCCTTGCATAGTTTACAATTGGCTATGAGTTCCAGGCGCTCTACTTTCCAAATCTGATACTTTCTTTTTTTAAAACTTTTAAACATATGCAAGGCAGGTACACATTTAGAGCACTCAAGGAGGCAATATAGTATTACATACACGCATGGTAGATCACAAGGCATGGCAATCACAGGCAGCTTCACTGTAAGGAAATGACATTCAATCATGGCGACAGTATACAGCTTATTCATGGGGGGAGACATACTGGAGGATAGGATCTCATCAGATTCTTTGTTGAGATAGCTACAAAAGGCAGTCCAGATATTCCTGGGGCGAGACTGTGCAGGTAAGGTAGTTATGTACTCCTCTTCACAGGTTTGTGTCCACGGGAGGGTGGCGAGCCACATCTTAAAGGTGAGGGGGTTCTCTTCCAACATTGTAGTGTGCATTTTTGGCCACCATGCTCATCACATTCAAAAATCTGACCATTTTCCTTAGCTCATCTCCCCTCCAGATCCCAAACATCAACACCAATGGGTCTGGATCGATTAGTGTACCCGCAATCTCGGATAGTGCAGCCAATACTTCTCTCCAGAACGCGTATAGAGCAGAACATGACCAGAACATATGCGTATGATCAGCACCCTCGGCCCGGCTGTTAGGAAAGATTCTCTTTACTGCACCTTTCCTTCCATCTTTATGGAACCCCCAAACCTTTTGCTTTTATTTTTCAATCTGACCTGTACATTTTGCAGTACAGTGAAGCCTTCAGCTTCACTGTACTGGCCTTTGCTCACATGTGATGGGTAAACTGATATTTCCTTAAGCCTATCAGTACTGGGAAACAGTGTTTCCCTTAGTCTTGTGACTATGTTGCTACTTGTGGTTACTTTTGTATCACATCTGCTAACTTTTTATCATTGCAAACAGCAGCTTACACAGCAGTGCAATGGGGTTCATTTTTGTTTTGCCCTAGACTAACACTCAAATGATTTTTTGGTTATTCTGAGGTGCTTAAAAGATAGTCGGTGACAGCAGTGACTTTTCCCCACTTTTTGGGGAATTTCGTATTAGCTTAACCACGTTTACCGCATTTGGCTGCTTACTGTGCTACTGGACAAACATGGCCGTGCCACAAGGTTTTTTGCCCCTTCTTTTTGCATCTTGTTGGTTAGCCTTCTTCCTGGCCTCAGAGGTCAAAAAGATCCTTATAAGGACTTCCAGTGCCGGTAAAGCAGGAGTTTTGGCGGGCTACTGGAGGGCTTTGTATGTTTGCAGGCAGGATGTGGGCTGGGTCAGTCTGACCCCAATATATATCCTGGTTTCTGTGTGTCTGAATGGTATGCATGAGTGTTCCCGCCAGTGGACCTGATTGGACCACTGTGGGGTGTGTGTGTGGGTTAGTTCTGCCATTGGCTAGTGGGAGTTTCGACACCTACCTGGCTTTTAGGATCAGAAGAGGGCCCCTCCATGCAATTCTCAGAGGTCCTGGAAGAACCTGAAGGAGCCAAGAATCCGTCCAACTGAGAAGACCCACAAAGAAACCTGTAACCTATCTGAAGGAGGCCTGGCAACCAACTTCTGCTGCAGTCCTGGTGGAGCCCTGTCTGTCTATTGATCTCCAGTAGGACTGTGAAGGTGCTACGACCCCTGGATTGGAGGGACCATCCACTCCCGAAAGCCTACTCAGTGCCCAATGCAAAAACCGCCCTCGGAAGTGCCTGGAAATCGTCCTGTGGCTGACCAGCTTTGTTTTTCGGCTACCAAGTTATCTTCGTTGCCATTCTGAGTTTCCGTCTAAAACTTGGCACACCCTCAGCTGCCACTGCAACGACACCCTCTGCGAAATTTCCCGAAATATAGTGGAAAGTCTGTCCGCAGCTACTGAGTCCTGCTGCATCGCTGTGTGCGGCGTGCACGGTCCGAAACCTGCCTTTCTGACCTGCCTCCAGTCCCGAGAAGGGTGCTGCATCGTTTGTTTCTGCATTTCTTCATCAAGAGTCCTTGCACCAGCAAAAGATCCTAACCGGAGAATCATTCGAACCTGCAACCCGTGGAAATTGTGGACCGCAGAATTCAGTGGGAAAAGCAAGCCAGGACACCCTTCCTTTGTTCTGAAAAGTCTTGGGAAGATTCGGAGTGAAGGGGTAAGTTATTGAGCTTTTAACATACCCCTACACCCCCATTGTAAGTCAATGGACTTACAATACACTTTAACTTAAACCTATTGGATTTGCCATACTTGCCTTGGCAAGACTTCTAACCGTTGGGGGGAATTTTAGACACTGTCTATCTTGAACCCTGGCCTAAGAATCCATCACTGGACCCCAGCGACCCTACCTACATTTTCTCCTACCTCCTGAGTGCTCTATCTTTGTATCCTGAACAATAGGGCACAAGGCCCCAGGCAACTTAGGGTTGGACAATATTAGTTAGGCGTTAATTCTCTGTGGACCTTTTCATGTGTAATACTTTTCTATTCATTCCCTTGCAGGTTTATCTTGAATTGTATTATGCACTTGAACCTGTGACTGTATATATGTATTTTAGTTTGATGGTATTGGTTGATAGGTCTACATGCTTGTGTCCATTTTTCTTATAGTGTATTTGGCCATCATTAAATAACTGTATTTTTATACATCCTGTCTAAGGGTAATTTGTGACTCCCATTGTGCAACCTCATTGTGGACCCTTTACAATCTCACCCCTCTGAAGATCTTAGCCTAGACCGCCTGTCACTGCTACCTTAAACTGGTTTGGCTACAACTTCCCAGAGTTGCCCCTGTCACAATATAGGTTGGCCTTCCATACATCTGTCCACCAGGCCAGAGTATAGGAAATCAGTCTTAACACTGGCATCTAGGACAGATCTGTAAATCCCCCCCAGCGATCTTAGACAGTCTATGTGGGGTGTAGTACACTCTACTCAGTATTTTGTACTGCATGCAGCGATATCTAGCACTCAGGGACACCTTCCTGGTATGGGAGCACATATCCTTCCACAACGCTAAGCCTGGGCCAAGTTCAGCGGCCCAGGCATCCCGGATCTTAGGAGTCGAGCTAGGGAGTTTCGCAAGTAAAATTTTATATAGAGCGGAGACCACACCCCTACTATTACTGGAATTGGCAATGTATTGCAATTCTGGGTTATCTGGAGGGTCCTCCGGAAATAATGACCACATTCCACGGAATGCAGCACAAAGTCTATAGTACTGCAGCATTTCCAGGGCCGAGCCTGAGTGGCCGGGCCACCACGTCGGAGGGGTGATGAACTGTCCCTCCGGAAAGAAGTCTGTCAATGCATGGTATCCAAGGGCTGACCATTGTTGTAAAAGTAGTTTGTCGTGGGTAGGTTCCAACCTGGGGAAGCGCCATACGGTAAGCCATTTATAGTAGGGGCGGGGTGTTGATGAGGGGTCAAGGAGGTGTCGCCACGCCAATAATGTGGATGCAATAGGGTCAGCCGGGGCATCGGTTATATATTTGCGGTGAAGGATCAGGGTCATGGAGTCGACCTCGGGTGTGGCCCGTTTTTCCAACATACGTGGGGGGAGAAGTGGGGTATTTGTACCAATATGCTGCAAATTGTGCCTGGCCCGCTGTCCAGTATAAGACCAGGTCTGGGGCTGCTAAGCCCCCTTTTTCAAAAGGCAGGGCCATATGTTGCCACTTCTTACAGGCCGCCCCTGCATGCCATAAGAATTGAGAGCCATTGAATGTAGCTCCTCAAAGTATTTCTTCCCAGGCCAGCTCAGTACATTTCCGAATATGTATAAGAGTTTGGGGACCAGGACCATTTTAATTGGGGAGAGCCTGCCAGCCAAGGAGTGCGGAAGGGTGCGCCATTGAGTCACCTTAGACTCAAAGTGTTGCGCGGCAGCTGTGTCATTATTAGTAAGTAGGGCAGATCTGGATGCCACATGGACGCCCAGATATCTAACACCTTTAGGAGACCAGCAAAGGGGATATTTACAGTTTGGTGCCGGGTTACGGGGGTGAGTGGGAAGATCTCTTATTTCGTGTAGTTGATGGTGAAACCCGAGAAGGTACCTACCTTGATTAAGTCTCTCAATATGGAATCGAGATATGTAGATGGATCTCTAACATACAGTAGAAGATCATCTGCATAGAGCGATAATATATCCGGGGGATCGGCTAGACGTATGCCCTTGCGGGCGTGTCTTGCCCTCACATAGTCCGCCATTGGTTTGATAATTAGAGCAAAAAGAATGGGTGAAAAGGGGCATCCCCGATGTTTTCCTCTCTGCAACTCGAAGGAATTTGAGGTCAGTGAGTTGATCAGGACTCTGGCGGTAGGGTAAGTGTAAAGTATCTTGATATATTGGATCGCTTTTGGTCCAATTCCCATTTTCTCCAGGAAAGCCCACATATATTGCCATGAGACCATGTCAAAGGCCTTTTGTGCGTCTAGAGTGACCAAGGCCGCCTCTGTATCCTGGTCAATCCTCGAGAGGACATTGAAACCCTTCTTATATTGAGAGACGTGGAGCGCCAGGGGACAAAACCACTCTGATCATTATGGACTAGATATGACATGATTGGAAAGAATCTATTGGCCAGGGTCTTGGCAAGTATCTTTGTGTCTAAGTTCATGAGCGAGAGGGGCCTATAGGATTCGCATTCATCACTGGGTTTCCCTGATTTGTGGAGGACTGTTATGATTGCCTCACGCATTGATGGGGGGAGGATAGATAGACGGAGTGCTTCGTCCCATACGCCTAGCAGTCTAGGAGGGAGGATGGTGACGTGTTCTTGATATAACTCTGAGGTAAGGCCGTCTGGGCCCGGGAACTTGCCACGAGGGACGTCGGTAATGGCCTTGACAATCTCGTCTAGTAATATGGGTGAGTCTAAGTGCTCCCGAGTGGATTGGGACACCAAGGTCATGGGATTTGATCTAGCAGATCTAGGATATCTTGTCTACTAACCCTGCCATCTAATCTGATCATGCCAGTGCTATAACCTGACTACCATGTACAGCCTTAAATTTGTAAATATGTAAATGCAACCGAACTGCCCCTATGCACAGTATTAATATGTAAACCTGTAAGCTTTCGCTCAATTATATGTATATATGCACATCCCACACAATGTAACTGTAAATGCAATGCTCTTTTTCTCATGCCTATCTTATTCTGTAACCAAGTTTTTATGCAATCCTATCTTCCTGACCTCTGTTGCGCCCTGTTACCCCTGGGTTTTGCGCGCTATACTAAATAAATAAACAAACAAACAAATTGTGTACCTGTCACTGAGTATACAGGTCAGTGTAGAACTGTGAGAATGTTGAGAGCAGTTGTTGGTCAGTCCACTGAGGAACCCTTGTGTATCCTTGATGCATTCAATGTGGGAACTGCCCCTTCCCGCTCTGACCAGTCTAGCTAGCGTTCTCTCAGGCCTTTCCCCCTCACCATATTTCCTTGTCGTGATTGGTCACGAGAGAAACCTTATCTCCCGCATGGCATGAGATTCAAATGTCTCCAGTTCTTCCCTAATTTGCGCCAGTATGACCGGATTAGAATCCGTCCCGTATTCATGTTCCAGACCCTTAAACTTAGTCTCAGAGTGGTGTAAGTCATTCCTAATGGTTTTTAAGACACCCGCCTCCCGGGAGATGGCCATGCCCCTGATGTAAACTTTGAAGGCCTCCCACCGAACCCCGAAGGTGGTATCTTGCAATAAATTGATTTCCAAGAAGGTCCTAATATCTGACAGGATCTCTGCCTTGAACACCACATCAAATAGCGCTTCAGATTTGAAGCACCAGGCATTGCAGGGGGAGGGCCTGAGTTCAAAACGGATTGTAACAGTTGTATGGTCTGAAAGGATGCGTGATAGGATACTGGCATCTATAGCTTTTCCAAGTAAATTACCGGTAAGCATGAACAGATCTATTCTGGAGGATCTGTCATAACAGAAGAGTAGAAGGTGTATTCATGAGATTGAATATGTAATGTCCTCCAAACATCCCTCAACTCTAGGGATAGCATATGGGAAAGCAGACTTCTAGCAGCACGCAAATGTGTCCTAGCCACTGCACCTGTCCTGTCTAGGTCACCATCAATTATAAGATTCATGTCTCCCCCCCAGATTATAGGGGCCCGACGTACCCCATCAGAAAAGAGGACACCTCATTGTAAAATCCAGGGGTATCGACATTGGGGCCATATGGGTTCACTAGGAGGCACTCACAACCTGATACTATGCAATGGAGGATGACATATCACCCCCCGGGGTCAATAAGGCTTTTTATCAACACAAATTTCACAGATCGATGCAGCAATGTCAGCACTCCCCTAGACTGTATGGAATATGTAGTGTACAACCTATTTGGGTGTGGTGATGCTGTCCTTGTCAGCGCTGACCCTGGTTTCCTCCTCAGTGATCCACGAGCAGTGCTGGTCTAGCTTGGATCTGAGCGACACCATGTTGGCATTGATGTCATCAAATTTTTCATGAAAGGAGGCAAAGTTCTTGGCCATGGTTTCCATCATAGTTGCAAGGTCGGGGCCCGGAGTGTCTGTCTGGACATCTGTGTCGCCCTGGTCGGTAGCAGATGGTCCTTGCTCAGGCCTGGTGGTACCTTTCGTGAATTTGTCCATGGCTCCGGTTTTGCTTGCACCTCGGGATCTGTTGGACATCTTGAATTTGGATGACAGCCACGAGAAAGTGGGCAGGAAAAGTGAAATGTGGAGGGCTGTGGTGCCATGGCCCAGAGGGTGGTGTCCTAGGCGCAGCTCAAATCCGGTGTGGGGAAAGTTCTATATCTGAACCAGGGATGGACCAAGATGCGTAACCCGAAGAGCCAGCGAGATGTGAAGAAACTGGACGCAAATGCAGGCGCAGGCGAGAACTGGTGATTTCCGGGCAGTTGCTCGGCGCACCCTCGGTATGGTCGCCGCAAAGCCCCATCCCGCGTGGAGCAGCAGCGGGTGAAACACAGTCGAAGGGTGCCGGACGAGGTGGCTGGATATACAGTTGATGAGTTAGGGACCCTCAAGTGGCGCCCCCTGTCCAGCCCACCGTCATCCACGTCAAGACTGACATGGGTGGGCACACCAAAGAGGATGAGATTACAGCAGATTAGCCAAAGAGAAACCCCCAGCAGGGCTGTCCACAGTGTAAGTAGCGCGCAGGGAACTTAAGGTATGTCACGCCGCGCGCTCGCTCGCGGGCGTCACTTACCTTTCCTGGGGTCCCTGGTCCACGGCCGCAGCGGTCTCCTCCTTCATGGAGGCTGTACCCGCGGTGGCGTCTCTCCTCACGCCGACCCGCGGTCCGGATGGGCTCCGTGGACGCCGCCATCTTGCGAGGATCTGCGCATGCGCGGATCGTCAGTATTCGACGTCCCGCGCATGCGCAGAATCGGAACATGCGTTCCAAGCCTCGCTTTCACCCCGGACCTTAAAAAGGCACCGCATACGCAGGGACAACGCGTCTCAACGCGGTTGTTACTGTGTATGCGCTGCTGGAGTCCTGGCGCTCGTGCCTCAGCTCTCCAGTTCCCTGCTCTGCCTTATTCTGCCTAGCCCTGCCTCTTTCCCTTATCCCCTTCTTGCTCCTTGGTCCTCCTTACCCTTGCTTCCCTGTTTTTCTGGGCCCTTGCCTGCCTCCTGGTTTAAGGGGTATTGCTGGGTCCTTGCCTCCCTCCTGGTTTAGGGTAGGGGAGGTTCTGTCTGGGTTCCTAGTATCTTCTTATCTGCTAGGAAGTGGGGATTCCCCTGTCTGTACTGCTTTTCCTTGCAGTCTGTTCTCCTTTGCCTGTCTTGTGCCCTGCCGGTACCTGTGCCTTACTGCCTTCTTGGAAGTTCCTGTGTTCAGCTCCGCTATCATCGGTGTCTTCATCAAGCCTTCTCAGCCAGTGGAAACACTGTCCCGACGTCACGCAAATTCTGAGAAGTGCCATCCGTGGCGTTGGGAGTTGGTTCAGTGCTGTCCTGTTTTATATCGTCAGGAGGGGATTGGGCTAATTTCTCGCGCTACCCATTCATCGGCTATAGATACATCAACATACTGGCAACCTCAACTCCACGGTCTACAGGAAGAAAAGGTAACCAACGATCTCGTGAAGACTCGTTTAACAAGGTAGACTGGTACTGGCGAGGGAGTGCAGCGCCAATGGGCCCCAGTGTAGATCGCCAGGGTCTGGTTAGTTAGGAGAGTGTAGGGCCATATGAGTTTGTTGGGGCCAAGTGGGCGTAGGGCTCACTCCAGTCCCAACAGTGAGGAGCCAGAGCGAGGATGACCAAAGACTGCAGCAGCATTCTGGGACTGCTGTCAGGAGTGATACAAGTCCTACCATGAAAATGCGTATGGTGGCTGCTCCTCCTCCCGGCTGCAACGGCACCTCTGCAGTTTTCCAACAAGTGGGCTCTCCTAATGAAGCCAACAGCCTCCAGAGTGATCAGCCATGGGGCCAGCTCCCCAGCACCAGGGGAGGAGGTAGGGGCAGGCGGCGGCCCCCAGGTGCAGATCAGGGTGGGGACCGCAGGAGCAGGGCCTCCAGGGAGCACGCAACACAGCCGGCTGGGTTCCAGGCCATCCCGCAATCCCGGCTCTCGGATGACGATGGGGCTCGAGGATCGGAGCGCACACAGTGCAGAGCTCCAGAGGGGGGGCAGCCACCGATCCGAGCCATGGGTCTATTTGTTGAGTAGGCGCGCTCAGTGCCAGTCTGGTAGAAGTGAGTCCCCAGGGCAGCCTATCGTCAAAAAGTTTGTGAAGTCGGGGCCGGCCCCAGGGCAAATGGCAGCCCGCACCCAGCAACACAGATTGAGACGGGGAAGCCAGGCCTCCAAGCACACCAGCGCATGTCCACAAGGGGGGTGGGCCGACGATCGGGGCTGACGATTGGGCCACAGCCGCAGATCAGAAGGTGGATGGGTGACTCAGAGGGAGAGCGCCATCCCCGGCCGCAGGCGAGCAGTGTGGCGCACCCAGCACCAAGCAGTATCACGGATGTCTCCAGTCCCTGAGGGCCTCCAGTAGCACGAGTGTAACAAAGCGGTATGGCGGCTTCGTTTTGCCCAAATTTCAGCCAGCAGATGCCCGGTGTTTTTGCCTTCATGAATATCAAGTCTCAGGGCCGTAAAGTCTCAGAAGCCGCATCCACACACGGATCTCCGCTGGCTGTGCACAGAGATGTAAAGCTAAGCAGCCATCTTGGGCTGCTCAACAGCGCCACCTTCAATACACTTTCTTGACAGGCCTTCCAAATTATAATATCTAATTCTATCCATGTTCCCAAGTATAGTGGTTTTAGCGTCAACTTCTTTTCCAGTCATACAATGGTTCTCAGTCTCTTTTCCCGTCTCCCTGTTCGAGCTAAGCAAGCTTCAATTTGGTAATCTTTCCGGTATACAGTAGACCATAAAAAGTGCCCAAACTTCACAACCCTTCTGCGTAGACTCACCTGCTTTCTATGGCAGCTTTGTCGTCCTTCGTGTCCACCGGTTCTGTCTGACTCCTGCTGTCAGGTTGGACTGCTGCGTCGTCTGACCCGGGCCATCGCTTTGCCTCCTTCAAGCAGCCTCCTCTGGTCATGGTGCTGCAGCGGGAAGGCTCTTCCCTTGGGTTTGCTCTGGATGGCTTCTCCAGGTTCGCCACGACTCAGCAAAACTACCTGCTTCCATCTTGCGCCCCAACCAACGTCAGGATTTAATACTCCTTCTCTCCATCTTGATTTTCAATGCCGTTTTTTTAGTTTCTCGGCAGTGCCCAGCAACTAGTATGCACACTATTCTTTGCGGTAATAATATGAATTACTCGATCCCTCCTCCTCGTACCAGTCTTCTCATAAGGATATGTATGGGTGATTTTGTCACCTTCACTAGAATGTTCTAGCTCACAGTATGCCATGCATAGATTAGAAGGAAATACATGGATGTCATTATACCCTGTAGATGAGGAGTACTGTTCAGTTGATTCACCCCTATTTCTCTGAGGGTGCTTTGCCCCATGTGGTCCTCCTGCAGATAGCCACCCCCAGGGTCGGAGTGAGGTAGTTTCTGCCCTTCACTGACCACATGTGGGTAAGTTCTCCCAGGGAAATTGGTCATGACTCCATCAGATTGTTCACCATAGCCAGAGTTCGGTTTCTAAGCGTGGATCCGGGTTTCAAACCTCTGTTGCTCTGAATAGTCTTGCTTCCAAGACTAGCATGTTGCCCCTGCGCTATCCTCCATTCGCATTTATAACGCACCTGTACACATTTATAACATTTCTGTACACATGTATAACGCCTCTGAAAACAAGTAATTCTAGGCGCGACAAGAAAAGGGGGGAAACAGGGAGGACAAGGCAAACAATCGGACTAGGCCTTGTGTCATTCAGATTGTGCAAGTGTGATGATGTAAATCAAAGGAGTAAGGGGATGGGGAAGTGCCAGGGAGTGGGAAAGGGAAGTGCAATAAGGGCAGTAATGCTCTAAGTAAGTGCAGCCAGGGCGGCGCGGCTCAGGGTAAGTGAAAGGTGGCAGGGGAGGGGATAGCGGGGTTAAAGTTACAGCAGCTAAGTACACGGTAGGCCCGGAGACAGTGCAGGGGAGACTGATCATGGTGGAGCCTGATACCCAGTAAGAGTCTGTGGATAGCCAAGCAACCATTCGGCGCAGCAGGCAGGTAGGTCAGCAGGTGAGAGGGAGCGGGAAAGTGGAGGAGAATAGAAAGGTCTTGAGCAGCTTCCGGAACTTTAAGTGGTCTGGCTCAAGTTCTAGAGAGGCAGGGAAACAATTGCAGAGGGAGGCACATGCAGAGGAGGGATATCTAACTCCCACTCTCTTCCTGGAGAAGCGTCTGACCATCAGAAAGTTTGAGTTTGCTGAGTGGAGAGCTCAAGAAGGAAGAGAGAGTGTGTCATGTATTGCTATACCAGAATGCCCTTCGGCGTATCTTTGGCTGCTTCAGTGTTCCACAGGATAATAGAGCCATTACTGTGCAACATAGGAAAAGTGACATACTTCCAGGATGAGGAGTGATTCAGGGTAAAGGGTTAGACAGGTCTACCGGTGCAATATAGTCTCCACCTGAGAAGTTACTAAGGATAATGGCCTGGTGTGTTTACACTTCCACAAAGCCCATCTGCAAAGCTCAGATCTGGTAATACTAGTTCAATTGGTTTGAAAGTAAGGTAAGCCACGCTGTCAAGGAGAGATATCACAGTGAAAAATATACAACTAATATTGTAGTCTCAGAGTCTTCACAAAGGTTTTTAATCAACCTGATTAAAAACCTTTGTGAAGACTTTTTGACTACAGTATTAGTCATATATTTCTCTCAGTGATATCTCTCTTTGGCAGTGCACAAGTTAACTTACTTCCAAACCAATTGAACTACCTGCAGGACGATATTCTCATTTATGCTGAAGATTAACGTTCTTCTCCATGGCAACCTCTGAGGGCCATGAAGCAGATCAAACACATCTCCTGATTGGCTGCTGTTTTCTTTTTCCAGCCATCGGGAACTGGCAAGCTGAAAGCGGGCCTCTGCATGAAGGCCCTGACCTAAGGCCCCTGTCTGGCTACACCGACTCCCATTCCTGCTTTCTTATGCAGCATGCTGGTCGCTGGCCCTTACCCACTCCCCCTGCCTTACCCATAAGTGCCTTTCTGCACCAGAGAACTTCATAAGCATAATCCGATCAAGGTAAGCCCCTCTGGGTGCAGAAGCAGAGTGGTTGTGTGCCCTGACCTAATCCGCGTACTACAGCAGATTGAAACTGCCTCATCTGCACCACGTCATGTTTTTGAGGTGTACCTTCAGAAGATACTCTCACCTATGTCTGGGCCGCATTGCGTACCAACATTTGCAAATGGCTTACCTCATCCTCGTCACTGGAGTGCCTCCAAGTCTTGCCATGATGCATATCAAACAAAGCTCCTGACGTGCTTTTTCTGGCATATCGGGAACCAGCACTTTAAAAGCTGGCCACTGCATGAGGGTCTGCAGGGCTCTGAGGTGCCCCTCCCTGGGTATATGCTCTATCACCTCTCTCCCTTTTTGGAAAAAACACACAACTTGCTGCCAACCACCCCATGATCGCACGCCTTAGGAGCATTGCTCTCAATAGCGTGAGTCATGTGCTGGACACTGCTATGCTAATTCACTAACTCACAAAACTGGTGACCTTAGGTGTGCCTATGCCACTCTTCCTTCTTATGCATTACTGTATCCCTTATCGCTAATATTTTCCTGTGCTGTTGTTAAACTTGAATTTAGGCATGTTTCTCCAACTGTTGTGTGCTGTATCCTCGCTGCTCATCGATAGCTTCCTATCCACCATTAGCAACATCACCACCATGTTATGCATGCCTTAAAGTGCCTTGCTTAAAAAAATAAAAACATCTAATTGAGGTGTTTTTACATCTGTGCAGTACATTTTTGTTTTTGCGCTTAGAGTGCATTGTTTAAAACAAATCGAATGTAGGTGTCTTTACATAGATGAAAAAGTGGGATAGGGGCCCTCTTTTTTTGTTTTTGTGGGGCCAGTCTCGCGAGGGACAATTCTATTAGAAATAAGGCAAGTGAGACCTAGGCTACCCCTCCCTTTGACACTGGTCAGTAACAATGGTGGTGCACCTAGAGGTACAGATTTAACAAATAGTGTGTCATAAGAGTGTACTGAAGTAAAACAATGCACTGAATGTATCTGTTACTAACCCCACACATTTGATGTATTGACCCACTATAAAATAATTGTGCGAGTTGCAGACATCAAAAATTAAGGTTATTTGTTTATTGACACTTTGTTGATTGTGTTTACAATACATCTGTGTTTGTTAACAGTTGAAACAAGTACCTGATTTAAAGACTATTTGTTAAATCTGTACCTCTAGGTGCACTACCATTATTAATGACCAGTGTCAAAGGGTGGGGTAGCCAATGTCTCACTTGCTTTGTTTCTAATGGTGTTTTTACATGGTATGGTATGATATTGTTTATTTATAAAGCACCTATACACAGGCAAGTGTTTCAAAGCACTCAAGGAGGGTGTCAACAGTGGAAAAACAACAGTCGCTCAGAGCCCTTGAAATTCTGAGATGATAATAGTCAGCAGAGGCAGAGTAAGTGCGTAAAATACATTTAACAGTTGGAGTTACAGCAAATAGGTTTGACAGTGATTTTGCAGTTTTTACCAGTGCAGTGAAGGGGTGAAGACAAGGGAGAACAGACAGATGATCTTCAGGTATGGTGCATACGGATTGTGCAAGTGCACACGCTCACAGGGAGAGGAAGGTCTAACTGCACCCAGTCAGTGGAGACTGGGGTAAGTGCAGAGAAAGCCACTGTGATGGGTTAATTCTCAAGTACAGTGAGTGTGGGTGAGGTGTATGGCCCTGAGGGAAGTGCAAAGAGAGGACTGGCAGGGTTCCAGGGACCTGTGAGACTCTGAGGTACACCAGACACCAGTCGGTGAGCTTCATGGAAGGGAGGGAGAAGGGAAAGAGCTAGGTTAACAGGGTAGCGGGAGAGAAAATGAAGAGGAGAAGAGGAAGGTCTTGAGGCATTTCCAGAACTTAAGAAGATCAGGCTCAAGACGGAGGAAGTGAGGCTATTCCAGAGGGAGGCACCTGCTGATGATAGGGATCTCTGCTGGAGCACCGGCTCATTCGCACAAGGCTGGAGGCAGATGAGTATAGGGCTCGTGAGGGGCAGTATTTAGGTAGGTAGGATTGTAGGTAGGTAGGTCCCAGGCCCCAGAAAGCCTTGCGGTTAATGCCGAGGGTCTTGAACTTGAGCCTTGCAGCCACAGGGAGCCAGTGAAGGGATATTATAACTGGAGATATGATGTCCCTGGGCTTGATGCCAAGGAAAAGTCTTGAAGTTCTCTTCTGGATGAGTTGCAGACTGAGCAGGGCAGAAGATGGGAGGTTGAGGAAGAAGCTGTTGCAATAGTCCAGTCTAGAGAGAACCATGGCTCTGGAGTCAGTGAGCCGCTGGGGGAAAGTGAGAAAAGTAGAGTACCTCTGAAGAGGTGTAGCTGATAGTTAGACTTTTTAGAGATGTACGGAAGGTGAGAGGAGAAGGAGAGAGTGAAGTCAAAAAATACCCCAATGTTTCTTGCCTCACAGGTGGGTGCGGGCGCAGGGACAATGGAGGTCGGTCAGAGTGAAAGTGGTAAAGCTGGTGCAGGGGTCCCAATGCAAATGATTTCACTCTTACTGGCATTAAGGCAGGGGTTGTTTGTAGCACACAGGACTGAATAGCGGACAGGCAGTCAGATATGAGCGAGAAGGTAGCAGAGGGTTGCCTGAAAGAGAATTTTGTGTCATCTGCGTAACACTGGTGAAAGTGGCAATTACACATGCCAGGGCATACATCTAGACATTTAAGAACCAGGGGGATGGGTTTGATCCCTAGGGAACACCACAGGTAGAGAGAGCTATAGTTGAGAGAAAGGCTCAGGGTTCCACCTGGGATGGGTGGTCAGAGACATAGGAGGTTAACTACACCAGAGCCCGGCCCGTGGTTCCCAGGGTGTCAAGCAAACGTGCAATCAGGATGTTGTGATTGACCATGTCAAAGGCAGTGGAGAGGTCAAGGAGAATGAGGACAGAGGGAGTGTTAGTATCAAGATTTGAGAGCAGGACTTCACGGGTGTTCCGAAGAGCAGTTTCCATGCCTCTGGATGCTCTATAGTCATACTGATGGTCATGAAAGCAACCAATTGATTCAGTCTGGAGGGTCAGCTGAGAGATAGCCAACTTGTCCAGGAGATTGCCCGGAAAAGGAGTGATGAAGATAGGGTTGTAGTTTGCTGGAAGGGAGGGGTCAGCAGAGGGTTTTTTGAACATTTTTGAACATTTTTGAACATCTCTGCAGCCATATTCGTGTTTGTGGTTCTAGTGCCTCTAGAGTGTCCATCATGTGGGTAAGCCCGCCTCTATGCTCACTGCTTATTATTCACTTACCTGCAGAGTCCTTTACTGTGTGACAGCCTGATTGATGTTGCCACTCACTCCACAAGGTGGAGCTTCACCAATCTGTGTAATCGTACCTATTTGACTTATATGCTCCCTGATGTAGTCACCTGTAACATAAGGTGAGATGAGACTAGATGCCTCAGGGATTTGTGCACTAAAATAAATAAATAAATAAATAAATAAATAAATAAATAAATAAATAAATAAATAAATACATGATGACGTACTGAGAAATGTAGCTTAATAAAATGCAGGATGCCACTGTTAATGTGCAATACACATACGAGAAATGCATGATCAAGGTGAAAGAGGTGGAATATTTGGGTACAGAATTTTGCAGAAAGGCATTATCCCCAAGAAAAATCTGCTTCAGGTGATAGTTAAGGCACCAGTGCCAGCCACTAAAGAAGAATTGAGATAATGTTGTAGCCTTTGTGATAGAGAACCTGTAGCAGCGGACAGGTTATCGAAAAATGATAAAGAACAAAACGGTACAAAGGGGCAGACCTCACACATCACAGCAGGCGGAATGATTGCTACAGTAACGATACGGACTACAACTCCCAGAATGCCTCAACAGATGCATTCTTTATATAAAAGCCAACAACGGGGAAAAGAAAACAGGGAAAGCAGGCGAGAATCCACATTTCCTTATATGAATGGACTCTCCCAGTTAAGGGTGAAAACTAACGCTGATTCTGCGTGTACGGAGCAGGAAGGAGGGGAATTAGCATCAGCTGTACTGCGCCCAGAGGCAGCACCTGTGATTAATTGCTGGGGAGGAAGAGGGGCACACGGGTTTAAAGCTGCACTAAACGCCTCAATGTGTGTCTCATTTTTTAGGAGTGGAAGGCGACGGCCGTTGTGGATTCCGAGTGGGAAGAGACCAGCTCACAACACCGGGGGGCTTATTAGAGGAAGAAGGGAACTCCGCAGGACGAACCCTTATGGAGACGGCAGGCAACACTGTGTGCGCGGAGCAGAGCGCAGTCAACACGAGAGAGACTGTTCACAAGGTGATAAAAATACTGGAGTTTTGAGTTTGTTCTTTCACTTCAAGGACGGCAAGAATACCGGAAGAACTTTACATGCCAGATCGCAATCAAAGGATAGATCTCTCTCTACCGCGGGTGCTCAGACGAGCGTGTGAAGGAAACCGCTCAGCACGGCACGAACGAAGGTACTAACGGAGGACTTTAACCTGTGAGGTCACGGTATAAACTGAGGGGGGAAAAGTTGAAATAGTTGAATGGCCGTGACGAACTGCCGGTTTAAACATATCAATAAATTGTATTCTTTCATAGTATGATATAGTTTTCTTGGAGGTAATCCTGAACCTATGATTACGGTCACATTCGGAAAAAGGAATTCTGAGAAGCCTGGTTGGCACTTTAATTTTGAATTGAGATTTTTTGCATAACCTCCCTTTTTGCAACTTGAAGTGCTATAAAAATAAATATCATTTTGTCAAAAATCCTCTTGTGTCTCCGGCTCACTACTTAACACCTTGCAGAGTGTTACACAAAATTCATACAGCTATTCTCTGAAATGGCAGTGCCTGGGTGAGAACTGCCTAAAAAGAGGGTGTAGTAGTTGTGGAAGATAGAGAAGAAAGGAGAATTTGAAGAAGTAAATAAAATGATAGCCGAAGCCCCAAGTCTGAGATCAACCAACCCAATGTGGAAGACCTATATCACCACAGATGCCAGCCTATGGGTTAGGAGTAACCCTTACAAAGAAAAGAGCAATGTGGAGCATGCAGTGGAATTTGCGTCTGAGCCACTGTCTGAGGCAGATAAAAACAACTCAACATTAGAGAAGGAGATGCAAGCATGCATATGGGCAGTGGAGTACTTCCGGACATACTGTGGGGAACAAAGTTTAATCTGGTAATGGAGCACACACTTGATGCACATGTGAACTCCAAGGGGCACAAAGATATCCACTGTCACACATAGCAGCAAAACTACACAAGTACATGTACGAAATAATGCACATTGCATGATAGAAAAATTTGCAGGTGATTGCAACTCATGCCTGCCTGAACAAAATGGTCAAGACAAAATGTTCTTGCAAGATGAGTGTATAGAGGCATCAGCTAAAGATTTGAGGAGCAGGGAATTCGTGGAAATGAGTGAGAGACAATGGTTAGAGGAATCAGGCAAATATAAATCTGTGCCAAAGATGATAAGTTGGGTCAACAATCGATGTCCAGACGAAAGGGGCATTCCAGGAGTCCTGCGACCATACTGGAAGGTGGCGAAGGAGACACATGACGACAATGGCCCACTTATCAGGTGCAACTGAGTAATATCCACATGGCAATGAGGGCAATCATACTGTATAGATCCAGTTCAGGGCACTTAGGAAGCGGCATGACGAGTCACAGGATAATGGAATCATACTGGTGGCCCTGCATGGACCAGTATATAAGGACAATGATGGAAAGAAGCCACACGTGCCTAAATAGTGACAAAAGACTGTAAGTGAGGCAGGCAAATCTCCTCCCTACAGAGATCCCTCAGGGAGTATGTCAGAGGTTGGGGTTGGATTTCAAAGTTCCCTTGGAAGCCATGACGGCTGAACATAGTTACGGAATCAGAATGATAGACTATTTGTCAAAGTGGGTAGAGATGGAATTCATGCTCGACATTACCATGACAAAAGTAATAGATATCCTCAAGTCACTGTTCCAACGGCAAGGGCTACCTAAAGAGATAGTGACCGGTAATGGAGTCTAGTTGCTATCCACTAAGATGGGCAATTAATGAGGGACAATAATATAAGACAGATCAAATCAACCCTGTTTGATCCCCAAGCCAATAGGCTGGTGGAAAGCAATCAATGATATAATAAAAGGCCAGATGGATGTTTGTCCAAAGTAGTCCTGTCCGCTTCGCCTGTTATCACTGCTAGGGGGGCTGTTGCCTTACATATACAACAATTAGACTTCAAGTTAATCTTCCAGGTGAACAAAATGTGTATTTCATGTTATCATTGCTAGAGGAAGCTGTTGCCCATGGCAACAGGCTACACCTCAGTCACCAAAGATATGTCACTATTTTTTTTTCTACTTTATGACACTTGTCAATAAATAAAACACGGTGCTCACTCTCTGGTTGCTCATGCTGTGCCCATGCCATGGTTTTATTGCGGATCACTTACTGGATCTGTTATTTTTTTACGGAAACTTGCCTCTTTGACTCTTATGGTCCAGACATAGTGGGTCATCTCCCAGATAATTTTTCTATGGTACATAATGATTGCATATGCCCCCATCCTCAGGGGTGGTATGGCAGTTATTTTTAAATCTGATATTGAACTAACGGTTCTCCAGTTGACACATTCAATAGCAATGGAAGCTATGCTTGTTTGTTGTACACTAGCGACTAGTTGTGCTTTACACATGTGTCTTACACAAGTTAGTGGTTTATTGGCCAGTATGATATGATTCTCTCTTTGGGCCTTTATTTTTGGATCTGGTTGCAGATTTGCATCATAAATTTTCCAGCGTACTTCTTGTTGGCGATTTAAACCTGGGACAAAAACAGCAGGTAGTACTATCAGCAGCGAGATTATGTGAAAGCATGAAGGATTGTGGCTATGTCCAATTAGTTCATGAGTCGTAGATGAAAGAGGAGGTGAGGGGCACTACCTATTCAATATGTGTCAAAATACCAAATAGGATAGGTAAAAGAATCAGAACAATTTGAATATATTTCAGGTGCAGAAAGGTAGATGGTGTGTTGGCCGCACCAAGACATTTGCAAGAACGCAACGAAGATAGGGAGCCTGTTGTTGCTAACAAGGAAACCTTTATGCACTCCTATAGGGGCATTGCCCAGAATTACATTACATTGTTAACAATTATACAATTGCACAGTAAAACAAATTTAGAGTGAATTGAAACATTCTGCATCTCTTTACACAGGAAGCACCTGTAATTTATAACCAATAAGTGTTCAAGATGAAGCAGAAATATAGAGAAATATTTTTAATAACATTTTCAAATCAGGTAAAAAAGAAATTGGAATATTGCGGGTTATCACAAACATCAAATGTGTTGTGAAGCCAACTGCAAATCGATAAGTACGCCACTGGCTTATTTGGACAAACATAAACTGGTACAGAGCAGCGTTTATGCAAACAGTAAAACATTTGAACTTAAATAAACAGCTTAATGGCAGCATTGCACATTGATTGTGTCAATACAATGTAAAAAAATATCCAAATCAGTGATGTCAATTCTCCACATAAACTCAAATAGGTGTAACAACAACAAATGCCAAAGTGTTTTCTTCCCTTTTCAACTTCCCACCCTCACCTTCAACTCTTCCTTCCCTGCCCCTGTACCCACCCCCAACAGTTGCACCGCACCCCTGTGTCCCTCCTCGTAAATCTTTCACTTAGCTACCCTCAACTCTCACTAAACCATTAAACGCTCTTCTGAAATCTGTCACCTCCTGGAAGACCTTGAACTTGATGTCCTCACCCTTACTGAGATTTGGTTCAAGGCCAGCTCTAACACTGATTTTGCCACTCTTCTTCCTGAGGGCTACAAAATCATTACATGCCCCATAACCTTTCAATGTGGTGTTGAAGTGGCTATGATTTTCCCTGAGTGGGTTCCTACCTCCATCATTCCCACTCAATCCTACTCTTCCTTTGGAAGTCTATTCTGCAGGCTATCTAACTCCACTTTCTCTGTTACTCTCGCTACAATCTATAGACCGCCTGGGCCTTCCTCCCTTTTCCTGTCTGAATGGGCCGACCTCTCCTAGTCTCTTCTTTCGCCTACCCCAAACTTATCTTCCTTGGGGATATTAACATCCATCTTGACTCCCCTGATGCGGCCTTCTCTCCTTTCCATGATCTCTGCAACTCTCTCTCACTCACTATCCTTCCCTCTCGCTCTGCCCTCTCTGCCAGGTACAACTTGGATGCACTCATCTCGACAGGCATTCCTCTTTCCAGCCCCCTCAAGTCCCCTCTATCCTGGTCTGACCACTCTCTCCTCTACTTCTTCCTTGACCTCTCCTGTCCCCAGCCCCTTCTCCCGCACTGCCAGTCTCCTTCTCTGTTAAGTGACCAATGAAGTGTGTGTCAGTTGCTGCCTCTGCCTCCTCCTAAATCCCTTCCCCATCCTCTTCTTTGGATTCTCCCCCTGACTCAATCTTAACTAACCTCCATCTCTCTATCACTAACACCCTGTACATGCTTGTCCCTGTCGTGAGGATTTGCATGAAGCTTGCAACCAAATGCTACTCTTGATGTGACTCTGATTTAGCGCTTTGAAGTGAAAGTGCAAAGTGGCTGAGCAGAAGTGGCAGACATCTTGCTCATCCCCTGACAAACTGACCTGCCGCCAACTCCAAAGGCAATACCGTCCCTCCATCTTCTCCAAAAAGAGAGCTCATGTCCAAGCTTGCATCTATGGAGCCACAAACAACATGGCTGGACTCTTCAAAATCTGCAGGGAATTCGAAAATCCTACGGCAGTGTCCTCTTCTCCTCCCCTTCCCAGGCACTATGCTCTGCATTGGCTTCCCACCTTTCCTCTAACCCTCTTGACATCCTGTCCTCTCAGTCATCAGCTCTCTCTTTCCACACCCCTACTCCTTCCACCTCTTCTGACTCCCTTCCCCCATATTCTCTACGCTCTCTTCAAAATGCACCAGATGAGATCTCTAGAGTTGTCCGCTCTATGAAAGTATCCTCTAAACAAGTGCTACCCTTCTCCTCTTGTTTCATGCCCACCCTGTCTTCCACGTGAAATGGGAATGGCTGTAGAGCCAGGACCCATTGCAGGGTGAAAGGGTTGGTATCTCGGTTCCAGGCCATTGAGACTAGTGGATCATTGACTTTTATTAGTTTGAACTGCCTGCTGGTCAAATAATATCACAGATTGAACAGGCCCCATTTGTTGGCAAGTCACTACTGTTCAATTATTGGTTGTTTTTTTTGTCCCTGGGAAAAAGCTTGCGACTATATAGTTCGTCTTTTTTATTCCCATGCCCCCCCTCTTTTTTCTTTTGTCTGGCTGCCTGGTTTTCTCACTGATTCATACAGAGACCAGGTCCTCCTCACCTAGTCTACCTCTACCCCACTCCTGCATGTGCCCTACCGGGCACTCTCCCCATATACCAACCTGACAGGACATGCACTCCTATTGTGCCCTTCCAGCCTTGTCCTCACACCAAGCCTGTGGACCTTCATCATTTGCACTCTCTACATTCCCCTGGCATTGTCCACCTGGCCTCTCCCTAGAACTGGCAAAGCCCAGGGACCCTCTTCCTCCCCCACCCAACAGTCTCCACTCCGACTTGCACTTCCTTACCCTCCTTAACTTTGCACATTGCAAACTAACCAGCACTTCCCCCTCCCACTCAATCATGCGCAAGAATTGTTTACCAAAATTGCATGATGCGAATGACACATGGCCTAGTAGGACTATTTTTGTTATTATTCATCCCTGTACCTCCCCCTCGTTTATCTTGTTGCACCTAGAAACACCATTTTATTTTTTATTTTGTTAATTTATCTATTCATTTGGATTGCGCTCAAAGCCCAGATGCAACTAGGCACGGTTACATGCTGAAGAAAGTGCTTGCAAAGCTTCATAGTTACACAATATATGTACATCAATAACAAACCAAACAAAATACATAAACACAAATATCAAATACCCGGAAACAGTGGAACATATAGGCAGTTATATACATTCATACATGGCATGAGGGCTAAGTTTAGGAAAAAACCTAGACTACTGGTGCAGAGCGGTCAGTCCTGAATAGTGTTTTAAGGTTTTTTCAAAAGGACCAGAAGGAAGTGTCATTTCTTTGAAAAGTAGGGAGATCATTCCACAATTTGGGCGCTTGGGTCGGGACACTGACTCCTCCTGCTTTCTGTCTTTTTATTTGGGGTAGATGAGAAGGTTGGTGTATTGGGAACGGGTAGGTCTGTTGGATTAGACTTTATGTATGAGGATCCTAAGGTACATGGGTGCCTTGTTAGTGATGCATTTGTGTGTGAGCCTCAGAATTTTGAAATTGATTATATCCTGTACAGGGAGCCAATGGATTTTTCTCCTGATTTTAGAAATGTGTTTATGTTTGGGGATGTTTGAGGCAGCTCGGAGGGCGTTATTTTGGACAACTTCAAGTTTTTTTTTTTTTTTATATTTCTTGCTCTCGTTCCTGCAAGAGAGTTGCAATAATCTATCCTGGATAGTATTAGAGCTCTGGACAGAGTGATTGAGTTGTCCACCAAAATGAATGGTCTAAGAGACAATAGCATTGACCAGTCTATTTAGTGTTAGAGAGAAGTCAATGTATACCCCCAGAGTTTTGATTTCTTTGGCAACTGTAATGGTGTTTCCATTGATGTTAAACGATTTGTATGTCTGTGGGAGGTTGCTGAGTTTAGTTTTATTGCCAATGATTATTAACTCAGTTTTGTTGTTGTTAAGACACAATTTGTTGAGTGCCAACCACTCCTGGATGGCCAAATAGATCTTGTTGATATTTTTGAAGTCGGTGTCATGGCATCCCGTAATGGGGATTCACATTTGCGTATCGTTCGCAAAATCTGTGTATGTGCTAACCATGTTGTCTAGTTTATCAAAGTGAAGGCATTGTGAAGTGTCGGCGACACGCAGGAGCCTTGTGGCATGCCACAGGTAACCGGGGCATTTCGGGGCAGCTGCATTCTCAGAGGAAACCCTCATGGTTCGGTTGGTAAGGATGGATCTGATCCATTTGATGGAGTCAGCTGAAAATTGGGAAGCATTCTGTAGATGTTCACAGATAATTTTGTGATTGACTAGATCAAAGGCTGCAGAGAGATGTAAAAGTAGGATTCTGCATAATTCTTTTTTGTCTTTAAAATGATCCATTTGCGTTTTCAGGTCTAAAAGGGCCGACTCAGTGCCATGACCTGGCCTGAAGCCAGATTGCCTTAGGCCCAGGAGATTGTCATCTTCGAGGTGTTTCTGGATCTGCAGGTAAGCTGCACGATCAAGTATTTTTAATAGAAATGGGACAGTAGTGATGGAACGGAAATTGGTAGGGATGTTAGGATCAAGTGTCGGTTTCTTGAGCAAGGGTAGGACCGAGGATGTTTTTAGGTCACTGGGTACTGAGTTGTATGCAAATGAGCTGTTAATGAGGCAAGTGATGAGAGGTGAACATTCCGGTGAACATTCTTTTATCAATGTTGCCGGGCAGATGTCCCCTTTACATCTGGATGGTTTTACACTATTGATGATGTTGATAGTGTCAGGGATAGAGAGAGGAGAGAATGAAAATGTATTATCCTCCATTGGGGGAGGTGAGGTTAGCTGGGCTTGAGTGAGGCATATGTTGGCTTTTTTTGTGTTCAATTTTCAGTTGAAGTAGTGAGATTTTGTTTGCTAACGCGTTTTGAATGTTAGAGCACCACCACTGCTCATCTTTCAATGTACGGTCTTGGATAGGTGCAGGAGATTCTAGTTACCGCAGGATAGTAAAGAGTTCTCTAGTATTGGATTGTGCATTTGTAATTCTATTGTTGTAGACCTCACTTTTGGCTAGTAGAATTTGGGCCTCATTACGACCCAGGCGGTAAGTTACCGCCTGGGTCGTACCTTTACCACCATGGCGTAAACTACGTCCCCATTAACCCATTTACCCTTCCCCATTCCCATTTTTGCCCCATAGGGCATAATGGGAGTGGGGAAGGCGTTAATTACGCCACCGTAAATTACGGTGGCGTAATTAACATCAAGGTCCCTTAGCGCCATGGATTTTAACACCTGCTAAAAGCAGGTGTTAAATCCTCCATGGCGCTAAGGGACCTCGGAATCAGGCGGTAAGGGTCGGCGCTGTTTACGCCGCCGTAAACTCCTTACCGCCTGGGTCCTAATGAGGCCCTTTCTCTTTTGTAGTTGTAATCTGCCATCTGGAAGAGGTTTTTCGTTTGCTGTGGTGGGCGATTTGCGCCACTTGTTTTCAGCTGATCTTTTGGATGCTCGCATTGCTCTGAGTTCTGTGGTGAATGTGCTAGGCAGTTGGATTTTTTATTTTTTAGGGGGGCTACTTTGTTGATAACTTCGAGCATAATTGTGTTATATTGGCCTACTAGGATCGATGGGTCAGTATTTAGATGTCTAGACTCTAGGAAAGGTGTCAGAAGTGGTAGCATCTTGTCTCTATTCAAAACTTTAGAGCTTCTAGTCAGTGCAGTAGGAGTAGAGGCGCCAAATTCTGATTTTGGTGCTAAAGGTGGTGGTGAATATTATAGTATTATGGTCCGACCACAGGATGGGTGTATTAGATAGTATATTGGTGGTGCAATTAATGTCCGCTAGCCAATCCAAGGCGCACCCTTTTTCATGGGTAGGGACAAGGATTCTTTGGGTGAAACTGATAGCTTCCATTGGCTTACCTAATAGGTCTGCGTGAGTATCTGAAGGATCATTCAAGCGTAGGTTAAAATCGCCATTAATGACTTCTTTGGAGTGAGGTTTCACATTATGTGTCAGGAGTGTTATAATATCATCTTCAAAGGTGGACGTGGCTCCTGGGGGCCTGTAGATGATGTGTCTGTTGAGTGTGCATGAAGGTGTAATGGAGATTTTTAGTGAAATGATTTCACTAACACTGAAAGGGAGATCAATTGATATCCTGATTTAAAGTATCCTTAGCTAAGAGTGCAACACTGCCTCCTTTAAATGTATCTCTGTCTTTCCTAAAGATAGTATAACCTTCTGGGATCGCTAAGGAAAGCTGTAAACCTGATGCTGAGTGTAGCCAGCATCAAGTATAGCCGTCAACCATCTGCTGTATAGGCACACTATAAATACCCACTAAAATAAAAATATAAAATACTTGTGATAATACCATCCCAAGGCCAATAGAGAAAGTGTCTGTTTGCAAGATGGAACTTTTTGAAAAGTCCGACATGGTTAGTACTGTGCTCTTACACAACAATTTCTTCAGCTGATCAAAGGCTGCTTGGGCGAGGCTATCCCACCACGCAATATTGGGATGACGTTTCTTCAGTCGATCTGTTAAAGGGCTCATGTTTTAACCAAGTGTTGGTATGCATTGCTGATAATCACCCCCTCTCATGCCTAAGAATGCTCAGATGGCTTTCTTGGTCATGGACCTGGTAGTCCTTGCATTGTTTCAACCATAACTTGATGGGGAAGTTCCTGCCCATTCCTTAAGTGGAACCACAATTATTATATGCTATGCTTATCTGGCACGTGGATGAATTAGCTGTCACGTTTTCTTTCCTGAGTTAGCCACAGATGATGGTGGGTGTGTTACGTGTACCTCTCATGAAGAAGTGCAGATGACAACGTCACCTAAGTAAGCCCCAGAAAAAGCGTGGAACGTGGCCAGGACTCTGTCCATTGATCTTTGGTGCATAGTAGGGGTCCTTAGTGGCAAAGTGTAGGAATGTGAACTGACATAGTTCATCTGGCTTGAGAGGTTTATAAGTAGCCAGCAGGATGTCATATACCTCAGCTGCTGTTAGGTTATTCTACCAATGAGATAATGTGATACTGTGATTGATGGGTATGTGGACCAATGAAAACCATGGAATTGTTTTTTTATTGATAGTTCCTTAGTGGTTTATAAATGAAAGGTGTGCTAGAGGCATTAGGTGATTATATTCACTTCATCTTTTCTATTGCATAATGCACTCTACCTTAGTCTTCAACAGGATGGCTGATGATGGTCATGACTACTTATTCTCTGTGGGTGACCTTGATTCTTGTGGAAGTAAATGATCCTCCGATCAGAGCAGGAAGTGCCATGGAGGTTCTTTTTTACCTGCACTTTAGGTGGTAATGAATAGCAGTTATCCATGTGCTAGACATGTGGTAAACTATTCCTCACTGGTACTCAATGTTATTATTCTCTTGGGAAGAATGCATTGGTTTGTAGTCAGGTAATCAGATCATAGCTAGCATGTGAAAGCTTCAGTTGGTGATTGTCAGAGTAGCTTGTACTACTCTGACAAAGCTAAATTGACTTTAGAGCATCCAATGTATTACATGGCCATGGTAGTGGCCATGTAGTTATGGTTAAGTTGCTGTTTCCATAGGAAGAGCACTTTTTGGGCGGCTTATAACTTCGCTCCCCCTGAACGAATCCTCACTAAACTTTGCAATATGGCCCACTCTGAATTTGTTTGCAAAGTTTGGTGAGGATTCATCCAGGGGGGGCAAAGTTATAGATGGGGTCCCAAAACTTTTTTTTTCCCCATAGACTGAATGGGGAAAAAACTTTGCTAGTGCCTACAGCCCAAACCGCTGGACGGATTTTCATCAAATTTGGACTAGGGTAGCGGCTTGAAAATCCATCCAGTAGTTGTTTTTAAAATGACCAAAAAGTAGGTCATAAAAATTTAGTGATATCTATGTTCGGTCCGCGGACACACTTCCCTGTTCGCTCCGCGGACAGTGTGCTGATTGGCCAATCGGCTTGCGTGATGTTTGCGGACATGCAACGTGTTCGCTGATTTGACGGCATGGAGCGTGAAGCACGTCAGATTTTCGGCCATCTTGGATTCGCGGATGTCCGCGGACAGCGCAGTGAAACTTGGTTTAAAATTTGTATTTAGTAGAGTGTGTTGGTGTGTAAGAGTGTTTGGGGAGGGTGGGAGAGTATGAGATAGGTTAAATGTTGTGTTTTTTTATGTGGTGGACGCTCTTGTTGTGTTCGATTTGTCTGCGGACAACACGGCTGTTCTGAAATGTTCTAAATAAACTAAATGGGGGGGTGTTCTGAGGACACAATATGTGTCTGTTTTGTTCGCAAGCAAGCTGAAACTGTTCTAAGAACACTTGCGGTATCCTGAAATGTTCGTAAATAAACAAAATGGGGGTGTCCTGAGGACTCTGTCCGTATTGTTCTCTGGTAAGTTGAATGTGTTCTAAGAACACTTGTGGTGTCCTGAAATGTTCGTAAAAAAACAAAATGGGGGTGTTCTGAGGACGCTGTCCGTGTTGTTTGTTGTGAAGTTTAAAGTGTTCTAAGAACACTCACAGTGTCCTGAAATGTTCGTAGGGAGTGTCCTGAGGACACTGTTCGTATTGTTCGATGGGAAGTTGAATGTGTTCTAAGAACACTTGCAGTGTTCTGAAATGTTCGTAAATAAACAAAATGGGGGTGTCCTGAGGGCGCTGTCCGTATTGTTTTCTGGCAAGTTGAATGTGTTCTAAGAACACTTGCGGTGTCCTGAAATGTTTGCAAATAAACAAAATGGGGGTGTCTTGAGGAAGCTGTCCGTATTGTTCTCTGGCAATTTAAATGTGTTCTAAGAACACTTGTGGTGTCCTGAAATATTCGTAAATAAACAAAATGGGGGTGTCCTGAGGACACTGTCCGTATTGTTCGATGGCAAGTTGAATGTGTTCTAAGAACACTCGCGGTGTCCTGAAATGTTCACAAATAAACAAAATGGGGGTGTACTGAGGACGCTGTCCATATTGTTCGTTGTCAAGTTGAAAGTGTTCTAAGAACACTTGCGGTGTCCTGAAATGCTCGTAGGTGGTGTCCTGAAGACGCTGTCCGTATTGTTCGCTGGCAAGTTGAATGTGTTCTAAGAACACTCACGGTGTCCTGAAATGTTCGCAAATAAAAAAATGGGAGTGTCCTGAAGACGCTGTCCGTATTGTTCGCTGGCAAGTTGAATGTGTTCTAAGAACACTTGCGTGTCCTGAAATGTTTGCAAATAAACAAAATGGGGGTGTCCTGAGGACACTGTCCGTATTGTTCGATGGCAAGTTGAATGTGTTCTAAGAACACTTGCGGTGTCCTGAAATGTTCGCAAATAAAAAAATGGGGGTGTTCTGAGGACGCTGTCCGTATTGTTCTCTTGCAAGTTGAATGTGTTCTAAGAACACTTGTGGTGTCCTGAAATGTTCATAAATAAACAAAATGGGGTGTTCTGAGGACGCTGTCCATTTTGTTTGTTGTCAAGTTTAAAGTGTTCTAAGAACACTCGTGGTGTCCTGAAATGTTTGTAGGGGGTGTCCTGACGACGCTGTCCGTATTGTTCTCTGGCAAGTTGAATATGTTCTAAGAACACTCGTGGTGTCCTGAAATGTTTGTAAATAAACAAAATGGTGGTGTCCTGAGGACGCTATCCTTATTGTTTGATGGAATGTTGAATGTGTTCTAAGAACACTCACGGTGTTCTGAAATGTTCGTAAATAAACAAAATGGGGGTGTCCTGAGGACGCTGTCTGTATTGTTCTCTGGCAAGTTGAATGTGTTCTAAGAACACTCGTGGTGTCCTGAAATGTTTGTAAATAAACAAAATGGGGGTGTCCTGAGGACGCTGTCCGTATTGTTCGTTGTCAAGTTGAAAGTGTTCTAAGAACACTTACGGTGTCCTGAAACGCTCATAGGGGTGTCCTGAAGACGCTGTCCTTATTGTTCGCTGGCAAGTTGAATGTGTTCTAAGAACACTCGCAGTGTCCTGAAATGTTCGCAAATAAAAAAATGGGGGTGTTCTGAGGACGCTGTCCGTATTGTTCTCTTGCAAGTTGAATGTGTTCTAAGAACACTTGTGGTGTCCTGAAATGTTCATAAATAAACAAAATAGGGGTGTTCTGAGGACGCTGTCCATTTTGTTCTTTGTCAAGTTTGAAGTGTTCTAAGAACACTTGCGGTGTCCTGAAATGTTTGTAGGGGGTGTCCTGACGACGCTTTCCGTATTGTTCTCTGGCAAGTTGAATATGTTCTAAGAACACTCGTGGTGTCCTGAAATGTTTGTAAATAAACAAAATGGGGGTGTCCTGAGGACACTGTTCGTATTGTTTGAAGGAAAGTTGAATATGTTCTAAGAACACTCGCGGTGTCCTGAAATGTTCGCAAATAAACAAAATGGGGTGTCCTGAGGACGCTGTCCGTATTGTTCTCTGGCAATTTGAATGTATTCTAAGTACACTCGTGGTGTCCTGAAATGTTCGTAAATAAACAAAATGGGGGTGTCCGGAGGACGCTGTCCGTATTGTTCGATGGCAAGTTCAATGTGTTCTAAGAACACTCGTGGTATCCTGAAATGTTTGCAAATAAACAAAATGGGGGTGTCCTGAGGACACCGTCCGTATTGTTCGTTGTCAAGTTGAAAGTGTTCTAAGAACACTCACGGTGTCCTGAAATGTTCGTGGGGGGTGTCCTGAAGACGCTGTCCGTATTGTTCACTGGGAAGTTGAATGTGTTCTAAGAACACTCGCGGTGTCCTGAAATGTTCGCAAATAAAAAAATGGGGGTATTCTGAGGACGCTGTCCGTATTGTTCTCTTGCAAGTTGAATGTGTTCTAAGAACACGTGTGGTGTCCTGAAATGTTTGTAAATAAACAAAATGGGGGTGTTCTGAGGACACTGTCCGTTTTGTTCGTTGTCAAGTTTAAAGTGTTCTAAGAACACTCGCGGTGTCCTGAAATATTCGTAAATAAACAAAATGGGGGTGTCCTGAGGACGCTGTCCGTATTGTTCTCTGGCAAGTTGAATTTGTTCTAAGAACACTCGTGGTGTCCTGAAATGTTTGTAAATAAACAAAATGGGGGTGTCCTGAGGATGCTGTCCGTATTGTTCGATGGCAAGTTGAATGTGTTCTAAGAACATTCGCAGTGTCCTGAAATGTTCGCAAATAAACAAAATGGGGATGTTCTGAGGACGCTGTCTGTATTGTTTGTTGTCAAGTTGAAAGTGTTCTAAGAACCCTCGCGGTGTCCTGTAATGTTCGTAGGGGGTGTCCTGAAGACGCTGTCCGTATTATTCGCTGGCAAGTTGAATGTGTTCTAAGAACACTCGCGGTGTCCGGAAATGTTCGCAAATAAAAAAATGGGGGTGTTCTGAGGACAATGTCCATATTGATCTCTTGCAAGTTGAATGTGTTCTAAGAACACTCGCGGTGTCCTGAAATGTTCATGAATAAACAAAATGGGGTGTTCTGAGGACGCTGTCCATTTTGTTTGTTGTCAAGTTTAAAGTGTTCTAAGAACACTCGCGGTGTCCTGAAATGTTTGTAGGGGGTGTCCTGATGACGCTGTCCGTATTGTTCTCTGGCAAGTTGAATATGTTCTAAGAACACTCGTGGTGTCCTGAAATGTTTGTAAATAAACAAAATGGTGGTGTCCTGAGGACGCTGTCCTTATTGTTTGATGGAACGTTGAATGTGTTCTAAGAACACTCGCGGTGTTCTGAAATGTTCGTAAATAAACAAAATGGGGGTGTCCTGATGACGCTGTCTGTATTGTTCTCTGGCAAGTTGAATGTGTTCTAAGAACACTCGTGGTGTCCTGAAATGTTTGTAAATAAACAAAATGGTTGTGTCCTGAGGACGCTGTCCGTATTGTTCGTTGTCAAGTTGAAAGTGTTCTAAGAACACTTACGGTGTCCTGAAACGCTCGTAGGGGTGTCCTGAAGACGCTGTCTGTATTGTTCGCTGGTAAGTTGAATGTGTTCTAAGAACACTCGCAGTGTCCTGAAATGTTTGCAAATAAAAAAATGGGGGTGTTCTGAGGACGCTGTCCGTATTGTTCTCTTGCAAGTTGAATGTGTTCTAAGAACACTTGTGGTGTCCTGAAATGTTCATAAATAAACAAAATATGGGTGTTCTGAGGACGCTGTCCATTTTGTTCTTTGTCAAGTTTGAAGTGTTCTAAGAACACTTGCGGTGTCCTGAAATGTTTGTAGGGGGTGTCCTGACGACGCTGTCCGTATTGTTCTCTGGCAAGTTGAATATGTTCTAAGAACACTCGTGGTGTCCTGAAATGTTTATAAATAAACAAAATGGGGGTGTCCTGAGGACACTGTCCGTATTGTTTGAAGGAAAGTTGAATATGTTCTAAGAACACTCGCGGTGTCCTGAAATGTTCACAAATAAACAAAATGGGGTGTCCGGAGGACGCTGTCCGTATTGTTCGATGGCAAGTTCAATGTGTTCTAAGAACACTCGTGGTATCCTGAAATGTTTGCAAATAAACAAAATGGGGGTGTCCTGAGGACACCGTCCGTATTGTTCGTTGTCAAGTTGAAAGTGTTCTAAGAACACTCACGGTGTCCTGAAATGTTCGTGGGGGGTGTCCTGAAGACGCTGTCCGTATTGTTCACTGGGAAGTTGAATGTGTTCTAAGAACACTCGCGGTGTCCTGAAATGTTCGCAAATAAAAGAATGGGGGTATTCTGAGGACGCTGTCCGTATTGTTCTCTTGCAAGTTGAATGTGTTCTAAGAACACTTGTGGTGTCCTGAAATGTTTGTAAATAAACAAAATGGGGGTGTTCTGAGGACGCTGTCCGTTTTGTTCGTTGTCAAGTTTAAAGTGTTCTAAGAACACTCGCGGTGTCCTGAAATATTCGTAAATAAACAAAATGGGGGTGTCCTGAGGACGCTGTCCGTATTGTTCTCTGGCAAGTTGAATTTGTTCTAAGAACACTCGTGGTGTCCTGAAATGTTTGTAAATAAACAAAATGGGGGTGTCCTGAGGATGCTGTCCGTATTGTTCGATGGCAAGTTGAATGTGTTCTAAGAACATTCGCAGTGTCCTGAAATGTTCGCAAATAAACAAAATGGGGATGTTCTGAGGACGCTGTCTGTATTGTTTGTTGTCAAGTTGAAAGTGTTCTAAGAACCCTCGCGGTGTCCTGAAATGTTCGTAGGGGGTGTCCTGAAGACGCTGTCCGTATTGTTCGCTGGCAAGTTGAATGTGTTCTAAGAACACTTGCGGTGTCCGGAAATGTTCGCAAATAAAAAAATGGGGGTGTTCTGGGGACAATGTCCGTATTGATCTCTTGCAAGTTGAATGTATTCTAAGAACACTCGCGGTGTCCTGAAATGTTCGCAAATAAAAAAAATGGGGGTGTTCTGAGGACTCTGTCCTTATTGTTCATTGTCAAGTTGAAAGTGTTCTAAGAACTGTCGCGGTGTCCTGAAATGCTCGTAGGGGGTGTCCTGAAGTCGCTGTCCGTATTGTTCGCTGGCAAGTTGAATGTGTTCTAAGAACACTCGCGGTGTCCTGAAATGTTCGCAAATAAAAAATGGGGGTGTTCTGAGGACGCTGTCCATATTGTTCGCTGGCAAGTTGGAAGTGTTCTAAGAACACTCATAATGTCCGCGGACAATAAAAGTTTCAATAGGCCATAGTTGAAATGTTTGACTCTATGGGTGTGATATGCTGCGGCCACAACCACCGCAGCATATCACACTCATAGTTGCTTATAACTTTGAGTCAAAAACAAATATATAAGGAACAAAGTTATAAGCCTGTATGGGTGTGATATGCTGCGATGGTTGTACTTATTATAATATACTTACTGATTGGTTTAGTAACTGGAGTACATGTATTTCTTGTTCATTTCTGTGATAAAAGAAAATAGCATGTTAGTATTAGTATTTTGTAATGACTTATTACATTGTATAATCAACTATTTTTTTTTTTGGACCCTCATATTTAGTAGATTACAAACCAGAATACTGTGCAATTTGCTCAGTTTCTGTGTTTGTTGCTAAAATCATTGGGTCTGTGGGAGAACAAAAAAATCCATGTTGGATTAAAAAAAAAACGTTTTCTGTTATGCTACAGTTTATTTGTTTGTTTGTTTTCAGTGTTCACTTGTTGTTTCTGGCTAATGCTTTATACATTGGCTTGTTGCGGTTTTTTGGAGCAGTAACATATTATTTATTTGTTTGGATATTGTAAGATTTTGGAGCAGTTAGATACCAGTAGGCGTATTCTAACTGTTTATGTTTTGATATATTTTAGTGGTATTGATTCATCTGTTTGTATATTGTTAAATTTTGGGACAGTTAGATACCAATTGGCGTATTCTAACTGTGTATTTTTTTGCTCTAATTTAGTGGTATTCATTATCTGATTAGTTGTTGTAGAATCTTTGGGCAGTTAGATAGCTTTTGGAATATTCTAACAGTTTATATTTTTTTACTATAAGTTTACTTAAAGTTTAAGTACAGTTTAGTTTTCAAATTTTGGTTTTAAGAAAATTAAATAAGCGTTTGTAAGATTTGCTGGTAATCTATGCTTTAGAGTAATGGTACTATCATTACATTCAAACCATCCACATTTCTTTTTTATATATGCAGTGTAGTGCCCTGAATTGGTTGTGGCTCCTGCGTGGTAGATTATACCTATTGTTGTGAAGGTTTTCTTACCAAGTGATATTTGACCATGTGTGAATCCAGTCAGTTTGCCGTAGTTTTTGGTACAATCTGCATTGTAACGTGGAAGCATTAGTATTACGTCTTTACTATGTATTTGTATTACTAACGTGGAGCAATTATCCGAATTGCAGGTAGTACATAATCTACCATGGTTTGCATTTTGTACAAGTTGCTACCATGGAATGGATTCACAATTAGATATTGATATATATATATATATGAAGCGTTCATTGAGGATTTCTTCTTGTGTCACATTGTTGCAGAGAGTGCATGTATATTTCCAAATGTATGAAATCTGAAAGATTTCATGTATAGGTATGTTTTTATTTTCCAGTACTTGTATTAAGTACATTTGAAATTCTTGTGGATCTTCCTTTGAGTTTATAGTGAATTTAACCATGCCAGCACAGTAGTCCAATTGTTGTCTTATTCCATCAACACTATACGTGTTATCAGGATTGTTTGTTGCATTTCTGTGAAGTACTAACATTTGCAAACACAATTGGTCTATACTGTGTCATCAATTGGTGGCAAATGAAATAGAATATTCACTGCTACATTTGCGCAGCAATTTACTCCAACTATATTTGAGAGTTTAAATGGACCAGGTAGTTCTGTATCTGATTGATTTTTTTTTTGTTTGTCTTCCTTCTTTGATGAAGTAACTGGTTGACTTTCCCTAATGGGTTCTTTTATGTTTGTGGTACTTGATGAAGTTTTAATTTCTTTTACTCTCTTTGGAGGATTTGCAGTGACATCCTGTTGCATTTCTGTTTGATTTATTTTTCTTTAATAACGTTTTACTTTTTGTGCTACAGAATATGTGTTTAGATGGGGGGTGTATAGTGAGCGAAGTCTTTTGTATTCTAAAATGCTAGGAATATCAGTGTTTACTTTACTTGCATCAAAGTTGATTAGAAATAGACCGTCAAGTGTACGTAATCGTGATAGTGCTACGTAGCTCATGCCTTCTTTAAAGACTGTGTTACCAATGTCTATCATTGCTTTGTCTAGGGTAAGACCTTGTGATTTATGAATGGTGACTGTGCATGCTAGAGTTAGAGAAAATTGTTCTCTGCGTTTATACATGTCTTTGAAGAGAAGGAATCGAGCTGTTTAGTGTCCTATCCTTTTTACTTCTGAAAGTTTGTCAAAGAGAATATTGACAAACTGAATTTTGTTGTCACATGGGAATGTTTGAAAGCCAACAACTGTACCCAGTGCTCCATTAACTAGTCCTTGGTCCACGTCAAGGTTACGTTTAAGCATTACTCTGCAATTTAAGGATAATTTTAATATCTTTTCCAATCCTGCTGTATTTGAGATAGATTTTTCTAAACTATTTAGTCTTGTTGTGGCTTGGTCACACATGGGTAGCGTCATACCATGTACATCTAGTTTGTCTGTGGCGCTAATTTCCATTATTGGTTGCATTTCTTTACTTAACATTATTTCATTGAATTTTAAACAGCTTGCAAGAGTTGGCATTAAGGCCATACAATTGACATGTTTGTGGGCTAATTGTTCCATAACATCTGTAGCACATGCACTATCACCATAAAGTGCATGAATGTGTCGGGTTATCAATATTACTTCTGCTTCTTTAGAAAGTATACCAACTCTGATACTTTTTAAGATGTTGGCATAAGTGAGATCTGTAGATTGCTGCATGTTTTCTGTTAATACTCTGTATTGGAAATGTTGCCAAAGGGTGACAATTCCAATGCTGCCAACAGTTTTACGGCAGAGTTTGTGTCCTAATGTTTTAAGAATAGGCCCACCTTTTACTGGTGTCAATTGAAGAAGATCTCATAAAACAATAATGTGTTTTCCTGCAAAGAGCTCTGCATAGTTTGTTTTGAGTACTTCTTGTAATCTGAGGTGAATCAAAGCCAACATTAGGTTGGACACCATGCTCACTTCATCTATTAGTAGCATTTTCATTTGTTTCAATACTCTGCGTAGTTCCATTGCAGCTTCTGTAGAAAGTGTGTAATAGTCTAATTTGTTTTGGTGTTCTACTGGCAGGAGTAGTAATCGGTGTAAAGTGACACCACCTATGTTGTAGGCAGCTAAACCTGTGGGGGCAGTGACAACAGCTGACAGTTTGTTGCTTGTCAATTGTTGAAGGAATTTACTGATGATTTTGATTAGAAATGTTTTGCCAGAACCAGCTTCACCACTGACGTACAATAGTATAGGTTTGTAATTTTGGCAGGTGCATTCTTTGTTTTCATGTTGTACACTATGTGCAATTTCTTTTGTTACTTCTTGAAAAATGCTACGTTGCTCATTGTTTATTTTGATTGTAGTATAGTTAAGTCTTCTTTATCTTCATATTGACACATGGTGTTTTCTACTTCTGTCATAGCTAATTCTGCCTCATTTGCTATTAGTAGCTCTCCCAGTGGTTCTTGGCTTCCTGTTACAGAAGGTTGACTACTGTCAGGAGTATCCTTATCTAGTTGGGCCTGGAGTTCTTCTTTGTGTTGCTGTTCATTGTGCAACATTGTTTTGTACTGTGTAAAGTTTACATCAGTTATAGTGCTTTCATTTGCTTTGAAAGCGTCGTCATTTGGGTCATAGTTATCTAGTATTTCTTCTTCTTTTCTCCATGGTTTAAAGAGTTGTAGCAGGGACATGTAATATACTTTTTATGTTGCGGGGTCTTTAATGACAACTTGATATGATTAATTAAATTTGCTTTGATGATTTTTACTAAGCTGCCTTCACAGTTTGTCACTCTGTATTTACCATTTTTTTCATCAGGTTTTATATTATTTTTGTATGTGTAGTTTTGGGCTATGTGGTATAGACACATGGTTTCCAAAGTGGTACTCCTGTTTGGGTAGTATGTGTCCAGTAAATTGTTTTTTAAAATGTCTTGGCTGTTGGGATCATGTTTGGCTATTGTTTCTATATCTTCGTATGAGTTTAGAACTCTTTTTCTAGATTTATTGGGACCAAGACTTAGCCATACTATATTTTCAGATTTACCATACAGTGCAGTACCAGTTAAACGATCAGCTGCTTCATAGGATCCACATTCTCTATGGGACAGCATTTTTATGCCCAAGCTGTATAAGTTTTGAGATACTGTTTTATCTGATGACAGGTCATTCCAGTGGTCTTGCAGCTCTGTCTTTTCTGCTTTGGTTAAGTATTCTGTGACATATCATGCAACTGCAGTAGAATTGTCTGCAATGTACTGCACATCTATGTTTGCATTCCATAAGTGGGCAATGATTGCATTGTAATCATTGATCTATTTTTCTTCTTCTTTTCTTTTTATGTAATATGTATTTTTAGGTGACTTACCTTTAACACTATGTCTAACTGAAGACATGAGGATATTCACTGGACCTGTATTTGTAACTGGTCTAGGGAAACAAAATTGGCATTTGGTGTAGTATTTCCCTTTGTTTTTGTATTTGCGACGACAATATTTGCCACATTTGTGTCTTTGAAATTGTAAAATGTGTGCATGAAGATCACTATTTTTGGATTCTGATGGAATTTCACAAGTGACATATTTTTCAATAAACTGTAAAACAGTGGCATCACTGTCTTGACCAAATTTAGGAACATCTTTAATCCATAAAAGCATCTGGATATGTGTTGCTCCTCTGGCTTGGTATTCTTTTTTCCAAAAGAAGTGTTGCACTTCTCCAAAGTGAGGAACAGTTTTATTACAAATAAAATGTAGCATAGCAATGAAACGATGGTGAAAATATCTTGAAACATTAACATGATCCAGAGAACAAAGTTCTACAGGCGTTAGTATATCTATGTTTGTTTTGTTTTTGTTTGATATGCGTAGGAAATCATGCAAATCTTCCCATTCATATTTTGCACAACTTAATGTAACAAACCAAGTGGGTGGCCCAAGGTTTCTGATCATACAACGTACATCTCCATTATGTCGAAACCAGTACTTTTTAGTACCACGCTTATTTGCTAGTAGATTTGTAATATTTGATTGTAAAACCTCATCTTTATGTTGCACTTTTTGTAATAATTGTGTAGCTGGCATATTTTGAAAGTGTGATCCTGATTTTAATATGTGTGCAACTCCGTAACATAAAGTTGCTAGTTCACTTTCAAAGAGTAGGTGGAATATGTATTCCACATTTTGTTTAAATGTGGGATCTTCAGAATACATACGTAATGAATGGTATTCTGATGCTGATATTTGAATAGGTCTATCATCCTACCTTCCTCCTTTGCCAGTAGGAAAGAGTAAAGGAAAAGAACGTGCTTCTATACTTTTTTCCAATATACTGATTGGTGTACCTTTTGTTTGACGCATTTGGTATGTTTCCAGTGCATCTTCTATGGTGTCATTAGAGTGCAATGGATGAAATCTACCAGCTGTTGCCAAATGTTTTTGTCTTTTGTCTTTTGTCTTTTGTAGGTACTCTGTAGGTACTCCATTTACCAAGATAATTAAAGATTGTTGCATTGGACGTTGCACTCCTAGCGTGTGCACATTTTCTTTTAGATCTAATGATAAATACACTACTTTTCCACAAATAACTTTCACTAATTCAGAGGGAGGTAATTTTGCAGTTTTTGGTTGAAGGCGTATTATTGCTTGAAATGGTTGCACTGTTTTAATTATGATGCTCTCATATAAATTAAGTTGTTGAAGTGGTTTTGGTAGTGGATATAATTCCAAATTATTTGTGATAGCACGTGAAGGAGTTTGGTTGTTGTCAAGTTTTGTAGTGCAGTAACTACAAAGTATTACGGGGTCAGTTATTTCGTATTTGTTTTCTGCTATAAGGTAGAGAGCTAATTCAAACCATTTAGAATCTTCATTGTCTTCTATTTTGTATGATAGGTCTACAGTTTTTGTGTTACTTTTATAAAAAGTTCTGCGGCAACATACACACACATGGTTTGGTACTTCAGCTGATGTACTTTTAAATTTTAGTATTTATTTTTTGTATGTGTGTAGTAAAAGGTTGCCATGTGTAGAATTGTTACTAATTTGGTTTATAGCTATTTCATTCTGTAAGTGGGTTTCATTTCCAAAATATTTTTTCTGAATATAGTCGATTTCTTCTAGTAGGTCTTTTGCTGTACCATGTAGAAGAATGTTATTAAATTTGGCTAGTGCTAAAGCAGGACTTTTAGCATAGTACAGTTTATAAACTAGATTTCTTATAGTTGAATGATATGTTGATATCCTTTTGATATCATGGAAGGTGGTATTGCAAGTAGGTCCTGGAATGCAGGTCAATGAATGTCCTTGTAGTCCTGTGTACTTGCGTACTGGACAGGTATCCATATTTTGCAGTAGTTTAATTTTGATTTTGTCTTTGCTTTTCACATATTGATTAAGGAATTGGCGTAACGACTTGAAAAATAGTTTGGGAATGTTACACATTGACGTGCATGGCCATTTGTACACTAGACATTCTGATTCAGTTGAATGGAGGGGTCATTCTAAGTTTTTAGGGCATATTTTTGTAAGGAGTACTTTTGTTCCATTATGGTATTATTAACTTTTTCATAACCTCACCCACTGCTATGTATGGCAATTGTATTTGTTTGCTTTTGTTTGTACGCTTCTTCATTAAAGTATGGTTCTGTGCTCGTAGTGTGACTCCATCCACCTCCGCAGATACTTAAGAAGTTCTTTCTGTTGACATTTCATTTATTGAGAAGTTTTTTTTTGTAATTTTTTTATTAGTTTTGTTAGTGGTTTCATTTTGTTTAACACTAAAATAAATAACTTTCTTTTGAGAAGAATTGCACTGTCTATTAACGCTTCTAAGATTAATTTCCTACGATAGGTTTTAAGCGTTGAACCTGGTTTCTCTCCTGTTTTTATAAGATTTTGAAGGACTTTGTGACACAACATTTTGGCTAAAATACTTTTCTTGGTATGATTACTTTGAACTATATCAAGATTTAAAGAAGCAGTTTTATCTGTAGTGATAGGTGATTGTTTTTTTGGTTTGGTTTACATTTTGATAGAGGAGGCAACGTTTTTATACTTGAAACCTCTTTTGTTTCACTAAATGACTGTATTAGCTGTTTTGTTTCAAATTTTTTTTACAAATTGTGCTAGAGATGGATGCTTATGTTGGACACTTTTATTTTAATTTGCCTTACTTCTGCGTTGCTTTCTACGGACTTGATTTTTGATAGGCATTCTTTAGGGTCTGTTGAAAAAAATAAAGAAGGTATGGGTTGGGGTGTTCTGCAATGTATGTGTGCTGTGTGAATGAATGTTTGAGAATGATGATAAAGATGTATGTAATGGTGTGTGATTGTGCATTGGGAAATACAACTAGTAGGGATGGGTATTATTGAATTAATGTGTTACTAAACTGGGGTTCAGAGGACAGAAAAAAGTAAGCTAGTGGTGTGGAGAAGTATAAATAGTATATCTAATGCTATACAATTAAAACAGTTGTTTGTTCTATAACTTCTAAATTCTAGTGGTTGAGTTGGGTAATTTGTGTGTCGAAAAATAGGAATTTGTGGGCCATTCTGACTGTAAATCGCTGTTTAAGGAATATATTCTGGTAGGCTTTCAAACCCATTTTGGAATGGTCCTCTTCCCCCTAAACAGGCTCAGCCCCTGACCCTATCGCAATATGTGTGTGTGTGTAGGACAGCGGGTGTCACTCTATTGACCATGGAGTAGCTGCTTCTGACACCTCTGTTGACTGGCAATATCGAGTAGCTGATGAATCCTTAGAGAAGGAGAAGCATAACTATATGTGAGAACAATTATCATATGATGTAATAAAGTGCAACAGTGTTTGGCAAAGTTGCAATGCCCTTGTCCAAATAATATCACTACATCACATGAGTCATGAAAGCTGACGTTCGTCATTTCCAAAAGATATTACAAGACTCTCACATCCCTCAGTCCTACCAGCCAAACAGCCAATACCGTGTCAAGACATGATCAGAATGAACATTTCCCAATATGAAGAAGGCAGGGACAGTATCACTGGTGATCTTAAATGCACATTAACAGCTAGTCACCAAATGCATCCTCATCATCAGGCAATTTCTTCACACCATCTGTAGATTGTGACTGTTTTCAACAGTACTGCTACTCTCGTTGAAGTTATATGACCTGTAATCCCTGCTAGTGTTCGATGTCCAGTTCACACTTTTGCCACTGAGATCTCACTTAACAGTTAGAGACGAATGCACAGGAGCCAAGGGCACTAATGATAGACAGCTAGACCAACATGTCCCAGTATCCATGGCTACAGACTGTGAACAATTGCCATTGCTCATATTACCCGCAAACGCAATACCAGATTAGACTAAAATATTTTGAGCTGCAGAATATTCACACTTTACAAGGGCACACCTGTTTTTAATTTACAAACTCGAGTGTATGAGCGTGATACAAACAAACTGTCAATATCACTAACTCAAAAAACTGCAACATGATCACTGGCACACATTGACTCACAATAAAATGGTCATTTATCTCACTCCTCCTGCACTTTTACACCTATCATGTCTGGCTAACAGCTACATTTTCCGCTCTATCACTTCTTAAATAAAAAAAAATAAAACAACACCATATCTATGTCTTTATAGACTGATAAACAAATGTATTCTTATTAATTGCTGTACGAAAGGAAATGTCACGTGGTCGAGTGGCATTGTATGTCAAAACCACTATGAGTACACATGACTTTATATAAATCACATCAACAAAGCAAAACAGAAGCAAGATGAGAACTTGAAATTAAAATGAAATTACAAGCATTACTTTATCTAAATGTATTGGTTGATATAAAGTAGGGTGGAATGCAAAGATTATGCAACGTAATTATACAAAATGAAGAGCTTGGGAAGAGTGTGTCCATGGGATTTATGGAGTTAAAATGAGCATATATCACAGCATTAGCATATTACAGAAAGATGAATGTAAATTAGGAAAACACAAAATATGCATTTCAATTAGTCCTGCATCATTGGACCTCTGTCATTCAGCTGAGTGGTGTCCATTGAGAGTCTGTAAATCAATATTCAGGTCATAACATAGTTATTTAACACACAAACGCCCTCTCCATTTACAAGCTCAACAAATAAGGTGTCAGTAAACTTGCCAGGGTTAATTTCAAGTTGAAAGGGCATGGGGTTTTCCCCCCAAAACGAACAGTCTCCCTCTGTTTCTTCTTGCAAGTCTCTGGTTGCTGGGGGGATTCAAACTCCATCACTTGGTCTGGTAGTTTCTCCTTCAATATATAGGTAACAGTCAGTGTCCCTTTCTAGGTGAAAAAGAGTGAACTGTTTTTTTTTTTATTTTCACCAGCTTCCACAAACAACCTTACAATGTAAACAGTGTTTCATACTAAATAATGTCCTGGTTCTAAATATTGTGAGAATCAGAGGCTCTACTATTAGCAACTTGTGACCCTCATTGTTTTCCCTTAGGAGAATGAAGGACTCAGTTGGCTCAACACGGTAATCAAAATTGTTTTCCACATCATCTTTCTGTTCCCACGGTGCTTGAGATATCTGACTTGCTTAGTCAGTCCAAACATCAAATGTAATGTTCTCACAGTTCCCGTTAGTGAAGACTTCTCCTATACCTTGTCCACTCATGCAATGCTAATAAACCTGGACAAGTATCTCAACTAGTGCTTGCAACATCTCCACTTTGGCCTATTCAGCCGAACTTTCTTCCTTGATTACCCTACCCAGACATGTTATTGCCTTTTTTCTACCCGTTCAGTTTCAGCCACAACCTTTTGTGACATTTTGATATTCAAATTAGTATGTATTATTTTCTCTTGTTGCATACATCTCTTTCAGAAGATGCCTTAATATTTGGCAGAAAGAAACCTATAGCCAACCAATGATGGAAAGGATGCGCTGTTATCAAACTCCAGATCAGAATTTGGGTTCAAAGCATAGATTAGCAGAAAACGGACACAATCAAATTCCAATCATAAACTTTAATTTCAACCCGCAATAGGGAAAGTTGTGAGATACACATTGAAGCTAAATGGTTCATTAACTCTGACAGATATCACGAAATTCCATGACCCAAATTGCATCAGCAGTATGTCTCCATACAAAGAAACTAAAGCAAGGCCATCCTTAACTGACACCAAACAGGCAGTTAAGGAAACTTGCAGGCTTCCTTTCTCAATTTATAAGTTCTGGATCTACACTGTAAAGACACTCATTGTGATAATTATGTGTTTATATTGTGCCTTAATCCAAAGCGCTTTACAGAGCACATATTTACATACAATAGCACCCAATCCAAATTGGTACCCATTTATCAATCTCAGAAGGCTGAAAGGCTGAGTTGGAACCTACGTCCTGCATATCACGCTCTGATCACAGCAGTGAGTGCTCAACCTGCTGAGCTACCGGCTGTGGTTAACATTTCCTGATGTTGGTCCATAAATAACTCAACAATGCTCTTCTTGTCACCTGTCAGGGCACAGATGCTCAGGTATTGGTGCCACTGTTGCTATTATCATGATCAACTTAGAGCAAACGCCTCAGAAATGAGTCCTTGTTTAGCACACTAGTGTCAATACAATCTCAACACTGGTACATCCTACATCCAACTTGCTCAATTATGCAGAACTTAACTCTGTTCTTGCTTGCCATCATGCTCTCTTTTGGCATTCCCTGTGCCATAATTCCCCCAAATCCTGTGGAAATACTAGTGAACATTTATGGCCTTGTAATATTTATCACCTGCTCATGCTTGCACAAGCCCCCTGAACAAGCTTTGCAATAAAGCATCTTCAGCAGAAGCTGCTTACAAAATCTTGATTCAACTTTGAGTCTTTTGGATTAGTTCACTTGTATGTGTGAACTCCAATTAAGATATTCCAGATCTGTTATTTATGGCATTCCTTGTATTAGGATCCTTCTGACATACAGAGTCAATCAAGTGATATCCATGTTTAGGCAACATTTACAGTTACAGAATTCTCTGTGTAACCTGGCAACTTTACTTAGTAAATTAAGAACTGAAATTAAAGTTAGTATACAGGAATAACATGTACTATGATAGGTAGTCCTGTCTTTTGGACGTGGTGGTGCACACGGTCCTATGCTTACAGGGACATCTAACTTTGCTTCCAGCTAGGAATATTTGGTCATTGCCCTATACTGCAGCTCCAACCTAATAATCACTAACACTCCAGCCATGTAACAGAGTGGGTTAAACATTACCAATGGAAGTGGTCACTGCGCATAAACATCCTTCTTACCACTTTAGTGGTATTAAGCAAGGGTCAACAATTCTGAAAAGTCATAACTCGCAGTTTACCACATTCGTGTAGCTTTCAATTGTCCTATCTTGAGAAAAACAAAGCAAACCAATGCAAAGACACAATTAAATGCTGTTATACAACTATGTTGTTTTCCATGAGGACATTTTGAAATTGTTCTTGCAACACTACTTTTGACAATTCACTGATAAAAACGAATTGTGCTTGAAGCATAGCAATCAATAACTGTTATCTTATTTCACTACTTTTATCAGGTTGATATTGGAGTTTAACTGGCCAGAAGAAACAAAAAAATGAAATTGTGTTGAATCTTAAATACATATTAAAGGACATTTTGATACAGTGGTTACATCCCAAAACACCTGTAAAAAGCTAATTGTCCTGCCATTATACTTAAAAAACACCTATTTGAGAAAGAAGGATACAAAAACAAAATGAATACTAGACTGATTGATCAGAAGTTAAATAAAAACAGACAAATATCACACCATAAATCACCTTTTTTTAGAATCAATGTACATTTGAGTATCAGAAGCAAAATCATTATGGATGACAAAGAAAAGAAGGGAATATAACATGTATGTTGATATTGTATTGAAACAAGTCACCTCTTGCAGGATAGTCTAACATATCCTAAGTTTGGATCGAAGGACAGAATGTGCAGGTCACATGGTAAAATGTGTTGGCCTGATGGGGTTTGAAGTCATCATGTCAAGCAAAATTGTATATCAGCACTGTTAATTGTAGAGATGAAAGATAACTGTAATGTAGAAATAATATTGGGTGGGGATCTCAATACTTCTTGCATTCTGGCTAAGGTTAAATCTACTGTAAACACCACTTTGTTACAGAATGGTGAGAAGTGGGTGGAGTATTTGACCGATTGGAATTTATGTATGGTGAATGGTTGCATTGGGTGAGAGAGTGGAGTGAGTGTTTTTTTCTAAAGCTTTGCTGGATAGTTGTGATACATTTCAAATTGCAGAAACGGGCTGTAGCGATCACAACATGCTGTTAGCTAGTCTTAACTTGGGAAGTCAACCTGCCCGGGAGAACTACAACATCCTCCTAGAAGTGAACATGGTGTAATAAGGAGGTTAAGTTTAGGAAAATTGATTTTCTTTAAACCATAAACTGGAATGCTACTTGGGACATGTGGATGAAGTAACTTTGTCAAGGAAATGCAATCCTTTTAATTACAAAGACCTTGTTTGGGACTTGGAACAACCCTGCTTGACAACAGCAAAAACTGGGGTCCAGCACCACCATGAATTTGACGAATTGACTCATCTGAAAAAGAAGGAACTCAGAAGAGCAATTTGCACACTTAGGAAGAGTATGTGAGATCTGCATTATTTATACCGCAAATGTAAATCTTTGCAATCAGATTACAGGAACTGGTCTGAAGCCCACCCTGGTATGAGATTGCAAAGAGACACGGAATCTATGTTACGTGCCCTAAGTAAGAACAACACAAGGAATTTCTGGGAGATTGTTAACTTGGGGAAGAAATCTCAGTTGGGCTTACAGGGTAACATTGACCCAGAGGAGGAGTGGCGTTCACACTTTGAGAAGCTTTATGGGCTCCACCCTGATTTTGGTGCACCGCCCCAACATCAGGAACTGTGGCAGCTGACTATTGTTAGGGAGAGCATTGAGGAGTTGATAACAAGGTGCCTCATCCTCAAGAGCCCCTGGGCCGAATGGGCTGACCAAATCGATTCTGAAATCAAACGCTCAAGCTTGGTCAGTTGTTCTGTATAATCTCTTTGAGAATATTTTGCAATCTGAGGAGACTCCACCTTTGTGGACTCCGGCTTTTATCATACTGTTCTTCAAGGGGGGTTGATCGGTCTGTGGCAGTTAACAACCACCCAATCTCCCTTCTTGATGCAGATAGCAAAATGTTTTCCTCACTGATTTTAGTGGAACTAGAAGCATGGGCTGAGGGGAATGGAACCCTTAAGAAACAGCAAACAAGGTTTAGAAGAGGCCTCTCTGCTCACTACATTTAGGGTTCTAATGCTCACGCTAATTGTGAAATCGAGATCCAGGGGAGGACCGGTCCTCTATTGAGTATGGATAGTTCTGTCCATCGCTTTCGACACAGTTAACAGAAATAGGCTGCGGGCAAAGTTGGATGATTGGTGTATTCCACCTGGACTATCGGCTATTATTAGGCATCTCCATGCAGATACAAAGATTCAGGTCAGACTGGATGCTAGCAGTAATCTCTCGGCCTAGTCCTGTCTGGTAGAGGTGTTAGGCAGGGTTGCATTTTGGCACCCTGCCTTTTTAACCTCAGACTTGGGCATGACCCTTTCCTTATGTGCACTTGCATCCCCTAATATCGAGAACCAACTGTTGCTCTGGCTAGTATACGCAGACAATTGTGTCCTTGTAGATTATACACCTATAGGCCTTCAGCGCCTGATACAGGTGATAGAGAGATATGCTGCAATTAACAACCTAATGATAAATCCCCCCAAAACACCTGTATTGTGTTTTTCTAATATAGGAAGACACAACCCCACTTTCAAATGGAGGTTAAATGTCCTTGATATCCCTGTGAAGACTGAGATCAAATACCTGGGACTAATCCTGTATGCTCCTCCATCGGTTTCAAAAGTTGCAGCTCATCTTGAATCTGTTATCGACCGACTGACCTGCCAGATGAGAAAGATCCTGTCCAAATATTGTACATTTTCTCTGGTCCCTTTGATACTATACTATTAAGGGAATATGATCCTTAAAGTTCTATATGGACAGGATTCAGATTTTCAGACTTGTCAAGTTGACTGGGAGACAATGGAGGTGAAGAAATATGGAAGAAGGTTTTAAACTTCCTGCAGTCTCTGCCTGTTCCAGGAGGAGAGCTGATTTCCTGAGGTTTCGCCTTAACTTAATGTTGACAGGTGAGGTAAGGGCTGCTAGAGATTCCACCAGAAATGAAAACGGCTCTTGCCTGCAATGTGGGGTTGGAATCATGCTAAGTCGAATGCACCTAGTAATTGATTGTGCTGCATTGAGGGAAGTGAGAGTCAGACTCCTCTCTCATTTTGTTCGTAACATAGACTGGCTCTCTCAGATTGGAGTCTGGGAGAGAGCGGCCTAGGCTCAGAACACCAATTTAAATCTGGGAGTCCTAATCTTCCTGACGTCAGACGGTTTGTTCTAAATTTTCTTTTATGTGTACTTTTTTTATTTTTTAACTTATATAATTTCGACATCTGAATACGTATTTTAATGATGTGTTAAAAATATATATATTCTTTATGTAAATTTATAATGTAGACCAACCGTAAAATTGTGTAATGATTGCATTTTATTAGTTTTTGCTGGGATTTTGTCAACATCTCTATATTTTTGTAAAAAGCTTTAAAAAAAGCCTAGAAACAACTCAAAAATAACAAAATGTAAAACACACTTTGTGGAGCCTGATTCACATTTGCGTAACTTACACCACACTTCGGAATTCATAGTCGTGGACATTGGGGAAAATTAAAACATCTTTGCTTAACTGGACTCATAAGCTGTGGACACCTTTCTAGAGGGATGTGATTCCCAGATCTTAGCAGCAGCACCCACAACCAGGTCAAGAGCTTAGAAAGACTGTTTCATTGATGATTTATAACCTATTTCATTTCCTAGCGTATCAGTTTTGTAAAATCAGGAAAACGAAGCAACTGTGCATGAACATGGGGCTTGCAGGTGTCTATTACTTGATATACTGCTTTGGAACAGATGCAGAAGCATGGTGAGAGCCTCTCTATGAGGGTGGGGGGCGGCAAATGTTGGACTGATATGTGCACTCTTCAAATTTGTAGAGAGGAACTTTAAAACAATTAAGGAACTGGAATGTCCGATATGAACTTGCCATTAATTCGCAGCTAACGAACGGTTTGCGATGATCAGACATCTTGCTGTATTTTTTTTAGTGATTTTTTTGCTATTTTTCCACCACCCCCAGCCCCATTTCTTATGTGATTTATACGTGATTGATTGAAATAGGTTGGTAACATTTTGAAATAAACGAAATGGCAAATAAATAAAATACTAGGTATATGTCTAAATTCGAGGAATGAAAAGTTGTTTTGGACAAAATGTCCTTTTTATGATTACTAAGTTATACAGTTTGGTCTCATTCATGCACTGGTGCATTTTTGTTTTTTTCCAAAGAAATTATTATGGGAATTCAAATATGTATACGCTGTTTTCATTTGTATCAAGAAATTAACATATTCTCCACATTCATGGATTTCCAGCATTACTAGAAAGAACCAACTATATTCTATGCTTGAGTAATGCACCCTTCATGGAACTAATGTCTAGGCATTGCACTGAGCCACCAGCGAATCACCATAGAAAGTAAAAAGAAGAGGCAATGCTTATGTAACATTTACTCACCATGTTTAAGTAAAGAGATCCTTAAGGTTTTCCAAATTCTACTGACAGTACACATGCCCGCCTTCATAATCCTCGAAAAGGAAAACAATTCCTGTGGATATCGAAGTAAATCAAGCTTCTAAAGAGTCCCAACGTACAAGAATTACACTGCACATGTATTTAAGCATACCAATCCTGAGTATTTATAAATACTAGAGTCTGTGATTTCTAACAGTGCCTCGGGGGCAATTCTGTATTAACATTGTCAGTAAACATGACAACTACAAGCTATTCCCTCCCATTCCAAACAGCGGATCTCTGAACGGGATGATCATAAATATAAAATGTACCTTTGTGAAGTGAGGTACTGTCTCCTGGTAGAAAAACAGAAAGTGACCACTTACACCATTTACTAAAATCTACAATGTTGAAAGTCAGCCATAGCTTTTTCATCACAGTAAATCAAGCAAATGTATGAATTTTTTGTTGTTGTTTTGTTAACCATGATTTAATGATTACTTTTTGGACTGCAAAAGAAAACGGAAAAGTAGGACATTCGATGTCGTGTCCATCATTTTGAGCGTGAATACACCCAGAAAGTCCATCTACATGTTCTGCAACATAACACAGATTATCAGAAAAGTGTACACCCAGCCATGCCAACGGTTGAGGCAACTTCTTGGGTCCCTCACACATCTGATAAAAATATCAGTCAAAGACTACTGTTGCTTTCTAACCTTTATCCAACCTATGCTACATATCCTTATAAATTAGATTTAACTTGAGCTCTAAAAATGGCACCTGAATGTGAAAATATGGAGTCAGATGGGTAATTGAAACTAATTATCACTTGTCGAAACTACATTTTGATGGTCATAATAGACCTTGCACAATTTAAAGAATGTCAATCAGTGATCTGTAAGTGCCCAAAATAAGTGCTTGTGGCTAACCCCTCTGCATGCTCATCTTGAACCCATCCAACTACATCTACATCCACTGCATCCAATCTCTGTGGATTTCATGATTTATTACTCAATATAAAAATATAACACCACTTTGTCCCACTAAAAGATCTTCCCAATGTCAACAAATAGGTTTCCATTTTCCTCAAAAACTTAGTACGAGTTTCTAGGATTCAATGTTCAGTTATTTCAGATCAAAGGGCTCATTTTATGAACCAGATTTGGCCGGTTTGTGGGCGTTGATGGCCAATAATCTATGCTTGTTTACCAGTAACTACACACAGACAGATGGAAAAACAGAATGCACTGATCAGTCATTGGAACATTATCTACAGTACCTCAATACAAGGACGCTGTCTGTATAGGCACATTGTTGTCAGGGAAATATGCACCCTTTTTTCCAGCATAATGCGTTATGTTATTCCCCATTAATGTGCATTTGTGTTACAGTGCCTAGAATGGCCCCTGTTGATTACAATGGGCTAATTACATGTATGGCATTGTGGGAAAACATTGGCGGTAACAGAATTAGCGCCACGTTTCCCACATCACCATACTATGAGTGTGACCATTGAGTGGGGGATTTTCCACCAGCATCAAGCTGGAGATAAATCCTCCCACTTACTGCTGAATAATCGTCAGAATTGGCAGAATTACTGCAGCAGAAATTCTACCAAAGTAATTCTGCCAAAAAAGCTGCATAGAGTCCAATGAGCTCTGGAAAAATGGGGATTAACTCCACCACTGCCACTTCTAATCCAGCAGTTTTCCAGAGGACCAAGTGGCGGTAACAAAGTGCATTGGGCAGTATTCCAGCAGATTTACCTCCAAAATATCGCCCAACCTCTCCACAGATATTTCTGGGATATTTTACAGCTTGCATAGGAATACCTGTCAAAGGCAAAAGACATCTGTATACAATCTGCCCGTGCTCATTGTCATAGTTCCTTGCCCTTTCTGTTGGGAGACCAACCTGTGAAAACAAAAAGAAGATATTGAGGCTGAGTACCCCAAAAGGAAATACACCGAACACGGGTTACAAAGGAACATACAGAGATCTTTATTTTATACTGAACAGTTTCAAAGGACAAAGCAACAGATAGCTATCGGCCCTCAGTACAACACAGCAAACTCCAGTGTGGTTTAGTGTGTTCATTGAGTGGGACTGTACATTAGCATAGTCGCACTCTTTATACCCTTGAAATCACAATGTTCAACCCATTTCCCAGTTAATATTGGTTAATACATTACAGATCTAGGGTTCGTGCCGAGTTCGTACATTAGGGTTTACCCTTAATGTATTCACTAACAAGCCTTAATAGTAACCGTATATTTTAGGATTTCATGTTGAGCCTTCTCAAACAGTTTTATACAATGTAGTCAAGCAAGTGTTCACATTTCAGTATTTAAATACATTGGGCCTCATTACGACCCTGGCGGAGTGGGTTTACGCCAGCGGTATTCGCGGCGGACCCTTCCGCCCTACTACGAGTTCCCGTAGCGCCATGGAGCCGTTTTCCGCCTGGTTTTTCCGGGCGGAGAAATCCATGGCGCTACGGGACCTTGTTGTTAATTACGCCACCGTATTTTACGGTGGCGTAATCAACGCCTTCCCCACTCCCATTATACCCTATGGGGCAAAAATGGGAATGGGGAAGGGTAAAATGGGGATTGGGGATTTACCGCCCCACCAAGGTCGGAATGGGGCGGTAAATCCACCAACCCCCATGGCGGTATTGGCAGCTTTCCGGCGTGCTCCATGGTGCATATTGCACCACGATCTCCGCCAGGGTCGTAATGAGGGCCATTGTGTTTAACATATGCTTGCGGATTAGCTTAATTGGTGCAAGTAATCCTCTACACACAGGTCAGCGAAGGACAAGGTCTCAGTTCATGACCCCAACATGTAGCCTGCAGGCAAGTTATACATTAGTTTGTACACAGAGGTCAAGACGGCCATATTGCATTCGAAATGACATTGTCCACCATTTTAGAACAGGGTGACTTTAGAGGGAGAATCTAAAATGGCGGTTAGACCTAAAATGGCAGCGTACACTGATCTAAGGTCAAGACCTTGCAACACGGATTTCCTCGCAAGTGGCTTATAAGCAGCTTGGCGGAGGCCAATATACATATATTCATTCAGTATACGAGGCACAATATAATTTTCCGTTCGACAAACCCCACTGTGGACTAAACATAAATCTCTGAACAGAACGAGAAATACCATTCTCAAATTTCTGAATGGCATGCTGTAAAAGTGGTCTGAATTCCAATAGTAATGTATTGACATTCCAGTAGCAAACAGAAATACACTATGGGCCTCATTACAAATTTGGTGATATCTCGGTGGGAAATCCACTGAAATACTGTCAAACAGAATTACTGTCACTGCCACATGGTCCAGTGGATTTACTGGTAGATTTACTGCAGGATTACAAGTGGTGGTGGTTGTCTAAGTCCCCATTTCTTGGAGTGCTTAGGACACCATGGGGATTTTTGCAGAATTACCATCAGTGGTAATTCCACCAGAGGTAATCCTGCAGATGTTTGGCAGTAAGTCTCCAACTTACCACCACAGGTGTAGTACAGTGGTGCAGTAATGCAGCGGTAAAGCAGGGGTTGCCACTGCATTACCACCATTTTTCCTATACTGCCATACTCGTAATGAAGCCTAAAATGCTTCTTGTATCCTTTCTAAAATGATTCCATTAGCATACAATTAGTAAGTGTCATATTTGATTCCACATTATTCTGGAGCATTACATTAGCTCATTGACTGGAAGGATTATGGACATGCAGAGGCATCTTGGGAACCAGTAAACAAAAAACATGCAGTAACTCTCACTCAAAGTTTCCACAGACATTTCACCCATAAAAGGAGCAGTGTAGGTGAGTTTTAAGGGGATTAGCTCTGTAGATGCAATCAGTGGATCTCATGGGCATGCGCAACCTATATCAAAAGCATTAATACATATCCCAAGACTTAATACATATCCCAAGACTTGATTTGGCAAAACTCAATAACAGTACACCACAGAACCATTTAGTTTGAAGGTACTGAAATTTGTTTTTGATTGTTATCCATGACCTTGTTTTCAACTAAAGTCTTTGTGTGGCACTGCACAACACTTTAATTCATTGACTAATTACTCATTTATAGCATTTAATATCTGAGCCCAGTCTCTAAATGTAGAACCTGGATTAAAACCTGCGCTGCTCTGCATTGTCTTGCTTCCAAGACAAACACGTTACCCCTGAGCTATCCTCCCAGCCATATAATGCAATCCATCCTTCGGTAATACGAGTTACTAGTGTTTATTTTTTCAATTATATGTATTTTAACAATGCCCACACCAAGCAATCCATGTTGCAAAATGACATATCCAGAGAACACTATGGTCATACACTAATTATTCTGTGAGTTCCTCTTGCAAAACTGCATAACTGCATGCAGCCAAAACATCCTACGTCTTTTAATAATTGCTCTTTGGTGTCACTGGTCTAGATTGCTGTAGCTAATACTGGACACATGAAATAGACTAACTTGGGAAGTGTCTTGTGGAGTTTTGCATGTTCTGGTGCCCATAAGGCTCATAGCCCATAAAGCTCGGAGGCATCCCTTTTATTTTATGTACTACCGGCACAAAGAGGAAGGTGAAATTCTTCTGTTTGATACAAGCTCCAAGGATAAACTTCAACTGAGAGTATATCTTCAAAATATTTCATCATCATCATTATGGTATTCATTGAGTGCTGACACAGCTGCCACAAGCAGCAGAGTACTTTAGAAATCATAGCCAGAAGGACAAAATGATGGAAGGAGACATAGTTGGCAGCTGGGGGTCTACAAATAACCAGGGGAGGAGATCACGATTCTCAGGTTAGGTGAGTAGTGGAAGGTGTGTGGCTCTAGGTATTAGAGAGGATACATTCATTGAAGATAATTCATTAAGCTCCTTCTTGAAATTGAGGGGGTGAGTCTGGTGTTGATGGTGAGGAAGTTCCTGAATGTTGGGGCATACACAAAGAGGGCCTGTTTTCTAGTTATTTTTTTCTTGCACAGGAGTTCACATGTGCCTTTGTCCATGCTTCTGGTGGATCATGGGCCTCCGTTGATGCTGAGTTTCTTAGTGTGGTAGGTTGGGGCTTTCAGAGCTTCATCCTAGAAGATAATGCAGCAAGATTTGAAGATGATATGATATGATATTATAGGTTATTTATAACGTGCTTAATACCCAGAGGTTTCTAAGTGCGGACCCGGGGATCAAACCTGTGGCGCTCCGTGTCATCTTGCTTCCAAGGCGAGCACTTTGCCTCTGAGCTATCCTCCCAAGACAATGCATGCTTTCAGCAGGAGCTAATTCTGTTTGATGAGGGTTGGTGATTTAGTATGATTTTCAGAGTCCTTTGATGAGTCTGCAGCATGTCAGACCCATCTCGGGGTGCCAAGGTAGTCTCCAGAAGTTATTGCAAAAGGGGATTGCCACTGTACAGGTTTGAGAGGGCCAAGGCTTGGACACACATTTGAAGTTGTTTTCTAGGGTGAACAGCTTGATTTTCTACAGGGAGAACTTTGGAATCAAGCCGCTCGCTATGTGCTGTTTAATGGAGAGGTGTCTATTGGTGTTGAACCAAAGATGCTTGGTGCAGGTAGCTATATGGGATGTGAAGCCTTCATGATTCATAGCAAAGAACCAGGTCTGGATGTCAAGGTGTTAGGTGTTGTTGGCCCACAGCAGGTTTTCATTCATGGAGGGATTGAGCTTCAGGTAAGTACTGGACATCCAGGACTCAATGAATGTGAGGCAGTTCATGTGTCTGTGGGTGTCTTATATTGAGGATATCTTGAGGTAATGCTACATGTCATCTGTGTATTGGAGGATGTGGATTTTGTGAGGAAACAAGAGGGTTCCATGCAGTTCCATGTGAAGAAGTTAACTGAGGAGAAGGTGGAGCCTTGGGAACTCCACCTGTGATTGGTGGAGTTGGTGGTCTGGGAAATCCATTTGGAAGAACTGGTGGAAGTTTGCAAGATAGGATTTGAACCAGCAAAAAATTATCACATTTATCTGCATGGGGAGGTATGGAATATCAGTGAGTGTCTGGTGGGCTCCTGTGTCAAGCTCTTCTGAGAGCTTAAGGAGAGTGAGGGGGCAAGCTTGTCCATCATCGAGGATTTTTAGGGAATCAACAATCACCTTAAGGATAGCTGTTTCTGTGCTGCTTCTTGGCTAGGAACCAAATCTGTTGGAATGAAGGGGGTGTTGGCATTAATGTGATGGAGGAGATGTGTGGCTGCTGTTTTCTCAATGATCTTACCTAGGAGGGGAATATGGGTGATAGGGTGGTAGATGCTGAGGTCATGGATGTCTAATGTTGATTTCCTGAGAACTGGGAAGATATTTTCCATTTTATGGGTTGAGGGGAAGGTGCTTCAGTTAGTGAGCTTGTGATGACTGTCAGATATGGGAGGAGTGCATCAGTCAAAGGGTCTTGAGTACAGAGGCAGGGAGGCTGTTATCCACATATGATGTGGCCTTGAGGGATGCTAGGGTGGCAGTGAGGTCTTCCAAAGTCAGGGCCTTAAAGGTTGTCCAGGTAGTTGTGAGATGGGGAGTATAGTGTGCATTGTGGCATTGGTGTCTATGTTTTGGCATATCATGCTAACCTTCTTGATGAAGAAAGAGCTTTCCTGTGCGTTGGGTCTTTCATGTTCTATTTGAGGTTCAGAGTGTCAAGTAGGCAGTGGAGATCTTTCGTCATTGACTTCATTGCTGAGTTACAAGGGGTGTTGAAGTCACAGTGGAAGATGTTGTTGGCGTTTGAGAGATATGATGGAGGCCAAATCTGTGAAGTCTTTGATGAAGGAGGTATTGGGATTTGGAGTTATGTAGATGATGTGGAAAGTGACTGCTTCTGGTGGGGAGAGAGGGCTTAGGTTTTCAAAAGATCCAATGGTGATGGCATCCAGTTGGGTGCATTGCCAATGCCCCAATGGCCATGCATGGTGTGAATTATGGTGAGGCCTCCATCCATCTTGTTTGGTTGTCTTTGTTGTAGAATTCTGTAACCATTTCGGAAGAGCATATCTAGGATGCAGTGTGAGGTGGGTGACATCCCAGTCTATGTAATGAAGCGGGCATGGAAGGCATGTGTGCTTAAGAGGTTGTCTCTGTCTGCTGCGTACTTGATTGTTGAGGGGATATTGGTGGCTGAGGGGACATTGGTGAGCATCATTGCTCATGTCATGGTAGATGGAGTGCTGATGGTGTCTATAGTGATGCTGATGAGGTTGCTGCAAATCAGTGCCCATGATGTTGCTGGTGAGTGGCGTATTTGGTGATTAATGTTGATAGTGGTGATGGGCTGCTGGGAGAGAGGGGTTAAATACATATTTGAGGGAGCTTACCTGATGTTGGAGCAGCACAGGTTCTGGTCCTGGGTCCTTCCTGTCCATCCAGGTCCCAAGAGGAATTGCCCTTGTCGTTGTCTGCCCTACACTTTGGCTACCCCAAGTGAGAGATGCCCTTGATCTAACAGTAAAGAAAGGAAAATAAGGGGCAGGGCTAAGCAGGTCAACTGGTCTTAGGTCACCAAATACAAAAGAAAAGAGACCAGAGGGAGGCTTAAATAGGGAAAAAGGGCAGTAAAAGAAGAAGGCACCAAAAGGTTATCAGTGATTGACATGTGGGTGGGGCTTAGGTCACATGGCCTAGGTCCACTTGTTACAGCTTATCAACTGCAAAAGAAAAGAGTCTGGTGGGTTGTTTAAGTATGGATGAAAGTATAGGGTATTTGTTGATGAACCCACAATACAAAGGAAAACTGTATGATGAAACAGGGGAACTCCCACCAGTAGTGGTTGCAGCTTTGTAGTAATAACTATTTCAACATTACAACAAAATAAGTGCTTCAATTTTGGAAACATGGAAAGAAATGTGCTGAATGTGACTTTTTATTCATTGACGCTTGAAAGGCAGATATAGGGCCTCATTATGAGTGTTACCTTTCTGAAACAAGGGTGTCGGTAAGCTTACCGGCACCCTTGTTTTTGGACTGCCACACATTGGGCCTCATCATGAGTTGGGCGGTAACGCTGGCGCTATTAGCGCCGGATCACGGGTTTGGCGAAAGGGTTATTGCCCATTCCCCATTGGGCCCATTCTGGAATTCCTCATTCCCCATTGAGCCCAATGGGGAAAATTTGCACTATTACCGCCGGCAGATTTCCCGCCAGCTGTAATAGTGCCGAAAATCAGCAATTTTTCCACAGATTTCCCCCAGTTCAAAGCTGGTGGGAAATCCGCCAAGGCCATGAGCTGGCAGACCCTTAAATGCAGCGGTAATAGTGCTACTGCCGCATTTAAGGGTTACCGGCAGACTCGTGATGAGGCCCAATGAGTCTGCCTGCGAGGGCCATCGCACCTGGCCGGTCTGACGGTAGGCAGACTGTTCAAAGAAGTGTCTGCTGTAAGGAAGGCATGGTATCAAGAATAGACAGACACAAATGATCACATTTCAAGGCTGTTTATTAAACTGTATAAGTTGGTTGGGAAAACGCCTAATCTAAAACGAAATCTAAGATGGGAGCAAGCTACGACCATCAAATCATAATGAGGCAGTCCTAGTGGCGTCTTGACAAAATAAAATGGCCTATACTAAAAAAGTTATTGCCAATCCTTACAACTAAATACCAAAAAGAGTGTGGGACTCACTAAGGCTTCTCAACACAATCTCATCTGTAACATTCACAAATCTTAATGTATTTTTAAACAGTTCACTGTGGACATCCCTCTGCCAGGTTTACTCTTGTCAACACACTGTTTATCTGGACTTGTAGGTTTTGCCTCCTTTTCTTCAGCATCCCTCCATCGGGTTCACTCTTGCCAATTTTGCCAATCACACAGTGCCTTGAACAGTTCTTACGATGCAGGATTAACTTCCCTTAACTTCGCAATCATCTGCCGGACAAAGACTTTTGGCTGTACAGGTGGATTTTACTAGACCTCTGTATGACCACTTTGATCCCTTTTTCATGCCTTACCCAAGGCCTTCTAGAAACAGTAGTTTCAACCATAGGATGATTGCCCAGAGTTTCCCACGTGAGCACCCACGTGGTGCCTGACTCTTCTGTAGCTGGTTTTCCCCTCTGGTATTAACAGTTCTTTGTACTTTCTCCAATTAGCTGCTTGCTACTTTTGGTCAACACAGTTCAGTTTTTTATTGGCTCTCCCCTCGACTCACCAGCTGTGATAAACCACTTAGATTTGCTTGTCTCTGGATTCAAGGCTGGTACCACCCGGGCTTGGTTATCAGCAGGGGAGGGCCCTGTGTGCCGTTGACATCTGCTGCAACACACATTCAGCCTCATTACGACCCTGGCGCTAATGGGTTAACGGCGCCGTAAAAGGCTGCGGCGCCGCTAACCCATTAGCGCCTGATTACGAGGTCCCTTTGCGGGACCCATCCTTAACGGCTGGTCTATATCAGCCGTTAAAGTAGGGACCCGCAAAGGGACCTTGGTGCTAAGTACGGTACCGCAATTTGCGGTACTGTACTTAGCGCCTTCCCCATTCCCATAGAGCCCTATGGGGCGAAAATGGGAATAGGGAAGGGCCATGGTTCAATGGGGAATTACCGCCCCGCCAACCTTGGAATGGGGTGGTAATTCCCCATTGAACCATGGCGGACCCGTTGCAACACTGGCACCAACCATGGTGCTAATAGCGCCATGGTTTAGCGCCGGTGTTGTAATGAGGGCCATTGTCTATTGTTCGCACTCTTACGATTCCTTTTGTGGAGGTTTCACTGGCCTTACCCTGAAAGGGCAAGGTTGCTTCTCTCTTTGTCACCCTGTCAGTTCGCGCCATCTTTCTCCTCCTCTTGAACTGCTGTGCTGAGTTAAATCTCTTGTTGTGCGGTCTGCCTTGCTCGTATTGTGCTCTCGTGCTCCACCTTTTATCCATGTGGGGAAGTGAAAGGGCCGTCAGATGTGTGTGATCTTGGTCAATTGCCTGACTTTGCCTGACCCTTGTGTTGGGACATGTCAGGTAAACGGCTATGGTGTTTGTCCATCATCTTTAATTATGTGTGAAAGTGTTTGTGTCGGAAGGGGAGCTAGAGTGTTTGCATATCCTACGTGGAAGGATGGGGAAAAGGTGTTATAGGAAGCGGGATACCGCATCTCATCCGTCGGCATCCCACTTCCACTCCTGGAGGAAACCCCCCACCTAGGTGAACCTCCTGTACTAGTCCACCCCCAGGAACTGGATCCAATAGCGATGGCCGTGTCCTGGCCACCTTGATGACAGATCCCCGGCAACTAGCAAGTAAGACACCTTCAGGTTTCTCATACTCTACATTCCCGTAAAGTCCTATGGGACCCATGGGAATGGGGAGTTACAAAATCCGGTGCTTCACTTTCTGCGCCGCTGGGACCTTTAATATCCAGGAGGCACTCGGAAGGCAGGCGCCAGATATGGTGTTACAGGGTTGGCGGCAACCGGCCAGTCCCACTCATAATGAAGAACATAGTATTCTATGCATGCTACCTATGCAGGTCCTTCATCAGGGCAATATCTTGGCCAAATATTGCATACTGTGTTACAAAGTCAAAAAGAGCATCTTAAAACATGTATTTATTTATTTGTATTCATTGGAATATTTTGCAGTTTGAAAAGCTTAACACGTGATCTTTTCGCAACACACGCTGTATTTGCCTACATTAGGACTAGCAATTTGACGGTTTTATTGATCTGAAGTAATCCTGAGAAGAACATTAGACCCGAGGTTGGGAGAACAGATGATACCTATCCATACCTACATTGTAATAATTGTAAAAATATTACCAAAGGAAATGTGGTTTTTCGGGTTAGAAGATTGCATTAAAAATGTTTGCTACCTGTGATACTTCAAATGTTAAATATTCAATGAGATGCCCATGTGGGATTTACTATGCGGAACAAACTACAAGGAAGGCTAAAGCTAGGCGGAATGAACAGTGCTCATACATGAGAAGCAACAATCACAATTAATCTGTTGCTATACACTTCTCTACATATAGACACCAAGTTACACATATCTGGCTGCAAATTCTACAAATGATTGAAACTAGAATTACCGTATATGCCATCAGCAAGAGAATAGAACAACGGGAGGTGCATTGGATAAAAATACTTAATTATGTTATTCCCAATAGAATGAATGACGAATGACATGTATTCTGTTATTTATGATTGAAACTGACCATCAATATATAGCTATGTTTTCCAACAGAATGCTTCAACAAATGAATATCTATTGAGGAGCATGAGTTTTCTATGGCGTTAACATCCTTATTTGACATAACATGCATGCGATCATTGTTTCTGATTAGAGATTTTTTCTCAAGTGAAGAGTTCTCAGACTGCACTGAGTATATGTAAGCAAGATATTTTCTTTGGCTAAGCATTTTGCCTCATTGTGTTTTTTGCTTCATTATGTTTTCCTTTCTTGTTACTTGGCATTTTTTGATCGCATCATTTTAAATTGCCAAATGATTTTGGAAGTCTGATGTGAAAAGAAACTTTGGTGGTGTAATTGTACATGCATACTTAACTTAATTAAACATAATGACCATGGCATGTGTTGGTCTAATCAACCTGGAGTGTAAGTCAATCAACTCGAGAGATTCATTCGTAGAGAAATTAGTCCGAAATTGCATGCCACTACACTCTCACATTATTTTAGAGCCCAACAGATTCCACAGAGACTCAGAATCAACCTCATACCTACACTTTGCAAAGACAATCCTGAGTTCATCAAGTGGTGAAGACCTATTCTCAAAGGTGTTCTATTGATTTAATCATCTTGATTCCATAGAAGTTGACCTGAGTCTACAAAACTATATTAACATTTTTGATTACCAAGGAAGAATTGACATCAACACAAAATTAGATAATTTCAAAAAGGAAATTGAATCCAAAAAGATCAGGAAGTTCAGGAGTGACACCCTTGATTACAAACTAGATATTGGGCCTCATTACAACCTTGGTGCTAAGTGCACCAACTTTACCACCATGGTGTAAACTCTGTTTACACTATGGTGGATGGTGGATTTACCGCCCCATTCCAAGGTGAGTGGGGCGGTAAATCCCCATTTCCCATTTTCCCTTCCCCATTCCCATGTTTGCCACATAGGGCATAATGGGAGTGGGGAAGGCGCAAATTACGCCGCCGTAAATTACGGCGGCGTAATTAGCACCATGGCAGGTTAGCGCCATGGATTTTAACGCCTGCTAAAAGCAGGCGTTAAAAACAGAATCAGGCGTTAAGGGTTAACGGTGGCGTTAACCCTTAATGCCTGAGTTGTAATGAGACCCATTGTTTACACATGGAAGGAATATTACGCACAAAAAGACATCCCTCAAAGTGGCAGAGCTTTGCACTTGAAGAACAAAGGGATACCCCATCCGGAAGTATCTTCGTCTGTTGCATCAAGCGGTGAAAGAGAGCCCCTGGACTAAGTACCAGGCAGAGAAACCAAAGCAGAACATGTGCTGAAAAGTGACACACAAACTGCATCTACATACAAACTTTGACACCTGCATTTGCTACTACATCTTCCTCTTTTTTAGATTGGGTCTGACAAGAACAGGCAAGAAGAAGAAAATCCAACAAGAAAAGTGAACTTCCCGCCAAAGAAGACCTAGCGATTAACATCTCCAGGCACAAGCTAACCAAATTTGAACGAGCAACATTACAACCTGCCCATGTGCCCTGCAATTTTGGTGCCTGCTGTACAGCCATTGCCGTTGGACCTGTGACCACATCTGCTGATCCAGAAGACTCCCTACGTGCCAGACCACCACTCCACAGCCCAGCACCAGGACCACCTTACCCACCCACACCTGCATAGGGGTTGCCATGTCTGAAGCAACATCATCGGAGGCAAGTGGCAACCCCACAGTAGCAACGCAGAGGGCTGTCAGCTTCTCAGCTTGGGAAGTTGACATCCTGGTGGAGCAAGTCCTGGTGCATTATGATGCCCTCTTCCACGGACCATCGCAAGTCGGCAAGGAAGGACGGAGGAAGATCTGGGCGGACATCGTGGGTGATATCAACGCGGAGGGGGTGGCACCCCGCAACTACATCTATGTCCACAAGCGCTGGGAGGAGTTCAAAGCCAGGACCCGCAACAGGGCCCTGCGCTTCCTCAAGACTGGCATGGATGAAGGATTGGTTCTACCCAGCACTGTATGCCAAGGTTATGGATTTGGAACTCCGTCTGGAGTCGACTGATAAGTGTCCATGTGTTCTTGTCCACCAAAGTGCATGTGAATGTTGATGTATGGTTGGAGTGTGCACCTTGACCTTATGTCTGGTATGTCTCTTGTAGAGATGTCTGTGTGCATGTCCCACAGAGTGCTGCATGTGAGTCCATTCAAGCATGTGTCACATCAATGGTGTTTGTGTAGCAATGTGTGATGCACGGCAGCATGTAACGACATACACATGGTTGATTGCATGTGTGTGAACTTGGCCATCTGAGAGGTGTCAGATATGGGTGCTTATGGCACCATCATGGACATGCATGGTGCCCATGTGCATGTGTCTGAAGAGTGTGTGTGTGACTGGCCAACGCTCCAGTTTGGATGTCACTTGATCATTAGATTGTCTGATTGAGTCATGCTGCCAAATTGACATCTGGTGCACTTTGACGTGATTGCTCCATGGCCTGCTTCATGACTGTCAGCTGACGTGTGTGAATGATATGTGCATGTCCCATGATGCATGTGAGGTGAATGTACAATATTGAGGTGCTGGCAGTACATTGTCCAAGGGTGTGCTTGTCTACTGAGAATGCAGACATGATTAAGCATGTGTGTTAATTGCACTCACCTGTGTGTTGTAGACAGTGATGATGGTTGTGGCCTTTGACAGTGCCACTCATGCACATTTGCTTTGTGCCAATCCAACATATGTTCAGTTCCCTGATGTTTGTGTTCCATGTCTCCCTATCCTTAGCAAGGATGGAAGAGCGGAGAAGGCATTGTGGGGCAAAGCAGCGGGGATGCCTCCACCAGGCACAGACGCAAGGCCCAGTCACGTCCCTAGCTCATATCATCTTCGGGGAGCGAGGAGACTAGTGCCACGTCGGAGACAATGGCCACAACTGCTGAGGGGAGGTTCAAGAGAGTGAAGTTGGTTGTGGGCTCCTCAGCAATGGGAGGGACAGGTGAGGTAGCACAGGGGCAATACAATGTGGAAGACGGTGGGGAGGCATCCAACTTTGCGTAGGAGGAGGAGGAGGAGAAGTCTGCATCAGCCCAGCCCATGGTGCCCAACAGCGGTGATGACATGGGTGTGACTGGTGCAGTTCATACTCGGGGGCAGGCAGCAGTACAGGTCGCCGTGAGGGGCCTGTGACTGATCCTGCCCCTGGGACTGCAAGTGCACCAGTGTTCCCCTCGGGCATGGCCCAGGCCAGACCCATCCGCAGGTGGTGGATTTTTCCACCCAAATGGAAACACCAATACCTGCAGATGTCGCCATTTGGGACCATCTGGAACCGGTACTAGCCGGTATGAGGCACACAGGCAGCATTTGTGATGATGTGCAGGCTTCAAATATGGGGCTTGCACGTCATCACGAGGAGGATGTGCATCTCGTGAACTGGCTAGCACATTTCCTGGTCTCGAATTGGGTGCGTGAGCTGGCCACTTCTGCAACCCCCTCCTCATCTTCCTCCTCTGTGCGCCAGTTGTCCTCCCTGCCGTCTTCCAGCACAGATATCACCAGTGCCCTCTTGTGTACCTGTCCCAACCCCCGGCAGCCAGTCTGGTTGAGATCACATCCCTGCCAGATTCGGGAGTGAAAGATGGATCAGCAGAGGTGGTCACCACACTGATCAAGCTGGTGACAGGAGCTGTGGCAATGGAGAAAGAGCAGGCACCAAGGAGCAGGGGATGTGCCCGACTCATCATGCCGGAGGCTGTCCTTGAGGCACAGGCACTGGGCTATTTGGCAGCAGCAGGCTCGGAGTAGGAGGCTACAGGACTCGGGGCATTCAAGCACAGGGAAGCAGGTATCGACCATCGGGCAGGTGGCAAACGTGGACATTACCCAAAAAAAAAGTGTCTTCCATGTTTGAGCATTTGGGCCAGCAGATTGGGGCAGAGAGGCAGCGGGCACGGGAGGCAAGACTCACCATGAACAGGGCAGAGATTTCACTGCTTCGGGCAGAGATGTGGGCTGAGTTCCTAGAGGAGACCTGCAGGGAGTTTGAGAGGAGCATGTTGGAGTCCCTGCAAGCCCTCGAGTAGGAAGCAGAGGCTCGCCTAGTGGAAGCGGACGCGGTTTTCGATGATGCCGTGGCTGAGACTATGAGGGAGCATGGTGAGGAGAAGGACTAGCCCGCTGCCATTGTATATAGTTCTTTAGGTGTAAGTTTCATTTATGTTTCCCTTTTTTGGGGAGTTTTTGGACTGTGCTACAGTTTTTGTATATAGTTTGTTTTTGTGATGACATTTGCTGAGTGTTTTAAAAAACGTTTTGTTATGCATTTGGGACAATGGACCTATACTACTTGTACATAATTGATATTTTTGTTGTTGTTCCGTTTGTGTTACCCATAATGTGATGGATTTATTTTTATTTGTGATTTTCATTTGGATATTCATTTAGGACATGGACCTCATTTTGGATTTTGACCTTTTTTTGGGAGGACACTGATTTTTTCATTTGGAGAAGATTACTTTTTTTTTTTCATGCACAATTTATTTATTTCATGGAGATGAATATGATTTCAATACTGGTTTTTAATATATTTTCAGAACTTTTATCCAAGTGGCTTTTGGTTTCCCATTTTTGTAAACGTTTGACGCTTCATTACTCTGTTTGGTGTCCATTCTGATAACCTATGTTGTTCATGTGTGTGCACACATGCCGGCATTTGCCATGTTTAACATTCATTTGCATGGGGCATGGTCTGGTGTGCATGAGCAGTGTATGGGTGTTTGGGTATGGGTGTTCAAGTGTGCACCGTGTGTTGGCGATTGATTTCACATGTGCAGCATGTATGTGTTTTAGGGAGAAATCTCAAGAATGTGTTAATGTCCCTTACCTTTTGAGACCCACTGCAACTTTGCTGGATTTCTAGGATTTGATTTGTTTACCTGGGAAGAGTGTGAGCTTTTTTTCCCCACTCCTCCATGTATTCTGATGTGTGTTTTACTTTTGTGTTTTTTGGATATGGAGTTTTAAAACAACTCCATAGGCATCATCTTATTTCTGTGTGTCACACAGCACCCTCAGTGCAGTCGCACAGGGGTGTCTTTCAGACTCCCCAAGGTTTAAATACCTTCTCTTGGACTGACTACTGTCTCCCAGAGCATGTAAAGTTAAATTGACTTTACTAGTCTCTTTAAAATTTGCAGACCCAGCCCACATTATCTTCCTGAGTGCTGGCGGGGTTGCCTAGCATCCCCTGAGTCTAAACACTCATGTAACAGTCAAATGTTACCCATTCCCACTTGAAATGGCTAGTTGCAGTGGTTTTGAACAAACTACCATGATGTTTCCCGACCGCGAACACTGGTAGCTGAAAATCGGGTCAGCCATGTTTTCTAATATGGCGCCCAAGTCCTATCTGTAAAAACAGACTCCAATCAACTTTTTTCACCATTACTTTTTGGAAAGGTCCTTCTTGTGTTTATCTCTGTTGCCAAACCAGGTTTGGTCCCTTTAGTCATTGGGCTTTGGTGGGCTGAAGCCCTCCTCTGGCGCCTGAGTGTCTGGGGTGAACAGTATGTGAGGGAGGTGCCCGAAACTCCCTGTGCTTAGTCTAGTAGGGGACCTGAATGCACTCTGGGGTGATGGGCAGGACAGCCACCCTGCTGGGTGAGTGACAGCCAGGCTAGAATGAATAGGGGAAAACTGTTTAAAAGCAGGTCTCTGGGACTAGGAAAGCAAAGTCGACCACTGGAACGAAAGAACCAAAGATGAGCTGAAGGAAGATGACTGCTTCAACTCCTGGTCCAATGATGAAGCCCTGCTGCAGGTCCGAATTGCCTGAAACTCCATCGGCAGAGAAGCCCTTCAAGGTTAACTTCTTCCCTTGAGTTTGGTGGGAACAACCGCCTGGACACCGTCCCCATACTGATCGAACATTCTGTTGAAAACTGGATTTCCAGTGTGAAGGATACCAGCTTGTGGACTTTAAGGCACTCACACCTTAAACCAACATTTTGCCAAGCTTGTGGCCTCTTCCCTGGGCAGTGCAGGAACCTCCTGACGTCCTCCTTCTTGTCCCCACGACTGAAGCTCAGGAACAGCGAGATCTGCAGGAACTGCCAGGAACAACAGCCTCAGCTACAGCTTTTCTTCACTTATAAGGTACTGTGCAAGTGCGGTACAGAAATCTGTTCGGCCGCAGGGAAAGTTTGTGAAACTTTCCTGACTTTGAAGGCTTTTCCTTCCCTAAACCAACATCTAATTTTTCGTCTGACCAAATTCTTCTAAGATCCGTGGCAAAAACTTAACTGTTTACTACCAGAAGTGTGCTATGCTATAAAAGACTCTGAACCATTGACTTTGGCCCTGCCTATTGAATTGAATTGCTGGTTGTAGTGAACAGAAACCCTTTGCCCTGCCTATGAAAGTATTTGTGCTGTTGATTCTTATAACTTTGTCTTTTTACACCCTTTTAAAGTAACTGAAGTGAATTGCTCCCACTTCAGGGGAGCTGAACTTGTTTCGAAACTGATTGGTTGGGTATTGTAGTATATTTGATTGTGATATTGAGCTGCTCTTACTGGTGTTACTAAATTGTACTTACACGTGTAGTCTTAATTGTGTGTAGTGTTCCCAAAGGGTACTGCATATGATTCTGCCTAACAATGTATATTCTGCCTCTGTGTGTTTGTGAGGGTGGGTTATGTGAGTGTGATATGTTTACTATTTTGGCACCAAATTCGTGTGATGCAGTGTAAGGCACATATCATGCTTTGAGCTTCCCCATCATGTATTTGTGCTAATTTCATTGGCCCTCATTACGACCCTGGCGGAAAGGGGTTTACGCCGGCGTAAACCATGGCGCCCCTTTCCGCCTGAGTACGAGTTCCCGTAGCGCCATGGTGATTTTTACGCCTGCTTTTTGCAGGCGGAAAAATCCATGGCGCTACGGGACTTGTTGTTAATTACGCCACCGTAATTTACGGTGGCGTAATTAATGCCTTCCCCACTCCCATTATACCTTATGGGGCAAAAATGGGAATGGGGAAGGGTAAATGGGGATTGGGGACTTACCGCCCCGCCAAGGTCGGAATGGGGCGGTAAGTCCGCCAACCACCATGGCGGAGTTGGCAGCTTAGCGCCATGGACCATGGTGCAAATTGCACCATGGTCCTCCGCCAGGGTCGTAATGAGGGCCATTGTGTTTCAGGTATTTGGACATCCAGCTTTGCAAATCACTTGTGTGTTTAGGACGTTATTGGTTCAGGTGATGTGTGCTCAGTGACACTCATGCCACGACACGCCATTGCAATGCCTGTTTATGTGACACATATCTAGGGTGCTTTGTGTTCTGTCACAGTGTGAGTATTTGTACATGTTGATTCTTGACATTACTTTGTCACATAGCATTCTGGGCCTCACTTTGAAATACACTTTTGTGATGTGAATGTTGGGATATGGTTGTAGTATGCATTTGCGTGTGATCACCTGGGACACAGAAGCTTGTGGGCCACATGTGTTTTTTTTGGTGTTTTTCTGTATATTTGCTGCGGAGGAGGTTAAGGGTGGGGTCACTACACAGCAAGCAAGTTCATGAACACACTATCATTGGAGTGAACCTGTGTCACTATGTTAGCATCCATCATGCAGGTGGTGTCCAGTATGGCGGTCTGCCTGCAGGTTGCCGTCACGGGTATTGGTGGTGGAGGTGTCCCATGACACGGGGCTGCCTGCGGGTGTGGTCACAGGTGATTGTGGGTCCCATGTGGTGTGGGCTGCCTGTGGGGTGTGGTCACAAGTGATGGGGGTATGGGGAGGACCCATGTGGTGTGGGCTGCCTGCGGTGTCGGCTCACGGGTGATGGGGTGTCCCGTGTGGTGTGGGCTGCCTGAAGGGTGTGGTCACGGCTGATGGGGGTGGATTGTGGAGTGGGCTGCCTGCAGGATGTGGTCACAGGTGATGTGGCTGGGGGGTCCCATTTGGTGTGGACTGCCTGCGGGGTGTGGTCATGGGTGATGGGGGATCCCATATGGTGTGGGCTGCATGCGGGGTGTGGTCATGGGTGATGGAGGATCCCATATGGTGTAGGCTGCATGCGGGGTGTGGTCATGGGTGATGGGGGATGCCATGTGGTGTGGGCTGACTGTAGGGTGTGGTCACGGGTGATGGGGGCTGGGCTGCATCCAGGGCTCGTGTGGGAGTTCCCACATGATTTGGCGGGGGTGCGGATGGAGTAATCGCGTGAGAAGTCAGCACATACCCCATACGCACTCCAGCCAAATCACGAGGAAACTCCTGTATGTATCCTGCCGTACCCCAAGGCAAATTGCGTGGAAATTCAGCACGTACCCCAGACGCAACCCAGCTAAATCATGTGAAAACTCTGCGCGTAATGCAGACACACCCCAGCCAAATCGCGTGGCAACTCAGTGTGTACCCCAGATGCACCCCAGCCAAATTTTGTGGAAACACTGCACATACCCCGTACGCACCCCAGTCGAATTCCGTGATAGCTCGGCATGTACCCCGGATGCACCACAGCCAAATCGCATGGAAACTGAGCATGTACTCTGGGCGCACTCCAGTAAAAGCATGTGGAACCTCTGCGCAGACCCCGGACACACCCCAACCAAATTGTGTGGAAACTCAGCACGTAGCCCGGGCGCACTCCAGCCAAATCACATGGATTCTCTGCATGTACCCCGGACGCACCACAGCCAAATCACATAGAAACTATGTGCATACCCTGGATGCAACCCCAGCCAAATGACATGGAAACTCAGCGCGTACCCCGTCGGCACCGAGTTTTCATGCCATTTGGCTGGGTTGGGGGCCCATGGATGGTTCAGGGGCGTGTGCTGTGTTTGCCATTTTGCTAGCTTTTTACTGCACATGGGGTATGTTGGGGGTGTTACTGGCACTGCTTGATGTTCCCTGCATCACGGCTAGTGATGCCTCGGGAAATCCATGAATACGTGTGCCGCGCAATCATTTCTTTGCGCCTTTTCTGAGCTGGATTCCATGAATCGGGCCCTAAATCTTTACATGATTACTTAGTCAATGCAGATTTTGCACCTTGCCATGCAACATCTGCAATAACGGTCAAAGGAAACTATATAATAAATTTTCACAAAGATAATAACATTGCACTCCATCACACCTCTTCGTGTGACACCAAGAATATAATTTACGGTATCAAATGTCAATGCGGATTATATTCTGTAGGCATGACAACTAGGAAAGCTAAACACACTGGGTGGAACACAAATCCAACATCAGACAGGGATCGGAAAGAAACCCAGTAGGACAGCACTTCAACCAGGCACACTACACCATTATGTAAACACAGTTCATACTCTTGGAGAATGTAAGCCTTCCCAGAAGACGGGGTAATTTGAACCAATGTATGCAACAAAGGGAGATCCATTGAATACATCAGCTTGATTCCATGTCTCCTCGTGGAATTAATTTAGATTGGGACTTGAATTGTTTTTTGTAACCCTTTAATTCATCTATGAAGCCATCATCTTTGCACAGCAGTTGGACTGAAATAACTATATGAGATTTCAGTTAGTGTAACTGAATCCATATTTTGCAATCCAATTTAATGTACCTCTGGTCTGTTTATACCACATTGTACAGTTGATGTAAAAGAAGTTAATTCAAACCATTTGGATGTTTAGCCTCTCACTATCCAAACATGTGTCTCTCAAGTTTGCCAAAGATACACTACATTAGGTGCCAAAAATTGCAGCAAACTACACCCTTTTGATGCACTACCTAAGTACATTTTTTAAGAAGGTGCACTGTTCCTGCAAGTTAATCTAGCCATATATATTTAATACACACTACCACGCATGCGTCCATGGCTGTTTAGCAACCTGATGCATTTTACGTACATTTACGTCCATGCGCATGCGCTGGCGTTGCTTACCAACCTGATGTAATATTGAACGCAGAGAGCTACCAGCAGCAATATGACTGTGATTTTGTGCACAAATTTGGTAAGTCTATTTAGGTTTTACCCATTATAGTTACAAAGTCTAAGAACAGGTAACACTAGGCAGCATACAACACATTCAGAAACACAGTTCTTTTGTCCTCTAGGACAAGCGCTTTGACAATACGGAGGTAATTCATAGACTTCCATGCAGAAGTGGCACAGAGGGAGCATGCGCCAGTCTGTGCCAGCCACGTGTGCCAAAACCCATTTTGACGCACAGTATATTCATGTATACGAACATCCATAATCAGCCATGGCACAGAGTGACGCAGCGACCCTGCAGCATTGCCAGTTACGCCCCCAACCCCGCCCCGTGCGCCAAAACATTGCACAAATCCTGTACATGGCGCAAAGGCCAGTGGACCAGCATACTGCCCCCAACCACAAAAACGCGCTAAAAACGCCACATAGCCCTCGGGCGCCAGTGAAATCGACCCCACGTACCCCGCTTGCGCCAGTGAAATTGCATGAAAAACTCCCTGCGCACCCCTCGGAATATGCGTACCCTGCTCACGTCAGCGAAATCGTGTGGAAAACTCCCTGCGAACCCCAGGGAATATGCGTACTCTGCTCGCGTCAGTGAAATCGTGTGGAAAACTCCCCGCGCACCCCTTGGAATACGCGTACCCCGCTCGCGCCAGTGAAATCACGTGTAAAACTCCCTGCGCACCCCTTGGAAAAAGTCCCCCCCTGTGCTGTGGGCAGCCTGCGTGGTATGACCAGGGGTGAAGGGCTGCCTGTGGGACATGGCCAGGGATGAAGGGCTGCCTGCGGGACATGCCGAAGGGTGAAGGGCTGCCTGCGGGTCATGCCCAGGGGTGAAGGGCTGCCTGCGGGGCATGCCCAGGGGTGAAGGGCTGCCTGTGGGGCATGCCCAGGGGTGATGGGCTGCCTGCGGGGCATGGTCAGGGGTAAAGGGCTGTCTGTGGGGCATGCCCAGGGGTGATGGGCTACTTGCGGGGCATGGCCAGGGGTGAAGGGCTGCCTGTGGGGTATTCCCAGGGGTGATGGGCTACTTGCGGGGCAAGCCCAAGTGTGATGAGATGCCTGCGGGAACACATATTCTGGGGGTGCGCGGGGAGTTTTACACACGATTTCACTGGCGTAAGTGGGGTACGCGTATTCGGAGGGGTGTGCTGGGAGTTTTCTACGCGATTTCGCTGGCGCGAGTGGGGTACGCGTGTTCAAGAGGTGCGCAGGGAGTTTTACACGTGATTTGGCAGTGTGGGCCCTCCCGGGTGTAGCGCTCCCACCCTCCCCATGGCCCGCAGGCAGCCCATCACCCCTGGGCATGCCCTGCAGGCAGCCCTTCACCCATGGCCATGCCCCACAGGCAGCCCTTCACCCCTGGCCATGCCCCGCAGGCAGCCCTTCACCCCTGGCCATGCCCCGCATGCAGGCCACATGTCACCATGCACTTTTGAGCCCCCCATCATGCTCCAAACCACCCACCCCCCATTGACAGGCACCTGCCAGCAGGCCCCGACTCATGCCACCCTACCCCCACTGACGGGCACCTGCCAGCAGGCTCCAACTCATGCCCCACCTATTGACGACGCCCTGCCAGCAGGACCCGACTCATGCCCCTCCCACTCCCCATTGACGGGCACCTGCCAGCAGACCTCGACTCATGCACCCCTACGCCCCATTGACGGGCACCTATACCACTCAGAGCCATGGCCCTTATGGCCACCCAAATAACACCCCGCGTCACCCCAGTCCAAACACCCAACCAAGCATTCCATACTCTCCACATAGAATTCCCCATGTCAGATAGAAAACAAATAACCAGCATGCCCATGAATACATGTCCCTCAGACCCACACAATGTCGACACATAACTGAGAAAACCCAAATTGTGACATGCACAAAACGAATCAGAGAAGCCCACACAAGTAAAGTAGATAAAAATAATGTATTAAATCGTAAAATAAATGAATAAAACAAAAGCACACAATAAGAAAATAAGATAATCAAAGTCTGGAACTCCCAAAATGATAAAAAAAAATGAATGCTGTAACCAATAAAATCCAAAGTGAAATGGCTCCAATGGGTCAGTCCATTAAACAAAATCCAAAGTAAGAAAGAAAATCAAAGTATTCCACCATGGGTAAAAAAAAAAAAAAATTGTCAATCCAGGTCCAGAACTATATACAAAGTAGCATCCAAGGGTCCATCAGCCCAACAATCCAAAGGAAACCTAAACAAAATCCTACCTAATAAATAACTATATACAAAAAGGCAGAACATATACCATGCGCCCGAAATAAAAAAAAGAAAACAAAAAGGAAACCTACACCTACCTAACTATTTACAAAGGCAGCGGGCTAGTCCGACGGCTCACTCATTGATGTCCCGGGCACGGGCATCATCGAAGTCCACTTCAATGTCCCGGAGGCGGGCCTCTTCCCTGGCCTCAAGGTCTCACAGGGAATCAGCGATGGCCTCAACCAACTCCCTGCGAGTTGCCTCGATGCACGCAGCCTGCCTCAATGCCCGGCGCATGGAGTTCTCCGCCCTGACCATAGTGAGCCATGCCCTCTCTGCCCGCCGCCCCTCTGCATCTATCTGCCGGCCCAACCGCTGCCGCACGAAAGACACTCCCAATCCTGGGTCCTCCCGCCCTCCGGCCGATGCCTGCCCCTGTGATGTTGATGGCCCCGAGCCACGATCGCTCCCACCCTGAGCCTGCTGCTGCCATGCACGTGCCCTGCCTGTTGATGCCTGCACATCCTCCTCTTGCTGGGGTCCAGTTGGTGGGGTGGCCACCCCTGCTGGACCTCTGCCTCCCGACTGTGTCAGGGATGTGTCCTCCACCAGCCTGGCCGATGACTCAGAGGCAGCTCCACCGGAGGCCCAGGTGATACGTGGGTGGGAAGATGGCACAGAGGATGACTGGCACATAGGGGGTTCAGTTGAGGAGGGGGTCGCAAGAAGTTCTAGCACACGGATGAACCCAGTGCCAATGACCTGTCCTAGTAGGTCGACGCGGCCAAAGAGGGATTCAAAATTAAGTGCATTGTCCAGACGAGAACCCTGCACGTAATCCCAAATCCCACGTTGGTGCAACACTACCCCAGCTAGGACAGGCTCAATCCGGTCACGGATTGCAACGTCTGCAGGGAGAGGAAGGCCAGTTGTTGTATGTGCATCCCCTCCCTGAAAATGGGTCTGGAAGGAGGCATCCCTGCTGGTGCCGGATGTTGCAGTCACAGGATCGGGGACAGGATTACACACAGGCACCTCAGCGGTGGCCTGTGATGCCTCCTGTCCCTGCCCCTGGACTGCACCACTAGCACCAGTGGAATCCCCCTCCAGACCCCATGTGTGGGCCTTCCGCGGCCTCCTCCTCAACCAAACCCCCCACCAACCTGTATGACTCTGTGCCATCTTCCCCCTTAGGCCCCTGTAGGGGCTCATCTGCCCCTACTGCTGCCAAACGCCACCTCTTGGACCTTCCCTCGGCAGCTGCGGCCATGGACGCGGCACCAGACTCCTCACTCCCGAAGGGATAACTACCTGGGTGGGGAGCTGGGACTTGCGTCTCCGGCTGACGGTGGGATCCCTGCCGCTGTGCTCCACAGCACTGTCTCCGCCCTCTTCATCAGTCGACGCTGCAGACAGGGAGAGACAAAACACAGGCATCAAGGCACTGTACAATGGTCGTATACACACATGACAGTTGCACATGAGTGGCAGTGTCAAACTTCACAGATAGCATCACACTCCCCAACACACATATCATTTGAACCCACACATGCACAAATTAACAGGAATGGTGCAACAGGCAGCAGCATCCATACACACACAACAGCATGAACATCTGAAGGTCAGCCTGACGCCACAAGCAACATGGGGAGAGCCAAACACATGCACACATGTCACCAAACACACATGCATCTGTACATCTCCACCACCTGTTTAAGTGCAATCACTGGCAACTATGTCACATCTGCCAATCAGCTCCCTACATGTCTGTGTCACACACATCCATGGCATATCACAGTTGCACACATGTCAAACACACACACATGCACATGTGCACCGTGCACGTACATGAAGGTGGAATCAGCATCCATGTGTCACACCCCAACCATGGCATATACATACACAGAAATGCATTTGTGCATCATGCTTTGGAACACATAAACCATTGATGTGCATCACACATGACTGGACTCACATGCGGCAGGCTCATGTCCCTGCAAATACACATCCATACATGGACCTTTCCAGACATATGTCCAAGCTGCACACTCCTGGCACACCTCAACATGCACTGCGTCCAATCAGTAGACATGGACACTTACCGCTCGACTCCGGACAGGTCTGCCTCTCAAGGACCTGGAGGTGAAGCGCTGGGCGTATGTGTTCCAGGACCCTCATCTGGTTGTTGGTAAAATGGACCCGGCACCCCTCTGCATCCGCTGCGTCCAAGAGGCGACGGGCCTTCCTGCGGGTCCTGGACCTGAAGTCCTCCCAGAGTTTATGGATGTGTGGTAGGCCGCGGGTTGCTACCCCCTCCGCATTGATGGCAACCACAATGTCCCTCCAGATCCTTCTCTGTCCATCCTTTTCGGCGCATGTTCTTCCAAAAAGGGCCCCATAATGCATCAGGACTTTCTCCACCAGGATGCCAACTCTCCTAATGTAAAGCTGGCAGCCCTCTGCCTCTCAGGCTGGGAGTTGCCAGTGGTCTCTGATGGTGTTTCCCCCAACATGGCAACCCCCTAGGCAGGTGTGGGTGGGCAACTGGTTCCTGGTGCTGGGCTGTGGAGCGATGGAACTGCAGTTGGGAATCTTCTGTTCCAGCAGGGGTGGTCACAGCAACTGGATCCCTGCAGATGGCTGACGTGCAGGCACCAAATAGCAGGGCATGTGGCCAGCAGGCAGGCAGCAGCAGGTTGCTGGTGGGAATCGGCTCAGGGGTCTGGGGGGCAGGAAAATGGCCGTCTGAGCCAGAGCGCGGTCTTCCGTTTGTTGTTGCATGGCCAGCTTTTGCACGTGAAAAAACAGCACGTCAGCGTGTAATTTGAGGAAAGGCCTTTAGCGCGTAAGCGCGTATGTGATGTAACAAGTGCAGGCATTTCCCTCGGCATGGGTGCATCCACAAGTTCAAAAACAGCACGTCCGCAAGTGAATGCGTGTGATTCGGGGAAAGGGCCTTAGCGCGTATGGACACCAATGACGTGGGCGTTGCCTTGCGCGCGGGTGTTGCCTTCAGCACGGGTTAAAGATGAGCACAGGCCAGCAGTCCACTGTACGTGCTGTTCGTGGAGACCGACATGTGTGTTTGCTCTTCTGGAATCACACGCGATTAATTCACAGCGTTTGAAGTTCGTTCCTCTTCTTTTGGCGGGTTGTTGCCTCCGCATACAAGCGCATGTGTTTTTCTTTTTTTTTCTCCATGCAAGGCAGGCGGTGAGTCGCGCACGCTATTTTCCCAGTGTGGTTCTACGCGTACATGTTTTTTGTGTCCCTGGGTACCACACCGTACTGCTGGAGGTTAAATCCACACACGTGGGCTACCGTGGTCACATGCACATTTTTTCTTTTGTAAAATTACTATTTCTTGTTTTTATATTTTGTACATTTTTTTTCATTTGTTTTTTTTTTCATTTCTGGGCTGTGCCTGAGCATTGCGTGACCCGCCATTTTTCCCCAGGGGTCACAGACAGCCTTGCAGGAACACTGGCGTACCTATTCCATCCAGTACCCGGCCCCCTTCTAGCCAATTGCCCGGGACAATTATTGAGTGCACCTCCCATCGGCTATTTTCCATCTGTGCCATGGTTGGGAGGCCACCAAAGGCTAAGGGTGGCAGGCAAAGTTGGGCGTCCTCCCAGGGCTGGGCATGGTTGGGCACATTGGCGCGGAGACCAGGGAGGACAGGGATTCTAGGATGGCCAGTGTGGCTGCAGAGGGGGAAGAGGCAGGGGTGCCCCACTAGGGCAGGATGCCCAGCCACGTGCTGGTGCAGACATGCCACCACCCCCTGTGGCGCCTGCTGATGCAGCTGTTGCATCACAACATGGCGCCCATATGACCCAACAGCGACTTACATCTGCTGTCACTGGCCCACCGGTGGTGGTAGCTGCAGGTACAGCTGTGGGCACCACCACCCGGGCTCTGGGTCCGGCAGCGCATGTTGCATTGCGTGACGAGGACTCCCAGGACGATTTCCATCTTGTCCGGAGGTGCGGGTCACATGGGACCAGTGTAGCTGTGACTGGGGCACACGTATCTGGGGCAGTTATGACATCTGCTGCAGTGAGTCAGACCCAAGCCAGACCTTCTGTCCTCATACCAACACCCACTGCCTTGGTCTAGTCCACCAGCGCCACTGCCCCCACTGATCAGGGCCACATTGGCCACTCAGGGTCAATACCACCGGGCAAAAGGAGGAAGCGTGCTCCTGCTCAAGAGGCTGGGACCCCAGACACGGCTCCTGCCTCCGGCACGTCAAGGAAGAAGCCTTTCGGCAAGCAGGAACTAGACCTCCTTGTGGACTGCGTGTCGGAACACCAACACGATATGCTTGTGGGCCCACAGTGCCATACAACACATCACCAGCATTGGGTCCACTGGCAGCATATTGAAGATGGTGTGACAGCCATGGGATTCCAGGTGTGCACGGCTCAGGACTGCTACAAGCGTTGGAATGACCTCTGACGCAGTGCAAAACAAAATCGTGCCTCCAATTATTCCATGTCTCTGGTGACTAGTGATGGGCCACCACCAGAGGACGATGAACTTACTCAGCATGAGGAGATCACTTCAGAGTTCATCCGGAAGAACAAATCTGTGGAGTGGGAGAGAAGATAGATTATGATGCATGGTCTGGTGAGTATTGATTTGTGTTACTCAATGACATGTGTGTTTGGCATGTGTGACCCTCCCAGCTACAACTTGGCTCCGTCTTTTCTACAATCTCCCTCTCTACCTGTGGTGTTCACCAGGGGTCTGACCTCTCGGCCTGACTTTACAAATAGCACCTGGCAGCTCTCGCCATTTTCTTCTACGACTTCCAGTTTGTTTGTTTGTTTATTTATTTATAGTGCGCACCAGACCCTGGGGCATCAGGGCGCAAGACATAAGAATACGTTCAGCTTGGTTACAAGGTACATGTAATACATTGGGAAACATAGGGACAACGTAATTGACATGATAGTATAAGTACATAGTAATAGGAGTTAATATACAGAGAAGTGTCCAGTAGGGACTAAAACACAGTAGAGCGAAAACAATATACAGAAAATGTACAGTGGGGAAGGGTATGTAACAATCGGGTACATAAATAGCAGACTACTAGGGCTATCCTCAATATGTTAGCGACAACTCAGGTGTGGCTATGTTATGTCAGTATGTCAATGGACTTGTCATTTTCTTTCATCCAGTTGGTCATATTCTGTCTAAATTTGGCGAAGGTTTGCTGTTCTCTTAGGCCAGGAGGCAAAGAGTTCCACATTTGAGGTGCCTTGACTGGGAAGCTATGTCCCCGATGGTGGGCAGTTTAAAACGTGGTACCAGGAGGCAGTTAGAGTTGGCTGATCTAGTTGGTCTGTGGGAGGTTTTTCTGATAATCCCATCAGTTAAATATGGCAGAGCTATATTATTTAGGCATTTGTAAGTGAGGGTAGCCATTTTGAGTCGAATTTTGTCAAAAGTAGAAAGCCATTGATATTTTCTCCTTGTGGAAGAGATGTGTTCCTTTCTATTAATCAAGAGTGCTGCTCTCAATGCGTTGTTCTGGAGTACCTGTATTTTTTGGATGATATGCTCACGCCAAGATACAGGGCCTTACAATAATTCAGTTTGGAGAGTATGAGGGCTCTGGAGAGAATTAGACAGCTGTTGGTGGAGAGAAATTGTTTGCTTGCTCTGATCAATTTACACAAGTATGCCGTAGCAGATGCCAGGGAGTTGACTTGTTTAGTAAAGTTAAGGGTGGCATCTAGGTAAAAGCCTAAGGTCTTCACCTCTTTGGCTACTTTGATGTCATTACCATCAATGGTGAAGTAGGCATAGTCCAGGCTTAATTTGGATAGGTTGGCCGAAGTACCTAGGATAATAAACTCTGTTTTGTCATCGTTCAGGCATAGTCCATGGGTGGCCATCCATGCCTGAACAATGCTATAAATTCTATTCACCAAGGCCAAGTCCACGGAGTAATCTCCGGTGAGAGGTAGGAGGATTTGTGTATCATCCACGTAGTTTTTGTAGGCAATACCCAAATGGTCCATTTCATCAAATAGGGGCTTGGTGAATACATTATAGAGAGTCAGTGATACACAGGATCCCTGGGGTACACCACAGGTTATAGGGATAGGGTCTTCTGATGAATGTGAGAAGACTCTCTTAGTCATATTACTCAAGTGCTATGCTGATGACAACCAACTCATTTCCAGGCTTCCCTTGGCCACCTCTTCTCCCTCCCTTATTTCTGATAGTATCATTGCCATTTGCAATTGGTGTACTTCCAACGATCTCTGTCTAAATGCCAGCAAGACTAATATCCTCCTCATCGGTACACCTTTGCCATCCTTTCCCCTCACTCTCTGGCCAGCCCCACTTGGCCCTCCTCCTACCTCCACCTGCAAGGCCGACAACCTTGGGGTCACCTTTGACTCCACACATTCCTTTTCCACACACATTTCTGACATATCTTTAGATAGATTCACTTCTTGCTTCACCTCCTCAGGGGTACTGAGCCTTTCCTATCGTTCACCTACATGTTCACAGTCTGTCAAGCTCTGGTTTACTCAAGGTTGGAATACTGTGACAGGCTTTGTCAATATTCAACCTGCCTCCACACTCTGCACTAATCCAGTAGAGGACTGTTTGACTTGTCCTTGGCCTCAAGATCTGGGATCCTATCTTTCCAGCTCTGTAATCCCTTCATTGGCTACCAGTGGATGCAAGGATGATACTTCAGACCCTCTGCATAGTGCACAAAGATTTTTTGGGCCTGGGTCCAAAATACCTTCAACAATCCCTCTGGCAATTCATCCCCTCTTGAGTCGTTTGCTCCTCTACCTCACAGTCCCTCCAGGTCAGTCATTAATTGAATAAATAAGCTGGGGGCAGATCTGTTGGTACGGCTGGAGCTCCCTTTAGAATAACTGGCGACGTTGAAACTTGAGGAGAAACATATCTGCTTCCGGAAGCACCTCAAGACCTTCCTACTTGCTCCTGCATTAGCCCCTCTTCTCCCCAGCTGAACAGTTTCCTCTGTTGGGACTGTGCCCCTGCACACACTCTGTCATTCGGGCCCAGGTACCTGCTCACCCTGCCTCCCTGGTGCACTGCCTCCAAGCCTCCCATTGCAATCGGTCCTGTGCGTGTACCCATACAGTCCCCCACTCTTCTTCTGCACTCATCAGATTTGCCCTATCCAAATTATCTCGCACTTGCCACTTGCTGGCTGCACTACCAGCTTTTGAATGCTGATTCTATCATTGGACTTCATGTTCCTTCTTTGGTCTCCTCTGTTTGGTATGTTTCCCTTCTCCCCCTTCCAGGGTCTTCAACCCTTTATCCCTTCTCCATGCACATGCATGTTCTAAATGTCACTGTGCCCAGTATGATAGTTGTTTTGAATTCCTTTTCATCCTTGTTCCCCTCCCTTTGCTTGTTTGCGCTCTGAGCCACGTATGTACGAGTGCAATCTTGATGAGATGTCATATCATGTCATATACATCCTTTGTCCTTGGTGCAGTGTGTCTCACTCTGACTGTGCTGATGGCAGTGGATCCCCATGCACATGTGTGCACAATCATGTTCCATGTGCATTCCATTTATGCACCTAGGGGTCCTTGACCACCTGCTCATTGTAGTATGTGTCCAGGATGATCCAAGTTTCATCTCATTTGGACAGCCATGTCATGCTCACTGTAGGTATGTGTGTCACCACGCACAACTTTAGGCTGTCCACATCTGTATGATGCACATGGTTCCCCCTGTTACAGGCCCACTGCCTCTGACAACACTGTCTGGCAATGCAGAGTTCTGTGGGGAACCTTTCATTGCCATGCAGTGCCTCCCTGCTATTGCCCAGAGGGTGGGCGTTTCACGGTATCCATGCTACATAGTGCATGCCATTTGCACATGATGGCTGCAATTGCCCTATCACTGCCGTCATGTTTGGAGATTGTCATCACTACGTACGTGTTTATGTTGGAAGTTGAGAGGCTACACATGCACTGCACCGCACACACCCACTCCTGTGCCAAGTTCAGTCCATCAACATGCAATCAATGCTGCTGTGTGATGGTGATCTGACATGTATGTACCCGTGTCCCTCCTTTCACTGTATAGAAAGGCACTAGCATAGGTGCCTCCTGTGACACATGTACTCTGCATAGTTGATGGTAGTTGAGTGCTGCACATTAACATGCATGTTACATGTGTCATGGTGTGTTTGGTTTGATTTCTAGCTGTGGCTATTTTTGTGTTCCCCCATGCTTATGCTAGGTGCCATCTCTGTGTTGCCATTTCTCATTTCTGCTTTGGATATGTGCCTGCTAGAGGTTGTGTGTGATGCAGGCGATGTGCAACATGCAATACATGTGTTGCATTCACATTTTGCATACATCATTTTCTGGGATACCCTTGCATTGCAATGCCACTGGATGCATGTTGGGGTTTAAGTTGTCTGTGACATGGCTGTTTCATTAGTTGACTGTCATGTTTGTGAACTGTATGTGTGTGGTATGTGCTACTGACACGTGTGCCCATGTTTCTTTTCTTTATGTTGCAGGTGATGACACACTGGCAGCAGAGGATGAAGATGTCATCCCAGACACGGTGGTCAGTTCACATGACCAACCAGGCACCAGTGGTGGTCGTGGGGTGGCAGCCCATGAGAACCCACAGGTGTTCCAGGCCATCGTGTCCAGAGCTGACTCTGAGTCAGGCTCTGATGTATACTCTGACCACTATGTTGAGCCGGATCTGCATCATGACGTGTTGTTGCTGGTAAGTGATCCTGTGTTGGATGATCTTCTGTCCATGACACCTGCAGTAGGCGGCCAGGCAGGCTTGGAATGTCCGTCTGTGGTGGTTACGGGTGCATGGTCACAATCAACACCAGTTGGCCATGTTCCTGGGGCAGCACCAACCCAGCATGGCCCACGGCTCCTTGGGCCCAGCAGGTGTGGTGTCCGGCAACGCGGTGGCTGTGTGCCACAGGGGTCAACTGAGTGGGAGCGTGCCATGATTGCCATAGCACAGCAACAGGGGGAGCAGTTGAGATGATTGCTCAAGGTATGGAAAGTGTGGGCCATTCCATACTCCCCTCTGTAAGGCAAGTGGTGCTCCAGCAGCGGGCTACGCAGTCCACATGCCACTCACTCAGGCTGGGCATGGAGGCGTCTGACAGGGCGCACCGGGCTGAAATGGTGGCTCTGCATCAAGCACTTGATGCTCAATCAGAGGCACACCGTGAGGCCCTGATGGTGGAACACCAATCCCTCTGATCTACTCTGGCTGCACTCTGGATGAATGAGAGTAGGCGGACAGAAGACAGGATGGTGCAGCTTGAAAGAACCATCTCAGCTGAACTCCATGCAAGCCGGGAGTCTCTCTTTTTGTCATATGAGGCCATGCAGGCAGAACTCTGTCTTACACGTTAGTCATTGCAGGAGGAAGCACGTGTGACACGTGAGGTAATGCATGCTGACCTACTTCTCATTGCCATGCACGACCTGGCTTACCAGACCCACATGCTTGCTGCCATTGGGCAAGGTGTGGCTAGGCGTGGTGAGGCAACTGAGCCATGTCCACCTTCTGATTTCCATCCAGAGGGTGTCAATGAAAACTGTGAGGGAGAATTCTCATTTTATGGCTAATTTCCATTACCTATAGAGTCCCCCAGCAGTTTTGCTGGATTTGAAGGGTTTGTTTTTTTATCCTGCTAAGAGTGAGACTCTTTTTCCCACTCTTAGGCATTTGCGCTATGTGTGTTCTAGGCTATTTTTGTGTTTAATGTCTATGGAGTTTTTCTCAACTCCATAGGAACCATCTAAATTCACACGTGTTACACAGCACCCTCCGTGCAGTGACACAGGGGTGTCGTAGCGACCCCCAAACATAGACTCCATACGCTGGGACTGACTACTGTCACCCAGAGCATGTAAAGTCCCCATTGTCTTTGCTAGTCGATTTTTGTGAACTAAACCAGTACAACCCATCTTACTATGGAAGTACTGGGAAGGGTTTATAGTTTTTCCCTTATGTTCATTTTCGAGGGGGTACCGTACAGTCCCTCTCTCAAAAGTTTCTGCTGGTGGCAGTGGTTACTACCGTAAATATTTGACCGCCAATATTTCACTATGGGATTTTCCCATTGGTCGAGGCTCCCACATTTTCTGACAGCCTCTAACATACCGCCGGTGTATTTTAATATTAACTTTACTCCGGTAGGTTTTATTTGCCAGAACTTTAATATAACTTCTTTCTCGTGTCTTTCTCTAAACTCCTAACCCAGGTCGGGGATCCTTTGTTCGTCCTTTTGGCGGGCTACTGCCGAGAAGCCCTCCTTTCGGCGTCACTGAGTCTGGAGTAGGTCCATTGTGGGGGAGGGGGAGTAGGACCCCTGGACAGGGTTGCCTCAGCAACCCATGTCTCACTCTATCCTGATAGGATGGAGGGTCTCCCGCCAAGATGACCACTCCACTGTGAGAGTGACAGCTAGGCTGTATGAATGGGGATCATTTTGCATAAAAGCAGGGTCCTGAGGACTGGAAGAACAAGACATCGCCACTGGAACTAAGAAGCCGAAGAGGAGAGAAGCCAAATACATCTGCAACAACTGAACCACCGGTGAAGCCCTGCTGCAGCATCTCACCACTTTTCTCCACATGACAAGAGAAGATCTTCATCTGCAAGAGCCTTCTTCCCTTGAGCTGGTGGGGCCAACCAGTTTGCCAATCACCTTCCCGGACCTGCCTTGGTCGAATCGCCAGTACCCTGTACTTGGAGACCGGATAGGGGATTTATTGCTCTCACCTGTAGTCCTAAACTTCTGTAGTGCTCCCTAAGGGAACTGCACAGGATTCTGCCTAACAAACAATCTCCCACATAGGTCGGGCTGTGCAGGCACTGAGCCCAGTGAGTTTTTTTTTTAAAATCTCAACATCTACACATGTGGGTGTTGATGTGCACGCTGTACCCTCCTCCTCCTGGGTGGCCCCCCACCCCTTGGGTGATATTTGGGCAGTTTTGATTTTTTTTCCTACAATTTTTTTTTTCTGCATTCATGTGACAGTGTAGTGCTTTGTGGCATTTGAAGGCATCCACTGTGTGTTCCAGCTGGGTCCATTCACGCTTGTCTTGTGTATGTGTTTTGCTTGGGGTCCTGAAACATATTCTACTCCTGCTTCCCCTTTCCATGGGCTTGCAACGATGGCTCGGTGTAACAGCATCTCACACAGGGGCATTGGGCTTCCGTCATATCTATGGCCAGCCTGCAGTCCTACTTGTGTGTACACCCCTAGTGGGTATTCCGGATGGCTTCTCCAATGCATATCTGCACTTCACTTTGGTGAGTATTCTGTTGACTGTGCATTTCATCATGTTGCTTATGATATTTGTTATGTATTGACTTTCTATGTCCATGCACTTCCTGCTGTAGGTGGTACCATGCACCCTTTGGCTGTGTAACACACACTGATGGTGGGAGGGGTCAATGTGCTGACTATGTTGAATTTGGACACTTTCTCCACAGTGACTTTGATATGGCACATGAAGGCTGCACGCTGAGTTTTCCATGTCACCACGCATTTCAACGACCACCCATTCCTTGCTTGCACCACTTTGGCCATCTTGCAGCCCTGGCTGGTGTTTTGATATGCCATTTGCAGTATGGCCGCATTGCTTTTGACTTGACTGTCATATTTGTGTCCTGGACCTTCTCCCCACTCCCATTGGTTGCACTTGGCCCTTGTGACAATCTGGCCAACCAGGAGGCTGGAGCCTGCCACCACTACCAAGAGCCCACAGTGGAGGCCCTGTCTAGCCCTGTCCACCAGCCTTCTCGGTCCCTGATTGTCGCCCAGTCTCCCCTGCCCCTGCCAGTCTCCCTCTGTCTCCCCCCTTCACCATCACATCCCCTCCCCTTCTGCACTGTCTTCTTTCCATCTGCCCCCTGTGTGTGCTTTCTTTTCCCATCTCCCCCTTCATGTATTTTGACCTAGGCCCCCCTCCTCCCTTATTTCCTCCCTCTCCCTCTGTACCACCCTTCCCCCTGCTCCTTGTCCTCTGTCTGTCATTTTCTACCACTACCCCAATTGTCATCAGGCATGGTGATACGTAGCCGCTTGTTCTTTTCAGACATTTCCCCTCTGCCTCCGTCCATCCGCCCCCCCACCTTCACCATTTTTAGTATTATTTTGGCACTTACTTTTATCATTGGTCCCTCCACCACTGATTACAGGTTGTCTCTTCCCCCTTTCCCTTCTGTGTTTCTTCTCAACTTCCCCAGCAATATCTTGATTATTTGTCGACCTTCCACAGTTTGTCTTCTTTTGTTACTCTTCTCACCTCTTTCCTCCTCTTCCCTCACTCCCCTCATGTGACTCCTGCACTGCAACTATTGCCGTCAGGCATAGCAATGTTGATGCTAGTTTTGTTTTCCCACATTCCCTCCTTAGACTCCCCATTATTGTTCCAGGCACTTCTAATATGTACTTTGATTTGATAGTTCATTTTCACATTGTGGACTGTTTGAAGGACTTGTAGGAATTCACTGTTCTTCTCCCTTGTTCCCTCCCTCATTGAGGCGCTTTGATGAACTTTGTGTGTAGGTTCTATAAGGATTTTCAATGAATCAGTGATGGGTCACTGTCTGCCATTGTCGATGTGGGGTACTCTGTACATAATATGTTCTGCTGTTCAATGGCGGATGTTAGGTTGTGATTTATTTTGAGGTGTTAGGGGATGGGTATGTTTTAACAAACAGGGGGTTCCTTGAGTGCAATGTTCACATGTGCTGTGTACAGGACACTGAGGCTCACTTTATTTCACATGCATGCATTTGATGCATGTCCCTACTAACACAAACACTTAGGCAACGCCCCCCACACCAACTACGTTGACACCATGCACACAGGTGCACCCAGATTGCCTTCTTAGGCATGCTGTGTCCCGACAATTCATGTTCACTTCCGAGTCATTAATCGTCTACATGCATGACAGGGTACTATTTTGTTAATTGCACTTTTTTAAATGATTCTCAAGGGGTTTCCACAATGCAATGCACACTCACTGTGCTGTCCAGTGAGCGGTGTGTTGCAGGGGACACACACACAGCTCACAGTGTTTGATACGGCAATTTTTGATTGTCCAATTTGCATGCCAACAGGTATTCTGACTTTTGTTGCTTGCACCACTGTTGGCATGCATTTGTGCCACCGTTTTCAGGGTGTGAGGTTTTGGTCAGTCATTTCTTCAGATTCCATGTCAGGTGTGATTGGTGCCTATTTACATTTCTCACGTGGCACTTCATGACTATTGTGTCATGTGTTGTGCATCTGGTTTGATGTTTTGCCGTTGCATACCATGGTATGTTGTGGCAGACGGGGGTTATGGGGGTTGGTAGGGTTTGGGTGGGTTTTGCAGGAGTGGGGATATACACCTTGCATGTGTTCCCTTTGGTCACATGGGATTGGCTGTGTTTAAGTAGCTAGGGAAGCACACAATATGGCACTTCCATGGACACATTCTCAGGGTGGTAAGGTTGTGACAGTTAACTGTCCCTTTCTCATCATCGATTGTGACCTGGTATGTGCCAGGCCTGTGGGCACTTAACAAGGGGTTGGAGTTTAGGTGAAAAATGTGACCACAAGCTGGGTACGGGCTGCCTCGCCACATGCCCTTTCCCCTCCCATGTGCAGCGGCCGTGCGTTTGGTTGGGGATGTGGGGACACCCCCATGTCCACCGGTACGCCATGCCATGTTATAACATTGTGCAGGACACATGCTGCCACAAAGATCCTCCACATTATTGGGGGTGCAAATAGTAGCTGTCCACCAGAGCAGTCAAGGGAGCGGAAGCGTGACTTGAGCACTCCGAATGTGCGCTCCACTATGGCCCTGGTTGCAATATGGGCTGTGTTGTATCTTACCTGGGGTGGTGTGCTGGGGTTCCGTATTGGCGTCATCATGTAGGTGCTCAGAGGGTGGGCACTGTCCCCTAGTAAGGTGATAATGGTTGTCATTAGTTGGGCTTGTGTATTTGTCCTTGTGTGGCATGCACACATGTGCACAGGCATTTGTACTCACCTAGGAGCCATGTGTTACCATGCTTCCCAGCTTCCAGGGCCCGGCTCAGGGTGGACATTCTGAATATGAAACTATCCTGGGTGAACCCAGGATAGTTTGCATAGAGAGAGGTGATGATTCACTTGCCATCACATACAACCAGCACATTGATGGAATGCCAGTGCTTGCAATTTCGATAGATGTGCTCAGTGGCCTTAGGTAGACGTAGGGTCACATGCGTGCAATCTATGGTACCAAGCACTTTGGGGAAGTGTGCCACCCTGTAGTAGTCCAGGACCACGGCCTGCCTTTCTGCGGGTGTTCTGGGCATGTATATGTCCTGCAGACTGAGGGGCGCGCAGTGATGATTGCCAACACCTGGTGTAGGCAACGTGACTGCGTGGCCTGTGAGATGCCCCCCACTATGGCAGTTGTCTGCTGAAATGACCCAGTGGCCAAAAAAATGCAGTACATTGTGCACCTTCTTCAAGAGGCTCAATGCTTGGGAGCACAGGGTGGGTGATGTGAGTTCATCCTCCCACTCCCTGACCAACTCCAGGATGATATGAGGTGGAAACCTAGACCTTCCATAGACCTAGTCATCAGGCATCCCAAAAAGGCTGGTCCTGGACAAAAAAAATTGGGGCCTGGCTATTCTCCTCCTCCTATTGTGTCCCACGATCACTGCTGCGAGGAATGGGACATTCATTGTAGCTGTATATGCTTGTTTCTTGTTTGCGCTCACTTTTATGCTGCACAGGGGCGCTTCCGCCTGCTTTCGTGTGGCAGACGTAATTGTGTGTGTGCGTGTGTTTTGACGTGCGTGGGTTTTCCATATTCGATTCCATGAATACCTGTTGTTCACTACCGTGTGGGCATTGCGTGTGTTTCCCAGCAGTACTTTGCACGTTATGCCTAGATTTTCACATGTTGTTCCCCATTCCCCGTGTTCCGCTCCCTTTTTAGGTGTGTGTTCAAGAAGTTGTGTGCTTTCCCCGTACCTGTCGCGCACGCATTTGGAAACTCGCAGTGATGTGTAAGGTAAGCGCAGATTTGACGCACATCCCGGAAAAAATACGTGCAGGGCCTTCCATGAATCGCGTGCGTGCGACTCACACGCATGCGCCAGCTTTTTCACGCTTGCGCCAGCTTGCGCCACAAATTTCGGCACACATTTATTCCAAGAATTACCCCCCCAAACCTCCGCTGAAAGGTCACAGAACAAGCTTGCTCACAGCATGAGCAACTGACACCAACATCCCGGTGCAGTGCAACTGTTTCCATCTAAATTTAGGGGAGTGTCCACAACAGGGACAGGCAATATGTCACAGTTATGTAAAGCGGTCATGACGTGGGAACCAACGCTATTCACTAGCGACTGGTTCCACGTCTTGATCGCTGATTAACCACCATGACTTCATAAGCCCAACCGTTAAACGTATGCAATTTTTGTCACTAGATACAGTGAAGATTCTCCAGTTAGTGAAGATCCATTGGCAGTTTACCTGCAAACTCTCAGGTCAGTCAACCATAGATCACGGGACATATATGACAACATTTCTTTTCAAATGAACACTTACACTTACACATGATTACTTTAATCCATGGGAAACATACACATACACAGATATCACTTACCTGATGAAGGGCACCATTGACCGAAATGCATCGCAAACAGGAGGAGACACACCGGGACTTACCTTCTGGTTTTAGCACTGTATTCTCCCCCACATAGATATCTATCTCTATTACTTTGTTACTATTATGCATTTTTTCTATTATTAATGTTACTTTGTCACTTGTGATTACCTAATATGCACTCTTGAAATCTGTGAAAACAACAAATCTGTAGAGGCTATGTGCAAAAGAACATACTTGCATGCAAACAATTTTCCAATTGAGGAAATTAAACGTTTATGTTTTTTTTCTTGCTCCACATATAATGGAAGTGGTTTAATTTTGAATTGTCTTTTCTTAAATATTTTTTCACTAGTAAAACATTGTACATTCTGAATGCAGTAGAAGTTGATTTAATCCATTTAGGCAAATGCTTTTGCCATAGTGTGCCCAAGTCATGACCCTCGAATTTCTCGAATGGACCTTTCCTTTGCATTTTAGACTTGGTCTTGTAGTCAAGATTAGACTGGGAGTACCAAAACAGTATTAAAACTTCATACCATTTTTCTTTAACTTATCTTGAATAACTGCAGTTGAGTCTGTACCTCTGCACACAATTTTGTTTTCTATTCAAGTATTGGGCAGGAGTCTTCCCAACCTTTAAGACTAGAGTTTGCTTCAATGGTGCAAAGTCTTTTCTGTCAGCCTTTGACATATCCATAATAGCACTGCAGCCAGAACGGGGTAGTTGACTGAGAAACTATGTAATTTTATCAGCATCCACAACTTCCTGTACATCACACACATGCTCAAATGTTGTCAACCATTCCATAATGTCATTCTTATCATCATATACAAGCAGATCTTTCAGAAATCTTGTATGAGAGAAGAGACCAGACCCATTACCAGACCCTCTAGTGGAACTATTGGTGCCTTGCAATCTAGAAAGCTTCAACTGGTGGTCCCTGTCCTTCTGCTTCTCTGACCTCTCCAAAACCAATTTAGGCATGCAGAATTCAAGCTCCTTCTGCTTAAACAGCAGCTCTTGCTTCTTAAATTCCAGCATGGCCTCAGCCCCAGAGCCTGTTAGTGAAACAGAGGACACTTCATCATCATCTTCTTGGCTTCTCTCTACAGTAGCACTAGTCAGTACATTATTGGTACTTGGGATAGCCCCAGTACCTTCTGCACTATCATAGGAGGGCAAAGCCAGAATCCGCATTTTCTGCCAATCTGTGATCCTTTAGCTCATTTCAGATTAGGTACCAGTGCACAACAGGCCCCTTTCAGTACAAATCATTCTTAGTATCTCAGATCGAGAGGCACTCAAAGCAATGTCCGTAATTGCTTCCATACTATAAGTAAAGGCAGGTGGCTTACAGTTAACATTAACCTAAGAACACTGTCTCTCATGTGAGTGTACCCTGGTTACCTTACCAGTGTGCACCACTGGGTACCTCTGATCTTATCCCATCGCTGTACACCAATTTGTTAAGAGGTAGCTTGGGAGACAGTCAAGACTAAGTCTCAGGAGGGGCGAGAGTGATTGGAAGTCCACAATGAGCACACACAGCAATGAACCACAAATTACTCTTAGACAAGTGTATATGAAAAATATCTAATTTGAAAAAAAAATGGCACCTGCTCAACTCTCTGCTCTACCCAGGTAAGTAAACATTCATCAAAGACAATTGAGCAAGGTTATGCGCAGGGTAATCCAGTTTCTTCACTATCTTTCATGATTATTTCAATAGTTTTAGCAGATAGGCACCACCATGGCCGTGTGACCAGTTAGGGAATCATGGTTTGGTACGATTTGGGACACACGCTCACACGAGCACCCGTGTCAGCTCTGCCTCACTATACAGCATAACACTGGCACCAGCAATGGCAGTAACTCTGCACTAGGGTTCTGTCTCTCCTATGTATGACGGCACTCACCTAGAGACTTTTCCCTTAGCCACTGTTTTGTGGGCACCATTACGGACATTTGGAATCACTCGATTTCGTTCTCTGGAGCGATCCGTGGTACACGCTCATATGAGCACCCAGATTTGCTCCACTTTATATAATACCATGTATCATTTTATTGTATGTTTTATGTATTTTATCGAGTGTCCTATGTTTTGCTTAATGTGTATATCACACATGCTTCTTATGTATTAAATCTTGATCAAAAGTAGCAGTCATCATCACCATTGATTTGCACACTGACAGTCAGGAGTTAGTGGTTTTCTCTTTGGGTTTCATAACCTTGTTCAATTGTGTCTGATGTATGAAAAATATATATACATTTACTGTCGGCCGGACCAATAGACACAAGTAACTTTAGTTATGCAAAAAATAGTTATCACACAAAAACGTTATACTTAACAATATATTTACATTACGTTTCATAGTGCAATTCAGTGATAAAATACAGCCACCACCTGTAAAGAGAGGGTTAAGTTCACACATTAATAGCATTGTGCAATGTTAGGGAGAATTCTCCAGGATGGCTAGTTTCCCTTACCTATTGAGTCCCTCAGCAGCTTTGCTGGATTTCTAGGATTTTTTTGTTTTTTACCTGGTAAGAGTGTGAGTCTTTTTTCCCCCTCTTACATGTGTTTTGCTGTGTGTTTAACATGTTTGTGTTCATAGAATGTGGAGCTTCACCTACTCCATAGGCATCATCTTTTTACTGTGTGTCCCACCTTTAGACATTTTCTGGGACTGACTACTATCTCCTAGAACATGTAAATTTGCCATTGACTTTATAAGTTTTTTTAAAAGCACAGACCCAGTACAAACTATCTTACATAGAGTACTGGAAAGGGTTAATAGTCATCCCTTTTGGCCTGTCTCTCATGGAACATTATTTTGTTCCCCTTTCTTTAAGATTTGGCTGGTGGCAGTGGTATCTACCCTATTTTTCCTACCGCGGTCTATGTCAATAGCCTTGGTACTGTTTTAGGCTGAGTTAGTAGCCTCGAACTTAAATCCACTGGACCCCATTTACTTTTATTTGGTTCCGGCTGGGTTTATTCGCCATTTCTTTTTGTAAAGGTCTTTCTCGTGTTTTACTCTGTGCGCCAAACCAGGTTTGGTTCCTATGTTGGACCGTACTTTGGCGGGCTTCTGCACATAAACTCACCTTAGGCGCCTGAATGTCTGAGGGGGACAGGATGTGAGGGAGGGGTTTGAGATTTCATGCACAGGGTATCCTTGGGGACCCATGTCGCACACTGTATGATTGGCTGTGGTGACTGTCCCACCAGGACAACCACCCTGCTGTGTGATTGACAGCCAGGCTGTGTGTATGGGGGAAAACTGCATAAAAAGCAGGTCTCTGGGGCTTGGAAGGCAGAGTCACAACTGGATTGAGAGAACCGCAGAGAAGCTGAAAGAAGTGGAACAGTACCACGATTGAACCTCCCGGTGAAGCCCTGCTGCGGTTCCGAATCTCAAAACTTCGACGACAGAGAAGATCTGCAAGGAATCGTCTTCCCTTGAGTTGCTGGGACCAACCAGTTTGCCAAACACCAAGCAAGGCCTCACTCCCCTGGTCGAATTTGCTGTACACAGCTGCAGTGAACCGGATAGCCAGGAGGACTGGACCCTGTTTGGGTTTTAAGGAGCGCACCTTTTATGTGTTGCTTTGCTCTGCTGCTGGTTTCTTCCCTGAGTAGTGCAGGACCCTCCAGTCTTCCTACTTCATATCAGTCCAACAGTCGTTTCAGGAACGATGAACCTGCAGGATCTGCCAGGAACGTCGGCATCAGTTATAGCCTTCTTCTTCATTTAAGGTACTGTTCTAACCCGGTTGTTTGTTCCGTCTGACCGCAGTGAAAGTGTTTGAAATCTTTCGCCAACCCGAGGGCTGTCCTTCTCTACTCTTTTAAATAACTTTTCCTTCGACCAACTTTGTTTCAAACTCTTGGCAAAGACTTAACCGCAAACTACTCTGAATTGTGTGATCCTCTGCAAAGACTCGGAACCATTAACATTGGCCCAGGCCTATTGATTTGAATCCTTGTGGTAGCAAGCCTTTTCTAGATTGCCCTGCCTACTTACTTGTTGGTGCTGTTTCATTTTGTATAACCTTGCTTTCCCTTCCTTTGAAATTGCTGGAGTGCCATTTTGCTCACACTTCAGAATTGATTGGGTGTTGTGTAGAATATTAAGAGTGTGATTTTTCTGCTGCTTTATTTAGTGAACTGTTTTACAAATGAATGTGTAAATAAATGAATATTCTTTTACTCAGAAACCTTGAGTCAGTGTTTGTTTGAACCATAGTAATTGCTGTAACTATTGATACTGCTCACTTTACTCTTGAGATAAGTCTGGCTGCTCAGCCATCGCTACCACTTTACTGTGTAGTACGGGCTTGTACCAAAGGTGAATTTGTGCTGTCACTTGTAGTATTAATTGTGTGTGGTGGGCCGACAGCAAGTTGCGGACCCTCAGAAGGAGCTCATCCCACTGCTTGTGGCAGTCGCATCTGTGCATGGCGTGGATCCCACAGCTGACACCTTCTGCACCAGATCCTCCCAGATTGCATTTTCTCTGAGCTGTGTACAGCGCAGGATGTCGGTGGCAAATAGCTCTGCAGCATTCTCTATGATGCTGTCAGTATGTTCAGTTACGGCTCGGTAAAGTGTGACTTCTGCTGACGTCTTTCTGGGACTCTAGCTGCCATGCCTGCTGTTACAATGCCGGTATTTGTGTGTCCGGATGGCCACAGGAAGTGGGTGGTTTTTAGTGGATTGTGTTTTCCAAAATGGCCATCAGCAAGCTTCCCGTTCCAGCAGTGATGTTGTTTCTGGTCCTGGTGTTTCCTTTGACGCTGTTTCTGTGAGTGACATGACGTATATGGTGCGACCAGCATTGCTGCTGGCGGTGCCACCAATTTTGACAGGCAATGGCAGTGTTTCAGTCATGCCGGTCGCACCGTTTCCAGCATGACAGAATGCATGCCACAGTGATGTTGTGATGTGCCGGTGATTCCATGGTTACGGTTGCCATAAACAGTGCCACCGAATCCACAGAATCACCGGCACCATACTGGCAAACGTGTAATGAGAGACATTGTCTCTCAAATCCAAGTGTCCATATGCACATTAGAAGAGTTTCTTCTGTCTAATCTTACTACGCAGGTGCACAATGCATGGAATCGTGGCGCAATGTGCGCACGGTAGAGATGTTATATTTAATCTTGTTTTGCAATGAACTTAACGCTTTGAATCACATGCATTTTACTCATGCAGAGTAAATGGCTTTTTTGGCAGGCATGCATCATTTAGGGAGTAAGACATCCCTTTGTCAAACGGCTGCACAGATTTGAGTGAAATTGACATTTAATTTTCAGTAATATACGCAATATGAGCTTTTATTGTAGGCGGCAGACACATGGTGAATATTACAGAATCATGAATGTGATGTAAAGGGCAAACGAAAAGGTTGATTGCACATTTAAATTCACTCTATTATTGGCCGTTTATCATTCCCAAATCAAGGTGATAATTGTAATGTGTGTTGCCCTTAAAAAAGAGTAATATTTCAATATATGAACGGCACATTGTGAACCTTCATAATGCATTCAAAAGCAGTATTTCGCATTGCAGTCTGCCGAGTGTTGTTTTAGCAGCAATTAGAGGGAGAGTAGTTCAAGAATAAAAAGCTTGATTTTTGAAAAATGTTAATAATGTTTAATTTAAGAAAAATCTCTCTCTCATCTCTCTTTCTGTATGTGTCTCTTTCTCACTCTCCTTCCATCTGTCTCTTGTGCCTCTTTATTTTTGACTTTCTATTTCACTCTCTTAATTTGGTCTTTGGTTTTCTCAAATACTGTAATTTATTTTTCCTGCTCTCTCCCCTCTTCTCTCTCTCTGACACTTCTCTTTCTGATGCTCCTATTATGTCTCTCTTTCTCCTTTTTATTTCTACTTCTGCCTCTCTCTTTTTTATCTCTCTTGATCCATTTTAGTACCTATTTCTGCTACCAGCTATCAACCATGTTTGGTAGCATGGGTGGATGGACATACACAAAACGTCTGAGCTCTGAGTGAATATTCAAATATTTTCAGGAAGTGCCAGTTGGCGTCAAGCATTATTTATGCAATGGGCCTCATCACAAGTCTGGCGGTATAATGGCGGTAATACCGGCAGGTTACCACCAGGGCAAATAGCGTTACTGTTACTCATCTGGCGCAATTTGGGCTGGATCGCGAGTAGTAGTGGCAAAAACTCAAATTTTTAGCCCAACACGAGATTGAGCAGACCCTTAAATGAAGCAGTTATAGCGTTACCGCTGCATTTGAGGGCCACCGCCTAACTCGTGATGAGGCCCAATGACTGAAATAAATCAAAATGAAAAATAAAAACTCTGAGTGACATGGAAGAGGTCTTTGTTTAGGCAGCATTTAGAAAGTATTCAACAACAAGGGCACATGGCAGAGGTAGCATCTTATGTTATTGAGATTCATATTGTGGAGAGCTGCCATTTCCATGGTCTCCAAGCACATCTGAATAAGAAGGTGGATCAGGGACTGTTAGTGGGATAGAGTGGGAGAGTGCAAGAGAGCTTTGCTGCGCTTTTGGTAGCTTCATTTCACAAAAGAAACGCAGACTGTATGTCAGGTTTTCATCTAGTTGGTATGTGTTTGGTGTTTCTTTGGTGTGTGAATCCATATGGGATTGTTTTGTGAGTCTATGGAGTAGCTGTCTGTTATCTGGAAGTTTAGTGTTTTGGGTTGAATAAGTTGTAGGAGGTGTGCACAGTTTGCTGTGTGATTTCACAATTGTGCAGTTGTAGAGGTATGTGTGTGTTTTAATTGTTAGTGATGGTTCAGCTTGTGGGAAAATTTAACATTTTAGTAGGGTTAGTACTTTGAGAACTCTGCATTCTTGTTGGATTAGTGAGATTTGGTTGGGCTCAATTCCATGTATGGTCATAGGGGTAAATATGCTTTCCCTTTATTGGGTCCGGACAGATCTGGTTGGTTTGGTTTTGGTTGTCTCTCTTTGTGTCAGGGTGTTTCTCATCGACTGTACTTCCTGTTTAGGTAGGTGAGTTAAAGAGCCACGCTTTAAGTCGCTTTATGAATTTAAGGTATTCTGTTGTTCGCATTTCCCTGGGGAGTGAGGTTTTGCTGAAATGCAGGAGAATGGCGATCCACCAAAGTGGATGTTAGTGTTTACATCAGCCCAGAAGGATAGTAGCACTGTTTCCATTCATCTCATGGGTCTGAAACTGATTTATATCTGGTATAGTATCCAATTGCTTTCTACATGCTCCCGGATTCATTCATATGCAGAGCTTTCTGGTAGTTTTGAAAGGTAAGGGATGTTTGAGATAGGCCAGTAGTTGGTTAGCTCTTCTGTGCTTCCTACAGGGTCTTTGAGGAGTATTTTAAAGAATGCTGCTTTGAAGATTTGTGGTACAGCCCCTATTGCCAGTGAGTGGATATAAAGGTACCTGGAAGTGTCTGCATGCATCTATTGTGTGAGGACTATCTTGTTGATGTCTGGTGGGCCAGGCTATGCTGGTGATCCTGTTTTGATGCTTTGATCCATTAAGTTGGCAATATTTGTTTTGATGTTGGTGAAAAGTCTTTTAGTCTTTTTGGTTAGTTCCGAAGTGTTCTTGGGCATCCTCTTGATAATTTGCGGGATGTTTGTAATTTTGTTTTCAAAATGGTTTGCACAGTCACCCCGAAGGTTCTGGGACGGAGGGACTGTGTTGTTGCAGGCTGTCAGATTTCTTAACTCTTTCTGACCTTTGCGACTCCATCTCCACCCTCCAACTAAACCATCCCAACCTCACCCTTCTTGGAGACTTCAACATATGGCTCGACATCCCCACCAACCCCATGACATACTCCCTGATTGACGGTTTAGATGCAATTAATCTCCAACCCCACATAAACGGCCCGACTCATTATAAAGGACACGCTCTTGATGCCATCTTCAGCTCCAACACCCTGATTCATCTAATGCCGCCCACACCTATCATCTGGTCCGACCACTTCATTCTCTCGTTCGCCATCCACTCACCTGAACCCCTTCCCATACTCGTATCTGAACCTCCGAACATTCGCAAAAGCTGGAAGAAACTAATAATCACCCCGGACCTAGCCGAGGCACTCCTCCAGTCTCCACAACCTACCTGCCATCTCAACAATCAACTAACCCCTGAGGTCTTTGATTCATGGCTCAACTCATCCCTGATGCGCCTGACCCCCTCGTGCAAACCATCAACCCGACTTGGCCTTTTCCCCAGATGGTTCACTCCTGAGCTAAAAAACACTAAACGACATTACAAATACCTAGAACGCAAATGGCATAAAGAGAAAACCCAAGTCAGCAGGACCACCTTGGCACAACACCTGTACCAGTACAAAGCCGAAATCCGGAAAGCAAAAAAAGCCCACTACAACTCACGAATCCTAAACTGCAAAAACCCATGCAAAGAACACAAAATTATCTCCGAATTCACCAAACCGGCATGTAACACAACCATCCCGACCGCATCACAATCACTATGTGACTCACTCTCCCTCCACTTCTACTCCACGGCCATTGAAAGGACAAAATCTCTGACCACCAAACAGGCTCTCTTACAACCACCAGGCAATCCTCAGCCCGTACCAGCCAGCCCTCCAACTGCGACCACTACGCAACCAACGTTCGAATCCTTCAGTCCAATATCACCAGAACAATTTCTCAAACTCCTATCCGACCGCAAGCCATCTGGATCACCACTAGACCTTTGCCCAGCCACAACCCTTAAAGAAATCTTTGCCTCCACCTGCGCAGGAGAACACGCAAGATCTATCATAAACACCTCCCTTTCTTCCGGTATCTTTCCAGATGCATTCAAATTAGTGTACGTCCAACCTCTGATTAAAAAACCCTCACTCGACCCTCTCGAACCAAAAAACTACCGCCCGATCTCTAACACCAGGTTCCTTGCCAAACTCATTGACCGAACAGCCTACTCCCAACTAAACGCCTTTGTTGAAGCCAACAATCTTCTAGACCCCGCCCAATCAGGATTCAGATCTTGCCATGGAACTGAAACAACCCTAACCTCGATCTGGGATGACCTAAAAATGACTGCTGACTCTGCAGGATGTGCCGCACTAATCCTTCTCGACCTATCAGCCGCCTTTGACACGATCAATCACTCAATACTCCTTGACCGCCTCCACTCCCTAGGAATCCGTGGAACCGCCCTTAAATGGATAGCATCATTCCTCAAAGACAGGCACCAAATAACGACACTCTCCAACTTTACATCACAAGCCCGACCAGTTGACACAGGAGTCCCACAAGGAGCATGTCTATCCGCCCTCCTGTTCAATCTCTACCTGATCACCCTCCCACCAATAATTCGTGCTCACAACATCCTGTGTTACAATTACGCAGATGACACTCAACTAATTCTAAAGTTCCTGAACGCGAAACCCAACTCCCAACCTGACCTGACCTCTTGCCTCCTTAACATCGAGCGCTGGATGACCCAAAGCCACCTCCTGTTAAACCCCTCCAAAACAGAAATCATGGTCTGCGGCAACTCAGATTTTCTTCCGCACCCACTACCCTGGCCACCCGCCATGGGCAACTCACCGACCCCCTCTAACACAGTAAAAAATCTTGGGTGCACCCTAGACTCCGACCTAACACTCTCGCGCCAAGTCAACAATGTCTGTAAGTCCTGCCACTACCACCTCAAAAACCTTAGGCGCATCTTTCCATATCTCTCATTCCCTAACAGAGTCTCCGCGGTCCAATCAATCGTCATATCCCGACTAGACTATGGTAACCCCCTGTACCTCGGAATTCATGCCTACCAACTGAATAAACTACAAAGAGCACAAAACGCAGCAGCCAAAGTGCTTCTCGCGCTCTGTCCAAGGGACCACGTATCCCCTGCCCTTAAGACACTGCACTGGCTTCCAGTAGCCCGTAGGGTAGCTTTCAAAACCCTATGCCTCACCCACCGAGCTCTACATAAAACTGGACCCCATTATCTTCAAAAAAAGCTAATACCTTATCACCCTACCCGCACCCTTAGATCAAGCTCAGCCGGCCTCCTAGTAATTCCTAAAACAAACTCAGTCAGGTTAGGCGGAGCATCATTCTCTGCCCTGGCCCCAACCCTGTGGAACTCGCTCCCACCCCACATCCGCCGAACTCAGGACTTAACGGCCTTCCGCAAACTACTGAAAACCTGGCTCTTTCCCTAAAACCAACCAGCCCCTAACCACCATCATCCCAAAAAAAGAAAAAAAAAAAAAAAGAAAAAAAAAAAGAAAAAAAAAAAATATCAAAATAAATAAATAAAATAACCGAACCAGATTGTAACCTACATTGACAAACAGAACTAAAACGAATAAACTAGATCTAAACAGGGAAATGATTAAATAGAAAAAGAATCACTGAATAATGGAAAGAAGAGAACGTGGAGAGCGGATGAACAAGGAGAGCGGATGAGCATAGAGGGCACGACCGGATGAGTAGAAAGAACAAATGAGTATGGATGAGTATAGATGAGTATGGATGAATGTGAGGATAAATGCTGTTAGCAAATGAGCCTGGAGAATGTGCAGAGCGCAAGATCATGCAGAACGGAAGAGCGCTGAGAACAGAGGCACATATAGAGCGGAGAAATGTGGGGAACAACCGAATGGGGGGAGAGACTGAGTGTGGGGAGCGTATGAATGTATGGAACATATGAGTGTGGGGAGTCTATGAATGTGAGTAGCGGATGGGTCTGGAGAGCGGATGGGTCTGGAGAGCGGACGGGTCTGGAGAGCCGATGGATCTGGAGAGCGGATGAGTCTGGAGAGCGGATGAGTCTGGATAGCGGATGAGTCTGCAAAGCGCATGTGTCTGGAGAGCGGATGAGTCTAGAGAGCAAATGATTGTAGAGCACATGAGCACGGAGTCTGCAAAGCGCATGTGACTGGAGAGCGGATGAGTCTAGAGAGCAAATGATCGTAGAGCGCATGAGCACGTGGACTCAGATGAATGTCGAGAGTGGACGAGTGTCGAGAGCTGATGAATGAAGAAGGGCAGAAATATGTGGAGGATGAGAGGGCGGAGGAGAGAATAGCTGAATGTGGGAATGGCCGAGTGTGGAGAATGGCTGAGTGTGGGAACGGCTGAGTGTAGGGAATGGCCGAGTTGTGAGGAATGGCAGAGTGTGGGGAATGGCTGAGTGTGGGGAATGGCTGAGTGTGGGGAATGGCTGAGTGTGGGGAATGGCTGAGTGTGGGGAATGGCTGAGTGTGGGGAATGGCTGAGTGTGGGGAATGGCTGGGTGTGGGGAATGGCTGGGTGTGGGGAATGGCTGGGTGTGGGGAATGGCTGAGTGTGGGGAATGGCTGAGTGTGGGGAATGGCTGAGTGTGGGGAATGGCCGAGTGTAGGGAATGGCTGAGTAAGGGGAATGGCTGAGTGTGGGGAATGGCTGCGTGTGGCCGATGATTGAGTGTAGGGAAAGGCTGAGTGTGGAGAATGGCTGAGTGTGGGAATGGCTGAGTGTAGGGAATGGCTGAGTGTAGGGAATGGCTGAGTGTGGGGAATGGCTGAGTGTGGGAATGGCTGAGTGCGGGGAATGGCTGAGTGTGGGGAATGGCTGAGTGTGGGGAATGGCTGAGTGTGGGGAAATGGCTGAGTGTGGGGCAATGGCTGAGTGTGGGGCAATGGCTGAGTGTGGGGCAATGGCTGAGTGTGGGGCAATGGCTGAGTGGGGGCAATGGCTGAGTGGGGGGAATGGCTGAGTGGGGGGAATGGCTGAGTGGGGGGAATGGCTGAGTGGGGGAATGGCTGAGTGGGGGGAATGGCTGAGTGGGGGGAATGGCTGAGTGGGGGGAATGGCTGAGTGGGGGGAATGGCTGAGTGTGGGGAATAACTGAGTGTGGGGAATGGCTGAGTGTGGGGAATGGCTGAGTGTGGGGAATGGCTGAGTGTGGGGAATAACTGAGTGTAGAGAATTAGCTGAGTGTGGGGAATAACTGAGTGTAGAGAATTAGCTGAGTGTGGGGAATTAGCTGAGTGTGGGGAACGTACATAATATGCATTGATTTGCGGGAACATTCGAATGAACATACGATACCACACCTCACACCTACTCTCCTCTTTACACCATCACTCAAATAGAACACAGGGATACTATGACACCATTCGGTATAACTGTTCTCATATCAACATTCTCCCGCTCACTCCCCATCACTCTAAGTAACCACCGCTGGTTTAACACCCCCAGCCAGGCGTTTCTCCTCAGGCCTAACGCAGCCACTCTCGAGCTGGATTAATTCTGCCGGAGCGTACACATTCTCCTGACCTGTCAACCACCACACCTACCGCTAAGAAGCAGCTACCATATTAACCCCGCACCAGCTGCACACATACTTTGTGCGCACAGCACCTTTTGTCTCTCTTCACCCTCTCTACTGACTCGAACCTCGGTTCCTAAGGGCGTTCAACCTACCAGCGCCTTCAGACCATACCAATGGTATATAAGGCGCTATATAAATGCAAAATAACAATAACAATAACAATGCTGAACACCTCTTTTTGGGCGTTATGTACTTTTGGGACACATATGGTGTAATATAGTTGTTTTGCTTTGATGATTTAATTTTTATATAGTCGTATGTGTCTGTTTTATGGATTTTCCTGGTTGGTGGTACTTTTTCCTCCACTCTTGCTCCATTTTCTTGTTTGTTTTCTTCACAGCCCTGAAGCCATCTTTCTGTTGTTTTCTCTTGTGAGGGGTAAATGGTTTTTCTGGTGTGATGTCATTTAGGGGTTGCATATTTTGGGATTATGTCCATTTTTATTTCTATGTGGGTTGTCTCTAAGATTGTGCTTGGTGGTTTTGTGGATTCAAGCTTTTGTTGAGGTCCATGGTGTTTAGTGATTTCCAGTTTCCTTTCTGAATTGAAGTGGTTTTTAGAATGTGGTATTGTATGTGTGTTGTTGGTGGATCACAAAGGGCATTATGCCCTGCCAAGTTGGTCACTCTGTTCACCAATTGCCGTAGATGCATCGTCGATAATTGGGATGTTAGTGTTTTAACTCTGCCTGTTTTTATTCATCAAATCATATATTGATGTCTCCTAGTGTGACCAGGTGGTCATATTTTATGGTGATGTTGTTAATGACATCTACAAATGTGTTTGTGAAGTTAGGGTTGTGTTATTAATCTGTGGTCTGTAGACAAGAAGGAATGAATGGTTGGTTTAGTGGTCCAAGGTTAGGAAGAGCAATTTACAGTTTGAGATATTTAGTGCTTGTTCTTTTGTTATCTTTAGGTGATCTTTGTGTGAAATAGTGAGACCCCTCCTCCCTTTTCATTTTCAATTAGCTTTTTTCAGTTTGAAGTTGTTCATGTGCAACTACCTTGAATTCTTCTGTTAGCCAGGTTTCGGTGAGTAATAGGATGTCCGTTCCACCAGATGTGACAAGGTTGTATATCTGTGTGGTGTGTTTTAACATCGATCTGGCATTGGCTAGGTTTTCAGTCATTTAGTTCCATTGAGGTTTGTTTGTTCTTTGAAGGCTTTTGTTTATTTTACTTGGCATTAGTTTGTATTTCCTTTTGACTCTACATTGTGTTTTACTGTGGGTGTTCAATGGCTGTGTTTTGTTGCTTCCATTTCTGCCAATGAAAAGATATAAAGGGTTAAGTTTTGGGACAATGTTGTTTTCAGGGTTATCTGCAGATTCTAATTGATGATACTTAATCACCAGTTTTCTGTGATGAACAGTGCGATTACGTCTCTTCGTTCAACTGTACTTCTTCATCTCCATTCTGTCCTTTGGGGTTTTCAGTGACCCTCCTTGTGTGGTTGGAGAGTTTATGGATGGTTGGTTGTCAAAGTGGGCTGTAGGTTGATAGGTAGTGTGACAAAAATACTGATGTGGGTTTTGGTCTGAAAAAGCGGCTCTCTTCTAGGGAGTTGTTTATTATATTGTTTCTTGGTGTTCATTGGATCCTTGATGTTCTAAGTAGGCGTAAATTGTCTTCTTCCATCTGGTTGGTTCTTTTTCGTGTGTCAGTCTCTCCTGATGCTTGGCATTTTGTTGGGGTTTTGTTGTTGGAGTGGTTGTAGCAGGGGTAGGGCAATGGAAGAGTACAACTGGGGCAGGATAGGGTGTTGGAGAATATAGTAGGGCAAAAAATGGCAGGGGCAGAATATTGTTGGGGCAGAATATCGCCAAGCCTCCCTGCAGCAGCTGTTTTATAGAGGTAAAATGTGCAGTAGCAAAGTCTCACAGTGGTACAGCCTCAGAGTGCAGAGCCTCACAGTGGCAACATCCTCACTGTGGTGGTTGCCTTTATGTGGCAGAACTCATAGTAGCCATGTTTCACAGTTGCAGAATTTCACAGAGGCTAGACCTCACAGTAGTAAGTGCCTCACTGTGGCAGTATATTGACTGTGGTAATAGCCTCATTGTTGCAAACACCACCCTGGCACGGACTCACAGTGGCTAAACTGCAAAGTGGTAGAGTTTCAGTGTGGTAGAGTTTTCCTAGTGACAGAGTTTCATATTATCGAAGCTTCATGATGTCAGAGATTTACATTAGAAAGGTCTCAGTGGTGGTGGTCTTAGAGTGATAAGGGTTGATTGCTGCAAAATGTCAAATTAGCTGAGCTTCAGTGGTGAGGCATAACATGGTAAGGATTTATAATGGCAAAATGTGATAGTGGCGTGAACTCACATTAATAAAACTGACGTGAACAAGATTTTAGTGGGCAAACATTACAGTGCCAATCTGATAGTGACAACATTCGATAGTGGCAGGATCTTTCAATGGTAAAATTCAGATGTATAAGATTTTAGTGCCCCAGCCTTACACTGGTAAGAAATCGATGGTGTCAACATCTGCTAGTGGTACAATCTCACATTTGCAAGGTCTGCAGTAGCATAATTTCAGTGGCCTAACCTTATAGAGGCCCAGCTGATAATGGGAACCTTTGAAATTCTGTAACTCTACAGCTGCTAAGTGAGTGAACACTACCATCAATAATCTCACCTCCTCTCTCAACTTCCTCTATCCGTTTTCTTCCGTTCACACTTCCCAATAATATTTTATTTTTACATGTTCTACATTTCGCTATCCTCCTTGTCCTCTTTTTATCTCCCTCACACAGTTATTTTGGCTCTCTATTTGCACACACACTCACATATCCATCACCCCCTCCGATTGTCTGTGCTGTTGCAGCTGCTTCCCCATCCTCTTACTTTGGCTCTGCTCCTTTTCCTTCACAGATTAAGGTCTGGGCACAATATGCCAACTCCCAGACATATGATGCACTCTGAGATCGCTAAAGTGGTGATTTGGTGCAGAATAAATTCAGAATAACATACCAGAACATACCAAAATATACCACATAGCATAACATAGCATAACATAACAAAACACAACATAGCATAACATAACATACCATGCAATATGTCTACCCATTTCTGTCTCTGTGCTTCTTTGGTCCACGACCGTGCAAACTTTTCTTTGTGGCTCTCTGTTTCTGATTCTCTCTTTATGTCCCACTCACTTTACCTGGTGATCACCCATTTCCCATGTATTCTCTCTCACTCTCTCACACCCGATTTTATGGATTGTCAACTTCACTCTACCTCCTCTCTTCTGAATCCATAGCTCCTATCTTCCCGTTGCTCTTTCGTGAAAAGCGATCTGAGAAGTGTCTTACCAGAAATTAGTTTCAGTGATCATGCAGCAAACGGTAGAATGCCTAATGATCATTGCCATATGCCTGTACGTGTGTGTAGAAAAAAATAGCCTACACAATTCATACTGTGGTCAATCATGCAAGATGAGCAAAACATTACAAACTAACATTTTACAAGCAAGCGTATAAGACATAAGGGAGACACAGCAAAAGGTTAATGCAAATGCAGGAAGAAAACAGATATACATTGATGGCATCTTGATGATGATAACTGGCTTTGACCTTTTTTTGCATTTAATGAAATGCGCAAATCAAAATTGTAACGTAGTTGAATTGTTTTTATTAAATACAGAAAATGACTTCGTATAGTTATAGGCATAGGTTATAGAGATTGCATATCTGTACGAATCAGTGCTAATAAAAGACAAGAAGAAATCCTTCAGTGCAATTTATTTAATATAATTTAATATGCCGATATTGCATGTAGTATGAAGAAAGCCCGTTACAAGCAAACCGCAAAGGGTGCAGCCCACCCAAAATCATTACAATAGCATTATATTAATCCGAATATAAACTAGAAAAGGTCACATGAAGCCACAACGTAATGAACAACATATTAATTGGCAATTAGATAATCTACTACACAGGTTCCTGTTCTGTTTGTAGGTAACTTATATTATCTATAACATAATGCACTTTAACATAACACAATATAGCAGGTGCATTTGTTGAGTCCACATTGACCCACACAGTGAGATCTCCATTCTGTAGATACGTAACAGCTACGTAAAGTATAGACCATAAAGCTTTAGATGACATCACATTTGCTGAATAAGCATTTCTGACCATGCGCCACTAAATGAGTGTCAGCTATGTCTCTACTCACGCCTCTATTTGCTTCCCTACTCTGATACCTTGCATTAAGTTTGTTTTTCCTCAAGTTCCAATACTCTAGCAATAGCCATTGAACTCCAACGATGTGCAATTCGGTCCTCCAGTACATGGCCCAAATGACCGCTTGTGCCTCTGTGCCACCATCACATCGCTAACTGTTGCGTAGAATTAACACTACTGGCCACCTTACTACCATTGCAACTATCTACAACCCACTGCATCGCTGATAATACAGGAGCCTTGGACTTACTGTTAACACTGCTGCCGGTTACTGCCCATAGCTCAAGTCTTTACATCGGCCTCATGTCTGCAGCCCATAAGTAGCCCACCTGCCCTTGTGTCGTGTACGGCATTGGCCATTACGCCACCCAGCTGCAACATCCAACCCTAATCGGCTTGCCACCTGCTGCCACCGGACTGCTGAACTTTGCACTTTCTGCCTTTATGTGACCGATTGCTTAATTGACTGCAGCCCTTATGTGCCTCTTCATGCGATTGCTCACCCTAGCCCACATGTGCCTGACACCTGATTGGTCTATCTAACTTACCAGCGCCTGCCATTTGATTGTTGACCTCAACCCTCATGCATTTCTCCATTAGATTGTTCTACCCAGCCTAAACGTGCCTGCCATTTGATCGTTCAATCTAGCCTATATGTGGCTGCCATTTGATTGTCCAACCTAGCCCATATGTGCCTGCCATTTGATTGGTCTACCTAACCTATATGTGCCTGCCATCTGATTGGTCTACCTAGCCTATATGTGCCTGCCATTGGATTGTCCTACCTAGCCTATATGTGCCTGCCATTTGATTGTTCAATCTAGCCCATATGTGCCTGCCATTTGATTGGTCTACCTAACCTATATGTGCCTGCCTTTTGATTGGTCTACCTAGCCTATATGTGCCTGCCATTTGATTGTTCTATTCAGCCTATTTGTATTCATGCCATCTGACTGATCCATTTAACCCATATATCTACTTAGTCAGCTGCATCTAGACTGCGTACCTAGAGCTGTATGCATGCCATCCGACTGATCCATTTAACCCATATATCTACCTAGTCAGCTGCATTTAGACTGCGTACCTAGATCTGTACTTAGCCTTAGGCAGCCTACCATTACTTGCTATATCCAACGCTGCTCACCCCTCTGACTACTGCATTCAACAGCACGCTGTAGTCTGATCTGCCCAACTCGCAAACCACTATGTACCCCAACTTGCCAACTCGAGTCTACCCAGCTTCCATCACTCACTCGATAGTCTCCCTTATTATTACTGTCTATATCATCATGTCCTCTGTACCATCCCCAGGGAACATAGGATCCCAGTCTATACAACCTACTCTTAAATCCTCATGCAACATAGCCCAGAGAAACCTTAGACTTTGCGCACATCTACCCAAAATCTTTGAACCTCTTCACAAATATAATGTTAACCTAGACCACCTCCGGCCTAAAACACGCTACCCAATGGAGGTCATCTCACCACACAGTCCTAAGACACTTCCCACGCCCAAAGCTCCACGCTAAAAGAAACAAGACCACCGGCAACCTACCCGCCACTCATAATTTACGACTAATACCACAGGCAGCTCCTGACATTAAATGTGCTCTAATCTATGCCAGATCCTTAGTCGCCCAAGCTACAGACATAGCAGAACCATTCTAGAAAATGACCTTGACTTTATAGCGATCACAGAAACCTGGCTCCTCGAGGCAGCAGGCCCAGCCCTTATGCTAGCAGTCCCTGACAATTACACGATCCTTAGGTCACACAGATCCGACTCACGAGGTGGAGGATTAGCAATTATCGCTAAAACCAATTACTCCATGAGAAATACCTTTTCTCCAAACCTAAACTCCTGCGAGTCACTAGCCATCAAACTACCCACCGCCAATTCCCAAACGTTAAACATTCATCTACTCTACAGACCCCCTGGCCCAATAAGCTCATTTACTGAAGACATCACTACTATTATCTCAGAGAATTTAAAAAACTCTTCACAAACTATAGTGCTAGGAGATTTTAACTTAGGATATGATGACACCAACGATAACCTGGCTACCTCTGTAACCAACATTCTGACAGAGCTAGGCTTCACTCAGAAAGTGAATACTGCCACTCATATAAAAGGGAGAACTCTTGACTGGATTGCCAGCCACAATTGCAACATCTCTATCACCTCTGTCTCTCCACAAATATGGACGGACCACTATCTAATTGCCTTCACTCTTAATAGTAAAAAACCTTCTGTACCTGCTCTGCCCCCTTCTATACCTACCTTAACTAGGAATAAGAAAAACATTACAGCGGACAATATCCTACCGTATATCCTCCCAAATCTCAACACCTTACCAGATCACACAGACCCCGGCTCACTAGTGGAAGAATGCAATAATGCAATGGCAACTGCTCTTGACAGTATTGCTCCGCTTAAATTTAGGAACAGCAAACCTAAAAAGCATCTCAACTCTTGGTTTACACCTCACTTAAAAAACCTTAGAATACAGAAAAGAAAATGCGAAACAACCTGGAATCTACATCCCACTCTAGAAAATAAAACTAATCTAATACGAATCTCAACGCAATACAAAAAAAAAAAACATCATCACGGCCAAACCAGAAACATATAACAATAGGATTTCCCAAGCAAGCTCCAGTGTGAAGGAGCTCTTCTCTATTCTAAAAGAACTGGAAACCCCAATTGCAGTACAGGATGACTCTATTAAAGATAAAACCTGGTGTACTGAAATACAACTGGCACTTACCAACCAAGTGGCAAAACTCCAAAAGAAAATCGCTCTTAAGAAGACCTTACTTTCAGCTCAAACCCAAACTCCTCCTATCAAAACACAGAATCCCAAACCCTTAGAACATACCCAATTTAACTTCTCTAAGGTCTGAATTATTAAGGTAGAAAAAACAATTCTTGCGCTTAATCCCTCTAACTGCAAAGGCGACCAATGCCCAGCACAACTAATCATGGACGTGGCTAGAGATTTAGCCCCCTTCATCACTAAACTGATTAACACCGACTTCACAAATGGCACCATCCCGAGCAATCTAAAAGAATCCTGGGTACTCCATCTCCTGAAAAACAAACAGACCCGAATATACCTACCAATTACAGGCCCATTACCACAGTACCATTTCTATTAAAAATCCTAGATAAGGTAGCATACACCCAAATACAGAACTTCCTTGAGGCAAATCTACTCCTAGGTGCCCGCCAATCTGGTTTCCGACCACAACATGGGACCGAGACAGCCCTTATCGACTTAAAAGCCCAAATAGACGCCCTGAGAGACGAGGGAAAACTAGCACTTCTCCTACTATTAGACCTCTCAGCGGCCTTTGACCTGGTGGACCATGAAGTCCTATGCAGTCACTTGGACTCAGCAGCCCACTTCTCTAGGGAAGCCATAGTTTGGATACGGTCTTTCCTTAGTGACAGAACTATGAGGGTCTTCTCATTATCGGCCGCAGCAGACCCGATACCCATCACTTGCGGGGTGCCCCAGGGATGTTGTATCTCCCCAACACTCTATAATATCTTCACCAAGCCACTCTTTGACGATCTTGACAATCTGGGTATCACATATAACAATTTTGCAGACGATACCCAGATTCTCTTACCACTCGAGGGTGATTACGTGGAAGATCTGGCTTTGGTGAACAGAGTCTACAGCATTGTTCAGGCATGGATGGCCAACCATGGCCTGTGCCTGAACGATGACAAAACAGAGCTTATCATCCTGGGCACATCAACTCGCATTGCAAAACTTAAACCTATCTATTCGGCATTCATCATTGATGGGAACACCAATGAGGTAGCCAGATAAGTAAAAACTCTAGGTTTCTACCTTGACTCAACCCTATCTATCACTAAACAGGTAAACTTGCTGGCCTCAACAACGGCCTACACATGTAAATTAATTAGAGCAGGAAAACAATTCCTGTCAGCAGACAGCTGCTTAATCCTCTCTAGAGCCCTCATCCTGTCAAAACTTGATTATTGTAACGCTCTCTACATAGGAGCAAACAAACTATTAATAGAATGCAAGTGCTACAAAATAATGCTCTGAGGGCTGCCCTTAGCATCCCCAGAAGAGCACACATCTCTAAAATAAGAAGGAAACATAAATGGCTCTCCACCCAAGAAAAAATAAACCTCAAATCAGCCTCCCTCATCTACAAATGCCTCAACAACAAAGCCCCTCGGTACCTATCAGAAAGATTCATCAGACACTATCAGACCGCCTAGAATAGCTAACCCTAACTTTCTTCAAGTGCCAAGATTCAAACTGTCCACCATTGGAGGATCTAGCTTCCCCGTCAGGGCAGCCCAATTGTGGAACTCCCTGCCGCACACACTCAGATCCGACCAAACATTTATCGAATTCAGAAAGAACACTATCAAATGGCTCATAGAGAAAGAGCTGTAACCCATTTTCTATCTACCGCACTAACCTAACTATAACCATATGCATTGTATTTCTATCATATTGCTTAAGATGTATAACTTAGTAAAATATGTTTAGATGTTCTACATTCACATGCCTTGACACCTGTGCTGCGTACCTTCACTTTGTAACATGAAGGTAATCTGCCATAACGTGTACAACTAAGCTGTAAGTCATCTTTCAACTGCATCCTGATACCTCTTGGTCCGGCACACTTTATAAATAAAACAAACAACAAACAAACTGCATCTATGAATAGCTTCCGTTCGCAAGTGTCCTCTTCATCATAGTCCTGCTTCTCCTTTAGTCACCTTCACATTAATGGCAGCATTCATCCACTACACCAGAGGCACTTTTGTGGTGCTAAACATTCACAGATTTCAGCTAGTCATATTTGCAATCAACATACTTTACAACTACATGTATATCTAAACCCTTTACTATACTGTGCCCTGATTAATGATAGGTCTGCCAATCACCATGCATGTAACATCCACAGCACCATCCTTAACAATAAACTAGGCTGTACCTTCTTGATTGAAACTTGGTTCAAACAGTCTCCAAATCTATCTTCGAACTCCTTTATCACACTCAATCATCTTTGTGAAATAATCCCAAAGGTAAGACAAGTTGCATTATTCAATAATTAAATACGCATAGAGAATGCAACTCAGGCTGGCTAGAGATAAGTTAGCAGCTCACAAAAAACTGTGTTGATAAACTGGTGAATAAGAGGCGCATAGACTCACTGCTATAAGAATGTGGGTGTCTCATGGGCCCTTCCACTTTCTATAGCAGCCTGCAATAAGATGCCACAATGTATTTTCCTGGACTTTGTTGGCTAAAGAATGGGGAACAAGCTCACAATGGAAACTTTTGTTTTTATTTCTAGCTATGTGCATCAATTGCAGACCTAGTCCAGTGCTGGGCTAACACACCTTTTCATTGTGAAAGAATAACTCAGACAATGATAGGCCACACAGATAGTCTAAAAAAAAAATGTTTTCATTATAATAGCGCTCTTTGGCTTTTATTTGAATTTGTCCAAATGCGGCTTATCAAAATGCAGTTGGAAAGTCTTAGTACAGCATAGAACACATGGGAGCAAGAGAATAAAGTCATGTACCACTTAAATGCGGCTTTCGCAATCCTAGGCAAATGATAACAAAATAAATACAAGATATTCAGAATCAGCTCAGCAGGGCAAACACACTTGTATGCCCCTCTTCATGTGTTCCCTCACACCACAAGAATTTCTCTTTTCTTTTAGCGATACTATTTATGCATCAGCATTTGGCAGGAGAGCCGCAGTTGGCCTTGGCGGTCTCACCAAAAGCGCTTAGCACCTTTGCGAAATCTACACTTTGCATTAATAAAGAAAGGCATTGAAACCAGATTAGCCCCTCCTATATCTGACCAGGGCTTGTCCTAATCACCTATTTTATTAATCGCTATTATTTTGACTAATACTCACCAACCCCAGAGAGAGCAGATTCAGCTTGCATGGGAAATGCCTTAGGTCAGAATGTCTGTCTTTATCCCACACATGTCATGATCCATGCCCCTGAACCCCTCAGGTATAACATCCCCCTGGCAGCAGTGGGGCTAAAGCCCTTCACACTGGCCCAAAGGGCCTTAGAACTCCATCAGAAACATACATGGAGTCAGTCCTGGCGCTTTTGGCACCAGGCTCATTATCAGGAATAAAGCAATACCAGTTTTGGACCTTAATCCAACATGGAGGCCTATTACACAGCTCAGTTCTTTTGAACCAAGCCATGCGGTCTAGTGTTTTGGGTGTGGCTGGGCCTGGAACTTCTTGGCCTGGAACTACTTTACCTGGGCTTTTTAGACCACACCCACACAGCAGAACACGCTTCGCGTTATTCTGCAATACTGCAGCGTAACGCTCACTGTGTCCAGCTCCAGCTCATCTGCTTCTCCGGCAGCCCGATCCTGAAGCCCTAGATCTGGATTCCATTAATAACCTGGAAGAACAAGAACAGCATTAGCGAGCAAGAACACTTACCTGTGAAGTAACCGGTCTTGAATCCATCCTGCACTTCGCTTACCTGACCCATCCCCGGAATTCGCTGAAACCTGCAAAGGCAAAGAAACAAGGACAGCATTAATAACAATTCTTACCAGGGCAAACAGAGACTCCTGGCAGCACCCTGTGCTTCTCTTTTCTTGCCCATCTTCGGGTTTCACTGCAACCTGCAAGGTAAAAGGAACAAGGTCAGCATTAACAAAGCACTTACCTGGGCTTGCAGTGCTTTGATCGCTCATTACTCCGGAACATCACCGCAACCTGTACAAAGAAGGGAAGAGAACACAGATTAGCAATTAACACCAATAAACAGAGCAGCGCTGTGCGCATCAACAACTCACTTTGGTCTTCACCATCGGCGCGGCAACTCCGAGATCGCAACCATCCCTGTGATAATAAAAAGAGACATTGTTAGGGAACAGCGTAGTGGAGCAAGACGCTGAGAAGACAGAGAAAATGGAGGGAAAGAAAGAGACAGAATAAAGATGGAAAAGACATTATAACTCACCTGGAAGACAGCAAGCAGAGTCAGAGTCTGTCTGGACCCGACATAAGGGCACATGGACCAGTGAAGAAACTAGGTCCACGGAACGCCTGCACCAACCATGCGCCCCTGCACAGAGACGCAGGACGGAGAGTTCAAAGCACAAAAACCTAAGGTGGCCAATAACCCCAAGTGAGGGGATTTGGACCAGAGGGAGGTGGGAGTCCACCCATCAGAGAACCAGTATCTTAACCCTCCATTCTCCTGTTATAGGTGCTACCCAACGTCTGGCACATAACCAAGCAGAGGGGTTCTGGGTAGCGTGTAGACCTCCATCCAGTGTCCTGTGCCCCCCACATCCTGTGGATACCAGGTGAGCGTAACACACAGCTGGTGGCTCGGGCTTGCGCAGGCCTGCCCCTCCTTACTCCATACTCTGGCTGCAGTCTCTCAGCACACACGCGGCCAGTCAGCTACCACCCCCTGAGTCCTTTGAATTCTCTCATTCTCACATGAACCCCCTACTTCTTCCTCTTTCTGTCGGCAACCCCCTTTCTTTACTCCTCCTCTTCCTTTTAAGGCTGTTTGCCTTCTGTCCCAATTTGCCTGTACCTCCATAAGGAGCCCATATGATCTCTCCATCCATCTCCATCAGTGAAACACCTCCCCTAGTTTGGCCAGCACCCAGTAGGATTCCACAATCTGTTTGCTTCTTGAGAATCACGTTTGTACAGCATTAATTCTCCACCCAGAGGAATGTACCATTTTCAATGAAACATTTTCCAAAGCAGCTTTCTCTGCTTTGCAAAACAAATTCTGATGTCTGCCACATACACTGCAGTTCAGCTTCAGCTAGCAAACTGTCTGCATTTCTTCCTAAACCTGCATCACTGTGTTAATGGTGCCTTTTCACCCATGGCCTGCAGTGTGGCCTTCTAATTACTAATAGTTTAGTCTGTTAAGGTTATTGGTTAGTGGATTAATAATTAGTTGGGTTAATTGTTAGTCCTTACTCTACACTGCCCTGCTATGCTATGCTAAAGCTCAGCTTCTTTGTTTGGTTTGTATGCTTCTCATCAGTGTCTCAGGTCAACCCCAGATCACACCTAAACTGCACACTGTGGTCCCTTTTACTTGTGTGCCACTTATGGCATTACTTGTGGATATGCACTTTGTACCTCTATTTTGCACATAGGTTTTCTTTAATTACATTTTTACACCTTGTGCCAGCTTAACAACTCAGAAATAAGTTATCATATCATATATACAAAATGTGGTCTGTAACGTGAATGTGTAACACATTGCAGAAACCATTTTTTTCTTATTTTTTTTATTTAAAAATACAATGGTAATTGACCATTGATTTCAAAATGATCGAAAATAGTCCATAGAGTCAACAGATGTCAAGGAAAAAAATGCAAGAAATGTGCAAACCTAGGAATGAATTGTAATAAATAACCTAGGAATAGATTGCACCAGTGTCCATACCTAGCAATACATTGTAATAAATGTTCATATATCAAAGTAAGGGTAACTGGAGGGATGGCCCAATACAAGAACAGGAATTTGGGCTATAAGTGGATGTGAAAAAGGGGGGGAGGGTGTCCTGCCTGTGGTAATTTGATAATTGCAACGTAACTCAATGCAAATTCAATCAATTTTAGGCAAAACATTTAGTAGGCAATTGTTACTTTTACCATGAAATGTGTAATCGTGCAGAAATACAAGAATACACTCAATTTTGGTGATGTAGAACAGCTTTACAGTGTGCTGAACTTAATTTAATTTTTAGATTGTTGACTAATAGCGAGCAGAAGTCAATCTGTAGTCAACCGAGGTAACATAGCTTGTTCCCTCTGTACACATATAAGAATTACTTTGTACAACACAGAAGTGCAAAACAATGTAATAGTAAAGCAATACTGTGGACCATGTAGACAGAGAGAGAGATCCACAGTAGGCATGACTTCATGCAGAAAGACAAATTTGTGCAAAAGCAATGTGACAAATATCAAGAAGTTCACATATGTATTGACCAACTAGGAGCACCTAATACTACAATATTGGTAACCTATGCAAACACTTATGATTTATTCATTTACAGCATCCTAGAGAGGGCATAACTAATATGGCTAATCTAGGAAAGAAAGAACCTTGGGAAGATCTAACAGAGCCAGGCTAAAGGATGACCTTGTAATGGGTCGACGTCAGGAAAATAAATCATTGTCCAAAGTTCATAAGGACACCAAGTGGTGCTGGAATTTGTAGACGTTTCGGCTTTAGAGGTATGACAGCCTTCTTCTGGAGCCAAGGCGTGGTTTCCTGTACAAAAAGCAAAGGGAGAGGAGGGTTAAAAACGGGGATACTCTGATGATATCCTATCAAGTGCTAGTTGCAACCTGAGTGGTATGAGAGTATTTGCACACAGTAAAAAGGTTTCAAAGAAAACTCAATTCCGGTCCTTCACTGACCTTAACAGTGGTGGCACCCAGCATGGGCGCCTCTGGCTAAACAGTGGAGGTTGTGTGGGGTAGTCTCCATTACAGATAAGATGTTTAGGGTTCTCCTCTTAGTAGGCTGGAGGTGGAGTGCTTGACACTGAAAAGAGAAAAAAATTGTGCCCATATAAGAATGGATTCTAGGGGCAATGTTGCACCTTTACAGGGTGGGCATAAACACAAGGAACATTGGTGGTGAAAAATGTAGGCTTTTTTAAAAACTTTGTACCCTAACAGCAGATAGCATTAGGCGAGCCTATTTCTGGCTGGTCTTTGAATGATGTCACGGTCTGCTGCGGCGTTTGGCTAGAAATTAAGCAAACCGCTGTGTGCATTAGGAGAGGAATGCTAGGGAGCTTGTTGCTAATGTCACAGCAGTGTTGGGAGTACCGCTGGAAACTCATATAGAGTTTACCTAGAGAGTATGGCAGTGCGAGGAGAAGACAAACAAACTCCCAGCGCATCCGAGCACGAGTGAAGTCATGGGAGGCTTCTATCTCCCGTGATTATCTGCATGATTAAAGCTGTGTCAAGTAGCGAGAATGCACATGTGCAGGAGGGTTCAGTCACTCGTCTCCACATATGTGTAGTTACATGTAAACAGGCCGTTGGCATGGGAACGGGAAGTTTCAGGGCTGCGCATGTGCAGGGTGTGCAAGGGCTAGTCTATGCACATGCATCGTTCAATATGAAAATGCTGTAGTCATGGGAATATGGGACGCACTTGGAATGAAGCTGCCAGGGGGGAATTTGAAATATGGAAGTTACGGCGCTAGGTGGCTAGCGGGAGGGGAGACTAATTAAGATAAAAAGACAGAGAAAGAGCACCAAGAAGAGGAGCACCATGGAAACTGTAGGGCGGGAGGATAGGATCCCTGCTAGAAGCAGGCCATACATTGTCTGCCAGGTCTAAATATGTTGCTACAATGTGAGGGGTGCCGCGTAATGGTCCAGGGGTTAGAAACTCCCAGTAGTTAATGCACGCCTTCCCCCAGGTGTCTAAAGAGTGCCTTGTTTTTTAAATGACTGGTGGCATGTTCAATAGCTATCTGGGACGTGGCTATAGGAGGTGTTCCCTTACTAGTTGTTGCCAGCGCCCTACAGTGTGATGTGTGGTGGGCAAGATTCAGAATGCACTGGTCCTAAAGAGGCAGCAGAGATAATGAACGCCTAGAGTGCCTATTGGAAACAGCCTGCAATGGAGTGGGTGGAGAATTATAGGAGATCCCACACATGAAATGCTGGCATGCTGGATGTCAGGGGGTAGTAACTGGTTTATATGGGGTGCCAGTTGGATGTGCCTCATTCAGTCCCATGTGTATGGATTTAAGTTTCAACATCCACCAGGCTTCTTTAAAATTAAGCGAGTTGACAGGGTTGTTGGTGTTGAGCACTTTGTTCACTACCCACCATAGGAGGTTGTCTGGACCATGGAGACAATCAAGAAAGTGTGGTACAAGTGGTGCTGTAAGGTTTTTACATCGGATCCTCGATCTGTGCTCACTGATTCTTTTATGAACTGGTCTGGAAGTCTGACCCACATACCGCAAACCGCAAGGGAATTCGATGATATAGATCACATTGAATGATTTGCAGTTGGAGAAATTACACAATTACCATTTCTTACTTCCTATGGGAAATGAAGTCATTTTACGTGTGAATGTGCATGCTCTGCAGCTCCCACATGGGTGATGGCCCCTGATTTCTCTAAAGTTCCACAGTGAGGATCTGTTACTGCTTTTACTCAAAATTGCGTGCAGCAGTATATCCTTGAGGTTCCTAGATCTCTTCAAGGCCATTCTTGGTGTTGGTTAATTTGGTAGGTTAAGTTGGCCAGAACATTTTTATCATCCCTTTGAGTTTGGTTGTGCTGGGTCTGAAAGTAGTGAAGCAAGTAATGAGGTCTTCTTCTGAGATTTCATAGTTTTTGGGAGCCATTAATGATTCTGTGGGCGTGAATCTAGCCCTCTTTTGTGTATTTTTAAGTATTTTTCTGGGGTAGACTCTTGCTGTACGTTTGTTGTTCAGTGTGGAGGCGTGTGTTTTAAATTCCCCAATGTCAGTGCAGCTCCTGCGGATTCTCAGAAACTGGTCATACGGTAGGCTAGCCCGGAGATTTCTGGGGTGGTGATTTTGGTGGTGTAGAATGGTGTTCCGGTCTGTTTCCTTTTTGAAAATCATACACTCCAATTTATTGTTTTTTGGTCGGATTCTGAGATCCAGAAAGTTTATTTCCTCGTTGATGTGGTTGATGGTGAACTTGATTTCTTCTGTACGGCTGTTAATCCAATCAAAGAAGTCAAATAGGGTGTTGTTCTCTCCCTTCCAGATGAAGATGATGCCATCTATGTAGCGATGCCAAAATATCATGCTGTCCAGAAAGGGATTGGCAATGTTTGATACGTAGTTGTGTTCATACTCTGCCATAAAAATAATGGCAAATGTATTATACCTCTCTTCAATAGTAGAAGAGACATAACACCTGTCCCTACATTCTTCAAGTATGAACAGGAAGCGTGACCTGATACTGATTTCAGAGGTTATTTTCTTTAGCCTTCCTGACTTCTTACTATGCAAAAGTGCACATGAAATGACATTTTACCCCCCTTTTTTCCCATCTCTTTTTCAATTTCTTTGTTTATTTTTCTGTACTGAGAATTAATTTGGAGCTTTGTCACAAACTGCCCTTCTATCTTGGGACCACCAGTGTTCTCCTCCATTCCTCTTCTACTTTTTCCCCATCGCATTGATCTATTTCACTTACCCCCAGTCTAGAACACAATTGTTCTGTATATTTATTAGCATTGTGTGGCAGAACATCAGATTCTGATGTGTGAGACTGCCCTATTTCTTGTACCATACCATCTGTGGCTCCAAATATTCCTCAGGGAATTCATTTACATCTGACCATTGGAATATTTTCATTTATGTAGAGATATGATCACTGTTAGTACTGTAAGGAATTGCAATATCTCAATTAGTTTTTATTGCTTCACATATCATTTCATTAATTTCATTGTGAATGTCCTCTTTAAACTGCCTTTTGATTATTTGTTCTTTGGGTTTGTCCTGTGTGTTTCTCTTTTGTTCTCTCTCATTTTCACACATGTGTATGGTTTGGTTCAACTCCTTTCTTGTGTGTGTTTTCATTTTCTATGTTATTACCCCACCCCTCTCTATCTCACCACATTTCTCTTACTGACAAGTCTTGTTGCTTTCACCTCTACATTATTTGTAAAATTCACCCCTCCTTACCTTTCATGCTACTAAACTTTTAATTACCTCCCTCATCTTCTCCAGACTCTTCTTCTGTTCTTCCCTTCTCTTTGACTCCCCTCCTCCCATCTCCACCCAATCAAATCTGTCTACCACTCTGCCATCCACTCCCTCTGCCTTCGCTCACCTCTTGATTCCATTTCCTCTTCTCTCACCTCTTTAGGTTGTCTCACTTTTCACTCCCAGCTCAAATTCAAGTTCCTCTGTCAAATCCTTCTATGGTCTTACCTCTCATCCCTTCTTACTTTCTATGCCCCTTCTCGTTCTCTCCGCACTGCTAATCTTTTCCTACTGTTTCCTCCTCCACCACCCTGCACCCCCTCCCACTTCCACTCTTTCCAACTCCTCGCTCCCTTCCACTGGAACCGCCTCCCCCTTCACATCCACTCTTCTCCCTCCCACTCTTCCTTTCACTCTTCTCTAAAATTGTATCTTTTTCACTCACCTCCCTACCACCCTTCACTTCCCCTCCTTCTTCACCCTCCCCCTCATTCCTGACCTCTTAATCCTGCTCTTCCTTACCCTCTCCATCCTCTCTACCTCCTTCCCCCACTCCCTGCACTCTTCTTGTCTTACTCTTTCCTCTCTTCTTCCTCACACATTCCCTCTTACTCCCGCTCTTACATCCACTAACACCTACCATTCCCTTGCACACCTCTGCCCCTCCCTACTCCTTCCTCACCTCTGCAATATTGTAAATTGTTCCTTATACTGTTTTCGAGTTGCGATTCAATTGCCATCTGATGCTTGTTGTATTTCTGCTTGTTCTCATGTAAAGCACGTTGTATTAAAGGTTTATATAAATTCAATAAAATACAAATACAAATATTATTATTCACTTGTTATCTTGCTTTGAAATCGCTAGGCAATTTGGTTTGTTCAAAAATCGTACATTATTGTCCTTTGCTCTGTCTTTGTGGGGAGCCTGGCTAAGTAGTGATTTATCCCCACTCTGTGCAATGTCACTTCTGTGGTATTCAGCACTCTATGAGAAACCTAAGAGTATCCTTACTGGTAATACCCCTGGATCCTCTTCTCAGGTGACCAGGGAAAGACCATCGCTTTTGAATCCTGACCCTGTGGGTGGAGAAGCGAGGAAGAATAACCTGGGTGGAGGGTCCTCAGAGAGTGGGAGTGGGGTAACCACAGGTGAGACATAGTATCCCCTTTTCCCTATTGATGACCAACCTCACCCTCTCCCGATCGTTATGGGCTACTGCAAGACCTCTCCCCTCCTTTACCCACATTTAACCTTAGAAAGTACTGGGACGAGGAAGAGGAGACTGGGAGTAATGAACACTGCACCTTCATGTTACCACTCTGGTTCTAGGACGAGGAAGATGCCTGCAAAATATGGGGAAGGTGAGACATGTCCCTTTAATCATAGTCATGGAAATGTAATGGAGGATCCACACCTGCAACCTGTTAAGTGGTTGCAGGTGTATAAAGTGAGAGCCAGTGAACAACATAGGGAGAAACAGGGTGGTCTGTGGGAAATACACCAGCAGGGGACCCGTTTTCAAATGGGGCAGCTGTGGTGACACCTGTGGAGGATTCAGGATGCCAGCCAGAAGCACAGAGAGCCTGTAAAGTACAAGACAAGTTAGGCAACTGGGCTTTCGCCACAGAGGGTGCCTCAGTGTTGATACATCAACAGCCGGAGATGAGAAAGGGCAGGAGAAAGCATAAGGCTGTCTGCATCCACACAGAGGCAGCGGAGCAACCAGCATGGGCAAGACAGACCCTGATGTGTGAACTGGGCTTGCAGAAGCTGACCCACCAACCTACAAAGCAGGAAAAAAGCAGCAGGAGTCACAGAGGAACAACATCGAGGACCAGTAAGTGTCGGAGAAAGGCACTTGACAGCCGGGACATTCCTAGCGGGTTGCAAATAGGTAACGAACTTCCGATCTGCATGAAAACTTGAAATGAAGCACAGTGAATGCATATTCAATACCAAACTGAATAGAAACTTCAAATGAAGCATATTGAATGCATATCAAATACCAAACTGAAGGGGATCTTGAAATTAAACATATTGAATGCATATTGAATGCCAAACTGAATGGAAACTTAAATTAAGCATACTGAATGCATATTGAACACCAAAATCAATGGAAACTTGAGATGAAGCATATTGAATATCTGTTGAATAGCAAACGGAGAGCAACCTTGCAATTATGCTTATTGAATATGGAATTGATAAAACTTTATGGGCAAAGCAATTAACAGAGGACAGCCAAGGAGAAAATGCCCATATAAAAATAACATATGGGAGAGAGCGAAAGTGTGAAAGAGTGCCATAGAAAGCTGGGACATGAGCAAGGCCACCAGAAAGTGAAATTCAGTGCAGCAAGGCCAATGACGGGCAAGAAGTGTGTGACACGTTATGGCAGAGGCAAGAGGCTAACTTGGAGAGGCCAGATGAACATAAATATTGCACATAAAGCCAAGAGGCCAACAAAGAGAAGAAAAGAGAATGTGACTCATATAGAGGGACAAGACTAGAATAACCTGTGTGGGCTGAGAACCCTATGGATCCTGGTTGCATGACATATGATGGGTGGACCGTGTGGTCTGACAACTATGCCTATACCAGTGATCCCTGAACTGTGAGAACCAAGGACATTGCAAACTAAATCAAGGAGATACTTTGCAAGTGAACTGGTGTGTCAATCCAGAAACAGGGTTAGGCTGACCTTGAGTTGTATTAAACTTTTGGAAAGACTGAAACAAGTACAAGTTGCTGAGCTAACGTCTTGGGGAAGGGAACCCTGACACTTGAGTAACTGCAAGTATTGTCTTGAGAACAAAGCCTCAAGACACTTTTCTTTTGAACTATGTTGCTTTGAACTTGGGAAAGGGAGCCCCGGGGATTGTGTGGAACTGTATTACCTTGAACGTGAGACATTTGTGGACATTTATTGAACTTGGAGAAGGGGATCTGAAAAGGAAGCTGAGAGCTGGGAGAAGCTCAGAACTTTGTGTTGATCGCCATTTCTTTGATTATTGACATCCTACACATTTTTTAGCTTTAGTTGTGAGGGCAAGAATAGGTGTATACACAGACAGACTTTTAACTTAAACTCTTTGACTCTGACTTTCCTTAGTTTTGAAATCCTACCTTAGCATAGCATGAGGTAGTCCTTATATCAACCTGACATTCAAGTTAATACATATATTTTGTTTGAACTTTAAGGGCCTGATTCACAGAACACTACAATTGAAAAATGCTCTGTGAATCAGGCCCTAAGTCTGTTGTCGGTGTCTTGCTTCATGAAGCCTTCACAACGCTCAAGCTGCTGCTGTTTCTGTACTGCAAATATTTTTCTATCTTTTCAGGCATCTTCACCTGCTTCTCCAAGCACTGGAATATGTCCATATCCCTAAACCCATCCTTCTGTGCTCTGGACCAATACTGTTAGAATGCAAATTGATCAGGCCTGTTTTGGCTCCTTTCAGGAGTCTGGTTCCTGTTTGTGTTTCCCCTGTATTCCTGGGACACTGGTGGTAGGGAGCATGGGGTACTGTCCTCTGTCCATGGTCACCTTGCAGAGAGGAATGAGCATATTGGAGAGGGGCATAAGTCACATTTTGTCTCATATTTGACAGAAATTGTTTCCTTGATTGATTTTCATTTTCAATGAACCTATCTACATAACCTGGTCTTGCCTGATTGCCATATACCATTGTGGCAGGGTCAAACCTACTCTGGGCCCCCAATACCTGGTATGGCCTGTTATACATCGTATTCTGGGAGTTATGCAACCCTGGCATATCATAGCAAATCACAGATACCTAGGACTAATGTACAAGCTTCTGTCACTGGGATCTTTGGATAGAAACCTTCCCTTGCATGGCCACACCCCTATATATGTGGTGTGTCATTCTTTGTTTGAGTGAGTTTGAGGTGTTTCCAATTGCATTTTCCCAGACTTTACTTCTAGAACTTCAGCTGTAGATTTTCCAGCTTTTTGGGGTCTGGGTTCATTATTTCTAACCTCCCCTTCTCAAGAGATTATTTCATAGATTTTAGTGGCCTGTTCAAGAATCCACTCTAAACTTTGATCCCTATTGAATTCACAGGCGAGTTGTGAACTACATCCCATTCAAATCTGTAGAAAAATGTGGTCTTGAATTCTGATGAATTAATTTATTTTGCATTTTTTTCACAGACCACATTAAAGTGTGAGGATGCTCTTTTCAAGTGTTCCAAGAACTGGCATGGCGACTCATCTAATTGAGCCATCATGTTATACTCTGCCTTCTGGCATCTCATATGGAGTGATAAGGTGAGAAGTGTTTAATAATTTCTCTTTCAAAGTACTCCCATGATACATTCCCCTGTGTATTTAAACTCTGTATGAATCTAGCGGGGGGGGGGTCCATTATGAGGTGGATAAATCAACTGTATTGGTGTAAGGTATTTCAAGCGTCTGAAAAAGCTCAGTCTCACTCTCAAGGTGTTCCTTGATGGATATATCTGAGTCCTGGGTGGTTTAATCAAACTTTAGATACTCTCCATTATTTTGAGTGCATTGTACGATGCATCACTCCCATTGCTCTGCTCTGTGTAAGGTGACTCAACCTCGAGTACTGGAGAGCAGCCAGCTCTTTCAGAGTGAACAACAGCTGGCATATTTCCCACACTGTGGCTACATTCTGCCTCAGTGTGGGTAGTGTCCTGCTGCTCACAGGAGGAGAAAAGCTCTGTACTTCTGAAACCCCTGACACCCAAATATTGCCACCTAATTTCCCTCTACTGTGCATGCAGCTCTTGTGTTTCATTGTATAGCGTGAAGTTTTATTTTCTTAGATTAACCATTACCTCACTCATTTCTGTACAACGTTGCTGGTGCTTCCGTTTCCCCACGGGAATGGGGAACTTACAGTTTCTGCCACCTGACATCCCGGCCCGTCGCGTCTGTAATATCCCGGTGGCAATGGCATATCAGCTGGCGGAAACAGTGTTACGAGGTTGGTGGCAACCTGCCGGTTGCACAGTGGGTTAACGCCAACCTCTTAATGAGGCCCATGTCAGTGAAGTAATTCAAACAGCAGAGAACAAAATAAATTTAATTGAAAGTGCAACTGCACATCACAGAGTGACCCTGCTACAAAACCCCACGACTAGCAAATGTACCTAGTCAAAGAAGATCCCCAGCATCTGCACCAAAACACGTAAGAATTTCTATGTCTCTAGGCCACTTCCACTTTCTGTAGCAGCCTGCAATAAGATTCCACAATGTATTTCCTGATCTTTGTTAGCTAAAGCATGGCAAGCTCACAATGGTACCTTTTGTTTTTATTTGGGGCTCTGTGGCTATGATTCCAGACCTGGGCACACAAAAGGTTTTATTGTGAAAAAATAACTTACACAATGATAGGCCACACACATAGTTTTTTTTTTTTTTTATAATAGCACTCTTTGGATTTTATCTGAATTTGTTAAAAATAGGACAGAGTCCAAATGCTGCCTTTCAAAATGCAGTTAGAAAGTCTTAGTACAGAATATAATGTCTACATGCAAGATAATAAAGTCATGTACCACTAAGATTGGGCTTTTGCAATCATACAAAAAAAATAACAAGATAAATACATGTAATTTCACATTTTAAAGTGGAGGGAAAACATTCTATATTTTTCAGGGTGTTCAGCCTTATTTGCCATCTACCGTTTCTGGACAAATGACAAAACAAACAATATATTCACAATCAGCTCAGCGAGCCGAGGACACGTTGACGCCCCTCTTAATGTGCTATCTCCAATGACAAAAATGTCTCTTTTGTTTTAGAGAGACTATTTATACATCAGCATTTGGCAGGAGACCCGCAGTTGGCCTTGGCAGTAACACCAAAAGCCCTTAGCGCCTCTGCAAAATCTACACTTTGAATTAGAACAAACATTCATTGAAAACAAATGTGCCCCTCCGATCTCTGACCAGGGCTTGTCCTAATCACCTTTTTTATTCATCTTTATTGTTTTGACTAATACTCACACACCCAGGGAGAGAGGATTCAGCTTGCGTGGGAAATGCCTTCGGTCAGAACAGTTGTCTTTCTCCCACACAGCAGGAGCTCGGGCTTGAGCAGCGCAGGCCTGCCCCTCCTTCCTCCAGATTCCAGCTGCGATCTCTCCGAACACACACAGCCAGTCAGCCACCAGTCCCAAAGTCCCTTGAATTCTCCCATTCTCCCTAAAACCTCCTTCCCTCTTTTCCTGTTGGCAGCCCCCTTTCTTTACTACTCTTCCTTTCATGACCTTTTTCCTTCTGTCCCACTTTGCCTATACCTCCACAAAGAGCTCATATGATCTCACCACCCAACTCCATTAATCAATCGCCTCCGCTAGTTTGGCCAGCATCCTGTCAGTTTCCAGAAGCCTTTTGCTTCTTGAAAATCACTGTTGTATAGCTTTGATTCTCCACCCGGAGGCATATACAATTTTCCATGAAGCATTTTCCAAAGTAGCTTCCTCTGTAGTTTCCTGTTCGCCATGCCCAAACAATGGGTTGTCTTTGCAAAATTAATTCTGCTGTCTGCCACACACATTGCATGTCAGCTTCAGCTGTCAAATTTTCTGGATTTCTTTCTATACTGACATCAGTGTTAGTGGATTCATAACCCGTCAGGTTAATTATTAGTCCCTACACTACACTACACTGCCATGCTGTGCTTTGTAAAATCTCAAATCCTTTCCCTGATTCTCTTGTTGCCTATCGATTGCCTCAGTACCTATTAACAAATCATTGTGTGGCGTGCCATGCATAAGCTGTTAAATATATGAATAAATAAATACATATATATTTTAGCTGAAATATAGGAAAAAAGAGTGATACGATAGGTAGACTGAGGATGGCCCTGAATGTATAGTATGTCCTTCACAATGTATAGAACATTTTCATAAAAGTGTGATTTATTAAACAGTTATGCTGTGCTGCAGTGTGGCCCAATAAGTTCATTCTGTTTAAAAGCATCAGAATAAACATTTCACATGGGATATAAATGTTTTTTCAACATTGAAGCACATTGAACTGAGAGTGTCCAATGCCTTTAGTGAATTACTTATTTCCCTTGATCTATCTGAGACATTTGTAAAATAGACACGTTGTGGCTCTCACATTGAAATTAGATAGACACAACCACCACCAGTGGTGTGGCCAGTGGCAGTACTACTTTTCCTTGATTTTTGTATATCCAAGAGGGTTCAGGCATTTATGTGGGTACCGATTGTGAATCCAGTACTATTAGTGACAATTATAGGATTGTTCTGTTGCACAGGGGATTTGCTATTCATGCAACGGTGTGGACAAGGAATTTTCATGGCTAATTTACATGGTTGGTTAGGCATGAGTTTAGACTGGTTAATATCAATTTTGGAGATGTATTGGTGCACTGGAGCTTTGCTATTTGTCCAAGGATGTGAGCGAGGAGTTTCTAGGCTGAGTCTAGAACCTAATCTCAGATTTCTGAGATGGGAAGTACATGGTTGGTTAGGAGTAGGTTTGGTGGTAAAGTGTTGTAGCCAAATGGCAGGGGCGTTTAGATAAGGGTTGATACAAGGCATGGTGTCTGTGGGGGTAAGGCTGTACAAGAGTGAGGTAGTGAAAGCTGATGATGATAGAACCCAGTGTTGAGAAGTTATGAGGTTGGGAGCATAGTACATACTGACAGAGTTGTGTTGTGTCTTGTGCATGAAGTCCATTTGGTAGCGCAATGGGTGAGTGTTGAGAGAGAGCACAAAGAATAGTCTTATGATAAGGAGCAGAATGGTACTGTGGAATGTCTGGGACCGGTGCATGGTGACGTGTGAGAGCAAGTAACTAAAAGGAGTGAGCGTTTAGCTACAGTGAAACTTCATCATAAGGTGCCAGCAAACTAAATAAGGGCGATAATGTGGCACAATGCGTTACAGATCAGTGTAGCGAGATACTGATGGCATACAGGTAGTACTAGTAGTTCTTGCAGGGTTGCGCGCGATGGAAAAGCCACGTATAAAAATAGTACTAGTGATGTAGGTAACTGGTAAAAAACCTTAGATGCTAGGTATCTGCTAAATTGTGCATACATCCAAAGGCTAGTAATTGTTGAGAGCGTTAGAGCAGTGAATGAAATGCATTACACATATATAGTAATCATTAACAGAGCTAGAGGATATCACAAGTCTCAAAAGCCTATGTAAGACTGTCAGTTTTGGCGATAAAATGCAAGTACAGTAGTTCAGTATAGCGACTAAATATAGGCAGAATAGTACGTCGAATAGGATGATCGATGGGGGTGCAGCTGAACTTAGGCTAGCAGCAGCTATCGTTAGCTAATACAGAACAATGTCACAAACGTCAGACTACAACATAAATGCTGCGAATGTCAAATAGCATACTAGTGGCACCTTAGGATAGGAGTGTGACCCATACGCAAAAGCTTACATGTATACACGACCATAAGTATGGAAAAATGTCAAAGTGAAGCAGCACTAAGTCATTATTTGTGTCTGCAAATGTGCTCGGTACTGTAAAATAGCTACAGGCAGGCTCTGTAGTAGTTGGAGATACTTTACGCAAGTAAGCCCAGCGCGATTCCTGGACATTGGTTAAAATCATCCGATAGTGTGCAGATAATGTTGTATTCGTCCACAGGTATTGGGAAAACAAATATAGTAGCAGGATGATTGCTTTCGTAAGATAAGTTCGTAGGTAGACTGCAGGGTTAAACCCAAGTGTTAGTTTGTATGTAGCAATATCGTGGAGGTACGTTAGGACGAGGTTTAGGCAGCTTTCAAGCAAGTCATATTTATCTTACCTCTGGTGTAATCACAGTCTTTCGCACCAGCGCGACCAGTTCGTGAACAGGTACAGAACAGGGCTTTTTCTTACACGGGCCTTATCTGTTAACGGGCCGGCGTCTGCCTACCAGTGGATATGCTTCCTTCAAATACAATTTGGTTGCTTGGCAATGTGTTGGTTGCCCCTTTAAGGGCAGGCAGGCCTCCCGAACAAAATCAAAGTGATGAAGGCAAAAAGAATACTGATTTGGAAGGATGAAATCAGGCGATGCTCCTCGTGGGCTTGGGCATCAGCAGCAAAGCAATGCTCACCTTAAAGGATAGAGGGGCACAGGATTGCACCGATGGAGGTGCAATTCCTGATATGACTCCAACCTAGCTAGACTTAAACGTAAGTGTAGGGTGGCTAAGAGGAAATGGAGGGCTTCTTGTTTATCCTCTGACAAACTGGCCTGTCGCCTGTTCCAAAGGCAATACCGACTCTCTTGCCTCACCAAGAAGAGTCCACATTCAAGCCTGTGTCTCTGCAGCATCTAAGAACTCGGCCAAACTCTTTAAAATCTGCAAGGAGCTGACCCAGCCTGCTGCAGTCTCTACCCCTCCTGTTGCCTCTCAGGTTCTTTCCAATGACCTTTCCTCTCATTTTATCTCAAAAACCCAGGACATCCTGACCACCCTCTCCTCCCCTGCCCCTCTTTTCCCTTCTCCCACTGTGCATGCTGACCCTCCCTCAGCCACCCCTCACCCTCATTCTCATCCTTGCCTCTTTTCTACCCTGATGAGGTTGCTAGACAAGTCCAATCTATGAAAGCCTCATCAAAAATAGTTCATCCCTGTTCCTCTAAAACGTTCAAGGACCACATTGATACCCTCGCTCAGGCCCTTGCCTGTTTCTGCAACCTCTATTTTGCCTCAGGATCTTTCCCCTCCCCTCTTAAGCACTCTCCTGTGCATCCCCTTCTTAAGAAACCCACTGCTGATCCTTCTTGTCCGGCTAACTATCGTCCAATTTCCCCTACTCCTTTTCTGGGCAAACTTATGGAAAAGCTGGCCATCTCTCAGCTTAACCTTCATTCCAATTCTGTTGGCCGTCTTCACAACCACCAGTCTGGCTTTAGACCTGCCAGAAGCACAGAAACTGCTCTCCTGAACATCTGTGAAGATCTGCTCTCCAACCTTAACTCCAACATTCCCTCTGTCCTCATCCTACTCAGTCTCTCTTCTGGCTTTCACACGGGCAACCATACCATCCTGCTCCATGATAACCTAGGTATCATTGATCAGGCTCTGGTCTGACTGTCCTCTTTTCTCTCTGATGAACCCTCCCAGGTCCAACCTGGGTCCTTCCTATCATCTATCTACCTCTCTACCTGTGGTGTTCCCCAGGGGTCTAACCTCTCGCCCCGGCTTTTCAACCAATACCTGGAAACTCTTGCCCAGTGCATTGCCATTTTCTGCTCCAATTTTCAGTGCAATGCTGACGACACCCAACTCATTTTCAGGCTGCCCTAGGCCACCTCCTCTCCTTCTCTCATCTCTGATTGACTGACTGCCATTCAAGATTGGCGTGCTGCCAATGATCTTTGTCTGAATGCCAGCAAGACAGAGATCCTCATCATTGGCACACTTTCACCCTCTGTTCCTCTCACTCTCTGGCCAGCCTCCCTTGGACCTCTTCCTACCCCCAACTGTGAGGCTAAGAACCTCAGGGTCATCTTTCACTCCACACTTTCCTTCTCTGCCCACATCTCTGATGTCTCTAAAAAGTAAAACTTCTACTGCACTTCCTCAGAGATACTCTGCCTTTCCTCTCCTTCCCCCAGATGCTCACTGTCTCCCAAGCTCTGGTTCTCTCTAGGTTGGACTATTCCTTCTAAATCTACATGCCTTTACTCTCCATGTTCTGCAACTAATCCAGAACAGGGTTGCAAGACTCATCATTTGCCTCAAGCCCTGGGAACTTACCTCTCCAGCTCTGAAATAGCTCCATCGGTTCCCAGTTGATGCAAGGATTACATTCAAAATCCTCTGCATCGTCCACAAGACTTTCTGGGGCCTGGGTCCAAAATACCTTCAGCTATTCCTCCACAAATATCTCCCCTCTGGAGCTCTTCGCTCCTCTACCTCTAACTCCCTCAGGATCAGTTGTTTTTCAAAGAGATGAGCTGGGGGCAGATCCCTGTCTTGGGCCGGGGCCTCCCTCTGGAACAGCCCCCCTGCCACTCTGAAACTTGAGGAGAACCATTTCAGGTTCTGGATGCACCTAAAGCACCTAAAGACCTTCCTCTTTGCTTCTGCCTTCACCCCCCCTGTTCTCTGCTGATCTGTGCTCTCTCAGCACTGTCCACCTGGCCTACCCTCTGCCTTCCGGGCCCAGGTATCTGCTCACCCTGCTCACCCTGCCATCCCTGCCATCCTCCCGCATTGCCACCGGGCCACCCTCTACACTGGGGTCTGTATCTGTACCCATACAACACCCACTTTTTCTTCCTGCACTTACCAGACATAGCCTGTCTGCTGCCTTAAATTCAGCACTTGCCACTTGCTTGCTGCACTACCACTGTTTGTTGCCTTTATTATTTATGTATTTATTATTATTTATCTGTTTCTCCTTTGCTCCAAACTTTCCACTTCTCCCCTCTACAATGCAGTTCTCCCATCTCCTTCTCCCATGCACTTGCACATTCTCAATGTCAATAGGCCTAGTAAGATTGCTGTTTTGTTTTCCCCTGTTCCCCTCCCTTGTCTTGTCACACTCTGAAAGACTTGTGTGTGAGCACAATAGAAATAAAATATCAATATAAATATCAATAGGTTGTCCTGGGTTTTTGTGGAGAAATTAGAGGCAAGGGCCGAGCAGAGGGCCTGGGTGGGTGTGGTAGAGGAAGATACTGCAGTAGGATTGGCAAGCTCATTTCAGATTTTGAAAAATGTGGCCGTGTTGTTAGATGGCACAGAGATGCAAGCTTGAGTGTAGATTCTTTTTTTAGAGAACATAGAGAGTCTATATTGCCTTTGAAATAGGCGGCATGCCAGTTTGTAAAGGTTTGGGTCTATTTGACATAAAACATTTGACCTAGTCACATTTTATCAAATTTCTGTGACCTTTTATTTGGTCTAAAATGAGGGGGGGGGCCTGCATTTGTCCCATTTCCCCTCAACCTAATCTATACCCTTACCCACCCCCATATATATATATATTTAATTACATTTGACCAAAAAAAAGTCAAACAAATTTGATGAAATGTTTTAGGTCAAATGTTTTTAGGTCAATTATGCTCATACCATTTGTCAGAGGGTGAAACTGAAGCTCCTCATTTCCATTCAGCCGCTCTGCACTTGCGTTCCAGGATGGCCAGTGTGATGCTGGAAATGCATTGGAGGGACAGGGCCTCCCTGTCCTTGTCCTGTAGTCCTTTTTCATTTGTGTTCTGTATTGTTTTCTGCCCAGGAGTCCAATGGGACTCCTGGCAGTGCAGCTCTTCCTGTTTTTGGTTTGATGTACAGACCCATGGGATACCTTTATGGCACCCATGGGTGGGGGTACAACCCTGTGCCCCTAGTTTATGGTTTTGGGCACCTGTGTGTGGCTCACAGACTAGGGTATGGGCTGGTGGCAGCTCCATGCTGAATTTGACAGGTGCTCTGAGTACCCTGCCATTGGAATCAGTTGATTCCTGATAGGAAATAAAATGGCCCCTGTGGCCTCTTGCTTTCTATTGCCTGTTACCTTGTTTTCCCAAAGTGTTGGGAAGCCCTCTGTCCCTTCCCCCTGACTGGCTGTTGGGTGGAAGCTCCATATGTGCTGTTGTTGTGAAGTTCAGGCCAGACTGGCTTGAGCCTTCCCAGTGACTTATGTTGTGGGTAAACCCTGTGGGTCCTCGGTGAATGGAGTGTGTGACCCATATGCACTCTTGTTGTGGATGTCTGGTTTCTGGTGTTTGACACAATGGGCCTCATTCCGAGTACGGCGCTAACCAATGGCGCTATTAACGCCTTGGTTGACGCCAAACCCGGACCGGCAGCGCCTTGTTGGATGGCGGAATCACCGCCCCATTCCAAGGTTGGCGGGGCGGTAATTCCCCATTCACCAAGGCTCTTCCCCATTCCCGAATGAGCCCCCATAGGGCTCAATGGGAATGGGGAAGATGCAAATAACGGTGACCGTTCATTACGGTCACCGTTATTGGCTTGGAGGCCCCTTTGCGCCCTCGACTTTAACACCTGCTCAAAGCAGGCGTTAAGGGCGAGGGCGCAGAGGGAACTCGGAGTATGGCGGTAAGGGATTACCGCCACCGGTCTCGTTACCGGTGGCCGCTATCCCTTACCGCCATACTCGGAATGAGGCCCAATGACTGAAACAGCCCTGCCCGAAACTGGTATGAATGCAGTGTGTAGTGTTGAATGGCTGGGTACTGGTCCCAATACACATTCCTTGTTGTGAATGTCTGGGAGGGAGGAGGATGGCCTGAATGAACTGTATGCCTGATTGGCTGACTGACTGCTGAATGCCCTCTGAGTGATCGGTTGCCTGAGTGTGACCCAGCAGAATGAATGGGAGATCATCTAGTATATCTGGGGGCCTCTCACTGCTAGAAATCGTTCAGAACCTGAAGTTGAAACTCGAAGCCGAGCCTGAAGAAGAAGGTTGACTGCTGTCTCCCTTCGCTGAAATCCGAAAGCTGAAAGAACACGAGGACTGATCCGAGAGGGGACTTCATTAGGCACCCTCTTCCTGTGCTCCAAGCAACTATCGAGCACTGCTAACCTTCGCCGAAGCTCCCTAGAAGTCAGAAACTCGAAAGGCTGCCGACCAGAGACAGGGTCCGCCGAGGAGAATGAAGATAAGCACCGGATATTCGTGGACCAGGGTTTGCAAGTTTTCTGTAACCGCGGGAGGCCCTTCGAAGCCGTGTTGCCCAGAAGCGGCGACCTCTTGACACTGTGCCGCTGCTTGACACTGTGCCGCCGACGACCGGCGCCGCACGCTCCATTGCCTAAGACTTTTGATTCATGTACGCGCTCATCCACACCACCGGCTTCCTTATCCCGCTGGAGAAGGCCAGGCCGTTGATGCGCCAAGGAGCATCCACTGGTGGGTTTCCTGCCACCCAGAGCCGTAGAGACACCAGACGACTCTACGCCCTTGCTGGGCCACAGTTCTTCACAAACTCTTTGCGGTCCTGAACTATCTACATTAAGGTGCCCTGCATGCCTCATCCTGGCAGGACGTCTTTGACTCGTCATCGACGAGCACCATCAGGATCGAAGCTGTTGCCTCAACGCCGCCAAACTTCCATTGATGATTCTTGACGCCGAGTTCACTTTCTTCAAGGCCCATCGACGGTCCGTGGATCCTACTTTATAGGGAGTCACTCAAGAAGGATCCTTCAATGCCTCCCCAAAGAATTCTGTCATTACAGGTACTTTGGTGTGGTAGAAACTTCATAGAAGGAAATAAGACTTATAGAACAATCTATGGAATGGGCTTGTGATATATCTTTACTTTACAAGTTGCCCAGGTGGGGGGATATCCACGCATAATTGTGTCTAGTTGGTAGGGGCCAGTGTTCTTTCCTCCTATGCCTATTGTTGGTTACCTTTATTAAGTGATTTGTGTGACATTTTAAACAGAGTACAGTTGATGCACTTTAATGAAATCTGATAATAATTGCGGTACCATGTAGAACTGTATATATTTGCCATTGTAGGTTAACTGAGCACAAAGTGAGTTATTGTGATTATGTATATAACCTTAAACCTTAATTATTAATTATAGAAAGACTGTGTTTTAACCAAACAAGTGTGTTGACATTCCTTTGTGGGTGCTTGAGGACTACACTGTACTTATGAACCAGCCTGCATCACCTCCCGAGAAGATAGGCATTGATTGCTCAACCAGCGCTACCCTATAGAGAATCTTGGATGGGATCCTCTATGCCTCTCCTCTGCCATATGGAGAGCAAGAACACAGACACCCTCCTCCAGTCTTTACAGCCAGTTCTGAGTCATAACAAGAATTGCACTTTTTCGGCAGGCTTCAGGCAGAACATCATGACAGGGGCATCGATATCAAGAGTGTTAGAGATCGAAAGTTGGAAAGGACTGTGTCCGGATGCGAGTCAGCTGGAGGAGTAGATGGAGGAGAGTAGGTGGAGGCAAAGGCTGACACAGACACACTCTTCATGGGTTGGATGACCGTGAAGCAGGGTGAAAGGTCTGAGTGGGTTATTGCCAGAGGAACAGGAAGCTTCAAGTGCGAAGAGAGAATAAACTAATTAGTCCACTAGAGAGGCATAGCGAGAGTATAAGAGAGTGATGTCAGAGGTGAGGAGAGCATTCAAGGTGTGTATGGCAGAGTGGGTCGGAGCAGAGGGTAGAATGAAATGAGAGAGAATTGCAAAGGTTGTGGAAAAGTCCTGAGGAATCAGGAGAGTCCAGGTGGATGTTGAGATCCCCAAGGAGGAGAAGGTGGGAGGTAGAGGAGAGAGGAGAAGAAGTACGGTCCATTCAGAGAGGAAGATGGTGGACTGGCAAAGTGGCCAGTAGAAGGTGACTAGGATCAGAGTGGAGCAAGGAGAAACTGAGAGCCCACAGACAAGACATTCAAAGGAGGAGTTGGCTTCAGTAGGCATGATGGAGACAGGAATCCACTCAGGAAAGATCATGCCCCCTCAGCCTCAGGGCCTGTTGTGCTTGGGCTTGGAGATGATTTTGTAGCCATCAGGGAGAAGTGAGGCAAACCTTGTTACAGAGCTGGCATTAAACCATGTCTCGGTAAGGGCGAGAACATCTAGATCCAGCAGTTGAAGGAGGTGACAGATCTCAGAGGAGTGTTTGACAGCAGAACGACACTTAAGAGTGGCAGTGTAGAGCAGGTTGCCACTTTTGAAAGACTTCCTGGGAGGTTAAATGGGACAGGGATCCCCATCAGAGTTGGCAGAGGAGCCTTGGAGGTAAAGGGAGGAGGAGCCAGAAGAGCCAAGGAAGCAGTGGATGGCAGAGGGGCTAGATATTTGGTGGCCAATGGAGGTGAGATAGCCATGTGGGAGGCATCAGGCAAGGAAGCCAGAGGGGCAGAGGACAAGGGAGGAAAGGGAGCCAGGACAGCCAAAGCTGGCAAGGGAGCCAGAGTAGTGGAGGGAGGGGTGGAAAACTCATGGAGGTAGGTGGCAAAGGAGAGAGAGTAGCAGAGGTAGGGGGTGGCAAGGCAGAGGGTGACAAGGGAGCCATGGAGGTGGGTGACAAAGGAGCCAGAGTAGCAGAGGAAGGGGGTGGCACGGGATCCAGGGAGGAAGATGGTAAGGGAGCTAGGTGGTGGAAGAAGGTGGCCGAGCGGCCATTGCAGAGGTAGCTGGGGTGGCAGAAGGAAGGAGGTTGATGAGGCGATGGAGGCGCCTATCAAAAATGTAAAAGGTTGGGCTGAGGCCCTTATACCAGGATGGTACCATTGAGATAGACATTAATGATTACTCTGGAGTAATGGAAGGAGGCTAAGAGGACCTCCCAACGCGTGCCACCATTAATGCGTGAGGAAGAGTAAGGAGATAGCAGAGCGACCATATGAAGGGTCCATAGGTTAGGGAAGGAACGCCAAAGATTATGTCAGTGAGAGTCTCTCTGTCTGAAGCACTGACATATGTGTCAGCGATGGGTAGGCCTTGGTTGGACAGCAGTGTGTCCTTCTTTAGCTTCTTCTTGCTGAACTTAGTTAGAGAAGAAAGATAGAAGATAAAGAATAAATTAGAGAAAATGGGGAAAGTAGAGAGACCATAGTGGGTGTGGGAGGGCCTAGAAGAAGCACTACACAGGCAGAGCAACTGAGGTGCAAGGGAGGGGTATGCTGGGAGGGGGAGGGAGAAGATAGAATGCAGGGATACACAAGTACAAGGAACATGCTAAGTATAGTATGTTACAGTAGGGTAATAATTCCAGCCCAGATTACAGCAGGGTAACAGTAGGGTAACAATTCTAGAAGAGAATACAGAGAACAACAGAACATCACCTGCAATGAGTACCAAAAGTGGGAGTCAGCTCAGTGCGCCCTACGGGGAGAGCTGGGAGCCAGAGAGGGGGAACTTTCACTAACATGGGCTTACAAAATTAGATTTGTCAATCATTTGCATTTATATGCAGGAATTTAATTTTTGTATTCATGTTAGTGACGTTGAAAATGTATTTGATTGTAGTTGTTACAATTTTAATTCATTTTCACTATGCAGCACGTTTACCTATTTTCAGTTTTCCGTGATGTAGTACAATTGAAGGAAAGGCTTTAGAAATATCGGGTCTGATTTGAAAATGTGTTTCTCTATTGCACAATCCCATTGAAAAACACTTTGTAAATCAGATCCATTGTATCTCATCATAATTTGAAATGTGTCACTGTAGTATATTGTACAAAACCTTTTGAATTCTGCATTATTGAGCATTTAAACTCTTATTCATGGCAAAGAGAAAATTCCCTATGCGACACGTGTCACATGCATGTTTCACTGCACTGGAAGGCACATTGAAACGATTTTTTCAGAACGTATAACTGGCAACATCTATATTAATGATGTATAATGTCTAAAGATGTAAGTCAAAGGACATGCAATTCAGAAAATGCATTCCACCTGCAGTCTCAATAAAGAACATTTCTGCATGTGTCCTATTTCTGCATGTCCTTAGGGTGCTCTTTAAAGACAAACTCACTGTATTTTGTGTATTATGCTACATCTATAAAGTCAATCATGATAGCTTTTGACTACCCTATAAAAGGTATTACCTCTGGAATAACACTTCTTAACTAGATTGTACTCACTTTTCCAGAGCTATTCCCATAACAGATTAAAGACAGTAATGAAATGTCTTCACTTGTTAGACCTTGCTCCTACACTATTTCTTCTCAGAACTGAGAACACATGTGTGTCTTTATTAAAACAAGCCTGTGTACACTAGTATATTATTTGAAACCCTTGACAAGCGCCTGGGCTTTCTGATGAAATAAGTTATAATATATGTGGTGCTTGCTATATGTCACTGGAAGATATTTCACCAAGACATTCTGAATACAATAAATAACATTTCACGATATTTATTTTTTCTTCCAGATTTGGTCTGAAGCTACTTAGGTACACATTTTTCAGAATTAGCATTTCCATAATTGTATTTATTATTACAAATAATTAAAGTACAATATAACACACATACATATATATATATATATATATATATATATATATATATATATATATATATATATATATATATATATATTCTGTAAAATAAACTTTGTGCACGGGACGTTATGGTTAAGTTGCTCTACTAAAAACCTGTGAAATTCTGTTAAAAAAACTTTGTTAACGGGACGTTATGGTTCCAAGTAAAACCGAAAAAACCTTGAAATTCGCCAGTTATGGTAAGCTAAGCAACCATAACTCGCGCCACCACCGTGAACCGCTAAAACTAACACCCAAGACATCAAAGATGACATCAAAAACATCATTGATGACATCACTGATGACATCACATGTCTGCTACCCCTTGCTTTTCGTTTACTAACATATCTAGGCCACATGGTTTTCTTCAGGAACAGTCAGGAATTAAAAATATAAAAGGTACTATATTTGTAGACTAATCCTTCAAGTATGTTCTTACAGTAATTCCCTCAGGGTCCAGTCAAATCATGTGATACATATGCATAGGGTAAGTATCACATTTGAAACAGACCAATCATTTCTCTGCATAAAGATTATCAGTTAGGTTATGAACACTTACTGCTACTACCGCTGTTTTTTTCCTTACTTCAATTTATGTTCATATACTCATATTTGTATATGATGATGTCTCTTTGTGTTGTGCCTATAATAATGTAATTATGTAGTAAGTGGTTTTCATTACCTACTTAACACACGTTTCACAGTAGCCAAAACTATAATAAGAAAACAGTTATCAATTCACTGTTCAACATGGCAAGCTTATGAATATTACACCTCCGTCATGTATGCTGCAAACAATGCCTATATTGCTACATGAGTACCTTAGTATACTGCATAGAACTTCATAATAGAATGCTACGTATATCAAAGCATTGCTTAATGCACTAATTAGCACTTGATATTTATTCCAATCATCCTTGACACTTTTTGGTGAACATTAAAATAAGTATACCTTCTACAGAGTTTTCATTCAAAGTAAATGTACATGTGATGTCATCAGTGATGTCATCAATGACATTTTTGATGTCATCTTTGATGTCCTGGGTGTTAATGTTAGCAGTGCACAGCAGTGCACAGTGGTGGGGTGAGTTATGGGTCTTAGCTTACCATAACTGGTGAATTCCAAGGTTTTTTTTGGTTTTACATGGAACCATAACATCCCGTTAACAACGTTTTTTTTACTGAATTTCACAGGGTTTTAGTAGAGCAACTTAACCATAACGTCCCGTTAACAACGTTTTTTTTTTACAGAATTTCACGGGTTTTTAGTAGGGCAACTTAACCATAATGTCCCATTAACAAAGTTGTTTTACTGAATTTCATAGCTTTTTAGTAGGGCAACTTAATCGTAACATCCCTTTAACAAAGTTATTTTACTGAATATACACGTTCATCATGTCAAATTGGGAGACAATTACTAGTATTCCCTTACTTTGTGTGCATGTAACATAAAACATACTGAACCTCCTTCGCTAATGGTATTTGAGGGCCACGGACTGAGCGTCTGTCCGTGGACGGGCGCAGACGACAGCAACACTACCCAAACAGTCAGGGGGTATTTGAAATGGTTCTATCATGCCATATAAAAACTGGAGAAGGTTAAAGAGCAACACATAAACACATTATAAGTGGTAATAAATAACCATTGGAACCTACGTGTCTCACACATAACCCATCCATATAAATACCATGTGTAATGAAATGGATTATACCATAAACCAAAAAGATATGCCTCCAACGTAATTACCTCACAGAAACTGTACAGCTACGAGCAACAGTAGACAAACACAACAGAACAAATACAAATTACAAGAAAGTAGTAAGTGAACTTCATTTTTCGTGTATGTTAGTACACTTTTTGTATGAGGTGCAGAATCATTAATGTATTTCTGTTGTTTTCACACAGAAATGTGCAGTACATTGGACTAGCTGGAGGAGAATTTTCTGCATGGCGAAATTTCGGAGGATAGCAATAATAATGGTACACACTTCTCTGCATAAGCAAATTAATAGTCACTACTTTATGGATACTTAACATATATATATTTATTATTAACAGACCGGGTAAAATATGAACAAAGTCCACCAAAAGACACAGTACAAGACACCTTGAAACACATAGAAGGCAAAGTGGACATGCTAAAAGAGAATTTTAACAGGTTAAGGCAATTGCTGGAGGACCACGTCAAAGGAAAAATAAGATAACATTGTCCTACCTGTATCTATCCCCCTTCTACATTTCCCAGTGAACTATCCCCAAACCCTGAAGAACAACTTAAACGTTTCGATGAAACTTCCATCCCTTCATCCCCTCAAAACGAGCCTGTGGAAACCCCTAATTCCCCTATATTTGTTTCAGTGTCTGCTTCCCCCTCTCTCTCTTAATTGTTGCATATGTGTTTAATAAAAAAAAATGTTATCTTACTTTTAATGGAATTGTGTGCGTCGATTTTTTAAAAAGAGTTAAAATATCTGCGGACAGCGCGCCTGTTCTGCCTGTCCATAATTAATAAAATATGGATGTCCTAAGGATACTATACCTGTCCGTACCGTCCGCAGCGAAGATGGAACTGGCCGTAGAATAGGCACGGTGTCCGGCATGTCCGTAGTCAAACAAAATGGAGGTGTCCTAAGGATACTATACCTGGCTGTACAGTGAGGAGAACAACTATGCACATGCGCACCACACCCATAAATCCTGCGAACATTGCGCCTGTCAGTAACTGTCCTTCTCAGTCGTGTTGCACTTTGAATTAATTTCAGGACCTGAACACTGTCCGTAGTATACCCGCGCACATGCGCACAACCGTTCCTGCGGACACCCATTTCCTTCGCGGATGTGTTCACGACATCATCATGTGACCGCACCCACACTGAGTGAGTGCCCTAATTTGAGCACTTTGCCTGCTTCCGCAACATTTAAAAGAACGTATGCACACAAGCCAAAATGTTTTACAATACAAAAACACCATTTCACATGTCCCATACAATCGCTCTAGCTTTCCACATAATGTTTGGAATTTTTTTAACGCTTTTGAGTGATCGATATGGTCAGGAGGACCACCTCTCCAACCCTATAAAAGGCCACACCCCCTAGCTCATCTTCATTGTACTTCTGGTGATTGTGCACGCAAGTGCAGGGTGGCAGAGAGGAAATGGCGTGCTTCATGTGCATCCTCTGACAAACTGGCCTGCCGCCTACTCCAAAGGCAATACCGGCTCTCCGTTCTCACCAAGAAGAGAGCCCTTATGCAAGCCCGCATCTCTGCGGCATCTAATAATTCGTCCCAATTCTTTAAAATCTGCAAGGAGCTGGCCAACCCTGCTGCAGTCTCTACCGCTCCTGTCCCCTCCCAGGCCCTCTGCACAGCACTGGCCTCTCACTTAATTTCAAAAACTCAGGACATCCTGTCCTCACTCTCCTCCTATCACCTCCCACCCTCTATTCCCTGCTCTTCCTCTGGCCCTACTGCAGCCACCCCTCCTCCATCCTTCTCTGCCTTTCTCCTTTTTTCTGCAGACAAGGTTTCGAGACAAGTCCGATTTATGAAAGTCTTGCCAAAACAGATCCACCCATGCTCCTCCAAAACCATCAAGGACCACATCGACTCCTTGGCTCCTGCCCTAGCTGACTTCTGAAATCACTCCTTCACCTCTGGAGTCTTCCCATCGACCCTCAAGCACTCCCTTGTGCACCCCCTTCTTAAGAAACCCTCCTCTGACCCCTCCTGCCCGGCTAACTATCGCCCAATCTCTATCACTCCCTTCCTGGCAAGCTCCTGGAGAAAAAGGCCATCTCCCAGCTTAATCTCCATGCTGAATCTGTTGGTAGTCTGCATGACCATCAGTCCAGCTTCAGAGCTGCCAGAAGCACGGAAACTGCTCTCCTGAACATCTGTGAGGACCTGCTCTCGAACCTTGACTCAAACACTCCTTGTGTTCTCATTTTGCTTGCTCTCCTCTGCCTTTGATACTGTCAACCATACCATCCTGCTCAACCATCTCCATGATAACCTTGGTCTCACTGGTCAGGCTCTGGCGTGGCTGTCCTCTTTCCTCTCCAATCGACCCTCCCCGGTCCAACTGGGGTCCCTCCTCTCTGACATCTTTTTCTCTACCTGTGGTGTCCCCCAGGGATCTAACCTCTCTCCCTGGCTGTTCAACCAGTACTTGGCACTTCTTGCCCACCGCATCGCCGCTCTCTGCCTCAATTTTCAGTGCTATGCGGATGAAACCCAGCTCATTTTCAGGCTACCCTCGGCTTCCTCTTCTCCTTCCCTCATCTCTGACTGTCTTTCTGCTATCCAGGAATGGTGTGCCGCCAATGACCTCTGCCTTATACCAGAAAGACTGAGATTCTACTCATCGGCACACCCAATCCCTCCTTCCCTGCAGCTCTCTGGCCGGCCTCTCTTGGCCCTCTTCCTGCTCCTACCTGCAAGGCTAAAAACCTTGTGGTCATCTTTGACTCCACACTCTCTTTCTCTCATCACATATCTGACGTCTCTAAGAAGTCACACTACCAGCTTCACCTGGTCAGAGGTATCCTTTCTTTCCTCTCCTTCCCTCAGAAGCTCACTGTCTCTAGAGCCCTAGTTCTCTCAAAGCTGGACTACTGTAACAGCCTCTATCTGAATCTGTCTGCCTCTACTCTCCGCCCTTTGCAACTCATCCAGAACAGGACTTCAAAACTTGTCCTTGACCGCAAGCCCAGGGACCGTATCTCTCCAGGACTGAAATCGCTACACTGGCTCCCAGTGGCTGCGAGGATTAAGTTCAAACCCTCTGCATTGTCCACAAAGCCTTCTGGGGCCTCGGGCCAAAATACCTTCAACTCTCTCTTCCTAGATATCTTCCTTCTCGAGCTCTTCGCTCATCCACCTCCAACTCGCTCAGGGTCAGGCGCTTCTCCAAGCAACGAGTTGGGGGTAGATCTCTCTCCACTGCAGGGGCCTCCCTCTGGAACAGCCTTCCTGCCTCCCTGAAACTTGAAGAGAACCATCTACGGTTCCGGAAGCACCTCAAAACCTTCCTCTTTGCCTCCACTTTCTCCCCCCTCTCCACTTTTAATATTACTGAAACTGCACTGAATCTGCATCAGGGCCACTCACCTGCCCCGGTCCGTGGCCCTGCCAATCTCCCCTGCACTGCCTACCTGCAACCCCTGCACTGTGGAACTGTCTCTGTATCCCTACAGCCCCTCCTCCCAGCACTTGTCTGCACTTATCTTGCACTTGCCACCAGCTGGCCCTTATTATTTATTTTTTCTACTAAACCTGTACTGCACTTCTCCTCTCCCTTTCCCCCTTGCACTTTTCCCTTCCCCCCACCCTACACTTGCGCGATCTGAATGACACCTGGCCTAGTAGGATCATTGTCTGTCTCCCCTTGTTCCCCCCGCCTCATCGCGCCTTGAAACACTTGTGTATAGGCGTGTTATAAATGCCATATCATATCATATCATATCATTGTAGATTGAGTTTTGCTGCCTTTAGTGCTCTAGTGGAGATTATCTCACCAACCCTAATGGCATCCATGGCTGCTGTTGCTACATCAGTGAATGTAAGCGTCCCCCAAAAACGCACCCCCCCTTAGTGAGAGGCAATGACGGACACACCCCAGGAGGGAATGAGACCAAGACCAAGTGCGGGTGAGATCAAAAGGGTTTTTATCTAAACCAATATAGGGCATGCAAAGGACTCTGCAGACTCCGAGAGCGCTCTGTCTGACAATAGCAAAAACAGTCCTACTTATTACAGAACTACGTCACGCATGACACAAGCTATAGGGGCACATAGTCTTAGGGATTGGGTGGTGATGGCTAGGTGGTATACATTGTATACAGTTGCTTCTCCAGGATTGGCGGACGTACGTGCGTTGCCACGCGGGGTGGATGGGTCAGCTGGGCTCAACGGGGTGGAGTGCTGGGCCGGACAAGACTTGTAGTGATGATAAGTGGCGATTCTGAAACTTTGCCCTTGTGGCCAAACATTCACATTCATTTATCACGCTATAAAATTTCAGTTGTCTTGTAACTCTTGCAGTACATTGATCTCAGATTGAGAATGGGACAGGGACATTGATATATAATAAGAAGTGCCCCAATACATCTGTTGTAAGGACACCTTAGGTTCAAACATGTTAATTCCATGAGTCCATGTGTGGGGTCAGGGGCACAGGAGGGGTTACTTGATCGTCCTGTTGGTGAGGGATGGTATTATGATCTGTTGGTACAGGGGTGGGAGCCCCCCTTCGAGGGCCATTAACTTGGGGTAAACGGGGATACCAATGGGCTGTGGGGGGCATGTAACGGGTGCCCGGGAGATGGTGTGATTTAGGACCAGGTAGCTCGTAATTCATAGAGTCAGGCTGTGGCGGCCTCTTGACATGTGGGAGGTGGATGCTTGAAGCGGGTCCAGCAAGATTGTGAGGGGAGGCGAGGCTGTGCTTTCGAACACCAGCTTTCCCCTGCGAGCCTGGGAGGGAGGAGGGGGGAGACGACCTTGAAGCTCTGAGCCTGTCTCCCTGCACGAGGCAGTGTATCGAACCATTGGCAAGGGCAGGTGGCAACACTTGGGGGCTTCTGGGTTGTGCACATATATTAACATTAGTGAGAATATAAATTGGGTGACTTTGTCATTTGGCACAATTTCATAACAAGAGTTGACTTACGAACATGAGGTAGTGTTAGATTGGTTGGTGAGCAAAAGAGGGCAACACATATTATACCATGATACAGTCTGGCTCCAGTCCCTTGGTGGGCCTACATACATTTCAGTGCTTATTATTACACTATGTACAAATCTATCACAGATCATATGGCCACTCTTTTACACAATAGCAGCAAACGTTATTCACTGCGACAAATATCACAAAATGGTTACTACACAATACAAGGTGCCTCGGGGGTTGGCCGGGGTGAGGGGCGCCACACGGTCCAACTTAGAGGGCTTGGTACAGGGTCAGGGCATGCAGGATTGGGCTGGTTTTGGTTGATTCCTAATGTGCTTGGTCACGACTAGGACAATGATGTACTGCGGAAGGTAAAACGATACAGTGTTTATTTTGTTGTTTGTTCATGTCTGGTTGCTCATGAGAACGAGCTCTCAGTGGATCTACCATGAGGTGGAGGCCAGGGGGGAAGTGCAGGCCTCTGTGAACGCGGTCCAGCAGGGGTCAGGCTGTAGCTTTCTATGTGTGCAAGTTGTTCTGCCTGTGTTAGGTTTTAACGCCTTTGACAAAATGGAGTTATCTAGTACAAAATGGTGCCTGTGTTGTGCCATATATGTGGTCGTGCAGCCTCACGTGTCGATCCGCAGCCACCTCGCTTCCCGGGCCCGGGGGCGCGGGGCCTGCCGATGAGCCATGAGTCTTCACCTGGGTAGGAGATGTAGGCTAGAGAGGGGTCCTATTGACCTGCCCTCCCCTACATCAGCCTCAGCACCACCCCCAAACCCTCCACCGCCACCACCTACCCAAGGGCCTGCAGAGGGAAATATGCGTGAGGATGTAGAGAGCGAAGAAGAAGAAGATGAAGAGAATGAGGTGGGGGAACTCCCTACTACCACCACTCGTCGGGAGTCGTGGGTGTGTCTGTTGTTTACCGTTTATGGTAACGTAGCAAAAGCATGTGCGAACCTGGTCACCTGTAAAAAGTGCAATTTGGTGCTGAATCGTGGGAGACCTGGTGTGTACAGCTTTGGTACGACAGCCATGAAGTGACACCTAACTTCGTTCCACGGTGCAGACATTCGCAAAGTGGTACCATGTAAAGAACGTAATAGGTTGAGTTCCTCCGCAGCATCCTCCGTGTCCGATCCTCTCTCCACAAGAGACACTCCTGTGGGAGAGCGCATCCCTCCAGCTGCCTCACAGGCCATTTGCGATGCTGTTGACCCTTACCTTTCGAAGGTCACAATATTGTGTATGTACTGCGACGCAGTACTCTGCAGGGGAGAGAGTCTTCAAAGTGCTTTTGAGACTACGGTCAAGGAACATCAGAAGAACTGCTACCTACCTAAATAAGGCCCACCCTACATCTTTCTCTCTCCACCTGTCCTTTCCTATCCCTGTGGTTGGTGTCCATTCCTTACCCTCCTTTCCCCTCCTCTCCTAGTGTGTCGTGTGTAAAAAATTTAAAAAATATAAAACAACAAAAATATAAAACAAAGGCTCTTTTCAGAGCCGCCTTTCTAAGTGTAAAAAAGTAACTATCAAGTAAACGGTGTAGGCCCCCGCGCATTTTTAAAAAAAGTCTGTAGACATTCCTAGGAAAGACAAAATTTTAGGGTGCAACCGTAGCAAATCCAATGCACTTTTCTCTGGGAGTAAGTGGTGGCTCCGAAAAGAGCCTTTTGGTGGTGTTGTGTGTGTTTCCTCAACATGTAATGCAAAATAGGTGACTATAATGGCAAAATTGGTTGCAATGCATTTTGTACATTGCGAAGAAAAATCAGATTGCCAGCATATGTAAAATGGACTCCATCTCTGCGAAAAATGAATGTGCTACGAAACGTCATATTTTCATTGTGGAAAGAGGACATGCCAACATCTCTTATGAAGGCACAAACAGCCTTAACAACATTGTGCCTCGCTTTCTCTATTTGTGGACCATATAAAGAAGAACGCAGCCACTTTTGTCTTTGTGTAATATGTGAAAAAATTGCATGGCAATTTGGAAACATGTCCATGACCTTCTCAAGTCCTTCCTTCATTGCGAATTGCAAAGAAATTCCAGACACATGCCCTAAACTGTTTCCTCTACAATGAATGATAATTATATCAGGATGACGCTCTGTCTGTAAAGTAGCATAGAGAGGTACCAAGTCCAGCCACTTCATTCCACACACTCCATGCCAGTGCACTTCCACATGAGGGAATCCAAGATCTGCAGACATACCGCAACCTTCTGCATGCACCTTCAACCAATGTATCCATGAGTCTCCCAAAATCCAGATAATCTGTTTTCGAGCACACACAGCCATAGCTGTCTGTTCTCCTCTCAGGGAAAAGACGTTTTCACTAAATCCCTCAATTCACAACACACCCACTGAACTTTACTGACCAATCCCTAGCTCCCCTCATTCTCATTTGCATGCCTCTTCACCCCAGAATCCCCGTATGTAGTACGTGCTGCCTGCAGACTACCGCCGTGTCCGCAGACATGTAGAGGATCTGACCGTGACAATTATACATTTAAATAGGGTTCCCCTTTTCCCCTTTAAGGTGGGCTCTGAAAAGAGCTGTTTTTTGGGGTTATTTTGCAGATGCCTGACAGACACCTGTTATTTTGTATTTTTTTTGTTTTTTTTCTTCTTAATTTACTCCTACAATCATTACATAACCTTCTCCAAAGCAAACCTTACATTCCAAAAGAACATGGCATTTCCCAAAAATGATAAAGAAACACCATCTGCTTCAAAATAAGCCGTATTACTAGAAACAATGTTCTCGTGGCTGCAGAAAAGCATACCAGCTCTCAACATGAAAGCACGCATGCCGCGATTGATTGCACACCTAGCAATACTTTGACCAGGACAAAAAACAGAACTGTTGTCCCATTTTGCTCAAGGGAATAAGCCAGAAAAAATTACTTTAGCATTTGGAAAGATGTTTATGACTGCTTGAACCAACTGTTCCAAATCTCCCAACAAAGTAGGTGAACTCACGTAGCCCAAATGGAAAGCACCATAGTGCAAATCTACCACATGCAGAATGTTCATCCTATGCATATCTCTGCAAACTAGGAGAATTGCCTCTACATTGCAATCCGTTGCAGCACTCCACACCACCTCCACTCCTCATACATTGAAATTGTTTGCCACATGCCTACAATTAGAATAGTGCTGTAAACCATGGACAAAAATATCTCTGAGCACCACACCCTGACTGTTTCCACCTCTGCCATTTTCACTACACACACTCTCTTTCTACGCAAATGAACAATGGCAACATCTGATTGGCTGATCCCTCCAGTCCCCTTTCCATGCTGGATTTGCTGGGAAACCCAGTATGTGGCACGCCCTACCCGCAGACAAGTTTGGTGTCCGTGCGGCACGTAACTCTTAGCCAGCCCTTGTACCATTTCCACATCACTCGCAAATCCATTCCAAGACCTCTACATCTAACTCCGTCATCAGAGTTCCGCACTTCAAATGTACTGTTAATCACTCTGAATACAACTCTCATATAATTGCAAAGCACCTACTACAAAAAATACTGTGCACGTTTCGAGGATTTCTAATTACAGCTCCATGCATATCCACATGCATGATTACAAAGTATAGGTATGCATATTTTATTCATACAACTTTTATGAATCCATATAAAAAATAATGCCACTAAATCTGCATAGCCAATACATACATGCCAACACTCCCGCTTTAAGCTCAAGACTTCCGATTTGTCATTGAAAAATGACACTTCTTCTTACTATCTCCCACATAACCTATGCATATGTGCCAACCCTCCCGATTTACGTGCAAAACTCGATTTCTCATTCAAAAATGTCACAATTCTTTACTGTCTTCTACCTAAAATAATGCTACTTCCAATGCGATCGTACAAGAAAAATAAACGTTCCCGATTGCTGTGGTGCCATCTCCTTCTCGCGTGCTCCCGATTTTTCGCATTCCTACTTATAATATGAAAGTATTGAAATTGTTCCCATCTACTATAATAACCTATCACTTCCAAACCTCTCTGCTATCTGCAACACAGCTGCAAAAAAACAAGGGCATTTCATGAACTTAAAATTGTACTCATTTGCGAAGCAGGTTCAACTAACATATTTCAAATAACATATAAAGGCTGCATATAGTCAAATGAAATGCACGCATACACTGTGTCAAGATATCAAAAGATAATACTTCCACAAAAGCTGAAAAATGAACGTGTACATTAATGTCAGTGCTATGCACACACAAAATTACTAACTTCTTCCTTTTACAATTGCAGTGAAGACCACTCTCCTGAAAATCAACAGCATCTACACTACAAACAACATATCAGAAGAAACCTGGTCATTGCACAAATAAAGTAAGTACAAAACTACCTTTATATTCTTAGTCTTCTTCAAAGAGATTGTGTGGGGTATGTATGTAATTTGTGCACAAAAAAACCCATTGATTTCTGAACCATTCTGCCCACAAATCCCCATTTATTAAACAGAGATTAGCAGGCAGAATGGCACACAAACCTCAATTTTTTTGGAACACAAATATCGTATTGATCCCTTAGAATGTTAGTGTTAGAAAACAAAGAACAGTTTTAATTTTATACCATTACGTTTACTATTAATGCTTCTCGTCACCACTAACTCACTTTCACTCTCATCTGAACTGCAGTGTAATAACATACAAACAGAAGAATAGACTTCCCAGCTCATTGTAACTGCCCAATGCACCTTCACACACCACCACATATATCTTCCCCATCAAACTCATACACGCATGCACATAGCACACCCACATTGTAAAACAGACCAAACCATACCTACTTTTTTTCCAACAGACCCCAAAGAATGCCTACCAAAAAGCAAGCCTGTAGAAAGGAACGCAGAAATAGAGCAAATTAAAATAAAAGGGTCCAAAGTAAGCATCCATCTCAACCAGAGTTTGTGCAAAACGTTAAAACAAAACAGCTAATGTAGTCATTTAGCGAAACAAATGAATCTTCAACTAAAAAAACTTTGCCTCCTCTATCAAAATGTTGCACGAAACACAAAATCCTTAACAATAATTCGGCTACCACTACTGCTAATACTGCTCCTATAAATCCTGATATAGTAGCAAGAAACCATAGTAAAACAAGGATTTTAGCAAAAATGTTCCGCCACAGAGTCCTTCAGAATCTAATAAGAAGAGGAGTGAAATCATCCACAACCCTTAAAACGTATTGTAGAAAATTAATCCTAGAAGCTCTCGTAGACAGTGCAATCCTTCTCAAAAGGAAGTTATTTATTTTAGTTATAAACAGGATGAAACCAGTAACAAAACTAAGTACTAAACTACAAAAGAAACTTCTCAATAAACACAATGTCAACAAAAATAACTTCTTAAATATTTGTGGAGGTGAATGGAGTCACACCATGACCACAGAACCATATTTTAATGAGGAGGCATACAAACAAAATCAAACAAACACAATTGCCATCCATAGCAGTGGACAAGGATATTAAAATAATCAATAATACCATCATGGAACAAGAAACACTGCTTAGCAAAGTCCCCTGAGAAAACTCAGAATTACCGCTCCGTTCAACTTAACCAGACCGTCCACTATTCAAATGGCCGTGCACGTCAATGTGTAACATTCCTAACAAATCATTCAAATCTTTACGCCAGTTCCTCAAACAGTATGTGAAAGGTAAAGACAAAATCAAAATGAAAGTGCTGCAAAATATGGATATCTGTCCAGTGCGCAAAGACACAAAAATACAAGGACATTCATTAGCCTGCATTTCAGGACTTATTTGCAAAAGCACCTTCCATGATATCAACATGATATCAACACCTCATTGAAATGTAAGAAATCTAGTGTATAAACTGTACTATGCTAAAAGTCCAGCTTTAGAACTAGCCAATTTAAATAACAATCTTCTGCAAGGTACACCCAAATACCTACAAGAAGAAATCAACCGTATCCAGAGAAAATATTTTGGAAGTGAAAGCCACGTACAAAATGCAATAGTTTTAGAACAGCCTAGCAACAATTCTGCACATGGCAACCTTCTATTACACACATACAAAAAAGAAATACTAAAATTTAAACGTACATCCGCTGAAGTACCAAACCATGTGTGTGTGTGTGTTGTCACAGAACTTTTTATAAAAGTAACAAAAAAACTCTAGACGTAACATACAAAATAGAAGACAATGAAGATTTCAAATGGTTTGAATTAGTTCTGTACCTTGCAGCAGAAAACAAATACCAAATAAGTGAACCCCTAATATGTTGTAGTTTCTGCAATACAAAACCTGACAACAACCAAACTCCTTCAGGTGCTATCACAAATAATTTGGAATTATTCCTACTACCAAAACCCCTGCAACAACTCAATTTGTATGAGAGCATCATAATTCAAAAAGTACACCCATTTCAAGCAATAATATGCCTTCAACCAAAAACAGCAAAATGACCTTCCTCTGAATTGTGAAAGGCATTTGTGGCAAAGTAGTTTATTACCATTAGATCTGACAGAAAATGTGCACACTCTAGGAGTGCAAGGTCCAATAGAGCATTCTTTAATTGTCTTAGTAAATGGTGTACCAACAAAAGACAAAAAAAAATGGCAACAACTTGTGGATTTACATAAAGTTAGACAAGCCTTGCAATATCTGAAATACAATAATGAATACTACAAAGACATAAATATTGAAGAAAGCATAAGGGAAACAACTGAAATAATTCGAGACACATCAGAAACTGGTCAATTTGAACTTCTGGATCCTGCTGCAGTATCCACTCTTTTAGATCATTATACAATTCATTCATTGCACTCTAATGAGAGCATAGATGATGCACTAGAAATTTACCAAATACAACAAACCAAAGGGTCACCAATCAGCATATGGAGAAAAAAGTATAGAAGCATGTGCAGTACTATTTCCTACTGGCAAAGGAGGACGATACGATGATCGACCCACTCAGATAACAGCATCAGAATACCGCTCATTACGAATGTATTCTGAAGATCCCAGATTTAGACAAAATGTGGAAAACATATTCCACCTACTCTTTGAAAGTGAACTAGCAACCCTTTGTAACGGAGTTGCACACATATTGAAATCTGGAACCCACTTTCAAAATATATCAGCTATGCTATTAATACAAAAAGTGCAAGAAATATCATAACAAATCTGTTTGCAAACATGCGTGATACGAAAGAATACTGGTTCCGAAGTCACAGAGATGTGCGTTGTATAATCAGAAACCTTGGACCACCCACTTGTTTTGTTATATTAAGTTGTGCAGAATATGCATGGGAAGATTTACATGATTTCCTACGCATATCATACAACAACAAAACCAACATAGATATACTAACATCCGGAGAACTTTGCTCTCTAGATCCTGTTAATGTTTCAAGGTATTTCCACCATCGTTTCATTGCTATGCTATACTTTATTTGTAATAAAATTGTTCCTCCCCTCTGAGAAGTGCAACACTTCTTTTGGAGAAAAGAATATGAGCCAGAGGAGCACCACATATCCACAAGCTTTTATGGATTAAAGATGCACCTACATTTGGTCAGGACAGTGATGGCACCATTTTGCATTTCATCCAAAAATATGTCACTTGTGAAATCCCTTCACAAAGGACACATAGTGATCTTCATGGACAAATTGTACAATTTCAAAGACACAAATGTGGCAAATATTGACGTCGCAAATACAAAAGCAAAGGGAAATACTACACCAAATGTTGCTTTGGTTTCCCTAGACCAGTTACAGAAACAGGTGAATTGAACAACTTCATGTCTTCACTTTGACATAGTGTTAAAGGTAAATCACCTAAACACACGTATTACATAAAAAGAACAGAAGCATCAAAATATATCAATGATTACAATGCAATCATTGACATTTTTTGGAGTGCAAACATAGATGTGCAGTACATTGCAGACAGTTCCACAGCAGTTGCACAATATGTTACAGCCTACTTTACAAAAGCAGGAAAAACAGAGTTGCAAGACCTCTGGAATGACTTATCATCAGACAAAACACTATCTCAGAAATTGTATAGCCTAGGCAAAAAAATGCTCTCTCATAGAGAATGTAGCGCCTATGAAGCTGCAGATCGTTCAACTATTACTGCTTGGTATGGAAAATCTGAAAATATAGTATGGCTAAGTCTTGGTCCTGCTAAATCTAGAAAAAGTGTTCTCAAATCATATGAAGACATAGAAACAATAGCCAAAAATGATCCCAACAGCCAATATATTTTAAAGAGCAATTTACTAGACACATACTACCTGAACAGGAGTACCACTTTGGAAACCATGTGTCTATACCACATAGCCCAAAACTTTACATACCAAAATAATATCAAACCAGATGAAAGCAAAGGTAGATATAGAGTGACAGATTGTGAAGGCAGCTTAGTGAAACTTACCAAACGAAGCTTAATTAATCATGTCAAATTATCATTAAAAACCCCTCAACAGAGAGAACTATATTACATGTCGCTGCTACAACTTTTCAAACCATGGACATTAGAGGGAGAGATACTAAATAACTATGAGTGCTATGAAGAGGCTTTCAAAGCAAAAGAAAGCTTTATCACTGATGTGAACTTTACACAGTACAAAACAACGTTGCAAAATGAACAGCAACACAAAGAAGAACTCCAGGCCCAACTAGATAGGGACACTTCCAACAGTAGTCAACCTTCTGTAACAGAAAGTCAAGAACCACTAGGGCAGCCACTAATAGCAAATGAGGCAGAATTAGCTATGACAGAAGTGGAAAACACCATGTGTCACTATGAAAAACATACAGAAGACGTAACTGTACTACAATCAAAACTAAACAAAGACCAGCACACCATTTTTGAAGAAGTAACAAAAGAAATTGCACATGGTGTACAGCACAAAAATAAAGAATGTACCCGCCACAATTACAAACCTATACTCCTGTACGTCAGTGGGGAAGCTGGCTCAGGCAAAACATTCTTAATCAAAATCATCAGCAAGTTCCTTCAACAATTGACAAACAATAAACTGTCAGCTGTTGTAACTGCCCCCACAAGTTTAGCTGCCTACCACATAGGCAGTGTGACTTTACACCGATTACTACTCCTTCCAGTAGAACACCAAAACAAAATAGACTATTATAAACTTTCTACAGAAGCTGCAATGGAACTACGCAGAGTATTAAAACAAATAAAAATGCTACTAATAGATGAAGTGAGCATGGTCTCCAACCTAATGTTGGCTTTGATTCACCTCAGATTGCAAGAAGTACTTAAAACAAAGTACGAAGAACTCTTTGCAGGAAAACACATTATCGTTTTCGGACATCTTCTACAATTGACACCAGTGAAAGGTGAACCTATTTTTAAAACCTTAGGACACAAACTCTGCCGTAATACTGTTGGCAGCATAGGAAATGTCAACCTTTGCAAACATTTCCAATACAGAGAATTAACAGAAAACATGTGTCAATCTGCATACCTCACGTACGCCAACATTTTAAAAAGTATTAGAATTGGTGGACTATCTCATGAAGCACAAGTAATATTGAAAAACCGGCACATCCATGCACTTTATGGCAATAACGCACGTGCTACTGAGGTTATGGAACAATTAGCGCACAAAAATGTCAATTGTATGGCCTTAATGCCAACTCTTGCAAGCTGTTCCAAATTCAATGAAACAATGTTAAAAAAAAGAAATGCAACCAATAATTGAAATTTGCTCAACAGACAAACTGGACGTACATGGTATGACACTACCCATGTGTCAGCAAGCCACAGCAAGACTAAATATCTTAGAAAGTTCAATCTCCAACACAGTTGGTTTGGAAAAATATTAAAATTGTCCTTAAATTGTAGAGTAATGCTTAACAGTAACCTTGACGTGGAGCAAGGACTAGTTAATGGAGCACTCGGTACAGTTGTTGGCTTTCAAACATACCCACGTGACAACAACATCCAGTTTGTCAATATTCTCTTTGACAAACTTTCAGACGTAAAAAGGATCGGGCGCTCAACAGCTCGATGCCTTCTTTTCAAAGACATGTATGTGGGCAGAGAACAATGTTCTCTAACTCTAGCATACACAGTCACCATTCACAAATCACAAGGTCTAACCTTAGATAAAGCATTTATAGATATTGGGAACAGAGTCTTCAAAGAAGGCATGCACTATGTAGCACTATCACACTTATGTACACTTGATGGTCTATTTCTAATCAACTTTGATGCAAGTAAAGTAAAGGCTGATATTCCTTGCATTTTAGAATACAATAGACTACGTTCACTATACACCCCCCATCTAAAAACATATCCTGTTCCACAAAAAGCAACACGTTGTAAAAGAAAACTACTTCAAACAGAAATGCAACAGGATGTCAATACAAATCCTCCAAAGAGAGTAAAAGAAACTAATACTTCATTAATTAGTACAACCAAATAAGAATCTATTACTCAAAGTAACTCAGGTACATCTTCAAAGAAGCAACACACACTCCAAGAAAATGACTTGGACACAGAACTATCTGGTCCATTCATATTTTCAAATGTAACTGGTGTAAGTTGCAACGCAAATGTAGCAATCAATATTCCATTTCAATTTCCATCAATTATTGACAACATTTACTTATGCAGTACAGACCAATTGTGTTTGCAAATGTTAGTCCTTCGTAGAAATACAACCAACAATCCTTTCAACACCTACAGTGTTCATGGAATAAAACAAGAATTGGACTACTCTGCTGGAATGGTGAAATTCACTATAAACTCACAAGAAGATCCACAAGAATTGCTAATGTACTTGCTACAAGTACTGGAAAACAAACACATACCTATAAATGAAATCTTCCAGATTTCATACATGTGGAAGCATACATGCACTCTGTGCAACAATATGCACTATGAGCACATCCCTAATGAACGTTTTGTGTATGTATCCAGACATAACTGTGAATCCGTTTCATTTCAGCAACTTGTACAAAATGGAAAACATGGCAGATTATGTAATACCTGCAATTCAGATAATCGCTCCACCATACTAATACAAACACATAGTAAGTATGTAATATTAATGCTTCTATGTTACAATGCAGATGGTACCAAAAAGAACTGCAAGCTGACTGGATTCACACATGGTCAAGTATCGTCTGGTAAGAAAACATTCACAACAATAGGTATAATCTACCACACAGGAGCCACAACCAATGCAGGTCACTACACTGCATACATAAAAAAGAATTGTGGATGGTTTGAATGTAATGATAATACCTTTACTCTAAAGCAGAGATTATCAGCAAATCTTATAAAGGCTTATTTAATCTTCTTAAAACCAAAATTTAAGAACTAATCTGTACTTAAACATTAACAAAACTTCAATTACAACATTATAAAAAGTTAGAATACGCCAACAGGTATCTAAATGCTCCAAGATTTTTCAGCAACCAAACAAATAAATCAATACCACTAATAACTAATCTGTGCATAAACATTAATAAAACTTCAATTGAAGAACTATAAACAGTAGAATACGCCAAAAGGTATATGACTGCTCTAAGATTCTATAACAACCAAACAGATAAATCAATACCACTAAATTATAAAAAGAAATAAACAGTTAAAATATGCCAACAGTTATCTAACTGCCCCAAGATTTGCAACAACCCAACAGATAGATTAACAACTTGAGAATATAGATAAAAATTATAATCAGTTACAATTCAACAACACGTATCTTTAACAATCTGCAACAAGCCAACATTAACCAGAAACAACAAGTAAACACTGAAAACACACAAATAAATGTACTATACCAAAAGATAAAAAAAGGTTTTTTTTAATCCAACATGGACTTTTTTTCCCACAGACCCAATGATTTAACAACAAACACAGAAACTGAGCAAATTGCACAGTACACTGGTTTGTAATCTACTAAATGTGAGGGTCTAAAAAAAAGCTGAAATGTCTATTATGCAATGTTATAAGTCCTTACAAACTACCATCACTAACATGATCTTTTCTTTTATCACAGAAATTGACAAAGAATATATGTACTCCAGTTATCAACCCAAACAGTAAGTATATTATAGTAAGTACAACTCATAAATACTGCTCCATAACACAACCATTGAAGCAAAAATGCAACCATACACCACAATGCAAAATGTTTACTTCAATGGATATGTTATACTGCAGTGCTTGTTACCAATCTCTACAATCTTAATGGCATGATGTAGCCAAAACTTCCCATACAAACTATACAAATCAAACAGTGCATAAACCATAAATGTGCACATATTTCATACATAGTTGATTCTATGGGTGTGATCTATGGGTGTGATATGCTGCGGTGGTTGTGGCCAGGGCCTAGAGTGTTGGGTGCAACAGCCTTCAGCCATGCCAGCGTACAGTACGGATAGGAATAGTGTCCATAGGACACCCCCATGTTCTGTAAGTGCAGACATCCCGGACACCAGGCCCGTTCTTAGAACAGTTTCAACTTGCCTGCGAACAATACAGACAGGAACAGTGTCCTTAGGACACCCCCGTTTGCCCAATTACGGACATCCCTGACACCGCGCATGTTCTTAGAACAGTTTCAACTTGCATGAGGACACTGCGGACAGGAATACTGTCCTTAGGACACCGCCCATTTTGGCATGTGCGGACATCCCGGACACCAGACCCCTCTTAGAACAGTTTCAACTTGCCTGTGGACAGTACAATCAGGAATAGTGTCCTTTGGACAACCTTTTTGCCCAATTGCATGTAGTACAATTGAAGGAAACGCTTTAGAAATATTGGGTCTGATTTGCACACGCGTTTCTCTTTGGCACAATCCCATTGAAAAGATTCTTTGTAAATCTAATCCATCATATCTCATCATCATTTGAAATGTGTCACTGAAGTGCACATCTCATCGCACCCACTCTACCCCACAGGCCAAGCCACTTCCATCACTGCCACCCACCTTCTCGTTCATCTGACGCATGAAGCGAGTATCAGTTGATGCTTTCGCCACCACTTTCTCACCTCTCTCCTCGCCCTTTGGCTGACTCTCACCCTGACAGAGCCCTCTCCATGCTCCACTCTGCTATATCAGATACTCTTGACATCCTTGCCCCTGTTATGAGGATCCGCCTGAAGCCCAAAGCCAAGTGCAATCCCTGGTATGGCTCAGACCTCGTCACCCTTAAACGCAAGTGCAGGGTGGCCTCGAGGAAATGGCGTGCTTCTTGTGCATCCTCTGACAAACTGGCCTGCCGCCTGCTCCAAAGGCAATACCGGCCCTCTGTCCTCACCAAGAAGAGAGCTCATATCCAATCCTGCGTCTCAGCGTCATCTAACAACTCGGCTGAACTCTTTAAATTCTGCAAGGAACTGGTCAATCCTGCCGCAGTCTCTCCCTCTCCTGTCCCTTCCCAGACCCTCTGCACAGCACTGACTTTTCACTTAATCTCTAAAACTCAGGACATCCTGTCCTCACTCTCTTACTCTCCCCTCCCTCACTCTACTCCCTGCTCTTCCTCTGGCCCTGCTGAAGCCACCTCTCCTCCCTCCTTCTCTTCCTTTCTCCTATTCTCCGCAGATGAGGTTCATAGACAAGTCCAATCTATGAAAGTCTCGTCAAAACAGGTTCATCCCTGTTCCTTCAAAACCATGAAGGGCCGCATTGACACCCTAGCTCCTGCCCTGGCTGACTTCAGCAACAACTCCTTTGCCACTGGAGTATTCCCATCCCCCCTGAAGCACTCCCTTGTGCACCCTCTTCTTAAGAAACCCTCTGCCGATCCCTCCTGCCCCGCTAACTATCGCCCAATCTCCATCACTCCCTTCCTGGGCAAGCTCCTGGAGAAACTGGCCATCTTCCAGCTTAATCTCCACACTAAATCTGTTGGTTGTATTTATGATCATCAGTCTAGCTTCAGAGCTGCCAGAAGCATGGCAACTGCTCTCCTGAACATCCGTGAAGACGTACTCTCCAACCTAGACTGTAACACCCCCTGTGTCCTCATCTTGCTTGATCTCTCTTCTACCTTTGACACTGTCAACCATTCCATCCTGCTAAATTGTCTCAGTGATAACCTGGGTATCACCGGTCAGGCCCTGGCATGTCTGACTTCCTTCCTCTCTGACTGACTCTCCCAGATCCAACTTGGGTCCTTCCCCTCTGCTATCTTTTTCTCTATCTGTGGTGTCCAGCAGGGGTCTAACCTCTCTCCCTGGCTGTTCTACCAATACCTGGCACTCCTTGCCTATCGCATTGCTGCTCTCTGCCCCAACTTCCAGTGCTATGCGGAAGACACTCAGCTCATTTTCAGGCTTCCTTCGGCCACCTCTTCTCCATCCCTCATCTCTGACTGTCTGTCTGCTATCCAAGAGTGGTGTGCCGTCAAAGACCTCTGCCTTATTGCCAGTAAGACAGAGATTCTTCTCATCAGCATTCCCACTCCCTCCTTTCCTGTAAGCCTCTGGCCGACCTCTCTTGGTCCCCTTTCTGCTCCCACTTGCAGGCTTAAAACCTTGGGGTCATCTTCAACTCCACACTCTCTTTCTCTTACCACATCTCTGATATCTCTAAGAAGTCACACTACCAGCTGCACCTCCTCAGAGGTATTCTTCCTTTTCTCTACTTCCCCCAGAAGCTCACTGTCTCCAGAGCTCTGGTTCTCTCTAGGTTGGACTATTGCAACAGCCTCCTTCTACTCGCCGCCATCTGCAACTCATCCAGAACAAGACTTCAAGACTTGTCCTTGGCCTCAAACTCAGGGATCGTATCTCTCCAGGACTAAAATCTCTGCACTGGCTCCCAGTGGCTGCGAGGATTAAGTTCAAAACACTCTGCATCGTCCACAAGGCCTTCTGGGGCCTGGGACCTCAATACCTTCAACTCTCTCTTCCTAAATATCTTCCTTCTCAAGCTATTCGCTCATCAACCTCCAATTCCCTCAGGGTCAGTCGCTCTTCCAAGCAACAAGTTGGTGGTAGATCTATTTCTTCGGCTGGGGCCTCCCTCTGGAACAGCTTCCCTGCCTCCCTGAAACTTGAGGAGAAACACATTTGGTTGCGGAAGCACCTTAAAATCTTCCACTTTGCTTCTGCGTTCTCTTCCCCTCTCCCCTGCTGAATTCCTGGCTGATACTGAGACTGCACTGGTGACCTGGCCACCCTTCTGATCTAGGGCCCAAGCCCTGCCAGTTGCACGCCTGCACTGCCTCCTGGCAACCCCTGCACCTGGGGACTGTTGTTTGTATCCCTGCAGTTCCCTCACCAGAACTTACGTCTGCACTTGCCACCTGCCGGCCATTATTTTATTTATCTTGTTTATTTATTATCACATGTACCACACTTTCCGTTCTTTTATTTATCTTGTTTATTTATTATCCCATGTGCTGCACTTTCCCCTCCCCCTTCACCCGCACTTTTCCTTTTTCCGCCTTTCCTTGCGCGATCTGAATGACACCTGGCCTAGTAAGATCGTTGTCTGTATTCCCTCTGTTCCCCCTCCCTTGCCTCGTCGCGCCTTGATACACTTGTGTGTAGGCACGTTATAAATGCCATATCATGTCATACCATATTGTACAAAACCCTTTGAATTCCACTTTAGTGAGGATTTAAACTCTTATTCATGGCAAATAGAAAATTCCCTATGCAAAACGTGTCACATGCATGTTTCACTGCACAGGAAGGCACATTTAAACGATTTTTGAAACACAGTGTTAAATAGATCGTTTTGTGGCCCCATTTGAAATTGTTTGAGCACAGTTATATAATAACTTAAGTTCCACGTTATATTCATTTAAATAGCTTCAGAACGTATAACCGGCAACATCTATATTAATGACTTATAATGTCTAAAGATTTAAGTCAAAGGACATGCAATTCAGGAAATGCATTCCACCTGCAGTCTCACTGAAGAATATTTCTGCATTTGTCCTATTTCTGCATGTCCTTACGGTGCTCTTTAGAGACAAACTCACTGTATTTTGTGTATTATGCTAATTTAATAAAGTGAATCATGATATCTTTTGACAACCCTATAAAAGGAATTACCCCTGGAATAACACTTCTTAACTAGATTTTACTCACTTTTCCAGAGCTATTCCCATAACAGATTAAAGACAGTAATGAAAGGCCTTCACTTCTAAGACCTTACTCCTACACTATTTCTTCTCAGAACTGAGAGCAGATGTGTGTCTTTATTAAAACAAGCCTGTGTACACTAGTATATTATTTGAAACCCTTGACAAGCACATGGGCTTTTGATGAAATACGTTATGATATATGTAGTGCTATATGTCATTTGAAGATATTTTACCAAGACATTTGAATACAATAAATAACATGTCACATCGTTTTTTTTTTCTTCCAGATTTGGTCTAAAGCTACTTAGGTAAACATTTTTCAGTATGAGTATTTCCATAATTGTATTTATTATTTATTGAAAATAATGAAAGTACAATATAACACACATATATATATATATATATATATATATATATATATATATATATATATATATATATATATATTCACTGACAAAAAAACGTTGTTAAAGGGACGTTATGGTTAAGTTGCACTAGTAAAAACCCTATGCAATTCAATGGACAAACGTTGTTACAGGGACATCATTGTTACAGGTACAACCGAAAAACCCCAGAAATTCGCCAGTTATGGTAAGCTAAGCAACCATAACTTGCGCTACCCTTTGGTTTTTAGGTTTTTACTAGTGCTACTGAACCATACGTCCCTTTAACAACGTTTTCTGTCAGTGAATTTCATTGGTTTTTAGCAGGATATCCTTAGTTTGTAAAGAAGAACTGTGCAACATAGTGCAACTGCTGGCACCATGTTAATGTGGACAGCAGTCGCGGACAATGCGTCTGTTTGCGGAGATCATATGGCATTTAACCTGCTGAGGAAGGCAGGTTCTCTCTTACATAGTGGTACCAATCACCAAACACAAAGAACATAGACAAACAGCACCATGTGCATGAATTGCAAGCGAAAATAGAGTAGGTTTGCAAATTCTGCACTTATGAAGCAAACAGAACAAAGGCATAGGGAGTACACCATAACGGAATGCATCAACAACAAAAGTGACGTCTGCCTTCACCAATCTTTCTGCACTGCTACTGTAAAGGGGAACAAATAACAAACAGCCAGAGTAAAGACTGGAAAGTGCTAAGACCTGAATGTCACTACAATGTAGTAAGGACCCTAAACTTTGTAAAATAATTGCACAGGTGCTACAGTATGCAATAGTACAGAAGCATAACGTGTCTTGGTGTAATGCAGCAATGGCAAGCACCTTTCAGTGGCAGGAAGAAAATTTCCCTCATGACGCAATGACTTTCTATAGTAACCCCATTGTTATGCACAGTGCTGTGAAGAGTAAATTATTTAGGGTTTAATTCATCAATGCAATCGCAGAAGTGACTAACGCGGCTGGAGCCAGCTTGCGCCAGCCGCGTGCAACAAAACCCATTTTGATGCTCCGCGTATTATGGATTTAAACATCCCTGACCAGCCATGGCACAGCATGGTGCAGCAACCCTGTAGCAGCGCCAGTTATGTCTCCTACCCTGCCCCGTGCACCAAAAACATCTGAACAAATCCCCTACATGGCGCAAAGGCTAGTGGACCAGCATACAGCCCCCAACAATTAAATTGCACTAAAATCGACACTCAGCCCTCACGCGACAACCCAATCGTGCGTAAAACTACCTGCAGACCCTTTGGAATATGCATACCCAACTCGCTCCCGGCCAATCGCATGTAAAACTCCCAACGCACCCCTCAGAATGCGCGTACCCATCTTGCGCCAGGCAAATAGCATGGAAACGTCCCCCCTGTGGCGTATGCTGGCTGCAGGGCATGGCCAGGATTTGTAGGGGTGTCCCCTGGGGAGTTGGCTGCCTGTGGGGCATGTCGAGGGGTGATGGGCTGCCTTCCGGGAATGGGGAGGGTGGATGGGCTGCCTGCGGGGCATGTCCAGGGGTGATGGGCTGCCTGTGGGGCATGTGCAGGGGTGATGAGTGGCCCGCGGGCATGTCCAGGGGTGATGGGCTGCCTGCGGGGCATGGGGAGGGGTGTAGGGTGGACCCCTGTGGTGTGGTCTGGCTGCAGGGGGTGGATGTGGCTCCTCACCACACTGCTGCGTGAATCTAGGGGTACACGAGTGAGAATTACACGTGATTCCACTGGTGCGAGTGGGGTCCATGTATTCTGGGGTACGCGAGTGTGAATAACACACGATTTTGCTGGCGCGAATGGGGTATTTGTATTCCGGGGTACACGAGTGAGAACAAAACTCGATTTTGCTGGTGCGAGCACGGTACGTGTATTCCGGGGTACGCGAGTGAGAATAACACACAATTTTGTTTGCGCGAGCCGGGTACATGTATTATGGGGTAAGCGAGTGAGAATAACACGTGATTTTGCTGGCACTAGCGGGGTACATGTATTCTGAGGTACGCGAGTGAGAATAACACGCGATTTGAAAGTAAAGTATGTGCCCCCTGGGTGTTTCCTCCCCATGCCTCACAGGCAGCCCATCACCCCTGCACATGCCCCGCAGGTAGCCCACATGGCACCATGCACTTGTGAGCCCCAACACAAGTCCCCCCCACCAGTGACGGGCACCTGCCAGCAGGTCCCGACTCATGCCCCCCCCACCAGTGATGGGCATCTGACAGCAGGCCCCGACTCAAGTCCCTCCACCCCAACACATGTCCCTATAACCCACCCCCATTGACGGCAACCTGCCAGCAGGCTCTGACACATGTCCCTCCACCCCACACCCATTGACGGCCACCTGCCAGCAGGCCCCAACACATGTCCCTCCACCCCACCCCCATTGATGGCAACCTGCCAGCAGGCCCCGACTCATGTCTTCTCCCACCAGTGACGGGCACCTGTCAGCAGGCCCCCGACACATGTGACTCCACCCCACCCCCATTGACGGAAACCTGCCAGCAGGCCCCAACACATGTCCCTCCACCCCACCCCCATTGACGGCAACCTACCAGCAGGCCCCGACACATGTCCCTCCACCTGACCCCCATTGACGGCAACCTGCCAGCAGGCCCCGACTCATGTTACCCCCACCAGTGACGGGCACCTACCAGCAAGCCCGACACATGTCCCTCCACCCCACCCCCATTGATGGCAACCTGCCAGCAGGCCCTGGCTCATGCCCCCCCACCAGTGAAGGACACCTGCCAGCAGGCCCTGACGCATGTTCCTCCACCCCAACCCTATTGACGGCAACCTTCAAGCAGGTCCTGGCACATGTCCCCCCAACCAGTGACGGGCACCTGCCAGCAGGCCCAGACACATGTCCCTCCACCCCACCCCCATTGACGGCAACCTGCCAGCAGGCCCCGACTCATGTCGCCACAAACCACGTCATAACTATACAGACCCAAGGCCCTAATGCCAACGCAAATCCCACTCCCTCACACCCCCAGTACAAACACCCAACGATCCACTACACCCACTCCCTAGTAAATTACCCATGCCATGAGAGTCTGAAAAGAACCAGCATGCCCATCAACAAATGGCCTACAGAGATACACAGTGGCAACACATGACTTAGCCAATGCTCATGGAGACATGCACAAAATAAATCATAGTAGACCACACCAATAATGAAGAATAATGAAATGTATTAAAAAGAAAATCAAATGACAAAATGAAAACCACACATGCAAATAAAGAAATAATGATTGCAATATGAAAAAGAAAGTGAAATCGAAGCAAAAATAAAAACACAAAACATGAAAAAATAAAAGTGGTCCAGCCCCAAAGTCCATAGAAAGAAATCCTACGTTGAAAAGCATAAAAAAAACATTACTCCATGTGAAGATCAAAAAAATAAAGTTTGTACATGTCCGGAAATATTGAAAACAAAAGTCTGAAGGGTCCATTATCCCAAAACAAAAGGGAACCTACCAAAAACCCTATCTAAAATACAACGATATACAAAAAGTGGAGCAAAGTCTGTGGACGCCAAATCATAATTAAAACCAAATGAAGCATAAACAATTATATACAATGGTGGTGGGCTAGTCCAATGGCTCACTCATTGATGTCCCGGGCCAGGGCATCATTGAACAGCATGTCGATGTTCTGGAGGTGGGCCTGTTCCCTGGCCTCGAGGTTTTGCAGGGATGCAGCCATGGCCTCCTCCAACTCCCCTTGAGGCACTCACCCAGCCTCAAAGCCCGGTGCATGGAGTTCTCCGCCCTGACCATTGTGAGCCGTGCCCTCTCCGCCCGCCTCCGCTCTACATCTATTTGCTGGCCCAACTACTGCCACACGGAAGACACTCCCAATCCTGGATCCTCCTGCCTGCTGGCCGATGCCTGCCCTGGGATGTTGATGGGCCGAGCCATGATCGCTCCAACACTCAACCTGCTGCTGCCGCCAATGCAACTGCATCTGACACCACGATGGCCTCCAGGCTGATGGAATCCTCTGGTGCCACCATGCACGTGCCGTGCTTGATGATGCCTGCACATCCTCCATCTGCTGGGGTCCAGTTAGTGGGGTGGCCACCTCTACTGGACCTCTGACTCCCGACTGTGGCAGGGATGTGTCCTCCACCAGCCTGGCCACTGGCTCAGGGGCAGCTCCACAGGGGGCCCAGGTGACACTTGGGCGGGAAGATGGCATGGTGGACGACTGATGCATAGGGGGTTCAGTTGAAGAGGGGGCGCAAGAAGATCCAGCACACAGAGGGACCCAGTCCCAACGACCTGTCCTAGTGGGTCGACACGGCCAAACAGGTATTCAACATGACGTGCATTGTCCTCACGAGAACCCTGCAAGTCATTGCGAATACCAAGTTGGTGCAACACCACACCAGCTAGGACAGGCTCAATCTGGTTATGGATTGCCACGTCCGCAGGGAGAAGAAGGCCAGTTGTTGTATGTGCATCCCCTCCCTGAAAACGGTCTGGACGGAGGCATCCCTGCTGGTGTCGGATGATGCAGTCACAGGATCGGGGACAGGATTACACACAGGCACCTCCGTGGCGGCCTGTGCTGCCTCCTGTTCCTGCCCCTGGACTGCACCACTAGCACCAGTGGAATCCCCACTTCCAGGCCCCGTGCGTGGGGCTTCCACGGCCTCCTCCTCAACCAAACCCCCCACCAACCTGGATAACTCTATGCCATGCCCTCCGTAGGCCCCTGTGGGGGCTGAGCTGCCCCTTCTGCTGCCTAGGAGTCCACCTCCAATCTCCGCCTCTTGGACCTTCCCTCTGCAGCTGCGGCCATGGACATAGCACCAGACTCCTCACTCCTGGAAGATATCAGTACATGGGAGGGGAGCTGGGCCTTGCGTCTCTGGCTGGTGGGATCCCTGCCGCTGTGGTCCACAGCACTGTCTCCGCCCTCTTCATCAGTCGATGCTGCAGACAGGGAGAGATAGAACATAGGCACCAGGGCACAGTACAATGCTCTGATATACACATGACAGTTGCACATGAGTGACAGTGTCAAACTTCACAGATGGCATCACACTCCTCAACACTCATATCATTTGAATCCACACACATGCACAAATAAACTGGTATCGTTCAGCAGGCATCAGCATCCATACACACATAACTGCATGAACAACTTAAAGTTGGCATTACGTCACAAGCAACATGGGGAGTGCCTGTCACCTGTCACAGTACAATTATTGGCAACTAAGTCACATCTGCCAATTAGGTACCCACATGTCCGGGTCACATGCATCCATGATGTATCACAGCCGCACACATGTCAAACACACACACGCACATGTACGCCGTCCACGTACATTTATTTATTCATATTGTTAAAGCGCACAATCAGCCTATGGGCATCGTGGCACTGCTACATATAAAGAATTTGGCTGGTTACAAGAAGGAAGGTAGTTAAGATTACAATTCAATTTTTGATTTACAGTAGCATTTTTTAGTTGGCAGTACAGACATCAAGGCGTTAAGGTGTAGTTCATGTTAGAGGGGGAGGGAGGGAATAGATTATGTAAAGAGCGTGATTTTGAGGGACTTCTGGAAGTAGAACAGAGAGGGTTTGGCTCTGAGAGAGTTAGGGAGGTCATTCCAGAGTTTAGGTGCTATGTGTGGGAAGCCAATGCCTCCAGCTTTAGCTCTTCTTATGGTGGGAACTTGGAGTTGGTTGTCATGGTGGCTTCTCTAAGGACGAAGGGAAGATTTACTGGTTATGGTTTCTGATAAGTAGGAAGGAGCGGTGTGATTGATGCATTTGTGTGTGAGGGTGAGTATTAAGAAGTTGATTCTTTCCTTGACTGGGAGCCAGTGAGCATTTCTTCGGGCCTGCGATACATGGTCAAATTTGGGGATGTGCAGAGCAGCACAGTGCGCATTGTTTTGCACTATTTGGAGCTTGTTTAGATTTTTGGCTGATGTGCCGGCTAAGAGGGTGTTGCAATAATCTAGTCTGGTTCCTATGGTGGCTCTAGCGATGGAGAGGCAGTTAGGAGTGGTAAGGTAGGGTTTTATGGCATATATGAGTTTGGTAGTCAGTGCGGAAGAGGAGGAGATGGAGCTGACTTGTCTTGTCATGGATAGTGTAGCGTCTAGGTAGACTCCTAGAGTCTTCACGGCAGTGGAGACAGGTATGTTAGTGTTGTCAATTGTCATGTGTCAGTAGTCTTGGCTGAGCTTGTATAGAATTTCTCTGGGGGCCAGGATGATGATCTCTGTTTTGTCCCCGTTAAGCAGAGACCACTGATAGCCATCTAGGTTTGGATCGTGGAGTAGATGTTAAGGAGGGCTTCTGTGTCTCGGCATAGTCTCCAGTGAGGGGGAGGAGGACTTGCGTGTCATCGGCATAGTTAGTATAGGCTATACCGAGGGAGTCCAGTAGGTCAAAGAGGGGTTTAGTGAAGAGGTTGTAGAGAGTTGGTGCAGTGCATGACCCTTGTGGGACTCCACAGCTTATGATGGTTGGTGGAGCATTCGCCTGGACAGAGACTCTACCTTCTAGAAATGAGGTGATCCAAGAGGTTGCTTTGTAAGAGAAGTGGGCTGCATTGAATAGGTGAGATGTGAGGATGCCATGGTCCACTAGGTCAAATGCTGCGGAGAGATCGAGTAGGAGGAGAGCAGGTTTGCCTGTGTCCATTATTTTGGTGAATTGATTCTTTAAATCTAATAGGGCAGTTTCGGTTGCATGGCCTTTGCGGAAACCCGATTGTCTTCTGTCTAGAATGGCATGGGTTTTGAGGTATTGCTGGATTTGGTTATTAGGCATTGAGGTACGGTTCCGGAAGAGAAGGAGGCATTGATGAAAGCTGTGATGATAGGGGTGAGAGCTTCTGAGCAATCTTTGATGATGGTGGGTGGGCATATATCCTCTTTGCAGGTGGAGGATTTGATATTTTTGAGAAGGGCTGAGACTTCTAGCTCTGTGACTTCTCTAAAGGCAAAGAGGGGTATTTGCGTTTGAGGGTTGTGGGGGCAATGAGAGTGGCATGGGGAGGGTGTTGAGTGCTTTACGTTGGGATGCTATTTTGTCTTGGAGCGTTTTGACTTTGTTAAGGAGGGCTGTCGTAATGCCTATGCACCATGCTTCATCCTTGATGATTTCGTCAGGGCTGCACTCAGGAGTGGTGATCTCTTTGAATATAAAGAATATTTCTCTGGATTTGGAGATGGCTTTGGTAATTCTCTGATTATGTGATTCGGATTTGGCTTTGAAAATGGCATTTTTGTAGGTCCGTGAGATTTCTTTGAACTCATTGAGAGAGGACTGGTTAGGCGTTGATTGCCAGTTGGATAGGGCTTTATGTTTCTTGGTGCACAGGGCAGATAGTTCTTCTGAGAACCAGGAGTTAGAGTGCATGGATTTTTTTCCTTTTTTTTCTTCCAGTGGGGCAACTGAATCAATGGCTTGGGCGAGGGTATTGTTATAGATCTTGGCGAGAGAGGTGGGATCTAGGTTAAAGGGATGCTTGAGTTCAGGGATATCAAGAAGAGTAGCGAGGTTGGTCACACTGAGTTTTTTGGAGCTTCTGACTTTAGCGGGGTTGCATGAGTAAGGGTTTTATGAGTATGTGTGGTAGGGATGGAGAATTGGATGAGATAGTAATCCGTCCAGGGAAGGGTTCAGATGCAGGTGATGGTGGATGAGCAGTTATGATCGGCTAACCAGTCAATGGACCGTCCTTTGCAGTGAGTTGGTCTGGTGATTTTGTGTTCAAACCCCATGTGGGAGAGATCCTTGGCTAAGTGTGTGGCAGTCTTATCCTTGGGGTCATCTAAGACTAGGTTATGGTCAATAAGTAGAATCGTTTTATTGGAGCTTTTCAGGTTGTTGCCTATGATTTGGAGGAGTTGCTTGTGGTAGTCTGGGGGAGAGCCTGGTGGTCTGTATGTGACTAAGAAGTTAATGGTGTAATTAGGTGAGAGAGCATTGTTGTCCCATTGTTGGTTACGCAGCCTAATGTCAAGTTAATTTTTATAGATGTTGGTGACGCCCCCACCTTTAGAGGTTTTGAGGCCCTGTCCAAGGATGGTGTAATCCTGAGGGAGGGCGAGGTGTATGGATGGGTTGGACGCCTCATGGAGCCATGTTTCGGATATGGCTAGTATGTCTATTTTGTGGGTTGTGATGAGGTCATTGATCTCTATAGCATGGGCATGGATAGAGCGTGCATTAATGATTGCACATTTTAGGATCAGATTGGCTGGTGACGGATCATGAGCGCTGGTGTTCGGGGTAGGTGAGGTGGTGGGGGCACGTATGAGGGAGGGAGGTTGGGGTGTATGTTTGGGCGCAGGAGGGGTGGGGGACATGTGCATGGACATTAAGGTGTGAGTGTGAGAATGTTGTTCTCACACTCTGTGGGTGCGATAGCTAAGCTTGTGGTTTCTGCTGTGAGTAGATGGTGGGGAGCTGCAGAGCGATAAGGAAGGTTTAGTGCAGGTTCTTAGTCTGTAACGCCTAAGGAGGTGTCCAGGTGGGTTAAAGGTGCAGTGGTTAAGTGTGTTGTGTGGTGTTGTGGATGAGGCAGAGTGAGGCATGATGTTAGGTGGCGGTGTAAGGTCTGGGTGTGCAGGGAGCAAGCTGTGGGTGGCCCAGAGAGAGAGTAATGAGAAAAATAGAGGAAGGGGAGAGGAGGGGTGTAAACACTGTGGGGTGGGTAACTGAGGAATGCATTAGAAAACAATTTTGTATAGTGCTTGTGCGGTACAAGTTGGGCAGGTCCACTAGTATGGTGTCAGTGGGGCAAACAGGCCGCTAGAGGCTAGTAAATGCATACACAATCATGGGGCACAATGGAATAGCCGTTAGGGGCTGGTAAGGGCATACACAGTAGAGAAGCCACTAGGGGCTGGTAATGGCATACACAATGGAAAAGCCTTTAAAGGCTAGCCGGTCATACACAATGGAAAAGCCGCTAGGGGCTGGTAATGGCTTACACAATGGAAAAGCCTTTAAAGGCTGGTAATGGCATACACAATGGAAAAGCCGCTAGGGGCTGGTAATGTCATACACAATGGAGAAGACTTTAGAGGCTGGCAAGGCATACAAAATGGAAGGATGGAACTAGCATTCATGTGCCACACCCCAACCATGGCATAGTACATTCACAGAAATGCTAACATGTGTGCATCTCCACATGCAGTTGTGCGTTTTGCTTTGGAACACATACACCATTGATGTGCATCGCACATGACTGGACTCACATGCAGCAGGGTCATGTTCCTGCACATACACATCCATACATGGGCCATTTCAGACATATGTCCAAGCTGCACACCTCAACATGCACTGCTTCCAATGAGTACACATGGACACTTACCACTCGACTCCAGGCGGGTCTGCCTCTCGAGGACCTGGAGGTGAAGCACTGGGCAAATGCGTTCCAGGACCTCATCTGGTCGGTGGTAAGGCAGACCCGGCACTCCACTGCATCTGCTGCGTCCAAGAGGCACCGGGCCTTCCTGAGGGTCCTGGACCTGAAGTTCTCCAAGCGCTTATGTACGTGTTGCAGGTCACGGGTTGCCACCCCCTCCACGTTGATGACACCCACGATGTCCATCCAGATCCACTTCCGTCCATCCTTGTCGGCAAGTGGTTGTCCGAAGAGGGCATCATAATGCACCAGGACTTGCTCCAGCAGGATGCCAACTTCTCCTGCAGTGAAGCTGGCGGCCCTCTGCCTCTCTGCCGGGGGGTGGCCACTGGTCCCAGATGGAGTTTGGCCCAACATGGCAACCCCCAAGGCAGGTGTGGGTGGGCAACTGGGTCCTGGTGCTGGGCTGTAGAGCCATAGAACTGCAGTCGGGGTCTTCTGTTCCAGTAGGGGTGGTCTCACCAACTGGACCCCTGCAGATGGCTGATGTGGAGGCACCAAATAGCAAGGCACGTGGCCAGCAGGCAGGCAGGCAGCAGCAGATGGCTCGTGGGAGGCGGCTCGGGCTCTGGGGGGCAGGAAAATGGCCTTCTGGGCAGGGGCGTAGTCTTCCGTGTGTTGTCGCGTGGCCAGTTTGATGCAGAGTGATTTGGCATGCGAAAAAACAGCACGTCAGCGTGTAATTCGAGGAAAGGGCCTTAGCGCGTAAGCGCATAAGTGATGTGATGTGTGCGGGCGTTTCCCTCGGTATGGGTGCATAGTGAATCCCCATGTGCAATAACAGCTTGTACGCGTGTGAATGCGTGTAATTCGAGGAAAGGGCCTAAGCGCATAAGTGTTGCGGCGCACGCGGGCGTTTCCTTCGGCACGGGTTAAAGGTGACTGTGGCCCAGCAGTTCGCTGTATGTGCTTTTCGTTGAAACCTAAACGTGTGTTGCTACTTCTTGTTGTTTCATGCACCATCACTTCACAGCGGATCGAGGACGTACCACTTCTTTTGACGGGGGTCTTGCTTATGCATGTTTTTCTTTCCCACGCTAGTCAGACGGTGAGTCGCTCACGCTATTTTTCCCACTGCGGGTCCCCCTGTGTATCTCTTACCCGTTTTTGAGGTCATAGTAGCCTGTGTGTCCCACGCGTATGTGTTTTTTGTGTCCCTGGGTGCCACCACATATTGAGGGAGGTTAATTCCACACACGTGGGCTACCGGGGTTGCGTGCAAGGTTTTACTGCAGTTTTGGGGTGCCTGAGCATTGCTTGATTCGTCATTTTCTCACCCGGGTCACATAGAGCCTTGCAGGCGCACAGGGGTGCTGTTTACATCTAGTACCCCACCCCCTTCACCCCAATTGCCCAGAACAATTGTCGTGTACAGCTCCCATTGGCACTACTACATCTGTGCCATGGTTTGGAGGCCATGAAAGGTGAGGGCAGCTCAGTTGGGTGTCCTCCATGTGGTGGGCGTGGTCAGGGACATGGCCAGGGTGATCAGGGAGTAGGGGAGTCCAGGGTGCCCAGGGCGGCTGCACAGGGGGAAGAAGCAGGGGTGTGCCACTTTGGCAGGCTGTTCTGCCACGTGTTGGTGCCGTCATGCCACCACCCCCTGCGGCTCCGAGAGATGCTGCTCTTGTATCTGACACTGACGCCCATGTGACCCGGCAGCCAGTTTCATCTTATGCCACAGGTCCAACGGTAGTGGTAGCTGCAGGTGTGGCTCTGGGTCGGCCAGCACATGATACGTTGGCACCTGAGGATTCCCAGGCAGATTTCCAGGTGGTCAGGAGGCACAAGCAAAGTGCATGCAGGGCTGCTCTGACTGAGGCACATGTCCCTGTGGCAGCATTGTCATCTGCTGCCCCGAGAAGCCAGGTGTTGGCAACTGCACGGGGTCCAGTCAAGAGCACCCAGCAGCCACTGACACCGTCCTACTTTCACCTGCCATTCCCTTAGTCCAGTCCACCAGCGCCATTGCCCCTACTTATCAGGGCGGCATTTGCCAGTCAGGGTCCGGACCACTGTCCAAGAGGATGAAGGTTGCTCCTGCACAAGAGGCTCGGACCCCAGACACGGCTCCGGCCTCCGGCATGTCGAGGAAGAAGCCTTTCGGAAAGCAGGAACTGGACTTTCTTATGGGCTGCATGTCTGATGTCTGGACACGAACATGAGATGCTAGTTTGCCAAATTGTCATACTACGCCTACCCAGCATTGAGGCCACTGGAAGCATGTTGCAGAGGGTATTAGTGCATTCGGACATGAAGTGCGCACAGCTCAGGACTGCAAAAAGCATTGGGGTGATCTCCGACGCTGTGCTAAGCTAAAGCATGCCATGACTCTGGTGACTTGCAGTGGGCCAGCACCATAGGAGGAAGAACTCACTCCGCATGAGGTGATCGCTGCGGAGTTCATCCCGGCAGAATTGGGCGAAGGAGTGGGAGAGATGCTGGATTATGATGGCCCATTCGGTGAGTGTTGTTGTGTGTTTGTCCAGCCCATGTGTGGTTTGTTTGTGTGATGTGTTGTGCTTGACTGCCACTACATGTTATGTGTACATGGTTCTCATGTGCGAGTCATGCAATACTTCACTAATGTGTGCCTGTTGTGCTGCATGCCGGATATGTAGAGCAGACTGGGACTGTACTCATCACCACACATGCACCCTTCTCACATGCTAGTCACCCGACTGCCCCTCCGGTCCATGTTCCAGCTCACTGACCCTTCTGCATGTAGCCTGAGGTGTCTTTCCACTCAGCACGCGGACTATATCATCGCATGATTGACGTGCAGATGTGTTCAACCTGCATGCGGGTACTCCACGCGGGCATGCTCCCTTCCCCCTCCACCATCCTGCACCTCAATTTCACCATGGCACTGGTGGGTAACATGTTGGACTACTGCAATGACCTGTTCCATGCTCCTGTGTACATGCACACTTCCCCCTGCCAACCTGCCAGACACATACTGTGGGGTACATCCTTGTCCTTGATGCAGGGTGTCTCACTCGGACTGTGCAGATGGCAGATGCTCCCCTGGACATGAGTTCCCATTCATGTTCCATGTGTATTCCATGCATGCCCCTATGTGTCCTTGGCAGAATGATAATTGTAGTACGTGTCCAGGATGGCATACGAATCATGGCATTTGGTCATCGTTCAATGCTCACTCTGGCTCAGTCCTGCATCACACACATGTTTAGGGGGTCATGTTTAGGGTGTCATTGTCTGCGTGGGGCACATGCCTCCCCTGTTTCAGGACCTCCGACTCTGTTCAACTAGTGTAGTGCCTTCTGCACAAAAGGGTGTACTACTCAGGGTTCATTATGTGTCCTGCTTACTGTCCCATTCTCATCTTCTGTGGTGTCAGTTGACTCAGATGATGCAATTGACGCTACTCAACACTGTCTGCCAATACACAGTTCTCTGGTCAACCTTTCATTGCCATGCAATGCCTCCCTGCATTTTCACGGAGAGGGGTTGAATGTGGCCATGCAACCCATTGCATGCACATTGCACATGATGGCTGAACTTGACCTTACACTGCCTTCAAGTTTATTGTTTGACATCATAACGTACTTGTTGATGTAGATAGTTGGTAACGTACACATGTTCTGCACTGCACCCACCCGCTTCTGAGCCATGTTACACCGTTCTACGTGCCTACTCACTGCTGCAATGTCAAAGGGACCTGGCATGTATGTTCAGATTGTCATCCGTTCACTGTCATGAAACGAACGCATGGGCACAGGTGCATCTTGTGACACATGTACTCTGTATTGGAACACACTATCGGGTGTTTAGCAAAGTTGAGTGGTCAATCTGCGGCCTATACTAACTACTATCTGGTATAGGCCGCAGATTGATTATAGCGTGCAAATCGGGTTGCAATGACTGTGGAGCTGCCTGCACGTGTGTATGTGTACACTTTCACATACCTCGAAGCAAGCAGCGTTGTAGCTGCTTGCTTTGCTGTATAGGTTGCTGTTCATATTCACCATACGGGTGTGTATGAAAACACGTGTATTTGAACACTTTCACATATACATATGCAAGCAGCTTCAAAGTTGTGTAGTGCAACATTGCAGCTACTCACTTATGTGTGTGTGAAAGTGTTTATTTACACGTGTTCTCTGCAGCTTTTTGGTTAGATAACTAATATGTTGTTATTTAATGTAAATGCTGCTGAGATTTCAGCATTGCGCTCTTTAACTGGGACAATCCTGAAGGTGCACTGTTGTACAGTACGTGTACGGCCAGGCCCACTTAGCTAATCTGGTGGAGCCTGGATGTGATGATTTGACACTGAATAATGTTTTTTGGCACAGTAATGCACAATGTGCTGTATCAGGCCCTGAGCGGTGTTCTGGAGGCTTCATGGACCGGAAGCTTGGACCGTACTGGGTGTTAATGTTCCTCATGCCTCGTAGCAGGCCTTTGCTTTGCTTGGGACTTTCACTATGTCTACATGGCCCATGACGGCCGGTATGGGCCGAGCTGCAGATGGATGAAGCTATATTGGTGATGATGATTTAATGATGCATGTGTACAAGCATATTACGTATGTCATGGTGTGTTTTGAATCACTTGCAGCTGTGGCCATTTGGCTGTTCAGACATGCTTATGGTGCTTGCCATCTCTTTGTTGCCATCTGTCATTTCTCCCTGTGATATGTGCCTGACATGTGTAGGCTTCGCAATTTACATGCATCCATTTCTGCTTTTTGGGATGCCATTGCATATCAATGCCACTGGATGCATGCCAGAATTTCAGTTGTGTGTGACATGTCTGCTTCATGTGTTGGCTGTCGATGTGATTTCTATGTGTGTGTGTGTTATGTGCTTATAACATGTGTACTCATGTTTTTTTTTCACGTTACAGGTGATGACACGATGGAGCCAGAGGATGGTGATGTTATTCCAGACACGGGTTGCTATTACATCAGCAACCTGGCCCAAGTGGGGGTCGTGTGGTGGTAGACCACAAGAACCCACTTGTCCTCCAGACCATCGTGTCCATGGCTGGCAATCAGGCAAGCTCTGAAGATCACTCTGAGCACAATGTTGAGTTGGATGCACGTCATGTCCATTCTTCATCGGTGAGTGATCCTGATGTGGACGATATTCTGTCTGCCACACCTGCACTGAGGGGCCAGACACTGTTGGAACCTCCACCTGTGGTGGTTCGGGAAACACGCTCACACTCCACACCAGTTGCTGATGTGCCTGGGCCGGCATCATGTCAGTGGAGGGATGTAGTCTTGCAGCCGCGGGCGTCGCAAATCCAGTGAGGACCACGGCCCCTTGGGCCCCCCGGGTGTCATGTCCAGCAACACGGTGGCCGTGCGCCACTGGGGTATACTGAGTGGGAGGAGTCCATGTATGCCAATTCAGAGCAACAGAGGGCAGGTATTGATAAGATCGCTCAGAGCATGTAACGTGTGGCCAAATCCGTGCCCCCCCCTGCTAAGTAGGTGGAGCTCCAGCAGTGGGCAGCACAGTCCACGGCCCACTCACTCAGGTGTGGCATGGTGGCCTCAAACAGGACACGCCAGGCTGAAATGGTGTCTCTGCATTAAGCACTTGCTGCTCACGCAGAGGCACACATGGAGGCCCGAAGGGATGACCATGAATCCCTCAGAGCTACTCTGGATGAGCTCAACATGTCCCAGAGGTAGCGGTCGGGAGGAGATTTTGGAGCAGCTTGAGAATACCATTTCTATGCGCATGCCGGGAGGTGCTTCAGATGTCATGTGAGGCCATGCAGGCAGAACTCAGTGTTATAAGTGCTACCTTGCAAGAGGAAGCACGCTTATCGCATGAGGTGCTGCATGCTGACCTACGTGCCATCGCCACACAGGACCGGACCTACCAGTCCCCCAGGCTTGCTGCCGTCAAGGGGCAAGCTGTGCATAGGCATGGTCTGGGAACTGTACCACATACACCTTCTGATTTCCATCCAGAGGGTGAGCAGGATGACAACTTATCTCCCACACAGGTCGGGCCGTGCAGGGTCGTATGTGGCCATTTTTTATTTTTGTTTAACTAATATTTTTTGTCCATTGTGCATTCATGTGACGATGTGGTGCTTTGTGGCTTTTGAAAGCATCCGCTGCCTGTTCCGCTGGGACCATTCAAGCTTGTCTTGTGTATGTGTTTGTGGCTTTGGGTCCAGACACATATGCCACTCCTGCTTCCCCTTTCCATGAGCTTGCAAGGATGGTTCAGTGTGACAACAATTTACACAAGGGCATTGGACTTTCATCATATCTGTGGCCAGTCTGCAGCTGTACTACTTGTGTTTACACCCCTAGTGGGGATTATGGATGTTTTTTTTTTTTCCATGGCATGTCTGCAATCAATTTTGGTGAGTACATTTTTGAACTGTCCATTTATTGAAGTTGATTGTGATGTTTTTTCATGTCTTGCCTGTATACGTGCTTGATGCACTTCATGCTATAAACGGTAGCCTGCACCCTTTAGCTGTCAAAGTCACACTGATGGTGGGAAGGGGCTGGGTGGTGACAATGTCAAGTTGGTACATGTTGAGTTCAGCCCCTGGGGATTGTGCAAAGGAGGATGCATTAGGAATGTGACCCAAGAAGCACAACTCACGGTCCAGTCCTCACCTGAGATGTCCGCCTATACTACTTCTCTGCTTCCGTTTGGATGGAACGTTGTATCTGTCTACCCTCTTGGACTTTGCTGCTGCCTGACGGTACAGTTTTCCTACTGGAGTACAGCTCATTTACTTGTTTTTCACACTCTGGTGGCTTTAGTCCCTGTTTTTTCTTCCTGCTACTGTCCTGCTTGCAGATCTGTCCGCCCGTCTCTAGGGCAGTTATCTCCATGTACTCTTACACTGCCTTGGTTTACCTCAGTACACCTCTGTACCACAGCATCTCTCTCTCGCTCCTTCTATCTTTCATCTATTACATCCATACCTTTATGTTGACTTTGGCCTTTTACCAATGCTATTCAACTGTTGTGGCTCTTAACTCGCTATCAGCTGTTTCTGGCTATCTCTCTTTCACTGTGCCTTTCCAGACTTGTGCTATCTCTGCCTTTCTTTGTTCACGCTATCAAGGATTAATTGGGTTTCAGATCAACCATCCAGTTGTGCCAGCCTCCTAGGTTTTTTTCTACTCAAGTTTCAGCTATACACATCAGTTGTGACATCCTCATTGATTATTGTCAAATTCCTACCCATCCTGTTGAACCATTGTGCAACTGTGCAACCTTGGAATGTATTCTATCATTCAGCTTGGACATATGATTGGCCTTATTCTGTGACCTCAAGTCATCTACTGGGGACTCTTCCAGGGTTTTTGGTGCCTAGAGGCTTTTCCCTGGTTTGGGGGTTTGGCTCTTTGGAGTTCTCTGCGATTTGGTATTTTTACCGCTCAAGGTGGCTTCTGAGGGGGCTAAACCATATTTACACAAAGGAAGACCAAGGAAATCAAGGAGAAAGGGGATCCTGAAGCCAGGTAGACTAGAAGGAAAAAGCCGACCCACACCAGATACAGTTCTTCTGAAGGTCAGGGTGATGAGGAAAAGAGGGAGGGGCTTTTGTTGTCAGACAGTACGCTTGGTCTACAGTGATTGGGCACTCTCTGACATTGTCAATGTGGGATACTATGTACATGATGTGTTCTGCTGGTCATTGGCTGTTCCTGTGTTGGGTTTACTTTTCTGGTGTCAGAGGATTGGCATGGTTTGACACACTGGGGTGTCCACATGGGCAATGTTCACATTTGATGTGTACAGGACACTGAGGGTCACTTCATTTCACATGCATGTATTGAGTGCATGTCCTTACTGACACACACACTTACACAATGCACCACCACACATACAACCATCCTTCCATACCCACACGTGCACACAGATTGCCTTCTTTGCCATGCTGTGTCCCTGCAGCACATGATCACTTATCATTTGGGATCGTGAACATGCGTCACTTCATTATTTTTGTTGCTTGTCCTTTTTATATGATGCTCAAGGTGTGTCCCCAACACAATGGCCACTCACTGTGCTGTGTGCTGAGCGGTGTGTTGCAGGGGAGACACACACAGCACACGGTTTTGGGATTTGTGGATTTGGTTTGGGCAATGTGTATGCCAACAGGCGATCTGTCTTTTGTTGATGGTACCGCTGGTGGCATACATTTGTGTATGACTTTGTATGTGGGGGAGGTTGTTTATCAGTCATTTCATCTGATTCCATGTCAGTTGTAATTGTCTCAGACCTCTTTCCATTTCTCACAGGGCACTTTGTATCTAATTTGTCATGTGTTGTGCTTTTGGTGTGCATACCAGTGGTTTTCATGGCCTGTTTTGCAGGGGGTGGTGTGATATGCACCTGGCATGTGTTCCTTTTGGTCACACTGGATTGGTTATGTTTAAGTAGCTAGGGATGCACACAATGTAGCACTTCCTGGAACATTCTCAGGGTGGTAAGGTTGTGACAGTTGACTGTCTCTTTGTCATCATCGATTGTCACCTGGTATATGCCAGGCCTGTGTGCACTCCACAGGTGTGGGAGTTTAGGTAAAAAATGTGGCCACATGCTGGGTCCGGACTGCCTCATCACGTGCCCTTTCCCCTTCCATGAGCAGCGCCTGTGCCTGTGGATGGGGATGTGGGGACACCACCATGTCCACTGGTATGCCCCGCCGTGTTGCAACATTGTGCAGGACACATGCTGCCACAATGATCCTGCACACTACTGGGGGTGGATATATTAGCTGCCCGCCAGAGCGGTCAAGGGAGCCGAAGCGTGACTTGAGCACTCCGAATGTGCGCTCCACTATGCCTCTGGTTGCTATAGGGGCTGTGTTGTATCTTACCTGGGGTGGTGTGGTGGGGTTCCATATTGGCGTCATCATGTGGTTGCTCAGAGGGTAGGCACTGTCCCCTGGGGTGGTGAGGATGGTTGTCATTAGTTGGGTTTGTGTATTTGTCTGTGTGTGACATACGTGTATGTGCAAAGACATTTGTACTCGCCAATGAGCCATGTATCGCCATGCTTCCCAGCTTCCAGGTACCAGCTCAGGGCGGACATTCTGTATATGAAACTGTCATGGGTAGACATAGGATAGTTTGCATAGACAGAGGTGATGATTCCATGGGCATCGCATACAACCTGTATGTTGATGGAATGTCAGTGCTTGCGGTTGCGGTAGATGTTCTCAGTGGCCCTAGGTGGATGTAGTGCCACATGGGTGCAATCTATGGCACCAAGCACTTTGGGGAAGTGTGCCACCCTGTAAAAGTCCTGGACCATGGCCTGCATTTCTTTGGGTGTTCTGGGCATGTATATGTGCCTGCGGACTGTGGGGCACGCAGTCATTATTGCCAACACCTGGTGTAGGCAGCTTGACTGTGTGGCCTGTGAGACACCCCCAACTATGGCATTTGTCTGCTGAAATGACCCAGTAGCCAAAAATTGCAGGACATTGAGCACCTTTTCCAAGGGGCTCAGTGCTTTGGAGCACAAGGTGTGTGATGTGAGATCGTCCTCCCACTCAGTGACCAGGTCTAGGATTATATGAGGTGGAAACCTATACCTGCCATAGACCTCATCATCAGGCATCCCAAAAAGGCTGTTCCTGGACAAAGAAATGCAGGGCCTGGCTATTTTCCTCCTCCTGCGGTGTTCCACGATCACTGCTGCGAGAAATGGGACATTCAGCATAGCTGTATATACGTGTTGGTTGTTTGTGCGCACTTTTATACTGCACGGGGACGCTTCTGCCTGCCTCTGTGTGGCGGACGAGTTTATGCCTGTGCGTTTCTTTTGGTGTGTGCGGGTTTCCCCTTCTCCATTCCATGAAAAGGTGTTGTTTGCGAGCATGTGGACCTTCCATGTATTTCCCAGCAGTACTTCCCCAGTTACGCCCTCATTTTCACGCGTTCCTCATTCCGTGTGTTCCACCCCATTTTTGGTGTGTGCGCTACACGTTGTGTGTTTTTGCTGTGCGCATCACACACAGGCCCTCATTACGACCCTGGCGGAAAGTAACTGACATGACCGCCACAGCGTAAATAGCGTTTCCGCCATAGCACGATGGAGCAAAGTGCGGCTAATTCCGACCCATCGGGCACGAGCATAACGCCATGGCGGAAGTGCAAAGTCCGCGATGGCGGAAATGGCCCCAAAACGCCCCTTACCGCCGTAGTACGCCGCCCTAGGTGCAACTCCGCCACCCATCTTAGCGGTCACCGTAATGAGCGGGCAGCGCAAATTACGGTCACCGTAAATATACGGAAACGGAAGTAAAAACATGGGGCCGGAACGGGAAACAGCACGCCGTACACCTATAAAATCAGAATCCCAACACAACCATCAAAAATCCGACCCTGAGACACATCCCAACCCGTTAGCCACCACAGTGAAAAAAATAAATATGGGAAAAGCTGCTAAAAAAGCGTGCGATCGCAAGCGGCAGGTCCACTTCTCCCATGAGGAACTCACCGTGCTCACAGAGACCCTCCAGGAGAATGCTGCCGTCGTCTTCTCGACGCAAATGACCAGGACGGCTTTGCGAACAAGAAGGCCATATGGGCCCTGGTGGCACAGCGGGTAAGTGCGGTGGGGACCGCACCCCGCACCCCACAGCAATGCAGAAAGCGATGGGACGACTTGCGGATACGCGTCCGGAGCATACTTTCGGCCAACCGAAACATTGCCACAGCCACCGGGGGAGGATCGGAATCACCCATCAAGTTGACCCCCTGGGAAGAAATCTGTGCCTCCACCATTGGAATGGAGAGCATAGAGGGAGTCGGAGGGATGGAGAAAGGAGTGCAGACATCCGAAGAATCAGGTAGGTGGCCCAAATAAAACAATGCTAAATCCACAATGTCCAATCATGTGAAGTACCATGTGTCCCCATAGCAATAGAAACACATGTCCAGGAGAACGTCCACATACATTGCCATGATAGCGCCCTTCAAAAGTCAGATCAAATACATAAATAAGTAAAAATCCTAAAAACACCCTCTACATGTGCAGCATGCACACCCTAACTGCAGGCTGCAAAATAACTGCATCCTCAATCCACACAAAAATGAGACCACCTCCAAGGCCCTGACCCAAATCACCCTCAGGTACCACCCCAATGCATGTGATACATTGCCATTCCAATTTCCACAGACCCATAAATAACGCTCGCCCTCCTTTACTCCACCACAGGGTCCGAATCAAACGACGAGCTACAGGACACCCCTACCAGCACACCTGCAAAGAGGGCCAAGACCAACGGCCAAAGACCCTCCACCTCAGCTGCACGGAACAAGACACGGCAGCAGCACAAATCAAGTGGCAGCACACTGGAGGGGACTTCAACAGGCACCCCAGCAGCCAGCATGTCCACAACAGCAGCACCACAGGTCCCCCAAATCGATGCCACAGAAGGCACTGCTTCAGGTGGCAGCAGCACCATAGGTGACACTGCATTCATGCCAGCATGCTCCGACACAGAAAACGGTGCTGTAGATGTAGGATCCATCCATGACCTGTCTCAATCCCCCTGTACACCATGAGGAAACCACGCAGGGGCATCCACAAGACGACGACTGGCCAACCCCCACAAGGACTGTGGCAAGGCAACATGAGGTGATCAGCCCCTCTGTGACAACACCGCAAATGGGCATGGCCCAGCAGAGGCAACAGTCCCTCGAGCAGATGATTGTGCAACCGCAGCAACTGGCCACGCTCCTCAAGGAGCATGCTGCTGAATGTGGGGGTTCTAAGGCAGCCATTGAAACATCTACTGAGACACTTAGGGCAGAAATGGAGCGAAGTACAGAGACACTAAGGGCACAAATGGAGAGAAGCACCGAGAGCCTGAGGGGGGAACTGCATGCGACGTCTAAAGACGTATGTGGTGAACTTGCCGCTGTGCGCCGTGTGCTCACTGAGCTCTCACAAACCCTTAGGGACATGCATGGACGTGAGCAGGCAGAGACATCATCCGTTACAAGTTCCGTCCAGGGCAGCCCCCAACGTAGATCGGGGAGGAACCTGTGCTCCACAGGCAGGGGTGCCCCTGATACCCGGAGAGGGGGCTTGCAATAGCGACTGCCCACTGACACTGAGCATCTTTGGACACTGGTGTTCGGGGGGGAGGTAGGAGGGTGGAGAGGGTGTGTTGTGCTTCTTTGGGTGGCGGGTCGATTGGGTGTGTAACATCATTTCACATTTGCTATACATTTCTTCATATTCATCCAATGAGATGTGTGGACATTGATCTTTGTGTATGAGGGCTTTCTTGGCGTACAGTCCACATTGTGCATGTTCCAGACACACACAGTGCCACAAGTCCCGTGTCCATGTAACAGCCACCAGGCGTGAGTGCTAGAAGCATGCATCTATGAGATTCTGACGAATTTCACGGGCCTCCTGTGCCTCGCGGACTCCTTGAGGTGCTGCCACATCCCCACCCTCATCATGACCATCTTCAGGTGCTTGCAGTTCTGCGTCAGGGGGCATGGCCACATTTCTACGTACGCACATGTTGTGTAGCATGACACATGCCATGACCATCTTTTCCACCTTCTCATGGCGGTACAGGATGCCCCACCAGACCTGCTGAGGCAGCGGAAACGAGCCTTCAGTAGGCCGAATGCCTGTTCTCTGACTACACGGGTACGTGAGTGGGCATGGTTGTAGTCCTCCTCAGGCTGGGTCTGTGGGTTCCGGATTGGTGTAAGGAGCCATCTCTTCAGTGGATACCCGGCATCACCTGTATGTGGACAAAGAAGGATGTTTGTGGAATAACATTGCTACGTACGCATCCCCCCCTTCCTGCCACGTCATTGACGCATCACCTACCCCACATTCACATGCATCAAATGAGACTCACCGAGTAGCCAGGATCGGTGCCCTGCGTGTCGCTCCATGTAGCGTGGTATTGTAGAGTTCCTCAAGACCATAGAATCATGGGTTGGTCCTGGAAATCAGGCACAACAATGTGTAAAGATCCTGTTGGAGTCACACACCATTTGTACATTGATAGAATGATATTGTTTCCTGTTGCGGTACTGGACCTCCATGGCATGTGGGACAACCAATTTCACATGGGTGCAGTCGATGGCACCAATGCAACCCGGTATGCCGCCAAGTGCATGGAATCCCACTTTTGTGTTTGTAAGCTCCTGCTCCGAGCGTGGTAAAGAGATGTAGTCGTCTGTGTGCTTCAGGAGGGCATCAAGCACTTGGAATAGTGTCCGTGACAATAGTGGCTGTGAAATGCCATGCAACTGTCCGACTGTGTGCTGGTAGGTGCCTGTGGCCAGGAAGTGGAGTACAGACACCACCTTCAGTAGGGGTGGGATGGCGGTTGGGCTATCTATCATGCTGACAAGGTCAGCGTGTGTCATGTTGACAATGGCGGTTATGGTTTCCCGGTCCAAACGGTAGAGGGTGTGGATCTGCTCAGCAGTGAGGTTGAACGGATTAGCTCGGAGGCGTGGGATTGCGGGCTGCCTGCGTGGTGGTAGTGGCTGTGCTGGTGGGCCTTGCTGCCCGTGCCTTGCCCTCCTCCTCCTCCTCCTTCGTCTCCTCTGTGCGGCCGGTTGTAGTAGTAGTTGGTGTTCGTCTTCTTCTTGAAGTTGGAGTACTTGCAGTGCTATCAGGTCCCCCAGGCCCAACATCGCTAGTCCTGTCGGTAGCATTTTGGAGTGGGTGTGGTTGTAGGAGGGGTTTGGGTGTGCAATTTATGTGTTTTCAGGCTGTATAGCCTCCACCTGTGGTGATTCATTCCACCTGTGCCAGCTGCAGTAACTATTGGGCGAGCACGTCCCGCACACAACGCTGCAATTTGACGCACATCATCTTGCAATTACAATCATGTATTTAATCCCGATGGCAGTGAAATATTGGTTTATATGTTAATTTTGCTATTGTTCCATTATTTAACATACTATATTTGCAGTCGCGAACAAACTAGTGAAGGGTCAGTGGAATGTAGTACTCGATGAACGGTGGACCCTCATGCAGCACTGTACCGACGTTCACCGACGGGCGGGGAGTCCCATTAGTGATTGGAGCCAGTTACCATTTTCACACACAGCCGCACTACATAGATGTATTTGTGAATTCAAGCGTTCACAGATGCCTTTTCGACGTGATGTTGCAAATGAGGAATTCGAAGGACAGTGCTTTTGGTTTTCAACTAGCGGCGAGGAGACGCCCACAGGTCTGACAGGGAATATAACGTTCTATTGTTGAATGTCCTTGGGACAGGGCCCATGACGAGAATGCAATGATTGATATGAATTGAATGGTATGCGCAATAGCGTAGTGGACGATAAGGCTGGACGTTCCCAATTACATGTTATTTCACTACACTAGAAATCCGGCCAGGAGCACAGTGGATTTTGCAGACTGCATTACGCACAGACTCAATGGAAATTTCAAATGTTACGTGAGTAAATATTCAGGCGTTTTTATACCGGGATGAGGGAATGACGAATGGATTCATGGACAGATGATTTAATTGAGGGTTTGCCATGTACATGGCTTTTTGGAATCTATACCCTTCACCTGCGCTATGTGATGCAATGCTGCCATAGTGGGACCATCGTCTATCTGCCCTTGTTGAACCCTCCCTGTCTCGACGCGCCTTCAAACACTTGTGTCTATGCACGTTACCAATCCCATCAAATGGATTCTGTTTTAACAGACGCATGCACACAAACACTCGTTTGTGATAGTGTATTCACCTCGATTTATATCGTTATGATTCCCAAGTTATTTTTGGTTGAAATTAATCCTTTTGAGTGGGCTAGCATGCATATGGTTGTAGATTTAGTGTGTTGAATGAAGTGAGTAATACTTATGAAGTTCGGATGCCCATACTATTTTTATTTTTATTCATTTGGGTGACAGGTATCTCCTCCCCTTTTGCCGCTGCCATCTGTACGCCACTCCTGCAGATGGCTTCTACAGTCGACACCTGCAGCTTCGAGTTAATCAGTGGAGCACCATTACGATCTTATGGGACGATCGCCAATGGGCCACATGCCCTTACGCAGTACTAGTGGCTAGGAGCAACATCTCAAACTTTCAGCTGGACTAGTGCCTACTTCATGGGACGGCCCTGCGGTTCTAGGCGCTTCCTTGTTGCCTTTTTGAACGTAAATGTAGCCCCTGTGTACCATGAAGGAACAGGGCGTCACACAAGAAGTAGCTGGTCATTTATTGCGGATGCAGCCCACAGTAATGATAATTATTTGGGAGTTTATGAGCAAATAGCTGTATGGGCTTGGTGATTTTGATGTGCATTAAATTTATATTCAGTTATTTACCGTGTAGCGTTATTCTTTGCTAGTAATGTAGCATATTCCCATTGGTGCCGCGATGTATTGTGAGATGATATGCATTGGGTTCCGGCTTCTGAGTAGAGTTGTGTGGTACTGTACTGGCCGCGTTTGCCTACGAAGCCCAGTTAGGTCAGGGATAGGGGCTGCCATTATGACTGTTTTCATGATGTCATGCTCAGGGGCGGGGGATTAGCTTTTGTGCAACAGATGCCGGTCAGCCAGGTGAATTGGTGGAATGATGGGATTATCAGAATATGGCTGGTCACAGGTGCCTGTGTTTGCGTGCGTTTCTTGGAGGGAGACTGAGGTCAGGTCCATTGGAATTGCTGCTGTATTCGTGCCATCTGTGCCCTACAGCTCCCATTGGCCCCTCTTGAGATGAGCCTGGCTGCTCAGTCACTCTGCCAGCTTGTGTGGTACATGCTTATGCTGATGGTTGGTTTGTCTACTGGCAAGAGTACAGGGCTGGTGCAGTCTCCCTCAGGATACTGCTTTGGATGTTGATTTTAACTGGTGGCAAGCGATGGGGGACTATTGTTGTTTTGTCTCATGGAATATTTCAGTTAATTTTGGTGTACTTGTACCTTCACATGCCTGTGCTGCATCAGTACGGCAATGGTGACATGCCAAATATGGATGGCCACTCACAAGCCACTTGGAGCCCCTGCATGCATTTGATCGTTGGCATGCATGGGTGACTTGTACATTTCACTGGTTGCATAGTGTGACTACATTGCGCCTACGGGGAGTTGTGCAATGTGGGCAGGGAGTGGAGCACAGGCACTCAGTAGGGCCATTTATGGTTGGTTCGCGATGCCGTAATTCTCGCCATGGCGGAATGGTACTTTCCGCCATGCTTGATGGCGTTGAGTACATGTCCGCTAGGGTCAGAATTCGCGTACCGTTGCGCCATGGAGGAAATTACGGTTTCGCAAGGCGCGCGTGCGCGTACTTGGTGCAGTTAGCGTTGGCGTTCACTACGGTGTCGCTAATGGCATCGTACTTTACGGTGACGGGTCATAATCGCAACGAGCGGTATTCGATGGCGGTATTACATTTCCGCCATCGTTTTTCGAATTCCGCCAGGGTCGTAATGAGGGCCACAGTCTTTGGGATGTCGCAGTGACATGAGCGCCCATGTGCGCCATGCACAGTTTCGGCGCAGCTCCGTGGAAAAACACGCGCACAGAATTCAATGAATCACTTGCGTGCAGTTTGCACGCGTGCGCTGGATTTTTCTCGCTTGCGCCACCGATTTCGGAGCACAATTATTCCATGAATTGGCCCCTTAATATATATTGCTACATGTACACCAAACACATTCTCTTTTTGGTAAGAGAACATATTGGAAAGGAAAGCAATGCAGTACAATCGGCAACCCTTCCACAAAAGCATACAGGCATAGCAAAAGGAAAGAAACTCTGTTCATAAGGAAATAGACATCATGGACGTTGTTAAGATGGATTGATGAACTCTGACCTGGAGGGGCAGAGGTTCAGAAAGCCAACCTAGTTTCTTGGAACAGGGTAACCTCTGGACAAGCCAGACCAATCAGGGCAGCTATGGCAGGCGGCAAAGACTAAGTCTCAAGAGGGGTGAGGGTGACTGAAAGACCTCAATGAGCACACAAAGCAAGGACACATACAAATTATTTCAGACAGGTGTTATATTAAAAATATAGACATGTTATTACAAGGCCTTTGTAACATAGACCATAGCAAAGAATCACAATAATACTGAAGTAAACCAACACATCACCATCAACACGATATATATACAAGACCAGAGGGGTCTAACGGATTAAGAAACACGAAATATGTAGACCACCTAGATGGGGAGGACAACAGGCAGTGCAAGTAATCTTTAGACCCAGTTCCACATCAAGAATACACCTAACTAAGAGGCAGTCCAAGCCCTACAAAGAGAGGAGCCTTATGCACAATAGTACATGCACACGCTTGTGCCACTGGACAAAATAGGGTCTCTTCAAGGGTCACTAGCAGCTCAAGAAGGCGGATAAGGTCGATAAAGAACAAGTCCCCACTATTCAAGCAGGACCTCCACTTGCGGGCAGAGGCAGGTTGAAAGTGTGGGATAGAGTCACTATTTCGCAACAGCGGTGGAACCGAAATGGGCTCCTGCACTAGGGGCCATCGGTTGGGGTATGGATACTCACCGGTCCCGTCGCAGGCAGACCCAGACTTCGCCAGTTTAGACCACTTCGCTGGCAGGTTCGAATGTGACAATCAGGACGTCTCGACACTGTGTAGTTTCCGCGGTAGCAGGCTTCAGGGTCAAGAGGGTCACAAGTGCAGCGAACTTGCACAGGCTGTTGCCACAGCAGGGCAACACGGTAACCGCGTTTACTCCGGTCCGGGCGCACTCGTCTTCAGACCTGGGAATGCCAAGTGTACAAAATTCAGAGTGAGGGTGTCGTGGACACAGAGCAAGCAGCATACCAAGTTTCGAGGGCTTCCTAAAAACCGCAGCAGTGACAGAGCAAACGTCCTGTGTACGCTGGTCAGCCCACTCGTTGGGCCAGGGACACTTCCGAAGAGTCTTCACTATCAGGGTTTTGACGAAGGTGCCGAGAATAGTTGGTCCCACTATTCCAATGGGTCGAAGCGTCTTTGCAGACCTTCTAGAACGATCAGATGCAGAGGGGTCTCGCAGGACGACAGCGGGCTCAGGGTGCCAAACCTTCCAGCGGGTCACAGCCTTTCCTCGACTCGGCTTCTTGTTGCAGGATACTTGGCTCCTTATCCTTTGTTCGTGTGAACTCAGGAGATTGACATGGTAGTGGTGTTTTCGGCCTCCTCTTATCCAAAGTTCCCTTCGTGCCAAAATGGAGAGGACCCAATGGGAGATCTGCTCACAAACACTCACTCCATACGTGGACCAATCACAGACCACGGTGGTCCCAGGCATTCAGGACACTCTGGACTCGCTGGCACCCAGGATGTGTATTGGGGACAGACATCCCAGCCCACATCCTGGGGAACGCACACAAGGCATGCAGAAGCCTGCAAAAGCTTTGGGTTTTGTGGGAAACTGCATGACCAAAAAAGGACTGACACGGGTCTGCTCGACCTGGGGAAGGTGAAGAGGCAAGATGGCCAAAGGACAGGACAAAGAACCTCATGGGATGGCCATTTTGGAGCCAGGCCACCTATTTGTGCCAAATACGGTAAGCACGGATAACATGGTAAAAAGGGTTCAAAACATAAGAGAAACGATAGCTGCCACCAGTCCTGTCCATGACACATCTGCACAGTTCATAAAAAGTCCAGTGAGAGTTTCTAGGGCCTTTGGAATGACTAGAGACGAAAGGGTGCTGTAAAGTAAGTTACATTGCACTCTTGTTACATGTTGCAAAAAAGCTGCAACATGAGGAAAGGACTAAGGGAAACAAAGTCTCCCAGTACTGACTGTCTTTAGGGCATGCGAGTTTCCCCATAAGAAGTGAGCGAAAGCCCAGAAGAGTACGGCTGAGGGCTGCGCTTCTCTGGCAAAGGTTAGATCAGGGTATAAAACAGCAGCAAAAAGTTTGAGGGTTGAGACTTGGAGGGAAAATTACATTCAAATATGAAATATTTCCTAAAAGAAGTCAAAGTGGAGAAATTGGTGAACAATTATGCCGCTTTAAAGGTTATATAAAAGTATATGATTTGGACAAAATGACACATCACTGGAACTCCTGATGTGTACTCCTTCCCCATGTCGGAGCCCGCCATTCCTCAAAAACCATTTCATGGGAGACAATACAGTAATACATCAATCTCTTCCTCCCCCCAAAACCAGGTTCTGCAAATCCCCATTTGCCCACGATAAGTATTTCTGCTACCCCACCCTTTCCAAATGGGGTGTATGCATGTATAAAAGGAAATGATAATAATGAGAATGTTGCTGAGTATTTGTGTGATATTCTTTTTTACCTGAAATGGGGTTCTGACTTAGCATCACATAGTCCTCGTTGCAATGACCGCAAGTAAGAAAAAGGTAGGTGTATTACGCACACTGCGGCTGCCGGGCCTATTCACAAAGACAATGGAGGTATCCGCATGCCGCCAGCAGGCTCCGCATGTTGTCCACCACCTATCAATGCATGTGGGACCAGTCGTTTGTGCAAGTACACGCATGTGTATCTGTTCCTCTGTGTCCTGGGGACATTCCCACTGGGCAGCATATGCGAAGGAACATTAATTAGGTTGGGGTGTCCACCCACGTCGTACAGGTAGCTGTACAGATAAATATCCCAACTGCTGTACCCTATAAATAGGCAGCATCCCCCTAAATGATTGGTGCATGTGTGGCACACGTTTTGTCAGTAAAGAAAAGGCAACAGTGTGCATAGGACACCCATGCATGTACGCACAACGTATCCGCCCAAAATGCATCCAGCATCCAGCCGTCCCAAAGGAGAACAGTGGCGATGTTACCATGTGTCCGCACCCACGCTGCGTGTGAGCCCTTATTTCGGGGACAGGAGCCGGTGTTTTTCAGACAGTGCACGCTTACAAACACACCACAATGTGCCTTTGCACATGTATGTATGTTTTGGAACAATGTAGGCCTGAATTCTGGGTGAAAGTTGTCCACAGGAAACCTAAAAAAAGGGCACACCCCAGATGTGCTGTGCAATCTGTTTGCAGCTTTTCAGGACAGAGTAGAAGGCCACATAGGTGTATCTTGTAAGTAATGGTGCACCAAATCTGCTGTGCTACAGTGCGTCTGCAACTAATAGCAACCATGTCAGTCTGGCTGAGTATGCACAGTAATGGGGAAAATTTTGAACGGACCTTTCTATGACCCACACCCGCAGCTGCGATTGTCCCCATTGTCCCAATCTCATGGGTAGCTAGTGGCAAAGGGAGTATGAGCACGTGCGTTTCCCCAAGGACGGCGAGGGTCATATCCCAATGAAGAAAAAAATTCTGTCTTCCCTTTCTAGTTTCTTCTTTGCAGCACACCGTCATTCCGTACTGTTAAAAAGTTCCACAGGCTTCTACCGATGACATTGAAGAGCTCTCCATGTAACAGTATCAGTTCTGTACAACAGTCCTCTGCATACAAACTCCACCCAGAAACGATATTGCGCAATCCCTGTGGCTCCACAGTCCCATTTTCATCACTGCCATCCTGAAAATCCCTGGATGTAGCTTTCATGCTGCGTGCGAGCGTGGGGGAATAACTTGCAACCAGAGTAGGGGGAGTTCGTTCAAAGGGGCGTCTCTTAAGAGAGCCTTTTTTTTAGATGCTTCTAGAGGAACACCTTTTTAATTTTTTATTTGATTTTGTGTTTTCTTGTCTGCACATTGTTACAGTAAACTCTTCACTGCATCTTGTAGACGGGCAAACAAGACAGCATTACCAATGGGAGACAAAGAAATGCCATTTGCTTGGAAAAATTCAACATTTCCACAACTAATGAGGTCATTGTTGCAGAAGAACATCCCAGCAGCAGACAAAAAAGTATATATGATTCTGTTGATGAGACACCACAGAGCAGTGGCCCATACTCTGTGTGGTGTTATGGTTGAGAAAAGCACCTTGGCAGTGGGAAAAAGCCTCTTCACTAGATTTAGCAACCTCTTCAGTCAACGGAACAAGCCTAAACAAAACATGTAACCAATATGCATGCCGCCTTAGTGGATGACGATAACATCGGCTCTAGCAAAAGTGTCCAGGTCTTTACAAAGTGCATCCATGTTGGCGAAACTACGCTCGTAGACACTGTTCCACAATGCGACCACTCCATCCAACCTGAAATTGCCATCAAAGTTTCTTTCCAGGGCATATTTGTGTAAATCTAGTAGAAATGCATCACCTATAGGCAACACAATGGGTTTTGCCATGTCAGCCAGCCTCACTACTCAGCGTATACTGTACAGCAGTTTTACTGCCCCTTCCTGTGAGCCACACCACAGTGCCCAATTGGATAATCCCGAAAGTCCCATGTCCATTGGACAGCAATGTAAGAAGCACAGATTTTGGCATGTGCAGTGCCCAACGTACCGTGAGGGCCGCACCCCGGTAAAGCAGGAGCAGTCCTTCTTCCCTTTCCACTACCTTTTGTCCAGCATGACCTCATTGGGTACGGCTAAATGGGCACATGATTTCACCAATGCCATCCAAAACGTAACCATCTAACACTGTCAGTTCTGCACAACACTTCATAGGTACTGTTACAAATTCATCCTGCTAGTGTACGGTCACTTGACAGCATGTCCAGCAGAAAGTTCAGTAAAAGATCGCAAGATATGTGCATCCACATTCATCCACTTGTGCACCCATCACCACAAAATGGAGGCATGGAACGTGTTCTGTACTATGTGCATGACTGTGTTATAAGTGCCTCTGCGCACGGTATCTGCCACTAAGCGGCTACTACATTCTTTAAAAGCATACGTTTTTTTTTTCCCATCCCCTACCATGAAGTGGAACGTCAGTGATGTGTGCTTGCAACGTTAACATTTACCCATATCATGCAGTGTAATATCGACACAGGAACTCACCGTTTTGCTCCCTACAATGCTATGAAATGTTTTCCCCACTAACCCGCCTCCTACATAAATTGTACAAAATTGCAATCAATAGCAGCATTGAATGTATCGTACCAAGTGAAAGCAACTTTCCAAAAGATCATTGTCTGCACAGCTGTACTTTTGTGTAGGCTGCACTATTGCAACAGACTCTTTATAAATCTGCCCCCTTCTACTCTCCTCCATCTGCGACGCATCCAGAAGAGGAGTGTGCGACTTGGGATAATATCTCTCCTGCACTGAAATGTTGCCAGTAGCTCATAGTGGCTGTGAGGCATAAAGTGAGAAGACTCTGCATTATGCAGAAGGCCTTCTGGCCCCTGGAACCTTAATACCTTCAAATCTAACTCCCTATATATTTGTGTGCATGAGCTCTTCCCACATTTGTCTTTAACTCCCTTAGGGTCAGGCACTTCTGCAAAAAAACAGTTGGTTGGTAGATGTGCTTTTTCACCAGGGGCCTCCCTCTGCAACAGCCTCCCTGCCTCCCTGACAGTTGAGAGGAACCATTGCAGGTTCTGGAAGCACCTCAAAGCCTTTCTCTTAGCGTCTGCTGTTTCTGCTCCTCTCCCCGGCTAACTGCCTTGCCCTATCTGATTCTGCACTACTTACCTGGCAACTCTTGGATATCGGACCCATGTCACCTCCTCCCACCAGGTGAACCCCTACACTGGCTTTCTAGCAAACCCCGAACTTGAGGACTGTTTTATGTATGCCTAACAATGCATACACCACCTCTTGTGTGCACATATCCGTGCACTTGGCACATTTGGCCTGCATTTTTACTTATTGTCATTTGAAGTGTAAAAAAGGGTGGGGGTTTTGGTTTGTAGTAATGTCTCACAAAATATGTTTTTTTATTTTTTATGTTTTGTCATGTTTTTGTTATGTATGTGCTTGCATACATTTTTTTATTTTTTGTTATGTCTTTCCATCACTTTATTTTTGCTTGTTCTCCTGACATTTGTACGCGGTGAACGTTAAAGCTTCTCTTACATTGCTACAGGATTCTCCCCAGTGCTTCGAGCAGAATGGCAAACAAAAAAGCATTGCCAATGGCGGTTACAAAAATGCCATTTCCTTGGAACCACTGCAAATCTTGTTCATTAATACTGTCATAGTTGGTGCAGAACATCCCAGCAGTGCACATAAAGTCACACATGCTTCTGTTTCGGAAACTCCTCCCAACCTCTGGATGTAGACAAATTACACCAGCATGGTCCCAAGCACCTCTTGGTGGTATGGATGAGAAAATGACCTTGGCAGTGGGAAACATCTGCATCACTGCTGTCATCAACTTCTTGAGGTGACGGAGCAAACGTGAGCATAACATGTACCCCAAATGTAGTCCTCCACCATGCACGAACACAACATCCACAGTACTGACAGAAGCAACACATGTACAAAGGAGAACCATGGCACACTTTGCAACATACACCTGCTTGCAGGCACACACACATGCTATAAAGACACATTTCTTTGAACACTGCTATAAATCTGGCCTGCTTTGAAAAATGTTCTTTGCTTTGTTTGTTTGTTTATTGATTTATATAGCGCACCAAACCCAAAGGTGTCTGGGCGCATTAGAAAGTGTTACAAATTTCCTCTAGCATGAATTACAGAAGTTGCAGAAGTAACAGATAATATATACATAATAATACAGTATACAATGCAAGTACTATATGGACCATAATCATATTGATCATGAAGGTCTGTTCTTAATGTAGTATGTGCAATTTAGGGCATTGTGTTTTTTTGTCATTATGATTTTTGATCAAATTAATAATAACATGTACAATTGATATGGTTACTACAATTAATACGAGGACTATACTTGATTGCATTAATCGCATTACAACAAGCCTTAACAAATCAGTGGGAATCACCCTCTTCCATACCATTCCCTCATCCCATCTTGCACTTTCACCTTACACCAAGTTCATTCATTGTTTACAAAAACCTTGACATTCAAAGGCATTATGGGAAATATCCTTGCACCTTACAGGAAGTGCAGGAATCATGTGAAGTGTATTTGACTTCAGGTATCAGAGTCTTTCTCCACTCCCTGCCCACTCCTCAGCCCTCATCATCTCTAAGCGCTCCCTCATCTATGTTAGTGCTACCCTTCAAAAAACCACTCTCTCTGTTATTGACCCTTGGCACTGATGCTAGAGCCACTTTATAAACTAAGAAACCAAAACACAAATGATAACATGAACAACAACAAAAGACAAACCATCGGCAGTTGATGTGACCAACGTATTCCTCATGGGTGCAGACTTCCGGATTTCACATTCCTAGCATAACCTGTCTACACCTGTGACCATGATCAAATTTATAATATGGCGGGAGGGGCATGTACCTACTGCTCCTATAGTTGAACCTACATTACTCCAGCACATTCTCTATGCTATGCTTCCATCCCTCCTCTAGTTGGGTCTTAAGAAGTTCTCCCATCTTGTAAGGAACACATCTTTTTCTTTCACTCTGTGAATTAGCCATTATAACGAGGCAATTTTAATGATTTCTTGTTCCCACATGCCTATGGCTTGATGTAGCACTGAACTCCATAGCCTTAAAATGACCTACTTTGCCACCTCAATGCTGTGTTCATCATCTTTCTTCTGCTCTATAGACACGTCTACAGCCAAAACCGCTGGACGGATTTTCACTAAATTTGTGGCAGGAGTGGCGGCCATGTCCCCAAAGCGTGCTTTAGTAAATTTGGTGTAAATCCATCCAGTATTTCTTTTTTTTTTAAACAGTGCAAAAGTAGGTTAAAAAAATTAGTGATATCTGGGTTCGGTCCATGCACTCACTTCCCTGTTTGCTCCACGGATGGGCCAACAATTGGCTCAGAAGGCGCCATGTGGTACAAAGACATTGGGCATGCCCACTGATTGAATGTTGAAAAGCGTGAAATGTGCCATGTTGTATGGCCACAGGCGCCCCGGAGTAGGAAATAAAATCCATTGGTGCTAAAGGCATTCATCCCCCATTGCAGGGGCTGGAATGTGGGATAACGGTCTGGAGCTCTCGTTATCTGCCCTGCTTCGCTTGGGCTGATAACTAGGGCAACCAGGCCATTATAACTTATTCCATTCCCTGGAACGGGGATGAATGCCACATTATTCCCATTAGCATAACACGAAATGCTAATGGAAATGTTGAAAAATCTTATTGAGTCTATGTACTTTACTGATACATGTAAAGTAGATGTAGTCTTTATTAGTTCTAATTTTTTAACTGTAAAAGGTGGTTCCTAAAGGAACTTTTTTTTTGTTGTTTTTTGATGTATTTTGTTTTTGCAGGAGAGGTTACAACGTAAGGTGGGGAGGAAATGTGGGAAGAGGCACCAAACACTAATATGGAAGGGCAGGTGGACAGGGGAAGATGTTGCACGTGTGTTACTTCTAAGGTATGGGGCAGTGTTTCTTATGCTCCTTGATCACAGCATCAAAAGCACTTCAAAATTCTAAGCACAAAGCCTACTTCCGCGGGAAACAAAATCCCACCACCTACCTTGCAAGCAATAAAATAAGATGTTGATCCATATCTTCCGAAGATAACAGTCCTCTTTATATACTGCAACACACCATTTTGCATGGGGGAGCAATTCCAGAGTATGTTTGAATCTCTAATCAAAGAACATGAAAAACACTGCACCCTACCTTCCACCCTGCCCCCTTTGCGGGCACACCATCAGAGGTGCCAATTGCCACTGATACTAGATGGGGGGTATGTAAGGGTAAGGCGATTGCCACAGTCAAATGAATCTGTTATCGCACACCAATGTGTAACAATATGCTTATATTTTTGAACATGTAGTGCACTTACAGAGGTGTCTCACAACTGTGTACCTGAAACTATTTGTAATATTTGAATTTAGTATTTGTTTAGTTTTATTAAGTATGTTTATTTTCCTAATGACTCAATTTCGTAACACCTCACATTACAAACACTTTACACTCCCACTACATTACCGACAATTACTTTACACATATTGCTCCTATGATCATTCTGGCCTTACCCATACTACATTACCTTTAATTGCAATAGACATACTACTACTGAAGTCATTGTGCCCAGTGCACATGTTCTGGGGGCCATGCCCTCCAAAATCTAGCCACTGACCACATCACAATTAATTGCATAACAATTAAGTATCACACACGGTCAACTAATGAAATTCACCCCCACCCCACTGAAATCAAAATTATGTCTGCGGACACCAAAATTGACCACAGACCCGGATGCATTTTCAAACCCCTTTTTCGCCTATAAAAACAGCTCTACATAACCTTTATTCCACTTCCCTAACATTTCTATGCCCTCAAATAACCCCAAATGCCTTTCCCAAGCTGTCCGTTCAGAACGCTGGGCAGCTAAGGCACAACCTACAAAAATAGCCCAATATGGTCTTTTTTACCACACACCCACTCTTCTGTGCACGTTTTTCCACCACCAAATGACCCAAAATGTGTTTTCCAGACATTTTCAGGTCATAAGCCATATAGCAATGTTGAGAGCACCCTCTAAAGTTGTCCCACCAAACTTTACAAAAACATTCATATCGAGGTCTATAATCTTTTTGCAAACTGATGTGAAGATTTGTCAAATGGCACAACATTTATAAGCCTTTCAAATATGTTGGGAACCCCCACTCTAAATTTGTTCCCTTTTGACAAAACAGCACCACATTTTGCAGAACCGATCAGAATCAGGTCATGCAGTTTCATTCAGTGGTGCCAAAGTTATAATAAAGGAAAGGAATAAGTGGGCACCACTTTGTATGATGATTCTTGAAATGAAGTAACAAAGTAAACAGAAGAATAAAGCTTCTCAAAAAATACTTTTAGGGAGCTGGCTGTGAAGAGTCTGTAGACACCCTGACTCGAAAAGTAACAGTGAAGGAAAAGACTAACAGGCCGATTCATGGAATAAATGTGCGCCGAAAATCCCGGCGCAGAGGGGCCAATACGTGCGCTGCGCCGAAAATTAGCGAAAAGCGCAGGGAAACCAGCGCACGTCGATTCATGGAAGTCCGTGCGCAAGAAAAGCAGAGGACGTGCGCTGAAAAAGCGCGCGGCGCAGGCCGGCGCACAGGTCAACCAACGTCGTGCGCCACGGCCACTGCGCTATCACTCCGAGCGCAGCGCACAGCTCTAAAGTAGGCGGAACACAGGGCGGGACACTCGGAATGGGGAATAAAATGGGGCACAACACTCGGAATGGGGAAGAATGTGGGCGGCACGGGGAAAGTTTAGGAGGCAAGTGCGCGGAACGCCCACACGCTCGCATACAACACGTATTCATGGAATAGAATAGGGCAAAAAAGCGCACGCTCAAAGCAGCGCACAGGCACAAACAGGCACAAACACGACCGCCACAAGAAAGCAGGCGGTAGCGTCTCTGCGCCTGCAAGAAATGTGCGCTAAAAGGTGCACCAACAAATAGCACCTATATACAGACATGATCAATGTCCAATACTGTGGCCCTCCAGGACAAATGACGTACAAAGGGGTACCCACAAACACAGACACGCGCTGAGAGAAAAAATAAACGTGTGCGTGTATACCGGGGTGCGCGGGAAGTTGCACACGCGATATGGCCGGGTACGTGGATTTCAGGGGTGCGCGGGAAGTTCCACACGCGATTAGTCAGGGTACGTGGATTGCAGGGGTGCGCGGGAAGTTCCACACGCGATATGGCCGGGTACGTGGATTTCAGGGGTGCGCGGGAAGTTCCACACGCGATTAGTCAGGGTACGTGGATTGCAGGGGTGCGCGGGAAGTTCCACACGCGATATGGCCGGGTACGTGGATTTCAGGGGTGCGCGGGAAGTTCCACACGCGATTAGTCAGGGTACGTGGATTGCAGGGGTGCGCGGGAAGTTCCACACGCGATATGGCCTGGTACGTGGATTTCAGGGGTGCGCGGGAAGTTCCACACGCGATATGGCCGGCTACGTGGATTTCAGGGGTGCGCGGGAAGTTCCACACGCGATTAGTCAGGGTACGTGGATTTCAGGGGTGCGCGGGAAGTTCCACACACGATATGGCCGGCTACGTGGATTTCAGGGGTGCGCGGGAAGTTCCACACGCGATATGGCCGGCTACGTGGATTTCAGGGGTGCGCGGGAAGTTCCACACGCGATATGGCAGGGTACGTGGATTTCAGGGGTGCGCGGGAAGTTCCACACGCGATATGGCCGGGTACGTGGATTTCAGGGGTGCGCGGGAAGTTCCACACGCGATTAGTCAGGGTACGTGGATTGCAGGGGTGCGCGGGAAGTTGCACACGCGATATGGCCGGTACGTGGATTTCAGGGGTGCGCGGGAAGTTCCACACGCGATATGGCCGGGTACGTGGATTTCAGGGGTGCGCGGGAAGTTCCACACGCGAATTGGCCGGGTACGTGGATTTCAGGGGTGCGCGGGAAGTTCCACACGCGAATTGGCTGTGTGCTCCCAGGCATTACCTGTACACCCTCCACGGCCCCTGCAGGCAGCACACACCACAGGGAACTACCCTGCACACCTGCTCATGTCTCCCACCACCCCCACCCCCCACCCCCCAGGGACACCCTCCACCAGGCCCCCACCCATGTCTCCCACCACCCCCACCCCCCATCCACCAGGGACACCCTCCACCAGGCCCCCACCCATGTCTCCCACCACCCCCAACCCCAGCACTGTGGGGAACCTGCCAGCAGGCCCCCACCCATGTCCAACCCATGTCTCCCACCACCCCCACCCCCCATCCACCAGGGGCACCCTCCACCAGGCCCCCACCCATGTCTCCCACCACCCCCACCCCCCAGGGACACCCTCCACCAGGCCCCCACCCATGTCTCCCACCACCCCCACCCCCCATCCACCAGGGACACCCTCCACCAGGCCCCCACCCATGTCTCCCACCACCCCCACCCCCAGCACTGTGGGGAACCTGCCAGCAGGCCCCCACCCATGTCCAACCCATGTCTCCCACCACCCCCACCCCCCATCCACCAGGGACACCCTCCACCAGGCCCCCACCCATGTCTCCCACCACCCCCACCCCCCACCCCCCAGGGACACCCTCCACCAGGCCCCCACCCATGTCTCCCACCACCCCCACCCCCCACCCCCCAGGGACACCCTCCACCAGGCCCCCACCCATGTCTCCCACCACCCCCACCCCCCACCCCCCAGGGACACCCTCCACCAGGCCCCCACCCATGTCTCCCACCACCCCCACCCCCCACCCCCCAGGGACACCCTCCACCAGGCCCCCACCCATGTCTCCCACCACCCCCACCCCCCATCCACCAGGGACACCCTCCACCAGGCCCCCACCCATGTCTCCCACCACCCCCACCACCAGCACTGTGGGGAACCTGCCAGCAGGCCCCCACCCATGTCCAACCCATGTCTCCCACCACCCCCACCCCCCATCCACCAGGGACACCCTCCACCAGGCCCCCACCCATGTCTCCCACCACCCCCACCCCCCACCCCCCAGGGACACCCTCCACCAGGCCCCCACCCATGTCTCCCACCACCGCCACCCCCCATCCACCAGGGACACCCTCCACCAGGCCCCCACCCATGTCTCCCACCACCCCCACCCCCCATCCACCAGGGACACCCTCCACCAGGCCCCCACCCATGTCTCCCACCACCCCCACCCCCAGCACTGTGGGGAACCTGCCAGCAGGCCCCCACCCATGTCCAACCCATGTCTCCCACCACCCCCACCCCCCATCCACCAGGGACACCCTCCACCAGGCCCCCACCCATGTCTCCCACCACCCCCACCCCCCATCCACCAGGGACACCCTCCACCAGGCCCCCACCCATGTCTCCCACCACCCCCACCCCCAGCACTGTGGGGAACCTGCCAGCAGGCCCCCACCCATGTCCAACCCATGTCTCCCACCACCCCCACCCCCCATCCACCAGGGGCACCCTCCACCAGGCCCCCACCCATGTCTCCCACCACCCCCACCCCCCAGGGACACCCTCCACCAGGCCCCCACCCATGTCTCCCACCACCCCCACCCCCCATCCACCAGGGACACCCTCCACCAGGCCCCCACCCATGTCTCCCACCACCCCCACCCCCAGCACTGTGGGGAACCTGCCAGCAGGCCCCCACCCATGTCCAACCCATGTCTCCCACCACCCCCACCCCCCATCCACCAGGGACACCCTCCACCAGGCCCCCACCCATGTCTCCCACCACCCCCACCCCCCACCCCCCAGGGACACCCTCCACCAGGCCCCCACCCATGTCTCCCACCACCCCCACCCCCCACCCCCCAGGGACACCCTCCACCAGGCCCCCACCCATGTCTCCCACCACCCCCACCCCCCACCCCCCAGGGACACCCTCCACCAGGCCCCCACCCATGTCTCCCACCACCCCCACCCCCCACCCCCCAGGGACACCCTCCACCAGGCCCCCACCAATGTCTCCCACCACCCCCACCCCCCATCCACCAGGGACACCCTCCACCAGGCCCCCACCCATGTCTCCCACCACCCCCACCCCCAGCACTGTGGGGAACCTGCCAGCAGGCCCCCACCCATGTCCAACCCATGTCTCCCACCACCCCCACCCCCCATCCACCAGGGACATCCTCCACCAGGCCCCCACCCATGTCTCCCACCACCCCCACCCCCCACCCCCCAGGGACACCCTCCACCAGGCCCCCACCCATGTCTCCCACCACCCCCACCCCCCATCCACCAGGGACACCCTCCACCAGGCCCCCACCCATGTCTCCCACCACCCCCACCCCCCATCCACCAGGGACACCCTCCACCAGGCCCCCACCCATGTCTCCCACCACCCCCACCCCCAGCACTGTGGGGAACCTGCCAGCAGGCCCCCACCCATGTCCAACCCATGTCTCCCACCACCCCCACCCCCCATCCACCAGGGACACCCTCCACAAGGCCCCCACCCATGTCTCCCACCACCCCCACCCCCCATCCACCAGGGACACCCTCCACCAGGCCCCCACCCATGTCTCCCACCACCCCCACCCCCAGCACTGTGGGGAACCTGCCAGCAGGCCCCCACCCATGTCCAACCCATGTCTCCCACCACCCCCACCCCCCATCCACCAGGGACACCCTCCACCAGGCCCCCACCCATGTCTCCCACCACCCCCACCCACCACCCCCCAGGGACACCCTCCACCAGGCCCCCACCCATGTCTCCCACCACCCCCACCCCCCACCCCTCAGGGACACCCTCCACCAGGCCCCCACCCATGTCTCCCACCACCCCCACCCCCCACCCCCCAGGGACACCCTCCACCAGGCCCCCACCCATGTCTCCCACCACCCCCACCCCCCACCCCCCAGGGACACCCTCCACCAGGCCCCCACCCATGTCTCCCACCACCCCCAGCACTGTGGGGAACCTGCCAGCAGGCCCCCACCCATGTCCCCCTGGCCCCAGGTCCTGACGATACACAATCATGGCAGTAATGGCCAGCATACCCAGCACAAACACCCAGGCAAGGATTGCATGCACCCACATAGTGAATGCAATCACATGACACAACCCCAAAGGCAAGTATGCAAAAGAACACATGTCCGTCACACACACATACACAATGGGTGCAAGTGAATGTCAAAATCCATATCATGACATGTAAGAAACCAAAGAGAAAATAACACAAGTGTAAGATAATATAAAAATGTATTAAAAACAAAAATTAAGTAAACCAACAAAACATACAACTATGTGGCAAAGTAAATAAAAGGTCCATGTCCGAGAACAAAAATGATAAACCAAAAAACAAAGGATTAAAATTTCAATAGAATTTGTCCAAAGCAAAACCATGTAGTAGGAAATCAAAGAAAAACCATTACGTCATGGTGTAAACAATAAGAAAATAAAAAAATGTATCTCCCAAAAAATAACAATACATACAGGAATGTTCCAGGGTCCATGAGCCCAACACCACAAATGAAACCTAATACTAACTAATAAAAAAAATATGTACAAAAAAGTGGCCATTGTCCGAGCGGTCCAAAATAATTAAAATAAATAAAGGAAACCTAGCACTAACTAACTAAAAAACTATATACAAAGGCAGCGGGCTAGTCCTGCGGCTCACTTGGTGATGCTGGCCAGGGCATCCTCGAACTCCATGTCAATGTCCTGGAGGCGGGACTCTGTCCTGGCCCCGAGGTCTCGCAGGGACAACCCCATGTGCTCACCAAAATCCCTGCGAGCCTCCTCGAGGCACTCAGCCCGCCTCAATGCCCGACGCATGGAGATCTCCGCCCTGGCCATGGCGAGCCGCTCCTCTTCCGCCCGCTGCCGCTCCGCACCTATCCGCTGGCCAAACTCCTCCCACACGGAACACACCGCCATGCCAGGGTTGCCCTGCCCTCCGGCCGATGCCTGCCCCTCTGATCTTGATGGCCCTGAGCCATGATGCCTCCCACGTCGAGCCCGCTGCTGCCTCCGACGCCACTGCCTCTGCCAGCACGACGGCATCCAGGCTGATGGTAACCACCGACGCCGTCGTGCACGTGCCCTGCCCGATGATGCCGGCACATCTTCCATCTGCTGGGGTCCACTTGCTGTGTTGTCCACCCCTGCTGGACCTCCGACTCCCAACTGTGGCAGGGATGGGATCCCCACCGAGCTGGCTGCATTGGTCGGGGCAGGTCCACAGGGGGCCATGGTGGCATCTGGGCCGGAAGACGGCATGGAGAACGACCGGTGGATAGCCTGCACAGAGGAGGAGAGGGCCGTCAGATTGGCCAACACATGCAGGAACCCCCCGAACATGGCCGATCCCAATTGGGCCACGTCGGCACGGTGCACTTCGTGATGACGTGCGTGCTCCTCCCGGGAAGCACGCACGGCATCACGAATCACAGCCGTGCGCATCGCGACCCCAATCAGGACCTGCTCCACGCGGCCAGGGGTTCCCACGGCCGCAGGTGGAGGGGAGTCAGTTGACATGGACATCCCCTCTACCTGCGGACGGGCCTGGGACGGGGCATCCCTGCTGGTGCATGGTGGTGCACTCACAGGGTCAGGGACAGCGACATGCACAGGCACCTCCACGGTGACCTGTGCTGCCTCCTGCCCCTGGCCCTGGACTGCACCACTTGCACCAGCAGGGATGCTCCCACCAGGCCCCATGTGTGCACCAGTGTCGGCCTCCTCCTCCTCTGTGCAAACCACCAACCTGGATGGCTCCTCACCGTCTTCCGCCGTAGCAGGCCCCTGTGGGGGCTCACCCACCCCTTCCGCTGCAGCCGTGGGGGCATCCCCGCCGCCTTGCTCCACAGCGCCGTCTCCGCCCTCTTCTTCACTAGCCGCTGCGTAGAGGGAGACAAAGGACACAAGCATCAGGATACTGTAAAATGGTCCCCTAGACAGGAAGCAATAGCAGATGAGCACCCCTGTCAAAGTACACTTCCATCATGTCCCTCCACAACACATGGGTCAGTCCAGGCAAAACACACACAGTAACAGGCATGGTGCATGCCATGCACATTTCCATGCATGTCCAATTGACTCTTGAAACATTCAATGATATGTAACTCACATGCATCATGGCTCATGCATATCACATGCACACACTTCACCTCAGTTACATCCATCTGGCCCCAAACACTACGAACACAGGCGAAACAAGGGTAAGTTGGGTGCGTCACTGAATCTGTGCATTGTCACACACATGTGTCATGCATCCATGGCATGCACAAGTCACAGACACGCAGGTCAGGCACACAGACATGGCTACCATATATGTACCTGGCATCAGCACCCATCCTTCACCCCCATCCATGTCCAGGTACAGAGACTGGCATGCTCTCATGTCCTAAATCTGCATAGGGCTCCCCATGCCGCATTTCAACACATGCAACAACCATGTGGGTCACACATCACTGGTCGCACATGCATTACCATGATGTCCCTGCACACATACATGCATACATGGCCCATGGCACACATACAGGCAAGTATCATAGAACCAGCACACCGCAACATGCCCTGTCTCACACAGTAATGCTTGCACACTTACCGCTCAACTCCAGACGGGCCTCCCTCTCAAGGACCTGGGCGTGGAGCGCTGGGCGTACGCGTTCCAGGACCCTCTTCTGGATGGAACTCATGCGGCCCCGGCCCCCCTCCACGAGGCGCCGGGCCTTCACAAGGGTCCTGGACCTCAAGTCCTCCCAGCGCTTCTTGATCTTCTGGACGTTGCGGGTTGCCACCCCCTCCGCGTTGATGGCAACCACACAGTCGGCCCAGATCCTCTCCCGTCCTTCCTTGCTGGCGCTGGACGATCCAAAGAGGGCATCATACTGCCCCAGGACATGCTCCACCAGGACACCAACTTCGGTGGCAGTGAAGCTGGTGCCCCTCTGCCCCTCTGGCCTGGGGTTGCCACTGGTGCCAGATGTGGAAGTGCCCGACATGGCAACCCCAGAGGCAGGTGTGGGTGGGCAACTGGGTCCTGGGGCTGGGCTGTGGAGCGATGTAATACCAGTTGGGAGTCTTCAGTTCCAGCAGGGGTGGACACAGCAACTGGACCCCTGCAGATGGCTGATGTGCAGGCACCAAATGGCAGGGCACGGTGGCAGCAGGCAGGCAGGCAGGCAGGCAGGCAGCAGCAGATAGCACGTGGGAGGCTGCTCAGGGCACTGTGGGGGCAGTAACTCGGCCTTCTGGGCAGGAGCGTGGTGTTCCGTGTGTTTTCGGGTGGCCAGCTTGATACGGAGTGATTTGGCACGTGAAATTCCTGCACGTCAGCGTGAAATCCGAGGAAAGGCCCTTAGCGCGTAAGTGCGTCAGCACGCATACGCGATTCTATTGGACCAGAGTCCCTCACCGCGTAAGCGCGTCTGACGTGATCCGCACGGGCGTTCCCCACTCAGCACGTGATGACGGAGCACACGTGGAAATACTGCACGTCAGAGTGTCATCGCGTGTAATTGGCCAAAAGTGCGCGTACACGCGATTGGCCTATGTACGTGTATTACATCGCGTGTAATTGGCCAAAAGTGCGCGTACACGCGATTGGCCTATGTACGTGTATTACATCGCGTGTAATTGGCCAAAAGTGCGCGTACACGCGATTGGCCTATGTACGTGTATTTCATCGCGTGTAATTGGCCGAAAGTGCGCGTACACGCCATTGGCCTATGTAGGTGTATTTCAGGGGTGCGCGGGCACTTACACACGCAAGTACGTCAGCGCATCTGTATGCCTGCTGCGTGGGAATTTCCACACGCTATTGGAGTGGGAACTAGATTCCAGGGGTGCGAGGGTCACACGCTCGCCTAGAACACGCGCAAGGCATTAATTTGCGCACTTATCAATAAACAAGCCAGATGCCAGGATGAACATACCGTTCCTAGCAGCAGTGGCAGTGGGCTACCAAAGGAGGAGGAGGAGGAGAGTCAGGGCCAGAATATTCACACCCAGAACCAGCCTATTCGGGATGCCTGATGACCAGGTGTATGGGAGGTACAGGTTTCCAGCACACATCATACTGGACCTGGTCAGTGAGTGGGAGGATGACCTCACATCACCCACCCTGTGCTCCCAAGCACTCAGCCCCCTGCAGAAGGTCCTGAATGTACTGCACTTCTTGGCCACTGGATCCTTTCAGCGGACAAGTGCCATAGTGGGTGGTGTGTCACAGGCCACGCAGTCACGCTGCCTACACCAGGTCTTGAACATCATCACTGCACGGCCGTCAGTCCGCAGGCACATATATCTCCCCAGGACTCATGCAGAAAGGCGGACGTGCATCCAGGAATTCTATGGTGTGGCTCAATTCCCCAAAGTGCTTGGTGCAATTGACTGCACACATGTGGCTCTACGTCCACCCAGGGCAACAGAGCACATCTATAGAAACCGCAAGCACTGGCATTCCATCAACGTGCAAGTTGTATGCAATGCCAAGGGAATAATCACATCAGTATATGCCAACTATCCCGGGTCCACCCACGACAGCTTCATCTACAGAATGTCTACCCTATGCCGGGACCTAGAGGCTGGCCAGCATGGAGATACATGGCTGCTTGGTGAGCATGAATGCCACTGCACATGCATGCATGTCAGATACTGGGTCATGACACAACACCACTAATGATACCCATCACCACCTCCGCAGGGGACAGTGCCTACCCTATCAGCCCCCACATGATGACCCCAATCCGGAACCCTACCACACCACCCGAGGTAAGGTACAACACAGCCCACATTGCAACACGGGGCATAGTGGAGCGCACATTCGGAGTGCTGAAGTCACGCTTTCGCTCCCTTGACCGTTCTGGCGGGCAGCTGTTATATGCTCCCCGAATAGTGTGCAGGATCATAGTGGCAGCATGTGTCCTGCACAACGTTGCAACACGCCGGGGACTGCCCGTGGACATGGTGGTGCCCCCACATCCACAACCACATGCACGCCCGCTGCGCATGGGAGGGGAAAGGGCACGGGGGTGGCAGCCCGTACGCAACTGGTGGCCAACTTCTTCACCTAGGAATCACAGTGCTGGCTAGTGCACACTGCTCTGGCACATACCATCTGACAATCAATGATGACACTACCTGACAATGTCACAAAATTACTTGACAATAAACTGTCAGATACACATCAGCTTGAGATTGTTAACATGGAAGTGTCACTATGTGTGCACCCCTACCTACACATACACCAGCAATGCATCACAACGAAAAGACACAACTCCATCAATCAAATATGCATTGCCACAGGCGATTCACTACATGACTACATTGCCATGTCACCCATTGCCTTCACAGTCCCGCCACTGAGGACACCATGTCATGGTATGTGAGAGCAAACAAACTGGCCATCACAACATGACACCGGTGTCACAAATAGCAGTGCCCCAAATGGAACATAGCCGCACTTGAACAGCTAACCGCGCTGGAGCCACTACTACACACCTGTGTAAGAGTAATTTCAATCAAATTACACACCAACCCACCCTGAAGCCCACCCAAACAAGACACAATGCATGTAATCAATGGTAGTCTCATTACCTGATTCTGCTGGTATGTCCTCACCGTCCAGATGTACAGTGATGGCGCCACGCAAAAGTGTCAGTGCACATCTACCGACATGTAGTCTGACTCCAGAGAGTATGCCCGTGTGAAGAACTGTGTGAAATACCTGCAAAACATGAGCAACATATGTAAGTGGAGGCACATATCAAACCATCATGCATAGTTAGGTGCAACAACAATGTACACTATGAATGTCTACACAGTATTGACTATGGACTGGCCAACAGCTCATGGGAGTCCAATGTCACCGTGTAATTTGCTGTCACTTGGGCACACCCTTTGCAAGCCCATGGAAACGGAAGCAGGAGGGGTGTGGATGTCTGCTACCCAAGCATCGAAACCAAACTCAGGACAAGCCTGCATGTGCCCAGCCACAATACAGTGTATGCCCAGGTACCCACACAAGGCAACACTCTTGGAAAAGAAAAAAGAAAATTGAGAAAAAATGGCCATGAAAGGGCCGGCGGGGGGGGGGCCACCTATGAGGTCCGAGGACAGGATGCACGCCACAATCCACCTGTGTGGATCATGGGAAACTAAAACACCCATAGGCTCGTGGCCCACACGGCTACTCTGTTGTGGGAGATGAGTCGCTATCGCTCTGGCCAGACCCTGCAGCTGACTCAGGAGGTGGGGGAGCTGCCTCAGAAGATGGTGTGACAATGGGAGGCAGCCCACGCAAAGCACGAGTTTGCTCCTCCATGGCTGCAAGCAGGCGGGTCTGGTAGTTCTGGTTCTGGGTTATAATCATGCGGAGGTCCCCATGCAGTAACTTCCGGGATGACCTGACCTCCGCACGAGTTGCCTGCATCTCGGCCGAGAGCGTCCGTGTCAGACGCTCCAGCTGCTCCTCTGTCCTTCTATGGGATGAAGCCTCAAGCTCTAACAGGGTCGACCTGAGGTGATGGAATTCTTCCCTCAGGCCTTCCCTGTGGCGCTGGGACTCCATGGAAAGTGATTCCCGCAGAGTCGCCAGTGCCGCCCGCCTGTCCTTGTTGGACGCCAACATATCCTCCCTGTGTGCCTGGCAGATGGACTCTGTAGCCTGCTCCAGTCGCTCCATCAGCCTTTCTGGGGGGACAATGGAAGTGGCCACCCTATCCATGGCCTGTGCAATCATCTCGGATGATGCTGCCTGTTGGTTGGCCATACCGTAGATGGATTGCTCCCAAGCGGTATTGCCAGGTGGCATACGGCCACCACGTTGACGGGCACCACACCTGCCTGGGGCAAGGCGGACTGCGCCTTGCTGTGCCGGCAAGGCCTCAGGCTGCAGGACTGCATTCCCTCTCTGATCTGCAGCCCCAGGAACAGGATCAGAGATTGTGTGGTGTGGCCCTGCATCCGTAACCACCGGAGGCTGAGCTGCCGACACTGACATCCCCATTGAGGGCAATGGCCCGGCTGCAGGTGGGTCGGACAGAGGAGATTCTCTCCCAAGAACACTCACCTGCGACTGCACATAGGTGTCATCCTCCGAGTCTACACCTGAATACTGCTCGGGGGAGGAACCCCCAGAGACACCCCTCGACAGCACGACCTGCAGCACTTGTGGGTTTTCACCCACAAACACACCACGTCCCTCACTTGTGGAAGGTCGGCCCGGGTTGCCCTCCTGGGACGGCTCAACCACCACATCCCCAGCATCAACAAGTGCTTCGTCCCCTGCAAAGACATGAAAGAGAAAAATGGAAACAGGCATTAGCACCATGGCATGCAACAAGGGCTGATGAACAACAGAGGCAGTAGTTCTACGACACATGTCCCACATGACTGGGAGACCTCCTATGCATTCACCATCACTGGGTCTGTAGGGGAGGCTCAGGGCATACAATGTACAGATTGGAGAGCAACGCCTGCTCACCATGCTGCCTAGCACTGCCATCACACATTGGCCGGTGATTGCCATGTCAAAGGCACATGCCATCACACACATGGCATGTGACATAGCCACCAAGTGAAGAGGGAGAGGAGGGCAACTTTTTTGGATTTCAACCACTCTGGTCCTGACATTGCATCATCACATCAATAAGTTAACATGTTGTACATGGATCTGCTAGTCCGAATTGGCCACGATGCACAGTGCCTTGTCTACATCAACAAAATGCAGTAAACAATGAGATTCCACCTCCCCATCACCTGTAAAGGAATCATATAGCATTCGTGAAGCACCGGTCCAGAAATGTATGAAGGTACAGCGGAGCACTGAGGGGTGGTGGGGCAGTAGGGCATGCCAGTCAACAATCCTACTGGTGCTGGTGTCATTCATGTCACGCAAGTGCTGGGGTGGGTGGCACAATGAAGTGCAAGGTGAAGTGGCGGCTGGAAGTGCTGTACAAGGTAAGTAGGACTTAACGTCAAGGGCAGATGGTGTTAGGCGCAGACAAGTGCGGGGGGGGTGGCCTATAGGGGTACAGAGACAATCATGCAGTGCTGTGGGCTCGGAGGGGACAGGGGAGGTACACACTGCATCTGGCTCGGCAAGGTCCTTGCAGATTTCTATGTGTCCTGCAGAGTTGTCACATGCCGCAGATATGTGCCCTTGGATTGGGGATCTCTTCTTGGTGAAAAGGGTGAGGCGCTATTGCCTTTGGAGCATGTGGCAGGCCAGTTTGCCAGAGGATGAGCATGATGCAGGACATTCCCTCTCTGCCACCCGGCACCTGTGGTCTGGGTTCACAAGATCCGAGTCATGCCAGGACTCTGCATTGGCATGGGGCTCCAGACAGGTGGTCATGACCGTGGCAAAGACATCCAGTGTACCTGACATAGAGTGGAGCATGGAGTGGGCCCTGTCAGGATGGGAGTGAGCCTAAGGGGGAGCTGGATGGGGGGGAGATTTTGGCAGCATGAGCCTCGACTGACACACACTTCATGGGTTGGAATACCAAGAAGGTGTGTGACAGTGGTGAGGGTGGCTTTGCCTGTGGGGTGGTGAGGGTGAGCTGGGAGGAGAGGAGAATGTGATCACTCCAGGAGAGAGGAGTGCAGAGATGGACGGAGAGGGGAAAGTCAGATGAGATCAGAGCATCAAGAGTGTGCCCTGCAGAATGAGTAGGGACAGACGGGAGTCTAGAGGGTGAGAGGGAGTTGCTGAGGTCACAGAAAGGTCACGTGGGGGGGTCAACAAGTATGCAGGTGGATGCGTACAGCACCAAGGAAGAGGATTTCTGTGTCTGGGGACATGAGTGAGGAGGAGAGGTGAGGACACTCAGAAAGGAAGTAGTACATTTGACCAGTTTTCCCAGACACAGTACGCACAGTTTGTGAATGTCAAGGTGTGGTAGAGAGAGACGTCACACAAGCCATTCCAGAGTGGAGTAGGTCTAAGTAGGAGTGACAGTGGCAGGAATACCCTCAGGGAAGCCAAGGGCACACCCCCCCTGCACAGTAGTGGCGGGCCAAGGAGAGGGTCTCCTGAACATCAGGTAGGAGTGTGTGAAGGATGCAGACAGAGCTGGCCGTCAGACATGTTTCCATGAGACCAAGGATGTCAAGGTGCATAACCTCATGTAAGTGACAGATATCGGAGGAATGCCTGATGCAGCCGCAGTGAAAGGAGTGTAATTGTGGAGGAGGTTGACAGCCTTGGAGGACTTACGGGGAGTGCTAGAGATCAGAGGTGCAGCATGTGTAGGAGTTGGAGTGGGAGGCGGAGAAGGATCATGGGAGGGTGCAGGGAGGCAGTGCAGGATTGATGAGGAGAGAGGAGGGGGGACAGCAGGAGAGGAAAGGAAGTTGATGAGATGTGGGTAGCATTTCTCAAGGAGAATGAGGTTGGCCTAAGGGCCTTGGACTGAGATGCTCCCATTACCATGCACATCAATTGTGGCCTCTGAGGATTGGAAGGAGGCCAGGAGTACACCCCAACGGGTCCCACCATTGATGGTGGAAGAGGAGCAAGGAGAGAGGACAGGGACCATGTGAAGGGTCTATGGGACAGGCAAAGGCATGTATGAGCAGATGTCAGTGAGAGTTGGCTTTGAGTAGGCTCAGATGCACTTGTCAGCAATAGGGTGGGTCGCATTGGAGGGCAGGGTGCCCTCATTTGACTGTTAGCAAGCAGGTGTCGTGAGTAGGGCACGATGGTCTGAACTGTAGAAGTCAGGGTAGATAGACCATGAAGAGCAGCATGGAGTGTGAGGGAATGGGGCTCGAAACCAGACGGTACCAAAGCACACAGGTAGGAGGTGGATGTCAAGGCAACATCCACAGTATGACAGCATGTTGGTTGGCATTTATATACAGAGGACGCATTAGCATGTGGTATCATTGCATGTCAGGCATGTGAAGATGAAACTTGATTGGCTGGGGGAAAGTATAGGAATGGTATGTAAGACATCAGATGAATAGACAGGGGAGTATGAGCAACAATGTAGTGACAAAATGACAATTCAAGGGCAACTTCCATGGTGTAGGGCCATATGTGCACTGTTGCCAGTTGGGATAGTGCTGTGGGCAGATGGTGTTGCACTGAACATACTGAATGAGGCACATGGGTGCCACTATCAACTCTGCCACACACCCCCTTGACAGGCACCCAACATGTATGCTTCACACACACACCATGCACATGGATAATACACACATGCATGTGCACTCACCGGATGATGCCTCGTAATCAGGGAGATCTCCCACACCTTGGAGTTGTCCCTCGGTGACGTAGGATCCAGCTACGGACTCGTGTGGTGTGAGTTCTATTTCCTGTGCTGGGGACCCACCTCCAGTCACCAAGGTTGCGGCATGACTTGAGGCCAGCTTATCCTTTGCCCTGCGCTTAAGGTCATTCCAGCGCTTCTGGCAATCACTAGCTGTGCGCCTCACTACTCCAAGGGCACTTATTCTGTCAGCAATGGTCTGCCAGTGTGCCTGGCGTCTGGCATGTGTGGTCTTGGACCCTGCAACGATGACCATTTCCCTATCATGATCTGACACATACTGAACAAGTGCATTCAGTTCGGCGTCTGTGAAGCTTGGCTTCCTTGATGGGCCGGACTGTGCAGCCGTGCCTGGGGCATCAGCCTGTGCCGGACGTGCACTCTTCCTCTTGCGCTTGGAAGGGGGTGGGGATCCAGAGTGTCCTACGCCGCTGTGGACACTAGGGGCAGGAGCCGTGGTGGACTCAGTACTGGGTGTGTGGGATTGCACACTCAGCATGGGAGTAGGTGCAGGCATTGGGGGTAGTGGGATGGGGTCAGGCCTGATCTGAGGTGCATGAACTAGGACCGACACAGTCTTGGCAGGGTGTATGAGAGGTGGGGTGGATGGAGCCACACCCTGGCTACGGGGGCCAGCAGATGACCTATCTGGCATAGATGCGCGTGCCCTGATGACACCAATGTGCACCGGTGCACGTGCAGTGGACCTGCTGACCTGGATGTCAGCAATGGGATCACCCTCGGACAGGTCTGCTGCCACAATGGGCTGGTCCGACAAGGGCTGATCAGGGTTGGTATCAGCCACATGACCCTCAACTGGGGGGGGGGGGGCATGGGTGTCCCTGACTGGTCCTCCAGACTGGGGGGGACAGGGGCACCCTGCAAGTCACAACCACGTCCCCTAGTGGATCCTCCACGGCCACCACGTGTGGCTCGGCCACCTTTGCCACCCTTACGGCTTGCACGCCTCCCAACCATGGCACTGATGTTATTGTGCGTATGGGAGTCGGTGTGCACAATTGTCCTGGGCAATTGGGTGTCAAAGGGGTTGGGTACCAGATGGTATTCGTACCCTAGTGCAGTGGCAAGGCTATATGACACCCCTGGGGAAAGATGACGGGTCACGCAACGCACAGGCACCCCAGAAAAGTTAAGGAACGTGCACAATACCCCTCCTAGAACACGTGTGCTGATGGAAAACCCTGCACTACGCTGTGGCATCCAGTAACACAATGAACGTATGCGTGTCACACGCAGCCTAGAATGACCTCTGAAGGGGTAGGCTACACACGGGGCAAGCACAGAAGTTAGATACGTGCGTGACTCACCGTCTGCCAGGTAAAAGAGCGTGAAAAATGAGCGCGTTTGGTTGGCAACACCCCCGCCAAAAGAAGATGTGTACGCTGTCTGAGGAGACAGGACAACAGTAGAAGGGGACACTGTTTGAGGGAACAGGCCCAGGTAAACCAGTACAAGAGGAAAAAGAGAAAAAGCTGTCAGAGGTAACAGGGAGTACGAACTGGAAACGGCGTGAAGTAAATCGCGTGTGAAACGACAAGAAGTACAGAATTCACCCACTCGCTCTCCACGAAAAGCACGTACAAGGAAATGGTGTTCTACACTACCTTATATACAGGCCCACACGTACAGCGTCACTTACGGCGTGTACGTGCTTGGCCCATGTTCACCAATCACACGCTTTGTCACTTCTGCGTGTGGATCCTTTTTCACCAATCACACGCTTTGACACTCCTGCGTGTAGCTCACTTTTCACCAATCACACGCTTTGTCACTCCTGCGTGTAGATCCATTTTCACCAATCACACGCTTTGTCACTCCTGCGTGTAGATCCATTTTCACCAATCACACGCTTTGACACTGCACGTGCAGGTAACTATAGACGCACATATGCTGGTGATGGGTTTTCGCGCGATTCGCTGAGTGTGGGGTTTTCACGTGCAAAATCACTCCCTATCAGGCTGTCCACGCGTTCAAACACGAAAGACCACGCTCCTGGCCAGGAGGCCAAATTACAGTCCCCCAGAGCCCTGAGCACGCTCCCACCTGCCATCTGCTGCTGCCTGACTGCCTGCTGGCCACGTGCCCCACAGTGCTGGTGGGTGGGGGTGGTGGGAGACATGGGTGGGGGCCTGGTGGAGGGTGCCCCTGGTGGATGAGGGGTGGGGGTGGTGGGAGACATGGGTGGGGGCCTGCTGGCAGGTGCCCCTGCACTGCTGGGGGGTGGGGGTGGTGGGAGACATGGGTGGGGGCCTGGTGGAGGGTGCCCCTGGTGGATGGGGGTGCAGGGGGACATGATCAGGTGTGCAGGGTAGTCCCCTGTTTTGTGGGCTGCCTGCAGGGGCCGTGGAGGGTGTACAGGGTACACCTGTGAGGGCCCACCCAGCCTATTCGCGTGTGATAATTCCCACGCACCCCTGTAATACACGTACCCTGGCCAATCGCGTGTTGAACTTCCCGCTACCCCTGTAATACACGCACCCTGGCTGTTCGCGTGTGATAATTCCCGCGTACCCCTGTGATACACGTTCCCTGGCCTATCGCGTGTTCTACTTCACGCGTACCCCTGTAATACACGTTCCCTGGCCAATCGCGTGTTGAACTTCCCGCTACCCCTGTAATACACGCACCCTGGCTGTTCGCGTGTGATAATTCCCGCGTACCCCTGTAATACACGTTCCCTGGCCTATCGCGTGTTCTACTTCACGCATACCCCTGTAATACACGTACCCTGGCCAATCGCGTGTTGAACTTCCCGCTACCCCTGTAATACACGCACCCTGGCTGTTCGCGTGTGATAATTCCCGCGTACCCCTGTAATACACGTTCCCTGGCCTATCGCGTGTTCTACTTCACGCGTACCCCTGTAATACACGTTCCCTGGCCTATCGCGTGTTCTACTTCACGCGTACCCCTGTAATACGCGTTCCCTGGCTGTTCGCGTGTGATAATTCCCGCGTACCCCTGTAATTCACGTTCCCTGCCTAGTCGCGTGTAGAACTTCCCGCGTACTCCTGATTTGAAGATTGCCCGCTTTGCTTTCCTTGTTTGCCTGCCCTGTGAAGTGGTCCAGGGTTAGCACAGCCCTTAGCGATGATTTGGCGATTTTGATGGCTTTTCCTTGCGCGAGGGCGTTCTTGGGGGCGTTACTGGCGCTGCTGCAGGCTCGCTGCGATTCTCTGCGCCACGGCTGGTTTGGGAGCATGAAATCCATGAATACGCTGTGCGCGGAAATCAGTTTTAGCGCACGTGCCTGGCGCAGACTATCGCAGGCGCATGCTGTGCGCCAGCCGCGTGCGCTACTTGTGCGCTGGATTCTATGAATTACCCTCTAAGTATGGTCAACTTAGTCACACAGCCGCTCTCCGTTATACCCAAAACAACAGGTTATGAAGTTAAAAAGACTTTCTTCAAAATATGTCTGTATATAGGTAAACGTGCTTGTATCCAATTTCAAAAATGATAGTCAAAAAGAATCCAAGTCAGAAATAAATTCAATAATAATTTATCAAAAGATCATTGATAAGAGCACAACACTAATGGAATCTTAGTGAGGCTGCAACTACACATCACATGTTAGGTATGGACTTAATATGCCAATGCATTTCAGAGTATACAAACTCCTTCATCAGGGCAAGTCTGTATTGAAATAATGTGAACACACAACATAAAAACACATGCATAAATCAATAAAGAAAATTTAAACACATACCAGAATGTAGAATGTTCATATGAGCGTTGGAATATATGTTTGGAAATAAACAACAAAATAAATGCAGTAAGGAACAAGTAAATCAACAACATAATAAGGCTAAAGGAGTGAAAAACAAATAACAAATGGTACCTCTATACCGGTGTGTAGCCAGTGTAGCTTTTTTTAGGAGTGTCAGGCTGTCAGTAACACCCGTGGTCCAATAAAGGACAGCGGTCACAACGGCTTTCTAAAAGCATGAAAGTTAGAGTAATCAGAGGGCTACATGTGATTAAGTGAAGCAGTTTATCTATTACAATCTAAAATGCAAAGATACCTGTAAACGCAGCACGGCCGTGAGACAAGCCGTCTGAACGCTGCAGTGCAACGCCGTATTGTGGTGTTGCTAGGAAACGGGTTATTTACATAACCACGTGACCGCATCGCGTCTATAAGACGGCGCGATGCGTATGACTTTCAAATAGCTATGCTATCTCAATTTCTAAGTCCCCAAGGTGTAAACTAAGTAATTACATAGTCTAATGGTGGTCAAGTACTAATTCTAGGGTGCATAATGTCTAAAATAAAATTATAGAATCAGCATAGAAATGAAAAAAATACTCCGTGAAAACAGCTATGTTGTTTACATACAAAATGGCAAATATAAACAGAATCAACAAAAATAAATAAAATCTGCCGCTAATGGTGGCATTGAAAACAATGCCACCTTGGGTCCCAGACTGGACATCCGGGAGGCACGGCAGCAAAGTGTATACATCTATGTAAATATAAATCAACCAATTTAGCAGATTTAGAGCGACATGAACATTTCTCAGTCAGGGAAACAAACATAAATATTATATGTCACCTGGAAACCCAGGCATCAAATACAGAAAAAAACAACTTCTAAAGCAGATGAAATAGCACAAGACAGTGGAATACTGTCATACGTAAAGCATGATGTCCATGTACAACAAATCCGAGGTTCAAGGGAAAGTCTATAGAGTATACTGAACCTTCAATATTGGTTGCCACTGAATCACTATGTCATAGTTAAATGTAGCAATTATAGTTAATCTCTTCATTGAGTCCATGAGGAGATAAACTACCAAGTTTACCTATCCAAAAGGTTTCTCTCCTATTAAGCCGCAGTCCAAGGTCCTCATGTGGATTTTTCTTGCTCAATACCTCTAAGATCAAAAACTTAATTTGGGTTAGGTTATGTCTATTTTCGATCCAGGAGCGGGCCACCGCTGAATTCGAATTGCAGTTCCGGATACAAGAACGATGTTCATTCCAACGTACTTTCGCTGCTCTTGTGGACTGACCTACATAGTACTTCCCGCAGGGACACTTGATACCATATATAATGTTCGTGCTATCGCAAGTTCCAAATGTTCTCAACAGGATTTTTTGACCTGTACGGGGATGGTGTATTGTGTTCCCTTTCAATATTAAATTACAGTTGGCACAATGAAGACAAGGATATGTTCCCGTGCGTTGGGTAACAGGTTCTTTCAATCTCGGGCGTGTATGTACCAGTTCATCTCGCAAATGTCTGCTCCTTTGATATGCAAAAACCGGAAGTTGGTCAAACAGATTCTGTACTCTTGTGTCATTTCTGAGGATGTTCCAATGTTTCTTAATTGCATTTTTAATTTTTATTGCTCTGTACAGAAAATTTTGAGACGTATACTGGTGATTTCAATTCCCTTGGCAATTTAACAGTGTCCGATAACAAAGTGCTGCGATCACATGCATTCACTCTCTGGGATGCAGCATCTAGTTCTGATGATTTGTAGCCATGACATAAAAAATTTTCTTTCATCAATAATTGTTGGGCTTGACAGTCTTCGGGATCACTCACTATTCTTTTCACACGCAGTAATTGACTGTATGGCAGATTTCTCAGGAGACTAGGTTGATGGAAACTCAATCTGTGCAATAGATTATTGCGATCAGTAGGTTTGCGGAAAAGTGTAGTCTTGTAACCAGTATCACTCTTGAGTATTTGAACATCCAGAAATGTAATCCTGTCTTTGGATGTTGTGCTGGTAAACTGCATCCGCTGGTCGATACTATTCAAATAATTAAAAAAAGCATCAAAAGCAGCTTCTGTGTTCGTCCAAATTCCAAAAACATCATCTATATAACATACCCATAGATGTATGTGCTTTTTCCAATCTGGCTTATGAAGTACGTTGTCCATTTCAAATTTGTGCATAAAACAATTTGCATAGGACGGTGCCATAGTCGCACCCATGGATGTTCCGGAAACCTGTAGGCAGAATTTATTGTGAAATTGAAAGTATGAGTTTTCTGCTACAAACTGGAGAAGAGCCATTATGAATTATTTTTGTGCACGGACCTCAGGTGACTCCAACAAAAGCCATTCTACTGATTCCATTCCCAAATCATGAGGTATCGATGTGTATAAACTTTTGACATCAATCGTGAATAGTAAGTATTCTGGTTTAAAAGTGGCAGTATTCAGCTTTTGTAGAAAGTGTGTAGTGTCCTTGATATAAGTGAAAGTCTTTTGTATCAAAGGTTGGAGAAAAAAGTCAATGTACACACCTAGTGGTTGATTTATGCTGTTCATAACAGCAACAATGGGTCTTCCGGGGTGGTTATTGTATAGAATTTTCTATACAATAACCACCCAAGAATCCCGAATTTTTATACACTACCTAAGATACATAAAGACACAGTCAGACCACCAGTCTTGGTTACAAGACTACACTTTTCCGCAAACCTACTGATCGCAATAATCTATTGCACAGATTGAGTTTCCATCAACCTAGTCTCCTGAGAAATCTGCCATACAGTCAATTACTGCGTGTGAAAAGAATAGTGAGTGATCCCGAAGACTGTCTAGCCCAACAATTATTGATGAAAGAAAACATTTTATGTCGTGGCTACAAATCATCAGAACTAGATGCTGCATCCCAGAGAGTGAATGTATGTGATCGCAGCACTTTGTTATCGGACACTGTTAAATTGCCAAGGGAATTGAAATCACCAGTATACGTCTCAAAATTTTCTGTACAGAGCAATAAAATTAAAAATGCAATTAAGAAACATTGGAACATCCTCAGAAATGACACAAGAGTACAGAATCTGTTTGACCAACTTCCGGTTTTTGCATATCAAAGGAGCAGAAATTTGCGAGATGAACTGATACATACACGCCCGAGATTGAAAGAACCTGTTACCCAACGCACGGGGACATATCCTTGTCTTCATTGTGCCAACTGTAATTTAATATTGAAAGGGAACACAATACACCATCCCCGTACAGGTCAAAAAATCCTGTTGAGAACATTTGGAACTTGCGATAGCACGAACATTATATATGGTATCAAGTGTCCCTGCGGGAAGTACTATGTAGGTCAGTCCACAAGAGCAGTGAAAGTACGTTGGAATGAACATCGTTCTTGTATCCGGAACTGCAATTCGAATTCAGCTCGAATTCAACTTGGTAGTTTATCTCCTCATGGACTCAATGAAGAGATTAACTATAATTGCTACATTTAACTATGACATAGTGATTCAGTGGCAACCAATATTGAAGGTTCAGTATACTCTATAGACTTTCCCTTGAACCTCAGATTTGTTGTACATGGACATCATGCTTTACGTATGACAGTATTCCACTGTCTTGTGCTATTTCATCTGCTTTAGAAGTTGTTTTTTTCTGTATTTGATGCCTGGGTTTACAGGTGACATATAATATTTATGTTTATTTCCCTGATTGAGAAATTTTCATGTCGCTCTAAATCTGCTAAATTGGTTGATTTATATTTACATAGATGTATACACTTTGCTGCCGTGCCTCCCGGATATCCAGTCTGGGACCCAAGGTGGCATTGTTTTCAATGCCACCATTAGCGGCAGATTTTATTTATTTTTGTTGATTCTGTTTATATTTGCCATTTTGTATGTAAACAACATAGCTGTTTTCACAGAGTATTTTTTTCATTTCTATGCTGATTCTATAATTTTATTTTAGACATTATGCACCCTAGAATTAGTACTTGACCACCATTAGACTATATAATTACTTAGTTTACACCTTGGGGACTTACAAATCGAGATAGCATAGCTATTTGAAAGTCACACGCATCGCGCCGTCTTATAGATGCGATGCGGTCACGTGGTTATGTAAATAACCCGTTTCCTAGCAACACCACAATACGGCGATGCACTGCAGCGTTCAGACGGCTTGTCTCACGGCTGTGCTGCGTTTACAGGTATCTTTGCATTTTAGATTGTAATCGATAAACTGCTTCACTTAAACACATGTAGCCCTCTGATTACTCTAACTTTCATGCTTTTAGAAAGCCGTTGTGACCGCTGTCCTTTATTGGACCACGGGTGTTACTGACAGCCTGACACTCCTAAAAAAAGCTACACTGGCTACACACCGGTATAGAGGTACTATTTGTTATTTGTTTTTCACTCCTTTAGCCTTATTATGTTGTTGATTTACTTGTTCCTTACTGCATTTATTTTGTTGTTTATTTCCAAACATATATTCCAACGCTCATATGAACATTCTACATTCTGGTATGTGTTTAAATTTTCTTTATTGATTTATGCATGTGTTTTTATGTTGTGTGTTCACATTATTTCAATATAGACTTGCCCTGATGAAGGAGTTTGTATACTCCGAAATGCATTGGCATATTAAGTCCATACCTAACATGTGATATGTAGCTGCAGCCTCACTAAGATTCCATTAGTGTTGTGCTCTTATCAATGATCTTTTGATAAATTATTATTGAATTTATTTCTGACTTGGATTCTTTTTGACTATCATTTTTGAAATTGGATACAAGCACGTTTACCTATATACAGGAATATTTTGAAGAAAGTCTTTTTAACTTCATAACCCGTTGTTTTGGGTATAACGGAGAGCGGCTGTGTGACTAATTTGGCCATACTTAGTCTTTTCCTTCACTGTGCCAAAGTTATAAGCCATCCAAAACTGCTTTTCACCAACCCTGTAATACACAAATAATCATAGATGCCCCCCGAACATCTAATATGTTCGCAAATATCACCAGACTACCGTAGATTGCGGACATCGGGGAAGAACAATGCCTGTTCTTTTGCTTTTTAAGCCCATAACCCATCCCATCCTCATCACCCCTCACCACCCCAGAGATTGTTTCATTACTTTGACAAGCGCAATGTTGTGTTTTTAATTTTTATTACCACAATGTTTGCAGACAACTGCTTATCCAACATGGTAGCCATTCCCGCGGACATCACGCCGGTCCCTGGGCCAATCGGAGGCCCGTTCACAGACCAAACAGGGAAGTGAGTTCACAGACTGAACCCAAATATCACTCAATTTTTTCAGCCTACTTTTTGTTGGATTCACACCAAGTTTACACCAAATTTATAAGCATTACAACTGGTCTGCTTACTAAAGATGCAAAATTCATCTTAAATAGTAGAATCTTCCATGAGCTATATGGGCAAAACACATCTGCTCGAGATGTCATGGAACAATTTACTCAGCAAAATATAAAATGCACATCCTTAATGCCTACTCTTGTAAGCTGTAGTCAACTCAATAAGACAATGTTAAAATAAGAAATGCAACCCATACTGTGCATCAGCTCCACAGACAATCTAGAAGTGCACAGCATGACACTCCCTTTGTGTCAACAAGCACCAGCATGACTAAGTAGCTTAGAAAAAAAGTATCTCCAACACAGCTGGATTGCAGAAAATATGAACTGTGTCTGTAAACTGCAGAATTATTCTAAAACATAACTTTGACGTAGAACAAGGTTTACTCAATGGAACAATTGGTACAGTTGTTGGCTTCCAAACATATCCACATGACAACAACATTTAGTTTATCAACATCAACTTTCACAAACTTGCAGAAGTTAAAGAAAATTACTGCCCAATAGCACTTATCCTTCTTTTCAAAGACATGTACGTATGCAGAGAAAGATTCTTTCCATGTCTTGCATATGCTGTCAATATTCACAAATCACAAAGTCTAACCCTAGATTCTGCACTGATTGACATTAACAGCACAGTCTTTAAATAAGGTATGAGTTACGCAGCACTTTCATGTCACTGTATACTCACTGGTCTGTTCCTAGTTAACTTTGATGCAAACAAAGTCAACACTGACATTTCTTGCATCCTAGAATACAACAGGCTACATGCTCTGTACACCCCTCATCCAGATATGTGCACTGTACCTCAAAAAGGAAACCTTTCAGAAAGTGAATACAAACTGATTCTATACCAGATCTCCCAGCAATAATGCTAAAGAAACCATGACCAACTGCTTCTCCATCAAATAACCCAATCACAAAACAGTATAGTAAAAACTCAACTGCATGTCCATCAGAAGACAAAGAGACACATATCCCTTGTCAAACGAAAACTGCAGGCCCATCAAAAGATGCAGAACAATAAGTCTCTGCTCCATTTAAATTCAGCAACACAACTGGAGTACATTGCTATGCAAATGTAACAAACAATCTTCTCTTCCAATTGCCACCAATTGTTCGCAACATTTACTTCAACGGATCAGAACAGTTGTATTTGCAAATCCTTCATAGAAATGCCACAAATAATCCTGACAGCACTTACAGTGTCTCAGTATAAGACAAGAATTGGACTAATGTGTAGCAATGGTAAAATGTACCATAAACAGACAGCAGGATCTACACATCTTCCTAATGTACTTACTTCAAGTACTGGAAACCAGAAAAATCCCCATTCCAGATTTCATGCATGTATAAACATATATGCACTTTCTGCAACCATGTTTCACAAGAACACATTCCTAAATAATGATGTGTTCATGTATCCATGCCAAATTGTGAATCCATTCCATTTCACCCACTTCTACAGAATGCAAATCATGGCATAGAATGTTTTTCTTTTGCAATTCTGACAATCGTTCCAGCATACAAATGAACTCACATAGCCAATATATCATACTAATGCTTCTAAGGTACAATGCAGATGGTACCAAAAATAACTGTAAATGCAGTGGCTTTACACACGGCCAAGTATCTCTTGGCAAGAAAACCTTCACAGCAGTAGGCGTAATACACCACACTGTTGCCACAACCACTTCAGGGTACTATTCTGCATATGTTAAAAAAGAAGTGGTTGGTTTTAATCTACCGCCACCTCTATAGTTCCAAAGCCAGCAAAACTAACAAATGCCTTCATAATATTCATTCAACCCAATTCTACTCACTAAACTGCGGCACAATAAACAGTTAGGATAGGCTAACAGGTATCTAACTACATCAATAATACTATAATAGTACTTTTAAAAGTCAAGATGGTTAGAATACGCCACAGGCATCTAACTACTTCAAAAATACCCTTCATTGCAATACACTTCAAATACACCTCACAATTCTTGTTCTTACAATACTTCTTGTAAAGTCTAATATTGTTAGAATATGCCAACAGGTAACTACATTCCCTTAATTACAACACACATCACACAAACATACTATCACACTTACACTTACATAATTTTAATAGTTTTTTGTAATCCTCTATGGATGATTATTTTTCCCAATGACCCAATGATTTTTTCATGTTAATACAACAACTTTGTAGCACACACTAATGTTGTACCAATCATGGTAAGCAGAATGTACTGATTCTGAGGGTAACAAAAATACATGTATATGTCAAATTGTATGCAGACTATCCTGCTAAAGAAATTATACAGTTTTTTTTTTACAAAAAAAGAACCAGAGATTCCACCGTTATTACTGTATGCAACTAAGTAACCATACCAAGGATAAACAAATACATATTCCATAAGCACTTTCCTCAATTGTACTTCATTCATAACCACCATATATACTTCAATTATAACATTCGACCATAATCAAATACTGTATACTTCCACTACAGTACCTATAATTACTATTCACATATTACTGTAGTGTGCGTGTTCATGCCCCCAAGAATCTGGCCACTGGCCACAACCACCACAATAGAATTAAACCATATAACAAGTATGTGCAATACACCTTCACATAACAAAACCCGCTCTGAACACCCTTCAATCCAAATGATGTCCTTGGACACCAACATTGACCTCAGACCCTTTGACCCTTTTTTCACCTACAAAAACATATCTATATCATCTTTATTCCACTCCCCTACCCTTTCCACACCCTCTTTCAGCCATCAAATAACCCCAAATGTATTTTCCAAACTGGTAGTTCTCGTTGCTGTCCACGGACTACCGCGGTGTCCGCGGACTGTGTGGCACCGAACACACAACTTTTTAATCTGGAAAAACAGCTCCATATTAACTTTATTCTACCCCCTACCCTTTCTAGCCCCTCTTTTGACCACCAAATAACACCAAATATGTTTTCTAGACGTTTTGACCACTGCTCTATCCGTGGACACCGTCAGCTGTCCGTGGATCAAACATGGCGACAGGTTAAAAAAATATGATGCACCTCACACTTTTCACCATCCAATCGCAGGTGTGTCCACTGCCCGCAGACAACACATTGGACCCTGATTGGTCCATAGGGTGTTCATTGAACTGATTAGGGAAGTGAGTCCACAGACCAGACCCCTATATCACTAATTTGTTTTATCTCCATTTTGTCAATTTAAAAAAAAAAATAACTGGACAGATTTACACAAAATGTACAAAAGCAGGCTTTCCTGACCAAGTACTCGCTCCTGGCGCAAATTTGATGAAAGTCCATACAGCAGTTTGGGCTGTAGGCACGAGCAAATTTTTTTTCCATTGCATTTATGAGGATTTCCAATAAATGTTCCAACACCCCATAACCTCTCCCCTTCTTTATGAAACTGCAACAAATTTTGCAAAATCATTCTGATTGGGCCATAAACCTTTTTTCCAAAGTTTGGTAAGGATCCGTCAAGAGGGGACGAAGTTATACGTCACCCATAAACTGCTCTTTCTATGAGCTGAGCAACTTAACCATAACTACAGGGCTGCTAACACAGGCCTTGTAATTCAGTAAAAAAAATATTGTTAAAGGGAGCTTATGGTTATGGTTATGCACTAATAAAAAGCGATCACATTCAGAGAAAAAAACGTAGTAAAAGGGACGTTATGGTTACAAAGGACTATTTTTGTTACCCATTGCAAATCTGCCTCTTTATTTATTTTTATTTTATTTATATATTCATTTCTCTTAGTTTGAAAGAATGTCAACAATGGCGACCATGCAGTAATGGCGACCATGCAGTAATGGTTTCCCAGAGGAAGAGCAGTTTTTGTGTGTCAGCAGTTTGGGCTGTAGGCACGAGCACATTTTTTTTCCATTGCATTTATGAGGATTTCCAATAAATGTTCCAACACCCCATAACCTCTCCCCTTCTTTATGAAACTGCAACACATTTTGCAAAATCATTCTGATTGGGCCATTTACCTTTTTTCCAAAGTTTTGTAAGGATCCGTCAAGAGGGGACGAAGTTATACGTCACCCATAAACTGCTCTTTCTATGAGCTGAGCAACTTAACCATAACTACAGGGCTGCTAACACAGGCCTTGTAATTCAGTAAAAAAAATATTGTTAAAGTGAGCTTATGGTTATGGTTATGCACTAATAAAAAGCGATCACATTCAGAGAAAAAAACTTAGTAAAAGGGACGTTATGGTTACAAAGGACTATTTTTGTTACCCATTGAAAATCTGCCTCTTTATTTATTTTTATTTTATTTATATATTTATTTCTCTTAGTTTGAAAGAATGTCAACAATGGCGACCATGCAGTAATGGCGACCATGCAGTAATGGTTTCCCAGAGGAAGAGCAGTTTTTGTGTGTCTTAGAACTTTAGTGCAGTTTGATTAACAAAACCACAAAAACACTTTTAAAAAATGTAGACCTAACTCAGATTTGTTTTTGCAAAGTGTTTTGTGGTTCCGTCAATGGGGGCAAAGTTGCAGGAAGGGTCTCAAACTTTTCAAAAAATCGGATAGAGTTCAGTGGGGATTTCAATCAATCGATCAAAACACATATGGAAAAAGTGCAAAGTGCCCAAAGAAATGCATTAAAAAGCAAGAAAAACAGACAATATGTTTGCTAAGTCCACTGGGGAGATGGGGAGATGCTAAATCACAGCCCCACCGATACTTAACAATAAAAGAAACAGAGTTAGTATCTATAACACATTGTCGATTTAAAGACATGCAGGCCACATTTCATGTCTAGGTTTGATCAAATGTGTTCATCCGATTGACACAAAGTCCATTCTTTTCTGTCTTAACAGCCAAGCTCTGTGAACATATTTTGCAACACAGCTTACTATAAACGGATTTATAGTCCCTTTAAATAGATCCAGTGCCTAGTCGAGCTAATACCATATACCTTCAGAAAGGGAAGTAAATGTCTCACCCCTACTGTCTTTGAGACCACACAAGTTAACACAAAATGGGACACCGTTACATCTTCCATGCCACATAATGGAAATCCCCTTCGAGCCTCCCCATGCCCAGCAGCTGTCAGAATCGCAATTGGTAATGTCCCAACCCGCAATCTTACAAAAAGTCCTCTTGCTAACGCTGGGTAATTATTTTGCTTCTGTCTACAGCCCGCATCGCTGGATCGATTTCCATCAAACTTGTACAAGGAGTAAAGGCCTGATCTCAAAAGTGTGCTTTTGCAAGTTTGGTTTAAATCCATCAAGCACTATTTTTAAAATTTGTAATGAATCAGTGCAACAAAATGAGTGATATATCCGTCCAGTCTGCTGAATCACTTCCTGATTTGGTGTCCGAGGTTGAGTCTGCATCAATCAGGGAGCTGGATAAGGTCAACAGACATCAGACGAGTGAGCCGATTGGTCAACCTAGTAATGTGAGATGGGTGCAAAGTCTTTGAAATGGGAACCATGTTGGGTTTGTGATCTGTGCCAGTTGTTCGCGGACATTGATGGAATAAAAACATTTTGGATAACAGATTTGTGACCGTGTTGAGGATGAAAGAGTGCCAGACATCCACAAACTACTAAGTCCACGGACACCATCATATCTTGTGTTGGTTATGTGTAACATCCTTTTTATGATTTGTTTATTTTTTGATGATAGTGTGTGCTGGATTGGGTTTTATTGTTATAGATCGGGACAAGTGATAGGGTTATACTACCCTGTTGTTATGGACTTTCTCCATAATAGATGATATATTGGATTAACTGAGGTTATATGTGATTTCAGCACTGAAAAGAAGCATTGTTGGGTAAAATTTGTTTTCAGCCAGTAAAAAGCCATCCCAACATATTTAGGACCGGTGCAATTATATAAACAAAAATCCAGTGCAAGAATATGTGTGGAAAGTGTTGGATAGTGGCTGAAAAATATATTGTTTAACCAACAATGTTTTTTTTCAGTGCTGAAATCACTGGACCATTGACTGAGTAATAAGGGAAGGAATGATATAACAGATTAATGCAGGCATTTTTCAGCTATATCCCCAAACAATCTGGCCACTGGCCATGGCCACAGCCATGCTTACTCTGACTATTATCACAAAGGATGATATATTTCACTCCCCCTACTTAGATGACACTGCCATTGGGACTCAATCTATCTATAGTCCCTAATTGTAAACCCGTATTGAAGAATGAGAGTGGTTTTGATGTTGGTATTCCATCTATATTTTGTTTTAATACTATTAAACCAACCCAGGAGAATGTTCGTCCCTCTCAAAATGTAATCACTGATTATGGCGAGGGCTCATGTATAAATGATAATGCAGATTGAAGTATGAATTCTGATGAAATGTTTAATGCCCTAGAAAATCTGCTCACTATGCTGCTCGAGAAACGTGAACATTTAGAAACCAAAATTGATGTTCAGTCATTACTAATTCATTCGTCCCTGAAAGAGTATCATTGTAAAGTGTGTGCAAGTAAGCATAATACTTCTCCTACTATACCCTTGCCTGTAGTCATAACTAAGACAAAAAGGTAAGGGTGAGCCTGTTGTGAAGAAGACTATTCTGGCCAAAATGAAATTGAGTATAGTCCACCAGGCTTTTATGTATAGTAAGACCACTACAAAAAAGCAGAAACATTCTGTCCCAAGACTGAAAGATGACTCTGTGAATGCCATCTCTGTGATTGAGTCTGAAGTATCTGCTGAAGTTGTAGCTGCTAATACTAGTGATCAGGTGATTACTCCTATCCGAACTAATGAGTTGATTCCTGATAATATTCCGACTGGCCCAAAATCTAATTGTGCGTTGGTAGAATCCCCAATGTCTTCAATTATAGCTATTGAGCCACCAACTAACAAGATAAAGGCAGTAGACACTACTAACAGGCCTGCAATATCTATTCAATCTACATTGCCAGATGCCTGGGTACTTAATAGAAACGCTAATACCTCCTCATCTAATGCTAATACTAGCAGTGGTGGGAATTGCACAGGAATGCTATCCGCATTACAAATCATGCAAGTTCACATGGTAAAGTGGTCTTCCCCTCTAAATCGCGCTGCTGTATTGAGTTTATTTAAAACCATTGTTCCTTTGAGGGTAATAACATCTGGTGATATTCGTTTGGTCGACCAGCTTGATTTATTTGTCTGCAAAGAAAAAGAAAATCTAATGAACTGTAGAACATCATATGAACAACATACATACTTTAACTTTTATATGTAGATTAATTTTAGTTTAACTTTCATAAGTAGTGCATTCTATGTACGATTTTATCTACAATATTTGTCTGAGCAACACATATGTTGTATCAACATATTCTAATCATTGGGTCATGGAAAAAGAAAATCCAAGGTGGATTAAACATTTTATATTACATTTCCATTGCGTGAAACTGTTTCTCCATTTCTTCAGACTGTGATGTTTGTGCAAAGGAAGGTAATTATGGATGGTGTATTTAGGTGACCTATTCATTGTTCCTATATGTTTCAAGAATAATTGTGAAAGTACTTAACTGGCAGTATTTAGGGTTAAAATACTTAGATACCTGATGGCATCTTCTAAGTGTAATCTATTGATTGCATAATTGTGTTACCTTTTTGTTTTATGTATCCATTTATGTTTTAAAGCTGTTAAATACCCATTGCGGTAGTCTAACTGAATATCATGGTAAATATGCATTTAAGGTATAATTTAATGACTACATTCTTGACTAAGGAATAAACTGCTATTAGATTCAAACCAACGTCTTTGTTTTACATATGCAATATAGTGTGCTGAAGTTGCTGTGCCACCAATGTGTGCTATATTATGCCTACTGTGGTGAATGTTATTTTCTATCAGGAGATACTTGTGCATGATTGAAGTAGTGAGCTTACAATTATTTTTAGTTCTATCTGCATTGTATCTTAAACATATTAATATATCATATTGTCAGTCTAGAAAAATGGATACCTCTCATGATTGACGGCAAACGTATTTTGGTGGCCGAAGGCCAACCGTCTCATGCATGATACAATAGAAATACAGGTTTCTGAGTTTACAAATGAACGGCCATTTTGATGTAACAAGGATTGCCATTTTGTTTTCTAACAATTGCTCATTGCTTTCTGTTCAAATTGCTTCGCAGCACATTTTCTGCTTACACTGCTCGACTGTTAATATTGTTGTCTGAACGTGAAAGGACAAGGCCGCAGTGCCACGAGGCTAATAAGAGTTTGTTGAAACACAACGTAGGCAGCGCCGGGAAGGAATGCCCGGCCCCCTCCCGAATGTCGCCTTGAAGCAGAGCCACAGGGCATTTAATCATTTCACAGCTGCCAGCCAGTCTCGTTATATGGTAGAATATGTTAGAATAAAGCAGCTAAATGCTTGAATTATGCTCTTCTTATGGCCCCCCTTTACCGAGCCCTGTAGAGCATGTCGGCTCCCAGGACACGAATACCACCTCATAGATGGCAAGGTCTGGAATGTGACTCTTCCCCCGTATGGAGCTTGCTTCCAAGAACAGAAGGACTGTATTCTATTCAACAAGTAAAAGATGTCTCCACACTTGCAAAATTGCATATTGTTTCTAGAATAGATACTTGAAGGTGTCATAATCGTCGAAAGTGTCCATCATCAAACCGAGTTCAAAGAAACCCAATAAAGGGGGGTGTTAAACATGTCACAGCTGATTCTATGATATGCATTTTGTATACATGTAACTGATGTACGTAATTCGCTCTCTTGCGTCCCTCGAGGTCTAGAGATACACGTTGCGGGGCGTGAGACCGAGTTGGCCAACTGAGACTATTTGCTTTGCAATAAACCCTAGCTTTGGGAATACAACCTTGTGTCTGGCGTATCTATCATGTGTGGTGACTTGCCTTGTTTCCATAGACGTGAGGGACCCCTAGGGGCCCCTTTCAATATTGGTGTTGTGAATATATGTTTATTGAGGAAAGACTGTCTGAATTGCAGAATGGCCATAACATGCCATGTTTTGAATTTTGCAGAAGTTGTTGAAATGGTATTGTATAACAGTTTTCTATATAGATACATGCACACATTGTCCATTGCACACATGCTCATAGACTGCATGCATGTTTACAAATGTTTGAAATCTGTAGGATTGAGTTTACAGGGATGTGTGCTCTCTCTAGTACTTCTAGTAAACACATTAGGAATTATTGCCGATCCTCCTGTGTGTTTATGGTGAATTTTGCAATTCTTGCACAGTAGTCCACCATCTCTGTCTCACCTGATACACTGTAGATAAAGCCCGGATTGTTAGTGGAGTTTCTGTGCAGGATGAGGTGTTGCAAACATAGGTGTTCTGAGCCATGTTTGTAAACACTGTTCGAAATTGGTGGCAATTGGAATAGTAGATCGATTGACACATTTGTATAGGAATCCTGACAGTTGTGTTTTTAAATTCAAAAGGACCAGATAATTTGGCCTGCGGTTGATTTAAACGAGTTGAATTTGATTTTTGTTTATATTTAACTTCTGTTTATGGGGAGATTTGATGCAGTTTCATTTTGTACTAGCATCATTTTTTTAAGCTTTCTTTTTTCAGGTACAGGTTACATATCCAGATGTGCAGTGTACAATATACAGTCTGTTGTATTCAAGGATATAATGATAGCTTTCAATATTTGTTTGCATCAATGTTTAGTAAGACAGCCTATGATTTTATGAAGACATGAAGACATGATAGTGCTACAGAACATAAACGGTGCTCACAATGTCTACATGTGCTGGTCAAACACTAGATGTTGTGACTTGAAAATGTTGACAGAATATGTAAAAGAGAGAGAATTGCTCTCTGCGCACATACACATCTTTAAAAAGAAGGAAACATGGTGTAGTGCAGGACATTTTTTAGCTTTTTTAAGTTTCTCGAAGTTGATGATCCACTTGATATTATTTTCAATTGGAGAATTTTTTAAAGCCAATAACCGTTCCAATTGCACCTTTAACTAAAGCTTCCTCTACATCTAGGTTGTGTCTTAGTATTACTCTACAGTTTAGGCAGAGAGTTAATCATTCAGTTATGTTTGAGATATATTGTTCTAGGTTATTTAGGTGTGCTGTTGCTTGTTGACACATCAGAAGTGTCAGCTAATTATTTTGTCCATGCAGTTAGTGTGTATTAGGAGTTGCATTTCTTTTTTGAGCATTGTTTCATTAAATTGGTCACAGTTTGCAAGGGTTGGCATTAACCACATGCATCATTGCTGTTGTTGTGTTCATTGTTCATTACACATGGGCAGATGTGTTGTGTGCAAACAGCTCATTTAATAGTCTACTTTTTAAAGGCTGATGTTGCATGTTCTGTAATTATGGACATTCGTATTCTCTTTAAAATATGAGCATTTGTTGAATCTTCAATTTGACATATATGTTGTGCAAGTTGTCTATAGCGAAAACAACAGAACATACAAATAAATGTCCAGTTGGACTCTTAATTTGAACACATTTGAATCAGTCTAAATTATTTCAATCAGTGAAAGACTATTTGGGTGAATCAAGGAAATAATCTAACAATAGTTTCAGTGATATTCATTTGCTTAATGAAAGGCACAATCCCATATTAAAATACAACTGTATATACAAAATAAGTAATGTGGAGTTTCCACCTCAAAGTGGACAATACAAGATGTACCAGTGCACAAACTTCAATAAGCTGCATTTTACATGGTGAAGACAATCATTCAGCAATGAATATTGAAAGTAATACATCAAAGATAATAGATTTTGAACAGAATACCAGTCTATAAATCATACAAGCATTATGAATGCATGACATCTCTTGGTTAGCAAGAGTTTTATTTACAGCATAAGTATCATTGTTTTCAAAGGGCAGTACTTCAAGGGGACAGGGTTGACATCATAGATGTTTCTGTGTGCATTATTGTAACACTTTCCTCAGGACCAGCTTAAATATTGGGGGTCCTGTGTGTAAAGGAAGTACAAATAGAATCAAACAATGTAAAGTATCCTGGAGTCACTAATAGCATCACACAGCATTGAAATGGATTGCTCACCAGTCCTTGAGTGATAACTGATTAATTCATGGAAATGTTTCTCCTCTCAAAGAATATATCAGAGAGTAAAACTGTGGAGAATCTGTATAATTTGTGGATGATTACCATTGTGACTATGCCAGTGAAAAGCACCGTTGTTGGTACATACCTCTGCTTCGGTCTCTGGATTGTACCTGTAAAGCAAGATATGTGTAATTAAAGGTAATCACATAAATGGGGAGGAATATACTTTGTATCGGTGAGAAGCAGCATATGGATTTACATACCTCTGTTTTTGTCAGTATGTCATTCTCAGATTATCAAATTTGAAGAAATCTGTTCATGGAATTTCTGTAGGAAATACACCAAGTATCATGAAACAAGCTAGAGTATACCTAGAAAGGGAGACTAAGGGCCTGATTCACAGAGCGTTTTTCCTATAAAAGGTGCCTGTGAATCAGGCCCTTAGTAGTTGATAAGACTTCTTGCATACATTCAGGAAATGGAGAACTTGCTAGGCATGTGCAGCCATTGATTCATGCAAAGTTGGATCACCTGGCTGACCCATTTGCTAATGAGGATTGTTTTTTATCCTGCTGAGTATACTGGAAAAACGTGATGTCATGTGTACATCAGTTAACATAATGACGCCATTGACATCATGCTGTAATCACAGCCCAGTGCCATATTTAAAATATGTATTGACAATAGCCTGGATCATGCCCAATTCAAAGTAACGGATGCTAATTTTATGAAATGGTGCAAACAAGGCTGGAATAATCCTAAAGAAGTCACTGAAAGCATCCAGAACTAATAGGCCCAAAATACAAAGGAAAGAGCAGTGTTACAAGCAATGCAGTTAAAGCTAGTACCATTCCATAACCAAATTATTGTAGAAAGGACATAGCATTAGTTACATAGGAGGTGAAAAATCCTCCTTTAGGCCAGATACATGGGTTTGCATATGATGGATCCATGTTGCCTCTGTATATAGCAAATGCTGTTGTGGGTTAGAGTTGGTAGTTACTGTGTCCACTATCCATGACAAATTGTCACCAGCTGAATGGGTTAATTTTTCAAAATTATGTACTAATGGTGCACTCAAAGTTCTGCTTAATATTTTGGACCAATAGTCAGTAATGTGCGCATGAACTGCTTTCATAGTGAGCCCTACATATATTTTTTAAATGTGCATTCAATGTAATATATGATTTTTTTTTGTTTTTGCAGTTCATCATGTTTTTTAGGACTCATAGTTTTTGAAAAATTTGAATGCTCTCCATTTTCTTGGTAAATGTTCAAACTAAGCATCGTCCACAGGGAAAATGTCCCATCACAGACCATAGTTCCACATGCTTTGCAAAATATTGTTTCTAGTGTATTGTGAATGGACCAGTTCATCATGCACGTTTATGCCACTTTTTAAGGTGAACATAGGGATTTGTTGATTTGGGAGGCTAAGGGCCTCATTACACGGTAGGCGGAGTACCAAGGTGCTAGTAGCACCTTGGTCCATGCCAGTAAAATACCGGCACCGCCTTGGTGGAAAGGGGAATTACCGCCCTATTCCAAGGTTGGCGGGGCGGTAATTCCCCTTTCCCCCATTGCCCTTCCCCATTCCCATTTTTGCCCCATAGGACTCCATGGGAATAGGGAAGGCGCTAATTACGGTGCCGCATATTGCGGTACCGTAATTAGCACCCTGGTCCCTTTGCGGGTTGGTTTTTAACGCCTGCAAAAAGCAGGCATTAAAGTCTCCAACCCGCAAAGGGACCTCGTAGTAAGGCGGTAAGGGTTAACGGTCACCGGTACCATTAACGGTGACCGTTAACCCTTACCGCCGTCTGTGTAATGAGGCCCTAAGTCTTTTTAATGACCAATACTTTTTAATGATCTTAAGAAAGACAGAAGTGTTTGGGCAGTAAGTTTTGACACATGCAATTCTTTCAATGTTATTGATTTTATCTACTATAGAGGTGAGCACTTTGCTTGTGGTATATCTCGCCCTTTTGTGTGCTTCACAAAAAAGACCCCATAGATCATTGTTGACTATGCTGCCGAGTGTAGTACGGCATTCTTTGCAACCTGATGTTTTGAATATGGGTTGACCTTTGTCTGTTGTTAATGGCAGGACGTCTCCAAATGTAATGACATAATTTCCTCCAAAGAGTTTGTCAAGGCCAAAGAAAAAAGAAATAAAATACATTAGATGGACATTTTTTAGATGGAAACATTTTGATGGAATGGCATTAGATGCAATGGTTTTAGATGAAATTACCATAAACCCTTTAGGACTTCTTGCATCCTTAGGTGAATAAAAGCAAGTGTTAGGACTTTCCTTACTACAATTGTGTGCAATTCAAATGCTGCTTCTACTGATTATTTGTAATGTTTTAATTTGTCTAATTCAAATTTGTTTTAGGCTCCACAGCTAGATTTGTTGGTTGTTCAGTTTCTTCTGTGACTTTTATGTCAATACCTGGGATTTGAGCACTGGCAAACTTTGTTCTGATCATTTGCAATGTAACTTGGTGTTTTTTCTATTTAATTCATTGCAATTTCTTCTTTATTTTGAATGAGTTGTTCTCCAAGTAGTTATTGGCTCCCTGTAAGAGAATGTTGACCCTCTTCATGAGTTTCTTTTTCAAGTTATTTTTCTATTTCTTCTTCTTGTTGACGTTTATTATCTAAAATTGTCTTTTTTTGTATGCTTTGATTTTCTTAGAATACAGGGATCAAAATTACAATTGGGTTACCAGGAGCTAAACACAACTCCTTGGTATCAAGCATTAACCAGCGACCAGATGTTACCACTGGGGAATGAAGAGCTAGTACATAGCAACACACAAATCTAACTTCCACATAAGATGCAAACATGTAACTTTGTCCATTATGTATGACCACTTTTGCTTTACATTTTCTATGCACCCTAATGTTTATTCACATAGTATCCCAAACACAGAGCTAATGCACATAGGTGTGTGTTTATTCTGCATCAGTTGGCCTGTGCGGTCAAAATGAACTCCAGGTAGATGTTGTTGTTAAGCTAACCAGGCTCTTTTTGGATACAATCAGGAACTAAATAGCTCCTGGCTCCCCTCAATTTCGAACCCTGGAATACATTTTCAAATGTGTCATGGTCCCCTAATAACGCTTCATATTTTATGCAAGGTTTGAATAGTTTTTGTAGTAAGGCCATGTAATACAATTCTCTATGTTCTGTAGATTTAAGGAAACTTTTTTATTTGGTTAGACTGTTTTTTTAAAGTTGCATTAGGCTTCCTTCACAATTTAATAATACATATGTTCTACTTTCTTTGTTTGGCATGACGGTTTCAGTGATGTGCCATGTTGTACAATATCCTACAGACACATGTTTTTTAAAGCAATACTTCTGTTTGGATAGTATTCTGTTAATCATTTAAGATGTGTTTAATGTTGGGATTTTCTGTAGCTATAGATTCAATTTTCTGACAGTTAATTGTACCCTAAAAATGTTTAGAATGTGCATTCCTCTTAACTCTACAAAATAAGAAAATTGTTAGTGCTCCTCACACACCTATGCATGGTCTCTGAGATGCTTTTAAATATAGCCGGCTCTGTTCATACACATGTGCATTAGCAGTGTTTTATTATGATAATATTAAAAAGAGCTGTCTCTAAAATGTAGCACTTTTTTCTATATGTAAATCTCCACTATTTTATAATCACTGCTATCAGATTACATGTAGTGCCAGCATGGTACTTGTGCTCTCACCAAGTTCCACTTACCAATATTGTAGAAATGTTTGCAATTGATTTGTCCTTACTTGTAAATAAGGTACAAATGGTGGAGCTTCTAATTCACTTATGCATTGTTTTAACTTCTACTATCATGCTGCTAAATTAATACATTTAGTACTTCTACTAAAAAGCTGCTAAATGAATTCATTTTTAAAAGAAAAACATACATATTCAACTATTTCCCTTTTTCTATGCAGGTTACATTTCACAAACAAATGAGAACATCTAAAAAAAAATAGTTTAAACTCTCAGTTGGGTTGCTCTAAATGTTGAATGAAGATGGATGTCCCAAGCTCCGAGATGGCATGTTGCAAGGTTCACTGTTTGTTTGCAGAACTTACACTACACTTTTTTTAATCTCTTTTTTGGAATTGTGCTCCTTCGCCATGAGGGATCGCAAGCTGTCAGTTGTTCTGGGAAGAAAATGGAACAAAAATTGAAAAAGATTTAAGAATTATCCCTATGCCATTGCAAACACAATATTTAAAACAAAAAGAAAAGAACCAACTGAAATAATTAATTGAAAATTTCCTGTGAGGTTTAAGGTTTATTTGCTTTCACTTATCCTGAACTTCGTGTGCGAACAAATGGGACAACATGAATGTTGACCAAGTGGAGCCAGACTAATTGTTGATTGAGGACAAATGTTCACACGCTCTGTGATTGCTGGTTATAAGGTCCACAGTGTAGAGCCTTCTTGCAGAAATTGCACTGTAACTTTTCAATATCACTTTGGCATATAAATCTTAGACAGTGTATGGGGCATGGTGTCAGGACATTGTGGCTGCTACTGCTCTGTTGAGACATGGTGGCCAATATCTGAATGCAGAGGTTGACGTGTTGGTTGTTGATGCAGAGATTGATGCCATGGCAGATGTTGGACGCCATAAAGTGTTAGGGTGGTGTGATTTTATTTTGTGTTGCATTGGCCCTTGCAAATTTTTTGTCCAGCCACCCTACCCCCATCCTCTCTTCTACCACCTGTGCTATCTGCACTCGCTTTACACTACCCACTCTACCCCACCCTTTCTATCTCCAATCCGCTCTATCTTTTCATACTTACCCTTTCACATGCTTTGTTCAGCCAAACACATATGAGCGTAACAGAGGAAGTTTCTCAGCAAAATCCCTGCAACGCCCAACAACACGTTTTCAAGGAATCGAACAGGGCTAACCAGCGCGTGGCAAAAGACGTGCAAACCTGGAAACATGTACGCCAGGCAAAAGCTGGCGTAAGCGCCCCTAAAAGTGCGCACAAACAACAAATGCACTTAGAATGAATGTACCGTTCCTCGCAGCAGTGATCGTGGGACACCGCAGGAGGAGGAGGATAGCCAGGCCCTGCATTTTTTTTTATCCAGGACCAACCTTTTTGGGATGCTTGATGACCAGGTCTATGGCAGGTATACGTTTCCACCTCATATCATCTTAGACCTGGTCACTGAGTGGGAGGATGACCTCACATCACCCTCCCTGTGATCCCAAGCACTGAGCCCCTTGGAAAAGGTGACAATGTACTTCATTTATTGGCCACTGGGTCATTTCAGCGGACAACTGTCATAGTTGGGGGTGTCTCACAGCCCATGCAGACACGCTGCCTACACCAGGTGTTGGCAATCATGACTGCACACCCCTCAGTCCACAGGCACATATACATGCTCAGAACACCCACAGAAAGGCAGGCCGTGGTCCAGGACTTTTATGGGGTGGCACACTTCCCAAAAGTACTTAGTGCCATTGATTGCACCCATGTGGCCCTACGTCCACCTAGGGCCACTGAGCACATCTATCGCAATCGCAAGTACTGGCATTCCATCAACGTGTAGGTTGTATGCAATGCCAATGGAATCATCACCTCTGTCTAAGCAAACTCTCCAGGGTCCACCCATTGTAGAGGAGGTCCCAAGCATGATTCGCACTTCAACCGCCCATGTTGAAGTACCAGGAATGTTCACGCCAAAATATGTGATGTATGATGAGCAAATAAACCAGCAGAGAACCACAGGGGGGATCTGTCCAGTACCTATCAGACTGACAGCACCTATTGAAGTACCGACACCTAAGAAGACCTGGACAGTGAGGTACCCATTGAGAAAACCTTATCGACAGTTGAAACAAAATGACGATTGTCAGAATGCAATACCTGAAGAAGCCAAGAAGATACTAAAAGAAGGCAAATGGTGATGTCATAAGAATCCCGACTGCCTCACATATAGAAGATATGACAACCAGTGGATGATGAAAAGAGATAAAACACTATGGATAAGTGACATCCTGAGTCTAAAGTGAAATAATTAATGTCAAATGTTAGAAATGTATGCCATAAATGTGATGCAGATATTCAGCCAGATTAAGCGTGTACATATGCAAGGAACCGCAAGAAGCAAGAATTTATGAGGCTTACTTAAGCTTATTAGTAAAATAGATTGCGGCAAGCGCCACCTATATATAAGTACCTCAAAAGGAGCACTTCATATAAGTATACTTCCACTATGCACAAGAGCAGAACCAACCAAAGGTTACTAAAGGTCTCAAGAGAAGAGCTTTGCAGCAGGAAAATCAAGAATTAAGGACAGAGTGATATTCAGACAGAAGCAAATCATGCCAAGAAGCCAAGGTCGTATCAGCTGAAATAGACCCATAATGGATACAATTAATGAAGAGAAGAACAGAGTATCCTATTCAGAAAGGTCACAATAAGCCACAGATGGCAGGTGGCTGGCAGAATTAAATCAAATGCACAAATTGCATGAAGAATACGACAATTTCACAGTGTCAAAATCACGTGACCGAGCAAGCAGAAGGGATGAAACTTTTACACCTACGCATGGACTTGTGCAATACCCAGAAGCCTTAACTTTTCCAGATCAAGAAGCAGTCTTGAGGTCAAAAGATAAAGAAATAATTGACACACGACCACTGAAGTGATGATTGGTTGTTGCAATAATTGGAGGGAGGATGGGGGTGCAAATATGCTCCCTCCACCTGGCCGGCTATTCTGCACACTGCTAAGGTAGTGGAAAAGTATGAGTGGGGTTGATGCCAACCCAATCATAGTGGACCAAGTAATCCTATAGTTAGAAGAAACAATGAGATGTCATACTTTTAGTGATGTTTACAGTAGCCATTTTTAAGGAAGGGCTTAGATGCCCCACCTGACAGTTTTTATCTAATCCCCTCACTCTGTTACCATATACAGATATAGCACCTATATTAAAGTTACCTTCCTTGAACCAATAGAATTGCTTGCCAGATTTTAAGCGTTACATGTCAGTGATGACAAGTTTTTAGTATAAATGATGTGTTTTTTATGAAATTAATTGGAGATTTTGAAGCCAGAAAGAAGATCGAGCGATTGCTGATATTCACAAACTCCCCTTTTTTTGCACTTATAATTAAATGGACTCCCTTTGCCAAACCATTGAGTTGTTATTGTTGATTTGATGTAAGAGTATTAATCTTCATCCCCAACCATCTCCAGGGTGTTGCTACTCATTTTAAAGTGCTGTTGGGAAGCCCCCAGCTCTCTGGGCTGGTTGGGGTCGTACTGCACACCATGATAATTTCATATTCAGAATGTCACCCTAAACTGGGCCCTGGAAGCTGGAGGGCATGGCAAAACATGGCTCATTGGTGAGTACAAATGCCTGTGCACATGCATGCATGTCACACACAGACAAATAGACAAATCCAACTAATGACAACTATTATCACCTCCCCATGGGACAGTGCCTACCCTCTGAGCACCTACATGATGACGCCAATACGGAACCCCACCACACCACCCCAGGTAAGAAACAACACAGCCCATATTGCAACCAGTGCCATAGTGGAGTGTACATTCAGAGTGCTCAAGTCACGTTTCCGCTCCCTTGACCGCTCTGGTGGACAGCTACTATATGCACCCCCAGTAGTGTGCAGGATCATTGTGGCAGCATGTGGCCTGCACAACGTTGCAACATGGCAGGGTGTACCAATGGACATGGTAGTGCCCCCACATCCCCAACTTCATCCACGGCCACTGCGAATGGGAGGGGAATGGGCAAGTGGCGAGGCAGCCCGGACCGAGCTTGTGGCACAATTTTTCACCTAAAATCCCACCACTGTGGATTGCACACAGGCTTGGCACATTCCAGGTGACAATCGATGATGGCAAAGGGACAGTCAACTGTCACAACCGTACCACCCTGAGAATGTGTCCTTGGAAGTGCTACATTGTGTGCATCCCTAGGTACTTAAACAAATCCAATCCCGTGTGACCAAAAGGCACACATTCAATGTTCCGGACCCACTACCTCCTTGCAAAACAGCACATCCTAATACTGGTATGTCACCTAAACCCTCCCAAACCCCAAGCACACACCCGACACATGATGCCATGGCATGCAATGTGAACACTCCAAAATGAATGCACAACACATGACACAACTGTCACAAAGTGCACTTTGACAAATGGAAATAGGCCAGAGACAACTCCCCCTGCCACATCAAAATCAACCTGTACACATTAACACCTATTTACCATCATAACATATCTGAACACAGGACCCAACAGTGACAATGTCAGACAGTTTCCAATCACAATAGCATAAGTGTCTCCCATCCTTAGTGTGTGGCTGCAAGCAAAATGTGGCAGGGTACCGCACATAGCATGAAGTGCATCAACAATGGAGACAGGCAAGGTAATACATGAAATGTAATATGCAAATATGCACATTTACCAATATATAAACTAAAATGCATGTCAGCCCTGCACTTGATAAACCATCATGAATCCCCACTAGGGGTGTATACACAGTTTGGACTTCAGACTGGCCACAGAAATGATGGAAGCCCAATGCCTCTGTGTAAGGTACTGTCACATGCTGCCATCCTTGCGAGCCCAAGGAAAGGGGAAGCAGGAGCGGCATATATGTCCGGACCCCAAGCCACAAACACCAACATGAGACAAGCCTGTACGGGCCCAGCGGAACACACAGTTGATGCCTTCGGATGCCACAAAGCAACACACTGTTACATGAATGCACAATAGACAAAAAAAGAAAAAAAAAATTAAAAAGGCCATGGTCGACCGGGGGGAAGGAGGGGGTGTGAACGGGCATCCAGGAGGGAGGGAGGAGGAGGGAGTTACTCTGCATCTGGCTGGCCACGCAAAAGCACACAGGGACACGCTCCTGCCCACAAGGCCATTTACCTGCCCCAGAAGCCCCAAGCTGCCTCCTACAAGCCATCTGCTGCTGCCAGCCCACTCTGTGTGCCTGCTGCCTGTGTGCCCTGCAATTTTGTGCCTACACTGAAGCCATTGCCAGAGATCCTGTGCTGAGACCACCTCTGCTGACACAAAAGACTCCCGACTGCTATTCCATCGATGCACAGCCCAGCCCCAGGACCCAGTTGTCCACCCACACCTGCCTCAGGGGTTGCCATGTCAGACCAAGCAACATCTGGGGCAGGTGGCAACCCCCCAGCAGAGAGGCAGAGGGCTGCCAGCTTCACTCCCAATGAAGTTGGCATCCTGATGGAGCAAGTCCTGGGGCATTATGATGCCCTCTTCACTGTGACATTGAGCCTCGACAAGGATGGACCAGCACAATCTGTGAGGACATCGTGGGTGCCATCAACGCAGAGGGGGTGGCACCCCGCGACTATGAACATGTCTGGAAGTGCTGGGAGGACTTCAGGTCCAGGACCCTCAACAAGGCCCAGCACCTCATCGCGTCTTGTGAAGAAGTGGGGCGCCGGGCCGGTTGTCCAACAATCAGATGAGGGTCCTGGAGCGCATACACCCAGCTCTTTACACCCAGGTTTTAGAGTTGCAGCTCTGTCCGGAGTCGAGTGGTAAGTGTCCATGTGTTCTTGTCCAGCATAGTGCATGTTGAGGTGTGGCTGGAGTGTGCACCTTGGCCTTATGTCTGGAATGACCCATATACAGATGTGTGTGTGCATGTCCATGACAGTGCTGCATGTGAGTGCTAAACAAGCGTGTTCGACATCAATGGTGTCTGTGTTGCAATGAATGATGCACACTGGCATGTAACAAGTTGCACATGTTTGCATTCCTGTGTCTGTACTTGGACATGCGAGAGGTGTGAGACATGGATGCTTATGTCACCTTCATGGACATGCTTGGTGTACATGTGCTTGTGTCTGAGTAGTGAGTGTTTGACTAGCAAACCCTATAGATGCATGACACATGAGCATCTCAATGCGTGATTGACTCATGTGGCCCAGTTGTCCACGAGTGCACTGTGACAGGAGGTCTACATAGCCTGATACATGTCCGTCTGGTGTTGTGTGTGTATGTGATGTGCATGTGCCATGATGCATGTGAGGTTCAGCCCCTATTCTGATATGCCCACAGTGCGTTGTACATGGATGTGAATGTTTGATGCACATGCCATGCTTGTTGGTGCATGTGTGTTGCTTACACTGACCTGTGTGTTGTGGAGGGTGATGATGGTTGTGACGTTTGACAGTGCCACTCATGTGCATTTGCTTTCTGTCTAGCAGATATTTGTTTGGTGCACTGATACTTGTGCTTGTTGTCTCCCTATCTACTGCGGCGATGGAGGAAGAGAGTGGAGACAGCGCTGTGGAGCACAGTGGGGGGATGCTTCCACCAGGCGCAGACACAAGGCCCAGTCATCCTCCCAGGCTACAACATCTGCCCGGAGCGAGGAGACTGGTGCCGTGCCCGCAACTTCAGCCACAGCTACTGAGGGGAGATTGGACATGGACTCCTCTGCAGCGGGAGGGATGGGTGAGCTCCCACAGGGGCAATCCGATGTGGAGGTTGGTTCGGAGTCATCCAGGTTGGCGGTGGACAAGGAGGTGGAGGATTGATTGATTGATATTTTATTTCTATCGCACTCGTACACAAGTGTTTCAGAGCGCGACAAGGCAAGGGAGGGGAACAGGGAAGAACAAAACAGCGATCTTACTAGGCCCAGTGACATTGAGAACGCGCAAGTGCATGGGAGAGGGGGGAGGGGAAAAGTGCATGGAAGGGGGGAGAGGTGGAAAGTGCGAAGCAGAGGAGAAACAGATAAATAACAACACATAAATAATAAAGGCAACAAACAGTGGTAATGCAGCCAGCAATTTGCAAGTGCTAGGTTTAAGGCAGCAGACAGGGTAGGTCTGATAAGTGCTTGAAGAAAAAGGGGGGGCTGTATGGGTACAGATACAGACCCCAGTTGAAGCGGTGGCCCGGAGGCCTTGCGGGAGGGTGGCAGGATGAGCAGATACCTGGGACCAAAGGACAGAGGGTGGCCAGGTGCACGGTGCCATGAGAGAACAGATCAGCAGGGGAGAGGGGGAGCAAAGGCAGAAGAAAAGAGGAGGGTCTTGAGGTGCTTCTGGAACCGGAGATGGTTCTCCTCAAGTTTTAGAGTGGCAGGGAGGCTGTTCCTGAGGGAGGCCCCAGCCGAAGACAGAGATCTACCCCCAGCTCGTTTCTTAGAAAACCAACTGACCCTGAGTGAGTTGGAGGTAGAGGAGCAAAGAGCTTGAGAGGGGAGGTATTTGCAGAGGGCTAGCTGAAGGTATTTTGGACCCAGGCCCCAGAAAGCCTTGTGGACAATGCAGAGGGTTTTGAATTTAATACTTGCATCCACTGAGAGCCAGTGGAGAGATTTCAGAGCTGGAGAGATACGATCCCAGGACTTGAGGCCGAGGAGGCAGAATCAGCCCAGCAGATGCGGCCTGGCGGGAGTGATGAGGTAGGTGCAACTGGTGCAGACTGGGGACAGGGCAGGAGGCAGTGCAGGTCACCGCAGAGGGGCCTGTGCCTAATCTGTCCCTGATCCTGCGCCTGTATCAGTATGCACATGCGGGCATGCCTCATGCCAGACCGTTCCGAAGGTAGAGGATGAGTCCACGTTAACTGACCTTCCTCTACCTGCAGACCAGGCAATTCATGACAGAGTTGAGCCCATGCTAGCCGGTACTGCAAGGCACACAAGCGGCATTCGTGATGACGTATAGGCTTCCTGTCATCACGAAGAGGTCTGGGCCCTCATGAACTGGCTAACTCAGCTCAATGTCGCGAGTTTGCTATGTGTGCTGGGCACTGATGCAACACCCTCCTCCTCTTCCTCCACTGTGCGCCAGTCATCCTCCAAGCCATCTTCCGGCCCAGATGCCACCAGGGTCCCCTGTGGACTTGTCACATCCACGGTGGCCAGTCTGGTGGAGTCCACATACCTGCCACAGTCAGGAGTCAGAGGTTCAGCAGAGGTGATCAACCCAGCAACAGGACCACTTGCAATGGATGTAGTGCAGGCACCTTGCAGCAGGGCACGTGCACGACTGCCCGGGGGTTGTCATCATCGCAGATGCAGTCCCGGAGGAGCAGGCATAGGGATTTTTGGTGGCAGCAGGCTCTGCGTAGTAGTTGACATGTTGGCCATCAACATCAGAGGGGCAGGCATCGGCCATCGGGCAGGAGGGCAACGTGGACCGTGGCACAAGGATGTCTTCAGTGTGGCTGAAAATGGGTCAGCAGATCGATGCAGGGCAGCAGCGGGCAACGGGACCACGACTCACCATCGCCAGGGCGGGGAACACCCTGCGTCGGGCAAAGAGGCGGGCAGAGTTCCTTGAGCAGATTCACAGGGAGTTTGAGAGGTGCATGACAGAGTCCCTGTGAACCCTCGAGGATAGAGCAGTGGCCGAGACTCGTGGGGGAAATGGTGAGTCGTAGGAATAGCCCGCTGCCTTTGTAAGTAGTTAGTTAGTTGTAGGTTACTTTGCTCCACTTTTTTTACATATTTTGTTTTTTATAGGGTTTTTTAGTATTTATGTTTTGACTTTTGGGATCATGGACCCTTCATCCTTGTATATAGTTGGACTTCTTCGCATTTTTCCGGCCGTCTGAGCGCAAATTTTCGGCGGATTTCCCCCCAGCTCGGAGCTGGGGAGAAATCCGCCAAAGCCCTAATTTGGCAGACCCTTAAATCTGGCGGTAATAGCGCTACCGCCGTATTTAAGGGTTACCGCCAAACTCATGATGAGGCCCATAGTCAGCAACTCAAGTTAGGTTACGTAAATATGTTTGAAAGGCGGTTTACTTTGCACAGTGAATGCAGGTTCTTTCCAACACCACATCAAATGACTGTGCATCCCCATTAGTGTATTTGTTTCTCTCTTATGTTCATTCTTTTAAATCCCATTTTCCCCTGCTCAGATGGCCACGCTGTGGGTGGTGGGCATGAAATGTATGTGACTGGGACTGGCTTCAATTTTATAAGGCCAGGATAGAACAGAAATATAAAGAAGGAAACTCTGCATTGAAAGGGGCCAACATTGTTGCTACGCTGCACAGTGTTTCTTAACCCAACTCCATCGAAAAATAGAAAGAAAAAACTTCCTGTGAGGGTGAAGAAAGAGCATATCAGGTTGGTTGTATAGTTTAATGGAGCTGTTAAATGATGTCAGGCTCTCAGGAGAATGTAAACAGCGGCTAAGGGCTTCCAAAGCTGCGGGAAGAGCGCTGCTAAGACGCTAACCACGTCACCGAAACCTGCTGGAGAAGTGATATTCATTGGCACACCACAGTGAAGGGCAAAGTCTCGAGGTCATGTCAAAGAGAGACACAACTTTTCCAACAGGTTGCACCGAGGAGTGTGTTAGGGAGAATTCTCTTATAAGGCTAATTTCCCAAACCTAGTGAGTCCCCCAGAAGCTTTGCTGGATTTTTGGGGTTTGTTTTTTTCTCCTGCTAAGAGTGAGACTCTTTTACTCACACTCTTAAGCATGATTTGAGGTATGTTCTGACTATTTGTGTGATTTTGGGCTATGGGGTCTTTTACTCCATAGGGTATCATTATTTTGTTTGTGAATGTGTTACACAGCACCCTCAGTGCAGTAACACAGGGGTGTCATAGTGACCCCCAAACATAGACTCCATACCCTGGGACTGACTACTGTCTCCCAGGGCATGTTAAGTCACCATTGACTTTACTAGTCCTAAATTGTGAACAGAACCAGTACAAACCATCATATTGTTGAAGTGGGAGAATGGAAGAACAGGCTCCCGCCCTTCCCCTCTCGCGCTTGGCCTAGAGGATCATGGCCTAGACACCCGCCACGAGAGGAGTTTGCCTATCTACCAGACAACCAAATACCCTGGTACAGGAACATACGGATGTGCCCACCTACCTGCCCAGCAGCCCGTCCTGCCCATGCCGACACCTGCGGCATGGATCAACTCGACTAAACCTACACGTCGTTAGAGATGCCATGATGACCTAGCCAACGGTCAGCACACCTGTGCAAACGTGCACACCGGACTCTCCCACACCAATCCACACCAAGAACATACTCAGTGCTATGACGTAGGCGACAGACATGCCCACGGACGTGCATCTTTATTATTTTCCACATAGGCTCTCAAAATGCAGAAACGCAAGACGCATAATGAACTTATCTAAAAAGGCTTGCTCACGCTTCTTCTAAGAACCATGTACAATAATGAAGAATATAACGGAGACACGATACTGAGGATAGAGCAATATGATACCGTAACCTAAAGCGCTCTGCATCAAACGGTTCCACCTATGCACCAGGCCCAAGTAGGCCGCAAGCAAAAGCTTCCATGAACATTGAATGAGCAAGAGCTCGGTTGCTGACCCTGCAGAATGAGCCCGGCGAAAGCACACAGCCAAGGGCACGATGTTGCAATCTCGCACGCCGCAAGCCGACGCCAAGGTCGCACCTGCAAGATAAACCAGGCACACAGTGGGAAAAACAATATTAATTGTGCTGAATTTTGCCTCAAACACGGTCCCACCTCACGTGACAAAGCCAAAACTGACAGGATGCCAAGCCCAGGAGGAAGGAGACGCCTGAATCCCACGTTTCAAGGCACCGGCAGATACAATTAAAAGACTCATTGGACATCTGCAGCAGTGGGAGTAGTCGACCTCCCAACATATGAATTCATCCTCACATTGTTTACACCTACCCATAGTAAAACATTGTTGCAAATGACAGGTGCACCGCGAGCTGGGAACAGCGATAGTCCCAGACTGGGAGGCTCGCGAGCGGACCAATCAGAACATGGGGCTCTTATCACTGATGCCATCAACATTGACCAATCCTCAGAGGTCTTCATGTAACAATTTTCATGTATCAAATTGAAGGGACAGCCCAAGTATATCACCTGACTAACCCTCAACCACTAACACCGTTCTCTATATGTATGCTATACTAACCCTACCACTCGAGTAACCAATCCAGAGTGGAAATAGGTTTTTTGCTAAACTTTCTAAGGTGACGCAAGTAGCGTGTCATACTAAGGTAAAAAGGGCCTGCGAGCCCCACGATTGTGTGTGTGTCAGGACGGACGCGTACGGTCCTTGACCCATCCCTGCCGTTTTGTCTAATAAACAGCAGAGTCACCTTGCTTCTTGCGTGTGTCTCATACTCTATCTCTTTTGGGATATACGGGAGGAGTTAGGGCCTCCCTGCCCGGAGGTCTACGGACGGCCCAGCCGACCCCGGCAGAATTTCCCCCGGACAAGTTGGAGGCACTGCTGAGATCTGTTTAAGATCTGCTTTTTTATTTTTATTTTTCCAGGTACTCCCGATGCGAGGAGGCCCGGCGGCGCGGCCCCCTCTGCCGTTTTCCCCTTCTGAGGACTACAGGACCATCGCGGAACTGCGAGAAGACCGGACAGCGCAATCCGGATATTGGCCTTCGGGAGCCGGTTGAGAAGTATCCCGCCCGCGGTTGGCGAGTGTCCAGACGTGGTCCAGACGAGGGGAGGTGGCGAGCCGCTTGGAGGGGTGCACGCAGTCGAGCGGCCCCGCATCAAGAGAACTTGGTGAGCATGCCACGCACAACAAGCAATGTGAAATTGTGAGGGAGGGGCGAGGAATTAAATACGGGAGGTGGGAGGTGTTGCACAGGTGCGTGGCGTAGGTTTGACAATTTAGTGTTGGCAATGAAATGAATGGTAGCGGAACGAGTGCGAGAGCAGTCGGCTACGTTACGCGAGAGAGGGAGGTGGAGCAAGAAAACATCACGTGCAGCCGCTCGTAGACACTGATTGGCCTATGTCGCGACTACGTGTGAGGGTGTGTGTGTGTGTGGTTTCCTACGATTTGGCATTTATTGATCAATGAGTAGATGAGGATCCCTATTGTTCGAGCAAGAAACTCGATAGGTAGATGACGTTTCCCTGTAGGCAGTAGCTAGTTAGTTGCCCAATACGGAAGATAATTGGCTGGTTAAGCCCTCCTGTCGAGGGGCGTATCACACGCGAGGCGACGCAGCGTGCGCAGTCCGATTATATTATTGATTACCTTGTTCCAGGAGTGACAGGAAGACAGCTGTGAGGTTAACGGGGGTAGATTGCAAGTGTATTTTGGACTTAAAGAATATATGAAGAACTTACCAGTAGTTCGAAGAGATCGTTGACGTCACCAGTAGGGCTTTCATAGGATATCCCGAGCACAAGGAATCTTTCTTTCTGAAAGTGGTGGGGAAGAGAACTGTGGTAAGGGAGTGGAAACAGAGATAAACGGTAATGAGTTGATCGGGGAACGGCGAAACGGGGGACGTGGCTGCGCACGGAGAACGCCGGCCACGGCAAGTGTAGAAGAAGGAGGAGGAGCAAATGAAAATAGGACGACTGTATAAGAACGTCACAAGGGGTACGCAGCCGCAGGGGGCTACGTGAGCCTCGGCCACAGGGGGCCGTAAGGGTGTTGTGTAAAGGAAGAAAGAAAGAAGAAAATATACAAATGTAAATACTATATTTTAATAATTTTCATTAGCGGACTATCGCAAGTCCCCAAATTTACGGGGCCAGGTAAAGGTATAAGGCTGTGTATTGTAAGTGTTAGTAAGATAATAGCTCCCAAATAGGTGAAGGATAACAAGTGAAGCGCTACTATGTCATACGGGGCAGGATCGGGAGGGTGGGGGAACACCCTCACTACCCCACTACAACACATATGTACAACACTGTCACCCCATAGGGAGAAACTGATCAAGTATTGCATAGAATGGATGCAGGGGACGGACAACAAAATGATAACACCATGGCCGACTAATGGTAGCTTCGATCCATATACCCAACATTCACTATTAAACCATCTGCATAATACATACAAAGGGAAGAAGTTGACACACCACGTGGAGGTGTTCAACTTATGGAGGATGTTCCAAGGGTCCCGACCAGGACCAAATGGAATGTTCACTGTGGGGGAAATACCGGAAGAAGAAGAGATTAAGGAGGAAGGAGAGAATGGGAAAAAGGGGAGTGAAGACCCAAAGAACACGGGGAACGGACAAGAGGGAGGAGAAAAGAATAATAACTCAAAAGAAAATGAAATAAAAAAGGAACAGAGCAACGATATACCCCTAGCAAAGGTAGTGAAAACAGAGGGAGGGGGGTTGTACCCTTTAAGAGAATTAGGAGAAATAGAAAGAGGACAGTTAAGGGCGGCTGAGGGGTACTCGAACCCGGCATACAGCCCGCCACCATATGTGGCTCATAGGAAGATGCCAGCAGGGGAGGGGAGGACTGGAGAAGAACAAACTGTGGAAATAGGACATGATGAGTGGGTAGCTGCACAGATACTATTAAAATTACGAGGTTCATTAACAGGAGAAGAGAAGGAGGTAGTAAGGAAAATAGACGAGGATAATACCAGAGAGAGTGGAATGAGAGGGGAAGAGCTGTTACGACAAAAGGAAGAGATTTTGGAGGAACGACTAGCAGAGTTAAGGGATGAGCAGAATGAACTGATCAAACAGCTCGAGAGGGAGGAAAGAGAGAGAGCGAGGGGAAGGAAAGAAGGTAAGAACGAATTGGAAAAAATAAGGGAACGAACTGAGGAGCAAAGGAGAGAAGCTGAAAGGGTAAAAGCAGCAGCAGAAAGGGTATCAAGAGCAGTGCTACGAGAGAGGAAAAGGGAAGAAGAAGAGAAAGAAAAAGAAATGGCAATGTGGAAGAAGAGATTACTATCAGAAACGACTAAGAAATACGAAGAAGGGAGAGTGATAGAGAGTATATTAGAAAGGGAAAGGGTGAGATGGGAAAGGAAGAAAGAGGATGAAAGGATATTGGAAAAGGTGAGTAGTGAAGTAATGGAGGAATTAAAAAGGAAAAGGGAGGAAATTGGTAGAGAGATGGAGGAGAGAAATGAAGGGGAAACAGAAGATAGGAGAAGGGAGAGTGAAGTAAGGGGGTATGTGTATAGAGACACAGAAGTAGCAACAACATCAGCGCAAAGGGGAGCGGTTGGTAAAGGAGAAAAGGGAGAACCGGACCTGATAGACTTAAAAACAGTAACAATCAATGGGAAAAAGACAGAGTGGGGGCTGCCGTTTGTGAATGACTTTTGTAGTGAGGAAGAAGAAGGAAGAAACAGTGAAAGGGAAAGTCTATATAAACTATACACCACCCGCACCAATACAGACTCACCATGGATCTGTAGGAGAAAGGATGAACTGGAGAGAAGTGAGGAGGAAGAGCAAGGAATAGCGGAAAGACAGACACATGAAGCCACACCGTCACCATCACACCCTCTCCCATCACACCCTACATGCTAAACCACCTCACGCTCATTACGTACAATCAAACTTGCGCCCTTCACAAACGAACTGACACCCTATGCAGGTCGGCTTAGAGACCTCCCTAGACGCAGGCAGGAAGGACGAATACACACACCCACATTAAATACAGGAAATGATGGAAGAAGGGGAAAAGATGGAGAAGAAAGAGTTACGAGCAGGGGAAATACGGACGAAATTGACAATGTAGGAGAGAGGGAAGAAGAGGAGGGGTGTGAGGACTCGATTTTATGGAACCCAAGGGGTAAAACGAGACACAACTTAATGCCACTTCTGGAGAGGGGAGGGGTTAGACCACAGTATGTCCCTTGGAAGCATACAGACAAAGAAAATATAAAGTGCAGGCTCCCATCATTAAGTGGTGGTGCGGGTAAATGGATATATGAAATGGAAAAACACACCGCAGGACAGAAACTGGCAGTGGGAGATGTAAAGGGCCTTCTAATATCGATACTAGGGGATGCAGCGGATGCCATTTGGAAGAGAGCGGGATTCCCTGGGGTAACAATAGCAAACACATCGCACGATGGGGCACCATTCGCAAACTGCAGACATGCACTATGGCAGGCACTTAGGGTACAGTACCCAGACACATCAGACATATGAGCAATTACCTCACGCAAGATGCATGAGAACGAAGATCCTGTTGATTATATCCAGGAAATCAAAGAGAAGTGGCGCATGGAAACTAGAGAACAATGGGACAAAACACCAGCAATATTTTATCATATACTAGTACAAGGGCTCCCAGAAGGAGTTCAGAAACAACTAAAGAAAGTAGTGGGAATGGAAGCAAAAGCATGGCCAGAAATACAACTGACAATAGTGCATCATTGCAGGACATGGCAAGGAAAAATGAAACAAAAGGAAGAGGACAGGAAAACGGAAGAGGCTAAACTAGTACAGAAAAAACTTACTAAATACACAATGGCCCTCATTACGACCCTGGCGGAAATCAACCGACCGGACCGCCATAGCGTAAATAGCGTTTCCGCCATCGCACGACAGAGCAAAGTGCGGCTCATTCCGACCCATCGGGCACGAGCACCACGCCATGGCGGAAGTGCAAAGTCCGCGATGGCGGAAATGACCCCAAAACGGCCCACACCGCCGCCGTACGGCGCCCTAGGTGCAATTCCGCCACCCATCTTAGCGGTCACCGCAATGAGCGGCAATCGGAAAGTACGGTGACCGGAAATATACGGAAACGGAAGTAAAAGCATGGTCCCGGAACGGGAAACATCACGCCGTACACATATAAAAACACTATTTCCACACAACCATAAAAAATACTACCCTGAGACACATCCCAACCCGTCATCCACCCTACTGAAACCAAGAAAAATGGGAAAAGTAGCGAAGAAAGCGTGCGACCGCAAGCGGCAGGTCCACTTCTCCCGTGAGGAACTCACCGTGCTCACAGAGACCCTCCAGGAGAATGCTGCCGTCGTCTTCTCCACGCAAATGACCAGGACGGCACTTGCGAACAAGAAGGCCATATGGGCCCTGGTGGCACAGCGGGTAAATGCGGTGGGGACCGCACCCCGCAACCCACAGCAATGCAGAAAGCGATGGGACGACCTGCGGATCCGCGTCCGTAGCATACTTTCTGCCAACCGCAACATTGCCACAGCTACCGGGGGAGGATCGGAATCACCCATCAAGTTGACCCCCTGGGAAGAAATCTGTGCCTCCACCATTGGAATGGAGAGTATAGAGGGAGTCGGAGGGATGGAGAAAGGAGTGCAGACATCCGAAGAATCAGGTAGGTGTCCCAAATAAAACAATGCCAAAACCACAATGTCCAATCATGTGAAGCACCACATGTCCACATAGTGCAACAGTAACACATGTCCAGGAGAACGTCCACATACATAGGCCTGATAGCACACTTTAAAACTCACATCAAATACATAAATAATTAAAAATCCTAAAAACACCCTCTACACGTGCAGCAGGAACACCCTAACTGCAGGCTGCAAAACAACTGCACCCTCACTCCACACACAAATGAAACCACCTCCAAGGCCGCAACCCAAATCACCCTCAGGTACCACCCCAATGCATGTGATACATTGCCATTCCAATTTCCACAGACCCATTTATAACGCTCGCCCTCCTTTACTCCACCACAAGGTCCGATTCAAACGACGAGCTCCAGGACACCCCTACCAGCACACCTGCAAAGAGGGCCAAGACCAACGGCCAAAGACCCTCCACCTCAGCTGCACGCATCAAGACACGGCAGCAGCACAAATCAAGTGGCAGCACACAGGAGGGAACTCCAACAGGCAGCATGCCCACAACAGCACCACCACAGGTCCCCCCAATGGATGCCACAGTAGGCACTGCTTCTGGTGGCAGCAGCACCATAGGTGACACTGCATTAAAGGCAGCATGCTCCGACACAGAAAACGGGGATGTCGAAGTTAGATCCATCCATGACCTGTCTCAATCCCCCTGTCTGTTCCATCCCGTACACCATGAGGATACCACGCAGGGGCACCCACAAGACGATGACTGGCCATCCCCCACAAGCCCTGTGGCAAGGCAACATGTTGTGACCAGCCCCTCTGTGACACCACTGCAAATGGCCATGGCCCAGCAGAGGCAACAGTCCCTCGACCAGGTAATCGTACAACAGCAGCAACTGGCCACGCTCCTCAAGGACCATGCCGATGAATGTGGGGGCACTAAGGCAGACATAGAAACATCAACTGAGACACTTAGGGCAGAAATGGAGAGAAGTACAGAGACACTAAGGGCACAAATGGAGAGTAGCACCGAGAGCCTGAGAGTAGAAATGGAGAGAAGCACCGAGAGCCTGAGAGTACAAATGGAGAGAAGCACCGAGAGCCTGAGGGGGCAACTGCATGCGACGTCCAAAGACGTATGTGCCGAACTTGCCGCTGTGCGCCGTGTGCTCACTGAGCTCTCACAAACCCTTAGGGACATGCATGGACGTGAGCAGGCAGAGACATCATCCGTTGCAAGTTCCGTCCAGGGCAGCCCCCAACGTAGATCTGGGAGGAACCTGCGCTCCACAGGCAGGGGTGCCCCTGATACCCAGAGAGGGGGCTTGCAATAGCGACTGCCCACTGACAATGAGCATCTTTGGACACTGGTGTTCGGGGGGGAGGTAGGAGGGTGGAGGGGGTGTGTTGGGCTCACTTGGGTGGCGGGTCGATAGGGTGTTTAACATGATATCACATATGCCATAAACAATGCACGATCATACAATGAGATGCGTGGACATTGATCTTTGTGTACAAGGCCATTATAGGCGTACAGTCCATATTGTGCATGTTCCAGACACACACAGTGCCACGAGTCCCGTGTCCATGTATCAGCCACCAGGCGTGAGTGCTAGAAGCATGCATCTATGAGATGCTGACGAATGTCACGGCCCTCCTGTGCCTCGCAGACTCCTTGAGGTGCTGCCACATCCCCACCCTCATCATGACCATCTTCAGGTGCTTGCAGTTCTGCGTCAGGGGGCATGGGCACATTTCTACGTACGCACATGTTGTGTAGCATGACACATGCCATGACCATCTTTGCAACCTTCTCATGGCGGTACAGGAGTGCCCGCCAGACCTGCTGAGGCAGCGGAAACGAGTCTTCAGTAGGCCGAATGCCTGTTCTATGACTACACGGGTACGTGAGTGGGCCTGGTTGTAGTCCTCCTCATGCTGGTCCCGTGGGTTCCGGACTGGTGTAAGGAGCGATCTCTTCAGTGGATACCCGGCATCACCTGTATGTGGACAGTAAAGGAATTTTGAGGAATGCCATTGCTACGTACGCACCCTCCCCCCCCTTCCTGCCAGGTCATTGCCGCATCACATACCCCACATTATCATGCTTGAAATGAGACTCACCGAGTAGCCAGGATCTGTTCCCTGCGTGTCGCTCCATGTAGCGTGGTATTGTAGAGTTCCTCAAGACCATAGAATCATGGGTTGATCCAGGAAATCGGGCACAAAATGTGTAATGATCCTGTTGGAGTCACACACCATTTGTACATTCAGGGAATGAAATTGTTTTCGGTTGCGGTACTGGGCCTCCATGGCATGTGGGACGACCAATTCCACATGGGTGCAGTCGATGGCAACAATGCAGCCCGGTATGCCGGCAAGTGCATGGAATCCCACTTTTGTGTTGGTAATTTCCTGCTCCGAGCGTGGTAGAGAGATGTAGTCGTCTGCGTGCTTCAGGAGGGCATCGAGCACTTGCAATAGTGTCCGTGAGAACAGTGGCTGTGAAATGCCATGCAACTGTCCGACTGTGTGCTGGTAGGTGCCTGTGGCCAGGAAGTGGAGTACAGACACCACCTTCAGTAGGGGTGGGATGGCGGTTGGGCTATCTATCATGCTGACAAGGTCAGCCTGTGTCATGTCCACAATGGCGTTTATGGTGTCCCGGTCCAAACGGTAGAGGGTGTGGATCTGCTCAGCAGTGAGGTTGAACGGATGTGCTCGGAGGCGTGGGATTGCGGGCTGCCTGCGTGGTGGTAGTGGCTGTGCTGGCGGCCCTTGCTGGCCCTGCCTTGCCCTCCTCCTGCGTCTCCTCCGTGCGGCCGGTTGTAGTTGGTGTTCGTCTTCTTCTTGAAGTTGGAGTACTTGCAGTGCTATCAGGTCCCCCAGGGCCAACATAGCTAGTCCTGCCGGTAGCATTTCGGAGTGGGTGTGGTTGTGGGAGGGGGTTGGGTGTGCAATTTATGTGTTTTCAGGCTGTATGGCCTCCACCTGTGGTGATTCATTCCACCTGTGCAAGCTGCTCTCCCCTTTGGGCGAGCACGTCCCGCACACAACGCTGCAATTCGACGAATGGCATCTTGCTATTACAATCATGTATTTGTACCCGATGGCAGTGTAATATTGGTTGATATGTTCATTCTGCTATGGTCCCATTGTTTCACAGACTATCTTTGCAGTCGCGAACAGACTTGTGAAGGGTCAGTGGAACGTAGTACTCGAGTAACGGTGGACCCTCATGCAACACTGTACCGAGGTTCACCGACGGGCGGGGCGTCCCATTTGTGAGTGAAGGCAGTTGCCATTTTCACACACAGCCGCACTAGATGGATTAATTTGTGATTTCAAGCGGCCACAGATGCCTTTTCGACGTGATGTTGCAAATGAGGAATTCGAAGGACGGCGCTTTCGGTTTTCAGCTAGCGGCGAGGAGATGCCCACAGGTCTGACTGCAAATATAACGTTCTATTGTTCAATGTCCTTGGGACAGGGGCCATGGCGAGGATGCAATGATTGATATGAATAGTATGGGATGCGCAATAGCGAAGTGGGCGATAAGGCCGGACGTACCCAATTACATGTTACTTCACAACACTGGAATTACGGGCTGGAGCACAGTGGACTTTGCAGGCTGCATAACGCACAGACTCAATGGAAATTTCACATGTTATGTGAGTATGAAAACAGGCGTTTTCATTACGGGATGAGGGAATGATGTATGGATGCATGGACAGATGATTTAATACAGAGTTTGCCATGTACAGGGCTTCTTGGAATCTATCCACCTCCCCTGCGCTATGTGATGCAGGGCTGCCATAGTGGGACCATCGTCTATCTGGCCTTGTTGAACCCTCCCTGTCTCGACGCGCCTTCAGACACTTGTGTCTATGCACGTTACTAATCCCATCTGATGGATTCTGTTTTAACAGACGCATGCACAGAAACACTCGTTTGTGATAGTGTTTTCACCTCGATATAGATAGTTATGATTCGCAAGTGGTTTTTGGGTGGTGATGATCCTTTGGAGTGGGCTAGCATGCATATGGCTGTGGATTTGGTGTGATCATTGAAGTGAGTAATTCAGAAGAAGTTCTGATGGCCATACTATTCTTTTTCATTTCATTTGGGTGACAGGTATCTCCTCCCCTTTTGCCACTGCCATCTGTATGCCACTCCTGCAGATGGATTTTACTCCCGACACCTGCTGCTTCGTGTTAATCAGTGGAGCAGCATTACGATCTTATGGGACGATCGCCAATGGGCCACATGCCCTTACGCAGTACTAGTGGCTAGGAGCAACATTTCGGCCTTTCAGCTGGACTAGTGCCTACCTAATGGGACGGCCCTGCGGTTCTAGGCGCTTCCATGTTGCCTTTTTGGACGTGAATGTAGCCCCTGTGTACCATGAGGGAACAGGGCGTCACACAAGAAGTAGCTGGTCATTTATTGCGGATGCAGCCCACAATGGTGAAATGTATTTTGGAGTTCATGGCCTAATGGCTGTATGGGCTGGGTGAATTTGTTGTGCATTAAATTTCTATTCTGATATGAACCGTGTAGCGTTCTTCTTTGCAAGTGATGTGGCATATTCCTATTTGGGGAGCGATGTATTGTGAGGAGATCTGCATTGGGTTCCAGCTTCGGAGTATAGTTGCGTGGTACTGTGCTGGGCGCGTTTGCCTACGAAGCCCAGTGAGGTCAGGGATAAGGGCTGCCAATATGACTGTTTTAATGATGTCATGCTCAGGGGCGGGGGATTAGCTTTTGTGTAACAGATGTCGGTCAGCCAGGTGGATTGGTGGAATGATGTGATTGTCAGAATATGGCTGGTCACCGGTGCCTGTGTTTGCGTGCGTTTTTTGGAGGGAGACTGAGGTCATGTCCATTTGTATAGCTTCTGTATTCGTGCCATCTGTGCCCTGCAGCTCCCATTGGCCCCTCTTGAGATTCATTTGTTCGTTGGCAGGCATGGATGACTAGTACATTTTACTGGTTGCATTGTGTGACTTCATTGCACCTACGGGGAGTTGTACAATGTGGCCAGGGAGCGGTGTACAGGCACTCAGTAGGGCCGTTTACGGTTGGTTCGCGATGCCGTACTTCTCACCATGGCGGAATGGTACTTTCCGCCGTGCTTGATGGCGTTAGGTGCATGTCCGCTAGGGTCAGAATTCGCGTACCGTTGCGCCATGGTGGTAATTACGGTTTGGCATGGCGCGCGCGCGCGTACTTGGTGCAGTTAGCGTTGGCGTTCACTACGGTGTCGCTAATGGCATCGTACTTTGCGGTGACGGGTCATGATCGCACCGAGCGCTATTCGATGACGGTATTGCATTTCCGCCAAAGTTTTTCGATTTCCGCCAGGGTCGTAATGAGGGCCAATGGAAGGGGCACTAATAACTACACCTACAACAATGACCCAAAGCCCCACACAAGTAGTGGCTGCACAAGATTCCTCCCAAATACCACCCTCACAGACTATAACACAACAGGTGCCGCCACTCCAACCATACACGACCAACATGGGAGGAGGATACTCAATGCCAGGAGCTGGGTATTATAATTACAACAGGGGAAGAGGAGGAATTATGAGAGGGAGAGGATATGGATATAACACACAACAGCAGGTGGGAGGACTTAGAAATTCCTACCCCACCGGGCAACCAGTATACCAGGACAACACAGGAAGCTTTCCATGGCAGAGTAGGGAACCACCGGTGTGTTGGAGTTGTGGATTAGTAGGGCACATGTCACGCACGTGTAGAGTAAGACCAGGAACACCATCATGGAGCGAACAGGGACAACCAAGGCCCACACAGGAACAGCAGGGCATACAGCAACAGCAGACGTTGCAACAGGGAAATAAACAGCAACAACTAATAACACAACAACAGCCACAGACATATTCACTGCCACAACAACAGGTAGCGATAACACAACAACCCCAAGCACAACAAACACAACTGGGTAGGGTGACGGTCCTGGGACACAACCCTTACACAGGAAATGGTCAATCATTGTACCCTCAATAGGACAGCCCACAGACGGCCTTGGTGTGTCCCATCCTGTCGGTAACACCTAATAGTGCGGAGGAACCACGCATAGAGGTAACGATAGGTGACAAAAAATGATCATTCCTTGTTGACACCGGGGCGACCCGGTCTTGCATAAGGGAAGGTAAATTTAAGATGTCGGGCGAAGCCATGAACACCCAAGGATTCTCTGGGGCTAGAGGGTTGGTTCCTTTTACTGATAACATTCCCTTATCTATAGGAGATTATGACATGTCAGTCCCACTTTTATATTATAGTGCCTCACCAGTAAATATACTGGGGAGAGACATCATGAACAGGTTGAATATGACGATCTCCTTTACGGAGGACGGCATAATTTGCTCTACTCCAGGAATTAACATGCTCACAGCACGACAGATTATGCAAGCATACTGCGGACAGACAGCGATTAGGGCTGAGCCAGTAGATGGCGAACTCTTCCAGTACGGGACAGACATGGCATTTGCATGGATGCCAGGGATAGAGGGAAAGATCTGGAGGATGCCAGCAGCCTATTTGTCCAGACCAGAAACACCAGTCAATGAACCAGAAGGAAAGGTGGTTCCAGTGGACATTGAGAGCATTATAGCAACAGCTGATTACATTGCGGTACATGCCCAAGACAGAGAAGGAAGAGCATGGAGGGCAGTGATAGCACTAGCAGAAGGATGTAGACTCACCCAGGTGTCAGATGAGGAGCTGTTCTCAGAAGAAAAGGAGGAAGGTGAAATGGTGTTTATGATGAGTGTGGAAATATGGCTAAGAGTGGCGTACAAACAAGTGGCACAGAAAATTGCAATGGCACTTGAGGCACCCACATCCACCCCAGTTCCCTTCTTTGAGGAGGATATGACAAAAGTACCCACATCATTATGGACTACTAGCCCCTATGACGTGGGGTGCATAAAAAGTATAGGGGGAGTAAGGATAACATTGAAAAAAGGTGCAATACTCCCCAGAGTGAAACAGTACCCACTATCAAAAGAGGCATATGAGGGCATATATGAAACCATAACGGCCCTTATAGATAATGGCATATTAGTCCCCTCAGAATCACCATGTAACATGGCTGTATACTCAGTGCGCAAGGCTAGAGGGGGGTCTTGGCGCTTCATACAGGATCTCAGGCCCTTGAACAACATAGTAGAAGCAGAATACCCCATAGCCGCAAACCCGGCCACAATATTGTGTGGCATTCCAGCAGAAGCATCACGATTTACAGTGATCGACCTTAAAAATGCTTTTTTCTCAATACCATTGCACCCAGACTCACAAGATCTGACAAGCTTCACTTACAGAAACACAAAGTGGAAACACACCAGATTGCCACAAGGGTACTGCGAATCAACCTCAATCTTCAACAGAGTAATACAGATGGATTTGGGTAACATTGAAGTGGAAAGCACAGTGTTGCAGTATGTCGACGACATAATAATTTGCAGTACAAACGAAAGAACATGCAGAGAGGACTCATTAAAGAAGCTGACAATATTGGCTGAAAAAGGTTACAAGGTAGACATGGAAAAGTTACAGTACTGTCAAGAACAGGTACTTTACATTGGTCAGCTCATATCCCAACATGGAAGAAAGATTGCACCACAAAGAGCACAGGCCATTTCAAAAACGCCAGTGCCACAAACAGTGAGGGAACTGCAGCAGTTCCTGGGTCTGTGCAACTACTGTAGAGCATGGGTATTTGATTACAGCTCATACATAGGACCCCTGCTTGAGGCGTTAAAGGAAGCTAATAAAGGGGAGAAAAAGTTGGGGTGGACAATGGAAATGAAAGAGGCTTTTGATGAACTGAAAGATGCGATATCAACTGCTCCGGTACTGGCAACCCCAGACTATGAGCGACAATTCTTTATATTTTCACATTGCGACTCAGCAGTAATGAAAGCAGTGTTGGCTCAAAAAACAAGCATGGGCTACAAACCAGTAGCATTTTACAGCGGCCACTTAGATCCTGTGATGTTAGGTCATTTCCCTTGCAAACAAGGTCTCGCCGCAGCTGCTTTTGCGGTAGAGAAAGCATCAGCAATCACCATGGGGTGCCCAACTACACTGTTTGTGGAACATGCACTATTTGCAATATTGAATAAACCTAAGTCCACCCTAACCACGCAAAGGGCATAAGGTTATGAGATCATCTTATCCAGAGCTGAACTATCAATTGTTAGATGTAGCACGGTCAACCCTGCAAGGTTCCTAGCAGAAGTAATTGAGGAAGGAGATTATGCCCACGATTGTACGCAAATAACTGAAATGTACTCATGTACTAGAAAGATTGAAGAGAACGCACTAGAGGGAGGTGAGCTCATGTTCATTGATGGGTCATCAACCATCGACCAAAGGGATGGTATAAGGAGGACTGGGGCAGCAGTGGTAAAAATGATGGAGGTACCGGTGTGTGTGGCAATGAAATGTGTACAACTACCACAGCATTATTCCGCTCAAGCAGCAGAATTAATTGCACTAATCTTGGCGTTGAAGGAAAGCTTTGACAAACGAGTGACCATATATTCCGACAGCGCATATGTTACGTCCACTGTCCACTCAGGGCTGTCGAAATTGAGAAGAAGAGGGTTTAGGAGAGCTGATGGCACTCCAGTGCAACATGCCCTCCTATTGGCTGAACTAATTGAAGCAATAAATGACCCCCAAGAATTAGCTTTGGTCAAATGCACCGCACACACCAATGGTGAAGACCACATTTCAAAAGGGAATGCAGCAGCAGACGCACATGCGAAGTATGCTGCATATTTTGGTGAGATATGGAACCCCCCAGAGTCAAAGAGAGGGAGAGGGAGGGGAACGGCTAAGGAGATGTTGATAAGAGAAGGGTACACCCATCTCCCAGTCACGCAGATAATGGAGCTACAAGCGGCTGCACCAATGGCAGAAAAGGAAATATGGGTAAAAAGAGGATGCACAATGTCACCAACTGACGCACTATGGTGCCAGGGTGACACTGGAAAGATTGTAATACCACTGGCACTATTGAACACCGCCCTGAGCCAACTACACCACCCAGCCCACACAGGCAAGGAAGAAATTGCAGCGCGAATTAGGGAAGACTGGTTCTGCCCCGAGTTAAATTCTCATGTGTCAAATTTTATCAGCAATTGTCTCACATGTCAACAGTTTACGGCCGGTCACACTCTGAAGGTGATAAGAGGTACTATACCCCAGCCAGAGGGACCCTTCCGACATCTCCATATTGACTATGTTAATATGATCAACGTATGTCAAGGAAATAGGTATATGATTGTAGTAGTATGCCCATTCTCGAGGTGGATTGAAGCAGGGCCCTGTTCACACCCAGATGCATTCAGAGCAGCTAAATTCCTAGTGAGGGAGGTCTTCCCCAGGTGGGGAGTGTGCGAGGTACTGTGGTCAGATAATGGCCCACATTTCGCAAACGAAATGTTCCAGCACATCACATCCTTACTGAACATCAAGCATAAATTTGCATGTGCATACCACCCACAGGCCAACGGTAAATGTGAACGCCTGAATGGCCTATTAAGGGAGGCAATTGCAAAAATACAGCAAACAACAAAGAAGAGTTGGTTGTATTGCCTTCCACTAGCCCTATTTGAGCTATGGAATAGACCAGGTTCCGACCACCACCTCACCCCTCACGAGGTGGTTACCAGACGTCAAATGCGCCTTCCCCTAACGCCAACATCAAGAGCATTTACCGATCACGAGAGTACTGCAAATGTCCTTGGTGATGAAATGTACCAATATGTGTCTTCTTTGATTACTAGTGTAGTGTTTGTGTCTCAACAGCTCGAGCGCATGTGGGGCGGGTCTAACAGCGATCAACAAGAAGACGCGGATAAAGAATTGGAAAAGGAAAGACTGTGCAAAGTTGCTAAAGGTGACCACGTACTACTTCGCAATTTCAACAGAAAGTGGAACAGCCCACGCTTCACTGGCCCCCATCTGGTAGAGGAGGTATCAACGAGAGCAGTAAAGCTACAGGACAAACGTGCCTGGAACCACCTACATGACGTAAAGATCTACAAACTCCAGACCCGCCCCAGCGCCACCGACAGGGCCACTGGAAGAACAACAACAGCGTCACCAGCGGAGGAAGAGACTTCTACCACAACTGACGGCCTAAGTGTCCCCATACCCTGCCACCCCTCGAATTCCCCAGAGACAACTACTAGAAAAGAAAGGGGTGATCCCCATACCGCCCACCCCATGGTTACACGATTAAAGAGTAAAGAGACTTCCGCCAGTTGAGCCCCAAACCCTCTGCCATTGACCCCCTACCCACTGTAGTAATAACTGAACTGAAGGACATTGTCTTGCACATATACACATGTAAACAACTGAATGTTCTCTTTCTTTTCTCTCGCACATGCAGGTACAGCGTATTATTGTACTACTAAGAAAGTAGATAACTAACCAATTCACTGCCCAGGAGTAGATGGTACCCTCAGACGATAATTACCTGGAAGAATTGTCACACCAATTTGTATATGAAATAAAAAGGCCAACGTTCCTGAAAAGAAGGAGGGTACGTGTCTACTACACAGCATTCCTCTTGGCTATAGAACATTCAATGCCCCACCTCCAACCATACTTGCCTGCCCTAAGAGATAGATCGCTTAGATGGGCGTGGGAGCAGCTCTTCGCCTGGGCACTGAATTACTACTTTATAGGGAGAGCTTAATAACGACAACTAACACTAATAACAAGCATATTAAGAATTTTCAGGTGGGCAACTGTAACGTCGCAAGAATAAGCTGCCGGACTGCAGCAAGGTAAGAGCAAAATGCCGGTGAAATTAGCATCTGTAATAAAATTGATAGGGATTTTAATGATCACCGGATTCTTGGCTGCCTCTGTATGGCAGTACAGCTATGCTATCAATATTATTGCTGTACCCAAACCTAATACACCCCACCCCCAGCTGCAACAGGTGTTACGTCAGGTGGTACTAGTAAAATCCCACACAAGGAAAATAGAGTTAAACGCAGCACATACTCAGACAATAAAGGTATTGACAACTACATACAAGATTCGGCACACATCTCAAACAACATATGGTACCAACACATGACCCACATAGGTAAGCAGACAACAGAAGACAGCTACTACGTTTGCTCATTAATCCCATACGCCATGAGCGCTTCTCGAACATTTGTTGCCACGAAGATAGATGAAAAAATAGCACGATGTATAATATACCTGTCACTGTTCCAGACGAAAGGAAGATTTCAAGGGACAGTGGTGCAACTGGTGTGGAAAACACGAGATACATATCCATATGAAAACAACTTCCTCAAGACTTATTTGAGTTACCACAAGAGCAGTTTACATGCTGAAGGATTCAGATACATAACAAGTGGTCCTGAAAAAGGAGAAACAAAGAAAGTAACACTACAGTACCTACCATGTGATTGGTACGCCACTGAAGTCCCTGGTAAAAACGGATGTTGGGAAAGACCACTGGTGATAATAACAGGGAAGGTGTACATGAACAACAAATGGGACATAGGAGTGGTTGGCAGCAACATGGTAACAAGAGAAAATATTTCAACTATTGATGGACACAACCATAGATGTTGGACGACTTGGGTCAAGTACGTACCCATGCTCATGTGGATGGAGAAGGATGAAGACCCAATAACAATACTGCCGCTAACTGCGCCTAAGGTATGCTACCAACATAAAGGGAAGGTGGATGTAGGATACAACACCAACTGTGAAAGCGTGATGGAGTTACCTGAGGGGGGAGCAGGAACAGCAGTAGTAATGGACCATTACTGGGCCTGTGGAGAAAAAGCATAACACACACTGCCCCCTCTTTGGAATGGTATATGCACAATGGTGCACGTTAATGTACCATCACTAGTGGTACCCCAGAAACATGTCAAGATGGCGAACTTCCCCAAAATGGATGAAGGGAACAAGAGGAAGAAGAGATCTGTACAACCTCAGAAGGTGCCAGAGAGCAAAACCGACGGCAATAATACTGTCCTGAATAGAAAGAAAAGACAAGGAGAACCTCTGACAGGAAATTACCTATGGGGAAGGTCGGAAACAGCACTCACTTCAATTCCACCAGAACACAGACTATTCAGCAGAGCAGCAATGTTCTTCTCCTCGATAATACATCCAGGACTACAGGCTTACGCAAACGCAAAATGGCTCCAGATAACTCGATGGGAACTAATGATGACTATTAATTCTACGGTAAATGGATTCAACACAATAAAAGAGGAACTGCGAGCTGTGAGGATGGTAGCACTTCAGAACAGATATGTACTGGACCTCCTCACAGCAATGGAAGGAGGAGTTTGCGCTAAGATAGGACAATCATGCTGCACATTCCCCCCTGCCAACGATGCTGACAATGGTACACTGACAGAAGCAGTTTTACAATTGGCCCAGATGCACTCAAAAATGATGGATGAAAGTAAAGGTGTGAAAAAGGATGAGAGCTGGTTTTCAATATTATGGTCATGGATGCCATCTTGGCTGTCAGATGGACTGAAGATTATAGTTGGATGTACTATTTTGGCTGGAGCTACACTGATCATAATAAGATTTTGGAAGGCCCGGAAGGCACGCACCACAGACGAGATGATCGAAATGGTTGGCATGCACCTTTTGATGCCAACAGATGACGGCCAACACACAGGCACAATCATAAAAGAGAGAGAGAAGTTGCGCAACCAGATCATCACCAACCACCTGGACCCACCATCTGTGAAGCTCGAAAACCCAGGAAACCCAAGGAGCTACATAGGGAAATGGGTATACTGCACTCCTGAAGGAACCTGTGCATATATGTATTGGTCATTTGAAGACCATGTTAACCACTATGGACATTTGGGAGGAATAACTAAAATATGGAGAGTAAGAGGAGATAAAGAAAAGGATATGTTTGTGGTCGACAAGTCGACCAGAGGGGGGACTGAAGTGGGAAAATGGAAGAACAGGCTCCCGCCCTTCCACTCTCGCGCTTGGCCTAGAGGATCACGGCCTAGACACCCGCCACGAGAGGAGTTTGCCTATCTACCAGACAACCAAATACCCTGGTACAGGAACATACGGATGTGCCCACCTACCTGCCCAGCAGCCCGCCCTGCCCATGCCGACACCTGCAGCATGGATCAACTCGACTAAACCTACACGTCGTTAGAGATGCCATGACGACCTAGCCAACGGTCAGCACACCTGTGCAAACGTGCACACCGGACACTCCCACACCAATCCACACGAAGAACATACTCAGTGCTATGACTTAGGCGACAGACATACCCACGGACGTGCATCTTTATTATTTTCTACATAGGCTCTCAAAATGCAGAAACGCAAGACACATAATGAACTTATCTAAAAAGGCTTGCTCACGCTTCTTCTAAGAACCATGTACCATAATGAAGAATATAACGGAGACACGATACTGAGGATAGAGCAATATGATACCGTAACCTAAAGCGCTCTGCATCAAACGGTTCCACCTATGCACCAGGCCCAAGTAGGCCGCAAGCAAAAGCTTCCATGAACATTGAATGAGCAAGAGCTCGGTTGCTGACCCTGCAGAATGAGCCCGGCGAAAGCACACAGCCAAGGGCACGATGTTGCAATCTCGCACGCCGCAAGCCGACGCCAAGGTCGCACCTGCAAGATAAACCAGGCACACAGTGGGAAAAACAATATTAATTGTGCTGAATTTTGCCTCAAACACGGTCCCACCTCACGTGACAAAGCCAAACCTGACAGGATGCCAAGCCCAGGAGGAAGGAGACGCCTGAATCCCACGTTTCAAGACACAGGCAGATACAATTAAAAGACTCATTGGACATCTGCAGCAGTGGGAGTAGTCGACCTCCCAACATATGAATAAATCCTCACATTGTTTACACCTACCCATAGTAAAACATTGTTGCAAATGACAGGTGCACCGCGAGCTGGGAACAGCGATAGTCCCAGACTCGGAGGCTCGCGAGCGGACCAATCAGAACATGGGGCTCTTATCACTGACGCCATTAACATTGACCAATCCTCAGAGGTCTTCATGTAACAATTTTCATGTATCAAATTGAAGGGACAGCCCAAGTATATCACCTGACTAACCCTCAACCACTAACACCGTTCTCTATATGTATGCTATACTAACCCTACCACTCGAGTAACCAATCCAGAGTGGAAATAGGTTTTTTGCTAAACTTTCTAAGGTGACGCAAGTAGCGCGTCATACTAAGGTAAAAAGGGCCTGCGAGCCCCACGATTGTGTGTGTGTCAGGACGGACGCGTACGGTCCTTGACCCATCCCTGCCGTTTTGTCTAATAAACAGCAGAGTCACCTTGCTTCTTGCGTGTGTCTCATACTCTATCTCTTTTGGGATATACGGTAGGAGTTGGGGCCTCCCTGCCCGGAGGTCTACGGACGGCCCGGCCGACCCCGGCAGAATTTCCCCCCGACATTGTGGAAGTACCAGAAGGGGTTAATTAAATTGCCCCTGGGACTGTTTTCAAGGGGGCACTGTGCAGTCCCCCCTTGTTGAGTTTCTGGCTGGTGGCAGTGGTTGCCACGCAAAATATTCCACTGGAATATTTCCTATGGAATTTTCCCATTGATTTTAAACGCACCACTTTTTGGTGCAATGTTAAAGATACCGCTGGTTAATTTATTTAATATTAAATTCACGTTTGGGTCTTTTTGCCAGAACTCTTTTCTAAAATGCTGTTTGTGTCCATCTCTGTAACTCTGACCAAGGTCGAGCCCTCCAAATGGTGCCACTCTGTCTAGGTTCCACAGGATGTGTGTGTGGGGGGGTGAATTGGCACCCTGGACTGCGTTGCCTTAGCAACTCAAGTCGCACTCTATTCTGATAGCCCCAGTGGTGAGCCACCCGGCTCACCACTTAGCATGTTTGAGTGACAGTAGGCTGTTGAATGGGGTTTTTTCTGCATAAAAGCAGGGCTTTTGGGACTGGAACTTGAGAAGTCACCACAGGACCTAAGAAATCCGAAGAGGGAAGAAGCTGAGCCATCTGCAGCGACAACACCACTGGTGGAGCCGTGCTGCAACAACCTCACCACTTCCCGACGACAAGAGGAGATCTGCTGGAAGAGTCTTCTCCCTCTGAGCTGGTGGGATCAATCAGTTCGCCCGTTTCACCTTCCAAAGACGTCTCTTGGTCGACTCGCCCGTGCCAAGCACCCTGGCGACCAGATAGCCAAGCTTCATCACTTTGACCGCGAATAAAAGGAACACACCTTTTACCGACAAACTCCGCGGCTGGTCTCTTCCCTGGGCAGTGCAACGACTACAAGGTTCCACCTTGACAAGATCTTCTTTTCCCCTGGACGAATCCATGACTTGCATCCACTGCAAGGAACAACTGCCGCCGCTGGAGCTTCCTCTCTCTTTAAGGTACTGTGTTCCACCTGGCCTCCCTTTCTTCGGATTGCTAAAGGTGACCCTTGAATCTTTGGCTTTCCAACTGGGTTGGCTCAAGACCTTCTAACTTTCCTTTTCAAATCACCCCAACCTCTTTTGAACACTCTGCAAAGACTTTTAGTGCATTTTAAACCGTGTGATCCTGGGCACATTTCTCTTTGCTCCATTTAAAGTGGGCCTGGCCTATGAACCTTGGCTCTACAGTGTATAATGCCTTCACTGACTTGCTTTGGACTTATAAAAGTGTTGGGAACTGTTTTATTTTTATGCTCTGCCTTTTTCTCTGCCTTTGACCTAACTATTGGAGTGCCATCTAGGTTACGCGCTCACATCTGTTTTAACAAATAGTGTTGTTGTAACTCTGACTTGTCTAATAGTTATCAAGGGAGGTGTGTATACTTTATCTGACTGTGTTTGAACTTGATTTCCATTTAGAGTGCTAGTGTGTTTTCTAAAGTGTGTGTTAAATAAATAATGATATACCTTTGATATAAAGCTCTGGTCAGTGTTTGCTTGTTCCACTGTGTTTGTAGCCCTATTGTGTATACTCTATATACTGCCTTACTCTTCTTGAGAGAAGTCTGACTGCTCAGCCACAACCACCAGGTAAATCTGGGTGGTACAGGCTGCTACCAATTGGGTTTACTGCTTACTCCTGTACTCTTAATCTTTTTGCTGTGGTCCACAAGGGAACTGCACAGGATTCTGCCTAACAGAGTGGGAATATGCCAATGTCTGATTTCCATGTAGGATGCGTGTGGCTGAAGCTGTCATCTCTGACTGAGAGAATTTCACCTTGGAAAAGCTGCACCATCGGTGGAGGTAAGACTGAGCTCTCTGCTCATACGAAACTTACCGTCTGAGCTCATCCAAGTATTTTTACACGCTGCATGATGCAAATGGAATGAGCAGACAGCTCAGAGACACAGTGCACTGTGAACGACACAGACATATTCTGTGGGGGGGTACATGCCATTATATCCCCCCACTTGAAATTGTGGAGGGTATTTGACCCCTGGTCCCCCCATGTCCTAAGCCCATGCTGGCTGCTCAGCCACTGCTACCACATAACTGTGTAGCACAGGCTTGTACCAAAGGTGAGATTGTGCTTCCACCTTTAGTCTTAATTGTGTGTAGTGTTCCCAAAGGGTACTGCGTGTAATTCTGCCTAACAATGGTGGCAAGTGGTGAGAATAAAGAATAGTTATTACACTGAGAGTGCTACTCTTACCTTTGTTCAAATAACCCTCACAAGGCTAAGCACCACTAGAAAAGCAATTGTTTTATCATGCCTGATATGTATAGCTACAGACAGGAGACCCTAGCCATTTTAACAGTTGATCAACAAAGAGAAATGTGTAAAGCTAGGAACATCACTGTTAAAGGCAAAAAAAATTAATTAATAGAAATGTTGTTGGAATGTTGAAGTCAAAGATATAGGTCTGCTGTACCTACTTCTGATGAAAACGTGGGAAATTATTATGAGGATGATAATAGTTCAGAGTCTAACTCAAATGTTATTGAAGAGTAAGATGAGGCAGATGAGTCTCAAGATGTGGGCCTCACTTTACCTCTACCTGCTCTTAGGCCTCAACCTTTAGCCACAGGGACCCTACCAGGTCCAGTACTGAGTCCAGAGTGTGTCTTTCTTGAGAAGATGAGACTTAAGTTAGAATTCAAAAGAATCCAAGCCCAAACTGAAATTAAACATCAAGAACTTAAACTAAGGGAAATGGAATTACACAATGCAATTGAAATGAAGAAATTGTCTCTTGAGAATGGTTCTCTCTCAGAGTCTTCTAGGTCTTGCAGTCCTAAGAGGCCTTGCATGCCCAAAAAGCAGTAAGTACGTATGAGGTTAAGCTTGATATTTTGGATTGGTTGGCAACTTTTGAATATAACCATGGGATTCAGGAAATTACAGGGAATCGGATGATTCCTTGGCTCTTGTCTAGGCTACCCCGAGTTGCATATGATGTAATGGAGATGGGAGAAGTAGACAGGATGGAGTATGAAAGTGTGAAACTAGCTTTGCTAGGTAGGTTTGGGAAAACTCCTTCCCAGTACCTTAAGAAGTCTAGGACCCTCAAAAAGACTGATGGTACCCCTTGTGCTAAATGGGTGTGTGAATGTTTGAAGAACTTAGATGGTTGGGTTAAGACTTACAGAGTTAACACTTATGAAAGTATGAGACATCTGGTCAGTCTATCTATGATGCCTGCTCTCCTGAGCTGAGACAGCACTTGGGTGACTCAAATGAGATTGATCCCAAAAAGTTGGCAAGAGCAGTTCACTCATGGGTGGCCAACCGGGTCACTCATAGGGAGTCTGGGGTCACTCACAAAAAGGATGAGGGGAAGCAGCACAAAGATGAGAATACAGATAAATCTAACTTCAACCAACCAGAAGATGCCCCCAAACAACAGAAGGGTAGACACTATGGGAAACCTGGTAGGTCTAGTGAATCCTCCGGTACCCATTCAGAGGGAGGTTAGCAGAAACACCCATTCCAGAAAGCATTTGGTAAATGCTATGTCTGTGGGTCAACTTATCATGTGAAATGAGATCCCAGATACAAGGGTAAACCTGCAGGGGTCAGCACTGCCTCCTTAGCCTTCTTCACAGAGGATGAAGTGCAAATGGCTAGTGCCCACTTTCAACTATTTGCTGAAGAACCCTCAGTTCCTCAGGCCACTGTATCCTTAGAGTCCATGGGTTTGCATAAGAAACAGAATATGGGTGTGTATGTCTCCATTCCATAAAACTCCAAAGGATATTTATATGGACAGTGTTCTTCTAAATGGTCAGGATACCCCTGCCATGAGAGAAACTGGGGCCAGCAGAACAATTGTGGGTGAAAGCTCTCATTCAGTGTAACCATATGGCAGCGAGGATTCCTGTCAGTATTCAGAGTGAGGTGCCTGGGAGAGTGTTGTTGGGGAATGACTTAAAAACTCTAGGAGTAGTGTCCAGTACCCCCAGGCCTCCCAGTGTGAGGACACTGAACCAAACCAAATTGGCTAGAGAGGCAACCTTAGGAAACCACTCGAAGCCTGTGGGAACCGCTACAGAAACCCCCATTGTAAACCCTTGTGTTAGTAAAGTGACCTCTAACCAAGGCTAATCTGAGGCTAGAATAGTAGGGACATGGGAGCCCTGACCAAGCTCCATCATTGCCCATCAATTTGCAAAGTCTCTGACCCCTCCTTGCTTCTGAGGAATAGGTGTATAGACAAATCTGTCCCCTCTCTAGGCCTGTGAGAACTGGTAATTTTCAAAGCTAAACACCATAAGACTGTTGGATCTTCTACTGAAGACTCCAGTATAAATCCTAGTGTTAGGAGGGAAACTTCGAAGCCAGGTAAACTGAGATCTCAGAGGAAGTGAAGGTATGTTCCTCCTTGCTTGACCACAGCCCCTCCAACCAAGATGCCTGAGATCCAAACTGCTCCTAAGAGAGAGGTAGTGAGGAACCATGGAGCACCCCCTAGATCTAAGGTATACCTTTCAAAGGACCTCTTGAAAAATCCTATTGCAGGTTCAGAGGTTGTCACAACTTCCGAGGGACTGTTAGACCAGATCCTCTATACCTTAAATAATAGAGATGTCCCACAGCAGGTTTGTAGGTCTTATAGATTACAAATGAAAACCACTGATAAAAAGTGTCATAGCAAGGTTTACAAACGTTTGTAACAGGAGATCCATCATGGTGGGGATTACATCATCCTGTCCCTTAGTCTGGGGGGCTTAGTGTTAGGGGGAATGCTCACCCAACTGCTAAATTCCCTCTACCTTAGAGCACTCCAGCTCTTTTTCTATATTTTGGGACTTTGAACCTTTCATTTTCAATGTGTTTTCTGTGTTTGTGTTCTTTGGATATAGAGTTTTAGACAACTTCATAGGTATCATCTTTTCTTGTGTGTCACACAGCACCTTCAGTGCAGTGGCACAGGTATGTCTTTCAGACTTCCCACGGTTTAAATACCTTCCCTGGGACTGACTACTGTCTCCCAGTGCATGTAAAGTTAAATTGACTTTGCTAGTGTTTTAAATTCATAGACCCAGCGCACACTATCTTCCTATAGAGTGCTGGAGGTGTTGCCTAGCATCCCCTATGTCTACACACTCATGTAACAGTCACATGTAACCCGTTATCTCTTGAAATGGCTTGTGGCAGTGGTTTTAGAACAAAATACCATGAATTTTCCCTACCATGAACACAGGTAGGTAAAAATCGGGTCAGTCATGTTTTCCAATATGGCGCCCAAGACCCCTCTGTAAAAACCGAATCTGGTCATCTTATTTTGCTGCTTCATTTAGGAAAGGTCCTTCTTGTGTTTGTCTCTGTGCGCCAAACCAGGTTTGGTCCCTTTGCTCGATGGTCTTTGGCACTTCAATGCTGAAGCCCTGCTCTGGCGCCTGAGTGTCTGGGGTGGACAGGATGTGAGGGAGGTGCCCGAAACTCCCTGTGCTTAGTCTCCTAGGAGACCTAAATGCACTCTGGCGTGATTGGCTGGCTGGCTGTCGGGCGAAGATAGCCACCCTGCTGGGTGAGTGACAGCTAGGCTGGAATGAATGGGAGAAAACTGTTTAAAAGCAGGTCTCTGGGACTTGGAAAGCAGTGTCGACCTGTGGAACAAAAAAACCAAAGACAAGCTAAAGGAAGATGACTGCTGCAACTCCTGGACCGTTGGTTTGCCCAGTGAAGCCCAGCTGCAGGTCCGAATTGCCTACAACTCCCTCAACAGAGAAGCCCTTCAAAGGCAACTTCTTCCCTTGAGCTTGTGGGAACAACCAACTCGTAAGCGACCTGGACACCATCTCCATACTGGTCGAATTTTCTTCAGAGTGCTGTTGAAAACCGGATAGCCAGTGAGAAGGATACCAGTTTGTGGACTTTATGGCAGTCACACCTCAAAACCAAAGTTTAGCCAAGCTGTGGCTTCTTCCCTGAGCAGTGCAGAAAACTCAGATGTCCTCCTTCTTGTCCCCACGACTGAAGCTCAGGAACAGCGAGATGTGCAGGAACTGCCAGGAAAAACTGCCTCAGCTACAGATTTTACTTCATCCAGGTACTGTGCAAACACGGTGTGGAAATCCTTTCTGCTGCGGTGAAAGTTTGTGAAACTTTCCCAACTTTAACTTTAAAGTCTTATTCGCTCCTAATCTAACATATAACTCTTTTTCTGGCAAACTACTTCTAAGAACATTGGCAAATACTTAACCGTTTACTACCAGAACTGTGCTATCCTATCCACGATACTGAACCATTGACTTTGGCCCAGACCTATTCAATTGAATTGCCTACTGTAGTGAACTGAAACTATTTGCCCTGCCTTTGAAAGTAATTGTGTTTTGATTCTTATAACCTTTGTCTGTGTTTTAGTGTGATATTGAGCTGTTTTTTGCTAGTGGAATGTTTTCTTACCAAATGTTTATATAAATGTATATTCTTTACCAAGAAACCTTGAGTAAGTGTTTGTTTGACCCACTGTGATAGCAAGTCATTTGTGTAACATCTTGTACTGCTCACATCCCTCTTGAGATAAGTTTGGCTGCTCAGCCACTGCTTCCACATACCAGTGTAGTGCAGGCTTATACCAAAGGTGAGATTGTGCTTACACCTGTAGTCTTAATTGTGTGTAGTGTTCCCAAATGGTATTGCATGCAATTCTGCCTAACATGGGATGCCTGCGGGGTATGGTAACAGGTGTTGGTTAGTCCCCTGTGGTGTGGGCTGCCTGTTGGATATGGTCATGGGTGTTGTTGGGTCCCCTGTGGTGTGGGCTGCCTGCGGGGTATGGTCACGGGTGTTGGGGGGTCCCCTGTGGTGAGGGCTGCCTGTGGGGTATGGTCATGGGTGTGGGGGGGTCACCTGTGGTGTGGGATGCCTGTGGGGTATGGTCACGGGTGTTGGGTGGTCCCCTGTGGTGTGAGCTGCCTGCAGGGTATGGTCACAGATGTTGGGAGGGTCCCTTGTGGTGTGGGCTGCCTGTGAAATCTGGGCTGGGGTGTTAAAGGTTCCCCTGTGTTGTGGGCTGGCTGTGGGGTATGGTCACGGGTGTTGGGAGGTCCCCTGTGGTGTGCGCTGCCTGTGGGGTATGGTCACAGATGTTGGAGGGTCCCTTGTGGTGTGGGCTGCCTGCGGGGTATGGTCACAGGTGTTGAGGGGTCCCCTGCGTTGTGGGCTGCCTACGGGGTATGGTGTTGGGAGGTCCCCTGTGGTGTGCGCTGCCTGTGGGGTATGGTCACAGATGTTGGAGGGTCCCTTGTGGTGTGGGCTGCCTGCGGGGTATGCTCACAGGTGTTGAGGGGTCCCCTGCGTTGTGGGCTGCCTGTGAGGTATGGTCACAGGTGTTGGGTGGTCCCCTGTGGTGTGGGCTGCCTGCAGGGTATGGTCATGGGTGTTGGAGGGTCCCCTGTGGTGTGGGCTGCCTGTGGGATATCGTCAGGGGTTTTGAGGGGTCCCCTGTGGTGTTTGCTGCCTGTGGGATATGGTCACACGTGTTGGGGGATCCCCTGTGGTGTGGGCTGCCTGTGGGGTATAGTGACGTGTTTTGGGGGGTCCCCTGTGGTGTGGGCTGCCTGCGGGGTATGGTCACAGGTGTTGGGGGGTCCCCTGCGTTGTGGGCTGCCTGTGAGGTATGGTCACAGGTGTTGGGGGGTCCCTTTTAGTGTGGGCTATCTGCGGGGTATGGTCACGGGTGTTGGAGGTCCCTTGTGGTGTGGGCTGCCTGCAGGGTGTGTTGGTGGCTGATGTCAGCCCGTGTGGCCCTTTTTTATGCGATTTGGCTGGTGCGAGTGGCTGCACATATTCACAGTGGTACGCGAGGCCGTTTTCACACAAATTAGATTGTGCAAGCAGGGTAATCGTATTCACAGGGTTACAGTAAGCCCTTTTCAAGCAATTTTGCTGGCGTGAGCAGGGTGCACGTATTCACGGTGGTATGCAGGCCCATTTTCATGCAATTTGGATTGCAAAAGCGGGGTTGGCATATTCACAGGGTTACGTTAGGCCCTGTACACGCGATTTGGCTGGCACGAGCAGGGTGCATGTATTCATGGGGGTATGCAAGGCCGTTTTCAAACGATTTGGCTGGCGCAAGCGGTGTACGCATATTCACGGGGTTATGGTAGGCCCTTTTCACACAAATTGGCTGGCGTGAGCGGGGTGCGCATATTTATGGGGGTACATAAGGCCCTTTTCAAGCAATTTAGCTGGCGCGAGCTGGGTGGCATATTCACGGGGGTACGCAAGCCCATTTTCATGCTATTTGGATTGCAGGAGCGGGGTATGTGTATTCACAGGGTTATAGTAGGCCCTTTTCATGTGATTTGGCTGGCGCGAGCGGGGTTTGTGGATTCACGGGGGTATGTAAGCCCATTTTCACGTGATTTGGATTGTGTGAGAGGGGTATGCGCATTCATGGGGTTACAGTCGGCCATTTTCACGCGATTTGGCTGGCACAAGCAGGCTGTCCATATTAACAGGGGTAGGCAAGTCCATTTTCATGCGATGTGGCTGGTGTGAGCGGGGTACACCATTTTGCGTGGTTACTGTAGGCCCTTTTTTTACGAGATTTGGCTACGCGAGCGGGGTGTGCGTATTCACGGGGTACGCAAGGACCTTTTCATGCGATTTGGCCTGCGCGAGCGAGGTGCGCATATTCACGGGGGTACGCGAGGCCCTTCGCATGTGAATCGGCTGGCGCGAGCGGGGTACACCATTTCGCAGGTTTACAGTAGGCCCCTTTTTTACACAATTTGGCTGGCGCCCGTGGGGTGCACGTATTCACAGGGGTACGCAAGGCCCTTTTCACGCGATTTGGCAGGCGCGAGCGGGGTGCGCAAGGCCTTTTTCACATGATTTGGCTTGCGCGAGTGGGGTACGCGTATTCACAGGTTTACGGTAGGCCCTTTTCACGTGATTTGACTGGCGCGAGTGGGGTGCGCGTATAGATGGGGTACACAAGGCCCTTTACACCCAATTTGGCTGGCACGAGCAGGGTGCGTGTATTCACGGGGTTACACAAGGCCATTTTCACAGGATTTGGCTGACACAAGCGGGGTACGCGTATTCACAGGGTTAAGGTAGGCCCTTTTCAAGAAATGTGTCTGGCGCAAGCGGGGTGCGCGTATTTCACGGGGGTCTGAGAGGCCATTTTCACGCGATTTGCATTGTGCGAGCGGGGTATGTGTATTCACAGGCCCTTTTCACGCAATTTTGCTGGCGCACATGGGATGCGCATATTCATGGGGGTACGCACGCCCATTTTCATGCGATGTGAATTCCGCGAGTGGGGCATGCGTATTCACGGGGTTACGGTAGGCCCTTTTCAGGTGATTTGGCTGGCACGAGCGGGGTGCGTGTATTCATGGTGGTACGCTGTTAGGCAGAAACCTGTGCAGTTCCCTTGGGGAACACTGCAAAAGATTTAAGACTACAGGTATAGCAGTAAACCCACTTGGTAGCAGTCCGCACCACCCAGATTTACCTGGTAGCTGTGGCTGAGCAGTCAGACTTCCCTCAAGAAGAGTTAGGCAGTATGTAAAGTATACACAATAGGTACTCAAATACAATAGCACAAGCAAACACTGACCAGAGCTTGGTTTCAAAAGTATATAGTTATTTATTTTTAAGAACACATAAGTTGAAAACACTCTAGCAAAGTATAGTAAAAACACTTAAAACACAGTTATAATGAAAGCAGTTTCAACCCTTACTCCTATCTAGACAACTCTAAGTTAACCCCACATAATTAAAACAGAGGTGAGCGCTTAACGTTAGATGACACTCTAGTAGGTTTAAGGAAGGGATAAAAAGAAACAGAAATGGGTTAAACACACCACTCTAAGGTCCAGAACACTTGCAATAGACTCAAAGAAGCACAAAGTCACAGGTGAGCAAAAGTCACTAGGCAGGGCCCACTCTTAGAGTAGCCGGAGCGAAAATGTGCCCAAGATCACACTGTTATTAGGGATTCAAAGTCTTGCAAAGAGTTAGAAAGAGTTTAGAGTGGCTTAGAAGTTTAGCCAGGGTATTCCAGGCACTCCCAGGTTCGAAAGCCGGGGGCTAAATCTACCCCGTACAGTCGGTGGCAAGGGAAGCCAGGCGGAACACGGTACCTTAAGCGGAAAGGATCCTCCAGCGGTGGCAGTTGTTCCAGGCAGTGGCAGCAAGGCTCGACGTCGGTCAGGGGAGAAGAAGTTCTCGCAGAAGAGCAGAAGAAGAAGGTCGTTGCACTGCCCGGGAAGAAACCAGCCGCGGAGTCCTCCGGTCAAAGGGTTGTACCGACTTTCGTGGTTGGGGTAAAAGTGGTGGGGTTCCGGTTGCCGGGGTGCTTGGCACTGGCAAGGCGGCCACGAGATACCTCGAGAAGCGAAAAGAAGGCGAAAACTGGTTGTCCCCACCAGTCAAGGGAAGGAGCCACTCCGTTAAGAGTTCTCCTCGGTCGTCGGGAAAAGTGGTGAGACGGTTCAGCAGGGCTCCACCGGGTGGTGTCGTCGAAGCAGGTCGGCTCAGCTCTTCCCTCGTCGGATTCTTGGTCCTGTGGCGACTTCTGAAGTTCCAGTCCCCAAAGCCCTGCTTTTATGCAGCAAACCCCCATTCACCCAGCCTAGCTGTCACTCAAACATGCTAAGTGGTGAGCCGGCCGGCTCACCACTTGGGCCAATCAGGACGGAGTGCGACTTGAGTTACCAAGGTAACTCAGTCCAGGGTGCCTAAACCCCCCTCCACCCCTCCTAAGTACCCCAGACAGAGTGGCACCACTTTGGAGGGCTTCTGTGGAGAAGCCCGCCAAAAGTGGAACAAAGGGCTCCACTTTGGGTCAGAGTTACAGAGGCGAACGCCAACGCCATTTTAGAATCAAGTTTTGGCAAAAAGTCCCAACCGGAGTTATAATAATAAATATATAAACCGGCGGTATGTTTAAGGCTACCGTAAATAAATAATTAAATGTGTTAGCCTAAAACAATGGGAAATCCCATAGGAAAATATTCGCGGTTGAATATAAAACGTAGTTTCCACTGCCACCAGCCAAAACTCGATCAGGGGGGACGGAGACGTGCCCCCTCGACTAACAGACCCTGGGGCAATCGAATTGCCCCAGCCAGTACGTCCACAATATGATGGTTTGTACTGGTTCTGTTCAGGATTCAAGACTAGCAAAGTCTTTGGTGACTTTACATGCCCTGGGAGACAGTAGTCAGTCCCAGGGTATGGAGTCTATGTTGGGGAGTCCCTAGGACACCCCTGGGTCACGGCACAGAGGGTGCTGTGTAACCCACATCACAAAAATACATGAGGCCCTATGGAGTAAAAGACCCCATAGCCCATTCAACACAAGGTTTAACCAAGAAAACACACTTCAACATGTCCAAGAGTGAGGGTAAAAGAGTCTCACTCTTGGCAGGAGAAAAAAAGAAACCCCAGAAATCCAGCAAAGCTGCTGGGGGACTCACTAGGTAGGGAAATTCAGCCTAAACAGAGAATTCTCCCTAACACTCGCCCCCCCCAGACTAAGGGACAGGAGGATTTAATCCACTCCTGGATGAACCTCATACCTCTAGTCGATGATATACATCCTAGAGAGTCCATCAGCATTTTGATGGTGACACCCTGACCTGTGCTCAATGGTGAAATCAAACCCTTGCAGGCAGATTGACCATCTCAATAGTTTTGGATTTTCCCCTTTCATTTGCATTAACCATCTCAAGGGTTGGTGGTCAGTCTGAATAACAAAAGTAGAACCATACAAGTATGGCCTAAACTTCTTCAGTGCCCACACAATAGCAAAGCATTCTCTTTCGATAGTTGCCCACCTTGTCTCAGGATCCTTCAGTTTTCTACTGATGAAGCAAATGGGGTGCTCCCTACCCTTCTCATCCAGTTGGCTTAGAACTGCACCTATACCTACATTGGAAGCATCAGTTTGTACAATGAAAGGTTGGTGGTAGTCAGGAGCTCTCAAGACTGGAGCTTGGCAAAGAGCTCTCTTCAGTTTTTCAAAGGCCTGATTGCACTCCTCATTCCATTTTACCTTTTTAGGGAATTTGGGAGAGGAGATTACATTCAGTGGAGAAGCTATGGTCCCATAGTTCTCAATGAAATTCCTGTAATATCCAGTGAGGCCTAGAAAAGCTCTCACTTGGGTTTGAGTAGTTGGTGTTGTCCAATTTTGCACAGCTTCAATCTTGCTGGGCAAAAGCCTTATTTCTCCACCTCCTACCTCATGTCCAAGGTAGACCACTTTACTTTGACCAATCTGGCACTTACTGGCTTTGATTGTCAAATGGGCCTGTTCCAGAGCCTGCAACACATGTCCTAGGTGGGTCACATGTTCTTCCCAGGAGTGGCTGAAGACTGCAATGTCATCCAAGTATGCCATGCAGAAGTCTTCCATCCCAGCCAGAACTTGGTTCACCATCCTTTGGAATGTGGCAGGTGCATTTTTTAGTCCAAAAGGCATGACCTTAAACTGGTACAAGCCAACTGGGGTTGAAAATGCAGTTTTCTCCTTGGCATGGTCTGTCAGGGCTATTTGCCAATAGCCTGACGTCAGGTCAAATGTGCTGAGGTACTTGGCTGCACCAAGTTTATCCACCAACTCATCTGTCCTGGGCAAAGGGTGGGCATCAGTCTTGGTGACTGCATTTAGAGCTCTATAGTCCACACAGAATCTCAAGTCTTTGGATCCTGCTTTTGGTACTAACACAACTGGGCTAGACCATGGACTAGTAGAGGGCTCTATTACCCCGAGATCAAGCATCTTCTTGACCTCTCCTTTGATGTGGGTTCTGACATGTTCTGACATTCTGTATCCTCTGCTTTTGACTGGCAGACAGTCACCAGTGAGTATCTCATGCTGACCCCAAGGGGTCAAGCCTGGTGACAGTGAGAACAGGGAGGCAAACTGATTTAACATAGATTTGCACTCCTCTTGTTGCACAGGTGTCAGGTCTGAAGAGAGATTGACTCCTTCAACTTTTTCATCTAAAGGCACACCTCTGAGGAGATCAGGGAGAGATTCACTCTCTTCTTCCTCTGCAGCTGAAGCTAGAAGCAAGGCTCCTACATCAGGTCTGGAGATGTATGCTTTTAGTCGGTTGGTGTGGAAGACTCTAGGAGCTTCCCTGGGTCTGCCCAGATCCACCAGATAGTTGACCTCTCCAAGTTTTCCCACAATCTTGAAGGGTCCCATCCATTTGTCTTGCAAGGCCCTCTGCCTTGTTGGGAGCATAACTAGAACTAGCTGGTCTTGAGTAAACTCAACCATGTTAGCCTTCTGGTCGTGCCAATGTTTGACCAGAGCTTGACCAGCTTTCAAGTTGTCACTTGCTTCTGCCATCATGTGTGACATTCTCCTCCGGAGACCTATCACATAGTCAGTCACTCTGACTGGCTTGAGGGGAGGAGCACCTTCCAATCCCTCCTTAATCAGGGCCAATGGACCTCTGACTGGATGGCCATAGAGAAGCTCAAAGGGAGAATAACCTACTCCCTCCTGAGGGACTTCTCTATAAGCAAAGAGAAGGCATGGCAGTAGAAGGTCCCACTTTTTCTTAAGGGGTTCTTCTAAAGCACCTATCATGCTCTTCATGGTTCTGTTAAACCTTTCAACCAACCCGTTTGTCTGAGGGTGGTAAGCGGTTGAGAACTTGTAGGTAACTCCACAGGTTTTCCACATGGCTTTCATGTAGTGGGACATAAAGTTTGACCCTCTGTCAGAGATTACCTCCTTAGGAAACCCAACCCTGGTAAAAATACCGAGGAGGGCCTTAGCCACAGCCGGAGCTGTAACAGTCCTCATAGGAATTGCCTCAGGGTACCTAGTAGCATGGTCTACTACAACAAGGATAAACCTGTTGCCTGAGGAGGTTGGAGGATCAAGGGGACCAACAATATCAATCCCTACCCTCTCAAATGGGACTCCCACAACTGGGAGAGGCACTAAAGGTGCCACATTCTTGGAACCAACCTTACCAGAAGTCTGGCAGGTATGGCAGCTCTTACAATATCTATCTACTTCAGCCCCCATCTTTGGCCAATAAAAGTAGAGTGAGAGCCTTTCCTTGGTCTTCTTGAAACTCAAGTGACCAGCCAAAGGTATCTCATGGGCTAGTTGTAAGAACTGTTGTCTGTTCTCTTGTGGGACTACAAGGCGTTTGTAGTCTCCAGGTTCAGACTCAGTGGGTTCACTGTAGAAGAGGCCATCTTCCCAGTGTAACCTATACTTCCCAGGCTCTTGCCCATCAGCTTGAGAAGCTGCCTGGTGGCGGAGACCCTCCAGAGTTGGACATTCTCTTTGCCCCTTACGAAAAGCTGCCCTGCTAGGCCCACCTTCTGCCAGTAAAGACTGCAGCTCAGGATGGTCCTCAGGGTCCAAATCTCCAATAAGGTTGGGGCCTCCTTCTAGCTCTTCCTCAGAGTCTAGCTCAACCACACAGGGTTGTACCTCCCTCTCAGCCTCAGCTGGAGGTGGAGTTACAGGTGTAACTTTGGACAACCTAGGGGAAGTCCTTGTTGGAAGCACTGGGGTGCTTGCTGCTGGCTTTTTCCTAGGAGTCTTGGGTTGCCCCTTTGCTCCTGATCTGGTAGTTACTGCAGTAAGTTGCTCCAGTGGGAGAGGAGTGATTTCTGTCATCATCTCCTGAGATAACCCTCTCAGGGTTTTCTCTCTTGCAGGTTTTGTGAGTTCCTGTAACCTTTTGCTAGGGGGTCTGGGGGTATGAGATACAACTCCAAGAGCTTTGAGGTCATTACCCAACAGAACCCTACCTGGCACTTCACATTGTACACTGACAGGTATTTTTACAGCCATATCATTACATTGGATGAGAACTGGTAACTGGGGACACATCTGCACAGGCCCACCAGCTAACTTGGTGAGGCATTTGGGTGCCTTAGCAACATCCTCTGCCTTGAAAAATGATTCATCCACCACAGTTATGCTGGCTCCAGTGTCCCTAATGGCAGGAGTCTCCTGACCATTCACCTGGACACTGTCCTTATAATACTCTTTAGTATTATCTGGGATAGAGTTATAGACATCTAAATTCTGTTGTTCCCACAACCCCAGAGAGACTAAAGAAACACTAGCTGAGACTCCAGTGGGTTCATCAGCTAGTAATAGAAAGTTTCCACTTGCCATATGTACTTCCTCTTCTGGAGCGAAGGCTAAGGAGGCAAGCTGGACCCCTGAAGGTTTACCCTTACATCTGGGATCTCCTTTCACATGGTCAGTAGCCTTACAAACAAAGCATGAGCCAAAGGCTCGCTGGAATGGAGGCTTGTTCTGACCTCCTTCTGGTCTGGGACCAGGAGGTATACTAGCCTGATTTGGTTTCCCTGGTGGCTTACCCTTATAGTTTTGTTTGGGGCCCTCTTTGGAATTTGTAGTATTAGAATTCTCTTTGGAGTCCTTTTTAGGCTGTTTCTCCCCATCCTTCTTCTGAGTGACCCCAGAATCCTCGTGAGTGGCCCTGTTGGCAACCCACAAGTCAGCAGCCTTAGCTAGTTTCCGGGAATCTAATTCCCTGGAATCAGCCAAGTGTTGTCTGAGCTCAGGAGAGCAGGCATCATAAATAGTCTCCAACATAAACAAATTCTTCATACCTTCATAAGTGTTCACCTTGTAACTCTTAATCCATCCCTCTAAGTTTTTCAAACATTCATTCACCCAGGTAGCCCAAGGGGTACCATCATGCTTTTTGAGGCTCCTAAACCTCTTAAGATACTGGGAAGGGGTCTTCCCAAACCTAGCTATCAAAGCTAGTTTCACACATTCATAGTCCTTCCTATCCTCCTCCCCCATCTCCATTACCACATCAGTTGCAACAGGGGGAAGCCTAGAGAACAACCAGGTGAGTAAGTCATTTCCTGTGATGTTCTGGAGCCTATGATTATATTCAAACAGAGACAACCAATCCAACACATCCAATTTAGGCTCATACATACCAACCAATTCTTTAGGCATCCGGGGTCTTTTAGGACTGGAACTTCTAGAGGAGCCAGAGAGAGAAGCATTCTCAACAGATAATTTCTTCATTTCTAAGTCATACTTGAGCTCCATTTCCCTTAGCCTTAGTTCTTTGTCAGTTTGAGCATTAAGTTTCTTATACTCCAATTCTAGTTTCATTTTCTCCAGTTCAAAGTATTGAGGACTAAATGGGGGACCTGGTAAAGGTCCAGTAGGTACAGCAGGTAGAGCAGGCAGAGGCCTAGGGGGGACAGTCACAACAGCCTCACCCTCCTCTTCTGACTCTTCCTCAGAATCATCAACATTTTGCTCCATGTTAATTTCAATACTGTCATCTACAGTTACTGGAGTGGTAGGTTCCTCTGAACCATCACCCAGACTTTGGTTAGCTAACAATCTTTCAATCAGCTCCATTTTCTTGCCCTTAGTCAGGAGATCCTTATGTTTACAGAGCACTCTTAAACAATCAGCAGTTTTGGCTGCAAGGGACTCTTGACTATAGCTTTCTATAACTGACATGTTAGAGGATTACTTTTACAGTGCTAAGCTTTGTAGTTAGTTGCACTAAGGTATCTAAAGCACAATAAAATGTATACTCAATACAAATCCCACCGCTGTACACCAGTGTTAGGCAGAAACCTGTGCAGTTCCCTTGGGGAACACTGCAAAAGATTTAAGACTACAGGTATAGCAGTAAACCCACTTGGTAGCAGTCCGCACCACCCAGATTTACCTGGTAGCTGTGGCTGAGCAGTCAGACTTCCCTCAAGAAGAGTTAGGCAGTATGTAAAGTATACACAATAGGTACTCAAATACAATAGCACAAGCAAACACTGACCAGAGCTTGGTTTCAAAAGTATATAGTTATTTATTTTTAAGAACACATAAGTTGAAAACACTCTAGCAAAGTATAGTAAAAACACTTAAAACACAGTTATAATGAAAGCAGTTTCAACCCTTACTCCTATCTAGACAACTCTAAGTTAACCCCACATAATTAAAACAGAGGTGAGCGCTTAACGTTAGATGACACTCTAGTAGGTTTAAGGAAGGGATAAAAAGAAACAGAAATGGGTTAAACACACCACTCTAAGGTCCAGAACACTTGCAATAGACTCAAAGAAGCACAAAGTCACAGGTGAGCAAAAGTCACTAGGCAGGGCCCACTCTTAGAGTAGCCGGAGCGAAAATGTGCCCAAGATCACACTGTTATTAGGGATTCAAAGTCTTGCAAAGAGTTAGAAAGAGTTTAGAGTGGCTTAGAAGTTTAGCCAGGGTATTCCAGGCACTCCCAGGTTCGAAAGCCGGGGGCTAAATCTACCCCGTACAGTCGGTGGCAAGGGAAGCCAGGCGGAACACGGTACCTTAAGCGGAAAGGATCCTCCAGCGGTGGCAGTTGTTCCAGGCAGTGGCAGCAAGGCTCGACGTCGGTCAGGGGAGAAGAAGTTCTCGCAGAAGAGCAGAAGAAGAAGGTCGTTGCACTGCCCGGGAAGAAACCAGCCGCGGAGTCCTCCGGTCAAAGGGTTGTACCGACTTTCGTGGTTGGGGTAAAAGTGGTGGGGTTCCGGTTGCTGGGGTGCTTGGCACTGGCAAGGCGGCCACGAGATACCTCGAGAAGCGAAAAGAAGGCGAAAACTGGTTGTCCCCACCAGTCAAGGGAAGGAGCCACTCCGTTAAGAGTTCTCCTCGGTCGTCGGGAAAAGTGGTGAGACGGTTCAGCAGGGCTCCACCGGGTGGTGTCGTCGAAGCAGGTCGGCTCAGCTCTTCCCTCGTCGGATTCTTGGTCCTGTGGCGACTTCTGAAGTTCCAGTCCCCAAAGCCCTGCTTTTATGCAGCAAACCCCCATTCACCCAGCCTAGCTGTCACTCAAACATGCTAAGTGGTGAGCCGGCCGGCTCACCACTTGGGCCAATCAGGACGGAGTGCGACTTGAGTTACCAAGGTAACTCAGTCCAGGGTGCCTAAACCCCCCTCCACCCCTCCTAAGTACCCCAGACAGAGTGGCACCACTTTGGAGGGCTTCTGTGGAGAAGCCCGCCAAAAGTGGAACAAAGGGCTCCACTTTGGGTCAGAGTTACAGAGGCGAACGCCAACGCCATTTTAGAATCAAGTTTTGGCAAAAAGTCCCAACCGGAGTTATAATAATAAATATATAAACCGGCGGTATGTTTAAGGCTACCGTAAATAAATAATTAAATGTGTTAGCCTAAAACAATGGGAAATCCCATAGGAAAATATTCGCGGTTGAATATAAAACGTAGTTTCCACTGCCACCAGCCAAAACTCGATCAGGGGGGACGGAGACGTGCCCCCTCGACTAACAGACCCTGGGGCAATCGAATTGCCCCAGCCAGTACGTCCACAATATGATGGTTTGTACTGGTTCTGTTCAGGATTCAAGACTAGCAAAGTCTTTGGTGACTTTACATGCCCTGGGAGACAGTAGTCAGTCCCAGGGTATGGAGTCTATGTTGGGGAGTCCCTAGGACACCCCTGGGTCACGGCACAGAGGGTGCTGTGTAACCCACATCACAAAAATACATGAGGCCCTATGGAGTAAAAGACCCCATAGCCCATTCAACACAAGGTTTAACCAAGAAAACACACTTCAACATGTCCAAGAGTGAGGGTAAAAGAGTCTCACTCTTGGCAGGAGAAAAAAAGAAACCCCAGAAATCCAGCAAAGCTGCTGGGGGACTCACTAGGTAGGGAAATTCAGCCTAAACAGAGAATTCTCCCTAACATACGCTAGTCCATTTTCACGTGATTTGGCTGGCGCGAGAGGTTTTTCGCATATTCACACGGGTATGCAAGGTCATTTTCACGCAATTTGGCTGGCACGTGCGGGGTATGCCATTTTGTGGGGTTACGCTAGGCCCTTTTCATGTGATTTGGCTGGAGCGAGTGGGATATGCGCAGATTTTTCACGTGATTACGATGTAAGGGGGTCTGTATGCTGGGCCACGGATAGCACAGGACTTTCCTCCATTTTGGGGATTTCAATGGCTTTTTCCGGCTCAAGGGGCGGTGTTGGGGGCGTAACTGGCGCTGTTGATGTTCACTGCACCACGGCTGGCAATGGCTCGGGAAATCCATGAATACACGATGCGCGGAAATGCTGTTTTGGCCACAGCTGGCATACGCTCCCTCTCTGCATGAGGCACTTGCGCTGCTCCTGAGCCAGATTCTATGAATTGGGCCCTTAGCTTTTTCACCCGCTGTTTGGATAGCTTCAACGCATCCACACATGGTTCGTGAATATTTGTCATGAAAAATATTTGTCATGGATATCTTATTTTCTAATATATTAAGCCTGTTTATTATTGTTTGTACCCTTGCTCAAGTTAATTCTATATTGTAAATATCATTTTTGATACTTCATCTAACAAAATATGATTAATACTCCCTTCCTTCCTACACTACCCTCCTGTCCTCTAGTTCGTCGGTATCGGTTTCCCTTGTATGTCTTCCTAATATGCAACAAGCATTTGACCTAATATTCAATTGCAAATATTTAATTGGTTGAACTTGATTTATTTAAGATTACATCTGGTGCCAGACTATATATAGGCTCGCTATCTAATCAAATCCTTGTAACTCATATGTCAAACAGATTATGCAGTATTTATCTTCATATAAATTTATAATTGATCTATTATCTTGTATTGTTATTTCATGTTTAAAATGTAATAAAGATTATTAAAATTAAAATAATTGGGCCCTTAGTCCCAGTTCCCCCACCCACCGTACTTCCAGCCTCTGTACTCTCACCTACCCTATTACACCCTGTGCACCCTGTATACCCGTATCCAATCACAGTATCCCCACCCACTCTACTCCCATCTGTTCATTTTATCAATGTTTTAGACAGTGTATGTTATTTGTAATCCACCTTGGATTTTTTTGGAGCAAATGTGAAGCTATATATACGTCCTGTATAAGGGCAGTATGGATGTCTCTCCCTGGGAACAAGAGGGCAGACATTGAGAACCCTGGAAAGTAAGTGGTTGATTTTTCCAATCCACAGTGGGATTATGGAATTTAAACCAGGGAGTGCCCAAAATAACCTGGAAATGATGGGCAGCGATGGCATCGAAGTTAAGGATTCCCCTGTGGTACTGGGCACAGATCATGGTAATTTCTTTGGCGTGTAACAAAATAGGCTCAGAAATAAGTGGAGAACCATCCACAGACAGGATCGGTTCTGAGGTTCTGACGTGTTTTTTGCCACCAAAGGAATACTGTGTTTATGAACGAAGGATAAATCTATGAGGTCACCCATAGCCCCACTTTATATAAGAGCTAGTATTCCTTTTGACATGCGCGGAACCAAAACGAACGTGGACTGACTGGGCATAGTGGGCCATAAGACATGAGGGAAATCAGTGAGGATGAGGCTCGTCCATTAATTCCCTATTTAGGACGAGCTTTGGCATTTCCCTGCATCGAAACGGATCCCTTGGGACATTCCGTGACTGAATGTATTAAATTACCACAATAATAACAAAGATTGAGATGCCTCCTCCTCTACCGTTCGTCAGTGAAAACAGGGCCCTGTTTGCTCCCCAGTTGCATAGGCTCTGCTTCTCAGACTTGAGTGTATTTTTCCCATCAGGGAAGTAAAGGCCTACGGAATTCAAATGGTCTCTTTTCACCTTTTCTCTCTGCAGCCCTGTGGTCCATCTGGATCACTAGGGCACCAGGGTAGCAGGAGGTTCGATTATTTGACAGAGGGAATCCTTCAGGTGTTCTTTTAGGCCCTTGCAAAAGATGGTAAAAGAAACATCATCTGGCCAAGCAGTTTGCGTTTTTTGGCACTTTGGAATGGGAAATATAGGTGAGTTGGTCCCTGGAGCATTGTTTGATTTTGCCTGTAAAGGCGTCAAGGAACCTATCACAATCGGTTAAGCAAAGGCTGTTCGCATCAACATGAGGAGTGGCCGATGCGAGAGCCGTTTTCTCAAGATTCAGTAAAATAAAGGAGACCTTAGCTTGGTCTTATGCGTTTATTTGGGGCTGGTTCAAGTAATGAATAAGAAATAGGGACTCATTACACGGTAGGCGGTAGCCATGGTGTTATTAGCGCCATGGCTACACCCTTACCGCATTCCGGGTCCCCATTCCGGGAACCATTCCCCATTCCCATTTGAGCCCCCATAGGGCTCAATGGGAATGGAGAAGGAGCTAATAACGGGCCCGCTGTTAGCGGGCCCGTTATTAGCTCTGAAGTCCCTCAACACGCCTGGTAAAACCAGGCGTTAAGGAAGGGACCCACTAAGGGACATCGTAGTAGGGCGGTAAGGGATTACCGACACCGGTGCCCTTACCGGTGCCGGTAATCCCTTACTGCATACCATGTAATGAGGCCCATAGTGTCATAAAGGGTTTAAACTTCTGTGGATCACCCGTGTATTTGGAGGGACAGGAGGGGAAATAATGTCTAGGTTTCTGCCAGTGCTGGTAGCGTGGCTGGAGCCAAGATGGGTCTGTTATCCATACTAACAGAGGAGGTTCTGCTCCCAGCACCCCAAGTGACCCCTGAAGGGACTGTCTTCTTCGCCATTTGGTCTACTGCGGACTGGAGGGCCTTCATATACTGAAATAGTACTGTGTTTTCCTGGGGTGAGGTAGACACCTCAACCTGCAGCTTTTGTACAGCTGTTGCTAGTTCTTTAATAACTGTGTCCATGGCTCCGCAGAGAGAGAAAGGTCTCATAAACTGTCAGATCTCTCTTGGCGATGACTTGGCTCTGAGAAGATTTAGGATGCTGTGCTCCACCTCCCCATAGGAACAAGCCCAACAGACTAAGGAACAATCTGTGTGGCCTGATCCCCCAGATGGGAGTGCTCCTGGACACACCCCCTCTGGAATTGATGGCAAGGAGAACACAGGGGCTACAGTAATACAAAAAAGGAAAAGGTGTGTAATAAGGGAAACTAATCTGACACAGAAGAATTTGGTTAGACAGTATCTCAGCCCCCTCATTTTACCTTCTGATGGAAACACCTCGGTGTCATGGAACTTCTGTGAATGATCCTGGGTGCCTCTCTTACTCTAATCTAATAAATCAACCTAAATACCTATGAGAATAGCACAATGGTTGGGCACCAGGATGCACGAGTCCCGAGCAAAGTGGCAAACGACCTTTGTGAGATGCCAAACTGTGGTAAATGGGACTCTGTATATGAATCCGGAAATCTGTGGGGCCGTTAGAGGAATGGACCGCATCTAATGTCACGTCACGTCACTGGTGGCTGGACGTGAGGAAATTATGCCAACCGTGGTGTCTGGAATCCCTCAGACACCACGGCAATCAATAGTGGGACAAGAAAGGTCTCCCGAAGTTGCAAGTTAGTTGTGGGCGTGGAAGCCCACCCCCTGGTGTTCGCGCTATGTAGAGCAGAGCATCCTCCCACCTCCAGGTAGGCGCAGAAGTGTCCGCCGTGGTACCCTAACACACCGTCAAATTAACATTTTTGGCAGATTTACCAGTGGCGGTATTGTCATGTGGTAAATTCACTGATTTTGGGGGGAAAAGTGGAGGCTTTACCCCCAGCTTGCTGCTGGGGGTAAAGCCTCCACTTTGCCTCCAGACGTTGGTGTATTTACCTCACGGAAAATCTGCTGGCTGTACATCCACCAAAAAATCCCCATGGAGTTCCATTGACTCCAGAAAGGGGTAATTACCACCACTTGTAGTCCCGTGGTAACTCCACAGCACCAATTTTGGGCAACAGTAATTGAGTTTGGCAGTTTTTCAGTGGATTTACAGCTGGGATACTGCCAAATTCGTAATGATGCCCAAGACAGCTCCTTAATGCTACACATTGGCCCTCATTACGATACTGGCGCTAAACCATGGCGCTATTAGCACCATGGTTGGTGCCGGTATCGTAACGAGTCCGCCAATGTTCAATGGGGAGTTACCACCCCATTCCAAGGTTGGCGGGGCGGTAATTCCCCATTGAACATTGGCCCTTCCCCATTCAATTTTTGCCCCATAGGGCTCAATGGGACTGGGGAAGGCGCTATGTACGGTACCGCAAATTGCGGTAGCGTACTTAGCACCAAAGTCCCTTTGCGGGTCCCTACTTTAACGGCTGGTCTAGACCAGCCGTTCAGGTCGGGTCCCGCAAAGGGACTTGTAGTAAGGCGCTAAGTGTTCAACGGCGCCGCAGACTTTTACGGCGCCGTTAAACACTTAGCGCCAGGGTCCTAATGAGGGCAATAATGGGCCTCATTACGAGTTTGGCGGTAACCATGGAGCTATTGAGCTATTAGCTCCATGGCTGCCGCTAAACCGGGCTCCTTTACCGGGTTCACAGAATGGGGACTTACCGGGCCATTCCGAGTACGGAGGGCCCGGTAATTCCTCCCTCTGGGAACCCGGGCCCGGACCTTCCCCATTCCCATGTGAGCCCCCATAGGGCTCAATGGGAATGGGAGAGGGAGCTAAAAACTGGCCCATTACGACCGGCCATTTGTTAGCTCCCTCTTCCCCTCGCGGGACCCGGTAAGGACGCCTGGTTTTACCAGGCGTCCTTACCGGGTCCCGCGAGGGGACCTTGTAATTTCGCAGGACGGGTTTAACGGGTCCACCTCCATTAGCGGAGCCCGTTAACCTGTACCGTGAAAGTTATAATGAGGCCCATAGTATTCCACACATCCTACACATCCAATACATTGGAATCATCCCACCTGGAGTAGCTCAGAGAGGATGTTCAAGGATTAGCCTGAGGAATTGAGGCACTTTAGCTAAACATCTTGCAGCTCCCAACCACACAAGCAGAGCTTGGGAGGATGTGCTTCTGGCCATCACTTTTGTTCTCGGTTGACATGACATCCAGGTGGTGATGGTGGAGAGACAGGGCCTCATTACACGGTAGGTGGTAAGGGTTTACCGGTACCAGTAAGGGCACCGGTACCGGTAAACCCTTACCACCTTACTACGAGGTCCCTTTGCGGGACCCGACCTTAACGGCTGGTGTAGACCAGCCATTAAAGTTTGGACCCGCAAAGGGACCTTGGTGCTAATTACGGTACCGCAATTAGCGGTACCGTAATTAGCTCCTTCCCCATTCTCATTGAGCCCTATGGGGCAAAAATGGGAATGGGGAAGGGCCATGGACAAAGGGGGAATTACCGCCCCGCCAACCTTGGAATGGGGTGGTAATTCCCCTTTTCTCCATGGTGGTACCGGTATGGGACCGGCGGCAACCTGGTGCTAATAGCACCATGGTTTACTGCATTCCGTGTAATGAGGCCCACAGTCTGAAGGTGTGGCGTTGTATGGGGGTGGAGATTCTGAAGTACATTTGCTTGTCGTCTGTAGGACAGTGTGGTTGCTAAGAGACTGTACATTGACACGGAGGGGGTATGGCGGATCCTTGTGGTACCCCACATTTTACCAGGGTTGGGTTTCTTCAGTAGGGACTATGGAGATATAGGGCCTTATTACGAGGTAGGAGGTAGCCGTGGTGCTATTAGCACCATGGCTACCCCCTTACCGCATTCTGGGTGCGGGTTCCAGAATAGGAACTTACCGGGTCATTCCAACCTTGGAGGACTCGGTAAATCCCCATTCCGGGAACCATTCCCCATTCCCATTCGAGCCCCCATAGGGCTCAATGGGAATGGGGATGGAGCTAATAACGGTACCGCAATTTGCGGTACCGTTATTAGCTCTGAAGTCCCTTAACGGGTCCCATCCTTAACACCTGGTCAGACCAGGCGTTAAGGAAGGGACCCACTAAGGGACCTTGGAATAGGGTGGTAAGGGGTTACCGGCACCGGTGTCCTTACTGGTGCCGGTAATCCCTTACCACCTACCTCATAATGAGGCCCATAGTGTATTTGAGGAAGGAGATAAACAAGGTAAGAACAGTTCCTGAAAGTTTCATTCTGTGAGATAGGTTGTTTAGAAGGAGTGTGTGGTTGATAATGTTGAGAGCTACGGAGAGGGCAAAGAGGACTAGAAGAGCTGTGAGGCCTTTACTAGCGATGTTGTGGAGGTCATCAAGGATGTGAAGTGTGGCAGTCACGGTGATGTGGCAGAGGTTGAAACCAGATTGCAAGGAGATGAGAAGGCTCTTTGAAGTGATGTCGTGTTGAAGATGGTTCACAAAAAAGTATTACACGTTTCTGGTGTGGTATGGCAGGATTGTGATGGGGCAATAGTTCTCAGGGAGTGCCGGGTAAAGGAAAGGTTTTCATGAGGAGTGGGGAGATTTTCAGTGTGAGGGATGGTACTGCTGCTACTGTGTGCAAGTCATGAGTAGATGCCCTTGATACTGTGTCTAACTAGGGTAGCAAAGCAGTTAGATGCAGCTTGGGCTGGACACTCATAATCCTAAAAGTGTGCTGCTAATGTTTTGGCTGTGAGGGTGGTGAGGGTGTCTTGAGTGAGTGGTGGGATGCCTCCCATGTATTGGAGTGTCTCGAAGTGAGGGGAGGAAGTGGGATTGCAGAAAGGATGGATTGTCTGATTTTGTGCATTTTGGAGTTAAAGTAGTCCATAAGGTAGTTGCATCTGGAGGTGAAGATGGCTGAGGCGTTGATGGCTGGTGGATTGGAAAGTGACTTGATGAAGGTAAAAGTCTCTGTGTGCAATGCAGGCAGATTGGAGCATTTGGAAGGAGGGAGGAGCTTTACTGTTACATTCGGCCAGCTTTCATTTGGAGCCATAGTTCTTGAGTGTTGTCCTGATAAAAGAACATGGGCTCTTTTACCAGGCTCTGGCTTCCTGCTTGATGGTGAAGAGGGAGTCTTTGAATCATGTCTGTTGGGGGTGATTGCTTTTAGGGGGCTAGTGGGTCGAGTGCTTGGGTTATTGTGGTTTTGTAATTGTTGAATTGTTAGATAAGGAGGAACCATGGATGTGTGGTGCATGGGCTGTGTTTATGTTGCATTAGATTTTTATGGCTGAGGTTGAATGGAATATGTATCAGATGAGGGTGCATTGAGTGGTAGAGTGAGTGTGGAGGGAATGGTACAGTGGTCTGACCACCACGCCCACATTTGATTTTGCACAAACATCCCATTTCTGCAGGAAATCACAAGGTAAAGCTGTGTTTATGGGATAGGTAATGTGTTCAGTGAGATTGCATGGGGAGAGAGGAGTGAATGTTCTGTTCAATATGTGCTTGCCGTCTGCATGTTTGGTAAATGGTTGAAATTACCCATGCAAATATTTGTCCATGGGGTTCTTTGGTTATTGGTAGTGAAGTCAGACCATTACGTGTGGCAGCCCTGCTTGTGTGTTGGGGTACTAAATGAGGTGAACATATGTGGTGTGATAGAGGAGAGCAAATGAGGGGTTTAAAAACACATGCATGTTGGGAAGTTTCCTAGATGCAAGATGGGCTCCCTAGCACGGACCATAGCTTCTTCACGCACTGCCGGGTCTTGGCAATGACCCTAACTGCCTGTGTCCATTCCTTCAGCTGCCTCATGTTGTCTTATACCTCCATCATCTGTTTGTGCACCTTCTTCCAAACCTCCTGACATTCCATCCTAATTTTCGAACACAACGGCAGGCCTTCTTTTTTTAGCTCCGTGTTTCTCTGGTGCAGTATTGCTTGCTGGCTACCAATCAAAGTGGTTTCCCTCTGCAAACATGACCCCACTCTAGAGAGTCAATCCTGAAACTGTCCTGAATTGTATCACTCAGCACAACAGCCTCACGTCCAGTAACCCTTTGCATCTCCTCCAGGTCACCTACCAGTCAGGTTTCTGCCATCGCTTACAGGGCACACTGTGACATGACTCGTTCCCTTCCTTGGAAGGTCTCCTGAGGGCCAGAAAGATATTGGCAGCTCTCATCAAATCATCAGACTTGCACTTTGGGTGAGGGGAAAACACAGGAACGTATTCCAGCATGATACTTTTGACAAGTCCAGATCCAGCGTGCCCCCCTCCCACCCCAGTACATCAATATAGAGTTTCAAATGCATTGCAGTCTACGATCATGGCAAAATAATGCATGTCTTTATTAAGGAGGTTTTGCATACTTTTCAAATAGTTCAATCTTTCGAGAACACTCCCTATATCTTCCGGGATGATATCAGCACAGCTGTGCACTTGCATCCCAAATTAAGCCTGCAATCCCTTATCGGTGTCCATTTGAAGCCAGGTCAACTTGTCCGTGACCGGAGAGCTATGTGTGTGGGATTTCATTACACCATCAATAGCTGGTGCGGCTTTTAGCAGTCCTCGCTGTGCATTAGGAAACGATGTGTATCTGTAAATGACCTTACGGCCACCCCAGTTATATTCATAATCTTCCAGACATTCACAGCTTACTGTCCTGACCCTGAACCGTATATTGTACGTGATTCGGTATCCGTCCTTGCACCAGTACTACAGTCATGTATGGAGCTATCCTATATTTAAACTTCACATTATGGATGTACACGTCATGTACCTCCATGAACTAAGGACGTATCTTTCAGAATCAATAACCTTGACTGTAATTTCACTTTGCAGAGCCGGAAGATACATGCACTGTTATCACACATGCTTGAATGGAAATGATAGATCTCATGTGTTCAAACTATGTGTGTATGTATTATTTTGAGATGTTTAACTGTAAAACGAAACTAAATATGGTCTTACGTTGCGGTTGTTCTGAATAAACTTTTTGTAAATGTCACTATTTAAAAAATACAACTAGATATTATATGACGCAGAACAGATTGTTTACTGTATATCTATTGCACACGCATACCTCTTTAATTATATTGTTTCGGCTGCATCTGCCACTACGTGGCTCATAGATAACATCAAAATGGCATGTTTCTATGTGACAGTGAACATGTGACATATGTTGTTGCACTTCTACAATAATAATAATAGCAGTTGAGTCTCAACATTATAGTTGGACTGTTAGGCAGAAACCTGTGCAGTTCCCTTATGGACCACTGCAAAAGTTGTAAGACTACAGCTGTTTGGCAGTAAACCCACTTGGTAGCAGTCTGTACCACACAGATTCTCTGGTAGCTGTGGCTGAGGAGTCAGACTTCCCTCAAGAAAAGTTAGGCAGCATACAGAGCATACAAAATAGGTACAGAAATACAGTAGCACAAGCAAACACTGACCAGAGCTTGGGTGTAAAAGTATATAATTATTTATTTAAGACACACTTATAAAACACCCTAGCACTAAATTGGTAGGATAAGTTCAAAACACAATCACTGTTATCCTATGTACATCCCTGATTACTTGTTGGACAGGTCTTAGTTAACACCACTTATTTCCAGACAGAGGTGAGCGCTTAACGTTCGATGGCACTCCAACAAGTTAAATAAAAGGGAGGGAAAAGCAGAATTATGGAAGCATACACACTAAACACTTTTTAAAGAACCACAGCAAGTTAGGAAGGCACAGTCTACTGGTGAGCAAGGAAGTTTAGGTGCCAGGCCCACTTTCAAGGGAGCCAGGCGGAAGATGCCCAAGATCAGACAGTTACACAGAGTCTTCAAAGTTTGTGGAGGTAGTTCGAAAAAGGTTTAGTTCAGTGCAGGAAAGTTAGCTAAGGTGTCCCAGGCTAACTCAGGTTCGAGAGACGAGGATTTAATACACCCCGTTCAAACAGATGCAAGGGAAGCCAGGCGGAACACGGTACATTAAATGGAGAGGATCCTCCAGCGGGGGCAGTTGTTCCTGGCAGCGGCTGCAAGTCGCAGCGTTGTCCAGAGGAGGAGAAGATCTCGTCGTGGAGGAAGGATGAAGGTTGTTGCACTGCCAGGGAAGAAACCAGCCGCAGAGTTCTCTGGTACAAAGGTACTACCCTTTCGGTTTGCGGTAGTGGTGAAAAGGTGATATCCCGGTTGCCGGGGTGCTTGGCACAGGCAAGGCGGCCACGACATGCTCCAGGAAGGCGAAAAGAAGGTAGACTGGTTATCCCCACCAGTCAAAGGAAGAAGACTCTCCGGGCTGGAGATCTCCTCTGTCGTTGGGAAAAGTGGTGAGACGGTTCAGCAGGGCTCCATCGGTGGTGTCGTCATTGCAGGCCGGCTCAGCTTCTCCCTCCTCGGATTCTTAGGTCCTGTGGCGACTTCTGAAGTTCCAGTCCCCAAAGCCCTGCTTTTATGCCGCATACCCCCATTCACTCAGCCTAGCTGTCAATCAAACATGCTAAGTGGTGAGCCGGCCGGCTCACCACTTGGGCCAATCACAAGAGTGCGACTTGAGTTACCAAGGTAACTCAGTCTCAGTCCCTAAACCCCCTCCCACACCCCCTGTGGTACCCAGACAGAGTGGCACCACTTTTGGAGGCTTCTGTGGAGAAGCCCACCAAAAAGTGGATCAAAGGGATCGACTTGGGTTGGAGTCACAGAAGAGAACACAAACGCCATTTTAGAATCGAGTTCTGGCAAAAAACACCAACCGGCAAATTAATATTTAATAAATAAACCGGCGGTATGTTCGAGGCTATAAGAATTAAATAATTAAAGTTGGTAGCCTCGAACAATGGGAAAATCCCATACAGATATATTCGCGGTCGAATATAAAAGTAGTATCCACTGCCAAAACTCGATCAGGGGGGACGGAGACGTGCCCCCTCGAACAACAGACCCCGGGGCAATCGAATTGCCACGACCAGTACGTCCACAATATGATGGTTTGTACTGGTTTCTGTTCATAATTTGGGACTAGCAAAGCCAATGGTGACTTTTGTTGGGTGTCCTGACCCACGTTTAAGCTATCATGCCACAACATTTGGTGCTGTGGGCTTAGAAAATTCAAGATGGCGGAAAACCCACATGTGCGCCGAAATCCAGGAAAGCTGCGCAGTTTGTGCGCACACCGAAATGGTTGCCTCACTTGCCACCCACCAGTGCGAGAATGAAAGGCCGGGTTGCCATGAGGGAAATGGGTTGCCAAAGGAAAAACAGTAGCGCCGGTTAGCTTCAAAGCGCTTTAAAATCACCATTGGACTACCCGCACAGTAGTCTGAAACCATTGGGAATGGCAATGCTGATTGCCAAATGCAACCTAGAATTGTTGGGAATTCATTTTCTTAAATCCCAAAAATGGGTGCAGTACCAGTACTCACCACTATCCAAAAGCCGGCAGTTTAAAACCACCCTGTGTTTCTCTGAAGGCAGGCTCAAACTGTCTATTTTAAACATTGCAACACATCTAAAAACTCACTGGACACCAGCAGACATTTGGTAGAATGGAGTGTTGTGTGCCTACAAAATCTGGGAAATGAAGAGCCCAAAACAATGCTTATAACAAAACTGCTATGGAGTCAGCAGTTTAAGTTGCACTGGATTTAAAGACACTAAAATCGAAAATGCTTAGATTAAATGAGTGACCTATGTTTGGTGTCACATGCCTTTGTAACTGTTTAAATGTCATAGTTTTAAACTTCGAATCAGCCTTCTAGCTGCATATGTGAAAATGTTTAGTTTTATTTGAATGCAGAAACTGGGGAACAGAAATGACAGCTTAAAGAGATTCCAATTTGCCTGGCAACTACCCCCATCAGGAGTGAAACTTGAGTCACAGCTGTGTTCCCAGGCCTAGCTGCCCTTTTGCTGCTCACACTAAGGATATGCCATCTATCTGATAATTGAATTACCTGTGCTCTGCAGGAGAGTGAACAATGCAACTCCCTTCACCCAGGCAGAGGGTTTATTGAGAGGATCATAAATGGCTTCCTCTTGAACAATGAGCCTCTCCTGACTCAGGCAAAGGTTTTATTACAGCGGTCGTAAAATGTAGCTTCCTCTTGGCAGAAGCTGGGAGGAGCACTGCCTGTGAGAGCAAGCTGGCTTGGCAGAACTGGATAAACCAGTATTTCTACCTTGTGCTGAGAGGAAACCACACCCCTTTGGAGCCAGAACATAACTTTAAAAAGATGGATCATTCATAGAGCGGACATGTGAAAATTTTATAAATGATACCATAATTCTTGTGATTTTTCTGCCCACATTTTAAGAGGTTTTTCGACCCGGTGGCGTGTTCAGGGGGGTTTTAGCGGAAAAGTGGATATTACTCTAAATGTATGCATGTTAAAAATCTGAAACTTCATCAGTTAATGTCCATACTCCCTGCGCACATGTATGTAAAGTTGGGTCAATGTCAGAAATTGAAAAATCAGTTAAAAAGTCAATTATCTGCCATTTCTGAATGCAAGCTCTTAGAAACAGCAGATTTGGACAGAGACATGGCTAAATTCAGCCACACCATGTATATGTAATTTCAAGCAACTGTGTAACTGTGAAATATGTCTTTTATTATCAAATATAGAATGTGTGCAATCTGACAGAGGAATGTCCTATCTGCAAGCCATAAAATGACATCCCTCTGACTCACAGTTCATTCCCCAATCAAATGATAAATGGAAGTTTGACCAATTAGAAGCTGAGAGAGAGGTAGGGTCAGTGATGCTAGAACACACCCACATTCTAAACACATAAAAGCAGACAGACAGGACAGATAGGGACCTTCAATTCCATCTGCAGCGGGACGCTCTACCGGAAAAATCCATACTTTACCTCCATCAAACCTCCAGAGAGCAACATAGAGACTTCAAATCCATCAGGCCAGACCAGAAGCAGAGTAGAGCTGACCTGTTAGCAGAACCAGAGAGAGCTGACCCAGATCACTGTGAAGTGCAGAGACCAGAGGCGAGTTTAAAACCTGACCAGATCCATGGCGAGGCCCATTTCACTCAAGAATATAGTGTGAGTACCTAGAAAACTGTGCAGAACCAATCTCTTAGTTAAAATAATATAATTCATCTATTTAATCTAAGTAGAACTGCCTCCTAACTGTCACCTGTCATTTGTAAAGCTGTCACTTGTCATTTTCTAGTTGCAAGCTGCACTTGTCTTTTTGAACTTTAAAATTTCAAATCTGAAAAACGACCTTCACAAAATCGCTCATATCTCCGCAACCGTTTGTGCTAGAGACTTGCAGTAACTTTCATTTGGAAGCTGAGATCCTAGGCTTTCCTAGGACCCCAAAACGATAGAGATAGTCCTTGTGGTTCCTCTGTAATAGCGCTCGGCGCATCCGCGAATTTTGCCGCGATTTGCAAATTTCTTCACGTGGAAAAATTGCTGCTGCTTGCCTTCCATTTGCCAGAAATTCGTTTAACCTGCTAACTATCCCTGCCTCATTGCTAGTGTGAGCCTGGACTAATATTAACTAGATACCACTCACCCTGAACCTCTGAAAGGGAATTAAAAGCATTTCCAGCATATTTCTCATCCATTGCTAGCACATATCAAAGCATTTGGGCCTGTGTTTTCAAAACTCCTATCTGTTTTCTGTAAGCTTGCTGGGATTGAACTGAATCACATTTGATTGCATTTCTGAGAACGGTGTGCTTCCTTCCATTTCCTTGCATTGCATCAAGGGGGGGAGGGGATTGCCAGAGAAAAGTGATTACCTTGTTTGTTGAAATCATATTGAGTATTTTCTGTATTGCATTTTCATTCAATATTGCATCCACCTGAGCTTACATAAAGCATCCTCTACCACATTATACTTTTGTTCCTATTTACCAGTGTGCTACCTTATCCATTTCATGTCAACTCATTAGTGATTATAAGAAGTGTGCTAGTGCCAGATTCTCCATTGTTAATCTTTATCATATCAGATTAAGTGTGATATTCAATTATTAATTTATTATAAAGTGGGATATATATATATATATTTTAAATTATCAAATAAACCTTTTAAACTTGCAAAACAGAACTACTTCTTGGCTCAGTGGGGTCAGGGGGATTCCAAGAGAGGGGTGTTATATAGGGGTAGTCATCCAGAACGCATGAACTGGACATAAAGATATATCAATAAGGGTTTTCATTCAGTATTATAGACTAGGCGTTGACTTAGCTGTAGTGTTGAATTGAATCCTCTTACAAATTGGGGGCTCGAGCCGAGACGTTGGGTTAGATTTACCACTTGTGCAGCTTAATACAGTGTGCTAACTGACGGGATACATACATCCGGTCGGATCACCACGCTGCATTACGCTGTGAAGCATTCCTCAAAAGGGACACTCCAAGAAAAGTTCTGTTCTGCAAAAATAAAATACAAACTTCTGTAAGTCAGGACAGAGACCAATCTCTAGAATGACGACCTTAGTAGACATGAAAATAGCCAGAGAGCACCTCTTGCATAAGCTATTTGTGAGAGGTGAATGGACCGAACAGGGCCAGGATGTGTGGTTGCAGGCCATCACACAACAGGTCACTGAAACAGGGTCAGACCTATGGAGAGATCAGGGTCCATTACATGTGGCCCTGAGTGAACTATATATGGCTCCTAAAGCCAAAGAGGAACACAATAAGATTGCCAGGATAGCAGCATACCTGTACCTATATATGGGAGACATGCAGGATAGATGTGCGGAAAGCCAAAATCTGGCAAATAGGCAACAGATGGTGTTAGAGAAGGTCCAATCTGACCTGGTCTCTTCTGAGCAGAGGCTGCAGAGGAGCCAGGAGTCAGAAAATGACAGCAGACTGTACATCACTAAAATAAAGGAGGATATGGATGTGCTGCAAAAGGAAAAGTCAGAACAGGATACCAGATTTCTGGCCTTGCAGAAGGAATACCAAGAAGGTTTGGACTCCCTACTGCAAAGCCAGAAAAAGCTGGAGCAACAACTGGACTTCAACAGGGTATGTGCTGAGCAGGTAGTCACCCTGCAAGGCCACCTAGATAGAGTGAAGGCGGAGAGCAACAAACTAATTCTGAAAGACCTGGATACCCAGGCAGAGTTTGATCAGGAGCGCCAGAATGCTGGTGCCTTCCAAAGGCAAAGGGACGACCTGGCAGCACAGATGCAGGCTCTCAGTCAGGAAAGGGATACCTTAGGCCAGGAAGTCTGCCATTTAAAAAGAAAAATGGAAGAAAATCACCTGACCCACCAGGGACTGGGTGACCTCCAAAAAGAACACCAGAACTTGCTAGAGCACACCAGGAGGGTGGAGGATGCTCTAGCAAGAAAGGAGCAGGCCAATAGGGACACAGCTCAGGAGGTAACCCTCCTGCAGCAAAGACTGGCCCAGTTCTCCAGGACCAACCAGGAAGCACAGAGGGAAAATGAAGCCCTCTGTCAACACAATGATAGGCTCCAACAACAGGTAGCGATGCAGGAGAGACTGATAGAGTCGAGTAAGGCCTTAACAGAGGAACTGAAAGCACAAATGCAGGCTCTTGCATTGCAACAGGGAGCAGGGGCGGATAGAGATGAGGTCCGCTGGGAAAGAGAGACTCCTGACCATAACCGCAGGAGCCCTAACACCAGGGGCCTTCATCTCCCCCAGTCCCTGGACTCTACCACCCCCATGTCCCCTGGCACACATGAGCACAGGGCCGCAGGGATGGCAGATTACTATCCAGCTAAGGGTATGGGGCTCATAGGCCAGTACCACTCAGGAATGGAGGGGTGGGCATCCGGGTATGGGCACCCAAGTACAGTACAGTTCAATGGGGAACCCCAGGAGAGTAGGCCCATTAAGGGCATCCTGAAAACCTCTGCCCAGTTAGGTCAGTGGAGGGGGTACCCATCAAATCCTGGCAGCAAGGAGGAATCTGAAGACTCCTCTGAACTGCGCAGGACACAGGAGACCAGGTCCCCACATTCTGCCAGCCATTCCCAGGCTCGCAGAATCCGGGAAAACCTGGAAGAACAGACGGGAACCTCTGGGAGCAGTGCCTCTGAGTCCGAGGACGATTGGACCAGGGTTACCCAAACCAAAAAGGCCAATAAGACAAAAAGGGCCTTGCTTAAGGACCCTTTAAAGCAGATTAAGGCGATCAGGAGCGTCATCACGCCTTACCATAAGAACGCTAAGTATTCTGTTTGGGAGCACTTAGAGTTGTTTGAACAAATGATGGAGACTTTCCATTTGAAGGACAGCCAAAGCTGTATTCAATATGTAAAGTGGACATTCTCCCCAGAATACTGCAGTTTCTTTGCGGGGCTGGAGGACCAAAATCATTTAAGATGGTCCACATATAAGGCGGCCATCCTGAAACATTTTTCTGTTCACAGAAATCCTCAAGAGGCTCGCAAGGCAGCCTACAATTTGCAATGTGGGGAGGATCAGGCCCCACAAGAATTTGTGCAGGAGTTAAAGCGTGCTTTTGCACAGACCACAAGAAGGGTGCGCACGGATAGCCGAGAATTTATTAATACGTTTTTCCATGCCTTGCCCAAATATATCATGACCCAGCTCGTGAGGGATTTTCACGAGAAAAGATCTTTAGACTGGGTCATTGAACAGGCTACCCGGATCTATGAGGTGCAGAAACCGGTAGATAGCAAAAGTAATGCCCAGAAAAACCCCAAAGCCAACACCACCCCTGCTGCTGCCAAGGTGGCAGAGGTAAAGGTCACCCCCGTTTTAGATTTGGAGATGGGGGGGCCTAAAAACCTACCTGCACCTAATAATGCTAGGCCCAGAAGGTCCTCGGGCCAGTCACAGACAGGGAGCCAAGGAGGCAGCCCCACAAATGGGGTCCCTCGCTCTCCTGATTATGTAAGTCCCCGTTACAAGGGAAATCGACCCATCCTGGGTTATGTGTGGACTCCTCCAGCCCAAGGGGGGGGATCCAGCCAAGCACCTAACCCAGGGAACTTCCCTCCAAACTTCCCACAGGAGGGCAGAAATTTACCAAACCCTGGGCAGAACTTTTTCCCCAGATATCCACCCGACTTTCAGCCCCAAAACCATCCATCCTTCTTTCCCCAATTCCCTGAGCCCAGACCACTGAATCCGGGAGAGGGGAGGCCAAGGGTGGAGGGGTACCCAAATCTTCCCAACCCGGGGTATTACCAGAGGAGGGACAGCTACCCTTCCCGGGATCAGCCCAGGGGAGAAAACAGGGCCCCGTATCAGCCTGAGCGGGTTTCCCAGTTAGAGCGCCAGGTTCAAAACATGGCGCGGGATCTGGGTCACATACTGAGGGCTTAGCAGAACCCTCAGATGGGTGTGCCGGCGCAGAACGCACCCAACTCTGGACCTGGTGCTCCAGAACAATGACGGGGGCAGCACCCCGATAACTCACCGGTTCCCAGGGAGGAGGCACAAAGGGAAGGGGGGTGTAAAGCCTTGGAGGAAGCTTCCTTCCTCACTTGTAAACAGCCCCTAGAAACCCAGGAACCGGAAACAAAATCTCTTGCCCCTGAAAGTCTGCCTCCTAAGGAGCAGAGGGGGGGTAGGAGAAACAAAAGACCCAAACAGACTCAGTTTGAGGAGGAGGTACAGATCTTCCAATTTGAGGGAGAGGGATCCTCAGAGGATCCTGGGAAAAGGATCTTCTCCTTCAGAGAGGGGGGAACTCCTCCCAAAGAAAAATGGGTCCCTAGGGATGCAAATCCAGACTGGGGAGATGTGGAGACTGAGCTACCGCCGCCCACCATCTCATCCCAGAACCAACAGCAAGAAAATCCCCTGGTTCAAACCCATCCTGGTGACTGCCTCCAAAAAGGGGGGGGCGGCCCAGAACCGGAGCCAGGGGAACCCACAATGGCTCTGATCTCCAGTTGCCAAATTTTTCTTTCAGATTCCCAAAGCTCTCCACAAGATTCTGCCCAAATCTCTTCGCTAGCGATGTCCAAAACCAGAAAATTAGCCCACCAGTTGTCCAAAAATGTACACTATCTGTGCCCCCTTGAGGAGAAGGAGGGAAGATATTATGCCCCGGTACAAGTACAGGGGCAGGGTACAATCTCGGCACTGGTGGACACTGGATCTCAAGCTACCCTTCTGTCCAGAAGGGCCTTTGATGAACTGAATGCAGGAAGGGGAGAGGATTACCAAATTCCTCTCACCTCTCTTCCTGGACAACTGCAGAACTTTGACGGGAAGGAAATTCCCGTTGAGGGGACTGCAGACTTGGACATTAAGATCGGGCGACACAAGTTGAAACACCCGGTCATAGTTGTGACCCCAGAGGGCACCCCTTGTTTACTAGGGAATGACCTCCTGAGAAGGTTGTCACCCCTAATAGATTGTGTAAACAAGGTCCTCTGGACCCAGACTAGCCGACCAATAAAATTAAAACAGAGTGTCAACCATGTTAGTTTAAACGGCACATGCCACATGGTTGAACAAAAATCTGACCAAGTAGAATTTCACTTCCAGACAACCAGATTCCAGACGTGACAGTAATAGCAGTAGGACAACAGACTGGTGATGGGGGGTCCTCTCTATTTCTGAAAATCAACCTTCCTTCCAGTCTAAAGTGGTACTCCACGCTGGAAGGAAACACTCTGAGATTCTATACTAATCCACAATCAGAAACTCCCACTCCTATAGTCCAGAAAGATGTGAAATCAGCTCAGAGCCTGGCTGATATTCAGCAAATTGGAGAGCAGTTGTTCATCCCTGTTCAGTTAAATGATGGGAAGGACTCTGTTCTCGCTCGAGTGTGTGTGAACAACGGTAAGAGCTTCATCAGCGAAGCCATGTTCCGCCAACTCCCAAAAGATCCAGCCATTCCCACCTTCAAACTGATAGACAAATGGGAAATGGACCTGGAAGCACCTAATTCCAAACATCTCCTGCCAAGCAGGTGTATGCTCAAAATCTCCATTGGCAACAAGAGCATAGTCCATAATTGTTGGGTCGTGCGAGACGTCCCTGCCGCCTTGTACTTAGGCAGTGACATTCTCAATCGCTTTGCCATTAGTTTGGACCTAATAAACTTCAAAGCTTGGTTCCGATTAGCGGATAATCCCATGGGCTTTGATGATCCAGAAAAAGCATTTAGGTCAGCTCAATTGCTACCTTATGCAGTTGAAATTCAGGTTAAAGAGGAAGTCACCATCCCAGAAAGGACCCGACAATTCTCCCTGGAAGTGAAAGTTAAAAGGGGACAAGAGTTGAAAAACCCTGATGCTTACATACATCTAAATGCTTCTCTCCAACAGCAAGGGTTGGGGGTAAACCCAACACCATTAGTCAACATAGGACATGACACCATTCCAATAGAGGTGGATAACAGCGACTTAAAGAGTATTACTCTAGCCGCAGGCACCATTATTGGAATGGCGGTTGATGACCGACATTTCTCCATTGATCTTAGAAACGAACTGTTAGGGCCAATTCCCAAGGACTGCGTTGACAGTGACAGTGATGACAATACAACACCAGACAGGATTTTTACCCGGCATGGGGGGAACTTCCTGGTGTACACTTCCTGCCCCTATGGTAAGGAAGAGGTGACTTGTGAATTCAGGAGGGATGAGGTGATTTTCCAGGTTCATGAAGGCTGCCTTGCCCACCTGAAGCCTCCGGTCCAAATCAGCACTCTGACCAGGGACTTCTCCACCCAGCTGGAGGAGGCCGCGGAGATAGCCAAACCAGAAGTCTTTCCAGGCTTCAGGCAGATGGTGGAAGAGAGAGTCAACCTAGCTGATGCCTGTGTGACTCTGGAACAAAAGCAAAAGTTGAAACAAGTTTTCTTGGATTTCGAAGATCTCTTTGCGGTAGACTCATATGACTGTGGTCGCACTGATATCCACACAACAACAATCCCCACGGACCCTGGCATGACTCCTGTGTTTGTGAAGCAATATCGCTTGCCTCTCGCATCAATGGAGTCCCTTACTGAAATAATTAAGAACCTTGAGTCCAGGGGAATAATCCGTCCCATCCACAGCACCTTCAATAATCCGGTGCTGGGAATATTGAAACCAAACGGCCAGTGGAGACTCTGCGCCGACCTCAGGGAGCTCAACAAACGGGTCCATACTTCCCGATGGCCTCTGCCCTACATTGACCAAGGGCTGGCCCAGATCCAGGGGTCACAGGTATTCACTGCAATAGACCTGACCAATGGATACTGGACTGTGCCTGTCAGTAGGGAGGACCAATACAAGCTGGCTTTTACCTTTGGGGGCCAGCAGTACACATGGACCCGGACTCCCTTCGGATACCTCAACTCCGGCAATGAATTCAACATTTTTCTACACAAGGCCATGCCCGACTTGGGTGCAAGGGGTAACCTGGCTTATGTAGATGATGTCCTCATCAAAAGTTCATCTGTGGAGGAACACATAGCAGAGATCCGTTATGTTCTGACACAGTTGAGGGCCGCCGGAGCAAAACTTTCCTTTCAGAAAGCACAGTGGTGTAGAACCCGTGTTAATTTCTTGGGGCATGAGATTACTCCTCAGGGTCTCTGTCCCCAGGAAAAGAAAGTGGAAGCACTTCAGAAACTGAAAGACCCCACAACTCTGCGAGAACTAAGGAGCCTCCTTGGACTGACTAATTACAGCAGGAAGTTCATTGAGGGCTACGCAGAGATCACCAGACCCCTGATTCATCTCCTGAAGGGGGGGGTCAAGTGGGAATGGGGTCCAGAACAAGCCGAGGCAGTAAAACAACTCAAAAGAAGCCTCTCACAAGCGCCTTGCCTAGCTTACCCGGTCAGAAACAAGGAGTTCTTCCTGGAGACAGGGTTCTCTAATACGTGCTTGACGGCAGTATTATATCAAAAGCATGACAAGGTCAATAAAGTAATCTCCTATGCGAGCAAAACTTTATCCTCTGTGGAGGAAAAATTCAACGATTGTGAGAAGGCACTCCTGGCAACGGTGTGGGCATTGAAGAATTACCGCCCGTTTATCCAGGGGGAACACATCATAGTGGAGACTCCACACCAGCCTCTGCAATATCTCCAAAGTGACAGAATCCGGGCCGGAAATGGGAGTAATTCCCGAATTACTTCCTGGATTCTGTCAATGCAAGGCTTTCCTGTGGAGGTCAGATATGGCCAAAACAAGAAGAGTCCCCTCGCGCAAGGTCTGGCTGACTTGCATGATTGTGCCAGAGAAAACTGTCTCGAGGACGAAAGTCTGAAAATCAAGGACAACATGGAGGCATACCTTAATTCCCCACACAAAGTCTTTGAAGAAGACAAGTGTGAGGGAATGCCCACTGTGTATGTGGATGGATGCTCTTACCATGTTGACAACAACGGGGAGAAAGAACTGGTGGCCGGCGTAGGGAATGCATGGGTGAATGAGTCCCCAGAACCCTCCGCTGGATACAAAATTGGTCCCCGAAGTAGTCAGGTGGCAGAATTGATGGCTGTGCATCAGGCCATCCTCACTGCTGTCCAGCATCAACTCCACGAACTGGTCATAATCACAGATTCGGATTATGTACGGAACGGGTTCGTGGAGCACCTGGTTAATTGGAAAACCAGAGGCATGTTATGTGCTAACAACAAACCCTTGAAACATGGGAAGTTGATCCAAAACATTGATGATCTGGTCATATTGAATGAGATGACCATCTATTGGAAAAAGATCAAGGGTCATTCCAAAGTAGAGGGACCAGACAAAACTGGAAATGACTTAGCTGATCAGCTGGCCAAAACCGGAGCCATCCAAGGGGATCTAATTGAGATTGAGTCCCTGTTGGGGGAAATCCAGGTCACTGCCATCACTAGGTCCCAGACAAATGCTCACAACGACCTTTCAATTGCACAATGGAGTAAGGAGACCCCTGATGCTGATTTGATTACCGCTCAGAAGGGGGATCCAATTATTGGTAAATTTTACCAGCACCTTGAGGACCCTGAGAACTTTCCCCTGACGGATACCGATTACATTGGAAAAGAGGACCTAAGAGTGTTGATGAAATGTCCAAAAATGTTCCGGATCCAAGACGGTTTGTTGGTAAGGAAATCCAAAGCTGGCCACGATCAGTGGGTGGTTCCTACCTCATTCCGAAGCCTGATGTTAAGTCACGCCCATGATGCGGCCACTGCCGGTCATAGGGGGTTTCACACAACATTGGAAATCTTAAGAGAGGTTGCATACTGGCCACACATGGGGCAGGACCTCGACCAATACTTGAAGGGGTGTCTTGTGTGTGCACAATTTCAGCCATCATCCCTCACGCACCGTGCGCCTCTCCAAAAGAGGGGGATGACACTGCCATGGTCAGATTTACAAATCGACTTTGTAGGCCCTGTGATTCGCTCGGCTAGGGGGAATAAGTACATGTTGACTGTGACATGCTTGTTTACCAAGTGGGTGGAATGTCTCCCAGCCCCAAACTGCAAGGCAGAAACTGCAGCTGCCTTGATGATTAACCACATCTTTTCCCGTTTTGGTCTACCTCAAAGGATTGAGTCAGACAGAGGTAGCCACTTCACCAGTGAAGTAATGACAAAGATGTGGGAGATACTGGGGGTCAAGAGAAAGCTGCATATTGCTTATAGACCAGCTTCTTCTGGGGCAGTAGAGAGATATAACCGGACAATTGTGAGCATATTAAAGAAGTTTGTGGCAGATTCTGGGCCAAGTTGGGATATCCGATTACCTCTGGTCCTAATGGCTATCAGATCTACCCCTTCATCTGCAACCAAAATGTCACCATTTGAGTTGATGACTGGGCGCAAGATGGTGCTTCCTCAGCATTTGCTCTACAGGACCCAAGAGCAGACACTGATAAATGCCTCCACTACTCATGAGTATGTGGAGAATTTAAGGAAACACCTCCAACATGCTTTTGCTTACGCTCAGCGGAATCTAGAAAGATCGGCTGATAGCATGAAGACCCATTATGACCTGAAAAGTTCCAGGAAGGAATATCAGGTGGGAGACCGGGTCTATCTATACAACTTCCAAAGGAACCAGGCCAAGCAGCGCAAATTTTTGCCTACATGGAAGGGACCCTTTGAGATCATCGACAAGATCTCACCTGTGGCCTACAAAATCCACATCCCCAAAGGCGGTTCGGCAGAGGGGGAAGACAAGTGGGTCCACATAAACCAGTTGAAATGTTGCCATCCCAGGCACACTCTGCAACAACTGGAGGAATCCTCTGGAATCCTAGCGGGTACTGTCTCAGATTAATTCAGTTCCAATCATAAAACATACCACATCTAGTCTCTAAAATATTGTGATTTGCATGAAACTGTCTCTTAGTTATACTGTTTTTATTTTTTCAAAATAAGAATGTAATGTTTCGTGATGATGAAATGCATATGCTGCCCCACTATCTCAACAGTGGTGGAAAAAGTCTATGAGTAGGTATTGCCGCTCTTCCTTTGTCGTCCTAGGAGAAAGAAAACCTGAAGACGGGCCAAGGAGGATGATACGGAGACCGGGAACGAAGATCCAAAGGGCCCAGTGGACCGCCCAATATTCCCATCAGGACCGGAGAGGAGAACTGATCGATCAGTACCGGATGGAGAAGAAGATGCTGAACTATGCCATCTACAGAAGAGGAAGAAGATTATGCGGACAGACCGGTGCGTGGGTCAAAACCCTTGGGCACGCGACACCCCATCGACTCAAATTCAAAGTGCAGTCGCGTGGGGGGGCTTGTTGGGTGTCCTGACCCACGTTTAAGCTATCATGCCACAACATTTGGTGCTGTGGGCTTAGAAAATTCAAGATGGCGGAAAACCCACATGTGCGCCGAAATCCAGGAAAGCTGCGCAGTTTGTGCGCACACCGAAATGGTTGCCTCACTTGCCACCCACCAGTGCGAGAATGAAAGGCCGGGTTGCCATGAGGGAAATGGGTTGCCAAAGGAAAAACAGTAGCGCCGGTTAGCTTCAAAGCGCTTTAAAATCACCATTGGACTACCCGCACAGTAGTCTGAAACCATTGGGAATGGCAATGCTGATTGCCAAATGCAACCTAGAATTGTTGGGAATTCATTTTCTTAAATCCCAAAAATGGGTGCAGTACCAGTACTCACCACTATCCAAAAGCCGGCAGTTTAAAACCACCCTGTGTTTCTCTGAAGGCAGGCTCAAACTGTCTATTTTAAACATTGCAACACATCTAAAAACTCACTGGACACCAGCAGACATTTGGTAGAATGGAGTGTTGTGTGCCTACAAAATCTGGGAAATGAAGAGCCCAAAACAATGCTTATAACAAAACTGCTATGGAGTCAGCAGTTTAAGTTGCACTGGATTTAAAGACAATAAAATCGAAAATGTTTAGATTAAATGAGTGACCTATGTTTGGTGTCACATGCCTTTGTAACTGTTTAAATGTCATAGTTTTAAACTTAGAATCAGCCTTCTAGCTGCATATGTGAAAATGTTTAGTTTTATTTGAATGCAGAAACTGGGGAACAGAAATGACAGCTTAAAGAGATTCCAATTTGCCTGGCAACTACCCCCATCAGGAGTGAAACTTGAGTCACAGCTGTGTTCCCAGGCCTAGCTGCCCTTTTGCTGCTCACACTAAGGATATGCCATCTATCTGATAATTGAATTACCTGTGCTCTGCAGGAGAGTGAACAATGCAACTCCCTTCACCCAGGCAGAGGGTTTATTGAGAGGATCATAAATGGCTTCCTCTTGAACAATGAGCCTCTCCTGACTCAGGCAAAGGTTTTATTACAGCGGTCGTAAAATGTAGCTTCCTCTTGGCAGAAGCTGGGAGGAGCACTGCCTGTGAGAGCAAGCTGGCTTGGCAGAACTGGATAAACCAGCATTTCTACCTTGTGCTGAGAGGAAACCACACCCCTTTGGAGCCAGAACATAACTTTAAAAAGATGGATCATTCATAGAGCGGACATGTGAAAATTTTATAAATGATACCATAATTCTTGTGATTTTTCTACCCACATTTTAAGAGGTTTTTCGACCCGGTGGCGTGTTCAGGGGGGTTTTAGCGGAAAAGTGGATATTACTCTAAATGTATGCATGTTAAAAATCTGAAACTTCATCAGTTAATGTCCATACTCCCTGCGCACATGTATGTAAAGTTGGGTCAATGTCAGAAATTGAAAAATCAGTTAAAAAGTCAATTATCTGCCATTTCTGAATGCAAGCTCTTAGAATCAGCAGATTTGGACAGAGACATGGCTAAATTCAGCCACACCATGTATATGTAATTTCAAGCAACTGTGTAACTGTGAAATATGTCTTTTATTATCAAATATAGAATGTGTGCAATCTGACAGAGGAGTGCCCTATCTGCAAGCCATAAAATGACATCCCTCTGACTCACAGTTCATTCCCCAATCAAATGATAAATGGAAGTTTGACCAATTAGAAGCTGAGAGAGAGGTAGGGTCAGTGATGCTAGAACACACCCACATTCTAAACACATAAAAGCAGACAGACAGGACAGATAGGGACCTTCAATTCCATCTGCAGCGGGACGCTCTGCCGGAAAAATCCATACTTTACCTCCATCAAACCTCCAGAGAGCAACATAGAGACTTCAAATCCATCAGGCCAGACCAGAAGCAGAGTAGAGCTGACCTGTTAGCAGAACCAGAGAGAGCTGACCCAGATCACTGTGAAGTGCAGAGACCAGAGGCGAGTTTAAAACCTGACCAGATCCATGGCGAGGCCCATTTCACTCAAGAATATATTGTGAGTACCTAGAAAACTGTGCAGAACCAATCTCTTAGTTAAAATAATATAATTCATCTATTTAATCTAAGTAGAACTGCCTCCTAACTGTCACCTGTCATTTGTAAAGCTGTCACTTGTCATTTCCTAGTTGCAAGCTGCACTTGTCTTTTTGAACTTTAAAATTTCAAATCTGAAAAACGACCTTCACAAAATCGCTCATATCTCCGCAACCGTTTGTGCTAGAGACTTGCAAGCTGAGATCCTAGGCTTTCCTGGGACCCCAGAACGATAGAGATAGTCCTTGTGGTTCCTCTGTAATAGCGCTCGGCGCATCCGCGAATGTTGCCGCGATTTGCAAATTTCTTCACGTGGAAAAATTGCTGCTGCTTGCCTTCCATTTGCCAGAAATTCGTTTAACCTGCTAACTATCCCTGCCTCATTGCTAGTGTGAGCCTGGACTAATATTAACTAGATACCACTCACCCTGAACCTCTGAAAGGGAATTAAAAGCATTTCCAGCATATTTCTCATCCATTGCTAGCACATATCAAAGCATTTGGGCCTGTGTTTTCAAAACTCCTATCTGTTTTCTGTAAGCTTGCTGGGATTGAACTGAATCACATTTGATTGCATTTCTGAGAACGGTGTGCTTCCTTCCATTTCCTTGCATTGCATCAAGGGGGGGAGGGGATTGCCAGAGAAAAGTGATTACCTTGTTTGTTGAAATCATATTGAGTATTTTCTGTATTGCATTTTCATTCAATATTGCATCCACCTGAGCTTACATAAAGCATCCTCTACCACATTATACTTTTGTTCCTATTTACCAGTGTGCTACCTTATCCATTTCATGTCAACTCATTAGTGATTATAAGAAGTGTGCTAGTGCCAGATTCTCCATTGTTAATCTTTATCATATCAGATTAGTGTGATATTCAATTATTAATTTATTATAAAGTGGGATATATATATATATATTTTAAATTATCAAATAAACCTTTTAAACTTGCAAAACAGAACTACTTCTTGGCTCAGTGGGGTCAGGGGGATTCCAAGAGAGGGGTGTTATATAGGGGTAGTCATCCAGAACGCATGAACTGGACATAAAGATATATCAATAAGGATTTTCATTCAGTATTATAGACTAGGCGTTGACTTAGCTGTAGTGTTGAATTGAATCCTCTTACACTTTACATGCCCTGGGAGTCAGTCCCAGGGTATGGAGTCTATGTTGGGGGTTCGCTACGACACCCCTGGGTTACGGCACAGAGGGTGCTGTGTAACCCACATCAAAAAACACATGAGACCCTATGGAGTAAAAGACCCCATAGCCCATAAAACACATGGGCCCTCATTAGGACCCTGGCGGAGAGGGTTTTACGCCGGCGTAGTGCATGGCGTACCTCTCCGCCAGACTACGAGTTCCCGTAGCGCCATGGATGATTTTTACGCCTGCTTTTTGCAGGCGGAGAAATCCATGGCGCTACGGGATCTTGATGTTAATTACGCCACCGTAATTTACGGTGGCGTAATTAACGCCTTCCCCACTCCCATTATACCCTATGGGGCAAGAATGGGAATGGAGAAGGGTAAAATGGGGATTGGGGACTTACCGCCCCGCCAAGGTCGGCATGGGGCGGTAAGTCCGCCAAGCACCTTGGCGGAGTTGGCAGCTTTGCGCCATGGACCATGGTGCAAATTGCACCATGGTCCTCCGCCAAGGTCCTAATGAGGGCCATGGAAAGTTAAAGGAACACCTCAAATCATGTCTAAGAGTGGGAGCAAAAAGAATCTCACTCTTAGCAGGAGAGAAACAAATAAACCCCAAAAATCCAGCAAAGCTGCTGGGGCACTCACTAGGTTTGGGAAATTAGCCTTACAGAGAATTCTCCCTAACATGGACCATGCTGTAATGTCTCTGAAAAGACAACTACAGACAATGTTAAGTCATTACTTAACATCGTTAGATATGTATGCATGTTTGATTGCTCGCTCCCCTGCGCATGCACGCATTCGTCTGGAATGCACTGGCTGTAAATACAGCAACCTTCATTTGCCCTCTGATGACAGTTACAGCGTTCAATGTAAACATGCGCTGAAAATCCCGATGTGACATTGCCGCCTGCTGCTACATCGCCTTTAAATAGAAACAGCCACTTTCCTAGAATAATGTAAATGAAAGGTGACGGAATAGAATCACACAGGAACAAAAACGGGGCACTGTTGCGCCTTTGTTCTAATAATTAAATGTTCTGTAAATATAAGGAATGGGAAGAGCTGACCTCTTAGTCGTGCTTATTGTAACCTCGGGCCACATCTCATATGACTGACTGTGTATGATTGAGCTATAGTTCATTTGGAATGCACAATATTCTTTTATGACATCGTCCATGTCTTAATTGCAATATTAAGCATAATTGGACCAGAGAGTGAAAGCAATGCACATTATAATTTTAATGGTGTCAATCATATATGGCATACAGATGAACATCTGTAATTTGAAAACAAAGCTAAAATAAAGTGTCAACTTCAATAATAATCCTGACATTGTAATGTCTTAATCATGTATGGTTTCCTATGACATACACAATATTACAAGCTGCCCCACACCCACACACACACCTATGTGTTGGAAATTTGTGTCTGGAAAATCTGCACATTGGCAACGGAAGTAATTTTTCAAAAATGCACGTTGTATTTCAGAAACTTTGCACTGTTTCACGTGCAACTAACACTGGTGAAAACATTGCCCCAGTGTATAACCAACTATCATTTAAATGCGCTGTGCATCAGGGCAGTGTTTGCACAAGCCATAGTCGTTTGCCCTGGATCAGAAGTGCATTGGAACAATACGTTTTTACCCCAGTGTTCAATGCACTTGCACCATGCAGTTTCTGTAATCCCACTCCTTTGGGACGGATTACAGAAATTTTACATTGGTGTAAGTGCAAGTTTTCACGGTATTAGAATTAGGGCAAAGTTTGTGCTATTTTTAAAAACACTGGGACATATTAGAAATCTATTGCACCATGACAAGTGCAGTGCAGCATATTAAAAGCATCATGGATAAAAATCGCACCAGTGCAAAAAAATGCATTTTGACTGCATTTTTGCACCCAGCCAAAGTACTGTGCCCTGATGCAAAAATGTATCACCAATGTATCTTTTTTTGCACTAGGGCAATATATGCCCTGCTGCTTTTAATATTCCAAACTGCACTTGCTGTGGTACAACGGATATCTAATGTGGCCAAGTGCCTGATTCACAGTAGAGTTTTATAATGGTGCAATCTCATCATAAAATGCTCTGTGAAACAGGTCCTTAGGGCCCGATTCATGGAAATGTGTGCAGAAATCCTGTAAGGGCTGCGTGCCGAGAAGGACACTACACGCAGAATAAAAAATGCGTGCCCACATATTCATGGAATTGACTGTGAAAAGTAATAGTATTTGCAAGTTTTTGCCTGAGCGCCCCTGACACACCCACATGCAAAGCATAAACAGCCAGAAAAGCTCCCCTTGCGCGCTCCCCTGTGTGTGAATACATGCACCCTGTATACAGTGCATGGGGCCCCCCGCAAGCAGGCCTGCATCTCGGGGACACTGTTCAGGGTCCCTCATAACTGTTGCCATCACCCCGACAACATGCATATGAAAAATTGTAACTCGTTTTAAACTTGGAAAATCTGTGTGCAAAGCCCCGTAAACCATTCCTGCACCCCACTACATGGCTTATGTGCACCCCTAAGTAAGATCAGAACCCCGGTTGTGTACAAGCACCTCTAAATCTGACATGCAAACCCACCCCTGTGCTGTGAATCCTATGCGCAAGTGCACTTACGCCTGCCTTCGGGTGGCCGATAGTATGAAGGACTTGCCTGGCCAATTCCCTGCAAGAGGTTACATGCCTGATTAAATCAATGGGCCTCATTACGAGGTATGCCGGTAGCTATGCCGCTATTGGCGGCATGGCTGCCGGCAAAACCGCATCCGTGTCCGTGTCCTCGGAATGAGGACTTACCGGATAATTCTGAGTTCGGATGGCCCGGTAATTCCTCACTCGAGGACACGGACACGGTTCATCCCCATTCCCATTTCAGCCCCCATAGGGCTGAATGGGAATGGGAGAGGAAGTAAACAACGGGCCATTACGAGATGGCCCGTTGTTTACTCCCTCTTCCACTCACGGGACCCGGTATGCACGCCTGGTTTTCCCAGGCATGCTTAACGTGTCCCGCGAGGAGACCTCGTAATGTGGCGGAACGGGTTGAACGGCGCCGCAGCCTTTTACGGCGCCGTTTAACCCGTTCCGCCAGGGTCGTAATGAGGCCCAATATGTCTCGTGCCACACAATTGTTGGTGTGCAAGGGACTGAGGGTCGTCCCTCGTAATACCCACTTTTTCACATGTTCTTCCCCATTTTCTTTATTCTGCCCCCCTATTCCGCCCTTTGCGCTGGCCACACCCATGGTATGTGAAGTCTTGCGCAAGTAGCTCAATGGCTCGCAGAGACGTGCTGTGCCTGTACAAACTCCACGCAAGTTCTGGAAAAGTACTGTGCATTCGATTCCATGAATTGATGAACACGGATTTGCGCAAGTACCCTATTTTCCATGCATATAGATCCATGAATGGGCCCCTTAGTGTTTTTTAAAAATAGGGCAAACTTTGCCCTAGTGCTAATACCTTGCAACTTTTCACTTGCATCGGTGCAAAGTTTCCGTGATCTGGCCCCAGATGTCTAAACAAGCAGACCAAAGTATTGCACAAGTGATCAAGTATCAGACTTAGTACATGGCCGTGGCTTGGTCGGCACCCTTCGGTCCCACCGTGCCATGGCATGACATTATCCTGCCATGGCCGCTGTCGCAGCGGGACATTTGCCCGCCACCATGATGAAGACAGGCAGCTGTAACTGACAGAAGCGCCAGCCACAACATCAGCAAACTGCAACTTCCTCTCGTTGTATTTTGCTTAATGCTGTGGCTTGCACTTCTGTCAGTCACAGCTGCAGGAAACATATCAGCCACACAGGGTCCCTTAACAAAGTGTAACTTCCTCTCATGGCCCCTCACGGAAGGGTCACGAGAGAAAGTTACAGTCCCATGCAGACCTCAGTGCATGGACCATTTTATTTGCATAAATAAACAATGCTATTGGAGTGAAACTCCCATATGTGTATATGTTTACATTCTTAGCCTCGAGCTTTGGTTCAGGTTTGAGCTGCTTACGTTTTTCATATGCCATCACGTTGAAGGATGCCTTGGTTTCAGTTGTATGCTTCACTTGCAAGTCCATGTTTTCCACCTGGCAGTCAGGATGTGCTCTCCTACGTTTTTATGTTGCATTTGGCCATAGATCTGATGCACACTTTTTTACTTTTTGTATTTGAGTCTTACTCTTGTACTTTGGTGGCAGCCACGTGTACATGTTGACAAGTCTGTTTCAACCTTCTATTTGGTTTCTGTGTCCTTGATGGACATACTCATGCATAATGACAAACAATGCATCAATATATATTTATTTATGCAAGCATTGTTTGTCGGATCACATACACAAACCAATGTATTTATTTATGTATGCATTGTATGCCAGGTTCACCGGTCGATTTATCTATTTAGTTTGTACCAAACAGACTCTTTTGGAATATGCACTTAGTTATGTAAACCAGACCATTTTTACATGTTTATCTTTAGGTCACGCCTATCAAGTTTTAGACCACATCCATCATGCAAGACATGCCCCTAAATGAGGCAAAATGCTCAATTTCTTATCCCACTTAAAGCACTGCATGGCAGAATGTAAATTGACAAAGGCCAGGATTGGTGGAATAGTTGTTCCTGACTTAGATAAAACGTTATATTGCCACAAAAAACCCTCAGTTCCCCATCTACTGATTGACTTTCCAAATATAGGTGTTGCCACTACATATGCATGGCATGCCACACACATGCCACACAAATTACCAACGTCCTCCCATTTACCCCACATATTTTAAAATGCCTTTCTATAACTGTGGTTAAAATCCTGGTACATCCAGGAACACAGTGCAGCTTGCCATTTTTTGGGGGTGTTTACAAGTCAAATCAGAACATAGTATCTTGCATAGATTAACGGAGTAATTCATAGAATCCAGCGCACAAGTGGCGCACGCGGCTGGCGCACAATGTGCGCTTGCGACAGTTTGTGCCAGCCGCGTGCGCTAAAATCCATTTCCGCGCACAGCGTATTCATGGATTTCAACATCCAAAACCAGCCGTGGTGCAGAGTGGTGCAGCGACCCTGCAGCAGCGCCAGTTACGCCCCCAACCCCTCCCCGTGCATCATGCACAGCACACAAATCCCGTACATGGCGCACAGGCCATTGGACCAGCATGTAGCCCCCCAACCACGAAAACGCCTGTAAAACTACCCGCACACCCCTCCAAATACATGTACACCCCGGCACTGGGAGTTTCACATGTAATTGGCCCTGTGCGAGCGTGGTACGTGTATTACAGGGGTTCGCAGGGAGTTTCACATGCAATTGGCCCTGTGCGAGCATGGTATGTGTATTTTGGGGGTGCGTGGGAAGTTTCAAGCGCGATTGGCCTTGTGCGAGCGGGGTACGTGTATTTCGGGGGTCCGCGGGAAGTTTCACGCGCGATTGGCCCTGTGCAAATGGGGTATGTGTATTTCAGGGGTGAATGGGAAGTTTAACACGCAATTGCCCTGTGCGAGCGGTGTACATGTATTACTGGGGTTCGCGGGAAGTTTAACACGCGATTTTGCTGTCAGAGCAGGTTACATGTATTTCGGGGGTGCGCGTGAAGTTTCACACGCAATTTCACTGTCAGAGCGGGGTACGTGTATTTCGGGGGTGTGCGTGAAGTTTCACACGCGATTTCGCTGTCAGAGCGGGGTACGTGTATCCAGTGGGGTGCGCGGGGAGTCCCACACGTGAATTGGCAGTGTGAGTCCTCCCAGGGGTCCCCTCTATCCCCTCCACGGCCCCTGCAGGCAGCCAACAACACAGGGGACTACCCTGCACCCCTGGTCATGTCCCTCAGGCAGTCCATCCACCATGGGCATGCCCCCCCAGCCAAGCCACATGTCACCTTGGAATATGATCACCAACTCATGTCCCCCAGCACCCCCACACCCCAGCAGTGAGGGGCACCTGCCAGCAGGCCCCCACTTATGTCCCACTCATGTCCCCCAGCACCGCCACACCCCAGCAGTGAGGGGCACCTACCAGCAAGCCCCCACTCATGTCCCCCTGCACCCCACCCCCTAGCAGTGATGGGCACCTGCCAGCAGTCCCCCACTCATGTCCCACTCATGTTCCCCTGCTCCCCCAACCCCCAGCAGTGAGGGGCACCTGCCAGCAGGCCCCTAGTCATGTCCCCCTGCGCCCCCACCCCCCAGCAGTGAGGGGCACCTGCCAGCAGGCCCCCACTCATGTCCCCCAGCATGCCCACCCCCATCAATGAGGGGCACCTGCCAGCAGGCCCCCACTCATGTCCCACTCATGTCCCCCAGCACCCACAACCCCCAGCAGTGAGGGGCATCTGCCAGCAGGCCCCCACTCATGTCCCACTCAAGTCCCCCAGCTCCCCCACCCCCCAGCAGTGAGGGGCACCTGCCAGCAGTCCCCACTCATGTCCCCCTGCACCCCCACCCCCCAGCAGTGAGGGGCATCTGCCAGCAGGCCCACACTCATGTCCCCCAGCACCCCCACCCCCCAGCAGTGAGGGGCACCTGCCAGCAGGACCCCACTCATGTCCCCCTGCACCCCCACCCCCCAGCAGTGAGGGGCACCTGGCAGCAGTCCCCACTCATGTCCCCCCCAACATGTCAACATGACCCACAATCATGGCCCTCATGGCCACCAAAATCCCACGGCACGCCACCCCTGCCCAAATAACTTGATGTCTTGATCTCCTCTTGCCTCCCCCTATCTATCCCTCTCTCCACTCCCCTCTCCTGGAGTGACCACTACCTCCTCTCCTCTCTCTCTCTCTTCCCCCCAAGCCGAGCCTACCCCAACACTGCCACCTACCTTCCTGGACATCCGGCCCATGAAGCGTGTGTCAGTCGAGGCTTTTGCTTCCACCTTCTCCCCACCCCCTTCCTCTGGCTGACTCACACCCTGACACAGCCCTGTCTTCTCTCTATTCTTCGATTTCTGATACTCTTGATGTTCTTCCCCCTGTCATGAGGATCCGCCTGAAGTCCAAAGCCAAGTGCAATTCCTGGTATGACTCCGACCTAGCTACACTTAAACGTGGGTGTAGGGCGGCTGAGAGAAAATGGAGGGATTCCTGCTCATCCTCTGACAAACTGGCCTGTCGCCTTCTCCAAAGACAATACTGTCTCTCTGTCCGTGCCAAGAAAGAGTCCACATTCAAGCCTGTGTCTCTGAGGCATCTAACAGCTCGGCCGAACTCTTTAAAATTTGTAAGGAGCTGGCCAACCCTGCTGCAGTCTCTACCCCTCACCTTGCCTCTCAGGCTCTTTGCAATGCCCTGGCCTCACACTTTATCTCAAAAACCCTGGACATCCTGTCCACACTCTCCTCCACCCCCTCTCCTCTCCCCTCTCCGTCGGTACTCACTGACCCTCCTCCAGCCACCCCCCCACCCTCCTTCTCTTCCTTTCCTCTCTTCTCCCCTGATGAGGTCACCAGACAAGTCCGATCTATGAAAGCCTCGTCAAAACAGGTTCATCCCTGTTCCTCTAAAACTCTCAAGGACCACATTGATACCCTGGCTCCAGCCCTTGCCGACTTCTGCAACCACTCCTTTGTCTCAGGATCCTTTCCCTCCCCTCTTAAGCACTCCCTTGTGCATCCTCTCCTCAAGAAACCCACAGCGGATCCCTCTTGTCTGGCCAACTATCGCCCAATTTCCATTACCCCCTTCTTAGGCAAACTCTTTGAAAAGCTGGCCATCTCTCAGCTAAACCTTCATTCTGATTCTGTTGGCTGTCTCCATGACCATCAGTCTGGCTTCAGATCTGGCAGAAGAATGGAAACTGCTCTCCTGAACATCCGTGTGTGGAAACAGAAAAATAATATGAGGCCGAGAAGCCCAAAAGGAAACACACCAACATAGGTTACAAAGAACGTACAAGTGCTTTACTTAAAAGCTACAACACTTACCAAGTCAATTGACAAACGGATAGCTATTCGGCTCTCAGAGTAACATAACGAACTTCAACGAAGGTTCGATGCGTTAGTGAGAGCACATTGAAATACCTGGGTCTTTTATACAATTTGTCCAGCCCTTGGCCAACCCTCTCGCGGGTTAACCATTATATGAGCCGGGCCTATGGGTTCTTTGCCAGGCTAATCTTATAATATATGCATTTTGATTAGTTCCGCTGATATAGTTGTACATTTACACATAGGTCAACGGTAGGACAAGGTCTCAGTTCGCGACCCCGACAAGTGGCCTGCAGGCATATTAATTATTCATGTGTACGGAGGTCACAACGGCCAGGATCTTACTCAGAATGTCATCCATTTTGATGTCCAGGGTAACTTCCATATAACAAGAGAACCTAAAATGGCGGCTTAATCCAAGATGGCGACTTAAATTACTTTCTCTAAGGTCAAGACCTTGCCGTGGAGTTTGTTCGCATATGATGTTTAGACAACTTGGCATAGGCCAATACACATACAATTGTTACGATAGGAGGCAAAATATTTTTTCAATTCCGACAAACCCTCCTTTTGGCCTATGCCAAGTGCTAATATCATTTCTAATACCTCTGTAAATAGCTCCATGCATTGTCGTCCATACATCCTGAATCATTGTCTGTAATGTCTATAGCCATTAGGTTGTTCATCAGAACCTCTTGTAACACAAACTCTTTAGATGCTGTATCTGGGGCATACATTTCGTGCCCTATTCCGCTCACTGCCTGAGCACAACATCCCCCTAGCATTGCACATATACCAGGTAGACATTGGAAACAGCAACAAAGGAATAGCAGGATTCCCAAAATAACCAGTATAATGGAAAGCACCTTCCAACCCCAGGATAGTAGAGAATCCCAGAACCAAGTGCTAATATTCCAATCTCCCACAGGAACATGCACTTCAGAACTAAGGATGTGCAAGTTCTGTATTGCTTTGAAAATCGTCGGTGAGGAATCTGGTACGAAAACACAGCAAGCGGACCCCACTAATTTGCATACTCCACCACGTTCTGCTAGGATGACATCTAATGCCATCCGATTTTGGAGTGCTACCAATCTTATTGCTTTCTTTTCTAGTGTCATATTGTAGAGTATATCCGTGGTCCGGTTGATGGTTCTCTCAAGTACTCTTGCTAGCCCCCTAATGTTTTCAGAATTTGCTCTTTGTCCCCAAAATGGCACAACTGATATTGCTATATCTCCCAAAACTTGCCCCGCCGTGGGCGAGCCTTAGAAACCTCCAAGCTATGAAAACCCCAGGTAACAGGATAACTATATAACAGGTTCCCTGCCAATCCTTGGGCAACCAAGGAAATGCTGAATTACCACAAATGAAATAGACAGGCCCCCCTAAATACAGAGGCCTGTTCTCCCTGGTCAAATTTACAATGTTCACACAACCTTCAAAATTTCCCATTGACCGAGTGCCATTTCTTTGTACACAAAAGGGGACTGAATCGGGGCCATGATTCATAGAGTAGGAAGGAGGCACAGCGTCCTTATTGCCTATCGGAGCCATTTTAAAGGAAATTAGAGTTTGAAAAGGAAGAGATAGTTTATCAGATGGCCTAATAGAAGCAACATTAGGTTTACTTCTATTTGCAAAAAGCGAGCATCCCGGGGGAGTCAATTTACGTTTCTCAAAATCATTTAAATTAGTTCCATCAAAGTTCCCTGAGATGCTATCATTCCAATGGCCAAAGATAGTGCTCTAAGAGAGGCATAGCAAGCAGTCATTAAAGGTAAAGGGTGAATATACCATCCTAGCCCCTTGTTTCCTTGTTGCGGTAAATGGGTGCAAATCCAGCAATTACTCTTATTAAAAATGGCATGCGTTGAATTCATTATTATCATTAAAGTGTTATTATGGTACTTTCGTCTATGCTGGGAGTCTCTAGGTGACAAAGTATGAAGGTGTACAGAGGGAGTCAAGGCAGTAGGTACAATTTCAATTGGCAGTAAAGGTTTTAGAGGGTACATTTCTTCAAAGTACCAAAGTCCCACAGCGGTAATTATACAAAATCCTATTACTATTAACACAACACAGCAATACGTTTTCGGGGCACAGGCACATTGTTGGTTGTCCAACTTGGTCACCCCCTTATTTACAAGTCCAATGCGAGCAGCAGCAGTGGAGGTGGCAGGCATCGTAGTTTCTCAATCGACGACCCCAATGTTCGTTGCTGGCGACACTACAGTCGCGTGACTTCTTAGTTCTTCCCCAACCCTAGCCAGCAGAATCCCTTTTTTCCTTTTGTTCAAAAGGAACTTTCTTTTACAAGAGAAAACTTTCAATCACTTCTTCTTTCCAGATGCACAGGAAAAACCCGTGCCGTAGTTCTATTTTCTTCGTCGAAGGTCGTACCTGGTGGTACCCAGTACTGTTTGATCCGGAAATAAGGTGACATCACTTCCTGAGGGAAGCAACGTATCGGAGGCGACGGAAGTCGCAGAACTTGAAACAGTGTTTTCCGGAAGTGACCTTTTCAAAGAGTGTGGAGACGAAATGGACTGTTCCCCAAGTTCCACGGGCTCAGAGAATTTCTCCGACACACTCACAGCGCTGTTTGCTACTCCAGGATCAGAGATTGTAGCCTCAGCGAGGGGTTCTGCTTCTTCTGTAACGTGTGGCGTCGGGTGAGAAAGTTTCTTGACATGCGTCGCGTGGATCCAATGCTTCTTTCCAGCCACCCACACTGCTGTTTGGGTGACCAACAGCACCTGGTAGGGTCCCCTCCAGCGAGGCGCGAGACAGGAAGACCTTTCGTAGGCCTTCACTAGGACCCAACTTCCAGGCTGAATATCGTGTCCTGGGCCTGTAAACCGTACAGGTAAAGCTGATTGGACCTGATGATAAATAAGATACAGATTTTTAGTCAATTGGTTACAGTAGTCTACAAGCAATACATTTTCAACCTCCCTCAAGGTTTTGGGCTTCGGAAGGCCCCAAATGTTAGCAGGTCTCCCCATCACTACCTCAAATGTAGAGAGCCCAGTCTTAGTTTGAGGTGTGATACGCATGGCTAACAATGCAATAGGTAAGGCATCTGGCCATTTCAGTTTGGTGCCGGCACATGTTTTGGCAAGCTTATTCTTTAGGATACCGTTATGTCTCTATACCAACCCAGCACTTTGCGGATGCCTAGCTGATTGAAATTGTTTTTCAATGTATAACGCTGTGCATATCTGCAAAATTACTGCTGCAACAAAATGGGGACCGTTATCCGACCAAATTACCCTTGGAAGCCCAAATCGTGGAAAGAATTCTTTTACCATAGTCTTTGCAGTGGTCATGGCAGTAGCATCCTTAACAGGGAAAGCCTCAACCCATTTACTAAAAGCACAAATAATCACAAGAACATATTTTAGATTGTTACACCGTTCCATCTCAATAAAATCAAAGTGGATGACCTCGAAGGGGACAGAAGGGGGCCCAAAACTACCCCTTGGAGTTACTGTTCCCTTCCCCACATCGTGCTGTAAGCAAATCATACAATTCTGAACATGTCGCTGTGCAATCTTCAAAATTTTATCATTCACCCAGACTTGTTCTAACATTTTCGTGATCTGCTGAGCACACACATGCGTCGGACCGTGTGCCATCGTAACCATTGCCAGCACATATGAATCAGGGAGCAACCATTTCCCTTCAGATGTATACACCCAACACCCATCGTCATCTAGTTTCCCCATTCCTTCGGCCCACTTTTTAGATTCTTCTATTGTGGCGTCAGTTTGGATATCTCGCACAGACCCGATACCCTCATCCATTACATAGGCATCTTTTGTTTCCCTTAGAGCATACATGTCTGCGCTAAGGTCTGTGGCCGTTTGCCTGGCTATCTGGTCAGCAAAAGTGTTCTCTTTTCCCACATCATCTATGACCTTACGATGTGCTGCACATTTCATGATCGCTAACTGACTAGGGAGTGAGAGTGCCGAGCGCAATTGCACTATCGGGGGACCATGATGAATCTTGGTCCCATGTGAGGTTAGGAACCCTCTTTCCGACCTGAGCCTCCCGAAGTTGTGAGCCACCCCAAAGGCGTACTGGCTATCAGTATATACGTTTACTATATGCCCTTCGGAGAGTTCACAAGCTCGGGTCAACGCTATAATCTCTGCGGCCTGCGTGGAGCTATGCGGAATTCTCTTAGTTTCAACAACCGTACTCAACGCAGTAACTGCGTAAGCAGCTGTACCATCAGGGAGTTTGAAGCAGGAGCCATCAAAAAACAGCTCCCCTTCTGCATTCCCCAAAGGAGTATCTATAAGGTCTATCCTGTCCTTTGTTTCCTGTTCAGTGGTATACAGGCAGTCATGTAATTCTTCGTCACCGCAAACAGTATTTTGCGGAAAAAGTAGGAGTTCAGCCGGATTAAGAAAACAACACCTCTTAATTTGAATGTGAGGGGCAAACAGAATTAATTCATACCTCGTCAGTCATGCAGAGGTGAGGTGTTGCGTTTGGGTTTCATTCAATAGAACATCTACAGAGTGAGGTACCATCAAAATTAAATCATGGCCTAGGACCATTCCCTCACTCTGTTTTACAGACGCGGCAGCAGCAGCAACAGCTCACAAACATCTTGGCAAAGCGCATGCGACAGGATCAAGGGCGGAAGAGTAGTAGCCGGACGTCCTATTCTTCCCTCTGTGTTCCTGTGTTAGGACAGCCAAAGCACATCCATCACATTCATGCACAAACAACACAAAGGCCTTGTCATAATTTGGAGTACCCAGAACCGGTGCAGAGCATAACGCGGTTTTGAGAAGGTCAAATTATCGTTGATGTTCCGATTTCCATGGCAGCGGCAAAGAAATGCCCTTCTTTGTCAAAGCCAACATCGGTTTTATCACTAGTGAAAAGTTCGGGATCCATAACCTACAGTAAGAAGCCATACCTATTAAGGCTCTGACTTCCTTCTGTGTATTTGGAACAGACATGCCAGAAATGTGTTTTATTCTTTCAGGTGTCAATCTTCTCCTCTCCTTTAACAGGAGGTAGCCTAAATAGGCGACCTCCTAACAACAATATTGAAATTTCTTGAGCGAAGCTTTATGACCGTTTTCGGCCAGATGAATAAGTAACAATACAGTGCCTTCTTTACAAGCACTTTCAGAATCTGCAGCTAAAAGTAAGTCATCGACATACTGAAGCAATGTACAAGTAGGTGGCAATTCGAGGGTATCAAGCAGCTCTTTCAAAGCCCTACTATAAATGCTTGGACTTTCAGTATACCCTTGAGGCGCACGACTAAATGTGAATGAATGTCCCCCCAAGGTGAACGCGAACAAATATCTACTCTCCTTGTGTATAGGAATACTAAAGAAAGCATTCTTTAGATCCACAACACTAAAGTGTGTAGCTGTAGCAGGGATCATTTTTAGTATCGTTGTTACATCAGGCACAATTGGAAATTGTGGGGCGACAACTTTGTTAATAGCACGTAGATCAATTATAAAACGGTATGGGATTGCATTGTCGCCTTTCTTATATGCAGGCAAAATCGGGCTGTTACATAAACTACCTGCAATCTCTTCAATCACTCCTCGATGCACAAAATCGGAGACAATACACTTCAAAGCACGCTCGCCCTCTACTGATATTTTATATTGCGGAATGTATGGTAGTTTAACTCCATGTTTCAAAACTATTTTAACGAGTTCGATCTGTAGCACCCCGACATCATTGTCGTCAACCGCCCACAAACATTCCGGAACAACGCTAAGCTCAGGAGGCAATGGTCGAGTCAGACTGGGAAGTGGGAAGTTGCTGTGGTGAAACCGTCAGTCGTACTCCGTCAGAGGAACAATGAATTACTGCATTCAATTTCTTCAACAAATTTAACCCCAGCAAATTCTCTCCACAGTTCGAAGTCAGAAGGAAGGGACAATGGTCCGTAAAAGGACCCAAAGAAACAATCACCGGCGAAGAAACCGGGCAAGCAATTGGTATACCAGAAAACCCTACAGAAACATTTGTTTGCCCTGACAGTGGAATGTTTGGAACCCGGGAATGATCAATGGAGCACTTCTGTGCTCCAGTGTCTATCAAAAACTCATGTTTCCTATTCCCCACTAACAATTCCAAACCCTGCTTCGGGCAGTCCTAACGAGATAAGGTGTCATCGGAAGGAAGCTCTTCAGAAAGGTAGGCAGCAGAAGGGTGATGAAATATGTTTCTCGTGTCCACACTCGAAATCTGATTTTCCCGTGAAACAGGTTGCTGAGGAACTTGTGAGAACTGACCATTATCAGGGCCCCCGGCTCCGGGGCGACCTCTAGGTCGTCTGCCCATACCCCCAAATGCATTGTTTGACCTTTGGCAAAGGACGGGGCACTGTGCTCGCCAATGACCTTCCTGGCGGCAATAGGCACATTGATTAACATTCACAGGACCCAAAGGAGCGTTTCCTTTCGGGACATACTGACCTCTGGTCTGTGAAGTACCTCCTCTGGGATTTCTAACAATTTGTTGTAACAATACTTTAGTCTTCAAATCTCCTTTCCTCTTCTCTATTTTCTCTTTTTAATTATTAACACGGTTCTCATAATACTGAGCCATGTGCAAAACTTCAGATTGGGATTTCGCCTGCCAAGCGCTCTCAGAGGACATAATCTGTGACTGGATGTCGGGTAACAATCCACATACAAATTTGTCCACAAACAACCTTTTCCCAGACTCTGTGCCCAAGTCCTGTCCACTGAAGTCAGAGAATATCTGTTCGAATCTATTAAAGAACTCGGTGGCACCTTCAGTTTTTCCTTGAACACAGGCCGTGAGCTTGTCCCAAATAATTCTTTTCTCAGGAATTATGGTTTTCAATTTTGCGACAATCCTATCAGGCAAAGTAAGTATTACCTGAGGTGGCTTCTCACCAGCTGGTCTTTCCCCATCAATCCTAGTCATGTTAGCCCACGTATCTCCCAACCCTGGTGTGTCGTCTATTGTTCGAACCTGCTTCCATAAATCTACGGGCAGGAGTACAGGGAATAGCAAGTCAATATCACTTAAGGTGAACACAGAGGACTGCAAAACGGACTCTATCTCTTTGTAAAATCTGTCGGGTTTTTCCTGATATCGGGAATTGATTGTCTAATAGTGTTCACTTCCTGTCGTGAAAACGGGACGTGAACAAATTGCAATACATAATGCGCAGGGATGTCCACAGCGGGTGCACCAGTCCCAACGTTAGCGGGAATCTCAACCTTTGGGACAAATGTCGGAGGAACCTCTCTCATAGGCAACTGAGATATAGGTAACTCTGACCGCTTACTAAGCAACAGAGCCAGGTCGAGCGCTAAGGCAGCTGAAGAAGTGTCGGGTGGAAAGGCCCTCTTACAAATACCCAATAACTCTATAGGACAACTAACCTTCTTCCTTACACATTCATCCTGCAGGTACTGTATCATTACCTGAATCACCTTCCTCTGCATTTCTACTGTATACTGACTATACGTGTCATATACTTCATCCGGCGGTATCGATGAATCCGAGATCCATCGAATCGCATCTTTGGTACACATTTGTACTTCCTCAGATGCCAATCTATGACACGGAAGGAACCGTTTCTGTACATACATACTGTCGTCTTCACCATCCTCATCCCGTAATTTTTCAAAGTCCCTCCTATACTCAAACAATCTCTCAACATGACCATGTACTTTCTCCTCTCTGTCCCTCGAAAGCGCTAAAGTTTTTAAATCCCTCACCCCTTGTGGGAGAGCTGCATTATGTAACGTACCCCACATTACGCATAAATGAGTCCCCAAACATTCGATAAAAACATTTTTCTCAGGAAAATTGCCCATATTTAATAATGTGGAAAAAACGTTAACTTGATCACCTCTCTCCATACAGTGCTTAGCCCATGCAAATAATTCCCGTTTCTTGTCTGCAGAAACAGTATTACGAGTGACAATCTTTGACCCCGCACCCTGATCAACTTCAGTCAATTCAGAACCACTCGGGAGCAGAGGTGCGGGCAAATTCAATGGGGGTGCAACTATCGGCGCAAGAGGAAGGGGTGGCGGGATAGGTGGAGGAACAACAACTAGAGGAATAGGAACAATAGGTTGTACAGGGGGAACAGGAATAACAGCAGGAATAACAGCAGGAATGGGCAGAGCACCCGGGAGAGGATCATACGGAGGTGGCGCAGAGGCACCAGGCCTGCATTCGTTTAACAATTTTTCAATAAATTCTTCAGAAGCATGGAAATCTTTAGAGGGATACATTTTCTGGATACCTAGTGAGAAAGCCCTATCCATATTTTTGACTGACTCCGAATGTTTTTCCTTATCATATAACAACGCCTTTTCGGCATTTGTTTTATGACGGCGTGCATGTTTATCCCTACTTTTAAGCTGCTGCAACGCTTCTTTTTTCCAATTTTGCAAAACATCAAATGCTGCAGGTCTGGCCTTCTTTTTTAGTAAGACCGATTCTAGGTATTATTGGGGATCTCAAAACTACCACTGATTGGCCACTGAAATTCAGAGGCATGTCTGGTTTGTCTGTGCCAAATATCATTAAATACTATGCTTCCAATGCCATACTTACAGTACATAGTACATGCCGGTGACCCCTCCTGTGGTGCCGTGCGGCTAAATTCCAACGATTGTCGATCGCTGAGGAACAGAGCCCTGAAGCAGCTAGACAATTTCCCAGGCATTTCACAAAAAAATGGTGTTACCTGGTCAATAATTGTGTCTGCAGATACAATACGCCAAATTCAAATTGTCAGGGTTAAATTAAGAGCCGGGTCATGACTGCACCTGACCAAACCTAAGGAGGACCGTACGGTTTACCAAAGAACTTACCTAACGAATTTTACCTTGTGTTTGGTGGTTTTGACAAATCTGCCCGCCTCAAAAATGGACCCTCGTCAAGATGCCGTGTCAGACCACACGACTATCGTCCAAGGATCGGATCGTGCAGCGCTGCCGAGGTATCGCGTCTCGTTCGGTCGGGCCCGCAGTATCACACCGTCCGATCCCGGTTCCATAGTCTGCGTCAACCTTCAATGATCCGGCATCAATCTTGAGGGTCCCCATTCGGGCGCCAACTGTGGAAACAGAAAAATAATATGAGGCCGAGAAGCCCAAAAGGAAACACACCAAAACAGGTTACAAAGAACGTACAAGTGCTTTATTTAAAAGCTACAACTAACTCCCTCAGGGTCAGTCGTTTCTCAAAGAAACAAGCTGGGGGTAGATCTCTGTCTTCGGCTGGGGCCTCCCTCTGGAACAGCCTCCCTGCCACTCTAATACTTGAGGAGAACCATCTCCGGTTCCGGAAGCACCTCAAAACCTTCCTCTTTGCTTCTGCCTTCTCCTCCCCTCTCCCCTGTTGATTCTGCTCTCCCTCGGCACCATGCACCTGGCCACCCTCTGTCCTCTGGGCCCAGGTACCTGCTCATCTTGCCACCCTCACGCACTGCCTCCGGGCCACCCCCTACACTGGGGTCTTTATCTGTACCCATACAGCCCTCCCCTTTTCTTCCTGCACTTTCAGACCTACACAGCCTGCTGCCATAAACCCAGCACTTGCCACTTGCTGGCTGCACTCCCATTGTTTGTTGCCTTTTTATTTATTATTTTATTATTATTTTTGTTTTTTTTCCTTCTCGCTCCACACTCTCATTTTGTTCCCCCTTCCATGCACTTCACCCCCTCCCTCTACCCTGCACTTGCACATTCTCAATGTCACTGGGCCTAGTAAGATCATTGTTTTTGTTCTCCTCTGTTCCCTTTCCCTGCCTGGTCGTGCTCTGAAACACTTGTGTATGAGCACGATAGAAATATAATATCAATTAATCAATCAAAATAACCAACCAAGCATAACATACACCCCACATTGAAATGCCCATTACATGAAACAACCCAAATGGCATGTATGTACATCAACACATGTCTGTCACACACACACAATGGGTGCCAGTGAATGTGAAAACCCACATCGTGACATGCATGAAACCAATGATAGAATACCACACATTGAAGTACGGTACGGGAACACACGTATTGAACAAAAAATGTGGTGAAAGAAATTCAAAGAACATACAATGTACATAAGGAAAACAATGCAGAATGTCACATAATGATAAAAAAAGGAAATCAGAATCCAAAATATATGAAATCAAAAATGTCTCCAAAGTCTCCTTCCAAAAAAGCAAATCCAAACAGAAATGAAAAGTAAAATCCATTGCTCCATGGAAAAATCAAAAAAGAAAATGCCGACAAATCCACACTCTAACTATTTACAAGGTTGAAATCCTGGGTCCATGAGCCCAACTGTCCAAATGAAACCTACAAAAATACACTGACTAATGAAGAACTGTATGCAGTAATGTGGGGTATTGTCCAAGTGCCCCAAACAAAAATGAAAACCAAAATGAAACCTAACACTAACTAACTAACTAACTATTTACAATGGCAGCGGGCTAGTCCGACGACTCACTTTTTGATGTCCCAGGCCAGGGCATCATCGAACTCCCGCTCAATGTCCTGGAGGCGGTCCTCTTCCATGGCCCCGAGGGTTCGCAGGGACGATGACATGTTGACCTCCAATTCCCTGCGAATTGCCTCGAGGCACACGGCCCGCCTCAGTGCCCTCCGCATGGAGTACTCCACCCTGACCATTGTGAGCCGTGCCTCTTCCGCCCGCTGCCGCTCCGCATCTATGGCGTGGCCCAACCGCTGCCCCATGGAAGACACTTGCAATCCTGGGTCCTCCTGCCCTCTGGCCGATGCCTGCCCCTCCGATGTTGAAGGCCCTGAGCCATCATTGCTCCCACCATGTTGCTGCTGCTGCTGTGCCTGTGCCTGCGCCCTGGCTCTTGCTGCCTGCACGTCCTCCTCCGACTGGGGTGCAGTTGTCGTGGTGGCCACCCCTGCTGGACGTCCGACTCCCGACTGTGGCAGGGATGTGTCCTCTACCAGCCTGGCCACTGGGTCAGAGGCAGCTCCACAGGGTACCCAGGTGATACATGGGCGGGAAGATGGCATGGAGGACGACTGGTGCATAGGGGGTTCAGGTGAGGAGGCGGTTGCAAGAAGGTCCAGCGCACGGAGGAATCCAGCACTGGTGACCCGTCCCAGTAGGTCAACGCGGTCAAAGAGGCATCCGAGATGATGTGCAGTGTCTTCACGAAAACACTGCAGGTCACCTTGCATGCCCCGTTGATGCAATGCTATCCCAGCCAGGACAGGCTCAACCCGGTCCCGGATAGCCACGTCCGCAGGGGGAGGAAGGCCAGTTGTTGTGCGCCCATCCCCTCCCTGAAAACGGGACTCTACCCTCGGCAGCTGCAGCATGGGACGCGGCACCAGACTCCTCACTCCCCGAAGAGATGACAATCTGGGAGGGGAGCCGGGCCTTGCGTCTCCGGCTGGTGGTGCGATCCCTGCCGCTTTGCTCCAAAGCACCCTCTCCGTCCTCTTCATTAGTTGACGCTGCAGACAGGGAGAGATAGAACACAGGCATCAGGGCACTGTACAATGGACTGATACACACATGGCAGTTGCACATGAGTGGCAGTGTCAAACTTCAGACATGGCATCACACTCCCTAACACACACGTCATTTTTACTCACACACATGAGCAATTCCACAGCAATATTGCACCAGGCAGCACCATCCATACACATACAACAGCATCAGCATCCGAAGGTGAGCCTGACGTCACATGAAACATGGGGAGTACACAACACATGCACACACACCAACACACTTACATGCATGTGTACATGTCCACCAACTGTCAGAGTGATGAGATCGCCATCCATGTCACATCTGGCATTCAGCCTTCTACATGTCAGTGCCACATGCATCCATGTTGCATCACAGTTGCACACTTGTCAAATACACACACATGCACATGTACACAGTGCAGATACATGCAGCTGGAACCAACATCCATGTGTGACACCACAACCATGCCAATGTACATACACAGTAATTCAAACATGTGTGCTCCCACATCTGCATTTGGCCTGCATGCTTATCCACACATACACCATCCATGTGTCTCACACATGAGAGGACTCGCATGTGTCAGCCTCACGCCCCTGTACATACACATATATACATGGCCCTACAGAAACACATGTGCAACCTGCACACTACTGGCACACCACGACACGCACAGCATCCAACCACTGTGCATGTACACTTACCGCTCGACTCCAAACGGGTCTACCTCTCAAGGACCTGGACGTGGAACGATGGGCTTATGCGTTTCAGGACCCTCATTTGGTGGTCAGACAGGTGGCCCCGGCGCACCTTGGCATCCGCTGCCTTCAAGAGGCGCCGGGCCTTATCGAGGGTCCTGGACCTGAAGTCTTCCCAGTGCTTCTTGACATGTTTGATGTCCATCCAGATCCTGGTCAGTTCTTCATAGTCGGCGGGCAAACTTCCAAAGAGGGCATCATACTGCCCCAGGACTTGCTCCACCAGGACACCAACTTCCCTGGCACTGAAGCTGGTGGCCCTCTGCCTCTCTGGCTGGGGGTTGCCAGTGGTGCCAGATGTTGTTGTGCCCGACATGGCAACCCCAGAGGCAGGTGTGGGTGGGCAACTGGGTCCTGGCGCTGGGCTGTGGAGCGATGGTATCCCTGTTGGGAGTCTTCAGTTCCAGCAGGGGTGGTCACAGCAACTTCACCCCTGGCTGACGTGCAGGCAGCAAATAGCAGGGCACGTGGGCAGCAGGCAGGCAGGCAGCAGCAGATTGCAGGTGGGAGCGTGCTCGTGGTTCTTGGGGGCAGTAATTCGGCCTTCTGGGCAGGAGCATGGTCTTCCGTGTGCTGTCGCGTGGCCAGCTTGATACGGAGTGATTTGGCACGTGAAAAATTGCACGTCAGAGTGTATTTCGAGGAAAGGACCTTAGCGCGTAAGTGCATCTGTGATGTTACGCGCGGGTGTTTTCCTCTTGGCGGGTGCATAGGGAATCAGCACGTGAATACACCGCAAGTACGCAAATTCATTGGACCAAAGGCCCTCGTCTGTGACATGACGCGCAAGGGCGTTTCCCTCAACACGGGTGCATGTTCAAAAGACCGGTTTAAAAGGTACGTGTAGGACACCATTTACTTGTACGTGCTTTTCATGGAGAGTGAGTGGGTGAATTTTGTACTTCTTGTCGGTTCACACGCGATTACTTCACAGCGTTTCAAGTTCGTACTCCCTGTTACCTCTGACAGCGTTAAATTTTTTTGTTGTGCCCGTTTCCTCAAACATCGTTCACTTCATCTTTTGTCCTGTTTCCTCAGACAGCGTACAATTCTTCTTTTGGCGGGGGTGTTGCCAACGCGCACATGCGCGTCTTTTTCACATTCTTTTTCCAGGCATACAGTGAGTCGCGCACGTATTTACCAACTGTGCTTGCCCCGTGTGTCGTGTACCCCTTCAGAGGTCATTGTAGGCTGTGTCTATTATACGTACACTTATTTTTGTGTTTCTGGGTGCCACAGCGTAGTGCGGGTTCATTTTTCCATGCACGTAGTCTACGAGGAGTTGCGTGCACGTTCGTTTTTGTTTTCGGGGTGCCTGTGCATTGCGTGACCCGTCATCTTCCCCCAGGGGTCACAGACAGCCTTGCTAGAGCACTAGGGTACGAATTCTATCTAGTACCCTACCCCTTTCACCCCCAATTGCCCAGGACAATGGTTTACTGCTACTCCCATACGCACAACAACATCAGTGCCATGGTTGGGAGGCGACCAAGCGGTAAGGGAGGCAAAGGTGGCCGACCTTCAAAAGGTGGGTGTGGGGACGTGGCCAGGATTTGCAGGGTGCCCCTAGACCCCCATGTGTGGAGGACCAATCAGGGACATCCATGCCCCACCCCCCCATGGTTGTGGGAAACGCACATCCCAGCTCAGCGCTTGTTGGAACGGCCCATTGTGGCACCTGAACCGGCACAGGAAGACTCCCAGGCTGACTTCTAGGTCAGCAAGTCTAAGCCATGTGTGGCGGTGCAAGTTGGTGTCACCAGGCCACGTGGATCTTGGGCAGCAATGTCATCAGCTGCCCCAAGTAGGCAGGGTGGGGAGGCTGCAAGGGCAGCACTATCCACCCCAGCTCTGAGTCTCCCAGCTGGGACAGTGTCGGTCCAGGTCCATCAAACTGACGATGCCCCTGCCAACATCACCCTGCAGCCAATGCCTGCACAAGACCTATGGTCATTGTGCCTTCGCACACTCCTAGTACACAGTCCACCGGCGCTTCTGCCCCTACTGACCAGAGCGGGGTAAGCCCCTCAGGATCCGCACCACCTTTGAAAAAGAAGAAGAAGGGTGCTCTGGCACTACAGGATGAGACCCCAGACACGGCTACACACTAAGGCACGTCAAGGAAGCCTAGCTTTAATGACGCCAAACTTGATGCACTTTTGGCCTATGTGTCGGCCCATAACCGCGAAATGGTGGTGACTGCAGGGTGCAAGACTACACCTGGTCAATGTAGGGCACACCGGCAGACCATCGCGGACCACATTAGTGCCCTTAATTTGTGAGGCGCACACCTGATGATTGCTACAAGCAGTGGAATGACCTGAAAGCGGTGGAATGACCTGAAACGCAGAGCAAAGAACAAGCTGTCCTCAAATCATGCGTCTACTCTGGTGACTGGCAGTGGGTCTCCACCAGAGGACAACCAACTCACTGAACATGAGTCTGTTGCTGGAACCTTCGTCACAGAGGAACAGATCCAAGGCGTGGGAGACCTACCTGATTACGACTCATTGTCCGGTGAGTTCCCATGCGTGTGTGTGTAATCCATGTATATGTTGTTTGGGTGACGGGTTCTGATTGAGTGCCAGGAGAGGGTGTGTATTCCAGAGTGGTATGGGTCACCCATGTGCTTTCTCCAATACATTCAGGTGCCTTGGATTTGGGTATGACAGTATCCCTTCTGCCCACAGTAGCCAATTAGTGCAACATTACTGCAGTTGCCCTTGAACTGTCATCTTGCAAAAACATTGTTCAGATTTTTTCAGTGTTCATTCAGGCTGATTGCTTCAATTCTCCCATTTTTGCTACACATTTTTCAGCCCTAATGCCACTTATGTGACATGCTTCTGTCATTGATTACACCACAAATTGGGCCACATTTGTTACCTGGTTATGTGAATGATTATACCATTCAGGCCGATAGAGTATTGGCCTGCTCACATTTATTTTTAGGGCCTGTTTGCATGTGGAACATGATAGTTGTTTCCTGTCATGTTAAAGTGACCAACCATCGATGTGTACATCTGCCTACAATCACTGTATTATTGTACACTGGATGTGTTGCAGTGTGTGGCACATGCATATTTTGCCACACTATTTAGGATTTTTCATCTCATTGTGTCCATCTCACATGGATGGGTGACAGTACTCATTCACTGACATATCACTGTTGTTGTCTAATGTACCATGGCTATGCTACATGCCATCTGTGTGCTGGCATGTGTCATGTATGTGTATTGGACATGCCACTCACAGGCTAATGGGTGATGCCAGTGCTACCCACCATGCAGCAAGTGTGTTGCTTTTCCATCTTGGTGTACTCAGTGTCTGCTTTTTGCCTCCCCTTCCAACTCATTGACAGTGCATGCATGCCAGGGTTATAGTCATGTGGGACATGTGTAAATCATGTACAGGATCTCTGTCTTGTCAGGCCTATGCGTGTGCTATGGTGCTCATGCCTGTTTCCATTTGTTGTAGTTCATGTTTTTGCAGGTGATGACGCACTTGATGCTGGTGAGGTTGAAGAGATGGTGCAGACCCAGGAGGGATCTCAGCCATGACCGAGCACCAGTGGAGGACGTGGTGTGGTGGTGGGTGAAAACCCTTTGTTACTGCAGACCATACTGTCCAGGGGTGTCTCTGGGTGCACCTCCCCAGACCTCTATTCAGGTGCTGAATCGGATGATGAGACTTATGTGCTGTCGCAGGTGAGTGCTTCTGGCAGGGATTCTGTTCTGTCCAACCCACCTGCACCAAGGGTAGAACCCTCTATGGGGATGTCAGTGTTGGTAGGTCTTCCTTTGGCGGTTACAGATGCAGGGTCACACTCCACAACATCTGAAACTGTTCCTGGGCCAGCAGATCAGAGGGGGAATGCATTCCTGCAGCCTCAGGCAGTGCCAGCACAGCAAGGTGCAGATCGGCTTGCCCTAAACAGGGGTGGTGCCCGCCGATGCGGTGGCCGTGCGCCACCAGGGAATACTGTATGGGAAAACTCCATGTACGGTATGGCAACCCAACAGGCAGCATCAGTTGAAATGATGGCTCAGGCAATGGAGAGGGTGGCCACTTTGATTATCTCCCCTGAAAGGCAGATGGAGCAACAACAGCAGGCAACAGACTCCATTTGCCAATCACACAGGGAAGACATGTGGGTGTCCAACAGGGACCGACGGGCAGCACTGGAGACTCTGCGCGAAGCCACATCAATAAAGTCACAGAGCCACAGGGAAGCCCTGAGGGTAGAACTCCATAACGTCAGGGAGACTGTGCTTGAACTTGAGGCTTCCTGAAATTTTAGGGCAGAACAGCAGCTGGAGCAGCTCACACGTTTACTCTCAGGTGAGCTGCAGGCAACCCATGAATAGATCCGGGCATCACGCGTGGCCATGCGTGCAGAAATGCAGGCAACCCGTGAGGTGCTGCATGGGGATCTCCGCACTATCATCCTCTAGAATCAGACCTTCCAGACCCGCATGCTTGCTGCTATGGAGGACCATACCAGGGCTTTGCGTGGGCTGCCTCCCAAAGCACCACCAACTCCTGATGCAGCAGCAGAGGGTGAAGAGACCGACAGCAGTTCTCCCACAATGTCATAGCCGTGCAGGCCATGAGCCCATGGAGGTATTTTTTTTTCGCAACATCCACGCAGGTGGGTGTTGGTGTGCACCCTGTCCTCGAACCTCCTGGGTGGCCTCCCCCCCTGACCCCCACATAGCTATTTTATTTATTTATTTATTTATTACAGTGTGTTGCCTTGTGTGGCTCCCGTGGGCATCCACTGTGTATTCCGGCTGGGCACATGCAGGCTTGTCCTGAGTTTGGGTTCGATGCTTGGGTTAGTGACACACACACCCCTCCTACTTCCCATTTCCATGGGCTTGCAAAGGATGTGACCAAGTGACAGTGACTTACACGGTGACATTGGGCTCCCATGAGCTGTGTGGGCAGCCTGTAGTCAATACTGTGTGGACATCCCTAGTGGGTATTGTTGTTGTATTGAACACTGCATGGTGTATTGATATGTGCTTGTGCATCCATGTCTTCCTCAAAATTCACAGGTACCTTCTTCATGTCTTCACAAGGCCGTCTCCTTTGCAGATGGAGTTCATGTTGTATGCAGTACTGATTTGTGTGGCAGCAACACTCTGCAGTTGGAAGGGATCGATGTGATGGCTTATTCATGTTGTAAGACTACCACTACTTTGACTTTGTACTGTCATGTTTTTGCAATGTTTCATGCTGTGTTGCTGTATTGTGTTGGTGGTAAGTATTTGGTCATGTGTGCTGTTTGTTATTGATTACTGGGAGCATATTGTCTGTGGGATGTTTCCATTTGGGACAGTGCACTTTGTGACACTTGTGTCAGGTCTTGTGCATTGCTTTGTTTGCTTTCACATTGCATGACATTCCATGGTGTGTTGGGTGGCGGAGATGGGGAGGGGTTGGGTGACATGGCGCTATTTTCATGTTGTATTTTGTTAGGGGTTAGTCATTCATGCAGCATGAATGTATTTCTTTTAATGACATAGGATTTGTTGTCTTTCGGTAGGTAGGCATGCACACAATGTTACACTTCCAGGTGACCAATCTCAGACTGGTATGGTTGTGACAGTTGACTGTCCATTATGTCATCATCATTAATTGTCAGCTGGTATGTGCCAGGGCTGTGTGCACTCCACAGGGGTGTGATTTTAGGTGAAGTAATTAGCCACCATCTGCGTGCGGGCTGCCTCACCACGTGCCCTTTCCCCTCCCATGCGCAGCGGCCATGCATGTGGTTGGGGATGTGGGGGCACCACCATGTCCACCGGCAGGCCCCGGCATGTAGCAACGTTGTGCAGGACACATGCTGCCACTATGATCCTGCACCCTACTGGGGTAGCGTATAGCAGCTGCCCACCAGAACCGTCAAGGGAGCAAAAGCGTGACTTCAGAACTCCGAATGTGCGCTCCACTATGCCCCGGGTTGCAATATGGGCTGTGTTGTATCTTACCTCGGGTGGTGTGGTGGGGTTCCGAATTGGCGTCATCATGTGGGTGCTCAGAGGGTAGGCACTGTCCCTGGGGAGGTGGTGATGGGTATCATTAGTTGGGTAGTGACATAACTATTCATCTGACATGCATGCATGTGCAGTGGCATTCATACTCACCAAGCAGCCATGTATCGCCATGCCGCCCAGCTTCAAGGTCCCGGTTTAGGGTTGACATTCTGTATATGAAACTGTCATGGGTGGACCCTGGATAGTTGGCATATACTGAGGTGATGATTCCCTTGGCATCACATAATACCTGCACGTTGATGGAATGCCAGTGCTTGCGGTTTCTATAGATGTGCTCTGATACCCTGGGAGGACGTAGAGCCACATGGGTGCAATCAATGGCACCTAGCACTTTGGGGAAGTATGCCACCCTGTAAAAATCCTGGACAACAGCCTGCCTTTCTGCAGGTGTTCTGGGCAGGGTATATGTGCCTGTGGACTGATGGCCATGCAGTTATGATGGCCAAGACCTGGTGTAGGCAGCGTGACTGCGTGGCCTGTGACACCCCCCCACTATGGCACTTGTCCGCTGAAATGACCCAGTAGCCAAGAGGTGCAGTACATTGAGCACCTTTTCCAAAGGCTCAGTGCTTGGGAGCACAGGGTGGGTGATGTGAGCTCACCCTCCCACTCACTCACCAGGTAGAGTATTATGTGAGGTGGAAACCTGTACCTCCCATACACCTGGTCATCAGGCATCCCAAAAAGGCTGGTCCTGGGTGCAAAATTTCTGGCCCTATCTTCCTCCTCCTCCTCCTGCGGCATCCCACGACCGCTGCTGCAAGGAACGGTATATGCATCGTAGCGTCTGAGCTTGTTTGTTGTTTGTGTGTACTTTTATGCTGTGTGGGTCTGCCTACGCCTGCTTCCTGCTGGCGTACGTGTTTCCGGATTAGCACGTCTTTTTTTGACGCACGCGTTGGCCCTGTTCGATTCCATGAATACGTGTTGTAGGCGCGCGTGTGGGCATTCTGCGCATTTGCCTCCTGTACTCCCCGTTTTCATTTTCACACGTTGTTCCCCATTCCGCGTGTTACGCCCCGTGTTACGCCTACTTTTGTTGTGTGCGCCACGCTATGTGCGCTTTCGCTGTGCGTGTTGCGCATGCTGTTTGGTGAAGTGTGCGCCCGCGTGCGCCACGCAGGATTTCAGCGCACATCCATTGATTTACACGTGCACAGACTTCCATTAATCGATGTGCGCGGGTTTCGCTGCAATTTTCGCACTTGTACTGCGATTCGCACGCTTTCGCACGCTTGCACGGAAATTTTCAGTGCACATTAATTCCATGAATCGGCCTGTTAATGTTTATCAGGCTAACTCAAACGTATGTCTTCTACTTATGTCTTAGAAAGCTGGTACACAATTAGGATACGACTGCCTTATACAGGTATCATGTCTTTGGAATACTGTGTTATTGTGCTTTTCTTTTTTTTTCAAAAGTGAATATGTAATTGATAGATATGTTTAAACTGAAGTCGCTATCTCTTACACATAGCATCTCTCAAACAAGAAGGTTCAAATTGTACCATATCAATTATATTTTTAAAAGAATAGTCTCCAGACACGACTGTCCCATCCCTCACTTCCAGTGGTTACAGCATATTAGTAACTGGCGAGGGACAATCAGATTGTAACATGCAATCTGATTGGCCCTCGCCGGGGCTTTACCTGACCAGGAACCCACCCAATGTTCCTTTCCTTTCATGTCCCCGGCGGGGGGTGTGGCAGCCACTCAGCCAATGAGGAGCCTCTGAACAGAGAAATAACCACTCCGAGCCACCACACGGCTGGAGGCTTCCATCTTCCCCCGCCAGGGATCAAGGTAAGTGTTCCCCCAATTGAAACAAACCCTCCCCTCCCTCCCAACCCAATTACCTTTTGTTTGGTCCATTTCAGGAGCAGACCCTCTAGGAACACTTCTGTCCCCAGCGCGTCTGCTCCTGATCCGCAACAGGCCATCATGGAAAGGAAGTAGTCCCTTCTTCCTTTCCATGGCAGCAATTTTGTTTGTTTACATTTTTCCATTAATTTTGAATGGCCGCCATGGAAAGGGAAAATTGACTCTAGTTTCCCTTGCCCGGCGGCCATTATTAATACTGGAATGTTTTGGAACAGATTATTGCGGGCCGGGGTACTAATAGCAATAAGCCCCTCGCAGGGGGGGGCATTACCACGTCTTGGGGCTTCCGTTGGGCTTTGGAACTATGGGCCTTGGAGCATTACCTGAAGTGGTAATGCCCCCCCTACGAGAGGCTTATTGTTTAATTCTGTAGTTGTACAAGAACCCTTCTCACAGAATATGCACACACTAGATAGCACTGCACGCTTTCCTCACACAACATACATAAAATGGACAGCACTGCTGAAAGCTTCCCTCAAACACAACAATCCTGAGCAAGAAAAATGAAAAGCTTGAAACACAGTATGGCATATGTTCTTCTTACTTTGATGGAAAACGGGTACTACAGCTGTGTAAATTCCCTCGTTGAGAATAGTTCTACTCTCACTGAAGCAATGCAACCACCCTCTAAACAAACATAACATAAATAAGAAGTATGATAGGGATACAGACCACCAAAAAATTGACAGAACAGGTTTATAATGGACAGTAGTACCTCAAGCCTCTGCTACACAAACATAGCAGACATAGAGTGAGAAGCAGCATTGGAAGCAGGCCTAGTATGACTGAAACAGGTACGAATGAAGTAAGAGGAATGCAATGACATTTTTTTCATTACGATTACATTGCTCTTCATCTCTCCAGGCTAATGGGTATACCAATCATTCAGGAGTCCTGCTGCATTACGGCTGCAATTGGACTAGATATTATGACAAATCTGACACATATTCTATCATATTGCGTTCATCCCCCGTTCCATCCACTGGAATGGGGATGCAGGCTATTAGCAACCCGGGGTTGCCAAAGCGGTAACCCGGGGTGCTACAAAGAAGATTTTCCTTCATACAACGGGACTCACGCGGCGTCCCGTTGTAGGAAGGAAAATCCTTTTCCAAGATGGCCCCCATGGAAAGGGAAGGCGGTGCTCTTCCCTTTCCACCTTGGCTAGTGGGAGACAAGGGGAAGGAGTGGATGCAGCGGCAGCACTCACTGCAGCCAATATAAGGTAAGTGGGGAGGTGGGGAGAGAAGAAAAAAAAAGAAAGTGACAGAGGGTGGGAGGATGGTGGTGGCAGGAGGAGCCGACCATCAGATGGCATGGAACGTGGGCTTGCACCAGTGGTTCAAGCTCACGTTCCAAGCGATCTGAGTGACTGGCTCCCACCGCCCAGGTGCTAATATCGTATCATATCATTTGCTGTTGTTAAATAATCGCCTTGATAGTATTATCCATGTAAATCATTGATAAATATTTTTGTGATTTATTCATTATAATTTATGGTGAGTGCTAATAATGGGGTTAAAAATGGTTCAAAGATTTGCCAGAAAGGTAGTTAGACTAGAGAGAGTTAGACTACTGCAAGCTCTAGTTTAGAAAAGTTCATAGAATGCAGAGGATGGTGGATAAGCACTCTTAGTGATGTCCTGCACCAACCGAAGAAGGTAAGATGCTTTATCTGAAAGACGATCTCGCTGAGTGGAGTTCCCTAGGGTCTGACAACTTTTTCACCAATTGGAGAAAGAGACACTTTTGTTGAGAGGATGGTTCAGTAACCTTTTAAGATGTAAATGTTCTCTGTTCTGTTTATTGTGTCTGTCTCTGGCAACTGTTATTCTGGATCAATAAAAAAGAGCACTCAATATTTGTGTATGAACAATCCTTGATTTAATGCAAAAGAAACCAATATAAAATGTCTTTGCGAAATTCAAATCAATCCGACATCCTCATGCCTCCTACTATTAGAATACATTAGCAGAAGCCAACAAAAAAGCAGAGCCCTCTTCAAAGTGGTCAAGCACTGTGTCAACCCACTACATGATCTTGCCATCAACACCTTCTTCATTGACATAATCAGCAAGGTCAGCCAACATACTGACACCAGCTGTGCATCCATAGACCCACCTCATGTCCCTCCTCAAGAAATCTCCATAACCTGGACAACATTCAAGACACTCTTGACAGAGGACTTGTAATAAACCCTGGTTGCCCTCAAAGCCACATTGTATACAGACAACATCCTCCCAGCATCCATCCTCAAGACCCTCCCTGCAGAATCTCTCATTCCGTACTTGGAGATCATCAACAGCTCCCTAACTAAAGTCACCTTCTTCATCGACCCTCAAAACACGACCATCCAGGTAACTATTGCCCCATCACCTTTCCTAGGTAAGATCATTAGGAAAGCGCTTAATGCACAACTGCAGCAACAAATCAACACTAACAATCTCCTCCAAACCTATCAATCCGGGTTCAAACCCAGATGAAGCACAGAGACGGCAACCATACAGGTGATCGACGATGCTCTCAACATCCTTGATGACAACCACCCTTGCCTTCTGGTTCTACTCAACCTCTCGGCCACTTTCGACACAGTAGACCACCAGGCGATTATGGACACCCTACATTGTTGATGTCCACTAGATGTCCAGTGTGTACTGAAGCTCAACCACTCCAAGACTGAATTGCTGCTCCTCACCAACAACACTGAACACCCAGACATACAGACCTGGCTATCACCATGAATTATGAGGGCTTCAAACCCAAGCTCACCTCCTGTGCCAAGATCCTCCAGTTCCACATTGACAAACATCTCTCCTTCAAGACACACCAAGATAAGAAAACTCAGACAGCTTGGTATCAGATCTCCCTTCTGCAGAAGTCAAGCCCTTCCTCTCTCCGTACAGTTTAGATCCACCATTCAAGTACTGGTCCTATCCTACCTGGATGGCAGAAGTGCACTCCTCGATGGCACCATGGTGCCCTTGAGAACTGTCCTAAATGTGGTTGCACCCCTCATCAAGGGTCTATGCAGATATGACCACATCAACCCAGCCCTCCTCAAACTTCACTGGCTTCCGCTGCATGCACAAATAACCATCATCTATAAGGCAGTCTCCCTCAAATCACCCAGCTACCTTTGGACCTTTGGTCAAGGCTGATCAGTTTCATTGGCTCACTGGGAGACTCCAAAAAGCATAGACTTCTAAGATTATTTTTTACCCTGTTGGGAATGTATTCCATCTTTTAATCAAATGTGAATTCGAATGCATGGAAAAGAAGAATGTTAACATTTTGAAATTTTCGGGATTAGCTTTTATGAACAAAGAACCACTTGAAAAAGATGCAAATGTATTTGATTTGATAATCCAAAGGATTTAACACTAGGTTGCTTGTAACCTGAGAGGGAGATTCCTGTTTGGAAAGATGAAGTTACATGTTGGAAGGTTAAAATGAATGTAGATGTAGATGTAAATGCAATTTTAAATTAATTCTAAGAGACCATGAGAAAAATATACTGATGTGAGAGAACTAGACCTTATAATCAATGAACCGGCTTGGTATAGTTAGAGAAACTCAATTTTGGATGATTAAATTCCTTGCTGTCATAATGGAATATCAAAACCTATCTTACAGAAGCAGTACTTTGTTTGCAACCTAGCTAACTGCAGCCTCAGCACACTTTTTGTAATTTTTTTTGCCTTAATAACACTTTCAAGATTCTATCCACCGCACACAAATGGGGTGTGCACCCTCCTACTTATCGGACACACTAATCAGAACACAATCCACTAGACTCACTCGACTAGAGTACACCAACCAACTCACAGTACCACGAATTACCAGGGCCAAGGCAGGAGGAATCGGATTCCCCTACCTGGCACCCAAGCTTTGGAACACCTTACCCACAGCTCTCAGAGCTGAAACTTCTCTCCATGCCTTTCGCAAAAAGCTAAAAACAACACTCTTCAATTAGCCACTAGTACATTGCAGGTACTTCACACAGCTGCCCACGCACCTACTGCTCTAGCTCCAATGCTACCTCTTGTTGTATGTATTTACACGACTACTGTAACTGAGATATGAACAGATACTGTAACCAGCGCCATAATGCCCACGGGCTGCTGCGTGCTCCATGCATGTATGTGTTCACACGACCTATGTAACTAAGACTTGTATATCTACTGTAACCAGCGCCACAATGCCCACGGGCTGCTGTGTGCTTAACAAATGTGAATAAATAAATAAATGGTTGTGAATAAGCCGCAAGTGGTGCGGCGAAACGCGTCGACTGTCTTTGGGGGAGCCGGTATTTTTGACGGCTACACGTATGGTGCCATGATGTTATACTCAATGTTGAGTTAAATAAAGAAGAAATGTTTAATGAGTTTGGAGTGCTGGGCGGAGTTCTTATATGCACGGAAAGGCGAGTGCTCCTCACCAACTAGCAAGGTTGCTAAGTCTTGGAGAAACAAATAAATAAATAAATAAATAAATAAATAAATAAACACAATGTTTTTGTATCGAGCCAAACTTCTTAAAAGGACTAGTGGTATGACTGTGTTTTTATTGAATATTGAATTCACATCTGTGCTTTTATCTCTTGAAGGCAGCCGGCATGACCATGGGAGACTAAGGCTTGTCTGTATCCTCATAGAGAGAGGTCTGTTGTGCTAACTGGAAGGAGTTAAAGCTCCCGTAGTGAAGTCCCAAAATCTTAATCTGGTTGCAATATAATGAATGTCTTATTACTTAAATTTATTTGCAAAGTTCCATTCCAGAATTTTATGACAATTTGAGTTCAACCCAAAACAAATTATTGTATTTTATTTGATTTTTGACCAGCTGAGAATCAGCATATTTCTGAACACTTCCAGTCATATTATCCAGAGTAGGAGCTTTATTATTAGGTGGTACCTAGCATGTTTTAGAAATTCTTTCTGGGTATATGGGTATGACGAATAGTCTAATATGTTGTCGAAATACAGTTTTTTTTAGATCTAGTTACTTTTTCCATTCTTTTATATAGGAGGATTCAAAGAGTCAAGTGTTCCATGTATAGAGCAACAAACAGACAGCACCTAGGACACCCCTATCCGGTGCTGGAAAATTAGTTGTAAAAAGCAGTAAAGTTGTTATTAATTACAATGAATGCATTACAAGCATGGTCATCTTCATCAGGACCAATTCAGCGATGCACAAGAGAGAATCTCGTGCATTGCAATGCAATTGTGATGCACAAGATTCTCTTTTCAGCCTCGCTGCATTTTTCACACTTAAAGCAAAGCCTACACACCCTGAAGCCTGAGAGCCGGACTCATAAAGGGGCTGCTCGATGAAGTTTCATCATCAACACGTACAAGCCATGGAGCAGGACATGAAGGATGGGTGCGGATGCCCCATCTTATCTGATGGACAGCGTGACTGACTGCATTTACTCAAGCAATTGGTCCTGAAGAAGATGACCATACTAGTAGTGTCATCGAAACCGGTCGACCACGTGATGTAGCAGATATCCCCAAATGGTTTTAGGGATACAATGCATAAGTATTAACCACCAGTGCTGCTTGTCTGTATCACTGTATATTGGCTAAATTTCATCTGTTGAAAGTTGTTTAAGCTTTTTACTCTGAGGTAGACCGAAAATTAAAAACCAACAAAATTGGAGCCATGAGCCATGAAGACAGTAAATGCACTATTGTCTAAATCTCACTTTTCAGAGATAACTTATCCTTTCCGCATTCTATGTACATACTTCACTGAGGGTAAATAAATAACATCATTGCACCAATAAGTAAATATTACCACGTGAAATGTCTACTGTGTGAGTGGCTATAGGACTAGATCCCAGCCTCTTTTAGCGTTTTCTTAATCAATTAATTGTTGAAGTAGGGACAGTTTCTCTCCCCTCATTGAAGGTCTTTTCTGCATGAATCAATACTGGAGAATGTACAAGTTTCTCAGGAACAGACAATTCCATTGCAAAGACAACATCCCATAATACCCTCAGTCCAGAATTTAGCTTGTTGTCTCGCACAATTGTGGAGACATATACATTTGAGTCTACATCTATTAAAGTGATGGGATGACATGATTCACATCTTGCAGATTATTTACAAAAGTACAGAATGGCACCTTTTCAACTGGGACTTTTTTTATTTAAGACTCTTTGTATTATACTTAATTAAGCATGACCACATGGATGCCCATTGAAGATGTTATACATTATGTGCAACTTAAACAGTATGGCCCTCATTACGAGTATCCTGGTAAATCCGGGTTCATTACCGGCATGCTGGAATGAGTGGGTCCGTGCACATATGAACCCGCTAATACCGGGTGATTACGAGTGCGCGAGCACGCGCGTTCCCCCATGCCGGTAGTGGCAATACAGCCATGCTGCTAATGGGCCTCCAACTCCCCCGGTCCATAGCGGTACCGCTTCATAACAACCCCTAAATACCGGCACGGTAGTACTGGCATGGAAATACCGTGTTCGCAAAAAACGGACTCGGAAATTACATCATCGTGCAGGAATGGGAAATGGGCCGGCGGCCATCTTTAAAAACACAATCCATTGCCATCCTCCCAACCACCAGTCCTTTTGTGTTGTGCTGTGACAGAATAGAACCAGGATGTACAAGGCTACCAGGAAGGCGACACCCAGGAAGCGCAAACAGCGTTTTTCAGACGCTGAACTAAGTATGCATGCTGACAACCTGGCCCAGCATGCGGGCACGATCAGGAGCACCGACATGAAGCATGCGGCACAGACCAAGAAAAACAAAGTCTGGCAGGAGGTCGCACAGAGGGTGTCGGCAGTGGGAACCACCCCAAGGAGTGTGTGCGACTGTCGGAAGAGGTGGGATGACCTCTGCCTCAGGGTGAGGAAGATCCTTGCAGAGAACAGGAGGTCCGCCATGGCGACAGGCGGGGGCCCACACTCCCCAGTGAAGTTGACAGCATGGGAGGAGACAGCCAGTACCTTTATTGATCCAGAATCCATATAGGGAATTGGAGACCAGGAGGTGGGCGCCGCATCATCTACAGAAGAAGGTGAGTGACCCATCACATCCATGTAGGCTAAACCATGATGTTGCACAAGTGAGGTGGTAGTGAGACTAGGCATGGCAATGCATGTTTGAGGCCCGCATCAACATATCCAGTCAAGAATGTGTGCCACACCCTGCTACACACAAATGCATGCTGAGTGCCAATCCCAATCCCAACACAAGTGCAACATGACCCAACCGTGCCCATGGAACTCACAACACAGACACCATACCAATGACATGCCACCAGCCATGCATTGATTGCCCACATGCCCCCTCAGAACACCAAATGCCACACCCCTGAAATAAATTGATGCATGAATGTATGAATATATCACAGCGCCATAGATAATCGCTGCCATGGAACACCATCACTGATGACCTGCATCTCTTCTAGCCCCCAGGCACCGATGAGGAAGATGGCAGGCAGGACAGGGGTGCAAGTTCATTCACTGCACGGCAAGGGACCAGGGCCACCGCCACCCCCCAGCCCCAGAAACTGCCCAGAGCAACAGGAGGTGTGCCACACCGGGAAGTAACCCTGCAGGAAACACCTGCAGCCACTGTCCAGTAGCAGCCACCCACAACAGTGGTAGGCGTTTCCATGCCCGCTCTGCCAACCACCGCGGACGTTGTGGATGCAGAGGTGGAGAATGAGGCTGACACGGTCATGCCCGCCACACCCACCCCAAGCCCCATTACCAGCCTCCCCACCCCTAAGAGGCAGAGAGCATGGACGATCCATTCCTCCACGACTCGGACCTTGGAGTGTCAGACACATGCCTCTTTGAGGAGGACAGTGCCCTGGATTTGGGCCCCACGCAAGAACCATCCACCACCCTGCTGACCACCACCCTGCCTACCACCACCCTGCCTACCACCACCCTGCCTACCACCACCCCAGCCACCAACACTCCTGCAGCAAACGACTCCTTCGAGGCTCGCCTGTCAAGGGTTGAGGCATGACAGGAGTTGATGCTTGAACTAATGCAGCAACAAATAGCTGATGGTAATGACTCTATGAGGGCCATTGCCACAGACATTGCTGCCAACACTGCTGCAGTTGAAGCATCCACAAGTGCCATGAGGGAGTGTCTGGGGGCACTCACGCAAGCCATGCTTGCAAACCTGTCTCAAATGCAGCGCACACACCTTGGGGCAGGCATGGGACCGGCCACCAACACCTCCACTGCCACAACGCCTTCTACCTCTGCCTAATCGAGCCCCGTGCGGACGACGCGGAGGAGTGCATGGCGCTTGGACATGGCACCCCCGGATCCCAAAATACAAAAGAAATAGAGTGGGCTGACAATGCCATAGCAAAAATGGACGTTGTTCAAGGGAACAGTGTTTGTTGTACATATGTGGACATTTTGGGTTTGTAGGGTGGGTGAGGGAGTTCACTTGGGTATTGTTGGGGTATGTAGGGTGGGTGAGGGAGTTCACTTGGGTATTGTTGGGGTATGTAGGGTGGGTGAGGGATTTCACTTGGGTTGTGAGGGGGTTGTGGTAACATTGTCACGTGTCTGGAAAATACACCCGTTGTGCAAGAAAATTATTGGCTGGACATACTTCTTTTTGTGCATGTACATTTAATGTGTGATGGTGTACAGTGGGGAACTTCTAACAAAACAAGTGTGCATGTCCACATGCAGCCAGTGTTTCACTGGCACATTATTTTCATGTTCCTTGCATTTCAAAAGTATTCGTCAATTAGTGCTTGGCGTACAGCATGGCAATCCCGTGCATCATGTACTGGCAGGGTGGCTCCTTCGCCTCCGTCTCCATCCCCTTCATCCTCACCCGGCCCAGGCATGTCAATGTCAGGTGGCAGTGGTACATTCCTTCGGGCGCACATGTTGTGCAGCATGACACAGGCCATGGTGATCTTTGCCACCTTCTCAGGCCTATATAGGAGTGCCCCACCAGACCTGCTTAGGCAGCGGAACTGCGCCTTCAACAGGCCAAAGGTCTGCTCAATCACAACACGGGTACGAGTGTGCACACGATTGTACTCCTCTTCATGGCTGTTCTGCGGGTTCCGCACAGGGGTAGTAGCCACGGCCTCAAGGGATATCCTCCATCACCTGCAAGCAGATACAAATAAGTGTGTGTTACTCTGTCCTGCCACCTTCAGGGAGCACATTCATGGCAGCAGCTATTTGGTGTGGGCATGCACATGTCCCTGTACGTGTACTAAATAGTCACCTAGATGCAATGTATACTGTAATGAGGTGTGGTTCACTGGATGGGGTTGAATAGATGATGCAGGGTGTAATCATGCATGCTGAGTCAGATGTGCTGTGGTAGAGCGACAATGTTTAGCCTCCAATTAATGATGTATAATATTTAATATGCATGGTCACACTAGCCACATTGCCACAGTTGCCATCCTATTCAGTCATGCATTGCTTGACATCACCATGGTGGCCCGGTTGTGCCTCTTACTTGTTGTCATCCAGATGCATTATTTGTGCAATGTGGCCCAGTGATGTGTCGTGTTGCGTTTGGTTTGTTCAGGTGCGGAGTGTTTAGCTCTGCATGCATTCTCCACTCACTGGCTATAACCACCCAGGTGCACTATTCCCCCCTCCTTTCCCACCCAGGTGCACTATTCCCCCCCCCCTTCTGTATCTGCACACATCAGTACCCCACAGCAGGGCCATGGGACAGTTGTGCAACTCACCAACCAGCCAGGCACGTGGTTCAGCATGTCGCTCCATGTGATGGGGTAGCGTGGAGTTGCTTAGTACCATGGCATCATGTGTGGATCCAGGAAATGGGGCGCAGCAATGGGTGAAGATCTTGCTGGAGTGACATACCATTTGCACATTGATTGAGTGGTATTGCTTGTGATTTCGGTACACTGCCTCTATAGCATGGGGGACTACCAATTCCACATGGGTGCAGTCGATCGCACCAACACAATTGGGCATGCCTGCCAGTGCATGGAAGCCTACTTTGGTTTCATTTATCTCCTGGGCAGTCCGTGGTAGGGATATATGGGTGCTTGCGTCCTTCAGGAGGGCATCCAGCACTTGGTTCAGCATGCATGAAAATAGTGGTTGTGAAATGCCATGTAGCTGGCCCACTGTGTGTTGGTAGGTGCGTGTGGCCAGGAAGTGTAGCACAGACACCACCTTTAGTAGTGGGGGGATAGCAGTGCGTATTTCTATGTGGCTGGCAATGTCGTTATGTATCATGTCCACTATGGTGCTGATGGTGTCACGGTCCAACCGGTACAGGGTGTGGATCTGCTCAGGGGTTAGGTTGAATGGGATGGGTCTGGTGTGAGGGATTGGTGGCTGCCTACGAGGCACTAGTGGCTGCCCTGGTGGAAATTGCTGGGCCTGTCTCAACCTCCTTCTCCTCCTGCGTCTCCTCTGTGCTGCCCGTTGTTGCTGCTGTAATTGTTGTTGTTGTTGCTGTTGTTTCTGTAGTTGTAGCAGTATAGGCATGTCCTCCAGCGCCATGATTGCAACTGCTAGTGGTAGCATTTTGGTGTAGGAAGGGGTGTGGTGTGTAGGTGTGCTCCTTTTGTACTGGGCCACTCTACATTGCCTACAGCTGTGGGGGGGTGTGGGTGTGCAAAGTTTATACTGGCACAGCCTCCATTGACTCCACATGTGGGGATTGTGTGCACCTGTGGCAGCTGCCTTGTGCCCTGATTGCTGTTTGCGGGTGGTCCGCGATGCCTGTTTGGCCGGCATCGTGCAGCCTGTGATTACCGGATTCAAGATGCCAGTATTTGCATGCTTGCGTAGGTTGGGATTTCCCCCTATTACCGGCATGCCGGTATTTGCTCCCTGAAGCGCCTGTGCCGCTATTAGCGGCACCGTTGTTTAGTGTCCCGCTAATACCGGGTTTGCGGGTCGGAATGCAACGGGACGGTAAACAATGCCGGTATTACCATACCGGCATCGTTTTTGCCTTACTGGCATACCTCGTAATGAGGGCCAATGTCATAAAACACAAGCATGCGTATTACTGATATTTTTTGTATTCTTCACAATGAAGTACATGTTCAATTAAGGTATATGGATCAACAGGTTCAACTGTGCTACCCATTTGTGATTGTTCCTGAGGTGGTTATGTAAGGAATTGTGGTAGCCTGGCCAATAATCCCTTGGAATCACAGTCCTATATATTTGGTATGACAGAGATCCCTCCATCAAGATTTATGTTTGCTGCACCACAAAAACTGTTGAAGCCAATCATCCATCTTTTGCTATGACATGTTTGGCAAACAGATATTCCATCTCTTGAGATATTCAAGACCATGTTGGTACAGAAGTAAGCTTCTCCAATTGACATAACTGTAGTAATTTAAAAATATATATATATTTCTATTTTGTATCACACAGTTAAATAACTTTTAATACATTTACAACATCAAAGTCATTCCCATCAATCAATTAATCCCTCAAACTATAAAATCCATTTATCTATTAACAATTCAACACATTAATTCCTCTATAAATGGTGTTATTTCATAATCCTCTCTTCACATTTTAGTAAAAAAAAACAATGGAACCCTCAAAAATAAAAAATTCCCAAAGAAGTACAGGGGAAACAGGCTAATCAAACCCTGATGCTCTAATTGCTTTTCCACGCAAATTAACCAAGGCATTACAGTCAAAAGGAAGATGGTGTACTGATTCAATTGTTTGTTCTCCACAGAAACGGCAGAGTCCGTCCCCCTTGGGAATTTGATACCAACCCCCTACAATCTCATATGTTTTTACAGCATTGAATTTTGAACCCAAATAATCCAAGACACAGATATTCCGTTAAAGTTAATAATGTAAGGAGGGGCCATTTGCCTGTCAAGTATGTATGGAAAAAACATATCTACCGTAGACTTAGTGGCCAAAATAGTGATCAATTGGTCGTGGATGTAAGCCTCCAGGGAAACTCTCATAGTTCTTTTAAAATGGTAAAGACACAGAATTAACAGATCGCCTTGAGAGTACCCAATCCATCTGTCAGTTAAACACTTGATTGCTCCCAGAGTAGATGATTTCATAAAAGGGACTTTGGAAGTAAGCCCCTCAAACAATATCTTCATAAGAGTATTACTCTGGGCAATAGAGCGTCAAACAGTTGAACACAATTTGCTCTCCTATCGGACAAAGATCGAACTCCCAAAAAATCATTTCAGATTAGACATACAGGGGAAGTCTCAAAAGTCTCTTAAGAGTTTTCATTTCAAGTGTGGACAGGCCCCCAAGGGCCCCACAACCCACACCTCAGCTGCATAGCATATAATAGGAACAATTTTCATAGAGTGCAGTTTAACTGCTGAACACATCGAATAGCCTCCTCCCTTATAAGCAAAGGAACAGATGGCCCCTGAGCAGAATGTACTTTAAGATTATTCAAGTGGGAGACACTCTTAAGTTTTGCGTCAAATACAATGCCAAGATAGACATACTGGGTAACAAATTCAATGGGGGTACCCTTCAGATTCATGTCAGCTCTAGCTGAACATTTCTGTTCAATGTCAAACACCATAATCTTGATTTTGGAAGAGTTCACCTTAAGGGAATTCAAAGCAGAATAAGAATGAAGGTTGTTCAAAGTAATTTGGAGTCCACCTGGGGTTAGATCTTGGATGATGATATCATCAGGATATCCCATCCGCAAAACCACTTGAACACCAAGTTTGGGGGAAGAATACACTTCAGGTCAACCAGGGCTTCTCCCATGTCAGTCAGATATAAATTGAATAACATGGGGGGCAAAATACATCCAAACTTGAGGCCCATGTTAGTTTTGATCAGACCGAGGTACCCCCATTGCCCTCCAGCTGGACCTTAACACACGTCTCATCATGCAACATCATGATCATTTTAGGTAGGCCCACACGTATCCCCAGCTAGATAACTTCTCCAAAGTCTAGCATTATTGACTGTGTCAAATGCAGCGCTTTAATTTACAAACACTGCATAGACAGTTCTTTTGTGGATCATCTAGGCTTGCTGAATAATAGCAGTAAGGGGTAAAGTATTAACAGCAGTGGAACAGCCCTTCCTGAAGCCAGTTTGGTTCCAGGAATAATGTTTTCAGCCTCTGCCCAGCTAGTCAGTTCCTCAAGGATGACCTTCGCAAAGACCGTAGCGGAGCATCTAACATCAGCAAAGGACGGTAATGGAGAGAGTCATCATGAGAACCTTGTTTTAAAACCTGAGACAAGATGCTATCATGCCAGGAACGGGGGAGAGCTTGAGTGGCAGCAATACAACAGAAAAGGTGGTGGAAGACGTCTGCCCATAGAGCAATGTCAGTTTTGATAACCAAGTTACAAAGTCCATCGGGCCGCGGGGCCCGAGGGGGCTTGCTAATGCTGATCAACCTGGTGACCTCTTCCTTGGTTTTATCAAACCTCCAGACCCAAAGTAGCTGGGAAATGTGGTACTGTCTAGGATTGAGGCCACACAATATATCAGAGATATAGGCAATCAACTCAGGCTCAGGGAATCTGTTGATGTCTGTGTCATTTACATTTTGGCCATTAACAATCTGCCAAAATGTCCTGGTGTCATTGGTTATGGTTGTCATCACCAGATCTCGACACTTTTGACATTCTCTTGACAAATGATGAAGTCTGACCCACTTAGAATTGTAGTGATTTGGGTAATGACAACACAGAAATAAGTAAAGTCTTGACCCAAAGCCTGTTCCAGAAGTACAAAATGGGGTGAGGCAGTCCCAATGACGTATTCTTAAAACCTGCATTCCTCCCTCCAAATCATGGCCATGCATACTGTAGAGAAGCCCCTCAATGCTCACAACAGAAACAATACAAACCAATAGGAAAAAAAAGGCCCAGCACACCAGCCCCTTCAGCCCATCTTCTCCATGTGGGTTCCTCCTCTTTCATCATCAGGAATGAAGCTTTCACTGTTTGCCAATTATGTGAAGAAAAACAGTAAAGGATCTATCTCTAACCTGATCTGCACCTGGAACTGCAGACATGGGCTAAAAGAATACTTTGAGGCCATCGCTTCTAGCAAACTACAGCTCAGTTCGCGACACATTGGCGCCCAACCAAAGCTACCCACCCTTGTATTAGCTATGTTGTTGTTCCCCTCCTGCCACCTTGCAGCACAAATCACGTGACCTGTGGTGAAGGCAACTGATCCCTGTTTTCAGATCTTTTATGATCGTTTGGGGGTTTAACAGTTTTATGGTTGGTGGTTTGGGACTGGCTGGTATCTTGGAATGCTGGAGGTCTTGAGGCAGGGGCTTTCATGCACTATTACTTAGAGCTGGGACAGGAAGGGTTGGAGGCTTGTGCCCTCCTTCTCGTGGGATTGCTTTTCACAGTGAGCTCTCAACCCCTCATGGCCATGCAGGGTGCATTCCTTCCACGTTACAAAATGTTGACAACATGAGATAATGAAGGGTTTATGAATCTCTGCAGCTCAGGCCTTCCTCACCGGTGCCCAAGCTACAATTTAGTATCACCTACATACACTTTATTTCTATGGCATGCGGCCCTGGCTTCAGCGCAAAACTAGGCCTCAATTCCAATATGGCTGTTACTATCTAAGATGGCATTTGATTTCCCATGTATACCAGGGCAACAAAAGCATGCACCCCCTTTCCACACTAAGGCCTCCAGCGACATGTCCCTCCCACTGTAACCTCCCCTAACCCCTACTGCACATTCACAGGCCTCTGCTAAATCCAGAAGTGCTGGGGGGCTAGGGAAGATCGTATCTCCTTCCCAACATTACCCCTTTCATTAATACTACATTAATGGGCTCCCATATAAATCCACCATCCCTTTCACTCCTTTTTGTTCCGTTTCCAACATTTCAGCTTCCAAATATGGAGGTGACACTTTCTTGGGTACCCATGCTTTACATATGATCTGTAAACCTTCTCCATCCTGTGCATATATATCCTCCATCCCCTGCTACATATATCCAGTGTTCACTCTAGTGTTTGAGGACAGGTGGAGGAACTGTGGTGGAGCCTGAGGGTGAAGGCATTGCTCCATCGCAACCATGCATGGCTTATTTGGATTATCAGGCTGAACTGTGCTATCTTTTGTACCCCAAGGAGCCTCCTGTATCCCAACTGAAACCACCATCATTGTGATGCTAGGCATTGATTTGGTACAACACCTAAGTCCCAGCTGGCAGGAGCAGAATATTACCAATACGAACATGACCACAGGAATCAACATCTTCACGATCGCCCCATCCCGGGTGATGGCCAAGAAAAAAGTTAATCAAACCAATCAGTCTCTTGTATGCCTGCTTCTTTTTATATATGAGTGTCGAGAACATGCAGGGCTTCTATTATATTGGTGAAGGGACACATTTTCTGCATCGTTGCGAGGTCTGTAGGTACAGCATGAATCATCAACCTTTTGCAGACCCCTCCATCTATGGCAATGAGGCGGTCCTACAAGTGCCTATTCTGCAACGTCATCCACATGATTGCATGCATTTCCATCTTGCGCTATGTCATTGGCCGACAGGATCACTTCCCACCGCACAATCTGGATCCACTTGGCATTTGCAGCGGTCTGCATCCTTCGGAAGCAACAGCGATGCCAAACATGTTTCCTCTCTACTGCACAGCCGGAACTGATCTGGTATTTCCTTTAATAATGCTGATGAATCTTGAGATAGATAATTCAATATTTTCCTCCTCTGCAATTTTTCTCTCTTTTTCTTCTCTGGCAGGATTTGAAATATAGTCTTCTGCGAAAGCACTGTGGTGGGAATGCCAGACCCTGGAGTAGTTGTTGGAACCAACAAACCTCCTGGTCCCACCATTAAATGTTACTCTGGGGCCATAGGAGCGCTGAGTGCAATGAGGCCAGTGAGCAGGTACCCTAAATGATGGCCGGAATTGCAGAAATTACTGCAGGCCCAACACCCCGTAGTTACCCATCACCGCATGCATCCCTTTTTTGAGATCTGGCACGTACAATGTTTTGTAGCACCTACTATTGCCCCCACAAGGATGCTCTCTTCATTGTAAAAGCACAGTTCATATTCTTCCTGCTTTTGTACTTTAACTGTTTTTTTCCATTGCCTCAATCCATGAGAGTTTTGTCACTTGCTCATTTCAATATCTGCTGCACACACTGTTCACTTTATCTATCACTTCTTCTTCAAATCTTACTAGGCCTCCTTCCATGCAGCTCATTGTTGTTTTGTGGCATTTGTTCACCATGAACTTGACACCTTCCAATGTTAGATATGGCCTTTGCATGCACTGTACACTCTTGGGGGTTTTGGGCACATTGCAGTTGATCAGGCTCCGCCTCTTCTAGTTGTATGCTTTGTGCCTATAAAGTGCTTTACAGCCTGCACAATGTCAGATACAGTAAGCATTGGGTCTCCGCAATCAGAATTTCTTGTGGCATTAACACTTTGGGGGCGAGTAGCACATGCAACAACTTCCATTAACTTTTGTTTTGCCCACTGAGCTCATGTCTGTGTACCAACTGTTACTTAACTCTGGATAGTGCACATCTTCTATTGTATCTAACCCAAGTCCTTGATACTGATTATATTTAACCTTTCTGATTTGCCTCTTAAGACATTTTGATCTGCTAGAAAAGGAAGAGTCATTCAAATGTATGTTAGAGAATCCATTAGACAATAATGATACCATGATCAAATTTGCAACATTCCTCATATGTTGTTGGGGGACAAGAGTATTATTTAGAGAAACGTGAACCTTTTTATCATGGACTGCTGCCAAAATATTATTTGTGTCACTGGTATCTGCAATTACAGTTGCATCATTATCACGTGTTAGATATCCCACAGAGCTCTTAATATGCGATCTGTTAGTACTATTGCCATTTCCTACCCCCCATTTTTATTTCGCTATCCCATATAAACAACATCCTAAATATATTCCTAATCCAAACATAGAAATAACAAATATACTAGTTACCCAATGCATTACAGATATACGTTGGGGAAAATACAGTTAATAGAGGATCTTGCTGAAAAAGAAAACAATGTTTTTTTTTTATAAATGAGTTGTTAGACCCATGCACATTCATTGCAATGTGAATAAATGGAGACATTTTTATTTATCACAGAGGTATGCTTGCTGTGACATATATATTTTTTGCAAGGATATTAAAAATACTTCGGGTAGACACCAGCTGTCAATCTGCAGTGTACTATTATTTTATAATACTTTCACCTGTGGATGAGGTATTATTTGTCCAGCACTTAATGCACATTGTTTAGTACTATATTCAGTTTGGGCAGGGGTGTGTGGCCTTTGGTGCTTTACACACATCAAATACATGCACCCAGTACCATCATTCACAAACATTTACTGCTAGAGGGATAGCAACAACCACCTTAAATGTGCCAGTATATCTGGGCTCATTCCACCGGCTGACAAAGTTTTTTTATAAAGATATGCTCCCCAGGTAGAAGCTGAAGATTGTGGGTGGAGTATCAGATGCAGCACTAGTTGTTTCTTTAGTCCTTGGCAGCTTGGTATGTTGATAGATACATTTTATGGCTTTGGTTAAGGCACATAAGTAGCTACAAAATGTGTCCCTTAGAATGGACACAGCCCTATGAGCATCATATGCTCTTCTGATTGGAGATAGAGGCGTGTGCATGCAGTACCCTGTTACCACCTTACAGGGCTTTGTGTTCATGCTGAACATGCAAAGCAAGAGGCAGGCAGTGCACCCGATTCTTTTTGAGGATGGTGCAAAGCTTAGAAGGTTTACTTTTGCGAGGACAATTAATCCTCTCCACAACACTGTTGGCCTAGGGTGGTAAAATGTACACATCCGATGCTTGATGCCCAATAATCCAGTCATTTTCTTATAAATCTTATTGAAGAAATGCATGCCGTTATCAGACCTTAAAACTTTGCACATGCTTCCTCGAGGAAAGACCTCCCTCATTTAAAATGTGGCCATGAATTTTGCATCAGCGTGTGCACAAGGACCAGCCTCCACCAACAGTGAGAAAGGGCAAACAATCACTATAAGGTTGTGGGATCCATTAGACCTTTCATCCATGTCCGCATAGTCAATGTGCAACTTGTGGAATGGCCCAATTGGGCGGGGCAGTGTACCTCAGATAGCTCTTAAAGTGAGACCAGTACTATAACTCTGACGCATGGTACAGTTGATGGTCATTTTAGTAATTGCCTCCTGAAGGTTGGGGTCAAACCAGTCCTCCTGTACATCTGTGGTGATCCGTTGCTTGGATACATGATAGGGGTGATGCAGTTGATAAAATGTGACCACCAGCAATTTGTACAGTATAACTGCTTTGCCTGATGTTTCTTGTCAACAGAATACATCTTTTGGGGTTTGTTTACATCCCCTTTTTTATTATAATTTATTTGTTTCAGTTGTTAATAGCAATTTTTTCAAATTTTTCACATAAATCCAAATTCGTTTACAGCTTGACTAGTTACAAGGTTAAGATTTTACAGTACATCCAATGATAAATCATAACTAAACTCCACATATAATATAAAAGACATCATGTGAGATTTCATATAGCACAACTTTATATCCCAGTGCATAGATGATAATGTGCGTTCATACAATCTCAAACTTAGAATGCATTAAATACTAGAACACTGATAAAAATAAACAGTTACAACTATGAATCATCACATCAGAATACGAGTACACCAATACAACATCACATATCAAAAATTCACATCACAACCCCTCTATTACTCAGTGTGTTAGAAATTGCATTACAGAATCAAGTGTAACATTCATTAAGTTATTATGGCCTAACTATGGACACCAATGAGTCAACAGGTTTGGGAAGCCACCTCTTATGAATAATCACATGGCATCAATTATATACCAATAGGGACACACAGCTTAATCTGCCCATTTCTGAATTGAGGTGCATAGACTTCATGAGAAATCGTTAAACTTGCGAGTTTACTTATAAAACACCTATTTTCCACAAGCTTTACAAGTCAAAAATGTTGTTACACATTGTAGATAGTAATTTATTTAAAAGATTCAGATAGCATTCACACTCAACTTGGTCACAATATAGCTCACATATTTTCATTTTGTGTTATAATCAGCACACTCCTCCTAGGAACTTTATCATATGCTTATGCTACTGATTCAATTCCTTTGACATATTGTATCATCATGAAGCTTCAGTGCAAGAATATATATTACAGTAGCAATGTCCAAAGCTATTGAAGTTGCATTAAAGATTCTCAACCACATTGAGTCTTTTGTTAATGTTCTGAAATGGCAGTGTATAGAAAAACTCTTTTCTCTTGTGTTAGAGGCTAGGGAACTATATTATTAGATGTCTCAAGGATTCTCCTTGCATTTGGTCGTTACAGAATCTGCAAGTTGTGTCCATCTCTGGGGACATTGCCCACCTCATCTTTTGCATCTTTGTCAGACAAAGGTTTAATCAAAATCTCAGTAATGTTGCTGCATCAATTATTATGGGTGTCATAGCATCATCCAGTTATTAGACATTTTTTTGGGAAAAGAGAAAGGGCTTGCCGGATAATAGCTGCTGCTAGTGATATCAGACCCAATTCGTAGCGAATAATAGCAACTGGCGTGCTCTGGGTCAGGGACAGGATTATCTTACAGTACATGCCTTCTAGAGTCACCCAGATGGGACGATATTCTAGATATTTCACTGGTGCACCATAAGCTAGAACTGGCACTACATTCTTCTTATAAAAGTATAGGGCTGGTGTAAATGAAAATTTGCCAAGTCGCTTCTGGATTAGATTGCTGTGTGACACTAAGGTACATGTTTTTGCTTTAACATCATTTCTGTAGGGGAGATCTGAAGGATGATTGCTAATGGGTTGCCCTAGGTATTTGAATTCATTCTAGATTTCCAGGGGGGCTTTAGCTAAACACCACTTAAATTTTCCTTTACGGGCAGTGGGTAAAAGCATCATTGCATTAGATTTTGCCACGTTAATAGACAGGTAATTTGCTTTAGTGTTGTTCTCCAGGGCATTTAGGTTTCTTTGTAGGGCTCGCTGTGTCTGGACAATTAAAACAAGGTTGTCTGTATAAGATAGCCACTCGATTCTGGACTGTCAAATTTGTGGGGCAAAGAGTTGAATGTTGTCTAAAAACACATTAATATCTTTAATATAAAAATTAAAACGGGTTGAAGCTAAAATACAACCTTGTTTTAGGCCAAATAACTTTTTAATGGATTTAGTTAAAAGCCCATATTTAGTCAATTTCACCTGAATTGCTGTGTCAGTACAAAATTGATGTATCAGATTTATGATATGGGGGCATTGTGCTTCCAATAGGTTACACCATAGTGTCTCAACAGAGATAGAGTTGAACGCCTGTTTAAGATCTATAAAACCTAAGAAAATCGGCTGCTTCACAAAAAAATACCTGTTTTTTAATGGTTGATACTAATATCAAGTTTAGTGAAGTTCCCACTCCTTTGACAAATCCTAACTGGTTCATATCAAATAACTTCTCAGTTTTAATCCAGTCAGTGAACTATTTTAATATTATCCTAGTAAAAATGTTCCCTGGGATATCTAAAGTGCAGTATGCCTATAGTTTAGCAGATCAGTTTAACTTCCTTTTCTAAAAATTGCTATAATAATTTATGTTTTCCAAGACTTTGAAATGACCCCTGTTTTGATAATATTGCTAAAAATAATTACAAGTATGGCTGCCCATTCTTTTGCATAACTTTTGAGAACTCAGTTTGTTAGATAATACAGTCTGTGTGCCCCTAACTTACTCAATTTATTAATATGACCAATAATATCTTTCTGGTCAAAGCTGAGAGCAGTCATATTCGCTGAGGGTTTATGACTGACAGTTGTTTCTTTGGTTTTTCAAACAGTTTAGAGAAGCGTGTGACCCAAGTCTACTCACTTACTTTATTTACTTAAACTGACGAGTCTGCACACGTTGGAACGTTTAAAAAATAATTCCCAAATTTGAACCGTCTATTTATGCGAAATACCTGTTGACATAGCTTTTCCATCTTGTTGCTTTCTTTGAGCTTGGAGCTGTATGAGCGCATCCCCCTGCCCACTCACATTGAGTGCATATAACAATATAGGTTGATTGATGGTTCTAGCATTGCAAAAATCGGAATTCTAGTGTTTTATGATGCTAAAAGGGTACATGTGGGCGACATATATTTTTGGGGTCAGAACGACTCAGGAAGTGAAGGGCGCCTCAGATATTACACGCACATCATGAATATGTAAACCTACATTCTGGAAACTGGATAGAAAATGATGAATGCTCAAAAGTAAATTGACTTACCATTTGGTAGTGAGGCTGAAAAGGCTGAGATGGATTCCAAAATGAATGCCAAATACAAAATGGCATCATGAGACCAGGTGTGCAAAGCCCTTACTCATGCAGATAGCAGATATTCTTTGGCAGCAATTCACTGTAGATAAGTACGTCTCGTATGGTATATTTACAAGGTTTGGCAAGGAAAGCAGACATGAGTGATAGTAAATCAGATAAAGGCCTGGGAATGCTACCAATCAGATGTAAGAGGATTCAATTCAACACTACAGCTAAGTCAATGCCTAGTCTGGGATGCTGAATGGAAACCCTTATTGATATATCTGTATGTCCAGTTCATTAGTTCTGGATGACTACCCCTATATAACACCCCTCTCTTGGAATCCCCCTGACCCCACTGAGCCAAGAAGTAGTTCTGTTTTGCAAGTTTAAAAGGTTTATTTGAGAATTTAAACAATATATATATATATATATATATATATATATATATATATATATATATATATATCACACTTTTATAATGAATTAATAATTGAATATCACACTTAATCTGAGCAGTAATCAATAATGAATAATGTCCTACTAGCACACTTCTTTATAATCAATGATGAGTGGGTATAGGGTGGATAAGATAGCAACAATACTTTTATGGTTTCAAATAGATGCAATGTGGAATGAAAATGCAGTACAGAAAATAACTTGATAGGATTTCAGCAAAAGACAATGTAATCACTTTCTTGGACAATTCACCCCCCCCCCTTTATGCAATGTAAGGAGATGAAGATGAGAGCACACAGTTCTTAGGAATGCAATCAAATAGAATTCAGTTCAATTCCCCCCCAGCAGTTTATACAACAGATAGGAGTTTTGAAACACAGGCAAAATGCTTTGAATATGGTGACAATGCAGTGAGAAATATGCTGAAAATGCTTTTAATTCCCTTTAGGAGGTTCAGGGTGAGTGAGAGATACTAGGGATGAGTGCAGGCTCTCTTTAACAATGCTGTAGGAGTAACTAGCAGGTTAAACTAATTTTTGGCAAAGGAAAGCAAGGAAGCTGCTGTTTTCACACGTGGCTGGATTTTTAACCAAATCGCGAATCGCGGCAAAATTTGCGAATGTGTGAATCACGATTACGGCAAAAGTATAAGGAGTAGCAAGTCGGTTCTAGGTTCGATGAAAAGCTAAGATTCTAAGCTTTCAGAGGAAAGTCTAGCCCAAACGGTTCCAAAGATATGAACGATTTTGTAAAGGTCGTTTTTCGAATTTAAAGTAACTCAAATTGACAGGTGACAGCTTTTAAAAATGACAGGTGACAGCTATGCGGCTGGAGAATTGACAAGTGACAGTTAGGAGGCAGTTCTACTTAGATTAAATAGATTGAATTATATCACTGGAAACTAAGAGATTTGGTTTCACACCGTCCTAGCTGTACTCACAATGTATTTGGAAGGTCTAGGTCTCACGGATCGGGTCAAGATGGCTTTGGTTCTGGTTTCACCCCGGACGGTCTCTGCGCACAGCGTCTGGTCTCTGCTCTGCTGGTCTGGTCTGACACTGCTCCTTGCCCGGCTCCTGGATCTCTGGGTACAGCGTCTGTGCACAGCTCCTGGATCTTTCTGCACAGCTTTCTCTGGACACAGCGCTGATCTGCACGGCTCCTGGATGCTGCTACCGCTGTTAGGTTTGCTGGATGCTGAGGCCTGCTGAGAAGAGTTCTCAGTTTGTGGGTTTAGGCCCTTGCTTTGAGTTCTGAATCAAGTTCTTTGGAGTTTTAAAGTCTAAGTGTTTGATCTGGTATCTTCTGGATGTTGTGTGGTCCGGCAGAGCGCGTTGCAGCAACTGGATTTGAATGTCCTCTCTAGCTTCCAGTGGCTCTTTTTATGTCTTTTGAAAGTGGGTGTGTGTGCAGAATCACTAAGCCGGACCCTCTCTCAACTGGTCATTGGTCAAGCTTTCCGCACTGCTTGGATTGGGGGAAGAAAATGTGTGTCATAGTGATGTCATTTAATGGCCTGCAGAAAGGACACTCCCCTGTCAAATTACACACAAATCTATATTTGACCTAAAGACATATTTGCACAGATACCCATTTGTTTAAAATTACATGCACCCATCACATATCACATGAGGTATACTCTGTTCAAACTCTGCTCTTCCTGGGGGCTTGCATCCAGAAATGGCAACATTTTGCACTTTTTAACTGGTTTTGCAATATCGGACATTTACCCAAATTTACACACATGTGCGCAAGGAGTGTGGACATTAATTGATGAAGTGTCAGATTTTTAACATGCAGACATTTGGAGTGAAACCCTATTTTCTGCTAGCAACCCCCCAAATCATACCACCAGGTCCTAAAACCTCTTAAAATGCGGGCAGAAAAATCACAAGAATTATGGTATCATTTAGATAATTTTGACAAGTCTGCACCATGAGTTATACATCTTTCTTAAAATCATATTCTGGCCAACAGGGGTGTGTCTTCCCAGGTCACATGGTGGAGAAACCAGTCTATCCACTTTCTTTAAGCTCAGCCTGTCCTCAGAGGGGCAGCCCCTCCCCGTTTCTGCCAAGAGGAAGCCACTTTACGACCTCCCCTATAAACCATCTGCCTGAGTCAAGGAAGGGCTTTGTTCAAAAGGAAGCCATTTACGACCACCCTAATAAACCATCTGCCTGGGCCCAGGACAGGCCTTTGTTCAACTCCCTGTAGCTGCTCCACCCCTAATCTAATCAGAGAGGTGACAACTCCTTTTGGCAAGGGGAAGAGTGGCTGAGCAGGTTTTAACTCCTGTGGGGGTAGATGTCAGGCAGAATTCAGTTTCATTAAGCCAGGTTTCAGCTAAATGTCACTTTTTGTCCCCCAGTTTAAGTCTATTACGATTTTTACATACACATTAAATAATTACTTCCTTCAAGTCATTTCAGAGTATAGTTTTACATTCTATCCACCTCTTAGCAAGTCTTTCCTTGGTCTGGTTTTGTTTCATTTGTTCAGTTTTACACAAAGGTCTGGTGGTTTTAAAACGCTGGCTTTCTGATAGTGGTGAGTACTGGTAATGCAACCATTTTTGGGATTTAAGAAAATGAATTCACCACAGTTCTAGGTTGCTTTTGGCAATCAGCATTGCCATTCCCAATGATTTCAGGCTACTGTGTGGGTAGCCCAATGGTGGTTTTAGGCAGTGCCCTCCTGTGCTCACAACCTAGGCAAAAATGGGTGGCAGCCTATTCTTCATGCATTTCCCTGTGCATTTTCTGGCAAGTTCTGGCCATCATGATGTTTTCCATGCCAGTACTGCACAGTTTTCCTATTCTGGCGTACATGTGGGCTTTTTGGCCATCTTGGATTTTCTAAGCCCACAGCACCAAATGTTGCAGCATGATAGCTCAAACGTGGGTCAGGACACCCAACACAGACAGAACAGCTGCTTAGTCAGAGACAATTAAAATTAGCTCATAAAGTTTCTCACAGTATGAGCTACGAATTAAACTTGGCCGGACCTCGAGAAGCAGATAAATATTGGTTCTTGGCAGGAGTTAATGGATGTGTAATTATGTCGGGCTAGGCCTAAAATAAGCTTATCAGTCTATGGCCCTCATTACAACTCAGGCGGTAAGGGGTTTACGGCGCCGTAAACAGCGCCGACCCTTACCGCCTGAGTACGAGGTCCCTTAGCGCCATGGCGGACTTAACACCTGCTTTTAGCAGGTGTTAAAATCCATGGCGCTAAGGGACCATGGAGTTAATTACGCCACCGTAATTTACGGTGGCGTAATTAACGCCTTCCCCACTCCCATTATGCCCTATGGGCAAAAATGGGAATGGGGAAGGGTAAATGGGGATTGGGGACTTACCGCCCCGCCAAGGTCGGAATGGGGCGGTAAGTCCGCCAACCACCATGTCGTAAACGTAGTTTACGCCATGGTGGTAAAGTCACGGCCCAGGCGGTAACTTACCGCCTGGGTCGTAATGAGGGCCTATGTGTCAGTCAGCCGGTTCTTGCCAGCATGAGCTAATGTGGGCTATGTGAGTGACTGATAAGCTAACCAATCAAGAATAAGGAGGGATTTTATTCTGGCTAAAAGAACCAATCAGAAATGCATTCTGAAAGTGCATGCAGGTATTGCATCATTTAAAAAAGGCCTCTAAAAGAAAGATGATTGTAGGAGCTGTGTGTGCCTTCTAGTGTGTCTTTTTGAACCTGTATTAAAGATTACTGTAAATCTGTACCTGTGCGTCCTTTCCTTTGTTCTTGTCCCAGTGCCAGAGTCTACAAATGCCAAAAGTTGATGAAGTGCAGAGGGTTCCCCCTTTACAGAGCTGTTTTATTGCATTTCTGTAACATGATTGTACATTTGTTTTTTCATCCATCTGATTCAATTGGGAATATTTATGGAGTTATTTAGTCACCTGTGCCTTAAGGCTTTAATGGAAGGATCATACTGATGCTTATGTATGAATGCTGGCTGGCTTGTTTTATTGTTGATTTCACTATTCAAGTTAATGATGTCAGTATGCTCAAGACCACTTTGAGTCAGGTGTTTAAAAAGTGCCTTAAGCTGTGCTTTTAATGTTTCTAACGTAGGTGTTGACTTTAATTCTGTTTCTGCCACTATTGAGTTCCACTGGGAAATTATAATGATCACCCAGTTTGGACATTGGAAGACCCCATTTTATATCTAGAGTGTTGTGATTGATGCAATCATTCAACATGACTCAAAAGGAGATCACTTGATTGATGGCATGCATCAAGATAAAAATGGAGTCCAGTATCGGCTTTGACAATCCTCTTTCCCAAGTGGACACCGGAGGAACATCACTCTTAACTATCCCATTCAGCAAACTTAGGTTACAATGTTTCATAAGTGTGAGCCAACTTGTTATATGTGTTGAGAGAGGCTTGGTGCTTTAGGAAAACAGTTGATATTTAAATCCCCTGCTATTATGGTTAGTGTTGATTGACCATCCATTTCGATCAGATCTAACATCTAAAATGGCAATCATATTCATATAGATATTTATCAATGTGGCTTGAGGACTAAATGGCCAATCACTTTTTTGCAGATATTAGCCTAAGTAATTGGATCCCTGGGTATGGTGTGGCCCATGGTGCTATATTTACCATGAGTCAAGTTTGACCACTGTTAATAAACCTGCCACTGGCTGTATTTTGAGTTGTTTCACAACCGGCATCCATGCAATTGTAAAGTTAGGTCATAGTGGTTGCATTGTAATCCACATTTCTTGCAGGACGATTAGATCATAATTATGTAAAGAGTTCCCCTTCGAGTTCATTAAGTACCAAAAGCCTCTCATATTCCAAATTGCAACAGTAACATTTTGATGTGTTGATGCTGACTGGCGCTAATAGTTTGTCCTCAGGTTTGTCTGATTTATTGCTTTAGTAAGCCAATCCCATTTGGAGTTTGTAATTTTTTGGTTCGCTATCTTTAAAGCATACCTCTCATTGTGAGGGTATAATTAATAGATAACTGCTGATAATTCATAACCTCATCATTTCTTACTGTTGCATGTTTCATGCCTTGATCACATCCACTGGCTGTTTACGGTGGTCTGAGGAATTATTTATCATTCTATTCAAATCACTGTGATCTTGATTTGTAAATGGTGCCACGCTATTTGTTTGCGGCAAAATACCACATTAAGCAAACTTTTCTTTCATTTGCCACAGTAGGTCTTTAATTATCTGCTTTGGAATTTGTAGCTCTACAGTGTCAAAGTTATCAGTTGGAGTGAAACTGATAGATTTTCTATCCTCTGAACGAGGATTTATCGATTTTGGGATCATGTGAAAGGCAGCCAGAAGCGTGGTGTGGTTTGAGAAAGGGTCATTCCACTGTCTGTCTCTCATCTTCAGCTAGAGCTGGTCATGATTCGCAATCGACTCTTATTTTTGAAATCTGGGAGATTGAGCTCATGGGCTTTTGCCGATGTTCTACTTCTGGATTCCCACTGGAATCCCTATAAGCACAATTCATTCTCTTCCTGTCGGCTCTCCCCTGCAACTCTATTAGTTGGGCAATCAGTAGGGAATTGTAGGAGTCTGGCAATTGATGCTTGCTCTGCGGTACCTCTGTATGTTCAGGGACACTCAGCACCAGTAAATATGCTGCTTGCTTGGCAGCCACTTCCGGTGCAGCATAGCATAGTGGGATCTTGTCTGTATTGATATTGATATTGATATTTTATGTCTATCGCGCTCATACACAAGTGTTTCAGAGCGCAACAAGGCAAGGGAGGGGAACAGGGGAGAACAAAACAGTGATCCTACTAGGCCCAGTGACATTGGGAACGTGCAAGTGCATGGGAGAGTGGGAGGGGAAAAGTGCATTGAAGCGGGGAGAAGTGTATAGTGTTAAGCAGATAACAGATAAATAACAATAAATAAATAATAAAGACAACAAACAGTGGCAGTGCAGCCAGCAATTTGCAAGTGCTAGGTTTAAGGCAGTAGACAGGGTAGGTCTGATAAGTGCAGGAAGAAAACGGGGGGCTGATTGAGTAAAGATACAGATCCCAGTGCAAGGAGTGGCCCGGAGGCAGTGCAGGAGGGTGGCAGGGTGAGCAGGTACCTGGGTCCTGAGGACAGAGGGTGGCCAAGTGCACGGTGCTGAGAGAGAACAGATCAGCAGGGGAGAGGGAGGGCGAAAGCAGAAGAAAATAGGAAGGTCTTGAAGTGCTTCCGGAACCAGAGATGGTTCTCCTCAAGTTTTAGAGTGGCAGGGAGGCTGTTCCAGAGGGAGGCCTCAGCGGAAGACAGAGATCTACCCACAGATTTTTTCTTCGAAAAATGACAGACCCTGAGGGAGTTGGAGGTAGAGGAGCGAATAGCTTGAGAGGGGAGGTATTTGCAGAGGGATAGCTGAAGGTATTTTGGACCCAAGCCCCAGAAAACCTTGTTGACAATGCAGAGGGTTTTGAATTTAATCCTTCAATCCACTGCGAGCCAATGGAGAGATTTCAGAGCTGGAGATATACAATCCCAGGGCTTGAGGCCAAGGGCAAGTCTTGCAGTCCTGTTCTGGATTAGTTGCAGAGGGCGGAGAGTAGAGGCAGGTAGATTTAGAAAGAGGCTGTTACAATAGTCCAAGCTAGAGAGAACTAGAGCTTGGGATTCCATGAGCTTCTGGGGGGAGGAGAGGAAAGGCAGAGTACCTCTGAGGAGGTGCAGTAGGAAATTTGACTTTTTAGAGACCTCAGAGATGTGGGTGGAAAAGGAAAGGGTGGAGTAAAAGATGACCCCGAGCTTCTTAGCCTCGCAGGTGGGGGTAGGAGGAGGGCCAAGGGAGGCCAGCCAGAGAGTGAGGGGAAAGGATGGTGAAGGTGTGCCGATGAGGAGGATCTCCGTCTTGCTGGCATTCAGGCAAAGATCATTGGCGGCACACCAATCTTGAATGGCAGTTAGGCAATCAGAGATGAGAGAGGGAGAGGAGGTGGCAGAGGGCAGCCTGAAATTGAGTTGACTGTCATCAGCGTAGCACTGGAAATTTGAGCAGAAAGTGGCAATGCAGTGGGCGAGAGTTGCCAGGTATTGGTTGAAAAGCCAGGGCGAGAGGTACACCCCTGGGGAACACCACAGGTAGAGAGGAAGATAGATGAAAGGAAGGACCCAAGTTGGACCTGGAGGGTCGATCTGAGAGGAAAGAGGTCAGCCAGGCCAGAGCCTGATCAGTGATACCCAGGTTTTCACAGAGACGGTTGAGCAGGATGGTATGGTTAACCGTGTCGAAGACAGAAGATTGAGGAGGATGAGGACAGAGGGAATGTTAGAGTCAAAGTTGGAGAGCAGATCTTCACAGATGTTCAGGTGAGCAGTTTCCATGCTTCTGGCAGCTCTGAAGCCTGGCTGGTGGTCATGGAGACAGCCAACAGAATTGGAATGAAGGTTAAGCTGAGAGATGGACAACTTTTCCAGGAGTTTACCCAGAAAGGGAGTAATGGAAATTGGGAAATAGTTAGCTGGACAAGAAGGGTCAGCTGTGGGTTTCTTGAGAAGAGAATGCACAAAGGGGAGCTTCAGAGGGGAGGGGAAGGATCCTGAGGCAAAGGAGTGGTTGCAAAAATCAGCAAACGCCGAAGCGAGGGTTCAATTTGGTCCTTGATGGTTTTAGAAGAACAGGGATGAACCTGTTTTGACAAGGCTTTCATAGATAGGACTTGTCTAGGAACCTCATCAGGGGTGAAAAGAGGAAAGGACGAGAAGGATGGTGGGGGGTGACTAAAGAAGGGTCAGAAAGCACCGATGGAGAGGGGAGAGGTGGGGTTGGGTGGAGAGGGTGGACAGGATGTCCTCGGTTTTTTAAATGAAGTGAGAGGCAAGGGCATTGAAAAGAACCTGGGAGTCAACAGGAGGGGTAGAGACTGCAGCAGAGTTGGCCAGCTCCTTGCAGATTTTAAAGAGTTTGGCCGAGTTGTTAGATGCTGCAGAGACACAAGCTTGAATGTGGACTCTCTTCTTGGTGAGGACAGAGAGTCGGTATTGCCTTTGTAACAGGCGACAGGCCAGTTTGTCAGAGGATGAACAGAAAGTCCTCCATTTCCTCTCAGCCACCCTACACTTACGTTTAAGTGTAGCTAAGTCAGAGTCATACCAGAAATTCCATTTGGCTTTGGACTTCAAACGGATCCTCATGACAGGGGCAAGAGCATCAAGTGTATCAGAAATTGAAGAGTAGAGCAGAGAAAGGGCTGTGTCAGGATGTGAGACAGTCAAAGGTGGAGGGGGGAGGGGAGAAAGTCGCGGCAAAAGCCTGAACTGACAAAAGCTTCATGGGCCGGATGTCCGAGAATGTAGGTGGCAGTGTTGGGGTAGGCTTGGCTTGGGGGGAAGAGAGTGAGAGATGAGAGGAGAGGAGGGAGTGATTGCTCCAGTAGAGAGGAGTGGTCAGAGGGATTGAGAGCGGGAGGTCAGAGGAGATCAAGACATCTAATGTGTGCCCTGCAGAGTGAGTCAGGCCAGAGGGGAGGATGGACAGGGAGAGGGAATTGCAGAGGTCACAGAAGAGTACAGAGGAGGAGCAAGGAGAGTCTAAATGTATATTGAGGTCACCGAGGAGGAGGAGTTGAGTGGTAGAGGCCAGGAGGGAGGAGGAGAGGTCTGCCCACTCAGAGAGAAATTAGGTGATTTGACCAGGAGGCCGGTAGATGGTAACCACAGTAAGAGAATGGGTAGGCGAGAGAGAAAGCCTACAGACAAGGCATTCAAAAGAGGAGTAGGTCTGAGTGGGAATAACAGAGGCAGGAATCCACTCAGGAAAGACCAGGGCACCCCCCACCGGACCGGGAGGATCTGGGTGCTGAGGGTGTCTTGTAGCCATCAGGGAGGAGATTGTCAAAGCACGTGACAGAGCTGGCCATGAACCATGTCTCAGTAAGACCAAGGACATGAAGGTCTAGTTCTTCAAGAAGGTGGCAGATGTCATAGGAGTGTTTGACAGCAGAGCGATAGTTGAGAGTGGCAATATGAAGAAGTTTGCCAGCCTTAAAGACCTTCCAGGGAGGGTTACAGATCAGAGGTATGCCCTGTGGAGGAGAAAGAGCCCTAGGAGGGACAGAGGAGGAGGAGGAGAAGGAGAGAGAGGGCAAGGTAGCCAAAGGGGGAGAGGAGGGGTCAGCAGAAGATTAGAGGAAATTGATGAGGCGAGGGAAGCGCCTATCAAAGAGGAGGAGATTGGCCTGAGGGCCTTGGACCATTTCAGTGCCATTTAGGTACACATTAATAATGACTTTAGAGGAGTCGAAGGAAGCCATGAGAACTTCCCAGTAGTGCCACCATTAATGGGAGAGGAGGAGATAGGGCAGAGCACAGAGACCATATGAGGAGTCCATAGATCTGGCGAAGGAACAACAAAGAGGATGTCAGTGAGGGTCTGTCTGGCAGAAGCATTGGAGTAGGTGTCGGTGATAGGAAGACCAGGGTTAGAGGCCAAGAAATCCTTTTTGAACTTCTTCCTACCAGTCTTACTTAGTGAGAAGGGAAGGATAGTCAATGGCGAAGCAGTTGGAAAAGATAGGAGAAACAGAAAGCGGCATTGGGGTGGAAGTGAGGAGAGGATGGGGATACTGGGGGGACTAAGGCAGGTAGGTGTGGGACAAAAGAGAGTGGTGAGGACTGGTCACTGGGCTGGCAAAGTACAGAGAAGAAACAGTATGTAAGGAACATACACAGAATTTAGCAGTGGGCAGAAAGATTTGACTTTTTAGAACAAAGCAAAAACCGCAAACTTTGACTTTTTAGCACAAAGCAAAAACAGCAAGATTTGACAATCTTGGAATTGGATGTTAGCAAAGGGTTTTAGGAAGCACTACACATCAGAATGACAACATGGGAATAACAAGCAAAAAGAACAGTGATAGTCAAAGGCGGTAGGAGTGAGTCCATTAGGAGGTACCTAACCCATAGTTCTAGAGGAGGCAAAGTCAAGGGAGTCTGGATTTCTTAGAGGAGTGAGGTGGCAGCATCATTGTGGTTAAGGTGCATGGAGGACCCCAATTAGCGTTTCGGAAGCGGACAGGGAGCAGACAGGGGCCTTAGAAGTGGGCCTTTGCTGAGAGGGCTGGCTGAAGCCTGCTGGTCCCTGATTGGATGGAAGAAAACACTCAGCAACCAATGAAAGTACAGCACAGGGAGAGGTGGTTCAGCACAGCCTGCCTACACAACAAAGAACACCATGGCTGCCATCTTGGAAGGGCCAAAAACAGTCAAATAAGCAGGCAATAGTGGGAAAAAACTTTCAAAATAGCAAGGCAGCTCCTGGTATTAAAAAAGCTCCTAAAAAAAGGGCAGCACGATGTAGAACAGTCCTTTCCAAAAATGTAATGCACATTTCATTTTTCTTTCTTCTTTTTCTTCCCTTTTTTTCCAATTTCAATTTTTCAGGTTCCATAATTCCCCTGGAGGTGCAGTAATGCACAGAAAGTGCACTTACCTAATGGAGTGGTCAGCAGCCAGGCACAAACTCCACATGTGCAGGAAAACAACATATGGCCAGGAGGGTGGAAACAGGACCTCACTCGCAGTGAGAAGCAGATGTTAGTATGGGCACTGCATTTCACCACCACTGTCAAGGATGGTCAGGATAATGTGTCAATTAGTTTTCCTAACAGTACTGTATATTGTACCAGGGACCTGTCAACTCTCCTAAACCCCCTCCTCTTCCACTGTGCCAGGCCTGCATGCACCATGGCGGTGTATAGTGTGTAGGTAACCTCTTCTGCGCCAATACCTTGTATACCCCGTCCACAAGGTGTACTACTGCCACCCCAGTATGCCTCAAACGGGAAATCTGATTGATAGTTGCTGACCTATCAACGAAAAGCACTTCCCACCATTCAAGAGGGTTATCCCTTGACTTTGGGATATCATCTTCCTCCCCCTCAAATGGCACACAATTATGTGCAACTAGATGTTCCTCGGTACACTACACTGTTAAAAAGGTGGCCGGATTTTCAGTTTTACACCTCACATTATGAATTTTAGGACTTGACAGGATGATTTCATACGCAGACGCCACCTGCGTTGTCAGAGTAGATTTGGATCGCTCCAAAATGGAGAGCACAGTGTGCTCCACGTACTGTGTAACAGACACCCCATAATATTTTTGGAGCTTTTCTCGATTGCAAATGCAGCTGCAGCAAGTGCTTAATCGCATGGGAACTGGCCTTGCATTACAAAGACTAGCAGTCCACTGTAGTAGGCCAGTGGCTTGTGGCCTATCATGATTTTTTTGTCACTACTGGAGTCATCAATTGGCCATTTGAATGGGAAAAGAGACAGAACTCAGGAGTGGCCAGCACTGGGGCCGTAAAGATACCTTCTTTCAGCGCGTTATAATTGGTGAGCATGTCCTCCGTTCAGGGATTTTTCTAGTCATTATTTTGGGGCCTTTTGAATGCTGCAAAGTCTAGGGTCCATGCCCTACAGTAATTGCACAACCCTAAAAATGTTTGCATCTCTTTGACAGTTTTAGGCTGTGGAATACTGTGCACTGAAGCAGCACTATCAAGTATAATTCTGTTCCCATGTACAGATATTAGCTGGCCCAAATGAAGCACTTCTTGGAGACAATATTGCAGGTTTGCTTTATCTACCTTGTATGCCAGGAGGGTGATGTAATACTTCCTGTAGTGCTGTTCAATGTCGCTACACACCAGCAAATCAACATACTGAATGATGGTACGTGGATATTCCTTAAGTAAGCATGTAGAATCCTGGTGAGGATGCACAGTACCGCTGAGGCAATCTTGTGTGCTTGTAATGCATTCCCCCATTTGCAAACACGGTGAGGTACTCTGAATCGGGGTGCCGGTGTATGGAGAAGAAGGCATTTTCTTTAAGTTCTACCACTGTGAAGTGGGTCGCCTCCTTATGGATGCTGCATAGTATCATGGCAGGATTTGGAACTACAGGAAATTCGGCCTGGACAATGTCATTTAGATGGTGAAGGTGCTGGATCATTCTCCAACCCCCCCTTTTGCCTTTTCTTTATCAGATAAATCGCTGTGTTACATGTAGAGGTAGATGGCACTATTATCCCCTGATTTACGAGTGCCACAATGGTATCTTGTATGCCCTCATCCACTTCTTTGTTACTGTTTAACTCAGGGCAGCTCTGTGCCTGGCTTCAGTGCTATTCTAACCAGCGCCTCTCCCTGCAAAAGCCATATATTGTGGGTGCTGGTTGTCCATAACCTTTCTTTTACTTGCTCTAAGTCACTTTTAGTAAATGGGGGCGGGTTGACAAACGCCATCAAAGAACATCGTACCTTCCGGTATTGTACCATAATGTTGCAAGGAATAGAAAATTGCCAACACAATTTCTCCATCATCATCCCAGTCCTCAAACAGCTCAGCATCTATCACTTTCTTGAGTGGCACAGTTAGGTCAATGCACAGCACTGTCTGAAATGTACACCCAGGACAATCTGTCCTGACCACAGCTATCTGTTTAGCCGACACAACCAGGCCCTGCAAAATCTAAGAACAGTATTGTACCTGCCACAAGTTCTGGGGTTACCACAGGTCAAAAAATGAAATCAGATGGTACCCGCCAACATGTCTTGCCAATCTGGGGCACCGCATCAAGCAATACTGTTATTGCTTGACAAACATGTCTGGGTATACGTGGATGCCAGAGACCACCACCTCTCCTCCTTAGGCCTAAATGGTAACCACTACCATTAAGGCGCACATGCATAGGGTGGTGCATGCCAGCCTACGGTCCGTAAAGAAAATGGTCATGTTCAGCTTCCTCAACAAATCCCATCCCAACAGATTAATGGGGGGACCTCTGAGTATAGTAAGGATTCATGCACCACTTTTCCTCCTATTTTGATAGTTACCTCATCAGTGTAGGGAACTGTTATGACAGCCCCTGAGAACCCTTGCATGTCAAGAGTTTCACTGGATATCAGGAAGTTTCCTTCACTGATGCATGATTTAGGGGCTCCTATGTTGACAATAAATATGAATTGTGAAGCACGGCCGCAGAGTAAAGGGTGGTGCTTTGTTGTGTATCCTGCACTGTTTTGCTGCTGTGGCTCTGGTGTGGACTGTGTGATCATTTGTGCACTGAGCCACTTCATTTCTTCACGCTATTTCTGTGTTTGAATTGCTGAATTCCGCAGCTACTGCCGTTTGGAAAATCAGTGCATTCGACTTTAAGGCCAACGGAGCAGTAAGTAAGAAGTAAAAGACAGAGCACTGAACCCTTGCGGTGTGAAGCCCAGCCGCAGAATAAAGGGTGGTGCTTTGTTGTGTATCCTGTGCTGTTTTACTGCTTTTTGGCTCTGGTGGCTCGGGGGATCAGTAACTGTGCAACGGAGCCGAAATAGAGCCCCTCAGCCCCTCATTTCTTCGATCGTGGTGGTGAGCAGCAGAGGCAGGCGTGCACTCTACATAACATCTACCTCGTCCTAAGAAAGGAGCATCCACAAAAGTAATCTCAGAGAGAGAAAAGTTTAAAAAGCTATTTTGAAGCACTGTCATTTCCTTGAAAGGTTCCATAGACTGCATAGACTTTTAGCTGCATGTCACAATTAATGGCAAAGTAACGCCAAGAGGAGTGGGAAGCGGGCAGTATAGTGGCACATTGGAAATTCTCAATGTAACTAATACTGCTTGGCTTCCCATGGCTTTCCTCCTGCACATTTCTATGTCTGATACTGGGGTTTAGATCCAGCCCAAATACACCAGCGCCTGAGTGCACCACACTGGAAATTTAAAGGAGCATTGCCCTACCCCAAAAAAGGGTCCAGCGCTGTACTATCTTCAGTATCTGCTTTAGATGTTCTGCATCTCACTGATTAGAAAAAAGCTTCCTTTTTAAATGAGACTCTGCAGCACCCCAACCCTGGAGAGTATAATTGACCAGCATGGCTCTTATCGGGATCAAATACAGTGGAAGGGGAGGGAACTGGGTCATCTGTATCAACTATTCCAGCCCCAAAACAGAACGCTCCTATAATGATCCCTGCTCTTGTCCACACGCATACTCCACAAATAGATGGGGAAGATGATACACTCATGTCACTGAGAAAAGGGTGGAAGCGGGGCCTGGAATACACCATAACAACAACAATAATACAGAGCAGAATCAAAGACCATTTTCTCCCAAAAAGATTTTAAAATGTCTAAATGATGCAGAAGACCTTGAATACAGAGGGCCTCATTATGAGGCGGGTGGAATGGGTTTAAGGGTGCCGGTAAAGGTGTCAGCGCTGTTAAACCCATTCCGCCCTATTACGAGATTCCCTTGCGGGACCCGCTCTGGATGGCTGGTCAGACCAGATTTCCTTTGCAGGTTCCGCAAGGGGAAAAGGGAGCTAACAAATGCTCCCTCCCCATTCCCATTGAGCCCTTTGGGGGCTCCAATGGTAATGGTGAAGGTCCGGGTCTGGGTTCCCTGAATGGGGAAATACCGGGCCCTCCAACGTCAGAATGGCCTGGTATTTCCCCATTCAGGGACAACGGACCCGGACCCTAGTTTGGAGGCAGCCATGCCCTTATTAAGGGCATGGCTGCCTCCAAACTCGTAAGGAGGCCCAGAGTGTGGCAAACCACAGAATGCACACAAGAGAGAGAAGAAAGGGTCTTATCTACGCATATGGACAACAGAGAAAATACTGCAATAGAATCGAACAATCAAAGAGAGGCGATTTTGACTATAACACAAGACCATCTAGACAGACCTTTCCGAAAGCTCACAAAACACTCTTCAACAAGCGAGTGAAAGCACATTGTCGGCACTAAGCTTTGTGCTAAATTCACTGGTCAAAGTATTCAAACTACTAAAAATGGAAGTGCAAGCTCAAGCTGGCGTCCTGTTAGTATTGACAAATGAGACAGCTAAAAGTGAATCTTCAATAGTGGGCCTTAGCAACGTCATGAACAACATCCTGATTCCTACCCTTAAGGAAACTCAACTAGAAGGGGTGAAACAAGGGCTTGACATTGCCCAAATCTACCATCTACTCAAGGCAGGGAAAAAGGATAGCAACACCATTCACAAGCTTATTAAAGAACTTTTGGTGAGCGTTTTACAATTGTCAAACCCCACACATACTTCCAGTGAAGAGGGTTTAGATGCCAACCCATCATTTGATGACTCCCCTTTATCCAAATCAATATTGGAAGAATTTCAGAGGCTAGCAAATGTGGTTGTTGATGACGACGTGGTGTTCATAGACAAACCTGTGCGAGGAAAAAACCATTCAAGGGGCTTCTCCTACAGATGACACTAAGATTTCAGCATCCTGTCAAAATTACAAAGGCAGAAGAAGTACAAAGAGGAAAAAAGCAAGTAAATCCAGTCAAGAACACCCCTCCAAAAGGTAAAAAGAATGCAGAAAAAGACAAAAAACAAACAAATCACTGTGTAAAGAGCACAGGAGTAAATCTGTTTTTGAAAAACTTGTCACTACCAGTGGCAAGTGAGCCTGTTCAAGCTACTCCTCCGGCTATCGTTCCACCAGAACCCACCCAGAGCTTGGGTGATATTCAAATAAGGCCGAACGAGCCTTCATCTAAAAAATCAGGGAACAGGAGCCACTAAACGAGGAAAGCCTCAGGCTCCAAGGAAAAGAAGATCCAAAGATCAAGTATTGGCCTTCAAACTGACCTGCTAGAATCCTCCCCAAAGACCATGAGCAAACAAAGCTGCGGGAAAGGTCAAGCAAGCATTAAAATAGCCCCAATATTCTTGAAAAAAAAAACAGGGATCAAAAAATCCTTCCAGAACCTGTAACTGAAAGGTGGGCTTCAAAGATACCTATGAAATTGTCACTGATCTTCCTAAAACAGACTGAGAAATCCTTGCCCCATTCTGTTATAAACCCCCCGAAACAAACTATACAGGAAGGAGAGGTGGGATACAAAGAGAAAATCTCCAGTGTCAAGGGCACATGGAATGGCTCAGGAAAATGCAGAGAACTGGAGACCACAAGTGGAAGGAGTCCTATGGAGGAGCCAGAACCAATCATCATTAAAGAGCTGGCTGAAACTAAGGTCATAGAAGCGGCAGACTATAAAATACAAAAAGTCTGGCTAAGGCAGGCCTGTAACAACAAAAACAAATCTCTCAGCAGAACAGTGATACTGTCTTACCCTAATAAGGTGTCAAATTTGTATCTTTTAGCAAGTGAAGATATCGAATATGTAAAATTTCCACTTAAAAAAGACCAACACTTTGTGGAAATTGGCCTGAAGTTGCGATGAGCAAAGCAGGCAATTCTCAACAACAGGAATGAATTGGGCCGGGTAGGCCTCATGGTCTTCGAAGTTATGGAAGAAGATCATCCCAAAATATGAGAAGCCCTGTGGAAAGAGAAGGCATTAAAAAAGGGGGCACAGTTGGAGAAACACAAAAGTCAGATTCAAGCTCTGTTCAAAGTGCAAGCATAAATGGAAATTGTATTTTAAAACTCCCTGAGATCATCTCTCAAATAATCCTAAAATTAGGAGCAGAGACAAACTGTCTTTAGGCAAAATGGCGTGAAGCTGGTTTGCTGGAACATGCAAGGTCACGGTTTCCTGAAAAGGAATCAACTTAAATAAGATCTCCTGGGGTCAAATAACATCTTAATACTTCAGGAAACCTGGCTAGTAAATCCCATTGAGATTGAGGGCTTTCAGAACCTTTAAGCATCTCAAAAAGCCAAAGGCAGACAGTCGGGGGGTCTACTGCTCGCTTTTAAAAATTCCACTGGTAAAATGATTACCCCATTATACAACAATGCCTTGGTAATACACGCATGCAAAATAGAGAGGAAAATAGACATTTCACATCCCGAAGTGGTAATCATTAACATTTATTGGAATTCTGCTAGCTCATCACTCCAGGACTTTCTAGCGGAACTGGACTCCCTACTTACAAAGGTGAAGACTGAGTATGAGGGAGTAAATATTCTCTTAGCAGGTGACTTCAATATAGATTGCACCATCAATGATTGTGGTAATTCCTCGCAAACAGGAAGGAAACCTTCAAGAAAAGGCCAAATGTGGCTAGATTGCCTGGCTTCATGGGATCTAGAGAGGATTCAAGGGAAATCCATGGAAGTTGAAAATGCCGTAGTGATCTGGCGCCGGGGCAATTCAGCGTCCACTTTAGACTATATCTTTGTGTCAACAGAACTGTCCTGCCTTCACTCAACCCTTGACATAAAACATGAAGGAGGGAGCGACCATGTAAGGCTGGAACTCTCCTTTTCTGACCTACAAAGTTCCTGATGCATTAAGATTGGGCAAGAAGTGGAGGGCCTCAAGGGAAAGTTGAGAGCAATAAAATATATAAGCAAGGGGGGAAAGCCCTGAACAAAAAACTAGGAGAAATCTCGAGCTTGACCTGGAGGGAAGAATCTCACCCAGAGAAATTTGGAAAATTCATCTGGTCTATCCATCCACCAAGCAAAATAGGTGCAATCCCGAAACAGGAACACTTCGACATCTTTATTGAAGAAACCAAAAGGAAAAAAAGGGAACTTAGAGGCACCATGCACTACTTAAAATAAAAAATAAAAACGTAGTGACCATTCCACCCTCCAATATGAATTAAAAAAAGCAAAGCAGTCCTATAGGAATTGGTCAAGAAATTAGAGGCACCAAAGGATGCAACAAGATGGAGAACAAATGTTGCATCTTCTAAATGCAAATAATTCCAGGAACTTCTGGGCAGTGTTGGGTAAACTAGAAACAGGTATCAACAGCTCCCTGTGTAATCTAGTCCCAGAATCAAAATGGGTGGAATATCTTTCCGAAAACTTCAAACCCCCAGGGTCATCGGAATTTTTCATGGTCACGGATTCTCCTTGGTATCTTTCTTTTGGTGAACATGATATTCTCAAACTAATATCCAAATGTTCCACATTTAAAACTGCAGGCCCAAATGGTTTAACTTACCAGGTTCTGAGAAATAATCCAAATCATTGGGCAAAGATCTTGAACTTCCTCTTTTGAGAAATTTTGAAGACCTGCATATTCTGTCCCTCGTGGAAGAACGCGCTTGTCATTCCATTCTTCAAGGGAGGCGATCGGCTAAGCCCGGAAAACTATCGCCCAATCACTCTCCTTGACATCGACAGTAAACTCTTCATGCAGCTACTTCTGGAAATTTAACACACTGGGTGAAGTCAAGGCGGATCTTATCATGCCATCAAACAAGGTTTAGAAAAGGATTGTCCACCAGTCTCAATGGGTTAATCTTAAATCTGGTAAGCGAAAATACAAAGGAGAAACTGGACACCCCCCTCTACGGGGCTTGGGTAGATCTATGCAAATCTTTCGATCACGTGGATGGATCCCTGCTCTGGCGAAAACTACTAAGCTAGGGGATTCCAGACTCCCTGTTAGCAATGTTAATTGATTTGCATAGAAACACCATCTTAAGACTGGGGCTGGACAAACTAATATATGACTTTAGAGGGGTAAGGCAAGGTTGCATGGGTGCACCTATGTTCTTTAACCTCTTCCTGTAGGATATAGGAGACTTTCTGTTTTCTTCACTGTTGTCCAATCTAGTGATTTATGGAAGGCGGTTCCACTGCTGACTTATGCTGATGACATAGTACGATTGGACAGGTCTGCAGTGGTCCTCCTATGTCTCCTAGATAAACTCGGGGAGTATGTTAGTCTAAGTGGCTCACAATCAACCCCTCAAAATCCAAAATTCCAATTTTAAACAACCAAAGAAAAACATTGGATATGGAAATTGGTTTTTGGACGGGAAAGCCATCCCTCGTGTCGGAAAACTATATGTCTGGGATACAAGATGTTTGCTTCCCCTGCAAACAATTAAGTTAAAACGGCAATCATGGAGAAAGTTGTACAAACAATACCGCAAATGAAAAAAATTGAATGCAAAGTATTGCAAATTCTCCATCCTACCCCTAATCAGATTCTACATGGCTAAAGCAGTCCCAGTTCAACTCTATGGCTTAGAAGCAAAATCACTACTATGGCACACATACTGGAAAAAACTAGAGGGCCTACATTGGAGAAAAAAAACTGCCTCTCCCAATGTGCACCCCAATCTCGAGCCTACGCGTTGAACTGGGACTAGTTTCATTAGTGTGCCCAGCAGATTGGAAGCTTATCACATTATATCGTGAAATAATCACAGCAGAGAAGGACTCTCTTTTCTTTGATGTGAATGAGCACCTTAAAAATTCGAGATCCCAGATACTTCTTAGCTTGGAGAAGAAAACAAGAGGAATCCTAAAAAAGCTCAAGCTGAGCTTGAAAACCCGAGTGTTAAATCCCTTGAAAGTGAAAAAATCACTAGAAACATATGACTGGATCGACACAATTGCTGGCGTGAGATCCCTCAATCCTTCAAACTTATCATTAAAGGTGGAAAAAAAGATAGGTTGCTTACCACAATATCTACAAAAATATCCAGACAAAATAGTGAGAAATAACTTTTTGAGACTCAGGCTAAACATCACCCACACTGGAGAAATATTGGCAAGAAGGAACCAGGGGGACCAGGCAAAAAACTCTGTGGACAATGCAAATCTCCCAGTAAACAATCAATAAGACACTTACTAATGGAGTCTGAAGGTATCTGGGAAGCCAGATTGTTGTTATTTAGGAGATTTGTGGCCAAAGAGGAGAGCCTAATATCAGAGTTTTTGTGTGACAGAATCATAGCCGGACACAAGACTATGCTAACAGCAACAATAGTACAAGTCTTGAAAATAGGTTCCATCATAACATAAAAGAAGACATCTGTAATATGAAAGACTGCCGTTACGTTGACTGTTTGCCCCTGTGGCCCTCTGGTTTCTTTTCCGCTTCTTGCTTGCTTTTATATTTTTATTTCTTTCTTCTTTTCTTTTTTTCTTTTTTCTCCTATTTATCCTACTTATCCTTTGTTTTCTTCTCTTTTGCCGACATCTTTTGATATTGTTTTTTGTAAAGATTTTGATTTTTAAAACCAAAACAAATAAATAAAAAGATAAAAAAAATAAAGATGAATTGCTTGTTACCTATATCAGCACCCTCAAAGGGTTTCTCGTCAGCATGGGGAGGCATGGACAGGACTGGGCACGCACTGTGGGCTGTGCTAATCAGGACATGCATTATTACCCAGAAACATGAAGGGGTTTTCTCCCATGACAATGACCCTGCGGTCCGGTGCTACCATTCCATTTGGTACTGCATTAGATCTGGGCATCTGACCTCTGTATAAAGTGTTCTGCTGGGCCGCTTGTGGCTGCTTGGACCTGTATGTGGGGGTTTGAATTCAACTGGGTGTAGGCCTGATGTATTTCTTAAGGAATGGAGGTGAACCTAGGTGGCTGTGGTAGTGTTGGGTAAGGTTGATTATATGTGTTATACCCCGCCCCTGCCTGCTTCTTTATTCTTTTGAAAAGGTCTCCACTTCCCACAGCTCCAACACTGTGATGGTCGCACACCCCCATTGATCCCATCCCACTGAACCCCTCTCAGCCCCCTCTGCTCCCTTGGAACCCCTATCTCCTCTGCTGCTGGCATCCTTTGTGCCCCACAGCATACTGATGCAGGGATTGCATCTTTACTGCCCCTGTCCTCCACCTGGCCAAAACACAGCTATCCTTATAACTGTGTTAGTGGCAGCCTGCTCCACTGAATTTGCCTCAGTTTTTGCTGTCACCACCCCTTCCACTGCTATTTTAGCTAACTTCTTCTGTACTAGTTTTGCGTCCTCTGCCTGCAACCTCTGAGCCATTTCCTTTCTTGTTCTTTACTGCTTTCACAATGATGTATTTTTATAGACTGAATCTCGGGCCACCCATTTGCCTCTATGCCCATCGTATCAAGTGCTTTCTGAACTTCCTTGGGTAATCCCTTTTGATAACAAAATGAAAAAGAGGAACTGATCAGTCCCACTGGTCACCCGTCCCCGCTCGCCACATCTCCTGCACCTTTAAAATGTATTGAGCAGCATCTTCATCGTCCCCCATAGTATATTGCATTACGGATTGCAAGTCAGGTGTATCGGGGTATGATCATCGCAGCACGTTCCACACTTTTGCCCTAATATTATTAAAAGGGGCCCCATCTTGCGCATCATCATCTAGTTTCACTCCAGTGTATCCTGCCTTGACCAACTCGTCCGCAGCCTCCCCCCCCCCACAATTCCAACAAGTAGACTTTTCATGTCTCCTACCGCCAAAGGAACCCCTGCTGTCTGTTTCTCAAAGGTATATATCCACTTCCCAGCCCCGGCTATAAGGGCCGGGAGTGCCTTGATCAGATTATTGTTATCCGTCTGCGCCCATTGCACATCATTCGCCCTTCGAAGGAGACTGATCCATGTTTTCAGATCTTTTCTGATCGATTGAGGGTTTAACAGTTTTACGGTTGGTGGTCTGGGAACGGCAGGTATCTTGGAACGCTAGGGTCATGGTGCTGGGCCTTTCAGGTGCTATTAAATAAAGCTGGGTCAGGAAGGGTCAGAGGCTTGTGCCCTCCTTTTTTGTGGAATTGCTTTTTAAATGTGAGCTCTCAACCCATTTGTGGCATGCAGGTTGTATTCCTTCCAGGGTACAAAATGTTGGCAACATGAGACAATAAAGGGCCTATGAATCTCTGCAGCTCTGCCCTTCCTCACTGGTGCCCAAGCTACAATTAACTACTGCCTGCATACACTTTATTTCAATGTGTGTGTTGCAGGTCTGCTGCGTTTGATTCCCCATGTATACCAGGGCAAAAGCATGCACCTCCCTTTCCACACAGGGGCCTCTAGAGGCATCCCGCTCCACCCCTGTAACCATCCCTATTGCCTACTACACATTCACAGGCCTCTGTTTCATCTGAAAGCGCTGGGTGGCTGAGGGGGATCGTCTCTCTTTCCCAACAATACAATAAGGCAGAAGGTTGTTTTTTGGACATGGGTGCAGTATAATTGCATAGTTTATTTAGTAGTAGTAATAGAAGGTTTATTGTGATAACACAAAAAATGCCCATAAAAACAACAACAATATGCAACATAATTACAGATCAGCACACATACAAAAATATAAAATAACATAAATCCAACATCATAAAATCCATAAAATATTTTGGAGATACACGAAAAAGGGCAGATTTCAATAAAAATGTCCTGACAGCGCATTCTTTAAAAATAAATAAAAGAGCCCAACCCACATTTAGTGAATCCACCTATAGCAGATACATTTATATTGAAGGAATCCCTTACCAGGCAAAAGGTGTTTAAGTGTGCAATCTCTGGTGGGTGAGAAAGCTGGGCAAAACAGTAAGAGCGGGCCAGGTCTTCCTTCGGTGCTTCACAAAAAATATGCAAATGATTCCCATTACCATTAACCAGGGCACCACCACTGCTCTCAGAGGAATACAATTCAAATGCTCCCTTGTGGGAACAATGCAGTGAAAAGGATCCTGAGTCCAACGCAAATACTTCTGCACTAATAATATGTTTCCTGTTTGCAGGCTTCATCATCTCAGATGACTCCCAGATATTCGGGGGTACCATTTCTTTCACTGACTTCATAACATTACAAGATATAATCTCTGCCCCCCCAAACTCTGAGACAAAGAATGGCAGGCTGATCTGCAATGAGATTGCTAATAAAACTACAGCCCAGTTCCTGGCGCACAGCCAAATGTGGGGCTGACGGAGGGTCAGAAAGCACCGATGGAGAGGGGAGAGGTGGGGTTGGGTGGAGAGGGTGGACAGGATGTCCTCGGTTTTTTAAATGAAGTGAGAGGCAAGGGCATTGAAAAGAACCTGGGAGTCAACAGGAGGGGTAGAGACTGCAGCAGAGTTGGCCAGCTCCTTGCAGATTTTAAAGAGTTTGGCCGAGTTGTTAGATGCTGCAGAGACACAAGCTTGAATGTGGACTCTCTTCTTGGTGAGGACAGAGAGTCGGTATTGCCTTTGTAACAGGCGACAGGCCAGTTTGTCAGAGGATGAACAGAAAGTCCTCCATTTCCTCTCAGCCACCCTACACTTACGTTTAAGTGTAGCTAAGTCAGAGTCATACCAGAAATTCCATTTGGCTTTGGACTTCAAACGGATCCTCATGACAGGGGCAAGAGCATCAAGTGTATCAGAAATTGAAGAGTAGAGCAGAGAAAGGGCTGTGTCAGGATGTGAGACAGTCAAAGGTGGAGGGGGGAGGGGAGAAAGTCGCGGCAAAAGCCTGAACTGACAAAAGCTTCATGGGCCGGATGTCCGAGAATGTAGGTGGCAGTGTTGGGGTAGGCTTGGCTTGGGGGGAAGAGAGTGAGAGATGAGAGGAGAGGAGGGAGTGATTGCTCCAGTAGAGAGGAGTGGTCAGAGGGATTGAGAGCGGGAGGTCAGAGGAGATCAAGACATCTAATGTGTGCCCTGCAGAGTGAGTCAGGCCAGAGGGGAGGATGGACAGGGAGAGGGAATTGCAGAGGTCACAGAAGAGTACAGAGGAGGAGCAAGGAGAGTCTAAATGTATATTGAGGTCACCGAGGAGGAGGAGTTGAGTGGTAGAGGCCAGGAGGGAGGAGGAGAGGTCTGCCCACTCAGAGAGAAATTAGGTGATTTGACCAGGAGGCCGGTAGATGGTAACCACAGTAAGAGAATGGGTAGGCGAGAGAGAAAGCCTACAGACAAGGCATTCAAAAGAGGAGTAGGTCTGAGTGGGAAATACAGAGGCAGGAATCCACTCAGGAAAGACCAGGGCACCCCCCACCGGACCGGGAGGATCTGGGTGCTGAGGGTGTCTTGTAGCCATCAGGGAGGAGATTGTCAAAGCACGTGACAGAGCTGGCCATGAACCATGTCTCAGTAAGACCAAGGACATGAAGGTCTAGTTCTTCAAGAAGGTGGCAGATGTCATAGGAGTGTTTGACAGCAGAGCGATAGTTGAGAGTGGCAATATGAAGAAGTTTGCCAGCCTTAAAGACCTTCCAGGGAGGGTTACAGATCAGAGGTATGCCCTGTGGAGGAGAAAGAGCCCTAGGAGGGACAGAGGAGGAGGAGGAGAAGGAGAGAGAGGGCAAGGTAGCCAAAGGGGGAGAGGAGGGGTCAGCAGAAGATTAGAGGAAATTGATGAGGCGAGGGAAGCGCCTATCAAAGAGGAGGAGATTGGCCTGAGGGCCTTGGACCATTTCAGTGCCATTTAGGTACACATTAATAATGACTTTAGAGGAGTCGAAGGAAGCCATGAGAACTTCCCAGTAGTGCCACCATTAATGGGAGAGGAGGAGATAGGGCAGAGCACAGAGACCATATGAGGAGTCCATAGATCTGGCGAAGGAACAACAAAGAGGATGTCAGTGAGGGTCTGTCTGGCAGAAGCATTGGAGTAGGTGTCGGTGATAGGAAGACCAGGGTTAGAGGCCAAGAAATCCTTTTTGAACTTCTTCCTACCAGTCTTACTTAGTGAGAAGGGAAGGATAGTCAATGGCGAAGCAGTTGGAAAAGATAGGAGAAACAGAAAGCGGCATTGGGGTGGAAGTGAGGAGAGGATGGGGATACTGGGGGGACTAAGGCAGGTAGGTGTGGGACAAAAGAGAGTGGTGAGGACTGGTCACTGGGCTGGCAAAGTACAGAGAAGAAACAGTATGTAAGGAACATACACAGAATTTAGCAGTGGGCAGAAAGATTTGACTTTTTAGAACAAAGCAAAAACCGCAAACTTTGACTTTTTAGCACAAAGCAAAAACAGCAAGATTTGACAATCTTGGAATTGGATGTTAGCAAAGGGTTTTAGGAAGCACTGCACATCAGAATGACAACATGGGAATAACAAGCAAAAAGAACAGTGATAGTCAAAGGCGGTAGGAGTGAGTCCATTAGGAGGTACCTAACCCATAGTTCTAGAGGAGGCAAAGTCAAGGGAGTCTGGATTTCTTAGAGGAGTGAGGTGGCAGCATCATTGTGGTTAAGGTGCATGGAGGACCCCAATTAGCGTTTCGGAAGCGGACAGGGAGCAGACAGGGGCCTTAGAAGTGGGCCTTTGCTGAGAGGGCTGGCTGAAGCCTGCTGGTCCCTGATTGGATGGAAGAAAACACTCAGCAACCAATGAAAGTACAGCACAGGGAGAGGTGGTTCAGCACAGCCTGCCTACACAACAAAGAACACCATGGCTGCCATCTTGGAAGGGCCAAAAACAGTCAAATAAGCAGGCAATAGTGGGAAAAAACTTTCAAAATAGCAAGGCAGCTCCTGGTATTAAAAAAGCTCCTAAAAAAAGGGCAGCACGATGTAGAACAGTCCTTTCCAAAAATGTAATGCACATTTCATTTTTCTTTCTTCTTTTTCTTCCCTTTTTTTCCAATTTCAATTTTTCAGGTTCCATAATTCCCCTGGAGGTGCAGTAATGCACAGAAAGTGCACTTACCTAATGGAGTGGTCAGCAGCCAGGCACAAACTCCACATGTGCAGGAAAACAACATATGGCCAGGAGGGTGGAAACAGGACCTCACTCGCAGTGAGAAGCAGATGTTAGTATGGGCACTGCATTTCACCACCACTGTCAAGGATGGTCAGGATAATGTGTCAATTAGTTTTCCTAACAGTACTGTATATTGTACCAGGGACCTGTCAACTCTCCTAAACCCCCTCCTCTTCCACTGTGCCAGGCCTGCATGCACCATGGCGGTGTATAGTGTGTAGGTAACCTCTTCTGCGCCAATACCTTGTATACCCCGTCCACCAGGTGTACTACTGCCACCCCAGTATGCCTCAAACCGGAAATCTGATTGATAGTTGCTGACCTATCAACGAAAAGCACTTCCCACCATTCAAGAGGGTTATCCCTTGACTTTGGGATATCATCTTCCTCCCCCTCAAATGGCACACAATTATGTGCAACTAGATGTTCCTCGGTACACTACACTGTTAAAAAGGTGGCCGGATTTTCAGTTTTACACCTCACATTATGAATTTTAGGACTTGACAGGATGATTTCATACGCAGACGCCACCTGCGTTGTCAGAGTAGATTTGGATTGCTCCAAAATGGAGAGCACAGTGTGCTCCACGTACTGTGTAACAGACACCCCATAATATTTTTGGAGCTTTTCTCGATTGCAAATGCAGCTGCAGCAAGTGCTTAATCGCATGGGAACTGGCCTTGCATTACAAAGACTAGCAGTCCACTGTAGTAGGCCAGTGGCTTGTGGCCTATCATGATTTTTTTGTCACTACTGGAGTCATCAATTGGCCATTTGAATGGGAAAAGAGACAGAACTCAGGAGTGGCCAGCACTGGGGCCGTAAAGATACCTTCTTTCAGCGCGTTATAATTGGTGAGCATGTCCTCCGTTCAGGGATTTTTCTAGTCATTATTTTGGGGCCTTTTGAATGCTGCAAAGTCTAGGGTCCATGCCCTACAGTAATTGCACAACCCTAAAAATGTTTGCATCTCTTTGACAGTTTTAGGCTGTGGAATACTGTGCACTGAAGCAGCACTATCAAGTATAATTCTGTTCCCATGTACAGATATTAGCTGGCCCAAATGAAGCACTTCTTGGAGACAATATTGCAGGTTTGCTTTATCTACCTTGTATGCCAGGAGGGTGATGTAATACTTCCTGTAGTGCTGTTCAATGTCGCTACACACCAGCAAATCAACATACTGAATGATGGTACGTGGATATTCCTTAAGTAAGCATGTAGAATCCTGGTGAGGATGCACAGTACAGCTGAGGCAATCTTGTGTGCTTGTAATGCATTCCCCCATTTGCAAACACGGTGAGGTACTCTGAATCGGGGTGCCGGTGTATGGAGAAGAAGGCATTTTCTTTAAGTTCTACCACTGTGAAGTGGGTCGCCTCCTTATGGATGCTGCATAGTATCATGGCAGGATTTGGAACTACAGGAAATTCGGCCTGGACAATGTCATTTAGATGGTGAAGGTGCTGGATCATTCTCCAACCCCCCCTTTTGCCTTTTCTTTATCAGATAAATCGCTGTGTTACATGTAGAGGTAGATGGCACTATTATCCCCTGATTTACGAGTGCCACAATGGTATCTTGTATGCCCTCATCCACTTCTTTGTTACTGTTTAACTCAGGGCAGCTCTGTGCCTGGCTTCAGTGCTATTCTAACCAGCGCCTCTCCCTGCAAAAGCCATATATTGTGGGTGCTGGTTGTCCATAACCTTTCTTTTACTTGCTCTAAGTCACTTTTAGTAAATGGGGGCGGGTTGACAAACGCCATCAAAGAACATCGTACCTTCCGGTATTGTACCATAATGTTGCAAGGAATAGAAAATTGCCAACACAATTTCTCCATCATCATCCCAGTCCTCAAACAGCTCAGCATCTATCACTTTCTTGAGTGGCACAGTTAGGTCAATGCACAGCACTGTCTGAAATGTACACCCAGGACAATCTGTCCTGACCACAGCTATCTGTTTAGCCGACACAACCAGGCCCTGCAAAATCTAAGAACAGTATTGTACCTGCCACAAGTTCTGGGGTTACCACAGGTCAAAAAATGAAATCAGATGGTACCCGCCAACATGTCTTGCCAATCTGGGGCACCGCATCAAGCAATACTGTTATTGCTTGACAAACATGTCTGGGTATACGTGGATGCCAGAGACCACCACCTCTCCTCCTTAGGCCTAAATGGTAACCACTACCATTAAGGCGCACATGCATAGGGTGGTGCATGCCAGCCTACGGTCCGTAAAGAAAATGGTCATGTTCAGCTTCCTCAACAAATCCCATCCCAACAGATTAATGGGGGGACCTCTGAGTATAGTAAGGATTCATGCACCACTTTTCCTCCTATTTTGATAGTTACCTCATCAGTGTAGGGAACTGTTATGACAGCCCCTGAGAATCCTTGCATGTCAAGAGTTTCACTGGATATCAGGAAGTTTCCTTCACTGATGCATGATTTAGGGGCTCCTATGTTGACAATAAATATGAATTGTGAAGCACGGGCGCAGAGTAAAGGGTGGTGCTTTGTTGTGTATCCTGCACTGTTTTGCTGCTGTGGCTCTGGTGTGGACTGTGTGATCATTTGTGCACTGAGCCACTTCATTTCTTCACGCTATTTCTGTGTTTGAATTGCTGAATTCCGCAGCTACTGCCGTTTGGAAAATCAGTGCATTCGACTTTAAGGCCAACGGAGCAGTAAGTAAGAAGTAAAAGACAGAGCACTGAACCCTTGCGGTGTGAAGCCCAGCCGCAGAATAAAGGGTGGTGCTTTGTTGTGTATCCTGTGCTGTTTTACTGCTTTTTGGCTCTGGTGGCTCGGGGGATCAGTAACTGTGCAACGGAGCCGAAATAGAGCCCCTCAGCCCCTCATTTCTTCGATCGTGGTGGTGAGCAGCAGAGGCAGGCGTGCACTCTACATAACATCTACCTCGTCCTAAGAAAGGAGCGTCCACAAAAGTAATCTCAGAGAGAGAAAAGTTTAAAAAGCTATTTTGAAGCACTGTCATTTCCTTGAAAGGTTCCATAGACTGCATAGACTTTTAGCTGCATGTCACAATTAATGGCAAAGTAACGCCAAGAGGAGTGGGAAGCGGGCAGTATAGTGGCACATTGGAAATTCTCAATGTAACTAATACTGCTTGGCTTCCCATGGCTTTCCTCCTGCACATTTCTATGTCTGATACTGGGGTTTAGATCCAGCCCAAATACACCAGCGCCTGAGTGCACCACACTGGAAATTTAAAGGAGCATTGCCCTACCCCAAAAAAGGGTCCAGCGCTGTACTATCTTCAGTATCTGCTTTAGATGTTCTGCATCTCACTGATTAGAAAAAAGCTTCCTTTTTAAATGAGACTCTGCAGCACCCCAACCCTGGAGAGTATAATTGACCAGCATGGCTCTTATCGGGATCAAATACAGTGGAAGGGGAGGGAACTGGGTCATCTGTATCAACTATTCCAGCCCCAAAACAGAACGCTCCTATAATGATCCGTGCTCTTGTCCACACGCATACTCCACAAATAGATGGGGAAGATGATACACTCATGTCACTGAGAAAAGGGTGGAAGCGGGGCCTGGAATACACCATAACAACAACAATAATACAGAGCAGAATCAAAGACCATTTTCTCCCAAAAAGATTTTAAAATGTCTAAATGATGCAGAAGACCTTGAATACAGAGGGCCTCATTATGAGGCGGGTGGAATGGGTTTAAGGGTGCCGGTAAAGGTGTCAGCGCTGTTAAACCCATTCCGCCCTATTACGAGATTCCCTTGCGGGACCCGCTCTGGATGGCTGGTCAGACCAGATTTCCTTTGCAGGTTCCGCAAGGGGAAAAGGGAGCTAACAAATGCTCCCTCCCCATTCCCATTGAGCCCTTTGGGGGCTCCAATGGTAATGGTGAAGGTCCGGGTCTGGGTTCCCTGAATGGGGAAATACCGGGCCCTCCAAAGTCAGAATGGCCTGGTATTTCCCCATTCAGGGACAACGGACCCGGACCCTAGTTTGGAGGCAGCCATGCCCTTATTAAGGGCATGGCTGCCTCCAAACTCGTAAGGAGGCCCAGAGTGTGGCAAACCACAGAATGCACACAAGAGAGAGAAGAAAGGGTCTTAAATACTGCAATAGAATCGAACAATCAAAGAGAGGCGATTTTGACTATAACACAAGACCATCTAGACAGACCTTTCCGAAAGCTCACAAAACACTCTTCAACAAGCGAGTGAAAGCACATTGTCGGCACTAAGCTTTGTGCTAAATTCACTGGTCAAAGTATTCAAACTACTAAAAATGGAAGTGCAAGCTCAAGCTGGCGTCCTGTTAGTATTGACAAATGAGACAGCTAAAAGTGAATCTTCAATAGTGGGCCTTAGCAACGTCATGAACAACATCCTGATTCCTACCCTTAAGGAAACTCAACTAGAAGGGGTGAAACAAGGGCTTGACATTGCCCAAATCTACCATCTACTCAAGGCAGGGAAAAAGGATAGCAACACCATTCACAAGCTTATTAAAGAACTTTTGGTGAGCGTTTTACAATTGTCAAACCCCACACATACTTCCAGTGAAGAGGGTTTAGATGCCAACCCATCATTTGATGACTCCCCTTTATCCAAATCAATATTGGAAGAATTTCAGAGGCTAGCAAATGTGGTTGTTGATGACGACGTGGTGTTCATAGACAAACCTGTGCGAGGAAAAAACCATTCAAGGGGCTTCTCCTACAGATGACACTAAGATTTCAGCATCCTGTCAAAATTACAAAGGCAGAAGAAGTACAAAGAGGAAAAAAGCAAGTAAATCCAGTCAAGAACACCCCTCCAAAAGGTAAAAAGAATGCAGAAAAAGACAAAAAACAAACAAATCACTGTGTAAAGAGCACAGGAGTAAATCTGTTTTTGAAAAACTTGTCACTACCAGTGGCAAGTGAGCCTGTTCAAGCTACTTCTCCGGCTATCGTTCCACCAGAACCCACCCAGAGCTTGGGTGATATTCAAATAAGGCCGAACGAGCCTTCATCTAAAAAATCAGGGAACAGGAGCCACTAAACGAGGAAAGCCTCAGGCTCCAAGGAAAAGAAGATCCAAAGATCAAGTATTGGCCTTCAAACTGACCTGCTAGAATCCTCCCCAAAGACCATGAGCAAACAAAGCTGCGGGAAAGGTCAAGCAAGCATTAAAATAGCCCCAATATTCTTGAAAAAAAAAACAGGGATCAAAAAATCCTTCCAGAACCTGTAACTGAAAGGTGGGCTTCAAAGATACCTATGAAATTGTCACTGATCTTCCTAAAACAGACTGAGAAATCCTTGCCCCATTCTGTTATAAACCCCCCGAAACAAACTATACAGGAAGGAGAGGTGGGATACAAAGAGAAAATCTCCAGTGTCAAGGGCACATGGAATGGCTCAGGAAAATGCAGAGAACTGGAGACCACAAGTGGAAGGAGTCCTATGGAGGAGCCAGAACCAATCATCATTAAAGAGCTGGCTGAAACTAAGGTCATAGAAGCGGCAGACTATAAAATACAAAAAGTCTGGCTAAGGCAGGCCTGTAACAACAAAAACAAATCTCTCAGCAGAACAGTGATACTGTCTTACCCTAATAAGGTGTCAAATTTGTATCTTTTAGCAAGTGAAGATATCGAATATGTAAAATTTCCACTTAAAAAAGACCAACACTTTGTGGAAATTGGCCTGAAGTTGCGATGAGCAAAGCAGGCAATTCTCAACAACAGGAATGAATTGGGCCGGGTAGGCCTCATGGTCTTCGAAGTTATGGAAGAAGATCAACCAAGAGGCTCCCAAAATATGAGAAGCCCTGTGGAAAGAGAAGGCATTAAAAAAGGGGGCACAGTTGGAGAAACACAAAAGTCAGATTCAAGCTCTGTTCAAAGTGCAAGCATAAATGGAAATTGTATTTTAAAACTCCCTGAGATCATCTCTCAAATAATCCTAAAATTAGGAGCAGAGACAAACTGTCTTTAGGCAAAATGGCGTGAAGCTGGTTTGCTGGAACATGCGAGGTCACGGTTTCCTGAAAAGGAATCAACTTAAATAAGATCTCCTGGGGTCAAATAACATCTTAATACTTCAGGAAACCTGGCTAGTAAATCCCATTGAGATTGAGGGCTTTCAGAACCTTTAAGCATCTCAAAAAGCCAAAGGCAGACAGTCGGGGGGTCTACTGCTCGCTTTTAAAAATTCCACTGGTAAAATGATTACCCCATTATACAACAATGCCTTGGTAATACACGCATGCAAAATAGAGAGGAAAATAGACATTTCACATCCCGAAGTGGTAATCATTAACATTTATTGGAATTCTGCTAGCTCATCACTCCAGGACTTTCTAGCGGAACTGGACTCCCTACTTACAAAGGTGAAGACTGAGTATGAGGGAGTAAATATTCTCTTAGCAGGTGACTTCAATATAGATTGCACCATCAATGATTGTGGTAATTCCTCGCAAACAGGAAGGAAACCTTCAAGAAAAGGCCAAATGTGGCTAGATTGCCTGGCTTCATGGGATCTAGAGAGGATGCAAGGGAAATCCATGGAAGTTGAAAATGCCGTAGTGACCTGGCGCCGGGGCAATTCAGCGTCCACTTTAGACTATATCTTTGTGTCAACAGAACTGTCCTGCCTTCACTCAACCCTTGACATAAAACATGAAGGAGGGAGCGACCATGTAAGGCTGGAACTCTCCTTTTCTGACCTACAAAGTTCCTGATGCATTAAGATTGGGCAAGAAGTGGAGGGCCTCAAGGGAAAGTTGAGAGCAATAATATATAAGCAAGGGGGGAAAGCCCTGAACAAAAAACTAGGAGAAATCTCGAGCTTGACCTGGAGGGAAGAATCTCACCCAGAGAAATTTGGAAAATTCATCTGGTCTATCCATCCACCAAGCAAAATAGGTGCAATCCCGAAACAGGAACACTTCGACATCTTTATTGAAGAAACCAAAAGGAAAAAAAGGGAACTTAGAGGCACCATGCACTACTTAAAATAAAAAATAAAAACGTAGTGACCATTCCACCCTCCAATATGAATTAAAAAAAGCAAAGCAGTCCTATAGGAATTGGTCAAGAAATTAGAGGCACCAAAGGATGCAACAAGATGGAGAACAAATGTTGCATCTTCTAAATGCAAATAATTCCAGGAACTTCTGGGCAGTGTTGGGTAAACTAGAAACAGGTATCAACAGCTCCCTGTGTAATCTAGTCCCAGAATCAAAATGGGTGGAATATCTTTCCGAAAACTTCAAACCCCCAGGGTCATCGGAATTTTTCATGGTCACGGATTCTCCTTGGTATCTTTCTTTTGGTGAACATGATATTCTCAAACTAATATCCAAATGTTCCACATTTAAAACTGCAGGCCCAAATGGTTTAACTTACCAGGTTCTGAGAAATAATCCAAATCATTGGGCAAAGATCTTGAACTTCCTCTTTTGAGAAATTTTGAAGACCTGCATATTCTGTCCCTCGTGGAAGAACGCGCTTGTCATTCCATTCTTCAAGGGAGGCGATCGGCTAAGCCCGGAAAACTATCGCCCAATCACTCTCCTTGACATCGACAGTAAACTCTTCATGCAGCTACTTCTGGAAATTTAACACACTGGGTGAAGTCAAGGCAGATCTTATCATGCCATCAAACAAGGTTTAGAAAAGGATTGTCCACCAGTCTCAATGGGTTAATCTTAAATCTGGTAAGCGAAAATACAAAGGAGAAACTGGACACCCCCCTCTACGGGGCTTGGGTAGATCTATGCAAATCTTTCGATCACGTGGATGGATCCCTGCTCTGGCGAAAACTACTAAGCTAGGGGATTCCAGACTCCCTGTTAGCAATGTTAATTGATTTGCATAGTAACACCATCTTAAGACTGGGGCTGGACAAACTAATATATGACTTTAGAGGGGTAAGGCAAGGTTGCATGGGTGCACCGTTGTTCTTTAACCTCTTCCTGTAGGATATAGGAGACTTTCTGTTTTCTTCACTGTTGTCCAATCTAGTGATTTATGGAAGGCGGTTCCACTGCTGACTTATGCTGATGACATAGTACGATTGGACAGGTCTGCAGTGGTCCTCCTATGTCTCCTAGATAAACTCGGGGAGTATGTTAGTCTAAGTGGCTCACAATCAACCCCTCAAAATCCAAAATTCCAATTTTAAACAACCAAAGAAAAACATTGGATATGGAAATTGGTTTTTGGACGGGAAAGCCATCCCTCGTGTCGGAAAACTATATGTCTGGGATACAAGATGTTTGCTTCCCCTGCAAACAATTAAGTTAAAACGGCAATCATGGAGAAAGTTGTACAAACAATACCGCAAATGAAAAAAATTGAATGCAAAGTATTGCAAATTCTCCATCCTACCCCTAATCAGATTCTACATGGCTAAAGCAGTCCCAGTTCAACTCTATGGCTTAGAAGCAAAATCACTACTATGGCACACATACTGGAAAAAACTAGAGGGCCTACATTGGAGAAAAAAAACTGCCTCTCCCAATGTGCACCCCAATCTCGAGCCTACGCGTTGAACTGGGACTAGTTTCATTAGTGTGCCCAGCAGATTGGAAGCTTATCACATTATATCGTGAAATAATCACAGCAGAGAAGGACTCTCTTTTCTTTGATGTGAATGAGCACCTTAAAAATTCGAGATCCCAGATACTTCTTAGCTTGGAGAAGAAAACAAGAGGAATCCTAAAAAAGCTCAAGCTGAGCTTGAAAACCCGAGTGTTAAATCCCTTGAAAGTGAAAAAATCACTAGAAACATATGACTGGATCGACACAATTGCTGGCGTGAGATCCCTCAATCCTTCAAACTTACTATTAAAGGTGGAAAAAAAGATAGGTTGCTTACCACAATATCTACAAAAATATCCAGACAAAATAGTGAGAAATAACTTTTTGAGACTCAGGCTAAACATCACCCACACTGGAGAAATATTGGCAAGAAGGAACCAGGGGGACCAGGCAAAAAACTCTGTGGACAATGCAAATCTCCCAGTAAACAATCAATAAGACACTTACTAATGGAGTGTGAAGGTATCTGGGAAGCCAGATTGTTGTTATTTAGGAGATTTGTGGCCAAAGAGGAGAGCCTAATATCAGAGTTTTTGTGTGACAGAATCATAGCCGGACACAAGACTATGCTAACAGCAACAATAGTACAAGACTTGAAAATAGGTTCCATCATAACATAAAAGAAGACATCTGTAATATGAAAGACTGCCGTTACGTTGACTGTTTGCCCCTGTGGCCCTCTGGTTTCTTTTCCGCTTCTTGCTTGCTTTTATATTTTTATTTCTTTCTTCTTTTCTTTTTTTCTTTTTTCTCCTATTTATCCTACTTATCCTTTGTTTTCTTCTCTTTTGCCGACATCTTTTGATATTGTTTTTTGTAAAGATTTTGATTTTTAAAACCAAATCAAATAAATAAAAAGATAAAAAAAATAAAGATGAATTGCTTGTTACCTATATCAGCACCCTCAAAGGGTTTCTCGTCAGCATGGGGAGGCATGGACAGGACTGGGCACGCACTGTGGGCTGTGCTAATCAGGACATGCATTATTACCCAGAAACATGAAGGGGTTTTCTCCCATGACAATGACCCTGTGGTCCGGTGCTACCATTCCATTTGGTACTGCATTAGATCTGGGCATCTGACCTCTGTATAAAGTGTTCTGCTGGGCCGCTTGTGGCTGCTTGGACCTGTTTGTGGGGGTTTGAATTCAACTGGGTGTAGGCCTGATGTATTTCTTAAGGAATGGAGGTGAACCTAGGTGGCTGTGGTAGTGTTGGGTAAGGTTGATTATATGTGTTATACCCCGCCCCTGCCTGCTTCTTTATTCTTTTGAAAAGGTCTCCACTTCCCACAGCTCCAACACTGTGATGGTCGCACACCCCCATTGATCCCATCCCACTGAACCCCTCTCAGCCCCCTCTGCTCCCTTGGAACCCCTATCTCCTCTGCTGCTGGCATCCTTTGTGCCCCACAGCATACTGATGCAGGGATTGCATCTTTACTGCCCCTGTCCTCCACCTGGCCAAAACACAGCTATCCTTATAACTGTGTTAGTGGCAGCCTGCTCCACTGAATTTGCCTCAGTTTTTGCTGTCACCACCCCTTCCACTGCTATTTTAGCTAACTTCTTCTGTACTAGTTTTGCGTCCTCTGCCTGCAACCTCTGAGCCATTTCCTTTCTTGTTCTTTACTGCTTTCACAATGATGTATTTTTATAGACTGAATCTCGTGCCACCCATTTGCCTCTATGCCCATCGTATCAAGTGCTTTCTGAACTTCCTTGGGTAATCCCTTTTGATAACAAAATGATAAAGAGGAACTGATCAGTCCCACTGGTCACCCGTCCCCGCTCGCCACATCTCCTGCACCTTTAAAATGTATTGAGCAGCATCTTCATCGTCCCCCATAGTATATTGCATTACGGATTGCAAGTCAGGTGTATCGGGGTATGATCATCGCAGCACGTTCCACACTTTTGCCCTAATATTATTAAAAGGGGCCCCATCTTGCGCATCATCATCTAGTTTCACTCCAGTGTATCCTGCCTTGACCAACTCGTCCGCAGCCTGCCCCCCCACAATTCCAACAAGTAGACTTTTCATGTCTCCTACCGCCAAAGGAACCCCTGCTGTCTGTTTCTCAAAGGTATATATCCACTTCCCAGCCCCGGCTATAAGGGCCGGGAGTGCCTTGATCAGATTATTGTTATCCGTCTGCGCCCATTGCACATCATTCGCCCTTCGAAGGAGACTGATCCATGTTTTCAGATCTTTTCTGATCGATTGAGGGTTTAACAGTTTTACGGTTGGTGGTCTGGGAACGGCAGGTATCTTGGAACGCTAGGGTCATGGTGCTGGGCCTTTCAGGTGCTATTAAATAAAGCTGGGTCAGGAAGGGTCAGAGGCTTGTGCCCTCCTTTTTTGTGGAATTGCTTTTTAAATGTGAGCTCTCAACCCATTTGTGGCATTGCAGGTTGTATTCCTTCCAGGGTACAAAATGTTGGCAACATGAGACAATAAAGGGCCTATGAATCTCTGCAGCTCTGCCCTTCCTCACTGGTGCCCAAGCTACAATTAAGTACTGCCTGCATACACTTTATTTCAATGTGTGTGTTGCAGGTCTGCTGCGTTTGATTCCCCATGTATACCAGGGCAAAAGCATGCACCTCCCTTTCCACACAGGGGCCTCTAGAGGCATCCCGCTCCACCCCTGTAACCATCCCTATTGCCTACTACACATTCACAGGCCTCTGTTTCATCTGAAAGCGCTGGGTGGCTGAGGGGGATCGTCTCTCTTTCCCAACAATACAATAAGGCAGAAGGTTGTTTTTTGGACATGGGTGCAGTATAATTGCATAGTTTATTTAGTAGTAGTAATAGAAGGTTTATTGTGATAACACAAAAAATGCCCATAAAAACAACAACAATATGCAACATAATTACAGATCAGCACACATACAAAAATATAAAATAACATAAATCCAACATCATAAAATCCATAAAATATTTTGGAGATACACGAAAAAGGGCAGATTTCAATAAAAATGTCCCGACAGCGCATTCTTTAAAAATAAATAAAAGAGCCCAACCCACATTTAGTGAATCCACCTATAGCAGATACATTTATATTGAAGGAATCCCTTACCAGGCAAAAGGTGTTTAAGTGTGCAATCTCTGGTGGGTGAGAAAGCTGGGCAAAACAGTAAGAGCGGGCCAGGTCTTCCTTCGGTGCTTCACAAAAAATATGCAAATGATTCCCATTACCATTAACCAGGGCACCACCACTGCTCTCAGAGGAATACAATTCAAATGCTCCCTTGTGGGAACAATGCAGTGAAAAGGATCCTGAGCCCAACGCAAATACTTCTGCACTAATAATATGTTTCCTGTTTGCAGGCTTCATCATCTCAGATGACTCCCAGATATTCGGGGGTACCATTTCTTTCACTGACTTCATAACATTACAAGATATAATCTCTGCCCCCCCAAACTCTGAGACAAAGAATGGCAGGCTGATCTGCAATGAGATTGCTAATAAAACTACAGCCCAGTTCCTGGCGCACAGCCAAATGTGGGGCTGACCGAGGGAGCCCAATAATCTTTTGAAAAGGGTGTTTATTTATATTGTAGCTATATGTACTTGTAATTTAGGGCATATTCAAGGTCTGGAACCCCAATACCAACCGCACCACGGGTTTCAGCAAAGTATTCATCTGAATTCAGTGTGCTGTTTTTGCACGCATGAACTTCTCAACAGGGTATGAAAAAAGAAGACTAAAGTGAGCAAAATAAATGGGATGTGTATAATAAACATGTATAGGAGTTTGGGCAGCATAACCATTCTTATGAGGGTTATTCTAGCCATAGACGATATGGGAAAGTGTGTCTACTTGCATACACACTGTTTCAAGTCTAAGATGACCCTCTCATGGTTCAGTATGATTATCTCATTTACAGTCCCAGCCATTTCCAAACGAAGATACCTGATTGATAACAGTGAACATTAAAGGCTCATGGTACTACTCAGAACTCCCATAAAAAGTATCAATGGAAACATCTCAAAGGTAGGATCATCTGTGTTCATTCAGCCAATAAATGTGGTACATCTGCCTGTGGTGTGTCACTGATAACCATATGTCATCAGCACATAGTGTAAAGAGTGCACCATGATTGTAAAAGCTCAACCGCATATCAAGTTTCTGTTTAAGCACACACACTTGAAGTCCCAGGAATAATCCAAAAAAAAGGTCATAGAGGGCAGCCCTGCCTTGTACTTTTATACAGTGTGTGCAGTGTGATAGGATCAGATAAGCCACTGTTAATCAATTACCTTATTCAATGGTATGGAATCAAGACGTTTGATCAATGAAATGAAATGGCTGCCTAACCACATCATATGCAACACTGAATACACAAAGGACCATTTGAATTAATTAAATGGCTTTTTGGCATCCAGTAATACAACTGCTGCAGGAACATCGAGAGGTATTTGGAAGAATATGGTAAAAGAAATGTGCTCAACATTGATATAGGAGGAATTAATCTCACTTGATCTGACAGGACTAAGATCAACATCGAGGGATCCAGTCTATTGTCCAGCATCTTAGCTATGATTGTATTATCTAAATGTAGAAGAAAAGACGAAGGGTCCAGACGAAGAAGGGGTCTCTGCAGTTAAAGAGAGGGAACAAGAAAGACGCATGTTTGAAAGGCTATGAAACTGCTAAAATAAACCCATGGGGATGAAGATAGTGGTGTGACAATGGGCCTCCTTCCGAGATTGGAGGTAGTCATGGCGCAATTTGCGCCATGACTGATTCCAATAACGGTACCGGCACCAGTCTTGTTCAATGGGGGCTTACCGGTGTAGTCCAACCTGTGCGGGACCGGTAAGTCCCCATTGAAAAAACCATTCCCCATTCCCATTTGAGCCCCCATAGAGCTCAATGGGAATGGGGAAGTAGCTAATAACGGTACCACAATTTGCGGTACCGTTATTGGCTCTGATTTCGCTTAACGGGTCCCGTCCATAACGCCTGGTCAGACCAGGTGTTAAAGGAGGGACCCGCTAAGGGAACTCGTAGTAGGGAGGTAAGGGATTACCAGCACCGGTCTACTTACCGGTGCCCGGTATCCCTTAACGTCCTACTCGTAATGAGGCCCAATGTTACATTTGGAAAGCCGCTAGATGGGGACTTCAGAATGTTGTGGGGCAGAGGAAACTACAAGCTATGTGGCCTAAGACCTATAGATGATATATGGAGATCCCTGGGGGTCTCCTAGTGCATTGTACAATCACCTGTGCCAGGAAAGAACCATAGAGTAGCCTAATTGGAAATATATCTCATGAGGAGTGAGGGAGCATGCCAATTGCTGTTATCATGCGAGAAAGATGATAGTAGGGGAAAAACGTTAAAAAAAACTGCCAGTGAGGTTAAATATGCGCACGAGGAATGGAGAAAATATGCATAGAAAATCAGGCCAAGACAGCAAATCCAGCAAAGATGTGAGGCTTTATGATTTGTAGCAGAACTTGAATTGGACTTATTTTCTTAAAAATAGCAGAATGTAAATTGACACAATTTCAGTATATATTTCCTAGGCCAGATTTCTATCCTGACTGAACAGGCACACTTGCAGCATTGACAGCAAAAACGCCAGACCGCTCAACTGCCATGACCTGTTTTCCTGATCCCAAGATAGTAGATCAGTTATTTGAGACCTGGCTACATGTGCCAGGGTTGAAAGCAAAAATAGCTTCTCGAGACCCTCTCAACATTAATAACTTAATGACCACCAGGGTCATACACCTGGGGAAGAGTTTGATCCTTAGAATCATAACAATCAAAGAAACCTTAACTAATAAGGACATTGACCCACTAACCAGGATACTCACTGAAACAATTAGTATCAAAGCCTAAAAAGAAAATATGTTGTGAAGCCTTCTGATTGTGGGTCTGCTAGCAGTGGCGTCGCTAGGGGGTAACCTGGGGGGGCCGGGCCACCCCTGTGAAACCCTGTGCCCCCCTTTCTGCCCCCCCTACCTAAAACGAGCACTGACCATGTTCTCCCTCCTACTTTTGTCTTTGGGCCCCTCTGTGCCCTCCTAAATTTGATTCCTGGCGACGCCACTGTCTGCTAGGATGGGGTTCTGGAATGTTGGTGTAATAGCAGTGATAGGAGCAGTAGAGTAGACAGAGAGGACATTCTTGAGGTAGTGAAGACAAAGGAGAGAGTTAAAGAACAGGCCATAGCTGAGCCAAATTAATCATAATGTAAGAAGAGAAAACCTGAGAGTACGGCTAGAGTAGAGCGCATGCTGGGGATTTTGACCCAAAGACTTGGAGCAGCGAGTGAAGAAGAAATATAAAAAGAAGACGCAAAAAAAAAACATTAGAAGGACTTGTCCTGTTAAAGCAGCAAGAAGGCTGTTAAAGCCTGCCTGACCCTGTCCATACAAGGTGCCTGACTCGCCCATGCCGGGCGCATCGCGGCACGATATCAAGGCTGAACCTCGATTTGAACAGAAAGAACCGCCGGCAGGCGGAATCGCCGGCCAGTCCTAAGGCCATACAAAGGCCTGTTCTGCGCCTGTTACGCGCATGGGAGCGCGGAGTGGCCACCACCTCTGCTCAACTTGCAACTTACCCACTGCCAGAACCCTCTCGCATAAGGAGAACGCATTGTAAGTACATGCAAGTACCGGGACATTACTGTATGCATGGACTCTTAGCCACTCCCACTTAGATGGGTCTATGTCTCTAGTACTGGTCACATACATACCACACCTGTTTGTTGTATTGATTGTTGTGGCATTTAGACCATACTACTGTGTTATGCCCTATGGTCGCATAGTGACCACGCTATTGTGTTATGCCCTATGGTCGTATAGTGACCACGCTATTGTATTGTGCCTTATGGTCGCATTTAGACCACACTACTGTGTTGTGCCCTATGGTCGCATATAGACCACTCTATTGTGTTGTGCCCGATGGTCGCATATAGACCACTCTATTGTGTTGTGCCCTATGGTCGCATAGTGACCACGCTATTGTGTTGTGCCCCATGGTCGCATAGTGACCACGCCACTTTGTTATGCCCTATAGTCGCATAGTGACCACGCTACTTTGTTATGCCCTATGGTCGCATAGTGACCACGCTACTGTGTTTGCCCTATGGTCACATTTAGACCACACTATTGTGTTGTGCCTTATGGTCGCACCGATGTCCTTCATCCGCCAATCCTCTGCAAGGTGCATCGCCCCTAGCACACACATTATGCTACTTTGCCTTACCGTGATCATGTTCCCCTTCTGTGTCATGCAAAGTAATATACTTTGCAACGGTAACAGCTACATAACCCATAAAAATGGACTAGCTAGACCCGCCTGCCCAAGACATTACCCTATCGTCTGCCCCACACCATTCCTGCCCACTACTCCAGCCTTCCTCCCGGTCTCACAATCTGCTTATCCTACCCATGACCACGCACAGCATTACGATGTCCTAGACAATAAGAGTGCAGATAGATCCAAGCAGAACCCTACCGACATTAGAGCACCCTGCCCCACCCATCATCACAGCCCCTCCACGATGACCGACCTTACTGTCTCTCAAGCAACCACCCTTATCCCTACCGATCGCAACAATAGACTTGGTGCCAGAATCCACCACAAACCTAGCAAACGCCCAGCTAAACTACCCAACAAAACTAACAAGTACACTATAACCCCCATCAACTCTACCCTCCATACACTAAAAGGAGCTCTTCTAAATGTTAGATCACTAGTCGCCCATTCCATAGAAGTCGCCGACATCATTCTGACTAACAACCTAGACTTCCTTGTTATGACAGAAACTTGGTTACATGAGGCTGCGGGACCATCCCTTACCCTAGCCATCCCTGACAACTACACTATCCTCAGAGTAGACAGACCTAACGCTCGAGGAGGTGGTGTAGCCCTCATCTTTAAGTCCTCACTTGATATCAGACTAGGCTCCTCTCCTCTACTCAAATCATGTGAACACCTTACAGTTAAACTACAAACCTCCCCGAAGAGTACTATCACTATGCACCTAATCTACAGACCCCCGGGTCCACCTGGCTCATTTGAGGAAGATATCACCTCCCTAGTAGCCGAAAGCTCCAAACCTTCAGCACAAATGATTATACTGGGAGACTTCAATCTCGGGTTTAATGACCCTCTTGACACCCCTGCCATTGCCCTGGCCACGGCATTAGAGGAGCATCGCCTCCTTCAACTCTGCTCCAAACCCACCCACTCGAAAGGCAGAATCCTTGACTGGGTAACCGCCCTCAATTGCAACATAAAGGACCCTGTACAGCTCATCTGGACGGATCACCACTTCCTCCCCCTTGACATTAATATCAACAACCTAGTGCACAAAAGGCCTATTATTGCTCCGGCCTGCCTAACTAGGAAAAAGAGCAACATCACAGCTGAAGCCTTAATGCCTCTGGTGACCCCCATTCTGAACGCCCTACCAACTACAACTGACTTAAACTCGCTGGTCAACGCCTATAATGACTCCATGGCTAAAGCTATCGACACCATTGCCCCATTAAAAATGTGCAAAGGGAAACCTAAAGCGCACCTGAATACGTGGTACACCCCAGAGCTCAAACTTCTCTGACTACAAAAAAGCAATCACTATGGAAATCGGTGCCTTCAGTAGACAATAGAACTAACCTTACCAATATCTCCACCCTCTACAAAAATGAGATCACACGTGCTAAGAAAGAATCTCTTAATTCCAGGATCTCACAGGCTGGCTCCAGCACAAAAGAGCTCTTTAACATCTTAAAGGAATTAGAAAACCCCACTCCTCCCGAAGATACCTGCACAAAGGATAAACCTTGGTGCACAGGGATCCAGAATGCCCTTGCCAACAAAATTTCAGGGCTCCAAACTAAAATTGGAAACAAACGGCAACAGCTCACTCATGACCCCACCTCCAGACCCACCCATCCCCCACTCACCGCCACTAGCTCAGGCTTCACCTTCAAAAAGGTTACCATACCTGAAGTACAAAAAATTATAGCATCCTTGAAACCCTCGAACTGCAAGGGGGACAGTTGCCCCGCACAGATTATCAAGGATGCTGCCAGGGATCTCTCCCCCTTCATCACCAAATTAATAAACTTGTCTTTTTCTAACAACATGGTCCCAAGTAATCTGAAACAATCCTGGGTCCTACCATTGCTAAAAAAACAGACCCTCGACCCAGACATACCCACAAATTATAGACCCATTACCACTGTCCCATTTTTACTAAAGATTCTTGACAGAGTGGCCTATTTACAAATTCAGGATTACCTTGAAAGTAACCTATTACTAGGTACTCGCCAATCTGGCTTTCGTCCCCAACATGGGACGGAAACGGCCCTTGATGATCTCAAGAGCCAGATAGAGGGAGGGCTGCCATCCTGCTTCTCCTCGACCTCTCCGCTGCCTTTGACCTGGTTGACCACAAAATCTTGTGCAACCACTTATCATCGGCAGCACACTTCTCCCACTCGGCGGTCACATGGATCCAATCCTTCCTGGACAACAGGACCACCATGCGAGTCTTCTCACCCATAGCAGCAGCCGACCCTATTCCCATTACCTGCGGTGTCCCACAAGGATCTTGTGTTTCACCCACTTTGTATAATATATTTACAAAGCCCCTATTCGATAAACTGGACCATCTGGGTGTCACCTACACCAACTACGCAGATGACACCCAGATACTCCTCACTTTATCAGGCAACTACAACGCGGACGCCAACAGGATCGGTGAAGTCTTTTCCATCATTCAGGCATGGATGGCCACACATGGCCTCTGCCTGAACGATGACAAGACTGAACTGCTCCTTGTCGGCTCACCCAACACTATCCGGAATCTCAGCCCTAGCTACTCGAGCTTCATCATTGACGGCAACACCATTCCCACTGCCAAAAGTTTAAAAACTCTTGGTTTCTATCTCGACACTAACACCAACTTCGCCAAACAAATTAATATGACCGCCTCAGCCACTGCTTACACTGGGAAACTAATCAGACCCTGCAGACCTTTGATATCCCCAAACAATTGCCTTACTCTAGCCACAGCACTTATACAATCCAAACTGGATTATTGCAACAGCCTGTATGTAGGTGCCAATAAAACGGTTGTCAATAAACTGCAAGTTCTACAATACAATGCACTCCGTGCCGCCCTTAATATTCCCAGAAGAGAACATATCTCAGCCACAAGAATCGCATGCAAATGGCTCTCCATCCAACAAAAAATAGACCTAAAAACTATCTGCCTCACCTACAAAGCTCTTAACCACCTGGCCCCACCTTATTTAACCGATAAATTCACCTTAAGACAGAATATTAGAACCACCAGATCCTCTAATACACTACAACTGACAGTGCCCAAATACTCCCTTAAAAGAGCCGGTGGATCCAGCTTCCCAGTTCTAGCCTCACAATTATGGAACACTATTCCATTGGACATCAAATCTACCCCTACATTTCAACCTTTCAGAACTAAGATCATCACCTGGTTACTCAACAAATAACTAGCACTGTATGTATGTATGTATCCGCTACGATGTTACTAATTCTACTATAAATGCTTTCATAACTGCTTTTGTAACTATACATATGCTGCAAAAATGTACAAATGTTCTTACCTATGCCTGTAACCTGATGCTTAAGCGCCCATATACCTCTGGGTCAGGAGCGCTATACAAAATAAATAAACAAACAAACAAACAAACAAACAAGAAGACATCCAGCAGGAAATTGACACATATTTACAGTCTTACTATGGTAAGGTACACCCAGAGGTCAAGTTCTAAAAAGAAAAGGGGGAGGGGCTCATTAACATACCAATTTAATGTGGTGTCACCAGAAATTAGAATATGAAAGTGCCCTGTGAAAAAAGTGGGTGGACTCTGCCCACCTGTGTGTACTCGACTTGAGCCCTGCGTGCACCTAGAGGCCCCTAGTGGAAGAGTGGTATCAGAACAGGTTTTCCCCGGTAGGAGCACATCAAGGTTAAGGTTCCCTGGAAGACTACATCAGCAAAGGCTAAGTCAAAATATGTCTTTGAGACTGTGAATGTTTGAAGAATGCGTTCCTGCCTGCTGACACCCTAGATTATTTTAAAATTAGAACAGGGACTGGACATTTGGAGTTAGGATTCTATGTCCCAGGTCCTGGCAGCACCCCTTCCTGTCACTCTTTATGGAATCTGGGTCCCCATCCCATAGCTATTCATCCAACCCTTTTACACAGAGAAAAAACTATAACGAAACAGCCCTATTTGTTGCGTTATGCTGTACCCATCTTGTGACAAGGGGCAGAAAAAATATAAAGAAAGTCTATTGAAACAAGCGGTGAGGAACTGATATAGTTTCCTGCTACTAGAACTCTCTTCATACGCAATCCGAAAATGACGTGAGCCATCGTGGAGGATAGAAACAGTGCGCATCAGAAGGTGGGCACACATGCGACGCCGAGTGACACTGCTGGGTTACTTACTAATGGTTAAAGGTGCAACGAGACTTTTTAAAAATGAAGTTAGTATTATTTGAAGAACGAGGTGCACGCCTGAAGCGTTGTGTAAATAAGCCTACCCTCAGAAAGGCTGAAGTTAGAAACCAGGAACATACACAGAATTACAGAAACATATGCACTTAACGGAACCATGTTTCTCTTGGCGAAAGAAAACGTGGCCAGCAGACATTTGGAGCCCAATTCTGAGGCGAGCGCAACATTAGAAAAGTGGCATTTTGACGACACGTCTTCCTGTTCTGCGTACTTATATTCACTAGTGAAAATGCTATGAATATGGTTTACCAATGTTTTGGCACACATGAAATAGCCGTACATCATATCTTGAAAAGCACACATCTTTACCAAGATCTTTCTTCGGGTAATAGTCTCCTGCGTAGGTACTGATTTTTGCGGACACGACATGCTAAATGATGGCACCGACTGACCTAACCTGCAGTTGCATTAGTAATTTCATGGATTTGCTGTGGTCTGTGTTGGCAATTTGAAAACGTTGTCTTGTTTAAATACGTGATTATGGAGTACAGAAGTTTGAAACTGTTTACCTTTTTTCTCAACATTTTCAAAAATTGAGTTATAGGTCACAGTTTGTTTCTTTACGCACTGCCATGCCGAATGTAAAGTACATGTGTGTTTTCTACCAGTACAGTTGATGTCGTTACATTTACACCCATAAAGCACATTTGCAAAATATTGTAGTTGGTTGTAGCACGTTCCCATGCACCGCCAACATAATCAAAGCACAGACAAGAGGTCCCACAGCGCAATGCTTGATACACATTTCAAACCGTGTTTATACTCACGTCGGATTTGGGCACTGTATTATGCAAGAGATCCGATGAATTCTACTTCCCCAGCACCTGCTGAATCGATTGCACGTGCTGACTCCAAGACCATCCCTCAGGCGCCTTGCTTCTTAAACAAGCCTGCATTGCTCCTTGGATCTCATGCATACGAGACTGGCGTACAACGAGCTACAGCGTTGTACGACTGCAGGCAATACACCGCGTAGAAGCAAGGGGCAGCAGGCATGCTCAGGGTGTAAAAGGTGGCAGGATGGCAGGCGACGGGGAGGATGGAGAGCTAACAGATAATGGTGAGAGACGGGGACTACAGCATTACTGGTGGGTGAGGGTAATGGGGTAAGATGGAATACGCGATTCAGTTCAGGAGAGCTCTCTGCCCCCTTCCCCAGCGTGAAATATTAGCCAGGGAGCGGAGAGCTAGTGGGCACACGGAGGTTCAGATGCTTGATTCATGCTGCTGGCATGTTCGTGCACATAACATGGCATATGTGGACAAATGGCAAAAACATGCGGCCATTTGGGAACTGACAATGGGGACATGCAGGCGAATAGAAGCAGCAAACAAACATATTTCCAGAGCCTGAGCAGTTCTGCAGCTAAATATTTTTTCTGTAAAATATTTGTCATGAGACACCAGGTGGCATGCCGTTAACCATTGCTGCACATATAGACGGACAAGGGAGTCCGGGGGGGGAACGTGAAGCATTTCCCCCTGGGGTGTATTTTGGCGCTCCACGCGGCCAGCGAGTGGCCGTGGGGGGTAGTGCGCCTCCAGGGGTATATAAGCTGTCAGGGAAGGTTCAGGAGGCAGGCGATGGTTGGTCTGTGAGATTGACCCGCCCTCCCACCCCATTTCTTTTGGGTTAGGTCTGGTATCTGGTTTTATTTCTAAGGGGGGGCATGTACTTGTGTTCTGCAGGGTTTTTTACTTCCCATTTCAAGTTTTTTAGGGTTTTTTTGGTCTGTTTAAGGAGCTATTATCTGGCAGTTTTGTGTGAGAGGTTGGGGCACTAGTGAAGTTGTAATGTAAAATTTCTGTTGCTGATGTGGCAGGTCAGACCGGCTGCAGGTCATAGAAAGGGGGAGATTGGTGTAGAAGGGAGTATGAGGGGTCTTGAAGTGGTTCCGGTTGCCGAGGGCATGGCCCCTTTAGATGTGGGGGGAGGGAAGCACAATGGGGGAATGGCACGGGAAAGTATGGGGTGGTGCTGTTTGCACAAGCGGGCCACCCCGGGGGAACAGGTATTGAGCCTGGAGGGGCATGGCCCCGGGGAGAAAGCGGGACGCGTGGAGAAGGGGTAAGGAGACGGTAGGGTCCAAGGGATAGTTAGGGAGGAAGTGGTTTTATTTAATTAATTAATTGTTGGGGGAAAATGAAAATGTTTAATTATTTAATTGGTTGTTTAAAATAGTTCTTTAGTCTGTAAGGCCATGGAGCCAGGTACGCGTTTAATTGTAAGCTTTGGCCTGTCACATTAAAGCAACCTTTTCCACTTTTAAATGAGTCTGGGTTTTTGTGCAGTAAGCCAAAATGAGGGTGTTGTAATCCTTTCGCAGGACAATTGGGACTGTTGGTGATCAAAAGAGAGAGAGGCCCCGAGTGAATTGAATAGGCCTAGTGACCATTGGAGATGTAAAGAAGGAGGTGGGGGGGATAAAGGAAAACATCTACTTTGGTGAACATGAATGATTTGGAGACTGTGAATAGGTGGAGTAGGAATGTGTGGGTTTGTGATGTGTGTCGTGTGTGTGCGTGTGCTTGCGTGTGTTGTGTGTGCGTGTGTGTATGTGGCTTTAAAGTGGCAATTTTACCTGCCTATACATCTCTGTCCTTTCAGGCACTCATTCCACCCTTTGCAGACTCCACTAAAAAGGCACACCATTACTTCAGCCTAGCACTGCAGCTCCTATTTGAACACCACTGTCCCACTTGTCCTTTCACTTCCATACATCAACCACCCTTTCCTTAATTGGCTTAAAGGACATAATACCTTAATGTGTTGCCTAATTTCTCTTCAAATAATGCTACTTATCTCCTAGAGCTATTTCACCATCTCCTATGGGTGACCCAGTGGGCACATATTCTCATACTTTGGGTTGCCATATCCAGGCGGTAGATCCGCCAGGATACCGGCAAATGTTATTACTGTTTCTGGCACTCAGTAAGGTGGCATTGCTGCCAGATTACGAATGCCAGAGTGACTGCTTTAATACCCATTCATCTCCATGAGGGGATTTGCCATAACGGTGCCGATAATTAGAGATTTTTTTGCCGGTAGGGCACCTGCCTTACCTCCAGCTCTTGGATGGAGGTAACACAAGTCCACCAATGGCAAACCTGTAGTTGGCTGGTCTAGTAAAGCGCTGGTATACATCAATTCTGGCACTTTATTACCGGACCGGATGACTTGGAATGAGGCCGTTTGACTCCTCTTACCACAACTCTGCTGGTGATATGCAGATTTTCTATTTTCTTCCTTCATCTCTGACAAATCTGAATGCATTACTATCTTTCTGTGTTCCAACATTCTGAAGTCATCTTTTCCTGGCACCTAGTGCCAACCCCACATTCCCATGCTTTAACACATTTACTTCTATAATTTTAGCTGGTAAGAAAGATCAGCGGGTTGAGCCCTCACTGCTGCAATTAGTGTATGATCACAGTTTTGAATCCCGGCTGGGCCAAGTCATACTTTCATCCTTCTGAGGTGGATAAAAGAATACTGACTTTGCTTGAATGATATTTTATGTAAATATGTTCTATGTAAGGTGCTTTGGCGAAAGCACTATATAAATATCTCACCATTATCTTTCTCAGGCCGTCATCAAGCATTGCAAACTTAGTCCTAACCTACAACAATACTATATAACACAACTTGATCACTGTCACCATAGGAAGCTTTGATCTTAACATCAGGAACATCTGCATTCTTCACCCACCTCTCTTCCAGAATTCTCATCATTACTCAGGACGCATGACTACTCCTCGAGTCTACCCATTGTTCTCTTTTTCTACTATTTTGGCCGCCTCAATAAAATGCTCAACTTTGCCATAATCACAATTAGTAACACAAATAGAGCTTCTCCCACCTCTTAATACAAACAAGACACCAGGTTACCTTCTATGCATCATTGCTACCCTTTGAGGTTTCTGCTGAATGTTTTTCAAACTATCTATAACTTAACTCATAATGACTTAAATAGTCCATCCCTCTCCATCTCAAATTTACAAAACCTCTCTGTCCCACTCCCCACTTCATTGCCTCTTCATTGCCTCCTGCTTCTGGTCCTTTACTTAATTAGCCCATAACCACCAAGTATTCATATACCTAAAAACAAGGTAGCCCAATTGGATGAGATATTTAGGACCACATTGAAATGCCACCCACTGGACAAAGAAGCCACACACATTAGCCCCCAAAATGCTGCAACGCTCCCTAAATATGTTTTGCTCCTTCTCACCTGGTTATAAATATGTAATGTGTGTAAAAGTACTGATTAAACCATAATTCAAAGAGTACATTTATTTCAGCCATTTTTGTTGCATGTTGTCCTCCTTTCCTGTCTCCAACACCTACTCTTCCCTCTCTTGCATTTCACAATTTACATCGTCTTAATCTCTCTCTAAAAGCATCCAGAAATAGAATTAAATGTGCTGCATAATTGTGCTAACACTTTCTCACGAAAACACACACATAGCTTATGAACCTCCATCTGTTCTACTGGTGCACAATCTGCTCCACTTCCAGCCTTGCAGGAGCCAAGGAATCCCTCAACATTCTCTTTTTGGCGCTTTACTCCACCAAGTGATGCTAATTTGCTAAACATTTGTTCTCCTATTCACTCCCACCATTCTCAAATATTCAGTATTGTTTCAACAATATGTGGCCGCCTACATTTATCTCTGAGATGATAACTTTGCTTGCTTGTTCACTTTACAGAAACATTACTGTCCCTCCTGAATTCCTCCATTTCCCTCCCTTCGTTATCTCTGCCATCACCAATACTCTTTCAATGCTTTCTCCTTGATTGTCCAACTGCCTCTGAAGCTGAAGTGGAACCTACCATCCCATCAGTCTTCCCCTTCACACCCCGAGCAACAAGAACAAGGCAGGAGGGTCCCACAAATCTCTGTCCCTGGTCCCGAATTAGTCACGTTCATCTCCACAATGCTTGACAGACCCATTGCCGCTTTTGGATCAAAATATAATCTCTTAGCACATTACATAACCATGTTCTCCTTAACTTTTTAAAATTGGAATACGTTTGACAATGTCCCTATCATTCACACATGGATGGCACTGTTCTATTTTGCAACTAATTCCACCAGCACAATGCTGATTTACTTCTTGGCTTCCAGTGCCTCACCCATCCTCTCTTCTCTATCCTTCCTACATGACACATTCTCACATCCATCAAAACACTCAAACTGGATCTCAAATAAAATATGAAGAAACAACACTTACCCATTGTGTGGACTCACTTTAATACTGGCGACAAGTGCTACAAGCTCCCAATGAACCACCTTGCCGATTAATTGTCAGCTGCACCCTGAATGCACCAGCATTTGAAAAAGAAGATGTTCCATGAAGAAAATGAAGGGTCGCACCAAAAAATAAGTCACCTGTGTGGTGAGCTCGGCAAGGCGGCACAGTTAGTTAATGATGCTGCCCTGTGCAAATAAGAGAAACAGACAAGGTGCCGGGCTGCTAAACTCTGTTTTAGGTGAGCGTAAGCGCTTCTATGGTGCACCTGACCCAAGGGACACAAAAAACAACATGGCCACTGCTGCAATGCATTCCACAGACGTGGGGGATGGTAAGATGAAAGGGGCACATCCTACCCTTCGGAGGAAAGGGAATTGCACCGTAGAGTATGCTGAGATCTGGTGGGGGAGGGCAGAGGAAGGATACTCCCCGAGGGATACAGTCACTGAAGAAGGACTAGAATGTGTCTTTACTTCCATTGGTGCTTAATTCAATACCACTGAGAAAATCAGCTGGATCAAAATGAGTAGTTTGCCTCCTCAATCTTTATCCATCCAAGGTGAATCCTCCATAAACTGGGGGACATGACAGGACGACCTCAAAGACAAGGTTTGCCCATCCATGGGCCTTCATACAGTAATGTGATAAAAGTGTCTCTTTTGCACTGCCTTTGGTTTGAGGGCTGACCACCAGATGCAATGTTGAGGGGGGGACCTAGGGAGTAAAGAATCGATCAAACCTATACTTGTGTATAGGCGCGTTACAAATGCCATATCATATCATATCAATGAGACCATTCTCAATAAAATTGACCTCCACTTTGAAAACAAGACCAGCCCATTTTTGTGGAGCTATTACTTGGGGATGTGAGAACAAGTGGAAGGATAATCTGTTGAGGACTTTGCCATGGGATTGAAGAAATGTGCAAACAAGTGTAACTCTGGGAAGTCCTACAATGAACACGCGAGTGAGCAAAATTATGTTCAGGATAAGAGAAGATAAGAAAAAGGGTGAAATCTGGAGTTGGGGTACTCCAGTTTGAATGAAGTGCTAGACATCACCATAAGGATGGAGCACATGATGTTGTGTGTGAAGGAACTGGAGTGAAAGAATGCTAAAAGGGTGATGAAGGAGTGCATAACAAGAAGAAGTGATGACACAACATGGGAAAGAAGGAACCAAGCATGAACAAGGGGACCTATAAAAAGAGAGGGGAGTTAAAGTTAAAAATTAGGAATAGATATGCGTGTAGGAAGGAGTGTGAAGAAATGTTTCAGGTGTGGAGCACCTGTCACTTGTCTAATTTGAAAAATTGTCTGTGGTTCAATGCGTTTTTCGAAAAGCGTGGGAAAAATAGCATTTTCCACATTCTTGTGAACACCATGTGGAGAGGGTGAGGGGTGGCCTACCATGATGAGGGGGAGAGTTTTTCAGTGAGCCAAGTCGGGAGTAAGCCGACGAGGATGGCGGAGCCACTTGCAGAAGTACAGGTAAGTGGAGTTAATGCACCCTTGTTGATTGATTCAGGGTCGTACTAAACTATTATTGTTTGGAAGAGTTTTAACTAATGCGTGTCAAACCGAGGTCCAGGACAATGGTTTTACAAATGTAAAGGCTGGCATTGTAGGGAAGTTTCAAGCAAACCTAGAGTACATAGGGCATATAAGTGTAGCCAATGTATATGATATGTTAGCAGAAGTGGTGGTGTCTCTTCTTGGGATGGTATGAACAGAGTGATATGGGCATCATACTAGACCCTAGAATGCCTGGTAAGGGGGCAGTGTTGAAAGAGGATGGCTACAAGGAAGTGTGTTAGGAAAGACTGTGGTGTTTGAAGGCGTAGGATATGACTCAGGCCAGGCACAGTCCCTGTGGTTGCCAAAGTAAGGGATGTTCCACTATGCATGCACCAAGATGTCTCTATAGAGTTACGCAAACCGGACGAGCAAGATGTTATTGAACATGTGGAAACCTCTAAGTGGATTTCACCCCTAGTGGTGGTATGTGAGGGCAATAGGGAGAGATGAGTCTGGCAAGAAGAACAAATGTGTTCAAAACATTGGACCCGTTTTCCTCCTGCCGCCAAGTCAAGGTTCAACCTAGTTCAGGGGAGTACACAACATTCATAACACATCAATTTAAGAGGATGACATTCGAGCTAGTCTCCATCATAGCAGTTTTTTTCCCAGTGTGTCATGCATACTTTGTTCCAAGGCATGGGTGGTGTGGCCTGCTTCCGGGTCCACATCTTTATCATGGGAGAGGTTGAGGCACAACAGGATCAATGGTTGGGAAAGGTATTGAGGGTAATGTGTCAGGCGTGGTTGAATTTAAAGAGGGAGAAGTGCAAGTTCTAGGTGTCATCCATTGAATATTAAGGACATAAATTGAGTGAGGCAGAGTGAAATTGAAAGACGACCTGGTTTTGGCATTTGTGGATCTGGACAGCCCAAAGTCCAGGCAGAAAGTGATGTCGTTCTTAGGATTGTTAGAATTCTAAGCAAAGTTGTTAGATAACCTTGCAGACAGATGCAGAAGTATTCAAAAATTGAGTTAAGAACGAGGGGACTTCGTTTGGTCGAGTGAGTGTGAGTGGGAATTCATGAATGTCAAGAAGGTAATAGCAGGTGCTCTAGAGCTAGCTCGCTTTGGCTCACAGTGTGAGATGTGGATCATGATTGACACAAGTGATATAGGCCTGAGTCTTGTGCTCCTACAGAACAAAAGTGGGATTGTTAGGATAGTGGGCTTTGCATCGCGAACCTTGAGGGTAGCGGAATCAAAGTGCTCAGTCTTAGAAAAGGAGGCCCTTAGTGTTGTGTTGGCTTTGAGGAAATTCTGTGCATTTCTTTTGGGAAGGAGACTTCATATCTGTACAGTACGGGGGTGGGTGTTCACAACCAAAGTCCTCAAGAGGGTCTCACATAGGATAATGTGATGGGTCATTTCACTGCAGGGGCATGCCTTTTCAGTTGGACACATAGGATGGAGGGAAAATGAGGCGAAAGATATTCTGTTGAGAGTTGTTAGACTCAGAGAAGAGCTGGAGGGAAGAGAAGAGGCAGATGGTGAGCAAGCATTCCAAGCGTGTTGTGGTGTTGTCAGTATGGAGGACTGGTAAAAAAATAATAGAGGAAGATGTAGACCTAAAGGAAGCGATGGAACAGGTTGAGACAGGGTGGAGAGGATGGGTAACTGGGGACTCTTTTAAACTGTTTTACAAGGTATGGGAGGAAGGAATTCCGTAATGACAATGGGTATCTGTGCAAGGGAGGTGAGGTTGTGCTCCCAGGAGGGTTACACAAGAAGGTACTGAGGGTGAAAGAAGGAGGAGGAAGTACATCCTGATATTTTTGGACTTGTATTTTAAATGGGTGGAGTGAGAGTGGTAGATTTTAAATTCCTAGTGAGTTTTCATGATGTGGTTTTTCAAAGGGAAGGGTTCCTGGAGATGTTCCCTACTAACAATGTGGTCCAGTTAACCTCCTGGGATGTGAGGTAATTCTTACAGGGTGTGGGGGTCACACAGCATAAAATGTCATTGTACCATCCCAAAACAAATGGTGTTGTACCGAGGTTTATCTGAATGCTCGTGCAAATAATTAGGATGGAAATCAGTGCTGTAAAGATCTCAGAGGAGGAGATTAAAGTAGAGTAAGTGCATACAAGCTACCTCCTCAAACTACCACGGGACCAGTTCCCTTTGAAATTAAAGGAAACCTCACAGAGCAATGTTAACCCCTTGGTTAGAAAAAGCATGCTTTGTGGAGTGAGAAGAACATACTCTCAAAGAGGTCATACAAGATAAAGCGGAAGGGAAGAAGGAGATGTGTATCTGCTCAAGCATTGAAGGAGTGAGGGGTTTCTTCAGCAAATGCAATTGTATGGGAAAAAGAAGGCATTGTCATAAAAAATGAGAGGTGATATCGGGGGCCCACGAAAGATAGGGCAAGTGTTTGATTTGGTGGTCACTGATGATGGGAAGGTTTGGACCAAAGGAAAACTGGCCATGACGAGGTGTCCTTAAAAAGAGAATAAAGTTGCTTAATTGGGATTATGTGAAGGCAGAAGTGTCTTATGTTGTGATGATAAACTGCTGTGCTGTGAATCCATGATTGTGGCTCCTGCTTATCTTGAATGGAATGCCCAGGAATGTCATCATCCGTAAGGCAAGGAAGGTTCTATGGGGCCTTTAACCCATGCAAGTTTGTGCCATAAGATCCCAAATAAAATAACTAAAATAACACTTACCTGTGGTGTGAACTCACCGTGCTCCTGTACTCCTGTTGCTGAATTACAAAACTTTTCCACCTGCATCCTTTTCAAAATCATTTAATCTTCACTATCTTACACGTCTTGGGCCTCATTACAAGGTTGTTGGTCCGGTAACAAAGGTACTGGTAAGCTTGCTGGTACCGTTGTTACAGGACTGGCAAACTACGAGGTCTGCTCGCAGGTGCCTGTCAGCCCGGCAGGTCTGACCTTTTGGGCGGAACGGCACCCGTGAGCAGATCTACATGGTAGCACCAGCACCGTTGTTAACGGTGCACGTGCTACCGGTCTCCCCATTCCCAAATGGGAATGGGGAGTAATTTTTACCAGCACGCGGCAAAGGGGAATTACCGGCTCTGCCGGGCGAGAAGGCCCCGGTACATCCCCATTGGCTTGTGTCGGTAAAAAATGACTCCGGCAGCAGCCTTGCAGGTTTTTACTGGCACGGTTACCGCCAACCTTATAATGACCCCCATTGACTTCATGTGTGGTGAATGTTCATCAGTAATTACTCACTTAGAAATTAATTATTCTAGGATTCTACCTACCCTGCCAATCACATTCCCACTACTCAACGTCTCCGTTCCTGTGATCCCTGCATTACCTCTTGCTTTTTCTACTTCTATCCCCTTGCTCTCCACCACTGAAATCTCTCCTCTCTAAACATAAAGTCTGTGCCCACTAAAGCAACATTCACAACTGCACCAATGGGACTACACTTTTAACAAAGTTCCCAAGGTGATTTGTTCACTTACAAAGTCGAAGCGTAATGACGATTGTCAAGCCTCAAACCGAAGCGCTAATACTCTATGAACAGGAAGGTAAATTCCTGACCACATTGGGAAGGTGCAATATACCTATATATATATATCTGCCTTGATCTATGTGTTTGCTTTACAGAAATGCGATTGTTTAATGATTTAACCACCTGTCTTGGTATTTGTATCCATATTTTATAAGAACACTGTGTGGACACCCCTTGTATTCTGATAACATAGTACTATTTATTTTTGGATGGCTGAATGTTTTCATTTTGGTTCACACATCTCCAGAGCATGTAGCCTGCCTTCAGTCCAAATTACCTTTAGAGGTGAAGAAGATATGTAAGTGGTAGCCTGTTTTCACATTGATGGCTTGATCACTACTGTGCTAGTGGTAGAGCTAGGAGCAGCACGCGATTTAGACGTAATTGCTCTCCCCTGTATTATTGTTTAACAACAGCCATTTCTTCACAGTACACTACGAGCACTTGCGCTAATGATGTGGCTTTTTCACCCCTCTTACTCCTATGTACTCAACACCTGTACTATGTACTATGTACTCAACACCTGGTTAATGCCCCCTTAAATGCATCTTTGGTAGTGCTGTGAGGGCATTAACCTACTCATGTACATATCTTCATTTGAGGCACTTCTCTATTTCTTAAAGTAAATGAACAATACATGTGTACGCCAAATCGGTCATGTGCTTAGGCCTTTAATGACTATATATGTATGTAAAACCTTTTTGTCTCCGATTGTCAAATCTGCTTGCAAGTGTTTGTATATGGTTATGCGATTGGTAGAACCAACTCCCTTTGAATGTGATGGGTGCAGAGATTGACAGAACAGAAAATGCTCCATGTCCAGTATATATACTCCAACACTGCCTCTCACCCACCCCCTCCATCTTTGGTTTACTATATCACTTCCTTCGGTATACCTTCTGTCTAAGGAAATATATCCTGCAACATACTCCATGATATACAAGCCTGTAGCTATGTACAAACCACTCTCTTTCCCAAGTTGCCCATCACAACACCACCCTTCCTCAGGCCCTAACCCTGTTCTTACAGTATAAGCGTACGTGTACTCTGCCCTAGACTCCCACCCCATCCCACTACAAACTTGTACATCCTTTTATCGACCACATACATAATCCTCCCCATCAATGCCTCTTATGAACCTTTTCTCACCTAACATACACAATGGGCCGAATTACAAGCATGCTGGCAAGCAATCACAGTTTCAGGCATGCCAGTTCCACCATTTCTGGCAACCTGAAATGCTGGAATCTTTGGATGCTTATGTGTTGTCCTGCACGCACATTCCAGCATGAAACAGCGATAGCAACATCACGGAAACACCATCAAAACCCCCCAAAATTGTCAACACCATCGTCCTCGGTGCCGGTGCCTCCAAATTCGGCCACACGGTCCCGGATACACCGGCACCAGAAACAGCAGTCCTGCAATTACTGTAACTGGAAATAAAGTGATCACTGGAACAGGAAATCGCCCGGCGTTCATTAAACAACACAATCCATTGCAATCCTCAAAGCACAGGTGACATCCACACCTCCTGACCAGACAGACTCCACTGTGACCATGACATCTAGAGTCTGTGAGACCCGAAAGCAGAAGCCACTCTTCTCTGAGCCTGAGTTGAACATGCTAGCGGAAACCATTGTTCAGCATGCTACAGAGCTCTTCAACGACCAGCACAGGCAGGCCCAGCTGCACAAGAAGAGCATATTGGAGGAGGTGGCCCAGAAGGTATCAGCAGTTGGCACAACCACCGCACAGTGCAAGGCTGCCACAAGCAGTGGGATGACCTGCAATTGAGGGTACGCAACCGCCTCTCGGCCTAGCACAGACTGGGCTTGGCCACAGGTGGTGGGAGTGCATCCCCAGTATGCCTGCTACCCTGGGAGGGGACTTGCAGCAGTATGCTGCACCTAGAGTCCATTGAAGGGGTCAGTGCTGTGGTGGCCGGAGCTGGGGCACATGAAGAGGCCGGTGAGTACACGTAACCCAAATTTAATGTCAACCTCCCTTTACACCTTGCATCCAATACTGTACCAACATATGACATGAATGGCAATTGCATCGTCCACAACACCAAAACCTCCCTGCATGCCCCCCCTCCAAGAAACCAACAACCTGGGTGCATAAACCTACATACATCTTGGCCACCAAAACATGACACATACCACCAATACACATAGAACACAGCACATGCACCCTGTATTGCCAGCTGAACATGCATCTGCTCCACACAGACACACATCACCCTGCCACAGCGTACTGCATGTGTGTCCACTGTGCTTCCCCTGGCACAAAGTCACATCAGTGCTAAGCCCCACCTTCACCCACAAATTACCACTGTTACACGCAAAGGTAACATGTGATGCCCTTGTCCCAGCCAACCCGAGCCCTGGCATATATTTACAACTGTCCCCATAACTGCTACAGGCAGCAGGCCCATGCTGACCCCATCCATACCACACTCCTTCCCACTGCAACACCCCACAGTGTGAAGGTTCCCCCCTAACAGCGTTCCCAGCAATTGGCAGTACACCATGAAAGTATCCCCAGCCCTCTACTCTACCATGCACAAACATCACACATCCCCCTGCTCAGTACGCACAGCCACAACCAATATAATGCATGTATCTCTGCCTCATCAATCCACACTGTTAACTGACAACCTGCCTTTCTGAATCCCTCAGGCACATCGTCTGACAATGAAGAGTCACAGCCAAGCACCTCAAGGGGCACCAGCTGCCGCCACAGGACACCACGGACCACCACCACCACTTCCACCCAGGACACCACAGCCTTCACTGGCACAAATGCCAGCACGGCTGCACCCATCCAGGCAGCACCAGTCATCCCAGCTGAGCCCATTAAGGCAGCCCGAGCTGCTGCAGTACCACCATAACCAGCAGAGCAGCCACATGCACATGCACATATATCGAGTGCAGAGGACATAGCTGATGATGGTGGAGTGGACACAGGTGAGACCGCCGACCACAGCACCCATGAGCCAATGGTATTCAGCCCCATGGACCCAATTACCTCACAATGCCCACCCTTCCCTAGTGTCAGGGAAATAGATGGCAGACTCCAGCACATCGAGGAGAATCAGGATGCCTTGACTGCCCTAGTGCAGCAGCACCTTCAGGAGGCGCAGTTGATGTGAGAATGTGTCAAGGCGAGTGGGCATCGACATGCACATGCCCTTGCCTGTTGCACTACTGACATTGTACAGATGGTTAGGAGGGTACGCAAGGGCAATAGTGTCATGTCCTCCATTGCCAAGACAATGACAATGTGCCTTCCGGCATTCATCGACAGACGGCCCATGGAACAGGCACACACACCGTCCACAAGTTCAACGCCTGCTAGTTCTGTGCCCAGCAGCCCAAGGTGACGTTCAATGCAGCTGACCATCTCTGCACACAGTTGCATGCCAGATACAAAAAGGGGATGCAAATAAGCCCAGAACACACATGTGCCCTGGCTGTGACTCATGCAAGGACTACTTATAGAACATGACAGGAGTTGTGGAGAGACAGTGGGGAGGGGGAGTGGAGAGGGATAGTTGGGAGGGGGAGTAGGAAGGGATAGTTGGGGAGGGGGAGTAGGGAGGAATAGTTGGGGAGGGAGAGTGGGAAGGGATAGTTGGGGAGGGGAAGTGTGGAGGGATAGTTTGGGAGGTTGAGAGGGGAAGGATAGTTTTGGTAGTTGTTATAGTAAATCACAGTGGGTGTTGCGTTGAAATCATGACTGGATTTTTTTGTTTAGTGTAACTGAGTGATTTATTTCTTGTACAATGCTGAGTGCATTATGTGTCCTAGGACATGTGCTCGTGTGATCAATGCATTCTGTGCCTCACAGCCATCCACATCATCTCTGCGATTTGCCAATGGCAGTTCATCATCACTGTCATTCTCATCCTCTGCATCATGTGGGTGCATGTCCATGTCTGGGGCAGTGGTATGTTTCGCCTGATACACATGATGTGCAACATGGCACAGACCAGGACTATCTTGCCCACCACCACAGGCGGAACCTTGCCTTCAACAAGCCAAATGTCTGCTCAATCGTACAACGAGTTCTGATGTGAGCACGTTTGTTTCCCTGCACGTGCTGGTTCTGTGGTTGCTTCACAGGGGTCATCAGCGTTGGCATAAACAAATATCCAGCATCACATGCACCGGAACGACAGAAAGGGGCAAAAGTCATTGTGGGGCCTGTAGCATGTTGGTACAGTCTGTATATGGTTCACTAACCAATGCAATATTTTACATACAAATTGCTGAAGACGTAGCATATGTCATAGCTGAGCATGTTAACATGTGCATTGTCAGTGGGAATGGATGTCCATGCATTGTATGGACATTTTTGCATAGAATCAGGGGGAGCTTACGGATTTATGTCTGCAGTCATCAATGTCAATGTAATGACACAAGCAAATTGCAAATGTGGCTTGTCTTGGTGTAAGTGAGCTGGTCCCGTTACCAGGTGGCATGTTTCTGGGCCTGCAAAATAGTAATCTGCCTGACACAGCCTATGTGCCCGACAGGGCAGACCCTGCCGGGGCCGCAGACCTGGTAGGCAGAGCTGGCACAGGTAATAAAGTTCATCTACATTAAAGGAAAATTCCCTATTCATTTGTGATTCAGTTCATGCCTGAAGGCATACTTGCATTTTGATGCACAGGATGTGCTGCATGGGAGTGCTTGCACAGCCTTAATGAATCTGGGAAAATGATGGATGTGGATGTATGCACAGAGGGGTACCATATGAGGAATTGAATGGATGGGGAAGGCGATGAAAGCCTAATGATTGCCAACCAGCCAATACGCATTGTCAATATGCGTGGTGGATGTGGAGTTTGCAGTCGCTTTTCCATGGCCCATTCACACCACCTTGACCTCTGACCCTTTCACTATGACACACACAAATTAGACTGATGTGGGTTCTTATTCAGTTCTGATTTGCATGTCCTATGATAATAATTAATAATAATAATAATAATTTAGCACTTAGATAGGGCTACGAACCCTAAGGTATCGGACCACTGCCTGTTATTACCCACGGTGTGTGGTGCTCATTTATCGATCTCGGAGGGATGAAAGGCTGAGTTTGGCGCTGCCGGGATTCGAACCTGCATCAGCGAACTCTGCACAGATGTCAAGGCGAGCACTCTACTCGCTGTGCTATCGGATGGGCATATCACAGATCTTTTTCAATGTCAGGCTATTTTATTGCCATTCTGGTCACATGCAGAAACAGGCAGGGGAGCTGGCTACTTGGTATCCGGTACATTAATGGTTTGGAGGTGGGGTGTTGTGATGCCTGAGAATTATTAGTCTGGGCTGCAACTGGTGTGGGTTGTACTGAGTGGGTTTCTGCAGGGATTTTGGACATTGGTGTGATGAATGCTGGTACCTGTAGTGTTTTTCATTTTGCAGTACAGATTTGATGTTGTTATGCATGTGCATGCTCTGTCTGGCCATTTGGCACACACCAGTCAAGGCCTTCAACTCAGGCATGCTATTTGTGCACTGCAGATAGGTATGCTCCCCCCCCAGTTCAACAGGGCACATGCTTTGGTAATAACACTCACCCAACAGCCAGGTACACTATGGTGTATTAAGTCCCCCCAATTCAATGGTGCTCATGCTTTGGTAATTACACTCACCCAACAGCCAGGTACAATCTCTGCTGTGACACGCCATGTGGCCTGGCAGCGTGGAGTTCCTCAGCACCATGGAATCGTGGGTTGGACCCGGGAATCTGGCACAGCAGTGGGGGATGAGGTGGCATGCATCACACAACATCTGCACATTGAGTGAGTGATATAGTTTTCAGCTCCTGCACACTGCCTCAACGGCATGCATGGCCACCAGCTCCACATGTGTGCAGTCCAATGCACCAATCACATTGGGCATGCCTGCAAGGGCTTGGAATTCTATTTTTGTGACATTGACCTGGTCAGTTTAGGCCCATGTGATCTGACACGTGACACATGAGTGCATCAATAACCTGAAAGAGGACAGCCTCATTACTGCTACTTCTGCTGCAAGCATGGTAGTGCTGGATGGGGTTTGGGAGTATTCCTTTTGTGTTTTTGCTGTGCTCATGGTGGCCACCTGGGCTGATTTATGCCACCTGTGGCCTGTTTCTGCACACCTGACTCTAGTTAATGCCTAGTTTGCGATGCCAGTGTTTCTGGCACGGAAATCACAGTGCTACCAGCACGTTCATGCTGGTGTTTCCATGTACGTGGTGCTCAGAATGTGCACATACTAATGCCATGCAAGTGTCTCAGGCACAGCCAACGCGTTTATTCCGCAGGTTCCGTTCACCGTGTTGCCGGATACGGTAGGTCACTTGTGGTGACGGTGTCATCAGCATCGCAACTCAGAGTATGCCGATCTGGAAAAAGGTGCTGGTACGGAGCAACTGGCACCGCTATTTCCGGACGATCATACTTGTAATGAGTCCCAATATCACCCATCAAAAGAAAAAACACGCCCTTTTTCTAATAAAAAATCATATATATGGCAATTGGCAATGCTTGTTTCTATTTGCTGTCTTGAAGAGCCCAGTCCTAGATTGTAATGACAGACATTCTTTAGCAATATTTCCCATACAAGCCTTTGAATTAAATTCTAAACCACCTTAGAGCAGACCTTTTTTTTAAAAAAATGTGTTGTTGTTGGATGCTTAGAAAACGCCTACAAATGCATCACATTTGCAGGCTTTTAAAATGTATTTGACTGCTTGTCCGAAACAAATATCAGCAAGCAAAACCCCATGGTTGTCAGCCATTGCTATGTCTACAGGGAATGTCTGTATACAAACAGGATGAATGGATTGATTCGCACAGATTTGCACAGGAATACCTCAAGAGATTCCTTCAGCATCTCAGATGCACCTCATATGCCTCATACTTGACTCACAAAGCCTAATGCTAGAGCACATCCAGAGGTGCCTGAAACAGTGCTGCCATACCATTCAGCAAATCATTGTGAAACAGTTGCGTCTGTGCATCTCAAAGCTGCTGCAGCTTTGATCCTGTTCTATGCTTTGGGAATACGGTATTAGGTAGTAGAAACATGAATAAGATTATTAAGGCATCTCCACATTTGCTCAAGTGTTTTGTGGAATTGGGCACATAGGGCCTCATTACACGGAAGGCGGTGAGCCATGGCGCTATTAGCGCCATGGCTCATGCCGGTAAAATATCGGCACCGCCTTGGCGGAAAGGGGATTTACCGCCCCATTCCAAGGTTGGAGGGGCGGTAAATCCCCCTTCCGCCATTGCCCTTCCCCATTCCCATTTCTGCCCCATAGGGCTCTATGGGAATGGGGAAGGCGCTAATTACGGCACCGCAATTTTGCGGTGCCGTAATTAGCTCCGAGGTCCCTTAGCGGGTTGGTTTTTAACACCTGCAAAAAGCAGGCGTTAAAGCACCAACCCGCTAAGGGACCTCGTAGTAAGGCGGTAATGGTTAACGGTCACCGTTACCATTAACGGTGGCCGTTAACCATTACCGCCTTCCGTGTAATGAGGCCCTATATAGTATACATTTACAGAGAAAATCCCTATGCAAATCAAAAAAAGAAAAAAATGTGAATTAAAACACTTTGCCAATGTGTCACCCCATCTATCATCGTATTGATACAGGCTAACTAAGTATTATCATGTTGTTTATCTTTCTTCGTTCTTGTTAATTATGATTAGTCAACAGATGTTCTAAATTGCATGTGCAAAATGCCTACTTTCACTTTCTAAGGTAATGGGGCAGATGTTTTCTACATGAAACCTTGTCGTGTATGTCACTATGTAATGGGTCCGAATTCTAAACTCTCAGAAATATAAGTGTTCGTAAAGGGTAGCCAAGGCTATAATCCGAAGAGAAGGTCAGTGAAAGCTCTCTGTAGGTAGAAAACAAACAAAAAAATCAAGTAAAGTTTCGGTTTCTCTGGAAATCGTTTAATAAAATGTATTCCAAACCATGAAAAACTAAATCAGTATTTAACTTCTGGGTAAGGTATCTAAATTGCTACCAGTAGACGGTAAAATTCTAATTTAATGGACACATATTTCTTAACTGATTCTAAATTAAACGTGTGTTTTCACTTGTATCAATTTGCACCATGTAATCTCTGTGTATTGCTAAGCTCGTCTCATTAGGTTGCATAAATGCATTCTGGGGAGGCAGGTATTAGTTCAACTATGCAACAGCTGTAATTACCGCTGAATAAATATTGCTATTAATCTAGGAACATTCAAATAAATGATTTACCTATCATCGCCCACTTCCTCAAATAACCTTAAACAAATGGATGCCAACTTCAATTTGCAGCTAAGCATTAGACCAAGGAATCTGCTCACCGTGACACCCTGGTAATTAATTGAAGTTGACATCTAGTTGAACATTCTGAAAGCATCCCATTGAAAACAGAAGCATTTGAACGATGTGCCAGCACTGGGGCATAATTATTCACAGCCAGGTTATTTAAGTTCACTTTTGTTGTCTCCATGTGATGCTGGACGCATGATGGTATTACAAGAGAGATACGCTTTGCCACGTTGACGAAGAGAAAATGTGAGGATTCATTTTTGGCAAGTCAAAATGTAATGGCCGCTGGACAAAGTGGGCTGCTGAAAATTACATTGTAAAACAATCAATGGAACAAATCAATTTGTGTTTGTCTTGTGCGCAATGTTTGAGTACACCTTTAACATCGTTTTGCAAAATGAGAACTCGTTTACAAATGGCACTGTTCTTGATTTCGAAATCGAAATAACATCCAACTCCATTCCTCATGAAAGATGATGATCGGATAGAGAGGGGAATATACTGCCTATTTCTATAATTCAGTGAAAAAACTTTGTTAAAGGGACGTTATGGTAAGTTGCGCTACTAAAAACCTATGAAATTCAGTGAAAAAAACTTTGTTAAAGGGACGTTATGGTTCAAAGTAAAACCGAAAAACCCCTGAAATTCGGCAGTTATGGTAAGATAAGCAACCATAACTCGCGCCACCGTGCAGTGCTAACACTAACACCCAGGACATCAAAGATGGCATCACAAATGTCATTGATGACATCACTGATGACATCACATGTGCATTTACTTTTCATGAAAACTCTGTACAAGGGATTTGGGCAACTGACGTTGCCCCAATGGAAAGCACCATAGTGCAAAACTACCACATGCGGACTGTTCATCGTGGCCATATCCTCACACACTTGTACAATTCCCTGTACATTGCAATCAGGCACAGTGCTCCACACCACCTCCACTCCTTTCACATCAAAGTTCTTTTCAACATGCCTGCATCGAGCGTACTGTTGTAAACCATGCACAAACATATCTCCAAGCACCAACACCCTGACTTTCTCTACTTCTGCCATCTTCACCACACACTGTCTCTTTCAACACAAATCCACAACCTCAACATCTGATTGGCTAATCCGTACAGTCTTCTTTCCATGTTGGATTTGCTGGAAAACCCCGGATGTAGCACGCCCTGTCCACGGACAGCCGCGGTGTCCGCAGACCGCGTAACTCTTCGATACCCCTTCTACCATTTCCACTTTACTCTCTGTGCCATTCCCTCATTGCACACAGCTAAGCAGTCACACAATACGAAGAACGTCCTCAGAACACCCCCATTTTGTTTATTTTCGAACATTTCAGGAAAATTATCATTTCATTATTCAATATATTAACATTACAAATATTATACTTTCATCTTGTACGCTGCACATAATGCTATGTTTCTCCATTAGTAGCTCAGTATACTAAATAGAACCCCATAATACAATGCTATTTATATCAATGCATCGTTCAAAGCACTAATTACGGTATGATATTTATTGCAATGATCCTTGACACTTTTGTCACAACATTATAATAAAAATCCCTAGTACACAAATTTCATGAAAAGTAAATGCACATGTGATGTCATCATTGATGTCATCAATGACATTTGCGATGTCATCTTTGATGTCCTGGGTGTTAGTCTTAGCAGTGCACCGTGGTGACGTGGGTTATGGTTGCTTAGCTTACCATACTGGCGAATTTCAGGGGTTTTTCGGCTTTACTTGGAACCATAACGTCCCTTAAACAAACTTTTTTTATTAGCACGCAAACAATATACAAAGATGTAGTGTAAACAGCAAGTTCTCACAGATGGCTTTACACAGAATGCTGCAAAGTAAGCATTTATGCTCGTTCACAGTGAAGGTCAGCTGCTTCCATTTTTTTCTCGCGGCCCGGAGAGGCCCACGACTCCCAGTATAAGTTTTTTTTTTTTTTTTACCTTGACAGACAGAGATTGTGCTGAAAGACTTCTTTTGAAGAAGTGTAGCAAAAACCTAAGACACGATAAAGATGAAATTTCTGAAACGAAACCACTTTTGTACATTATATCACTTTGAGAAAGATCGTTGGCACACACAGAGTCGTATTTTGGGACTGCACTACACTTGGACAATGGAAAATGCAATTATAATGTAAGTAACCCTTTAGATTATTTTATACCGGAATATAATAACAATAGCGTAGCATTAAAGCCCGGTCAAGTTGTACTTGTTCGTTCAATGTGGCATATTGTTTTCTACCGCACACTATCACCGCCGAATTGATCCCCTGTCGTTTAGAGGGCTCTGAAAAAGGCAGACGACACAGGGTGGGTTAATAGAAATAGAATGTAGCCAGTCAAGTGGCACAGCGAGTAGAGCGCTCGCTTTGACATCCGTGCACAGCTTGCTAATGCAGGTTCGAATCCCAGCACGGCCAAACTCAGTCTTTCATCCTTCCGTGGTCGATAAATGAGCACCACACACCGTGGGTAATAATAAGCAGCGCTGAGATACCTGACGGTTCTTAGCGCTATATAAATGCGAAAATATTATTATTTTATTATTAACATACTCCGTTGCACTATCTTCGCTAGCAAATAGTTTCACGCCCTAATAAATAAAATGAATATTTTTAATAAAGATCAGCTGGTGAGACTAATTTATGTTTTTTTAAAACAGGTATGTTGCCCCATTTTGCCAATGTCACGATTTTCAAACTCCAGCGGATGGATTTTTCAACTGCCAGGTGCAGCTCCATGTAAGCAACTTCATGACCCTCACCATTTTATGGGACAATCGCCAAGGACCAATATGCCCTTACGCAGTACTAGCGGCTAGAAGCAACATACCAACCATTATGGTGGTCTAATGCCTCGTTGTTGGAGCAACCTTCCGATTATCAGTGAGACCATTTACTGCTTTTATCATAAACCAACAGCCTATCTACCGCAAAGGAACAGCGCATGGCTCAAAATAAACTTTTGCTGATCGACAGCAGAGACAATTGCAAATCGCTGAATATTCACTAAACATTTCATGTGAAATAAATTTACTTTACCAAATGTACAATCCTGCTGTTTACTTTTAAACCACAGTTTCATATTCCGAATTGTGGCGCACTGTGTTCTAAGCTGATCTAACACCCTCTGTACCCCAAAGGAACATCGCGTGGCTCAACATGAACTTTTGCGGATCGACAACAAAGACACATGCAAATCGCTGAATATTCTCTAAACATTTGATGTCAAATAAATGTACTTTACAAAATTTACAATCTTGCTGTTTGCTTTTAAATCACAGTTTCATATTCCGAATTGTGGCGCGCTGTGTTGTGACATAATGTGTGTTGTCTTCCGGGTTCTGTGTAAAGTCGCGTAGGACTGGAGACGACTGGCGTTTGATGACGCACCCTGTAACGCCACGGAGAGAGGCGGGGAATATGAATGCTTTCACAAGGTCAGTCTTAGGGGCGGGAGATATGATTTACTGTCGCAAAAGCAAGTCAGCCAGGTCAATAGCGCCAGTCATAGGATTATCACATAATGGCGGCGCACACCAGCCTGATTTATCGTTTCTTTAGTGGACAAAAAGTCAGGTGAGGCCCATAGGAAATTGTACTATCAGCGGACAAAAGGAAGATTCGTAAAACACTTTCAACCTGACAACAAACAATACAAACAACGTTCTCAGAACAGCCCCATTTTGTGTAATTGCAACCATTTCGGGACACCGCGAGTGTTCTTAGAACACATTCAACTTGACAGATTACAATACGGACAGCGTTCTCAGGACACCCCCAGTTTGTGTATTTACGAACATTTAAATACACCGCGAGTGTTTTTAGCTCAATTATACCTTCCTTGCGAACAAAAAGGACACATACTCCGTCCTCTGAACACCCCACCATTTAGTTTATTTACAAAATGTCAGAACAGCTGTGTCCTCCGCGGACAAATCGAACACAACAAAAGCGTATAGTACATAAAAAAACAAAACATTGAACCTATCTCATACTCCCCCACCCTCCCCAAACACTCTTACACACCAACACACTCCACTAAATACAATTTTTAATCCAAGTTTCACTGCCCTGTCGATGGCGAATACAAGATGGCGGGCGCCACAGAAAATCTGATGCACTCCACGCCCCACGCCGTCCAATCAGTGAACACGTTGCATGTCCGCGGACATGACGCAAGCCCATGGGCCAATCGGGGTGCTGTCCGGGGAGCGAACAGGGAAGTCCGTCCGCGAAGCGAACACAGATATCACTAATTTTTTTGCCTTACATTTTGGTTATTTTTTAAAAAACTACTGGACGGATTTACACCAAATTTGCAAAAGCACGCTTTCGGGACCAAGACGCCGCTCCTGCCACAAATATGGTGTAAATCCGTCCAGCGGTTCGGGCTGTAGCCATGCGCAAAGTTTTTTCCCTTTATGGCTATAGGAAAAAACAAAAGTTTTGGGACCCCCCCTATAACTTTGCCCCCCCTGGACCAAACCTCTCCAAACTTTGCAAAAAAATTCAGACTGGGCCATATAGGTTTTTTCAAAGTTTGGTGAGGATTCGTCCAGAGGGAGCGAAGTTATAAGCCACCCAAAAAGTGCTCTTCCTATGGAAACACCAACTTAACCATAACTACATGGACGCTACAGCGTCCATGTAATATGTATTTACTTATGCAGCAGTAAGTAAACACGTCCTCATCTGTCTGGATGACCACTTGATTCAGGAAGGTATGTCTGCAGCTTTTCAACGGATGTCTACAATGTCTTCTACATGAACACTGAGAGGTAATGGTGGTTGGACGTTGTGCATCTCGGGCCCTCTTGGTTTTGGACATCTGTCCTCATCCTGTCTCAATTGTTCAGAATCGAAGCTTTAAACTTGATCTCGCCTCTTTCTTCATTGCCAGATTAGTGCACTTAGCCTATCTTGCTACTATCAGTTGCATCTTGTCTGTCGAAGACCTTTTGACCTTAAGTTGTATGCATCCACTTCTGCATTGCACTTCCAATTTGCCAAGTCTGCAGATTGCTGAGAATGCTGCAGTATGACAGGTCACCGGGCTGAAGAAGGTCAATCACCTTTCACCAATTGTCTTTTAACTTCATTGCCTATTTATCAATTTTTGGATCATCTTCAAGTTGTTAAGCGTTACCCACTTTTTTCTGTTCCCTATTTCCTCATGCATTGTTCTAATAAACCTGCACCCTTCCGTTTACTCTATTCTTCTGACCAAATCCTTTTGTCAAATTCCTTACTACCAATGTCCTATTATATGCAGCAGATGCGTCTCTGTGTTTGTTCCTAGATAGTGAATTAGCGTTCCCTTCAAACCTTGTGCTGTTTCCAACCACTTGACTTTCAGGAACGAAATTAACACCCATGCTTTCGTATTATTCCTGTTGAGTGTAACACCCATAAGCCACCCCCGTGGTGTATACGCACCTAATAATTGTCAATAACATACCATATATTAACACAATTATGTTGGATTGTCAAGCGCAAGACCATTTTAAAGTGTAAATACTGATGATTTTGCAGACTATACTATGGACGTTGTGGTTTGGGGGACAGTGCATAACTGGGAGGAGAATATGTTTTATTTTTTTCATTTTTTCTTTCAGAAAATAGATTTAGGTTCAAACAAGCTTTATCTTGGCCATGCTCAATGTTTGTATATGGGTATAATCAATACTGATAGTGTTCTGCTTTGGTGTTTTGCGTTTTCCCACTTACCTTATGAACTCCAGTGTACCACTGCCACTTCTGCAGTCTGACTGTTCTGCTGCAAACATGGAGTTATACTGCACCCACATGCTGGACATTTATGACAATTCTGAAATATGGTGACATCCCATTCCTCGTAAAATGCACTACAATTGCCATTTGTGAGGTAATTATTTGCATGTGAAAGATGTTTGTAGGTAATCAGGAAAAAGGGTGATGCAGTTGGGAAAGGACCAAACTGGCACTGGTGTAAATGCTAACAATTGTTAACAATTTTTTCTGCCCTAGACATGCTCATAAAATTCCATTTTTTGAGCAAACAATGACATTTCACAGCATAACTAGTGCTGATTTAGTCTCACGCTGTTCTAGGTCTAGTTCCTGAGAATCACTGTCTTATAAAACCTCATTACAAACCCATTGACATTTTACACTCTTATATTAGGTGATGGACCTTGGATCTGGGGAGGTTTGCTTCACTGAGATCTACTGTTGGGATGCATGTTCAGGTCCCATGCACACCCAAACAATTTAGATTGAGGAAAATATAATAGTGTGCGAGGAAATGCACGTGTGTGACTGCAGAGGGGTGGAGCATGCAATGCAGAAACATAAAATGTTGTGTTTTCCAATAGTCATGGGAACGTAGGTAGGACCAGGGCATGAGTAATATCGAAATATAATAATTTAAATATAGGGTATAACAATGAAACTGTAGGCCCTCATCCCTGCCATGAGAAATACAGAGGTATTGCCATATTTAAAGTGAGACCTAGTTTACCGCCGGCCATGTTGAAAGTAGCAGCATGACATAGCAATGAGGTCAGAATCACTTTTCCATCCCAAACCCCAACAGGGAAACCGAACGTAGAGGCCTTCAGGTCGGAGAGATAAAATACAATTGCCTTGTGTTGCAGATCTGTGAAACCTGAAAAGAATGTGCCTGTCTCCGAAGGACCAACCCACGGGAGACTGGGCAGAGGTTTTGAGCTGCCAAAGTCCTGGACTAGATTTAGGGCACTTGCACCTCCCATAAATAATGACTATGCCTTCTGAATTGCCAGATCAACACAAACAAGACCCCTAAATCCTTCAGAATATGACTGATTGTGTGGTCTCCAAGAGGCCCAGTCAGCACTCCCTGTAGGGGCAGCCGATAAGGGGGTCGAGCAAGGAGAGAAACATCCTGTGATTTGCACTTCGAGGAGCAAGAGGTGAGGACAACAAATTAAGTCCTGCGACGGGAAGGCATTATGGGGACACCCATATGCCTAGGATCAAGAGAAGCACTTATTTATTCTAAATGGCCAATTTGACCTCAAGAGTATCCGCTGAGCTCATGTGAATGACCAGGTGCATGTCATGTAACTAGGCCTGTGGGTATTCTAACATATGACGTAACCCACCAATCAGGTAGCAGGGGACAAAGGTGATGGAGTAGAAGACTGCGTGTTAGAGGACAAGGTTAGATGAAGATGTGGTGTATATGTAGCAGGAAGGTGCTAGTCAATGAGGGTGGTGGGATAACACTGTATACTGTTTGCATCAGAAGTGACATTTATTTGCTATTTAACCACTTTCATTAGTTCGACTAACCCCGAGAGTGAACTCCATGGCAGTTGGGTTACGACACCCTCTGTCACCTTTTTCCTTTTTATGTATAAAATAAATGTTGTTTTCCTTGCAAAGAGGTGCACCAAGCTGTTTTCCTTAGAAAATTGTTTTATATCTGGTTGATTGTCTGGTGGTTTACCTTACAAATTGGTGACCCCAACGTGATCTCAGCCTCTCTGCAGAGACTGAGGATTCATGGCAGCATATCCACAGGGAAAGCATCCACCTGCAGAGACCAGTCCCCTGTGCACAAATTGGAGATGTTTACAGAAGCCATGTTGCCTGAATTCCTGTCTGGACTTGAGAGCAGGGCCTGCTCCCGGATTTTTCAGGCAGGTGATGGGTCCCTGTGATGGAAGAATTCAGGAGAGCACATATATGAAAGTGCACCTTTTCAGGTCAAAACATCATGGGTGAGGGAATAGTGAGTGTTTGAGAGTGTGGAGTGTAGTATGTGTGTGGGCCAGTGGTGCGATTGTGGTTTGGAAAGACCATGTGGCATCTTGTATTTTTTTACTTTTCTTTTTTTTTATTATGATATGGAGTCAAGAGGAATGTGATCCTTCCCGATTGGGGAAAGTCAGTGCTGTGTTATTTAAGAGGAATAAAGGAAGAGGCTCTGTTTATTGAGTGGACCTGGGATCTCTATGCCCGATATAAAGGGGGAGTGAGAAGGAAAACGTACTCGGAGTAGAGAGTCTGTGAGGGCCTGGGATCTCTGCACCCGGTATTAAGAGGGCATGAGAAGGAAAAAGTAGTTTTTTGGTGTTTTTATTGGTGTTTTTATTGTGGTGGTGTGGACCGAAGAGAGGCCCAGTTTTTGTAGATTTTGAAATGGAGCGAAGTAAGGGTGTGAACGGTGTGTGAGAGAGTATGGGAAGTAGTGGTTTGAGATCCGAGGCCGACGAATGGGAATGGCAAGGTATTGGTAACAGGAAAAGGGTGGACATTAGGGCACCGCTGGATCGGAGCTGAAATGAAGTAAGGCATTGCATAATGCTTAAATAGGGTGGGCTAGTTATGGAGGATGGTAGAGGATTTACAAGATGCTCCCCCAGCCCCAGGAAGACAGCAGGCAGAACCCTTCTGTCATGTGCTCTGGTCCCAGCTATGCCCAGTGCTCTGTCTTTCCAGGAATCTCCCATCTCATCAGTACAACCCAAGCAGCACAGCCTCCACCATTAGGGTGCTATCTATGCAGCTTCAGGGTAAACAAATACCTTTTATGTCCTTCTACCCATTACTGCTCCTCCTCCTCTGTCATTGTCGACCCAGTACCAGAATCTCCAAAACCCTATAACGTCCCAAGCCACTCGAGCTCAATAATTGAGTTAACCAGAACATAATGAACACAGAGAGTTAGGAGAAGCATTAAGGATGGCAGGGGAATGGTTAGCGAGATTGAGGTTGGCCGGGGGACGGAGTGTGAGCAATTATGGGGACAGATGAGTGGCGAGCGGGAGACATTCTGTTCAGAATTGACATTACAGTGATTAAAGACGTGCATATTGAAAAGGAAGGTATGGAGCAACAGTATAGATTGTCAAGGGAGGAAGGGCCTTGGCGAAGGAGTTTGGAGTATGAGTCTGTGAGTTTGTTCGATGAGACAGGAAAAGGAGCAGAGGAGGAAATGTGGGACACAGTGGATGAATGTCGAGAGGAAGCGGCCCTGCTTGCGAGATCGCCACTGTTGGAGAGTTTGTTGGGGACTAGGTCGAGGAACTGCTTTGGGCATGTAGCAGTTCAGAAGGGAAAGCAGGTGGGGATTAAAAAAAAGGGTGACGAAAATGGTGGGGTCAAGGTTTCCATTGTTTCACAAAGCACCAGGGAGGGCACAGTATGTACCAGGGCCACACTACCATCCCTCACAGCTACGGCAGGAAAACTGGATTAACACATTTGAAAAGCAAACAGCACGTGTTATCCTGGTTGTGGGTGACATGAAGTGTGTGTTTTTCACAATTCTGGGAGATTAGGCAGATGCCATTTGGCTAAATCAGGGTATCCCAGGGTGTGATTAGGGAATTAAAATCATGACGGTGCCCATTTCAATGATATCAGGGACCAGGTGTGGGTGATGCTGTGGCACATATATCCCAACACACCATACCTCCAGTCTATAATGCAATGTACAATGCAGGATGATGAGGACTCAGCTCAGTGCATTTTACAAATATAAGAGATGTGGAGGGTAGAAATTGGTGAACCATGGGATCGGTCAATTCTGTTTTTCTATTATGTGGTAAAGAAAGGGCTTCCCAAAGAGGTACAGAAGGCACTTAGTATGGTAGTAGGGATTGAAGCAAAGGGGTGGGCGGAGATGCAGTCTATCATTGTGCACCATTGCAAGTGGTAGAAGTAGAAAGAAAAGGAGACAGCACATAAGGTACAGACAGAGGAAGTGAGTCGAGTGCAAAAGAAGTTGGCGAAATTGTCAGTAGCGGGGGGTTGTAGCCATGCACCAAGAAGGGCAGAAAGAACAGTGAGTGTTCTTGGGAGAGGTGCAGGCAGGAAATGGTTGGAACTGCGATTAGCAGCTAGAGCATCATGGGTGGGAGGGTATCCCAGGGGAAGAAGGGGGTTTGAAGGCCCCTGCAGAAGAAGAGAGGGTTTTGGAGAATTGGATCCAAGGGGGGAACGTGGGGCACTGTTGGACGTGTAGGGGAATGGGTCATTTCCCACGGGAGTGTAGGAGCAGACAAGTGGCTTCATAAAACCAGGAAATTCCGCCAGGAAATGCAAGGCGTTCCCGCCCCATACCCACAGCCTTTTGCCCAATAATTTGCAAGTGGTACGCATGGTGCACCACCGCCCATGGCCCTGCCTGTTTGCCCACCAGAATTTCCGTGGCTGCAGGGAATGGCACCTTGTGGTGCACCAGCCTATGTGTACATCCCGTGTAGCCACAGGCCCCTCAAGTGCCCAACAGTAATACAGTGCCTCATGGCAAATTGACACACTTTCAAGGGGCCAGTGTGATCAGAGGAAAACCTTTTGTCTTTCTAAGGAAAAACAGTTGCCACTTGATTAGGACAGCCCATAGAGAACGTTAGTGTACCCAGTCCTATCAGTCACTACTGACCCAAAAGAGGAGCCATTGTTGGGCATGGAGATAGGCAACAAACCATTCATCTTTATGGTAGACACTTGTGCCACAACATCATGTATCATGGAGGGATAATTCCATTTGCCAGTTGATGTAATGGACATGCAGGTGTTCTCTGGGGCAATACAATTGGTTTGGTTCACAGAAGGACTGCCTCTTAAGGTAGGGGGCAGGGTGGTATGAGCACCATTGCTGTTTTCAACAGCATCTCCTATCAATCTATTGGGAGAGACATTCTGAGTAAATTGAACATGACCATCTCGTTCACTGAAGAGGGAATGTGTGCTCCACCCCATGTATTTGTTATATAAGGGCAATGGTGATTATACGAGCACTGGTGTATGAATCAGCTGCTAGGGGCATACCAGTCCAACCAAACCTGTTAATGTATGGGGCTACAGTATTGATCAATGCGGTACCGAATGTAGTGAGCCAGTCTTTGAGAGTGCCATCTGAGTTCTTGTTTCTATCAGCCCAGCCCAGTAACATGCTTTGGGAACTATTCTTAACACATACTTAGAAGGGCTACTAGCGGGTATCGTACCTAACAATACACCCACGTTTTTTCATCTCTTATCTATCACCTAACCCTAGATACCCTAGATAAGCAGCCCCTTAGTGTTGTCTAGGGCTAGTCACCACACAAAGGAATAGATAGAATTGTTGGGTGTCAAGTAGTTCCTATAAGTACATATAAGGTAACTCTAAAAAGGAAAAGAACATGAATCACAAACCTGACATTCTTTGTATGAAGGGAACTATTCTTATACTTGAATTAGAGGGGGTGGTGATTTCAAAAGAGAAGATTATTAATCTAGGGACGGATGCTGAGGGAGGAGAATGGCACAGAGTCCTGTGCATTGGCCCAACTCAGCCCTTAAGAGTAGTTACAGACAGTGATTTATTCAGAGTTGTGCATAATTATGGGCATATAATAATGGGAATGTGTGTCCCCTGTGAGATAATGATGCAATAACAACAATTCCCATGCCCCATGCTGTCAGAAGCTAGTGTCCTATTATTTTCCCAATGAGATCTAGCACAAGTTCCTAACAATGTGTGTATCATTAATCCCCACAATGTGGGGCTCTTATTGAATATTGTCCCAATACACATTACATCTAAGCCAGTATCCATTGTCCAAGGAAGCTGAGGAGGTGATATATCACATCATCATGACCCTCCTGCACCAAGGCATTATTGTGTCATCAAATTCTCTCTGCAATACGGCTATGTACCCCATCAAAAAATCAAGGGGATCAAGTTGGAGGATGATTCAGGGTCTGCATACTCTAAAAAATATATTACAGTATGAATTTCCCCTTGCGCCCAATCCTGCAACAATATTGTGTAACATGTAAAACAAATAAAATGGGATGTGTTATCACAACACATTATATATTGGCAATCAACATGAAATCCATCAGAGACATTGACTGGGTGTAATTGTGATAAAAGTTACGGTGTATGCAGGAAATGTAGGAATCTATAATTTTTACCAACACAGCAGATGCTTAAAGCAGAAATGGAGCACTACATGCTCAGAAGTAGTAAATCAATTAATAATATAAGGAAGAAATGCTTTGCTCATAGAAGTCACATAGACTTTGGTCCATGTACACACAACAGGGAATGAAGAAGAGACTGATGTCCTTCACTCACTAACGTAAGTTTTTGTGAAGTGTTTGGTCATTTGTAAAGGTATTTCCACATGGCTAGGGCTACCAAACCTTTCAAGGGTTGAGAGCAGAACTCACGTGTTCACACTCTGACTATGCCATTTCCTCCCTAAAGTGAATCAAAAGACAGAGGATAAGAATTTCACAATCATCTTTATCTAAGGAAATCTGAAGGTTTGCTGATGCACTGAATTGACATTTGAAATGGTTCTTTCCCCCAAGATGCAACCCACGGGACTTACTAACCATATGAGGGCTGCATGTTAACTTGTAAATCTAACTACAGACAACACTATATTAACATGCAAGAAACCCCAGAAGAAGCTACCATTCACCTTGTACAATATGGAAACATTGCATTAATTTAGCATGACATGCAAAACCATGCTTTATGAACAGTTTATAGCATTTCTGAGATGCCTAATTGGCTGTGCAATGTTTGAATCCAATCAGGTTTTGTGACTGATGCCAAATCACAAAAGAATTGTGATTGATTGTCTTATGACAAGGGTGTAGAAGCCATGGATTTTTTTATGTTGATTTATTAATGAAATAATGCAGGTCATTTCATCTCCCCTTTCAAAGTATAGTGTTTATTTGTGCCTTTCTGCATAAATATCTTGATTTGCAGCACCTGTTCTACCAGTAGCACAGAACATGTTCAGAGGTCACAGGTTCCGATTTAACAGCTTCAGTGACAGCCAAGTTGCTGCAGTTAGGGGCTGCCTTTAAGATATGCACCTCTGTACCAACACCTTGATGATCATAAGTAACCCACAATGATGGCAGGGTAAACTCTAAAGATAAACTATGCCTAGATTATGGCATGGTGCATGTTACTAATCATGACCATTGCAGCCACATTCAATTTGATATAACACATATGTCAACTCCTGTGAGCCAGCACAGCTCTGGAATCTGGTGTGTATTCTAGCCAGACTGGCTGAGCCTGCCAACTGACAAGACAGGAATCTGAATGGTCATACCTCTTCTTTGATCTCTTTATAATGTTAAGTAGCATCCTCCTCCAGAGACAGCCGCACCAAAGGCAGCTGTGCTGGTCCCAGGCATCCAAGGAAGCAAACCCTTGAAAGGGAGTATCCTCACACCAGAGTTCATTTCAAGGCCTTTTGATCCTAACGAGAAGGGAAGGGTGTGGGTTTAGATAAGACTGGAGTTCTTTATACACAGGAGGAAGACTTCCACCATCATGTTTATCTCTACCTTTCTCTGCCCTTCCTGTCTATCCCACTTCCACTAGAGCAAAACACTTTGGGTGTGATGTCAGGCGGTCAATGTCCACTTTTTTTAAGAACAGGGCTTGGACCACTAAGGCACGCTATCTTTAATCTAATCACTTGAAAACCCTAGTCCTTAAAAGAAGGGGTCTCCCATCACTTCTTTGAATCATCTTTTGGACTCCAACATTTAAAGATTTCAGTGTTCCTTTGTTCGGAGAGTTCATCTTTCCAAAGACCGTTGGCAGTGAGGTGAAGACTGAGTGTCCACAGCGGTACCCCGGGCCTTACCTTGGTGAAGAACCTCTGCAGTTGTGTGCCTGTCTCCCAAGTGTTTGGGAGCTCAAGAACAAGGGCCAATTGTTTTCCCTGAGCTCCTGGTGTGGACTCACCTCAATCTTAAAAGGATTAATTGGACCGCTTTTGGAAATGTTGCACTTTCCAAAGCCCTCTACCAGTGAGGTGAAGAAGGAGCAGTCCAAGGCAGAGTTCATCTCTGTGCCATACCCACTTTCATGGCACATTGGGGGTGAACCTTACTGTAGACCAGGACCTGCCACTCTGCACCAGAATCTTCCAAAACGTGGATTGTAGACCCTGAAAAGACTCATCCTTTCCTCAAGCTCCTGAAATGGGTCTCACAACATCTGCAGGACCAGATCAGCTAAGGCTCCCCATTCTGAAAACTCAAAACTGTTTGAACTGCAGTCAAAGCCGAGCTAGAAGTCATCAATTCCAACAGATCCCACCTGTGCTACTTTTTGCCACTCCTCCGAACCTTCAAATTACTTTGTCTACATATGGAATCATCTTGATGCTGCACTGTGCCCTTGCTGAGCCCATCACCTGCTAGCCTTGAATCAACCACATCCTTAGCTCGACCCACTGGATAGTTGCGTTACGGCTCAAAACATGTGTTAAACCACGATTCAAAAGCCCTTCAAACTGTTGGCTTTGCAGAATTGCAAAATGGAGCAACAGGATTAATTCTTTGATAGCTCACCACCGATGAATTGAACCGCTGGATCTTCACTAATTGACTTTTCCGGCAGTCACAACTTGACTCAACCCGGCTCGAGCTCGAACAGATCCTAGTGAGTGCCAAAGCTAATTCGCTGAGCGCCACATGCAACTTGCACAGACATATCACATTCAACACTGCCCGATGCCCACTTGCTGCTGGGTCACACACAATCCACCATACCTGAAATGAGCTTGATCTGCTTGCACCACTGTGCAAAGCCAGGTTCGATACTGTCGACTGCCACCAAAGAAACAAAACAAGTTACTATTGAGCCATAACTGTCCTTTGGTCCATTTTTTTCCGTAGAGAATGCTAAGGTCACTTTTGCACCCTTTCCATCCAAGAAACATATCCTTTTTAAGATCATTGTGGCTTAATTGCCTTACAAAACAGATTCATTATTAAGATTGCAACATTGTGCTATTTGTGTCTGTTCTCTGTTCATTCCTCAGGGGTAGGATTTTTGTAGTGTTTCTCTATTTAGTTATTTTGGCAGAGGGTGTGTTTTATTAAAGACTACCTATTTTCAAATAGCACCTCGATTGGACAGTTATACTTTACTCACTACTGAACCACTTTAAAACCCCTCTTGCATAGCGTTCCCTCGGCCCTTGTTAACACAAAAGGCAAATGAGGTATATCTCTTAACTCTGTCTGTTCTACCTTTATGATTGTGTTGGGTCTTAGTTTGTAACAGTGGGAGGGGTGAGTGAACATTTTAGCCCCTACTAATCCTTGTCCTTCTGCCTGCTGAATCCAATTCGTCACACATGTCATATGAAATAAGAAGGATATTTGCAGAAAAACCTCTTAAACCAGATAAAGAATGATTAATGGCCCGAAACAGTATTTATTGTGCCATTATCCAGCCTTTTGATTAAATCCACTACAACCGGACAATGCAGGTGGGATGATTTCCATCTATCGGAAAAAACAGCCTTTTTTTTTTTTAATAAAAGGAAATCAAGTGAATGCATTCAACAAGAAATTCAGTTCCTGGTGCACATATATTTCAATTAAAAAAGGGCAGAAGTGCTGGATGAGTGCCAATTGTTGCATTAGGGGTCATCACAACAAAATATGAGTCCAAACTTATCTAAAGTATGAACAGTATGAACAGATACTAAAGAATGAAAAGGGTGAAGGAACAAAACCCTAGTTATTCAAGATTAGTGATTTTAATGATTTCAGAAGTCTTTAGACTAGACTTACCCTCCTCCTCCAGAGCCAATTTCCAAATATGCTTCATACATTTTAGTTTCCCATGGCCTTTGGCTTACCAGGGCACGGGTTGAATGAACTCCAACATGGTCTAAGGTCTGTAAAGGGAACAAAAGAAGGATACTTTTATTTAATGGTGTCAGAATGGAGGTACAGCAAAAAGGGTTGAAAAGGCTGAATCTAATTCCATCTCTTTAAAAAATCTAAACAGAGGGGGGGTCTGGGAAACTCTCTACCAGCACAAACACAGCCCATTGACTTGTTCTTGGGTGGATGGCCCCTGGGAGAGTCTCAACCAAGTCTTTAGCTCATTGTTTCTTTTCACAGAGAAGAAATGTCCCTGCATATCAGTCTTTGTCCTGCCCAGGGGCAGTCCAGCACCGAAATGCTAGGCAATTCTCCTCTGAACAAGAGTATCACAGCAACCCCATACACATGTATCAGCCTAGTTGGGCATCATCAGTGAGGTGAAGCTGTGCCTCTCTAAGAGCAGTGAGCAAGGGGTCCACGTCTGGATTCTCCTGGTAACTTAGGGTGAGACCCAAAGTTACTTGATATGCAAAACAGAGGGGTGTCTGGGAAACTCTCTGCAGCACGAACACAGCCCATTGACTTGTTCCTGGGTGAATGGCTCTTGGGTTGTAGCAGAAGATCTAGATTTCTTAGCCATAACCGAGTCCTGGCTCCACGCAACCGCAGGTCCAGCCCTCTCGTTAGCCATCCCCGACGACTACATCATCCTCCGAGTGGATAGAACAGAATCTAGAGGCGGTGGCCTGGCCGTAATTGCCAAAACACATCTCAACATTAGACTTGACTCCTCTACCCACCTCCCATCATCTGAATCACTCACAGCTAAGCTGCCCACTACTAAGTCCCAAAAAATATCCATTCACTTACTCTACAGACATACCGGACCCTTAGGATCCTTCGAGGATGACCTTAGCACCATCCTCACCAATAACCTAAAAAACACCTCCCAGAGCCTCCTCATAGGAGACTTCAACTTATGCTTTAAGGACCCCAAAGATCACCAGGCTACCCTCATCACCAACACTCTGTCTGAATTAGGCTTTACCCAAAAAGTATCTGGCCCCACCCATAACAAAGATACAACCCTCGACTGGGTAGCAGACTACAACTGCGCGGCCTCCATCACCGATAACTCCCCTCAACCATGGTCCGACCACCATCTTCTCTCCTTTACCCTCGAAGCCTCGAGCCCCATCACCAACAATGTGCTAGCCTCTGCCATCCCCACGAAAAGTAAAAAAAAAATCACAGTGGAAAAACGGATCCCTCTCATCCTCCCTACACTTAACCAACTCCCTGCTACTTCCAACCCCTACGACCTTGTAGAAGGCTATAACAAAACCATGCTCACAGCCTTAGACTCATTGCACCATTAAAACTAAGAAAATGTAAACCGAAAAAGCATCTCAAACACTGGTTCTCTAGTCACCTTAATACTCTTAGATCAGAAAAACACAAAAGGAACACGCCTGGAGACAATCTCCCACAGACCACAACAAAATATTGCTCAATAAAATAACGTCCAACTACAAAAAAGAAATCATAGCTGCCAAACAAAAGTCTTGCAACCAGAGAATTGCACAATCCAACTCCAGCACCAAAGAGCTGTTTACGATCATTAAAGAACTGGAAACACCTTGGCCAATCCCAGACACTTGTGTGAAGGACAAACAATGGTGCACCAGTATCCAAAATGCCCTAAACAATAAAGTCACAGGCCTACAAACTAAAATTAAAAATAAGAAAGATTCCATAGCTAAACCAACCAAACCCACTAATACTGCCCCGCATCCCATACCACAACACCCTCTTCCCAACCCCACTCGCTTCAGCTTCTCCAAAGTCTCCACTCTTGAAGTGGAAAAAATCATTCTCAGCCTAAAACCATCTAACTGTCAGGGCGACCTTTGCCCCCCACAAATTATTAAAGATGCGGCAAGAGACCTCTCGCCATTCATCACCAGACTCATTAACGCCTCCTTCTCCTCAGGTACCGTCCCCAGCAACCTCAAAGAGTCCTGGGTCCTCCCCTTTCTCAAAAAGCCCTCTCTTGACCCCTCCACTCCTACCAAATACAGACCTATTATCACCGTCCCTTTCCTGCTCAAGATATTAGACAAGACAGCCTACCAACAAATCCAAAAATACCTTGAAATAAACCATTCCCTCGGTATTCGGCAATCAGGCTTCAGACCCCAACACGGGACAGAAATGGCCCTTGTCGACCTGAAGGCTCAAGTTGACACTCTTAGAGACAATGGGAAAACTGCTTTATTGCTTCTCATTGACCTCTCTGCGGCATTTGATCTAGTTGATCACAAAATCTTATGCAATCTCTTGGATTCAGCTGCCCACTTCTCCCAAGAAAGCATCAGCTGGATCGAGTCATTCCTCAGCAACAGATCCATGCGTGTCTTCTCCACCACAGCTGCCGCTGACCACATCCCCATCACATGCAGAGTCCCCCAGGGTTCATGTGTCTCCCCTACACTGTACAACGTGTTCACGAAGCCCCTGTTTGATGATCTAGATGGTCTGGGTATCACCTACACTAATTATGCCGATGATACCCAGATCCTCATCCCGTTGACGGGAGATTACAACCATGATTTGGCATTGGTGAACAAGGTGTACCTCATCATCCAGGCATGGATGGCTTCATACAGTCTATACCTGAATGATGACAAGACTGAACTCATCATACTTGGTTCCACCGCAAACCTAACCAAATTGGACCACAACTACACCAGCTTCATTATAGACGGGAACCTGATCAAAGTAGCCAAGGACGTGAAAACCTTAGGAATATACATTGACTCCTCCCTCTCCTTCCATAAACAAGTCAGCTCTATGGCATCCTCCACGGCCTGCACATGTAAGCCTATAAGAGCAGCCAAACCCTTCTTATCCACCCAGAGCTGCATTATGTTAGCCAGAGCCCTTGTATTGTCAAAACTTGACTATTGTAATGCCCTCTACGTAGGAGCTAGCAAACAGGTTACTAAAAAAATGCAGACGCTACAAAACAACGCTCTCAGAGCAGCGCTTAGCATCCCCAAGAGAGAACACATCTCTAACATTAGGAGAGCCCATAACTGGCTCAACACTACAGATACAATCCAGCTCAAAGTAGCCTCACTAACACACAAATGCCTAAACAACGCTGCCCCCAGCTACTTAGTCGATAGAATAAGTAAATACACTTCCAATAGACATACTAGAACCTCCAATGCAAATCTACTCACAGTTCCCAGGTTCAAACACACCAAAATGGGTTGCAACAGCTTCCAGGTGAAAGAAGGCCAACATTGGAACTCCCTAACACCCTCTCTAAGGACACCCCAAACCTACACACACTTTAGACGCAACTATATACATTGGATAAAGAACAATGACCGCTAATACCACCCAACCCACCTCACCGCTATAAACTTTGTAAATATGTATACTTGTAAATCTGCAAAAGTCTTGCCTTTATTGTGACTGCTTCAACCATCCATTGCCCCATTGTAATTATTGTAATGCATTTTAACTTGTAACCAAGCTGTAAATAACCTTGTTGCTCCTGCGCCCTCATACCCTCGGATCTGGTGCACAATACAAATGAACAAACTAAACTTAACTAAACAACAAAAAGGGTTGAAAGGCTGAATCTAATTCCAACTCTTTAAAAAATCTAAACAGAGGGGGGTCTGGGAAACTCTCTACCAGCACGAACACAGCCCATTGACTTGTTCCTGGGTGAATGGCTCTTGGGTTGTAGCAGAAGATCTAGATTTCTTAGCCATAACCGAGTCCTGGCTCCACGCAACCGCAGGTCCAGCCCTCTCGTTAGCCATCCCCGACGACTACATCATCCTCCGAGTGGATAGAACAGAATCTAGAGGCGGTGGCCTGGCCGTAATTGCCAAAACACATCTCAACATTAGACTTGACTCCTCTACCCACCTCCCATCATCTGAATCACTCACAGCTAAGCTGCCCACTACTAAGTCCCAAAAAATATCCATTCACTTACTCTACAGACATACCGGACCCTTAGGATCCTTCGAGGATGACCTTAGCACCATCCTCACCAATAACCTAAAAAACACCTCCCAGAGCCTCCTCATAGGAGACTTCAACTTATGCTTTAAGGACCCCAAAGATCACCAGGCTACCCTCATCACCAACACTCTGTCTGAATTAGGCTTTACCCAAAAAGTATCTGGCCCCACCCATAACAAAGATACAACCCTCGACTGGGTAGCAGACTACAACTGCGCGGCCTCCATCACCGATAACTCCCCTCAACCATGGTCCGACCACCATCTTCTCTCCTTTACCCTCGAAGCCTCGAGCCCCATCACCAACAATGTGCTAGCCTCTGCCATCCCCACGAAAAGTAAAAAAAAAATCACAGTGGAAAAACGGATCCCTCTCATCCTCCCTACACTTAACCAACTCCCTGCTACTTCCAACCCCTACGACCTTGTAGAAGGCTATAACAAAACCATGCTCACAGCCTTAGACTCATTGCACCATTAAAACTAAGAAAATGTAAACCGAAAAAGCATCTCAAACACTGGTTCTCTAGTCACCTTAATACTCTTAGATCAGAAAAACACAAAAGGAACACGCCTGGAGACAATCTCCCACAGACCACAACAAAATATTGCTCAATAAAATAACGTCCAACTACAAAAAAGAAATCATAGCTGCCAAACAAAAGTCTTGCAACCAGAGAATTGCACAATCCAACTCCAGCACCAAAGAGCTGTTTACGATCATTAAAGAACTGGAAACACCTTTGCCAATCCCAGACACTTGTGTGAAGGACAAACAATGGTGCACCAGTATCCAAAATGCCCTAAACAATAAAGTCACAGGCCTACAAACTAAAATTAAAAATAAGAAAGATTCCATAGCTAAACCAACCAAACCCACTAATACTGCCCCGCACCCCATACCACAACACCCTCTTCCCAACCCCACTCGCTTCAGCTTCTCCAAAGTCTCCACTCTTGAAGTGGAAAAAATCATTCTCAGCCTAAAACCATCTAACTGTCAGGGCGACCTTTGCCCCCCACAAATTATTAAAGATGCGGCAAGAGACCTCTCGCCATTCATCACCAGACTCATTAACGCCTCCTTCTCCTCAGGTACCGTCCCCAGCAACCTCAAAGAGTCCTGGGCCCTCCCCTTTCTCAAAAAGCCCTCTCTTGACCCCTCCACTCCTACCAAATACAGACCTATTATCACCGTCCCTTTCCTGCTCAAGATATTAGACAAGACAGCCTACCAACAAATCCAAAAATACCTTGAAATAAACCATTCCCTCGGTATTCGGCAATCAGGCTTCAGACCCCAACACGGGACAGAAATGGCCCTTGTCGACCTGAAGGCTCAAGTTGACACTCTTAGAGACAATGGGAAAACTGCTTTATTGCTTCTCATTGACCTCTCTGCAGCATTTGATCTAGTTGATCACAAAATCTTATGCAATCTCTTGGATTCAGCTGCCCACTTCTCCCAAGAAAGCATCAGCTGGATCGAGTCATTCCTCAGCAACAGATCCATGCGTGTCTTCTCCACCACAGCTGCCGCTGACCACATCCCCATCACATGCAGAGTCCCCCAGGGTTCATGTGTCTCCCCTACACTGTACAACGTGTTCACGAAGCCCCTGTTTGATGATCTAGATGGTCTGGGTATCACCTACACTAATTATGCCGATGATACCCAGATCCTCATCCCGTTGACGGGAGATTACAACCATGATTTGGCATTGGTGAACAAGGTGTACCTCATCATCCAGGCATGGATGGCTTCATACAGTCTATACCTGAATGATGACAAGACTGAACTCATCATACTTGGTTCCACCGCAAACCTAACCAAATTGGACCACAACTACACCAGCTTCATTATAGACGGGAACCTGATCAAAGTAGCCAAGGACGTGAAAACCTTAGGAATATACATTGACTCCTCCCTCTCCTTCCATAAACAAGTCAGCTCTATGGCATCCTCCACGGCCTGCACATGTAAGCCTATAAGAGCAGCCAAACCCTTCTTATCCACCCAGAGCTGCATTATGTTAGCCAGAGCCCTTGTATTGTCAAAACTTGACTATTGTAATGCCCTCTACGTAGGAGCTAGCAAACAGGTTACTAAAAAAATGCAGACGCTACAAAACAACGCTCTCAGAGCAGCGCTTAGCATCCCCAAGAGAGAACACATCTCTAACATTAGGAGAGCCCATAACTGGCTCAACACTACAGATACAATCCAGCTCAAAGTAGCCTCACTAACACACAAATGCCTAAACAACGCTGCCCCCAGCTACTTAGTCGATAGAATAAGTAAATACACTTCCAATAGACATACTAGAACCTCCAATGCAAATCTACTCACAGTTCCCAGGTTCAAACACACCAAAATGGGTTGCAACAGCTTCCAGGTGAAAGAAGGCCAACATTGGAACTCCCTAACACCCTCTCTAAGGACACCCCAAACCTACACACACTTTAGACGCAACTATATACATTGGATAAAGAACAATGACCGCTAATACCACCCAACCCACCTCACCGCTATAAACTTTGTAAATATGTATACTTGTAAATCTGCAAAAGTCTTGCCTTTATTGTGACTGCTTCAACCATCCATTGCCCCATTGTAATTATTGTAATGCATTTTAACTTGTAACCAAGCTGTAAATAACCTTGTTGCTCCTGCGCCCTCATACCCTCGGATCTGGTGCACAATACAAATGAACAAACTAAACTTAACTAAACAACAAAAAGGGTTGAAAGGCTGAATCTAATTCCAACTCTTTAAAGGGGGGGTCTGGGAAACTCTCTACCAGCACGAACACAGCCCATTGACTTGTTCTTGGGTGGATGGCCCCTGGGAGAGTCTCAACCAAGTCTTTAACTCACTGTTCTTTCCTCAGAGACAAAGACTGATATGCGGGGAAACATCTTCTCTGTGAAAAGAACAGTGAGCTAAAGACTTGCTTGAGACTCTCCCAGGAGATCTGGCTGGTGGATATCTTCAGTTAACTCGTAGACACCATGTTCCAAGGACACTTTCCTGGTTTCTTCTAGGCTTGCTCTTTGCCTCAAAAAATAATTATCCTGGGTTGCAGTTCATTTGTGTAGGATCCTAGGATGTAGAAACAACTATTATCTACCAGCAGGTGTGTATGAGTAGCCCTTGGTTTAGGAGATGACCATATAGATTACAATCAGCAGTCTCTTCCACCCCTGGGACTGAGTGGTTTTCAGATTGAAACCATGCTCACCCATCAGCCCAGGGGATGGAACCCATATCTAGCTGCTTTGGTTCTTCCCATTGTAGAACCTTGGCTGCAGCAATGCGTTTGGATATTGACACAAGCAGTAATGCAATTTGAACCTATATTATTGAGTTTTCTCTGGATTTTGCAAGGATGTATTTTCTAGCTGAAAGCAGGGTCTTGCAACACAAATCCCTTCCAATGTATGCCATGACAGTGACTAAGCTGTGATGCCACTGCACCCTCTCTTGCTCTCAATCTGCATCACCTCTACAGATCTCCAAGCGTTTTCCCATACTGTCAGCCTATTTTTTTCCTTTTATTCTTTTCTACAGCTGCATCCATCCTAGCAGCTCTCCCTGTGTATATTCATTCTGGAATGTCAAGCAGACCAACTCTCTAGAATCTGTGATGATTACTTGTGCTTTAATACAGTTAGATTTGCAAGCTGTCTGCCTGATTCACTGTGTAAATGAAGCAGATGCAGTCTTGTGAATCCTGCTCTGCTCACTTTCTCCTATGCACTGTTAGTGTGGCATATTTGTTTTCCGTTTGTTTTGATCATTTGTAGTGCAAATCCAGCTCATTTGCAGTAGAGCATTTGCCAATATTGCACATGGAGTTTATGAGCAGTAGGCATTGCTGTTGTTGGAAAGGTGGAAACACCTGGATTTAATTGGGCACAGTATTTGATGGAAAAGTCATATATTTAGTGTTTTGGAGAAGTGAAGCATGGTGGGGCGCTGCCAACATGCGGTTGGACAGAGTTCAGTGGGTTGGAGTGTGGCAGCACAAGGACTGTTTTGGGTCTTCTATTTGCTGGCTAGCTTTCACGCCAACCTTTTGATGGATTAGCTGTGAGAGGTACAAATGCCTCTAAAAGTCTCAGTTCAGCCAACAGCTATGTTAGTTTTCCAATCAAGATTCCTGTTTAACAACTTTGTCACTACTAGTTTTGGCTGTGTTTATTATTTTTGCCTGAATCCGATTGTGCCATCCTCTCCAAGCCCCCCCTCAATGTTTTGGGTGGGGAGAGAAGACCTGTGTGATCCACCACATACTCCCTCACCTCCAGGAGTGCCTTAACATTGTGGATGGCTTGCACAGGCTCCAAGGGCCTCTATGCTACTCCAACATACACCACCAATGTTACTTCTTAACATCTATTGTTTCTTTTCCCTCAGAAAGATCTGGTGTATCAGGACTTACCTAACATTCTGCACAGAACGTTGCAGTGATCACACTATTGACCTTACAATGGCAATACACCAAAATATTTTATCTGGAGTTTGAAGATTACCTACTGATAGGATACCGCAATTCCAAAGTACAGCAGTGACATTTGTAAAGACTCAAATACATCATAAATCCCTCTGTACACTACACTGGCTCTCAATGGCTCAGTTGATTTATTTAGAACGCCTCTCCACTGCTCACACAATCAGCCCTCACATCATCATAAAGCGGCCTACAAATACACTGCATTAATCGAGCAACACTAGTGTTAATTGCTCTAGCTCTATCGAACCTGTCACACCAGTGTCTAAGGTCTTTCTTCAATTGATACATCTTGGGCTCTCCCTGCTATCTATGACCCCAACACACCTAGAATCCCATCAAAGTTCAGTGCTCAGGTATTTGAGACTTGTAACCATAAACAACCATGGATTTACTTCTACCATTCCTTCTACCCCACTAACACCCCCTTCCCTTGTTTGTAGCTTTCCCTTTCTTTTTGAACCTTTGATATATCAAGAAGTGTGTTTTTTTAGACATGTTCCACATTTCTTTTCCACAAACCCTTTGTGAAATATAGGGCTCCTCTAGGCCCAATAAGTCAACTGACCTTTTACCCAGTCTTGGGAAGCGTATACAGAAAGGACAAGGCATTGCCATGTGTTTGTAGAATGTAAGGCAGAGTTTAATAGAGCTGCATATTTCCTTCCATGTGTTATCTGACGGCACGCCCCTCAATGCTCACACCAGATAGAATGCAACCCGCTAGGGAAGAAAAGCCCAATTCAATCTTGTAAGGATAACAAATTCAATCTCACACTCATGTGAGAGCAACAACAAAAAACTCTGCTGCTAAGAACGTTCGGCCAGAAAAGTAGTACAAGCAGAATCTTATAAAGCAAAACATTGTCATGAATGATGCAATACCTACAGTAAAAACCTGGGCGGCTGATTGGATGGACCCTATACAGGTACCACCTTCATCCATAAGGGATGGCAGTTTATTGGTCCTAGCCCAGTCCGTCCATTTTCCATCATGTGGGTGCTATGGGGCTGCTCTTCTTCTTGTGTTAAAGGTCAAAAAACATATTAACTATACAACTTGTTTTATAACTCATACTGTGCACTTGGCAGGCCTTAATATGGACACACAGGAGGTTCTGGGGCACACTAACCTTCACACACACACATGTCATTCACTGCCTCTGCGCCAAGGCACCAAGGTCTCCGCCCTCGTTTTGAACTATAATTCATCCCTCCCACTACCTCACAATAAATATCACATGATTGTTGCTTCAATGATATGCCCTGACCAACCTCTTTGAACATTTCAGGATTTGTTTCTTTGGGGTTGCTGGTCAAAGGGCACCTGGTGCCATGGAATTTGGGGAGCTTTAAGAGTTAAGTCAGTAATGGGCTGGGTCATGCTATGACCAGTATGAGATAACATGCACACCAGGAGATGGTCTTTGATCGCGGCCGTGTAGGGCACATTCCTCGGGTGAAAAACACATCCTTGCAACACTGGAACACTGAATAGACTGTGTGGTGGGTGGGGGTGTGAATTGTCCTCATGGGAGCTCGGGTATGACTGAAGATTTCTGTGGCCTCGAAGATTTGGGCCTAGTGCATGTAATGCCGCATTTACCATGCAGGCCTTCCCTTCTTCCTAGCATTATTTATACCTACGCGAAATAGCGATGCCACCTGAGCCTTGGGCCCCACCATGTAGTTAAACTATAAATAGGTTGTATTAACATGGGGTCCTGCTGGACGGAAGGCATCCCTCTTGCTGCCCCCCTTCCTCCTGGCTCATCACAGTGCCTCAATGCATCTCGCCTTACCTTAAAGTGCCTAGTGGGGGTGGGGCTTCCCCCTTCCCAACATTCCCTCCTTTCATTACTTTAAGGTAACAAATTCTGGAATACTTCTACGATCCCCCTCTCCAGTCTCTCCATCCACATATTTCTGGGTTCTCTTTTTTGGCACCAAAGTCCTACACACTGATGACAAACACCCCCCCCCTACACACATACTCTTCAGGTGAACAAGTCATATAAATGAAATCCCCCTCTCCCCGCCAGGTCCACCCAAACCTCTGTGCAATTCCCATGGGGTGGGGAAATGATAGTGTGGTATAGATGATCAACGTCATCTCCATATGGGATGGGGACCATTTCATACTTCGTACCAACCTATGGAACATCAGTTTGCACTTCAATGATTTTTGTTTTCGTGAGGTCCTTTTCTGACCCCCAATTAATACCATCATTCTTGCGCTATCAGGTGTCACGGTTGCACAGCATTGAAGAACCAGCTGACAAGTGCAGGAAAAGGACCAGTATGAAAACAATGATGGTCATTAACATCTTCACAATCGCTCCTAGTCATGACTGGGCACATTTAAATGTCATAGTCAGCCAATCACTGTCATGAATTCCTCCCTCCTCCTTCATGCAAACACCCAGGCATGGACGGCTGAAATGATGTGGGATAATGATGCATTCTACGTGTCCTCTGGAGGCACTAATGTACAACAGGAATCTCCAAATGTTTTGCAAACACAAGCCTCCATCGCTGTTAATATGTAGAGCACATAGCAATTTTGCATTGTCATAAGTCTTAATGCCAGCAACTTGACCTTGATCACATCAAACCCATTTTCCATGTCAATTGCGAGCTGGGCCAGTTCCCACCTCACTATCTGCAGCCATTTGGCATTGGCTGCAGCCTGCAATCCCAGCATCAGTAAAGAGACAAAACACTTCTCTGCTTAACTGAAAAGCCTGTATTCTTCTGTTATTTCAGCAAGCAATGTGGAAGAATCTTTAGAAATGTAATTCAATCTGTTCATCCTCCGCGGTTGCTGGACCTGTCCTTTCCCTAGCGGGGTGTGCGGCTCTTGCGTGGGCACCAAACTCTCATCTTCATTTTCCGCTGTGGGGAAACTCGTTGGCCCCTCTGCAGGCAGTGCTCCCCCCTTCAGGTGTTCTTCTGGGATAACTAAAAGTGTAGAATGCAATGTGGCCAGCAAACAACAGCCGCTCCACGATGCTGGGAGTTGCAAGTCAGCTTGCCGGCCACAGATCCAGTAGTAATCTATCAGTGCTGCCATTCCTTTCTTCATGTCTCTGACAAAGAGAGTTTTATTACAATGTTTGTTGTGCCTTTGCTGCAGAAACAGAGACTATATTCTTCTTCCTTGTACTCTTGCACCACCTTTTAAATCGTTGCAATCCATGTCAGTTTTGTGATATCCTCTGTCAAGATTTGCACACAGAAGTTGACCACTCATGCTATCCTTTCCTTGCTATATGTTACCAGTCCTTTTTCTAAGCAAGGTATTGTGCTATCCTGCCAGTTATTATTGAAATATTTCTGCCCCTTCCCCATCAAATAGGGTAACTCCACACTTGATATTCCTTGGGTCTTCGGTGCATTTTATAAAATCTGGGCACACCGTTTGTCGTTGCACACTGTGTGCCTGGTACGTTCCTTTTATTTTGTATAGTGCAAGATGAATCGGGCATTGTGCCTCTAAAATGAGGATTGCTTGTAGTACTAACACCTTGGGAGCACCTGACGCGTGTGGAATGAGTGAACACACATAACAGACCCATTCACAGTGTTTCCCCACACAGCACGCATATCACCACACATATCGGAGTACCATGATTTAGTAAACTCGGGGTGATGAATATACTCAATCACATCAAAACCCAGTCAGTGATACGTATCATACTTTTGCCTCTCTTTTCATTCTTCTATACATATAATCAAGGATGGCCGCTTTAGCAGTACTGTCCGAAATAACATTATACCTTTTCATAGTGGTAGAGAATTGCCTACTTATTTTAAATAACCTGTTCTCTGCTTCCTTCACAGATGTATTCTGCATATTAGCGTCATTAAATCCATTTCCATTATTCTCATCAGTCTTCACATTAGTACTGATATATGTAAAACCAGTCATATTATTAACATGTATTTGTATCGTACCATTTGGACAATATACAATCCTATTTCCCCTATTCCCCCCTTTATAGGACCTCCCCCAATAATGCCCTACCCCAATACACTCCCAAAAGTACTAGCAATATCACAATCAATCCTCCAGCAATTACTGACCCTCAATAATAGATATATGTCCACAATCTCTCATTCGTTTCTCTACACCTCGAGTCCCTACTTCACAAACTATGTACGCTAGCTGCGTCCATCTTCTTCTTTCCTGAAATAGAAGCACAGACACATAAGAAAACGAAAAAGGGGAAAAACATACAGTATTTGCTCTGTACAAAAAGGAAGAAGAAACGAAAGGGGGCAAAAGAGGGAGAGAGAGAGAGAGAGAGAGAAGAGAAAGAGAGCGGTCAAGAGTGAGAGAATGAAAAATGCTCTGATAAAAAAAAATACAGAGCTCGCAGCTGAACTTTGGCCTGCCACTCGGACATGCCACCACACCCATATCACCCTTGGACAGGCCGGTGAGATAATTGGGTATGTGTATTGTTTCCCCTTGTTTTAAGATGTGATGGACCACTGTGCTCCCTGGAGGTGCCCTACAAACATCAGAGAGGTGGTCCTAGTAGCATAATTCCTTCACTTTTACTTTGAGGGGAGTACAAAACATCGACTCATACATGCCTTGGAACCAAGGGTTGTTCCACTTGCATCCAACATTGCAAACAAACATATAGTCCCCAGGCAGCGTGGTCGAGTTGTTATGTGCTCAGGATCTGTCACTGTAAAATGTTCAGTTTCTGGTGTCACAATTCTTGGCAGTGACGTCTGTCGGGAGACACATTTGATGGGCCGAGTTAGTGTCATCAAATATTCTTTTTATTCCTCTCCTAAGACCGCTGCAGTCCTATGTGCGTCAGAAGCCCTTCTTATAGGAGATATGTGAGTATGCATACGCCAGCCAATTACCACCGTGTGTGGTGACAGATGGTGATATTTCCTTGGCTGCATGCATAATCTGAAAAGGGCCGGGTGCAAAAAGGTCCCCAGTTTTTCTTGAACGTGGTACACAACTTGGATGACTTGCTCTTAAGGAGGCCATTTATTCTCGCTATAAATTCCATTGGCCTGTGGGTGATACATCAAAACTGTCTGATGCTTGATGCCAAGAAGTGTTCTAATGTGTTGGAATAACACATTGAAGAAATGTGTGCCATTATCTGAAATCAAAACCTTGCATACACCCCAGCATGGGAGAACTTCCCACGCAAGAAACCTTGTAGCACCTTTGGCATCCGGGTGCACACATGGCTCTGCTTCCACCGACCTTGAGAAAGAACAGACCACCACAATGAGCTACCTAGATCCATTACAATGCTCACCCATATCAGCGTAGTCTATGTATAATTCATGGAACGGCCCAGTAGGGTGGGACAGCGTGCCCCATAATGTATTTAGTGTCATCTTTGTACTAAAACATTGACAAGTGGTGTAATGTATGACCATTTCTGTATTGCTTTCCTGGTTCTTTAGTGTGAACCAGTCCTCCTGTATGTCTGCTGCTATGTGTTGCTTAGAACTGTGAGACGAGTAGTGTAATTGTTCAAATGCTACTGGTAGCAGCTCCTGGAGCATTACTGTCTTCCCAGAGCTCTCCTGCCTCCATTACACATCTGTTGGAGATTGCTTACATCCTCTCTGTAACTACAACTTCTTCTCCCTCTCAGGTGCCCTTTCTTGTTTGATAATGTGAGAGATGGGCAATGCTGTGTACGGCACTGGATGCTCATTTGCGGGTGGGACAGTTACGACTTACTCAGCGGGTATTTCATTAGATACGCCCTTCAACGAAAAGTATCTCACCCTTTGTCAATGCACAGTTCCTTGATTTGCGAATATCATCCCCCTCTCTCTCATATGTGGTACAATCGTGTGCCTTCATGTCCTCTGTAGTAGGCATGTCCGTTAAAAAGGTGTCAGGATTCACTGTCTTACAACTAACCCCATGAATATTGGGTTTTGAGAGGATGATCACATATGCCGACGACCTTTGCGTTGTAAGGGTATATTTTGACCTTTCTAGAATAGCAAACAAAGAATGTTCCACATGCTACATTACTGAACACCCCATTATGATCATAGATCTTTTCTCTATGGCAAAGGCATCAGCTGTTAATGCTTGTTCGCACGCAAACTGCCCTTGCATCACTGCATCCAGAGGGCCACTATAATAGGCCAATGGCATGTGGCCCATGGTGCTTTTTTGCGTCGACACTGCTGTCATAAACTGACCATCAGAATGTGAAAACAAATACAATTCCTCTGTAGGTGCCAAACTAATAACTTACTTTAAGTTGCCAAACTGTGTGATCATTTCAGCCATCCACTGCAATCAGTGGTCTCGTGTATGCTGCATAGTCCAGAATCCAGGCGTTGCAGTAATTTCATAGGCATAGAAAGTTCTGTATCACTCTAACTAAGGCGGGTCTGGGGGTGGCGCGTACTGACGCTTACCTGTCGGGTAGTATCCCATCCCCATTAGCCGATATGAACTGCCACAAATAAATTACTGCCTGATGGCAAAATTGTAATTGGCCTTATCATCATTGTACCGCTTGCAGGCCACCAATTGTAGGAGTGCAATGGAGTCCCTTTGGAAATGCTGTTCACTGTCACTAACACTAGCAGATCGTCCACATACTGAATAATCATACTAGGCACCTCAACATTCCCATGATTGGTGTGAAGTATTCTGTAAAAGATGCTCGGCTCTCACAGTACCGCTGGGATAATCTAGTGTGTTCAAACCACATCTGGTCCTGCGTAAATGCTGTGAGGTAACTTGATTGTGGATGGAGTGGAATCGGGGAAAAATGCATTTTTCAAATCCACCACAGTCAAATACGTGGCTTCTTAGTGGATGCTGCATAAAATTGTCGCAGGATTCAGAACTACTGAAACTCTTTCTGCACTACATCCTTTAGGGTATGCACATCCTGGATCATTCTCCAATTGCCCCCCTTTGATTTTTTAACAGGATATTTTGCTGTGTTACACGGGGTTGTAGATGGCATTATATGCCCTCTTCTGCCTCTCTTGACAGTGGATATTGTCTCACCCTTGGGCACCACCGCAACTGGCTTCAGTGTGATATGCACAGGTGCTGCACCTTTCAATAATCCTACATCATGTTGATTTGTGGTCCGCAATTGGGAAGGCACGTGCTGTAAATCTTCATTGAAAAATGGGGATGGGGTTCATGCTGCTATTAATGGACACTGCACTCTTCGATATTGTATCATTGTCTCACATGAAATGCAAATATGTTGTGTTATTTCCACTTCTTTGTTGTTATTCCCAAACAGTTTGTCATCCATCATTTCCTTTAGCTGCACTGTTGCGTCTACACAGAGCACTGTGCGCCCCTCACACCCGTCCCTCTCCATTCCCAATAGAACAACCCTTTTGTCCGAAACCAACAACCCCTGTAGGTCCAGGGATAATATAGTTCCTGCCACCACCTCGGGCAACTCAGCTGGGTGAAAAATAAATTCAGTGGGCACTCACCAGCATAGTTTGCCAATCTGGGGCACCGCCTTCACAAGCACTGTAATACCATAGACAAACATGTCTGGGTCTACGGGAATTCTGTAGACTAGCACCTCTCTTGTCATTGGGTGTATTATCAACATCACCCATAGAGTGCATATTCCAGGCGTGGAACTGACTACTCCATGGTCTGTAAAGGATATAGTCAAGTTTAACTTACAGAGCGGTAAATTGACAGGGGAACTCTCGGAATATAGTAAGGGAGGCCAAACTACCTTCCCTCCCACCTTTACATCCAACTCCCCAGTGTATGGAACCTTGGAAATAGCCCCAGAAAATCCCTGTGAGTCAAGATTTGTTCCTGATAGTGTCAAGTGTCCTTCCATGATACATGATTTAGTTACACCCGAATCCACCATGAATATGAATTGCTTATTTCCTATCTCCGTCCCCACCAAAGTTTCCTCTTCAGGGTGGATAGTGTTGGGATGGAAATGAGTCTATCCCCCTAGGCGCTTTACAGTGAGGCAAATCCCATATGAATTTGTGTAGTGTACAAGGGGGGAGAGGACCGTGCTATGAAATTCGGCATTGTATATAATATAGCATGGATGATAGATGCATAACACTAGCGTGCGCATAGAAAGAAATTCCATTTTTTTATTATGGCAGATGCATAGCCTGACAAGTCTGCACAGCATCCCTTAGCTCCATGGAAGGACTTGGCTTGGCCCAGGTCATTAAGATGGGATGAGTCCGCATAACCAGTTCTCATGAAAGCGGCCTCTTTTCCCTCCATTGTTGCAATTACTCAATATCACTGGGAGGAATGCATCCTGCAAGGCAGTGAGACAACACCAGGCTCCTCACAGTGCCCATTCATCACAGCCAAGCTGCCAGCAGGCCTCTAACCCCCACCCAGTCTACCCAGAACCATGACCCAAACCACTTACCTGATCTCCACACCCCTGCATTCTAAGATAATTAATTACCCTTGCCCAAATCGTAAACCAACTGGCCATATGCAACTTCTTCACTGCATAAATACACCCTTTGTAACATGAGGTGCAGGGAGGGATCCATCATAGATCAAAATGAGGCTGGAAGTCTTGGGTGCGTAAGGAGAATGTGTGGGTCAGTTCAACTGTATTTCTTCGTTCTTCCTCCTTTGACCCTGGAACCACTCCCGAGCTTCCCAGATGCATGCCACAGTGATGTAGTAGCAGGCTTAGTTTATCATTGCAGTTTATGATAATGTAACTTATGAGAGACCTGACCTTTACTTTGCGGAGAGATAAGCCCAGCTGCCCGAGGTGGGGATGGACCAAAGGTGGAGGAAACAAACCAATTGTAGCCTGGCACCCCCTATGAGCAGGCTCATGTATAGGGTCTCGCCAATCAGTGGTGCTAATTGTTACTGCATGTGATGGTGCATTAATTCTGGCATGAGCATAAACAGGGACTACCTTCCATTTTGTGACACAGACGTGATCCCATCGTGCCCTGTACCTGAGGAGTGTCCATGTGGTCTCTCCGGAAGAGCTGGGCCCACCTACAGCTACCAGTCCGAATAAACGTGTAAGCCGAGTGGCCTTGTGCGAGCAATCTTTGCAGAATCCTGCACGCTAGTTGGAGCAGAGTGAGGCCCCAAGGAAAGGTGCAGGCAGGTTGTGGAATCCCATGAATGGAAGTCTTCGGGAGAACGTGTGCACGTGAGTATAGCCTGCAAGGAATAAAAAAGTAGGGTTGGGTACATGGAGCAGCGTGGATATATTGAACAAGCTGTGATTGTGAATTAAGAATGTGGCATGTTTATGGATTGTGTTCATTTTTGGGGGATTTCACTAATTTTTAAAGGATACTAAGGAAAAGGAAAACAGAATAGAGCGAGTTCCCCCGAGTGAGGGGGGAAGGTGGTGCCACGTGCACTGTATTGACCTGTGCAGGAAAAAAAGAAGGCCACATACAGGAGCTCCACATGATTAGGGAGCTCGGGAATAGTAGTGGTTGTTGTTTTAGCTCGTTATTTTATTTTGTTTTATTGGTGTACTTTAAGATGCAAGGAGGTAGCCCAGGAGGGGCGTGTATGTGGTGTGTTTATGGTGTGAGTGTGAGGTGTATGTGTAAGAAGCTCTATTGGGGGATAGTGGGTTGGGGAAAAGGGAATTGATCATTTGTGAGCCTGTTGACAGAATTAAGATGGACTAGAGACAAGACTGAACTGTATATCTCTTGAACAAATTACTGTTTATCTGTGGTGCAGTAGAATAGGCACAGCACCAAGACAAGACAGACGAGGAACACAACAATGGGGGTAGAAACACTTCTAGACCACATATGGATGGCCCTGCCCTTGTAATTTGAAAAGATTAAGAAATGTCACAACAAGTGGGTGACTGAGACTTAAGGGGGGGTGCCCCACTCCTGGGTAGAGCAAGGATCTTTTGACAAGAGTCCCCTGGAACACATCTCCACCTTCCTGACAGAAAAATATAAGGGCAGACCATTGCAAAATAGAAGGGAAGTATTGAGCCTGTGGAAAATGTTTGAGGACACAAAGGATCTGACAGTAGCAAAGAGACAGACTCAGGAGAAAATGGGAAGAATATGGAGATGAGAAAAGGGATATATCTGCTAGCAACTCACCCAGCGGAAGGGTATACAAACCCAACCTATGTATCGGCGGGCAAGATGATAGCAACACCAGCGCACACCCAGGTTACAGAAGGTTAAGGGAAACATTTGGCACTATAGCACTAGCAAGGAAAAAGGGAAGCAAGACTAAGAGGGGGAAAGGAAAGATGAACATGCTGATGACGCTGATACACAAGGGAGCAGAAAGGCCTCACTAAGTACCCTGGGCTTAAATGGACAAGAACAACCTCCTCAAGGCACTCCCACAACTCACGGCGGGGGCTGGGAAATGGATTTATGTGTTTGAAAAGAACACAGCAGGGGTGCCCTTAGCAATAGGCGACATTAAAAGCCTGTTGGTGGGCGTGGTTGGGAACCAAGCAGAAACTGTGTGGGTCAAAGCAGGGTACCCAGGAGTAACAATGAACAATGATGCCCATGATGGATCCTTGTTTAACAAGATTAGAGCAAGGGTATTGGATGCGTTGTAACACACTTTCCCTGATAGCTCAGACTTACAATCGATCATGCAGTGTACAATGGGAGATGATGAACACGCAATGCAGTACATTCTCAGGGTCCAAGAGATGTGGACAGCAGAAACAGGCAGTGCCTGTGTCCAATCAACATCACTTTTCTATGTTATAATAAAAAGGGGCCTACCTAAAGAAGTGCATAAGGCGCTTGGCAAAATAGTAGGCGTTGAAGCGAAAGGATGGCCCGAAATTCCAAGTATTATAGTTCACCATTGTAGAAGAATAAAAGAGCATGAGAAGGAAACAATTCAGAGGCGACAGGCGGAGGAAGTGAAACTGGTCCAAAACAAGTTAGGTAAAGTAGCTGTGGTAGCAACAGGGCCAGCACCGGCAGAGGAGGAAGGGTATGCCCCTTACGCAGCAAATGCAAGAATAGCCGAAGGAGGACAAGGACAGTGGGGCGGTAACTCACAGTTTTCAGGGCACCAGTGGCTTGGAGTACAGCAGCAAGGACAAGGTGGGTTCTGAGGATGGAGAGGGGAGAATTTGGGGGTCTGGGGCCAAGGCAAGGGACCCCAAAACAGTGCTGGACATGTGGGCAGTGGGGCAATTTTGGAAAGGGTGCTGGAGTAGGCAGGGGGAGTGACAACTACAATCAGCCATACTATGGCCCTTCACATCAAGGGAACCTCCAGGTTTACTTAGTTCCATATGGAGACAGCTAGCTAGCGTCTTAGGCAAAACACTTACAGTCATAGTTAGAAGAATAGATAGGTGCTACTGATTGGTATTGAATAAAGCCTGGCAGTTAACTCAGGGGCTTTTGGGGCGTCCCCCCGTCAAAGAAGTTGAGAGAGAAAAGGGCCAGCCCTAGCACCAAAGTTTCAAGTCCATTAGGCCCTGAGAAACCCAAAGAGGAACATACATTCTGATAATTAAGTTTAATAAACACCCTTGAAATTTGACTTTAGGAGTCAGTGCGGTTCTTTGTGGTGTCGCCCCGTCACACAGATGACACATAAACCATAAAAATGACTGAAGACTGAAACTCCAGCACTACCACAATGGAATAAGCTTATGGATAATGGCAAACTATCCACAACTCAATCCAGACAAAATTGAAACAATGAAATTCTCACCTCATGCCACACTTTAAACACATCTACCATGGATTTTGGAGATGGATAACTGCACTAAACAATCTAACATGATCAGAATCTTGAGCATTTTAATGGACAATGGAATCATGCTGGAACTGCATGTCAACAAAATAGTTAAAACATTATTTTACAATCTCTCTCTATGAGACAGATTATGCCCTACCACTCTTTCGCACATAGAGTGCAGGCATTCCTCTCCTTGATGCTTTTAGGAATCTAATACACAGACAGCATTTGCCTAGATATGTATAACTTCTTAAAACATTTAAATGTATAGTGTTTGTGTGAGATAGAGGTAGGGCCGGTCTTTGCATCAGGCAGTGCAGGCGGCTGCCTGAGGTGCCAGCTGCTGGGGTGCACCAGAACAACTCCAATCATGCATCATTTATTTGTAGTTGTACAAAAATAAGAGATATGAAATCTTGCACTCTGAGCACTGCAGCAGTGACCAGTAGCACGAAAGTCCAGCCAAGGTTCTGCTGCATGTGTCAGCAGTGATGTGGGCCTTGATCTCTGCAAGCCCAGATGCTTATTTTATATTAAAAGCAACATGTGTTGCTTCTCAGATAGTTCCCAGGCCTGGCCTGACCGCCTGTGCCTCCCGAGTCCTCAGCACATGCGCAGTGCAGAGTTCAGGCGGTGCTCCGGAAGATCAACGAGGACCAGGCAGCAAGTATGCCACTGCTAAGCCCACCCACCACATGCAACTGAACAATCGACCACAAAAAAGATATCAGGCTGGCCACTCAAGAGGCTCTGCTCTCGGTAAATCTGCTCTGCGTTATAATTTAATATATGAAGTAATGCCATTGCCTGTATGAGCCGTCATGCTGTCCCTATAAGAAACTGCAAGCATCCCCTTTCTGAGACTGATAGGGGCTTTTTTTTGCCAGCGAGATGTCCCTCTGAGCCAATGAGCTGCCCCCTCTCAGAGCCTCTACGCTGCCCCTCTTGAAGTCTGATGTGATGTTACCCAGATCACACATGTTGGTGTAGTGGGGGTGCCGGGATATAGAGTGCCTAGATGTACAGTCGGTCAGTAATGTAAGGCTAGGCCACGTCTCCTTCAAAAATGTTAACTGTATGTAAACCTGGGCTCAGCATTAAACTCTGCACGCCTCCCAGCCAGCCCTAGTTGTTATAAAGCAAAATATCAACACATATATATGTTGATGCTTTTTCCATGTAGGTAAGAGAAATGATGACACTTGTGAAATGTTTTTGGAGGCTGTGCTCTGCCATGCCCCCAGCCTCAACACCCTTTGTTAATATTTACAAGGATAGCATACATATTAAAGGTACTCTGCTTTCCTTGTATAAACCACAGCCAGGAAGAGCCTGTGTAATTATAAGGGAAGGGGCAGTGGTTAATTGAAGAGGACCTTCACCGAACATCAAAAAAACATTTTGCTCACAGGACGTTTTGTACATTGGAAACAAAAATCGCACAAAATGCTTTTAGCATTTCAAAAAATGCATTTGTACCTTGTGTCATGCCAAACTGCGTAAAAATGTTTGCTGCGTTTAACCTGAAAAAATTCACAGAAGGGCCCGAAATTACTGTTTGGTGCAATGTGGATTTTCAGTCCTATTGATATAAAACATTGCCACCCATCACGCACAACCAGGTTCTATGGTCTGTCACCTTTGCTGGGAGTGCGTGGACACCTCATTGACACTTTATCCTTCCTGTAATATAAAACCCACACTAACTAATTTATGGTCAGTGTCCTGTTATACACTTATCAAAATAACACAATGAAAGTGCAGTGATTTCGGTTTCAGATAGTTTGTAGTACATGGCATGGAATTAAATGTGGCTTTTAAACATTTCTTGGCTGTTACTGTTTGTTTAAGGTTAACAAATGAATTCAATCTCTACTGAAATACACAGGGGTGGGTCTAGGTATTGTCAGGTGCTGTGCCGCAAAGGACATTCAAGTTGCCCTATTTTGCATATGTGTTGACATCACAGAAATTTATCTTACAATGAGTGACCTACCTCTTTCATACTAGAGGCAACAGAGGAAGTCAGTCACATTGCATGCAAGATGTCATCAGTACACTAAGAACCATTTATACATTGCCAATCACAAGCGGTGCTGCTAGGTCTGGAAAAGAACTGGGACTATGCTAATGTCGGGGTTGTCAAGACTATGGGCTAGCTAACCTAGTTAAAACATTATTTTACATCTCTCTCTCTTTAAGAGGGATTATGCCCAACCACTCTTTCGGACACAGAGTGCAGGCATTCCTCTCCCTGATGCTTTCAGCAATCTAATACAGAGACAGCATTTGCCTAGATATGTATGACTACTGAAAACATTGAAATGGATCCAAACCTCAGCATCTAGAATACTACTCAGATTCAACAGAAGGAAATACATAGCATCAACTCTCAGAGTTCCCTTTAAAAAACACACTGCAAACCCCAGAGCTGTATTCCTCCAAAATGAAATCTCGCTCTTGCAAATAACCAGAGATGTAAGATTTCGAATCATCATATGATTAGAAATCAGAAGATTCACAGAGGGTCTGGCTTTTCCAAACACTGGAATGTAAAACCAATGGAAATCAGAACCCTAAACAACCACCTGAAATTCATCGGAACTCTAAAAATATTGGTCTTAAATGCTTAACGACATAAAGCTTAACCTACTCCCTACTCCCATCAGGGAGCTGAAAATAGACATTTCAATAGTTCAACTTTCATGCACGGTAGCAAACTAAGGTAACACAATACCATCTCCTGACAGTCTGCTTGGAACACAATGCACAACACATAAGAAACTAAAATGACTGGAGAAACCCATTCATATTAAAGCACCAGCAAAACCCCAAGGGAATGCCTTCCAGGTCTACCAGAATTGGTAAACATCAACAGAGGACATATTCATGTATCAACTAGGTAAGCCAAACTCATCTCACCATGGTGCAATTGATAGCAAGACAAAGGGCCTCATTCCGAGTTTGGAGATAACCACGCCGCTATTTGCGGCATGGCTGCCTCCAAACTCGTTCCGATTCTGCCCTGGTGAATGGAGCAATTACCGGTCCATTCCAAGGTTGGCGGGACCGGTAATTCGCCATTCACCAGGGTCCTTCCCCATTCCCATTTGAGCCCCCATAGGCTCAATGGGAATGGGGAAGGCGCTAATAACGGTACCGTAAATTACAGTACCGTTATTAGCTCTAAAGTCCCTTTGCGGGTCCGGTCCTTAACGCCTGCTAAAAGCAGGCGTTAAGGAAGGACTCGCAAAGGGAACACATAGTAGGGCGGTAAGGGTTTAACGGCACCGGTCTCGTTAGCGGTGACCGTTAACCCTTACCGCCCTACTTGTAATGAGGCCCAAATAATTTGAAAGCACTATGGAAACCCCAACAACACTCCAGAACTTTTGACTAAGCCTCAAACTCACTGCCCCTTATTTACTGCACATGCAAAACAACCACTCAAACACAATTCTTAATGGAAAACTTCCCCAAACATCGAACATCACAAACGTACACCTCTAATGACAACTGAGATACACTCTGCCTCTGGCCAACACAGACACACACTAATCTGGATGCAAAGCACTTGATGCCTCCTGGATTTCTAACCGTGGAAGCTTACAAGCAGGCAGAGCTCAGGGTACTTCCAATTTGCAACTTTAACAGAAAGCACTGCAACCTTGCTTTTTCCTTCTCCTCCCAGCCAACGAAACCCACCCACTCTCTTCCATATCTGGCAGAGCACCAGTTGACCATTAATTGGCATTGTAATATGGTACAAATCCTAAAAATACTACATATGATAGGATATGATATTTTATTCAAATTGCGCTCGTACACAAGTGTTTCAGAGCGCGACTAGGCAAGGGACTTGAACAGGGGAGAACACAACACAACAGCGATCTTACTAGGCCCAGTGACATTGAGAATGCGCAAGTGCATGGGAAAGGGAAAAAGTGCATGGAAGGGGGAGAGTGGAAGGTGCGGAGCAGAGGAGAGCAGAATAAATAATAAATAGAACATTGAGGCAATAAACAGTGGTTGTGCATCCGGCAAGTGGCAAGTGCTGTGTTTAAGGCAGCAGACTGAGTAGTCTGATAAGTGCAGAAAAAGAAGAAAAAAAATACCATAAATGGGCTGTTCAGTGCATTGATTGTGCTCCCTATTTGAACAAGGCAAACTGCACCTTAATGAAAGATCTGCAAGTAACACAAATATGCATTGTGTATTGTAGTTCTTCTTTTATTTGTGCACAATGGTGGACATATCTTGAAATGTAAGGTGGATGATGTGTTAAGAAAAAGAAAACCGACTTCAAAATTGACTTCACACCATGTTTTGTGAATGTATTTAAGTTGCTAAAGAATTATTGTTTTCTTTAAAGTGTAAAGTATCAATTGTATTATCTGGACATGGTGAATACATTATACCATTCATCACTTATACTCAGAATAGTGCACTTCTAGTTTAAGCATATGTAAATAATGACAGCAGAATAACCTTTAAATAAAAAAAGACTTGCTATAATTTATTTCCAAAATGAGCACCATTTCAAGTGCAAAACACAAATTATAATTTGGATGAACTTCATTTTGCTTACAGTAAAATGCTTGGTAGTACAGTTTAGCTTTTAAGTTTAACTACCATATTGTTTTTACATGTTTGATGAATCCTTAGATGTCGTCACCTCTCCCCAAGAGGGAGCCACTTCCCATGAGGCCAGGGAGGTGAGACCGCTACCTGAAGGTCGCCTTGTGGATGGTACTCAGCGGGAGGATCTCATGGAGAGAGACACCCCATCTGGGGAGAAGGACAGCCATCTAAGGGAAAAGCCGTATAACAACCCTCACCCAACACCATATATACCTCCATATAGGCCCCAACCACACACCTTATCAGCCCATGTACCTGTGAAGTGCAATAGACTTAACTTCCACTGAGATGAGAATTTATCCAAGGAAAACTGATGATAAAAGTACCGAGATGATGAGGAGGTGCAGAGGAATGAAGATCAAAGTTCCAAAGATACTGAAGAAGGACTTGAATCCTAATGCCAACCATTCCCAACTAACCACTATAAAAATAGATAGAAAAAGGACTTCAAGAATGGAAGCAGCCAACCAGCACAAGATGCACTCCAGGCCGGGAAGTTCAAGGAGAGGTTAACAAGGAAGTTGGTAGATGCCCGTTACCCAAGTCCAGAGTTCGGAGATGGGAATACTTGACCCAGTGGCATGGAACAAGCCTTATGCCGAGCAGGAGGATGAAGGGTGGTGGCGTGACCCGAACTGGGTGGACCAAATGTCCACAGAATAACAACGTGACCACCAGAAACAACCTGTAGTGTAGCCATGAAGAATCATACAGAGCCGATAAGAATAGCACAAACCTAGACCTGCAGCCCATAGAGATCCAGTGAAGAGCTCACGGTAAACAGGTAACGGGAGATTGATAAAGTGTAGATGGGGACCGGGTGTGAGAGCCATAATTAAGAATTGCCTCAGGAGTCATCTTCCTCAGCGCAGTGTTTCGTTCCAGACCACTATTGAAAATAACAGTAAGAGTGCATCAAGAGTCTTCTCCCTCTCTGGCGCAGGGTTTGGCCGCAAACCATTCCAGAAACAAACAGTAAGAGAGAGCACATTGGAAAAGTTTTCTTTGCAGCAGTACCTGTCAGGAGAGTGACCAGGTCTGCCAAAAATAAGCCACAATGAAGTACGGGCCTGGGATCTGCACCCAAAGAGAAGAAGATTTCAAACCCACTTTCGTATCACAGTACTTTGACAAAGCATGCACCAAGTACTCCTGGGGAATCAAGAGAAACCACGGTCTAGAACCCTCATCACAATTGGATCTTTGCTTCCTTAGAAAGCTCAGGGGAGAGGAGACATTCCCCTTGTGTTGTGAACTGGAAACTGTTAGGGAGAATTCACTCTTTAGGCTGAATTTCCTAACCTAGTGAGTCCCCCTTTGACTGTTGATGTGTTTTATGGGCTATGGGGTCCTTTACTCCATAGGGTCTCATGTGTTTTTACTATGTGTGTTACACAGCACCCTCCGTGTAGTAACAACGGGGTGTCATAGTGACACCCCACCATAGACTCCATACCCTGGGACTGACTACTGTCTCCCAGGGCATGTAAAGTCACCATTGGCTTTACTAGTCCCACATTATTAACAGAAACCAGTACAAACCATCATATTGTGGACGTACTGGTCGGGGCAATTCAATTGCCCCGGGGTCTGTTAGTCAAGGGGGCACGTCTCCGTCTCCCCTGATCGAGTTTTGGCTGGTGAACAAGGGGGATCCTGGGAGTCCCTCTGCCAGACATTAGTCCTGGTTACGAGAGACTTACCCAGAGTCTTTAGCTCACTATCTTTCACAAAGAAGAAATATCCCAAATATATCAGTCTTTGTCCTGCCCTGGGGCAGTCCAGCACCGAAATGCTAGGCAATTCTCCTCTGAACAAGAGTACCAACAGAAACCCCAGACACGTGTTTCTGTCTGGTTGGACCTCATCAGTAGGGTGGATCTGTGCCTCACCACTTAGCATGTTTGATTGACAGCTAGGCTGAGTGAATGGGGGTATGCTGCATAAAAGCAGGGCTTTGGGGACTGGAACTTCAGAAGTCGCCACATGACCTGAGAATCCGACGAGGGAGAAGCTGAGCCGACCTACCACGACGACACCACCAGTGGAGCCCTGCGGAAACCGACTCACCACTTCCCGACGACAGAGAAGATCTCCCGGCTGGAGAGGCTTCTTTCCCCTGACTGGTGGGCACAACCAGTTTTACCTTCTTACTTCACACCCCAGACCGGTTGGTGGTCGAACTGCCCGTGCCAAGCACCCCGGCGGCCGGATAGCCACTCACCACTGAACCGCGAATCAACGGACCGCTCCTTGTACCTGAGAAACTCTGCAGCTGGTTTCTTCCATGGCAGTGCAACGGACTCCAGAATTCCTCCACGACGAGATCCTCTCTTCCCCCGGGCGAAGCACCGACTTGAATCTGCTGCCAGGAACAACTGCCCCCGCTGGAGTATTCTCACCACTTAAGGTACTGTTTCCGCCAGGCCTCCCTTTCTAAAGATTGCTACAAGGTAATAATAACCCCTTAACCTTCTGGACTGGGCTGGCCGCCTTGACCCTCTAACTGGTTCCTTTCTTTGGTCCAACTCCTTTTTGAACCGTTACAAGACTTTTGTGCTCTGCATCCGTGTGACCTTGGACACATTTCGTTTAATCCTCTTATAGTGGATCCGGCCTATTGAACTCTAACTTCATGGTTTTACTTTGCCTTCCCCTCTTGTTATGTTCTTGTAAAAGTGTTGGATCTGTTTCAGTTATTCTCTGTTTTACTCTCCCTTTTAAAAACAAACTATTAGAGTGCCATCTACTTTAAGCGCTCACCGCTGTCTGAAAATAAGTGGGGCTTTACTTAAGACTTGTCTAATATTCTTTTAAGGGAGTGTATATCTTTTAGTGACCGTGTTTTTGAATTGCTTACTATTAGTGCCTGTGTGTTTTTCTAAATGTGGTTTTAAATAAATAATTATATCTCTTTTACACCAAGCCCTGGTCAGTGTTTACATGTTCTATTGTGTTCTCTTGACCTATTGTGAATACTCTGTATACTGCCTAACTCTTCTTGAGGGAAGTCTGGCTGCTCAGCCACAGCTACCAAGTGAATATGTGTGGTACAGATTGCTACCAAGTGGGTGTACTGCCAAACACCTGTAGTCTTAAATCTTTTGCAGTGTTCCCAGAGGGAACTGCACATGTTTCTGCCTAACAGAAACGAAAGCCTGAGAAAGGCCAGGGAAAGGGAGCCATTCCCTCTGGTATTGTGAACTTTGAAAGTCTGAGAAAGGCCAGTGGATGAGAGTCATTTCCCTTGGTGTTGTGAACATGAGAGCAAAGCTATAGAAAGCCAGGAGAAGGGAGTCATGCTCCTGGTAATTGAGCCATCAAGGAAATCCAAGCCAGTGATCCAGGGGAAGGGTGGCCTTCCCCTTGGGATACAAAAACAAGTGAAAGTTCTGACGCAGAGTATTAGAGGATCTGCAACCCTTTTGTTTGTTTGTGAAATACTTAAAACTGGGGAATGGAGTCATTCCCCTTGGTAAGGAACATATAACCAGAACTGTTTCATCCTATTCAGGAGGAGGGAGTAATTCTCCTGGAGCAAGAACATTAACACGTCCTTGTAGTTCAGTTATAAGTGTAACTGACAGAACTAGAGTTTTGATAGTGAACTTGTTAGTTTTCAAAGACATCCTGACAGACTCATTAAAACTTTAGTTAAGGCAGTGAAACCCCTCTTAGAGATAGAAAGAGTTAGGTGTTCTCTTTATTTTCTTGATTAATAAATATCTATGGTAATCACCATGCCACCTGTATGTCAGTCTCCCCCTTCAGCACCCTCACATATGCTTCTTTTAAAACGAAAAGTTATATATTATTATCATAACTGCAGGATGACTTTTTAGATGTTAATGGTTGGAAAGGTATAGCTACATATTTTTTAAAACATTGTGTGTGGAAAGTGACCCTCTGCCATGTTCTTTTCATACCCTGTAGTCAAAGTGGACTAACAAAACTCACAGAAACAGAGACACTCATCTGTCCGGAAGCTTTAACCAATCAGGTGTTCTGTTTGTGGAGAGAAGTTGTACATGAAAGTAGAAAAGCATATACCTAATTTCATTCTGTGAACTGTTGAAGACATATTACTCAACCAGAAGACTGTAAGGCACATTGGATACTTGTGGTTTCATTGACTGGAGGAATATGTAAGGGGCTTCATTTTTCGCATAACATTGTTTTGTAAATTCAGAGCTGGTGGGGCAGTTTGTGGTAAAACATAGAATTAGGTTTTACCAATGTGTGAGTGCAAGAATCTCCTCATGATTTTAATTCATAGTGGAGGTCATAGTTTAGGATATGTAACTGGCATATATTTGTAATTTGCCATCAAATATACATTTTGAGATTACATGTTGCTTTCTCCACAAAACACATGCATCTTTTCCGGCACTCCTCAAACACAAATGTGGACAATATCAAAAGACTTTTCTTTCCAAATTGAAAATTTTTGTTAATTAAGCTGTTTCTCAATTTCTTCATGAACACTGTATGACTTATTTTGAAACATTCACAATGATGCAATTAATGTTGTTGAAAGGATGGACTACATATCAATGACCCTGAAAATGAGCTCCTGTAATTGTTGAGAAAGCCTGGGAAGTCCCAAATTACACAGAGTTTCCAGAGCCAGATCAAACCAGTATCAATAACGGAAATAGACAAAAATGTGAGGCAAAATCCAGCTTTACTATCATCAAAATAAAACAGGGACAGCATGCTTGAAAACAACAGTTTATAAATTCAATATTCGTCATAACTGACATCATACTGTAATCTTAGGTATAACACATATGGGGCACAAGATTGGATAATAGTGATGACTACATATACTTTATATAGGGGGTACATTTCTAATTGGCTAATTCTTCTCTTTTGGCTCCTCCTTAAACCACCTCTAAATTGATAACAGTAAAAAGACATTTGGCCTCATTTAGAGTCTGGCGGCAAACCACTGGTGCTACCAGCTGGTTGCTACCAGACTCGTAACACTATTTCCACTGCCTGAGATCCTGGTGCCAGGGGACATACAAGTCCCGGTGGCCCGGGATATGAGGTGGCAGAAAGTGTAAGTCCCCATTCCCATGGAGTCCCGTTGTTAACGGTGCCGGTGCTTCCGTGACAACTCTGCCTACCAGGGCCGTTGTGCCCGGCAGGTCAGACCAGGAAGGCAGAGATGTCATTTGGCGGTACCGAACGGGTGCTGATACGGTGCGTCCAGCACCCTTATTTTATGGACTGCCACACTTGTAATGAGGCCCATCATCTCTTCGATAAACTATTGGTTGTCATAATATGTGATGGACGGCCAAACATTAAGGAATCTGATTGGTTGGCTACTTACTACCCAACCTTGGAAGACTGACAGACAGAATCAGGGAGAGAGGTCCACAGACTGCTTTCCTTTCAATTAAAGAAGATACCCTCCTCATTTCTAGGAGCCAGGGTGATTCTTGTATTTGGCCTTGTGTGGCATCTCTTTTCTGGGGATACATGTAAGGAGTAAGGCAGGTGTCTTATCTGTGCTTGTTGCTAATGAATAGACAGTGTTCCTTAATCATGGGTCACATGCGATTGGACCATATTTGGAATTATTTTACTCTGGATTGATTTGGATTTTAGCTAATATTAATGTGAGTTTTAAGGTTTCTTTTACCACTGGGGACACTCTTGAGTCATTCTTCATGGAGTCTTTTGGCTTATAATTGTCTTGCACCTGGCCTGGTTTACAAAGGCTAGTTGTATTCTTAATGAATCTGAGAATATATGGGTTGCTTCTTGGGTGTCGGTATCTTGTGCATTCTCTCTGCCGTTCCTATCCTTCTTTATTCAAGGTAACTTTGGCTTGGTTTGCTAGCTACTGTCTGAGCTCTGCACATAGCAGTATTTTGTTATTTCAGTATTTTTAGTTTTTTTCTTTGAGGCCCTTCAGTTACTTATAAGCATGTTGTGACTTCCATTTTGGAAAAGATGGAGGCCCATTACTGTTGCATTTCTATGTTAGTACACTATATTTGCAAGTTGTTTAGGTTGCATTCAGCTTATACATTGCTTATGTTAATATTCCTCATGTCTTATGGATATGTTAATATTTTTCATGTATGATAATAATAATAATTGTTCTTTTATAGCGTGTTTAATAACAAGTTGTTGCAATATCAACCTATGAATTATATTACGTACAATTTGAACAAATGTGTTTCAAAAACAATTGTGCCAAATCACAAAATCCACGTGAGTGAAGCTGTGGGCAACAGCTAGTAAATAAATAGAGATCATAGTTGACTGCTGAAGGTGTGTGTTAGCTTCCTCCTGTAGTATTTGTGAAATTGGGAAGGGACCCCATGACCCAACCTGGATATTGCTGGTACAGGCAGATGTGGAGGAAGAGGATGAGGTGGAACATATTTGGGAAGGTTTGGAATAATTAATTCCCTTCATGCAGCAACATGGAATGTTTTTATATATCGAACCAATGATCAGGGCAAGCCGAGATAGGCAAAGACTAACTATTTAATGATTTTTTAAACAACAAAAATAATGTTAAATACATGTTTACTATTTGCACATGTGAGTGAACAACAGGCATTCCCAACAAACAAAAAAGACATTAACTGATATACAACAGTGCAAAAGAATGTATATACAAAGCAGATATTCTATCAGTTCAATGCCTTAAACATTACACGTGGTATTATATTGATACAGGTCAAAATCATAAACTTTTTGTTTAATTCTCATGACCGTAGCACTAATTAGACACTCGTAGAACCTGGTTTAGATTCACCACCGGGGTTAGTTCAGTTTTGAAATATCCATTCCAAGGTGGCCACCAGTTTTTTAGTGCCTGTACCCAAGGTTACCATGACAACCCTTGATACAAACACTCTGGCAATCCCAGCAGGGCTAGCACTCCAAACGCATTAATTTGCAGGAATACAACTTCTCCCGGTAAGGCAACATTCACCATGTAGGCGTATTATCTCCTGCCGCACAACTGCCACACCATAACTACTTGAAGCCGCTGGTGGTCCAACAACTTCTTGCACAACTTCTTGCACATCCTCCTCTTCATCCAAATCCCCCTCCTGCTATTTTGCTCTTATGTCCCTCTTGTGTCCCTGTTATTCCTTTCCCCTTGTCCTCCAACTGGAAAGGGTGCTCATGGCACCTGGCTAAGGGGTTCTGCTGCCATCAGAGTTTATAAATTCTAGTTTTTAGTGCTGGGAAGTAAGGCAGCTTTCAGATCTGAGGTTCTCTGGAAATGAAGAAAATAAATGGGTAAGTACCCTGAGTGTTCACTGTCTGTGGAGTGGTCTCCCTACCTGCAGAGCCTGGAGGACAATAAAAGGCAGAACAAGTGGGAAAACGTGGAGGGAAAAGTTAAAAATGAGTGTGGCACCTATACAGGGGAAGATATTGTACTCTACATTTGGGAGGAAGGGAGTGAAACAGTTTTTTATCCGTTTGCCACCAAGCAGCATTGATCCTTGCAAAGCCTGGTCATGCCAGATGTACTTGTTTTCATTATGAAGTCCACGATATCTGTGATTACATCATGTCATTCGTTGATGCGTGTCAACAGGATTGTGATCCCATTAATGCATCTGTGGACGAAAATGCTTCGGCAGTGACATTGGTAGGATTACAACTACATTATCTCCTTCTTGGACATCAGCACTGTCATGATGACATCTTCGGGATCCTGATCGTAACATCACATCCACTGGTGACACCATGGCCATGAGGACATCAGTGTGGATTTGTTTATGTGAAAGTGGTACCTAACACATTTTCACTTGAACATATATTTGCAGACAAATTAAAAGTGAGACCGCAACCTTTGGCAACTATCTGAGGATGTATGCAAACATCCTGTTGTGTTGTGGCGCATCCATTACCTACAGACGTTGACAATGTATCAATACATATCTGGCTACATATATAGATTGAACTATTCAGTGTAGAACCTTTTGTTAAAACACAGTTAAGTTTATTAGATTCTTAGCATCAAAACACAGGGAATTTGGTGGGTCTGGGCAGCACTGACAAACTTAACTCTAAAGCCCTGACACATTTCTAGCCCATGATATCCTTTTTCATCTCATTGTTGCTCCATGCTGGGCTCTTTTGTATGTGCACGTGACCTGAGCAACACAGTTGACTCAGAATTAAGATTATTGGCAATGTGCACAACCACCACATTTTCTGAGTGTTATTGTGATGAATTGGGTCATATTAACTTTGAATTAACAAACATTTTTTGCTGAGTTTTAAAGGATATTGAACCGGGTGAGCCGACCCAACCCTTTAAGACGAGGTAGCAATGTTATGAGATGAATGGGGATGCAGAAGTTACTCAAACACCAATCAAAAAGACTCAGGAAGTTGGCAAAGCTAACTGTTTTAATGTCAATTATCTAAAACAGGGAGTACAACGGACATCAAGGGACGTCTCACAGCATGGTCTCAATGCATTTCATAAAAAACATCATACAGATAGCAAAAATGTGTCATAGCTGACGTCAACCTAGGTATTTGCTAATGTAATCCTACTTGGCAAACTTCTAAAACCTACTGGCAAATGTGATAGGCTTAAAAGGAACATCTAGGTATACGTTCCATATTAGTCTAGAAAGTGATAGGCTCCTTAACATCAGGTTGGGCAACTAAGACCTCCCCTTAAACAAGTCACTATGAACATCACTAAATACACAATGTTCTATTGGTTACACAAACTATAGGGCCCTTAATTATGCACCCCCCTACAATAGCTTGGCACTCTTACATCTGAAAGTACGTTTACACCCGTGTTAGCAGCATGCAGGCTGGACTTCCAGGTGCTGGTGAGCTGGTCATAACCTTAGCTTCCCACCAATTAGCATATCATCTAACATCACCTCAATGGTCTGCACGTCAATGAAGGTGTTGAACTTGGTCTTGGAAATGTTCTTCACTCTGGAGAATACAAGCGAGTAGAGGCACGCTCTGCTCTTCTGCGTAGGTATGGTTTGCCATGTTTGTCTAGTTCCATCCATCCACGTGACTAAAGACCACAAATTTTAGCTCTGGTCTATTTAAAATACTTCTATTTAATAAACCTCTGACATCTTCCTTGTTTTCATCCATGCCTTCTGAACAGGAGTTTCATTCTTTCACACAATTGTAACTAATGTCTTCTCATACCAATCCAATAACACCTTGGCTTCTTGGGGCTGATCCAGCCACGCCTTTCTGAGATTCAATTCTGTAATTCAATTGATTTTTCAACTGCGACACAATGAAAAAAAAAGGCCTTCCTTCTCTGGTTCAGCTCTGCAATACCATGTCATGGAAACATCCATTCTTTACTTTATTCCTTTAAATGTTTAAATCAGCACTTGCCACAATCTATTCAAAACATTGCAGCCTCAAGAATACTTTGTCTGCTTGCATTCCTTTGCATCTGTACACGTGTAAAATAACTTGATATCTTCATCATTTCTGTAGTATAAGTTTCTTCATATCTTTCATACTTTCTTGATGCCTTAGAGAATATCTTTGTTCTTTTGTCTCTGCATCTCTTCTAGGTGCATCAGGTTTACATTGCATACCATCACCAATCTGTTCTTTCATTTATTGGTCCTGCTTCTTCTTGGATTTCATTCAAATGGCCATCATACCGTCTCATATGCAGGCATGGTTTTCACAATGGGAACTTTTCCTCCAGGATTCTCCTTGGTATCAGTATTTTCACTGGTACTGTACATGCCTGAAACTCTGGTTCCCAACATATAGGGATTATGTGCGAGATGGTTGAGGTGGGGGTACTTGGCTCATTCTTTACATTCCCCCTCTTGGCAATTCATCGACCACCCTCCCATCATCCTTTACATCTAGACATCCTTGTCAGAAGAAATGCTTCTTGGGGATCCAGACCTTTATTACTTCTTTCTGGCATCCAGCTGATTTCACATGCTGATCCTTGTTCCATGTCATGACCATGTACTGTCCACTTGGACTACAATAGATACACTTTCCCACATACTTCTTATGGTTCTTTGGATACAGGAATTCTGTTACCTCAGGTGCATGGATGCTGGCCTTCACAAAATCTCTTATATCTTCATCCGTTAGCTCTTTGGTTTTACATCCTAATTCAACATCATTCATGATCTTAATCCCTATGACTTTCATTGCAATCTTCTTGCATTGTGAAATGATTATCCTAATCACACAGAATCCTAGCAATATCATCACTGTCAGGGCTGCAAGAAACTTGAACATATCTGCCATCAATTTTGTAACACAAAAAAGGAGTGATCCAAACCAGCTATGATCAGCAATGTCGTCCACGTCGTCCACCATTTGGACGTGCAGCTTTGTCAGCATTTCTAGGCCTCTGTCAAGGTGCCATTCTCGTCAACGTGAGAAGGTATAAATGTGCAACATGGTTCTCCAATTTTTGCAAAAACACCTCCATCCATAGCTGTGATCATGTCTAGGGTGTGTCTATTCTGAATAGTCGTGTGGCTCTCAGCTCTTCTCTGAGAGCATTGAATCCCTTTATGGCAGTGTTGATTGTCTGCAACAACTCCCATCTGGTGATCTCCAGCCAGGCCATTTAGTATTTGCTCCAACTTGGATACTTGGCATAAAGATCAACGTGAATATTGAAGCAGTCTGGCTGAACAGTCTGTATTCATATGGAAAAGAATAAAAGTTTTCTATTGACTTGGCTGAGAAATAGTTCTCTATCGTCAGTCTGTTTATCAGCTCCACAGATCTCTTCTACCTCAGATGAGCATCTGCCTTAGGAAAGCTGTCAATGCTTAAGTCACTTTTAGGAATCACCAGCGCTGGAACATGAACATTTACTACAGAATATCGTCCTCCCCAGTCCTTGGGCAGCTTCATGTAAGCTCTGGATTCACACTCCTGATCCATGATCACTGCTGTTCCAATGCTCATTCCTGGTGCATCAAAGAATTGACCACAGTTCTGTTTTTTTCTGACATTTAATGTGCCATTATTTCTGAAGCACAGCTTGGCACTTTCCAAAGACACTATCTGCAAAGGACCTCCTTTCTCCTCGACACATGTCAGTAGTTTGGCAAGTCTCAGTCATAGAGGCATGCATCCATTCTGCACTATGTCAATGGTTAGTTGATAAAATCCAATGACTACCCAGGCTCTGCAGATGACCACTCCTTCTTCTCGTCCATCTGGTGAAAGCACACATCCCCAGATATGCATTTGGCCTCTGTTTTTCCATCTACAAATTTCTTCTGGAGTTCTCCAGTCTTCTGTTTACCTCACATCTGATTCCAGCTCCTTTCATAGCAGGCTTTTCATATCTGATCTGATCATGTGATTCTTAGTATGCATTCCCAGCCATGTCTTTGTGTCTTGAACAAAATCATCTTCTTATGGATCTGTCCATTCATTTACCCTTTTGAGATGAGCTGTTCGGTCCATGAACTTACCCTTTGTAACGCAGGGCGCTATGTGTGATAGACAATGTGCTGTCTGAACGTTCATTTCAATGGCTATGAACATCTTGGACCTCCCCATGCTATAAGCCAGGAGTGCACATACAGAGCATTCCTAATTTGAGGACCTCCTCCCACTTCTTTCATATGCTGATACCATATGGTGTGCTGTACATACCAGGTAATCATTTAGCTCATGATCATCCTCCCTAGCACTTCTCCTAGGTCTCTTTCTTTTCTTATGAGCTTTTATAATCCTGCCATGAAGAATATCAGCATAATTCCTTCTTACTGGACCAATTACAGAAACATTTGGCAGTGGACTCAGTATTTTTACATGTGCTACCTGTGTAGGAGAAAGTTCCAGAATCCACATCCTATCAACATGATATAAAGGCATAAAGGAGTCCCGTATAATCTCCATATATGACCTTCCTCCAAAAGGAAGCCTAGATTTACCTATCATAGGACTAGGTGCTGTTGAATGTATCTCTAGAGTAGGGCCAATTACATAAGGTCTCTGTGGTCTGAGGGTTGCCACATCTGTACCCTCCTTCTGCATAGTAAGATGTACAGGAATCCTTGCTTTATTTGGGTCCAAATAAAAAGCAGTGCATACTGTAAGTGAAATACAAATCACAATACACAAGATGCATGTATAAAAAGGCCCACTTCATGCAGCAGTAGCTTCTTGCACATCGCAGTCTCTCATTGTTGGCAATGACATTATTACTGTTGATGCTGCCCATTCTCAATCTTTTTTAAGGAAGGAAAAATCAACTTTTATTCGGGCAACATCATTCAATACTCTGGCAATGTATTAATCTCCTCAAAAAGCTCTTCAAAATGCTGGGTGATTGCAGGATGATTAACAGGGTTCCTGGTTTAATGAAAAGAGTTGTCCTTTTGCCAAACAAAATGTGGATGCCTATCCAGCAAGAAATAGAAAACTATAGACAGTAGGCTCTGGATCTCTTCCTTCAAAAGTCTCACTCAGGACGTTCTCAATGGTCGCTCAGAATATAGATTAATTGGCTCGATTATGTCACTGTGGGATGTATTGACTCACTATTCTATACTATGCAGCCTCACTCGGCTATCTATGGTGCGAGAAACAGTAAAATGGCGGCAAAACCCTTGTGCGCGCCAAAACCTCCAAAAACTGCATTTTCAACACACAAAAAGTTGGCTGCGCAACCTGCCACCCATGGTGCATGTGTGGTGGAACAGAGCACACCATGCAGAAAAAGTGCCAGTGGGCTCCATGACAAGTAAACATAGATTGCAGAGGGAAAGCAGCGCTTTGCAAGTGAAACTCCAAAATGTGCCTGTAAATGAGATTTACTTTGCTGCTGAAACTTCGAAATGCCTGTACATAACAATTTCCAAGATTCAAAATCTTGCTTGGCGCTAACATTCATTTAATCTAATGTAGCACTGTGAATTTACAAGGTCCTGAAATGTTAAGAGCAAACATTTTCTTAGCAAACTGGATTGTCTGTGAATGACAATTCCTGTCAAAAATCTGTGTGCAGCCACACTGGGCTACCTGTGAGTAACAGCCCCTGTCAAAAGGGCTCTCTTTATCAAACTTTAAAGTTGTCTAAAACTAAAGATCTGCCAGATTAGCAAATATAAAAAGACTGTTGCTGAAAGGAACACATATCTCAGTTGTTTGATCCCACAGGTTTAAATCTAAGAGTGTTATTTATCTATGTCATCTGATGCAACACGTTTGTTTTGTGCCAGATTCAAATCAAGAAATTAAGAATGAACTTAGGCTGGCTGGGCCTGAAAGAGGTTGAAAAACAGGTTCCCACCCAAGGGTAGACCAGACTTTTATCTGCTCCCACGGACTGAACAATGGCAGATTCTCCAGGCCAGGAAACAGACTTGTGAAAAGGTCGTAAACTAGGCTTGCAGAAGGAAATCCAAAAGGTGTGGGCTGCTCCTTGAGTCCAGAGACAGACAAAAGGCCTACCATTTGCTGCTAAGAATATGTAATGATTTTTTTTTAGACTTATAACTCGCTATCAGAAGTGGTGAAACATCTTAAAAAGGGCACATTTGTTATTCAAATTTTTGGCCCTACATTTCAAAACGTGGTGGAAATGTGTAGCATATTCTGAACAGGAATGGCAATATATGTGGTTGTATGGGAACTGTATTTATGGTAGAATTGTTAAAATTTGCATACACATTCCTATGGTAAACATGCATATTTGTGGACATTTGGAGAACGTTTGGAAAATGTTGTCAAGGCGAAATGGACAAAATGCTGCAAAAAGGCAAAACAAGTTCTCACAGCTGTGGGAGTTTGATGAACAGATACTCCATAAAATATGTCATCCTTGCATGTGTATTTCGTAGAGCTTACAAATGCATACATATGTATTTAGGACAACATTTTATTTTGATACCAGTGCCTAGGGGAGGTTTCTAAGTATAGTAAAAACCAAACCATAAACTCTCTGATCCAATCCCAGTTCACAGGGGCGAGTTTAGTTAAGCCGGCCAATACACCCATTTTTGTGATGCCATTGGAAAGGATATATAGAGACAGCTGACAACACAGGACAGACTCTCTCTTCTGATACCAGCGAAGCACTCTGATCCAGCATTCAACATCCAGCCTTTAAAATCCTTCCAGATCCAGATACCAATCACCAGGCAAAGCAGTAGCTGAACCATCTTTAGCTAGGCCTCAATCATCCTGAAACTATCTGGCTTGCTACCATAATGCTTGCGGGATGAACTTGCTATCCTGCTGATCTGAAATATCCAGAAACAAGAAGGGCAGATCCCGTGCAGTTCAGGTGACCGGCCTAGCTGATCCTAGCTGATGTGCTGTCCTTCCTTGATAGACCCGATCCATTGACCAGAATCTTGACGGGCCAAAAATCTTAAATCCCAGTGGATTGTGAGTATTAATAGGATGTTAGAGAACTATTGTATATCTTGCCTAATCTTGTCCCACCCTAAATCTCTGAACTATCCTTAATTTCATAACCAGTAACAGTGTCAAAATCTTAGTGCTTTCTTATTCTGTTTATTTGCAAAAGTGTAATTTTCATAGTCATTTTATTAGTGTAACTCTTATCCAAAAATCCCACTTCGAGTGTTTGGACTGGTTCCGCTGGGGAAGGCGCTGGGGATCTGTTACTGAAGTCATGAATCAGTCTCAGAGCTTACTTCGTCCAAACCTGGCTGTCTAGCCTGCATGCTCTAGTCTTGAGTAAAAGCATAACCCATATTTTCTGGTTTTAAACTGAAGTGCTTTTCCAAATTCATGTCTTTATTCCTGAAAAACAACTCTCACTGAAACCTCCATAACTCCCTCAGCTTTAAACATAGAAACAAAATTTCAATTCCCACTGACACCTAACACCCATAGCTATCTCCACAACTCAATACATGTCTTTGACCCATTTGACAGTGTCTTTGACCCATTTATATCAAGAATCGCATAGTAAAAGTTTGCCACAAATTTACATTTTGCAAATGTTTTACATGTGTGAATTGCCTTTACATTATTTCCCACTTTGCCTTTGACATTCAAATTGTTTTCTTTTGATTAAATCATTGCTTTTGCTTGCTTGCATCTGTTCAAAGCAGCTCCTGTAGAAATGTATAATAATTTAATCATTTTTGACCACATTTAGTGTTTTTGCTCAGCCAGTTTCAAAGCCATTCTGACAGTGGACAAGTCAAATACATGTTTCTCTTTTGTTTAAGGGGGGAAGGTGGTAGTGATATTCTGTTTGGTCTGTATTATTTGTATTATTCCTGAGTACCTGCTCTCTCCTCACATCTATTTAAATTGCCTATTGGTGGGTTGAGGGATTCCCAGTGCTTTAAAGATATCATTCATTATTCTTGTCACCCCTTGGTGATTGTTGTTACCTATTAAAAATATATTGTGAGTTTAAATTCTAAATAAATAAATAAATATTTACCGTTGCAAACTAGCCTGATTCCTGGTTCAGTGTGACCGGGGGGGGGGGGGTAATTTTGAGAAGGGTGTGATATGAGTGGTGTATCATTCAGAATATTGAACTTATAGACAAAAATAAATAAGGGTTTCATTTGCGCACTACATGCTAGGCGAGACTTGGGTGTGTGCCTGATTGAAATCCCTTTACAGCTTGGGGGCTTGTCTGGGATCCTAAATTTGATCTACCACACGTGACTGTTTAACACAGCATACTAGCCGCCAGGGTACATACACCTTATTGGGTTGGCATACTGTGCTACACTTGACAAGCACCTCTCAAAAAAAATACTCAAAAGAATTGGGCCTGTTTGCTAAAGTAAATTTACCCTGAGATAAGTCAGAAGGAAATTAATATTTCTGAGATGTCAACCCCAGTGGAAATTAATATTGCCCGAGAACACTTCCTGCACATACTGTTTGTCAGGGGTGAGTCGCCAGAACAGGATGAACAGGTTTGTATGCAGGAAATAAAACAACAAGTCACTGCAATCGACCTTGATACCTGGCAGGACAAGGGTCCATTACATCAAGCGCTTAGCGAGCTATAAATGGCCCGAAAAATAAAAGAGGAACAGTGTAAAATTGCCAAAATAGTGGCCTACCTGTACCTCCACATAAGAATCATACAGGAAAAACATGCAGACTGTCACGCTCCCCTGAATCTTCGCAGGAGCGATGGAGTGCGCCAACCTCTGCCTTGCTCTCTCCTCACCCGGAATATGGGAGTACAACCTGTATGGAGAATGACTGGTTAGTGAGTGATGTTACCTTAACCCCGGAAAACCCTCCTCTCCGACTCTGTGTGTGCTGAAATACTGTGTCTAAGGAGCTCACCCCTTAGTTTGGAATGGTGTGCTCTCCGTCCTGCCTCTGCAGTGGCGCTATGGTGCGGGACCTGTTGGCTGTTGTGCTGACTTGGTGCTGGTTTTGCTGGTTACTGTGCTGGTACTGCGATGTACACACCACCGTTTATTTGGTTAGTGGAGTTCTGAAGCACCAGAACAGTGTCCCAGGGCCAGTTACCTCACTGGACCCTTTGCACTGCCGGAATGGCAGATGTGCACAATTGGATCTCTAAAATCGGATCAGGTATGTGCTATATGTCTTTGGATTCCCAGGTGCTTCACTGGGTTAGAACATGTGAAATGTTCAGGTTCGTATTGTCTATGGAGATTTTTGCCAACAATGTGTCTTCAACTTCTAACCTGTCTTTCCTTCGTTTGTTCTCATTGCAGGTTGCCAGAAGTTACTCAGGGTTGGAAAATCTGGAAGCGCATACAGAGAAGACGAGCGGGAGTGACTTGTCGGTCCGCGAGTGGAAAAGGGAGTCACAGGAACCTCCGGACGGCCGCTGGAAAAGGTGAGTAGAAAACCACTGGTCAGCTAACGTCTCTGTTCTTCTCTTTTCAGGCGCAGAGTCCGCAGTGAAGAGGATCGACCTGCCGGTCGTGAAAGCTGTAGAATGCTGTAGTAGTCTCAGGAGCCAGGTAAGCATGTGCTCGAAATTACACAATGCACACAAAGCATGGCTTGTTCATTGGGTGTGGCTTTTATAGAGAGCCACGCCCGAAGACTAGAGCTCTCAACTTAGTTCTGGGTTGGCACTAAAGGATCCATACTAATGGAAACAGGAAGCCTCATGTTATTCTATGGGCGCTGGGAGTACCAATGGGTGAAATGGATATTAACCCTATCCTTGCTCGCCATGCTCTCACCCACAGTGCTCCTGCCTGTTTTCCCCTCTTGCCATCATGAATTGAATATGAAGGTGACTTGATAGTGCTACTCGAAGCTAGTACCCATGACAGTCCTCCCCCTAAAGGCCCCTCCCAATGGTGTGCTTCCTGGACCGGGCTTGGTGGGATTGTTCCGATGGAATTTGAGAAGTAACTGAGGGGCATGAATGTCCTCGATTGGCTCCCATGACCTATCTTGGGGCCCATATCCTTTCCAATACACCAAATAATACAAGGTGTTTCATACTATTTTGGAGTGTAGTATTTGCTTGACCTCGTACTCTGGTTCTTCCCCTTGGATTACTATGGGGGCTGGTGGAGCTAGTGTTCTAGTCCCAGTATGTACAGGTTTCAACAAGGAAACATGAAAAACCGGGTGTATGCGCATTTGTGGAGGTAGAGTCAACTTCATGGCAACAGGTGTAATTACGCTTTCAATAGTGAACGGGCCTAAGAACTTGGGTTGGAATTTCCTGGCCCCTTTTAATGCTATATATTTTGATGCAAGCCATACTGAATCTCCTGCTTGGTAGTTTGGGGCCTTTTGTCGGTGACGGTCAGCATACCTCTTTTGTGTAGCCTTAGCTGTCTCAAGATGTTCTATTGCATCTTTGGTGCTTGTGAGATTCTTCCGTGTAAGGTTTTAATGGCTGGCATTTCTATGGCCTTTGGCGGGTCATATGTCGAAGTTCTTGGGTTGCAGCCATAAAGAGTGTAAAATGTGTCATGCGTGTGGAGGTATGTATTGAATTATTGTGTGCGTATTCGGTCATCCACAGGATCTCCTACCAAGAACATTCTGTCTGATGTAATAGACAATGAAGGTATTGCTGCATAGTTTGATTGGTGCGCTCTGTTTGCCCGTCTGTTTGTGGATGGCGACTGGTCGACAACCAGATTTCTATTACAGCTAAAGAGCAACAATGCTTCCAGAATCGTGACACAAATTGGCTTCCCCTGTCAGAGACTAATATGGATGGAAATCCATGTAACTTCACAATGTTATTGGAAATACCCGAGCCAAGGTCTGTGCAGATGGAATGCCTTTTAAGGCGATGAAATGGGCCATCTTGGTAAATAAATCTACCACCACAAGGATGGTGTTAAATCTGGAACTGGGAGGTAGGTCTCTGACAAAGTCCATTGAGACGGTGTAACAAACTGACCACAAAAGTGATGGGTGGAAGGTTTCGAATGAATCTAAACCACTGGCAATTGCTCTGGGCAACCTTCCACACCACCGTTTTTTAGCCCGTCTGCGCCATTGTAAAAGGGGACCATCCATGTGCAAATCAGTCAGCAGCTGCCGCCACCGAAGGTAGCGGCCCAGCCTGAACTGCTAGGCCAGGTCCCCTCTGCACAGAAAACCAAGCAACCCCAGACATGTTTCGGCCTTGTTGGAACTCCTCATTGAGGTGCAGCCTGGTTCCCTGTGGCGCAGCGAGCAAGGGACCCACTTCTGGGCATACCCTTTCTCACAAGGAGAAACAAACTGACCACAAAAGTGATGGGTGGAAGGTTTCGAATGAATCTAAACCACTGGCAATTGCTCTGGGCAACCTTCCACACCACCGTTTTTTAGCCCGCCTGCGCTATTGCAAAAGGGGACCATCCATGTGCAAATCAGTCAGCAGCTGCCGCCACCGAAGGTAGCGGCCCAGCCTGAATTGCTAGGAGAGGTCCCCTCTGCACAGAAAACCAAGCAACCCCAGACATGTTTCGGCCTTGTTGGACCTCCTCAGTGAGGTGCAGCCTGGTTCCCTGTGGCGCAGCGAGCAAGGGACCCATGTCTGGGCATACCCTCTCTCACAAGGAGAAACAAACTGACCACAAAAGTGATGGGTGGAAGGGTTCGAATGAATCTAAACCACTGGCAATTGCTCTGGGCAACCTTCCACACCACCGTTTTTTAGCCCGTCTGCGCCATTGCAAAAGGGCACCATCCATGTGCAAATCAGTCAGCAGCTGCCGCCACCGAAGGTAGGGGTCCAGCTCGAACTGCTAGGCCAGGTCCCCCCTGCACAGAAAACCAAGCAACCCCAGACATGTTTCGGCCTTGTTGGACCTCCTCAGTGAGGTGCAGCCTGGTTCCCTGTGGCGCAGCGAGCAAGGGACCCACGTCTGGGCATACCCTCTCTCACAAGGAGAAACAAACTGACCACAAAAGTGATGGGTGGAAGGTTTTCAATGAATCTAAACCACTGGCAATTGCTCTGGGCAACCTTCCACACCACCGTTTTTTAGCCCGTCTGCGCCACTGCAAAAGGGGACCATCCATGTGCAGATCAGTCAGCAGCTGCCGCCACCGAAGGTAGCGGCCCAGCCTGAACTGCTAGGCCAGGTCCCCCCTGCACATAAAACCAAGCAACCCCAGACATGTTTCGGCCTTGTTGGACCTCCTCAGTGAGGTGCAGCCTGGTTCCCTGTGGCGCAGCGAGCAAGGGACCCACGTATGGGCATACCCTCTCTCACAAGGAGAAACAAACTGACCACAAAAGTGATGGGTGGAAGGTTTTGAATGAATCTAAACCACTGGCAATTGCTCTGGGCAACCTTCCACACCACTGTTTTTTAGCCCGTCTGCGCCATTGCAAAAGGGGACCATCCATGTGCAAATCAGTCAGCAGCTGCCGCCGCGAAGGTAGCGGCCCAGCCCGAACTGCTAGGCCAGGTCCGCTCTGCACAGAAAACCAAGCAACCCCAGACATGTTTCGGCCTTGTTGGAACTCCTCATTGAGGTGCAGCCTGGTTCCCTGTGGCGCAGCGAGCAAGGGACCCACTTCTGGGCATACCCTTTCTCACAAGGAGAAACAAACTGACCACAAAAGTGATGGGTGGAAGGTTTCGAATGAATCTAAACCACTGGCAATTGCTCTGGGCAACCTTCCACACCACCGTTTTTTAGCCCGCCTGCGCTATTGCAAAAGGGGACCATCCATGTGCAAATCAGTCAGCAGCTGCCGCCACCGAAGGTAGCGGCCCAGCCTGAATTGCTAGGAGAGGTCCCCTCTGCACAGAAAACCAAGCAACCCCAGACATGTTTCGGCCTTGTTGGAACTCCTCATTGAGGTGCAGCCTGGTTCCCTGTGGCGCAGCGAGCAAAGGACCCACTTCTGGGCATACCCTTTCTCACAAGGAGAAACAAACTGACCACAAAAGTGATGGGTGGAAGGTTTCGAATGAATCTAAACCACTGGCAATTGCTCTGGGCAACCTTCCACACCACCGTTTGTTAGCCCGCCTGCGCTATTGCAAAAGGGGACCATCCATGTGCAAATCAGTCAGCAGCTGCCGCCACCGAAGGTAGGGGCCCAGCCCGAACTGCTAGGCCAGGTCCCCCCTGCACAGAAAACCAAGCAACCCCAGACATGTTTCGGCCTTGTTGGACCTCCTCAGTGAGGTGCAGCCTGGTTCCCTGTGGCGCAGCGAGCAAGGGACCCACGTCTGGGCATACCCTCTCTCACAAGGAGAAACAAACTGACCACAAAAGTGATGGGTGGAAGGTTTTCAATGAATCTAAACCACTGGCAATTGCTCTGGGCAACCTTCCACACCACCGTTTTTTAGCCCGTCTGCGCCACTGCAAAAGGGGACCATCCATGTGCAGATCAGTCAGCAGCTGCCGCCACCGAAGGTAGCGGCCCAACCTGAACTGCTAGGCCAGGTCCCCCGTGCACATAAAACCAAGCAACCCCAGACATGTTTCGGCCTTGTTGGACCTCCTCAGTGAGGTGCAGCCTGGTTCCCTGTGGCGCAGCGAGCAAGGGACCCACGTATGGGCATACCCTCTCTCACAAGGAGAAACAAACTGACCACAAAAGTGATGGGTGGAAGGTTTTGAATGAATCTAAACCACTGGCAATTGCTCTGGGCAACCTTCCACACCACTGTTTTTTAGCCCGTCTGCGCCATTGCAAAAGGGGACCATCCATGTGCAAATCAGTCAGCAGCTGCCGCCGCGAAGGTAGCGGCCCAGCCCGAACTGCTAGGCCAGGTCCGCTCTGCACAGAAAACCAAGCAACCCCAGACATGTTTCGGCCTTGTTGGACCTCCTCAGTGAGGTGCAGCCTGTTCCCTGTGGCGCAGCGAGCAAGGGACCCACGTCTGGGCATACCCTCTCTCACAAGGAGAAACAAACTGACCACAAAAGTGATGGGGTGGAAGGTTTCGAATGAATCTAAACCACTGGCAATTGCTCTGGGCAACCTTCCACACCACCGTTTTTTAGCCCGTCTGCGCCATTGCAAAAGGGGACCATCCATGTGCTAATCAGTCAGCAGCTGCCGCCACCGAAGGTAGCGGCCCAGCCCGAACTGCTAGGCCAGGTCCCCTCTGCACAGAAAACCAAGCAACCCCAGACATGTTTCGGCCTTGTTGGACCTCCTCAGTGAGGTGCAGCCTGGTTCCCTGTGGTGCAGCGAGCAAGGGACCCACGTCTGGGCATACCCTCTCTCACAAGGAAAAACAAACTGACCACAAAAGTGATGGGTGGAAGGTTTAGAATGAATCTAAACCACTGGCAATTGCTCTGGGCAACCTTCCACACCACCGTTTTTTAGCCCGTCTGCGCCATTGCAAAAGGGGACAATCCATGTGCAAATCAGTCAGCAGCTGCCGCCACCAAAGGTAGCGACCCAGCCCGAACTGCTAGGCCAGGTCCCCTCTGCACAGAAAACCAAGCAACCCCAGACATGTTTTGGCCTTGTTGGACCTCCTCAGGGAGGTGCAGCCTGGTTCCCTGTGGCGCATCGAGCAAGGGACCCACGTCTGGGCATACCCTCTCTCACAAGGAGAAACAAACTGACCACAAAAGTGATGGGTGGAAGGTTTCGAATGAATCTAAACCACTGGCAATTGCTCTGGGCAACCTTCCACACCACCTTTTTTTAGCCCGTCTGCGCCATTGCAACAGGGGACCATCCATGTGCAAATCAGTCAGCAGCTGCCGCCACCGAAGGTAGCGGCCCAGCCCGAACTGCTAGGCCAGGTCCCCTCTGCACAGAAAACCAAGCAACCCCAGACATGTTTCGGCCTTGTTGGACCTCCTCAGTGAGGTGCAGCCTGGTTCCCTGTGGCGCAGCGAGCAAGGGACCCACATCTGGGCATACCCTTTCTCACAAGGAGAAACAAACTGACCACAAAAGTGATGGGTGGAAGGTTTCGAATGAATCTAAACCACTGGCAATTGAGACGGTGTGCCAGGGTTTGGGTGGTATCGCCAGCGGTTGCAATAAGCTGGTGGGTTTTTGTCTCGAGACCTTGTTTTGAGCGCATGTTCCACATGAGTTGAACAATTTGTGGGTGTCGTGTCGCCAAGTTGGCCACCAGTAGGATCTTTCAATATTTTCAGCAGTCTATGCCACTCCTGGGTGTCCTTCAATTGGCGAATCGTGGTAGTCAGCGAGTATTTCTTCTTGTAAGGTACGCGTTGGGAGGTAAAGATGGTGTCGGTGATATGGTAGGTCATCCTTGATGGAAAAGTTGACTCCCTTTTTTCCCCATGTTCGTAATTCTTTTACGGACAGGCTGTCCTTTATCTTCTGCTTGAATGCCTCCCATGAAGAATCATCTCCACACAGACCCAGTGTCTTGTCACCAGGAATGATGTCCACCGGATCAGGAATACTGTAAGCTTGTTCCCCTTTGCCGATGCGTGATAAAGCATCTGCCTTCCCGTTTTTTACTCTAGGCCGGTAAGTGATCACAAAATCATATTCTGATAGGAACAGAGCCCAGCGAAGTTGTCAGGACGATTGTGCTTTATCCGAGCACAAGTACTGGAGATTTCGATGGTCAGTTATAATGGTAATGGTATGCTTGGCCCTGAGTAGATAATGCCTCCATTCCTTGAGGGCTTCTTTAATCGCAAGCAGTTCCTTATCCGTAACTGCATAATTCAGTTCTGCTGTGGAAAACTTCTTTGACCAGAAAGCCACGGGGTGTAGCTGACCAGTGTCGGGATTCCGTTGGGATAAGACCACTCCCATGGTTACACTTGAAGCATCAGTCTCAAGGATATAAGGGAGGTCTGGTTGTGGATGTTGATATACAGGGGCTGACGTAAATTTGCTCTTTAGAACAGGAAAGGCCTCTTCTGCTGCAGGAGTCCATTTGAATTTTCGGTGCTTGCGTAGAAGGGTAGTAAAAGGATGCACCATGTGAGGAAATCCTGGTATAAAGCGTCAGTAGAAATTCGCAAAACCAAGGAAGCTCTGCACTCCCTTTAGAGATGAGGGTGATTGCTCAAGTGAGGATTGCCTCTACTTTCCTGTTGTCATTTCGGATCCCTTGTGGTGACAACACGAATCCTAGAAACTCAACTTCGTTGTCATGGAAGGAGCATTTTTCAAGCTTGGCATATAGGTGGTTTTCGCGTAACTTGCAGAGAACTGCTCGCACATGTGATACGTGTTCTTGTAGAGTAGCCGAGTAAATGAGGATGTTATCTATGTACACTAGAAGAAAAGCGGAGTAGAGGAACCACATTTCCTTCGCTGTTGTGTAGCTCATGCGACACAAAATATCTCTGCAATAGATCTAAGTGTGCTAAGGTCCATTTTGGTAAGTGTCCCTTGGAGAAAGGTTCCTCAAAAGGATTTACTTTTTGTACAAAACAGGACACTTGGGACCTTGTTAACCAAGATTTAATTAGTTAATATCCATTAAGATGGCTGAATATTTAGAAACTAGAGAACAGGATGTGATGAAATTATGTGCTCCAAAAGGCAGTAACGCTCATGCATTCACATCCAGTCTGCTGAAACCACGAGAAGATTTACGCTACAAATTTGTTAAACTGGAGAGAGCGTCCCGACGTGAAATAGATAAATACTGGGAAATCATTTCCCTTAAAAATTACATAAGTAAAGCGCAAAAACCAAGGGGACTTCTCATCTCCCCTGATTTTAAACGAGACGAAGATAAGGATTTGGCAGAACTATGGGAAAAGAATCAGAATCTTAGCTCCAAGAACATGTTAGATCTTTTGGTTGAACACCAGAGAACATAAAAGAATTACTGAACAGATAGACACTATGAAAAAGGAGATTCAAGAAGCTAAAGCACTCGAAGTTACAAAAGAGAAAAATTATCAAAAGATTTTCGAAAATTTAAAGGAGTATCAAGATGAAATTAAATCAAGAAAAATTAGGACATTTTTTAGAGATGATCGTGATTATCAAGATGATAAAGTGTATACATTTCATGACAAATACAAACAACTGTCTAAACCAGTCTCGAGAGAGAGAGTACACCAACTTCATCACCAGGCAGCTCAGATGTGGATTCAGAAGGCGATCAAGGAAAAGAAATGGACAAGGAAACAGATACAGGCGATCAACCAAACACAGGACTAGGTTTTTTGAATCAAATTAGAAGATTTAAAAAAGGCACCCGTACCATGTACCAGAAAAAAGTTCGTTTTTTACTTCCACCTCAAACGACGGAACAACAACCTGTCACAGGTCCAGGGGGAAGCGTGGGAGTGGGAGATCCAGGGGATCCCGACGCATTAGAAGATTTCAGAAGACTTACAAGAGCTGCTGCGAAAAAGACCAAGTAGATAATCTTGTTCTCAATCTATCAAACCGACACCTAAAAACAGAAGAAATTTCTTTACTGAACAAAGGTTTCTCTTTTGCTCCGACAATAGATTACAATACCATGGATGTCCATATAGATTTGTTTAAATTTGTCAGAAAACTCAAACTTAAAAAATGGTTTGCTACTCAACTGACTAATACGTATCGACATAAGGGAGTTCCTATTATGCTAAGTGAACTTACAATAGAAGATTTCAACTACATTCACTTACTCAGATCTTTGGAAGACAATACTGAACAACCCATACATGAGACGTTACATGAATTACGTATTCAACAAATCAGCCTTGCGCAAAAAGAAATGAGAAATAAATCAAGATTTACACCTCAGCTAATGCCAGATAACCTAATAGATGTGTTTTACAAAACAATGACTAAGGACCTTAATGATGCATTTGACACAACAAAATCTAACAGAATGTCAAAAATCAAACACAAATTTGACAACCTGTCATGAACAGAAATAAAAGCTCTTCAACGCTTGCAACAAGATTCCACACTAACGATTAAACCAGCTGACAAAGGAGGTAAAATTGTGGTGATGAACCGCGAAGATTATATAATAATGGCCTACAATCATCTAAAGATACCATTCTGTTATGAGAAGTTAACATCAAATCATATATTAAACATTATTGAAGAACTCATGGGAGCAATCACATGCTGGCAGTGTCAAGGTCTTCTATCAGATGAGGAAAAACAAGCATTGTAAATCAGACATCCCACATTACCGACCATTTACTTTTTACCAAATTCCATAAACCATTTGAGCGAATTCCAGAAGGGAGACCTATCCTCAGTGGAATAGGTTGGGCTACGGTAAATATGGCAGAATATATTGATAACATTCTTAGGCCCAAAGTAAATATAACTAAGTCATTTCTTAAAGACACAACAACAATTATCAACAAATTAACAAGTGTCATTTGGCAACCTGGTTACATCCTAGTCACATGGGATGTTACAGCACTCTATACTTCGATCAAGCATAACACAGCTTTGGATGCTATAGACTACGCTTTCTCTCAAGATACAGCGTCAAGTTACCAATCAATACAGATGCTTAAAGAAATGCTGCTCTTGACTTTGAAAAATAACATTTTTCTTTTTAACAAGGAATATTATAGACAGACCTGTGGTGTAGCTATGGGAGTGAAGTATGCTCCAGCACTTGCTAACTTTGTAATGGCTCTGTACGAGGATCAACATATTTATTTGGATCCTAATTATGAAGAAAATGGTGTTTTATGGAACCGATATATAGATGACGTTTTTTTCATCTGGAAGGGCAATGACGACCAGCTGCAAGAATTTAAACTACGAGCAAATCAAACTCTTTAGGAATACAGTTTACGGGAACATCCAGCATATTAGAAGTCAATTTCTTAGACCTAACAATTTACATAGAAGAAAACGAGATTATGACCAAAACATACAGGAAACCAACAGAGGTGAACTCAACTTTGTTTGCGACGAGTTGTCATCACAATCCCGTAATTAAAAACATCCCTAAGGGGGAATTCATATGAGCTCGAAGGAACTGTTCAGCAAAAGCAGCCTTTGATCAGGAGTGTAAACTACTTACAACTCATTTTCTAGCCAGAGGATATGCCACAAAAAAACATTGCTAAAGCACGCGTACAAGCAAGGGGACTTAACAGAGAGAATACGCTTATCTCTAGTAGACTAAATCAAAACAATCCAAAACGGATCAGATTCATTACAACCTATTGTGCTAACAACTCTGTAATAAGGAAGATCCTCAAAAAGTATTGGGAACTCTTAAAATTGGATCCAGATATACAAAATTATATTGATGAAAATCCTTCTGTAACATTTAAAAGAGCAAGAACTTTGAGAAATATCCTCAGTCCTTCATTTTTACCTGAAGAAAAACATGTAGAGTCAACTTCCTGGTTACCACAATTACCTGCGTGTTTTCGGAAATGCAGTGCATGCTCCATGTGCCAATATGCAATGTGTAATACTGACATTTTTGAAAATTCCTATGGCACTAAGTACAAAATCACTGACTTTATTAATTGCAAAACTAAATTTGTGGTGTACGCAATCATTTGTCAATATAAAAAGATGTACATTGGGAGCATTATTAGAGAAATGAGAATCAGAATCCGTGAACATATGTCCAGCATTGGCAGTCAAAATACCAATTTACCACTGACATCTCACTGGCAAAGAAAACATCAATTAAGCAACAAACAAGACATTACATATTTGGGTCTCAAAAAAGTAACACTTGGACCGAGGGGAGGTGATCAAGAGAAGAAACTGAGACAAGGGGAGGCGAAATTAATATGTAGATTTTGGACAGTAGATAGAGGTCTGAACTCAGACAATGAGATGTCCTCCTTCTTATGAGACATTTGAATTTTGTATAAACTATGTATTTTCTGCTAGATATCTATCTCAAAGTCAAAGCATAACAAGCTTGCCCTGCATTGCAATTAACAGTTCAGAATGTTAGTATTTGAAACTCAGTAGACAATTGCATATATGGACAGGAAGGTATATTTCTTAACATTGGTTCACCCTCTCTGTATTCTGTAATACTTAACTACCTCACATTCTTCCATTTTTCTATTTAGTCTATCTTAATCTGACTTAATAACACTTCCCAAAGATATACTTTGTAAGCAACAAATTTAATTTAACATGTTTTATATGAATGCTCTTACTTTCAATCTTATTGTATCCATCCAGAACATTAACGTCCGGGATAATTGTTCCTCAATCTGAATCAGATTTGCTTTGTATTTTGGTGACATTTCTTATCTTTACTTCACAAATATCTGTAATACACGTTATGTAATCTGTATTATTTTTAAAGCAAGATCATACTTAACCATGGATAATAGGCAGTACGTTTACACAACACTAAAAGATGGCGCTCATATCAGTAACTAACAAAGGACTGTTGAGGTTGCTGTGACAACCACACCAACAACTTTATAAAGCCGCCATTTTGGATTATTCTGCGAACGCGGACAGAATCGTACGGAGGTGTTAATACGGTACTGCAGAGGTAAGAAACGCTTAAGGGATTATTTTGCTGCCCCAGCCCGCACGGCATGGGAGAAGACTGATCTAATGAGCACACGTAGCACAAGGAGATATAGAAGCGCACTCTCTAAGCAGCTCGATGTTAGATTGAATGGTACAACTACTGTATCAGACACCCAGAAATTCTTTTACTCTTTTGTTTGTTAGGAGCACGACAGATGTGCTTTGTTTCTGTATTCACAAGAAGACATAACTGAATGGAGATACTTGATCATATTAAAAGATAAACATGATTTATTATATCAATTACACTCTCTATGAACGTAATCATACCTCTTGAAACACTAACGAGACAAGCATAATCTAACAGATGTGCCAATGCAGAATCTAATAACCCGAATATTGTTTGGCAGGCTGGGATTGATCCCGTGAATCTTTTTGTTAAGCTGAAAAGCAACGTTCCAAATTAAGCAACTTATAATATTGGGTAAGATTCATTTATTTCAAAAACAATTTTATATTCTATTTACGTATTCATGTTTTCAGAGACAAATTAACTCATGGCATTTTATTTGTTTTTTTTCTCTCCAACCAAACCCTTTTCCATTCCTATCCCGTTTTTGTCTCCAATTTGTTTATTGAATTGCATTACACAATGAATCAATTTCTGTTTTGATGCTTAATATCACACTGTTCATCTCAATTAATCCTTCCCATTTCCCACCCTCTCTGTCTGTGCTACACTTGACATATTGAATGGGTTGTTTTTTTTTGGACTTCAACTTTTTATTTTTATTTTTATTTGTATTGTATCATTTTTTAATTAATTAGCCCTGATTTGAAAAAGACGGCGTAGTCCGTTGAAACATGTGTCATCACAAAGGGCACTTACCCGCACCAATACAAAAATGTATTTCTATATTCCAATTGAGTGGAGTTTTCTTTGTTTAAGTGGCACATGAAAGAGAGAGTACAACAATGTTTTTCTTCGTTGATTTATAGAGTGGAGTGGAGGAACCACATTTTCTCCGCTGTTGTGCAACTCATGCGACACAAAATATCTCTGCAATAGATCTAAGGGCGCTGAGGTCCATTTTGATAAGTGTCCCTTGGAGAAAGATTCCTCAAAAGGATTTACTATCTATGTACACTATGTACATACGTCTAGCAGTTCTCGCAGGACATTATTCATGAAGTGTTGGAATGCCACCGGCACATTACACAGCCCGAACAGCATTACCTGATACTTGTAGAGGCCGTACCTGGTGCGGAACGCGGTCTTCCATTCATGACCCTCTTTTACACGCACCAGGTGATAGGCCCCTCGAAGATCCAGTTTCGTAAACACTTGCGCTTGTCGTACTTGGTCGAGCAACACAGGTATTAGAGGTAACGGGTACCGGTTCTTTACCATAACCTGGTTTAACGCGCGATAATCTATGCACGATCTTAGGTCCCCCTCCTTCTTTGGGACGAAGAAGAGGGGAGAAGCCGCGGGGGATTTGGAAGGGCGTATGAAACCATTTGCAAGGTATTGGTCCAAGTAGGTTTTTAGATGGGTGTTTTCCCCTTCCGTCACGGCATAAATGCGGCTGCCCGGGTCCTTTGCCCCCGGGACCAGGTCAATATGGCCGTCGTAAGAACGATGCAGGGGTAGTGAATTGGCTTGTTCTTTGGTGAATACGTCTTGAAAATCCAGGTATTCTGTGGGTAAAACCCCTAGTATCCCCAATACTGGGAGTGTCTTCTGAGATGCAGATATCGGATGTTCCGGTGCCTGACCTGTCTCATAACAGTGTCTGCAGCCCCTGGGAAAGGTTAACGACCTACTATGCCAATCTATGAGTGGGTTGTGTTTCTCGAGCCAAGGTATGCCAAGGATCATCTGGAATTGTGGAGCCAAAATCAGATCAAATGAGATCTCTTCCTTATGTCCGTCTTGACAGAGCATAACAACCTTTGCAGTACAATGGGTAACCGGGCCTGATAGTAGCTGAGCTCCATCGACAGTGGTTACATTGTCTACGATTTCCTTTCCACAGACTGGTAAACCGATTCTGTCTGCCATCTCGAAGTCCAAATAATGTCTGATGGCTCCACTATCCATAAATGCTTCAAGTGTGTGTAACCTGGAGGGCTGGCGTTGGTCCACGATGGTCACCGGGATGGTAAAGTGGGAGGTCAAGGGATTCTAAGTTGCGCTCAACAAACCGACCTCTATGTTTGTCGGTCTTCGGAGTTTTCTGCCTCGGTTGCTTCCTTTGCTCCATCCATAGCTCCAACAGTCTATCAAGGGGGTTTTGCCGGGCAATTACGGAAAAAATGGCCGGACTGTCCACAGTACAAGCATAACTGCTCTTGCCGCCTTCTGTCACGTTCTGCCTTGGTGAGTGGACCTCGCACTCCACCCAATTGCATGGGTTCAGGATGTGCTCCATGGGCTGGCGACCCGGCGTCTCTTTGGGCCACTTGTAAAACGCCCTCCTCTCAGAGCATGTGCGGTTGGCCCTCCGGGTTTGTAAACGATGATCAAGCTGGATTGCTAGGTCAATGTATTCAGCGCACCCATCTGGTGGGTTAACTACTTGTGCCAGGACGTCTTTGAGCTCTCCTAAAATAGGTAAAATAGAGTTGTTTGTTTTTCTTCGGGCCAGTTTGTTTCGGCTACCAGATAATTAAAAGTTGCTATATAAGCCAAAAGATCCTGTTTCCTTGCCGAAGAGATAACAACTCATCATCCAAGGCCTGTCCGTGTGTGCTGCGGGTGAAAAGATTTTCCAACTCACGCTGGAAACCAGCAAAATTCCTGAGCAAAGGGTCGTCCCTATTGACTAACGGTATGGACCAGTCTGCGGCTTGTCCCCCCAAATATGACAACACAAAGGCCACTTTTGATTGGTCTGTGGGGAACAACCCTGGTTTGCACAGGAAATGTAGACGACACTGGTTCATGAAAGTCCCGAACCTTTTGGGCTCTCCTAAGAACCTCTCCGGGGGCGCCAGTGGTATATTGCCTGAAAGGACTACTTGTACTGGTGCTGCTATGGGTTGGGGTGGTGAAGTTGGCATAGCCGTGGCTCCCACTGGTAATGGAGCTAATCCTGCTTGAGGCTGTAGTAATTGGCGAGCAATCTCATCTGTCTTGTCCCTGTTCACTACCAGTTCACGCCTCAAGGCATTTGTCTCAGAACGAGCTACTTGCTCCTCAGCCCGCAGCTCCCCCAATAACTGTGACAGCTGATCTACCCGTGAGGTCTCCATCGCTCAGGCAGAGGTGTTTTAGGGTAGGGTTCATGTTCTGTCACGCTTACCTGAATCTCCGCAGGAGCGATGGAGTCCGCCGACCTCTGCCCTGCTCCTTCCTCACCCGGAATATGTGAGTTCTACCTGTATGGAGAATGACGGGTTAGTGAGTGATGTTACCTTAACCCCGGAAAACCCTCCTCCCCGACTCCCTGTGTGCTGAAATACTGTGTCTAAGGGGCTCACCTCTTAGTTTGTAATGGTGGGCTCTCTGTCCTGCCTCTGCAAGGGTGCTACGGTGCAGGACCAGTTGGCTGTCGCGCTGACTTGGTGCTGGTTTTGCTGCTTGCTGTGCTGGTACTGCGATGTACACACCACCGTTTATTTGGTTAGTGGAGTCCTGAAGCTCCAGAAGAGTATCCCAGGGCCAGTTACCTCACTGGACCCTTCGTGCTGCCGGAATGGCAGACATGCACAATTGGAACTTAAAATCGGATCAGTTAAGTGCTATATGTCGTTCAATTCCCAGTTGCTTCACTGGGTTAGAGCATGTGAAATGTTCAGGTTCCTATTGTCTATGGAGATTTTTGCCAACAATGTGTCTTCAATTTCTAACCTGTCTTTCCTTTGTTTTTTCTCTTTGCAGGTTGCCAGAAGTTACTCGGGGTTGGAAAATCTCGAAGCGCTTGCAGAGAAGACAAGCGGGAGTGACTTGTCGGTCCGCGAGTGGAAAAGGGAGTCGCAGGAACCTCCAGACAACCTCTGGAAAAGGTGAGTAGAAAACCGCCGGTCAGCTAACGTCTCTGTTCTTCTCTTTTCGGGCACGGAGTCCGCAGTGAAGAGGATCGACCTGCTGGTTGTGAGAGCTGTAGAATGCAGTAGCAGTCTCAGGAGCCAGGTAAGAATGTGCTCGAAGCTACAGAATGCACACAAAGCATGGCTTGTTCATTGGGCGTGGCTTTTATAAAGAGCCACGTCCGAAGACTAGAGCGTTCAACAGTGGCGGCTGGTGAGTTTGAAACCTGGGGGGGCGTACATTTCCCCGGGGCAATATGTGAGCTCGCGCGCGCAGCGCGCCAGCCCACCACACCTAGAAGGGGTGCAGGGGGGTTTGTCCCCCCGCAAAATTTTTTGAAAAATGCCAATTTACTGTCCAAAAAACCCACCGAAATATGACAAAAAGCATTAGGTTTTCCATACTAATGGTGGTACATTACTGGTACGTGTGCAAGTGTGACGGTGTATTTTACAGCAGCTTGTATTGAGAATAGCTGGTACTATGGTGTATGCATAACGAAATTCATTATATACCCAGTAATGATGGAAACATATATGTTTGTCATGATGTGCCTTATGTGGCAATAAGGAAAGAGTCAAGAAGCTCTCCCAGCCGAGCCGAGCTAGGAAGGCCTCCGGTGGAGGAGGGAAGGTGTGTCACGCATGTATGCAATTATTCTGGCATAGGTGCAGCGTGCCGAATAACCTTGTCAAAGCAATCCCGATGGTGTAAATTGCCTTGTGGTAATGGGGGCTGCTGGTGGGTAACACTAGGTGCACAGTGCCTGCTCGTAATGCAGTGCAGTGAAAAGAAGTGCAATATTATTCAGCAGCTAAAAAGAGCACAGCACTAAAACTGAAAACAGCGTCTAGCACTACCATCAAATGGCAGCAGCAAATAGCACTACCAGCAACCCCTAGAAGTGCACACTACTGCAACCAAGCACCAACCAGCATCCAGAACTGCCATCAGCCCCATGAAATACACTGCACAGCAATCTAGCAGCATCACTATCCTCAAGCCAAGTGACCAGCATTGCCATTGTGCTCCAGCAGCACCACAGAGCCCACTGCCATAGTTAAGCACACCCGTGGGGCACCGCCGGGGGCCCAACATAAGCAAAATGCATACAATGGTCCCTGAGCAATAAAATGACCAGCCACAGGTCGGTGCCACTGCCACCCCTGCACAGGCGCACACAAGTACCCAAGGAGACTGAAGCTCAGGCCAGCATAAGCAAAGTGCATACCTGAGTAGCCACGGGTGCAGTGCCACCCCAGAAAAGGAGTCCATTAATGTATTAATAATACATTTGCCAGCCCAGCTGGCTCACTGGCGGAGATGCTGCATTTTATGTTTAGGCGCTAACAGTACATTGCGCAGCACTGCAGTCCAAGGCACAACGAGAATTAATCGGCCATGCAAGAAAGTTTTAAAAAAATCATATTATGTACCAGAATTTTCGGCCATAAACCCTCAAAATCAATGATACATGACAGGACCAGCCAATAGTATGTGCTGCATTCACAGGTAGAAATATTTCATACATTTGAACCAATTGAATTGATTGCAGTTCTGTGCTCGGGTCGTTCATGCACTTGGCACTATTTGCAAAGTGATGCATTTGATATTTTGAGGTTCTGCTTCCTGGTGGAATCGGCGCTATTCGAGCACTCACCAAGCCAGTTCCAGGTGCCACGACTCGGGAGAGGACTGCGGGCCAGGGAGTCAGTCGTCGTTGTCGACTATGCAGATTTTGGGGGTAACGGCCTGGAACTGGCCCGGTGAGCACTCGTTTACTTTGTTACGGTAACGCAGTAAACAAGCACTCAAGCCAGTTCCAGGCACCACGAGGAGAGGACTGCGGGCCAGGGACCACCGGACCGGTGCAGAGTAGTGGGGGCAGTGGGGCTGGCAGCGAGGCTTATCTGCTGCGAGGTGGGAGGGCTAGTAGAGACTAGGGGCGAAGTGGCTCAATCAAGCAAAGCGGGTGGGCGAGATAATACACCACCACCGGACCCCCATTGCAGACTTGCAGTGTATGCTTCTCCCTTGTATAAGCTTGTAGGCCTGAACCTACAAGCTTACAAGTTTAAGCATACACTGCAAGTTGCAACTCTGCGGCCCACACAAGTACACGACCAGCATTGTGCGGGCCGCAGCGCATATTCAGGCAGGCAGGATTCTCGCAGTTACTATTAAATTAACTTACCTTTGCGAATCAATCTGGACTGGACTCCGTCAGGGGGAGGGCAGGCAGCAGGCGAGCAGAGACAGCATGTCCGGTGACCAGTCTCGTCTGTGGATGGGCCTAGTCCCTGGCTGGAAGAAGTCCACATCGACCAGCAACAGGGCTTGGAGAGAAACAACTAGAACGGAAGGCGAGGCACCGTGTGCCCATGACCCGACTCCACCCACCACACACCAAACGGATTGTCATTGGCTGGCAAACAGCCAATGAGAATCCATCCATAATCTGTTGTTGCTATGCGTGCTCCATAGCCCACAAGGAGGAGTGGACACTCTACGCTGTTTGCGTAGAATGCCAAGAGTGCAGGGCCACCCCTCCAGCGCCCCGCCAGCTTCTTGAATGGGCGAATGGTTACGTAGAGTGCGTGGAGCTACAAGCTCCACGCACTCTACATTGCCGAAAAGCTACTAAATCGGGACGCGCCCCGCCGCAGTAGCAGGCCTGGTGGGCCCGTCCAGCAGCCCAGGCTGCAAGGCTGCAGAGCGTCAGATTAATAAATAAATAATTAATCTGCCACTTTGCACAGGTTTTAAATGTGTAAGTTAACTTTAAGAAGAGAAAGAGAGACTCTCTTCTCTTCTTCTTCTCTCTGTGGTGGGGGGGCGGCGCCCCCCCGCCCAATGTAAGCAGCCGCCACTGGCGTTCAACTTAGTTCCGGGTTGGCACTAAAGGATCCATACTAATGGAAACAGGAAGTCTCATGTTATTCTGTGGGCGCAGGGAGTACCAATGTGTGAAATGGATATTAACCCTATCCTTGCTCGCCATGCTCATACCCACAGTGCTCCTGCCTATTTTCCCCTCTTGCCATCATGAAATGAATATGAAGGTGACTTGATAGTGCTACCTAAGATAGTGCCCATGACACAGACAATAAAGGGGATGGTAGACTTTAGCACAATGGGAAATATGGGACTGACAGACCAGCGCCTCCCAGAAATGGATGGGCGGGCATTGCTGTACAGATTCCCAAATGTGAGGGCTAGCCTCTCTGAGCAGGAAGACTCCATTGAGGGGAGAATCAGAGAATTGGATCCTCAAAATTATCACCTACCAAGGGATCAGTCTGTCAAATTTGGTGGGGAACTCCATGACACTAGACCCACCGAGAGTATCTTAAAAATCTCTTCCCTGCTTGGGCAGTGGGGGAGTACTCAGCCAATCCTGGGAGCAAGAGAGAGTCAGAAGACTCTTCTGAGCACCACAGGTCTCAAGAGACTATGCCCCCATATTCTGCAAGCAATTCCCAAGCTTGCAGAATCAGGGAGAGCATAGATGATCAGATAGCCACCTCCTGTAGCAGTGCCTCTGAGTCAGAGGATGAGTGGACAAGGGTGACTAAGACGAAAAAGGCCAACAGAATTAAGAGGGCCCTACTGAAAGATTCCCTGAAACAAATCAAGGCCATTAGGAGCATCATAACTCCCTAAAATAAAAAATGCCAAATATTCAGTTTGGGAGCACCTTTGAGTTGTATGAGCAAATGATGGATAATTTCCACCTGAAATATGGCCAAAGTTGTATTCAATATGTCAAGTGGACATTTTCCCCTGAATACTCCAGCTTCTTTGCGGGCTGGAGGATCAGAACCACTCAAGATGGTCCACCTATAGGGCAGCCATCTTAAAGCATTTCTCCATACATAGAAACCCTCAAGAGGCCCGCAAAGTGGCCTACAATCTGCAATGTGGGGAAAACCAGGCCCCACAATAATTTGCACAAGAGTTCAAACGTGCCTTTGCGCAGACCACCAGGAGGGTGACCACAGACAGTAGGGAGTTCATCAATACCATCCCGTGTTCGAGCAGGAGCTCACACCCCCAGCACTGCAGGAGCAGTGCTACAACAAAGCCATACATCCTTTAGCAGATAGGGAAGCCGGATGGCCCCTATGCCCGCCGCTCCCCAGATCAAGAATTTTGCTGCCTAAAATTGTGGAACGGCTGCCTTTGTACCCGCGCTGCACTGCCTAAACCTGCATTACCAAAGCAGGTCAGATGCAGCACCTTCCACAGCCCATACGCCGCTGATCACCATTGTTTGCCACGAGGCAAACTCCTTTGAAGATGGCCGCTCGCCGACAAGGCACACCAGCTACATCCTGAAAGCCCCAGCTGCACCCAACCTGGCCACCGATGGCTGCCGGGCCTTGCTTTCCAGCCAATGAGAGCCGGCAGACGAGAGAGCCGGCCCCCACCGAAGGCAGACACACAAGGCTACCTCTGCCTGAGCCTGTCTTCCCCATTATTCGCCCACCATCCCGTGTTCGAGCAGGAGCTCACACCCCCAGCACTGAAGTAGCAGTCCTACAACAAGGCCATACATCCTTTAGCAGATAGGGAAGCAGGATGGCCCCTATGCACGCCGCTCCCCAGATCAAGAATTTTGCTGCCTAAATTCGCGGAACGGCCGCCTTTGTACCCGCTCTGCACCGCCTAAACCTGCATTTCCAAAGCAGGTCAGATGCAGCACCTTCCACAGCCCAATACGCCGCTGATCGCCATTGTTTGCCACGAGGCAAACTCCTTTGAAGATGGCCGCTCGCTGACGCGGCACACCAGCTACATCCTGAAAGCCCCAGCTGCACCCAACCTGACCACCGATTGGCTGCCGGCCTCCACACGAAGACATACACACAAGGCTACCCCTGTCTTGAGCCTGTCCGAAGCCCTAGGAGCCTGGGGCCTGTACGTCTGCCCGCTCTGCTCCAGGTAAGCTGCTATTGCTACTTTGCTCCCTGCAACATCTACCATCATGTCTCATCCCATAACAATGCACGTTGCCCAGATTCACCCCGACAACGACTGACTCTCTCCAGTTTGAACTCTGTACCTCTTGTGTACCCACACATAGACACTCCCCCAGTAAAGCTTTAATCTCAGAACGTAATATAATACTATCTCATACTATGCTATCTAATGTATAATCTAAACGTCTTGTCATAATGTACCTGCACTGCACTGGGCGCTAGTGCATCCTTTGCATGGATATATACTAACTCAGCACCTGCATGTGTAGACAGGATACGGTCATAGATACCCAATACACAAAGTAATTTGATTGAAATCCACACTTACTGCCCAGATACTCTTAGCATTGTCTCATTTGTCTCTAGCCTCCATTGCATGTATGCTGCTTAGAGAGCTACTGTTGCATTGTAAATGTACCCTCTCACCCATATAAGTATCACTACTTGTCTTGCCTCAGGGTAGCTATAATCTGAATTTTAGTAATTGTTTGATTGCCACATCTAGGTGCCCTTACTCATTGCATTTTAGCCTTCCTGGGACTGGTGCATTTAGGTGCATCCTATGCTATGGACTTTAGTCACTGACTATTCATGCCTCACAGATGTGTGCCCCTACTATTGATTTGCATCTAGACTGCATAGATTCTGCCACACTTGGAAAAATGCACCTAGCATTTTCTGGTAATTCCATCTATCACACAGATGCTTTAACATGACTGTTCCTAGTCATATAGTTATCCGACACCTAGTAACTTAGACTGCCTGAAATCCTAGTCTGCTCACACCAAGTGGCATTGCTAGCCACCAGGGATAGCTTTGCACTATGTCAAGCTTACTTAATATTTATACTATAATGATCATGGCCACGCTTCATGCCCCCAGTACCCAGAAGTGCCATACTGAAGCTCCCCTAGGCAAGTCAGTTCTAGCGCCTCCTCTCCCACCCATCACTCCTAAGGTACTCAACTACTCTGGCCACACGAGCCCCTTGCACCAGGCCATGCCAGACCAACTAGCTTATACCTCTCAGCCTATTCCAACTCACGAGAGAAACTTCAATTTACGCGCCAGACTCAATAAACTCTATGAACCACTTAGAAGATCCCTTCCCTCTATAAAGTGTACAATGAAAGGCCAACATACCAGGATATGTAATGGTCCCAATCCCCCTCACTCTCTACCAATGAACATAAATACCCATACTTTCAAGCTCAAGACAAATACTAACTCATCAAATTCTGCCCTAACTAAAATGGACCTTGAAGGACATTCCTTTAAGGGCGCACTCCTTAATGTAAGATCCCTAGTGGCACACACCATCGACCTAGCTGACCTAATTATAGAAGCCAATCTAGACTTCATTGCTATAACCGAGACCTGGTTAAATAGTGCGGCAGGTCCATCACTCATGTTGGCTATACCTGACGGTTACACCATATCCAGGCAGGACCGAGAAGGCTCCCGTGGAGGTGGAATTGCCATTATATCCAAAATAAACCTATCATTACGACTAGCCCCTGCCACAACCATGCAATCTTGCGAAACTCTCACTGGAAAAATTCCCATAAACAATACCCAAACTCTATCTATTCACCTGATTTACAGACCACCGGGTCCACTTGGAACTTTCGAGGAGGATTTGCACAGCCTTCTGTCCAACAATACCAAAACTACCTCACAATTGCTGGTACTAGGGGACTTTAACCTTGGCTTCAATGACCAAGCAGATGCTCATGCATCAACTATTGCCAATACCCTTAACACCTTAGGACTAACCCAAAAAGTGAAAACCCCCACCCATGTCAAGGGCAGAATACTTGACTGGATCGCTGATTCCAACTGCTCAGCCATAGTATCCTCTATTATGGCCCTATCCTGGACCGACCATTCTCTGGTGTCCTTTAACCTATTAACCACTAAACCACCCATTCCAGTCCTACAGGTGGCTCCACCCTGCCCCAAAAGAAACAAAAAGAATATTACAGTGGATAATATTATTGCCCTGATCCTTCCAACCTTAAATGCACTGCCAGACAACCTCGACCCTAGTGCATTGGTCAACAAATACAACAATATCATGCGTACCACTACGGACAAAGTCGCCCCACTCAAAATGCGAACAAGCAAACCCAAGGCACATTTAAACAAATGGTTCACGCCAGAACTTAAGGCCCTGCGCTTAACCAAAAGAAAATGCGAATCAGACTGGAAACTATTTCCAACCGAGGAGAACAAAGTTAACTTAACTAACATCTCTCAGCACTACAAAAATGAAATCTACCAAGCAAAGCGCAACTCTTACAATGTTCGCATTGCCAACTCTAATTCAAGCATGAAGGAACTCTTCTCCATCCTGAAAGAACCTGAGTCTCCCATTGCCACACCAGATACATGTATTAAGGACCAGACCTGAAGTACAGATATCCAAACTGCCCTAGCAAATAAAATCACCACACTGCAAAACAAAATCCAACTAAAAAAAGAATCCTTAAACCTCACAAATAAACCACCACTCAACGACACCACCAACGACTCTACCAACACATTCTCCTTCTCTAAAACTACCATTTTAGAGGTAGAGAAAACCATCCTTTCCCTCAAACCTTCGAACTGCAAAGGTGACATCTGCCCAGCACAACTAATAAGATGCTGCCAGAGACCTCTCACCGTTCGTTTCCAAACTGATAAACGCCTCCTTCGCCACAGGCAACATCCCGGCTAACCTAAAACAATCATGGGTGCTCCCACTTCTCAAGAAGCAGACTCTAGACCCCCTCATCCCTACCAACTATCGGCCCATTACTACGGTACCTTTCTTACTGAAAATACTAGACAAGGTTGCCTATACACAAATTCAAAGACACCTTGAACTACATAATCTATTGGGAGCTAGACAATCTGGCTTCCGTCCACTCCATGGAACTGAAACTGCCCTCATTGATTTAAAGACCCAAATAGATGAACTGAGAGATCAAGGTAAGGCAGCACTCCTCCTTCTACTTGATCTCTCAGCTGCTTTCGATCTAGTGGACCACAAGGTCCTTTGCAAACACTTGGACACTGCTGCACACTTCTCCACTCAGCAGCCGACCCTTCACCAATCACATGCGGAGTCCCTCAAGGCTCTTGTGTCTCACCGACCCTATACAACATATTCACTAAACCTCTCTTCGACGATCTGGACCTTCTAGGTATCACCTACGCTAATTATGCAGATGATACACAGATTGTCCTCCCACTTTCTGGGTATCACAGCAATGACAGGAAGTTGGTGAATAGGGTGTACCTCATTATTCAGGCATGCAAGGCATCGTATGGCCTCTGCCTCAATGATGATAAGACCGAGCTGATTATCCTGGGCACGCAGGCCAATATCAACAAGTTAGGCAAGGACTACTCCATGTTTAACATAGATGGCAATAGCATTAAGGTTTCGAGAGAAGTAAAAACACGAGGTTTCTATCTCGATTCCACCATGACTTTCACCAAACAAGTTAACTCCTTAGCTTCCACTACAGCGTATACCTGTAAATTAATAAGAGCATGTAAACCTTTCTTTTCTAACGATAGTTGCATGATCCTAGCGAGAGCCTTAATATTATCCCAACTTTATTATTGTAATGCCCTTTAGAGTGGTGCTAACAAAACTATCATCAAAAGGCTACAAATCTTACAAAATAATTCCCTTAGAGCTGCTCTAGGCATAAATAAAAGTGAACATATCTCCTCCTTCAGACACCGATACAAATGGCTCTCCACCGAAAATAAAATCCATCTAAAAATGCTCTCCTTGACGCACAAAGCCCTCAATAACGCTGCTCCTAGTTATCTGATGGACAAAATACAAATAAAAATCTCCAGTAGGCCTACAAGAACTCCCAACTCCAACTGCTTGGTAACTCCTAGATTTAAACTTGCTAACATTGGCGGCACCAGTTTCCCTGTGCTAGCCGCTAAATGGTGGAATGCCCTGCCACACAACTTGAGAACAGACCAACCTTTCTCACACTTTAGAATGAATCTTATCAAACACCTCAATGACAAAAATATGTAAGGTACTGATATACACTCGCGTTATGCTACTTTATCTGAATGTATATATGTAGATATGCTCCCTGCTAAATCTGTACATACCTTTCTCTTTATCACTGTAAATCATGTAACATTGTAATTCTATGTAAAATTACAATTTGTTGCAACACTGTAATTCTATGTAACCTTGTAAGCAGTGCATATTCTCTTCACTGCGCCCGGTTACCCTTGGGTCTGGCACGCATTACAAATAAATAAACAAACAAACAAACAAACAAACAAACAATACCTTCTTTCATGCACTCTCTAAATACATCATGACCCAGCCGGTGAGGGACTTTCATGAGAAGAGATCACTAGAATGGGTCATTGAACAGGCAACTGGCATTTATGAAGTGCAGAAACCGGTAGAATATAAAAGTACCAATAAAAACCCCAAACCAACCAACACCCCTGCTGCTGCTAAGGTGGCGGAGGTGAAGGTTGCCTCCATTTTAGATCTGGAGATGGGGGGACCTAAACATATTCCTGTGCAAAATGCTCCTAACCAAAGAACCAGAAGGCCCTTGGGCCAATCCCATACAGGTAGTCAGGGAGGTAATCACACAAATGGGACCCCTAACTCCACTGACTATATCAGCCCCCATTACAAGGTCAGCAGACCCATCCTGGGCTATGTGTGGACTCCCCCAGCCCAAGGGGGGAATCCAACAAAGTAGCTGCCAACCCAGGAAACTTCCCTCCTAACTTTCCCCAGGAGGGCAGTAATCCCTGAAATGCCGGGTTGAGTTTCCTTCCCCGGTACCCACCAAACATCAACCCCCAAAACAACCCTTCTTTCTTTCTCCATTTTCCTGAGCCCAGAGAGCCCAATCCGGGAGAGGGGAGGCCAAGTGGGGAGGGGTAGCAGAACTATCCCAACCCAGGGTATTATGGGAGAAGGGACAGTTACCCTTCCCGTGATCAACCTAGGATGGACCAGAGAACCCTGTACCAACCAGAGCGGGTGTCCCAACTGGAGCGCCAAGTCCACAACTTGTCACAGGATCTGGGTTGCATGTTGAGGGCTCAGCAGAACCCTCAGATGAACATGGAGGCCAGAACCCTTCAAATCAAGGGTCTGGTACTCCAGAGCAATGACGGGGAGAGAACCCTGACAACCTACCGCTTCCCTTAGAGGAAGCTTCCTTCCCCACTCGTGAAAAGCCCCTGGAAACCAGGAACCAGAACCAAAATCTCCTGCCCCTGAAAGTCTGCAACCTAAGGAACAGAGGGCGGGTAGGGGAAATAAAGGGCCTAAAAAGACCCATGTTGTGCAGGAGTTTAGAGTCTTCCAATTTGAAGGAGAGGCATCCTCAGAAGATTCTGGGAAAAGGATCTCTCCTTCAGAGATATGATATGATATGATAGTTTATTTATATAGCGCCTATACACAATGTGTTTCAAAGCGCTTCAAGGCAAGGGAGGGAACAAGGGAAAATACAATGACATTCTTACAGGCCATGAACAGTAAGGATGTGAAATTAACTATCCTACTCGGCCTGACGACATTTCAGATAGTGCAAGATCTAAGACATAGATAAGGAAGGGAGGGGGAGAGTGGGAAGGAAATGGAAACAGACAGGCGACTACCGTACTAGGCCTGATGACATTTCTGGTAGAGCCGGAGAAAACAAAAGGTGAGGGAGAGGATTGCAGAAAGGGAGGAGAGGAACAAAACAAGCAACTATCATACTAGGCATGACGACATTTCAAATAGTGCTGGAGGGGGTGTGGGGAGGAAAAAACAATAATGGGAGGTTGGAGGAAACAGACAAGGTTGCTATCAGATTAGATCCAGGGACAATTCCGATAGAGTAAGTGCATAGAAGAAAGTAAGGGGAGGAGATAGGAAAAGGGTGGGTGGGGCTTGCTAAGTGGTGAAAAAGAGCGACAGGCAGGAAGGCACCAGGTGGGTGGGGCTTAGACCAGGTGACCTAGATCCACTTGCACCTACTCCCCATCTGCATAGGAAGAGGCTGGAGGGCTCCTTAAGTAGGAAAAAAGAGAGGCAAGCAGGAAGGCACCAGGTGGGCGGGGCTTGCTAAGTGGTGAAAAAAACGGCAGGCAGGAAGGCACCAGGTGGGTGGGGCTTAGGTCAGGTGACCTAGATCTACTTGCACCTGCTCCCCATCTGCAAAGGAAAAGAGGCTGGAGGGCTCCTTAAGTAGGAAAAAGAGCAGCAAGCAGGAAGGCACCAGGTGGGCGGGGCTTGCTAAGTGGTGAAAAAAAGCGGCAGGCAGGAAGGCACCAGGTGGGCAGGGTTTAGGCCAGGTGACCTAGATCCACTTGCACCTGCTCCTAATCTGCAAAGGAAAAGAGGCTGGAGGGCTCCTTAAGTAGTAAAAAGAGCGGCAAGCAGGAAGGCACCAGGTGGGCAGAGCTTGCTAAGTGGTGAAAAAGAGCAGCAAGCAGGAAGGCACCAGGTGGGCGGGACTTAGGCCAGGTGATCTAGATCCACTTGCACCTGCTCCCCGTACGCCTAATCATGGGTTTTATGTAGGTGTGCTTTTAGAGCAGAGTCAAGGCACTTACCTGCTCGTCCGAAGCCAGATTGGTGAAGAGGGGAATGATATCATCTTTCACATATTCAAGCTCCAAGACCTTGGCAAACTCTCCCAGCTTCGATGCCGCGGCACGGCACAGGGATGGGGGAACTCCTCCCTAAGAAAAATGGGTCCCAAGAGATCCTGATTCAGACTGGGTAGATGTGGGGACTGAGTTAAAACCGACCATCATCGAACCCCAGAATGACCAGCCAGAAAAATCACCTGGCCCAAACCAATTCTGGTGACTACCTCAAAAAAGAGGGGGGGGGGCAGCCCAGAATCTGAACCAGGGGAGTCCAAAACTCCCCCAATAGCCCACTGGCACCTTTTTCTTACAGGTTCCCAAGATCCCAAACAAAATCATGCCCAAACTACCCCTCTGTCAGAATCCAGAGCAAATAAATGAACCCACCAATTGGCCCAAAATGCACATTATCTTTGCCCCCTTGAGGAAAAGGAGGGAAGATTTTATGCCCCAGTCCAAATACAGAGGCAATGTACACTTTTGGCACTGGTGGACACTGGATCCAAAGCCACCCTTCTGTCAAAAAGGGCCTTTGATCAGCTGAATTCAGGAAGGGAGGAGGAATACCACATCCCTCTCACCCCTCTACCTGGACAACTTCAGAACTTCGATGGGAAGGAAATTCCTGTCGAGGGGACTGCGGATTTAGACATTAAAATTGGGCGACACAAGGTGAAACACCCGGTCATAGTTGTAAATCCAGAGGGTACACCATGTTTACTAGGGAATGACATCCTGCGTAGATTGTCTTCCCTAATAGATTCTGTAAACAATGTCCTCTGGACCCAGACTAACCGACCAATAAAATTAAAACATAGTGTCAACCATGTTATTTTAAATGGCACATGCCACATGGTTGAACAAAAACCTGACCAAATTGAATTCCGTTTTCAAAATAACCAAACCCCTGACGTGACAGTGATCGCAGTAGGACAACAAACTGGTGATGGGAAGTCCTCTCTATTTCTGAAAATCAACCTTCCTTCCAGTCTCAAGTGGCATTCCACACTGGAAAGGAATACTCTGCAATTCTATACAAATTCACAATCAGAAAATCCCACTGCTATAGTCCAAAATGATGAGAAACCAGCTCAAAGCTTGGCTGACCTTCAGAAAATTGGAGAACAATTGTTCATCCCCATTCAGTTAAATGGGGGAAGCACTCTGTTCTCGCCAGAGTGTGCGTGAACAACAGTAAGAGCTTCATCAGCGAGGCCATGTTCCGAAAACTCCCAAAAGATTCAGCCATCCACATTTAAATTGATAAACAAATGGGAAATGGACCTGGAAACACCCAATTCCAAACATTTCCTGCCTAGCAGGTGTATGCTCAAAATTTCCATTGGCAACAAGAGCATAGTCCATAATTGTTGGGTTGTGCGAGATGTCCCTGCTGCATTTTATTTAGGCAGTGACATTCTCAATCGCTTTGCCATTAGTTTGGACCTAATAAACTTCAAAGCCTGGTCCCGATTAGCGGGTAATCCCATGGACTTTGATGATCCAGAGAAAGCATTTCGGTCAGCTCAATTGCTGCCATATGCAGTTGAAGTTCAGATTGGAGAGGAAGTCACCATCCCAGAATGGACCAAAAGAGGACAGAAACGGAAAAATCTGGATGCACATGTTCACCTCAATGCCCATTTCCAACAGTAAGGGTTGGGGTTAAACCCAACACCACTAGTCAATACAGAACACAACACCATTCGAATAGTGGTGGATAACAGCGACCTTAGGAGTATCAATCTGGGCGCAGGCACCATTATTGGAATGACGGTTGATGACCTACATTTTTCCATAGAATGAACTGGCAGGACCAATCCCCAATGACAGTTTTGACGGTGATAGCGACAATGACACAACACCAGACAGGATCTTCACCCAGGGGCATGGGGGAAATTTCCTGGTGTTCTCTTCCTGCCCTTATGGTAAGGAAGAGGTGACCTCTGACTTCAGGAGGGATGAGGTGATCTTTCAAGTCCACCAGGACTGCCTTGCCCACCTGAAGCCATCAGTCCAAGTCAATACTTTAACCAGGGACTTCTCCACCCAGCTGGAGGAGGCCGCTGAGATAGCCAATCCAGAAGTCTTTCCGGGCTTCAGGCAGATGATTGAGGAGTGGGTCAACCTAGCTGATGCCTGTGAGACTCTGGAGCAAAAGCAAAGGTTGAAACAAGTTTTCTTAGATGTTCAAGATCTCTTTGCGGTGGACTCATATGACTGTGGTCACACCAAAATCCATACAACAACAAATCCCACGGACCCTGGCATGACTCCAGTGTTTGTGAAGCAATACAGCTTGCCTCTCGCATCAATGGATTCCCTTACTGAAATAATTAAGAACCTTGAGTCCCGTGGGATAATTTATCCAGTCCACAACACCTTCAATAATCCGGTGCTGTGGATTTTGAAACCAAATGGCCAGTGGAGACTCTGTGCTGACATAAGGGAGCTCGACAAATGGGTCCACACTTTCGGATGGCCTCTTCCCTACTGTTACACTTCAGGCTTCCCCGCGGGCCTCCTTACAGAACACGACTTCTTTACAAGCTCCTCTATGGACCAGATACAGGCTGCCATGGCGCTTGTACAAACTACGACGGACTCTGGGTCAGCTGACACGTCTTGTACGTGGAAGACGTACGGCAAGGCATGCCCCCTTACGGCTTTAAAACCAGCGTTTTCCAAGGGGCTTGTTGCTGCTAATTAGAGTTACAAGCTACATGCGGTTACGTCCGTTACTTTTTTGTGTCTTTTTACACGATTCCTCATCTGACCTCCTGGTTTTGACCCTTGCCTGACTACCAGATTGCCTTGTCTCCTCCTTATTCTTGTCGTGCTCATCTGGTTTTTGACTCGGAACGTTACTGGATCCGGCTCCTTTCTGTCTCTTCCGGTACTTAATTCCCGGTTGCCGCTTCTGCATACAGAACCAAAGCTGAAAACTTGCTGTCAACTATCCGGAACTTATTCTACATCTACTCTAGATACACGTTTGCTCAGGTACATACTTAATTGGAAATTCCCATCCTCTCCACGACTTGTTTGGATATTTGTCTCTTGTTGGATTCTGGGACATTGACTGCTATCCTTTGAACTTGTCTTCAAGTGCATATAAACGCTCTGCTGAAATTGCACCAACCCGGCACTAGTGCGACCCTCGTGCCGTCCGGGTCTACTTCCCTATACTAACCTTCTGTTTGTTATTTTCTCCTTTCGTTGTCTTCTGTGTCCTGGATTCCTTTCCTCAAAATATCCTTATTCAGGTTAGTTGTTCCCTTCCAATTCGATATATATATATAAGTTGGAACTGATACTTTAAAGGCTCTTTAGATCATTCCCACTCATTTTGTGTTATATTCCTTGTAGATCCACCCCGGGGAAGCTCCACTCCAATACCTAGTTAGGTAGTTTCCCATTTAATTCAACTGTTCTGATTACTTGCCTTAACTTCAACACTGTCTAATATCTTTGTATTCCTTTGCAGCATTGGTATTGGCGGTGTGTGTTCTCCCCGCCCTTTTATTCAATTGACACCTCTGTCTGTCCCAACTGAAACAGCAGAGAGGTACATTGTAGAAAAGAGCCCCTCTTTGAGGAAGCCTGAGTCTTGTACTCAGGGGAGCTGGGATGGAAGGCTGAATATCGATTCTTGTACCACCATCATCTCCAAGGTCACTCCTCCACATCTTCGGCCTATTTCGGAGTGGTGAGTAACACCTACATTGACCAAAGACAGGCACAGATCCAGGGGTCAAGGGTATACACTGCCATTGACCTGACCAATGGATACTGGACTGTACCTGTCAGTAGGGAGGACCAATACAAGCTGGACTTTAGCTTCGGGGCAGCAGAACACTTGGAACTGGACTCCCTTTGGATACATCGACTACGACAATGAATTTAATATCTTTCTGCATAAGGCCATGCCCGACTTGGGTGAAAGGGGTAACCTGGCCTATGTAGACAATGTTCTTATCAAAAGCTCAACTGTGAAGGAACACATAGCAGAGATCCATTATGTTCTGACACAGATGAGGGCTGCCAGAGCAAAACTCTCTTCCCAAAAGGCACGGTGATGCAGGACCCGTGTCAACTTCTTGGGGCATGAGATAACTCCTGAGGGTCTCTGTCCCTAGGAAAAGAAAGTAGAAGCACTCCAGAAAATTAAATACCCCACAACTCTGCGGGAGCCATGGAGCATCATTGGACTGACTAATTACAGTAGAAAGTTCAATGAGGATTATGCAGAGATCACAAGACCCTTGATCCATCTGGTGAAGGGGAGGTCAAGTGTGAGTGGGGTCCAGAACAAGCTGGGGCAGTAAAACAACTCAAAAGAAGCCTCTCACAAGTGCCTTGCCTAGCTTACCCTGTAAAAAACAAGGGGTTCTCCTTGGAGACAGGGTTCTCAAATACATGCTTGGCTGCAGTATTATATCAAAAGCATGACAAGGTCAATTAAGTCATCTCCTATGAGAGTAAGACACTATCCTCTGTGGAGGAAAAATTCAACGACTGTGAGAAGGCACTCCTGGCAACGGTGTGGGCATTGAAAAATTACCGCCCATTTATCCAGGGGGAACACATCATAGTGGAGACTCCCCACCAGCCTGTGCAATACCTTCAAAGTGACAAAATCTGGCCCGGAAATGTGAGTAATTCCCGAATTATTTCCTGGATTCTGTCAATGCAAGGCTTTCTTGTGGAGGTCAGATATGGGCAAAACAAGAAGAGTCCCCTTGCACAAGGTCTGGCTGACTTGCATAATTGTTCCAGAGAAAACTGTCTTGAGGACAAAAGTCTTAAAATCAAGGACAACATGGAGGTGTGCCTTAATTCCCCACACAAGGTCTATGAAGAAGGCAAATGTGAGAGAATGTCCATTGTCTATGTAGATGTTTGCTCCTACCATGTTGATAACAATGGGGAAAAGGAACATGTGGCCGGTGTGGGAAATGCATGAGTGAATGATGCCCCAGGACCCTCCGCTGGGTACAAAATCGGTCCCGTTGTAGTGAAGTGGCAGAGCTGATGGCTGTGCATCAAGCCATACTAACTGCTGTCCAACACCAATTCCACAAACTGGTCATAATCACTAATTCAGATTATGTACAGAACGGGTTCGTGGAGCACCTGGTTAATTGGAAAACCAGAGGCATGCTATGTGCTAACAATAAACCACTAAAACATGGAAAACGAATACAAAACATTGATGATCTGGTCACCTCGAATGGGATGACCATCTACTGGAAAAAGATTAAGGGTCATTCTAAAGTAGAGGGACCAGACAAAACTGGAAATGACCTAGCTGATCAGTTGGCCAAAACCAGAGCCATCCAAGGGGACCTAATTGAGATCGAGTCCCTGATGGGGGAAATCCAGGTCACTGCTATCACTAGGTCCCAGACAAATGTTCACAATGAACTCTCAACTGCCCAATGGAGTAAGGAGACCCCAGATGCTGATTTGATTATGGCTCAAAAAGGGGATCCAATAATTGGTAAGTTTCATCAACACATTGAAGACACTGAGAACTTTCCCCTGTTGGATACCGATTGCATTGGGAAAAGAGGACCTCAGAGTGTTGATGAAATGTCCAAAAACGTTCCGAATCCAACATGGTTTGTTGGTGAGGAGATCCATATCTGGTTGTGACCAGTGGGTGGTTCTTACCTCATTCCAAAGCCTGATGATAAGTCACGCCCATGATGCAGCCACAGCCGGTCATTGGGGGTTTCATACAACATTAGAAATCTTGCGAGAGGTTGCATACTCACCACACATGGGGCAGGACCTCGACCACTATTTGAAGGGGGGTCTTGTGTGTGCACAATTTCAGTCAACATCACTCACACACCGTGCTCCCCTCCAAAAGAGGCGGATGACACTGCCTTGGTCAGATTTGCAAGTCGATTTGATCAGGCCCGTGATTCGCTCCTCTAGTGGGAACAAGTACGTGTTGACCGTAAAATGCTTGTGCACTAAATGGGTGGAATGTCTCCCGGCCCCAAATTGCAAGACAGAAACAGCAGCTGCGATGATGATCAATCACATCTTTTCGCTTTTTGGATTACCCCAAAGGATTGAGTCAGACCGAGGTAGTCACTTCACTAGCGAAGTGATGAAAAAGATGTGGGAGATACTTGGGGTAAAAAGGAAACTACACATTGCCTTCCGGAGTCTTCTAGTAGTGGAGTTGCGAGGTACAATAAAACTATTGTGAGCATATTAAAAATGTTTGTGGCAGATTCTGGGCCAAGTTGGGACATTCGATTACCCCTTGTCCTGATGGCCATCAGATCTACCCCTTCTTCTGCAACAAAAATGTCTCCATTTGAGCTGATGACTGGATGAAGGATGGTGCTACCCCAGCATCTGCTCTACAGAACCCAAGGGCAGACCTTGATAAATGCCTCCACAACTCATGAGTATGTTGAGAATCTGAGAAAACACATTCAACATGCTTTTGTGTATGCACAGCGGAATCTTGAAAGATATGCAGACAGTATAAAGACCCACTATGACCTTAAGACAACTAAAAAGGAATATCAATTAGGAGACCAGGTCTACTTGTACAATTTCCAAAGGAACCAAGCCAAAGAGCACAAATTCCTCCCTTGTTGGCGGGGTCCTTCTGAAATTGTGGACAGAATCTCACCAGTCACCTACAGAATATGCAACCCCAAGGGCAATTTGACAGAAGGGGGAGACAAGTGGGTCCACATAACCATCTAAAGAGTTGCCACCGCAGGCATACTTTGCAGCAGATGGAAGAGCTTACCAGAAACCCAGAGGGGGAAATTCCGGACACCTAGAAAAATCATTAAATATTCATTTATTACATCTGAGAAAATTGGTAAAATATCACTGAATAATAGATGGGGAATATTGCCAATTGTTAGGGAATGCAAGTGTCTTTCCCACTGCTGAGATCCCCCGAAGATGTGTGGGTACAGTAGTGGGAACATTTTCATAACCATGTTATATTCTGTTTTCTAGTGTTGGCACTTAAATCCCAAGAATCACCAAGGAGGACCACTCGGGGACCGGGAGGAAAAACCCAAGGAATCTGGAGTGTCGTCCCATCCCAACCTGAACCGGCGAGGAGAGCGTGTCGCCTCAATCGCTGAAGGGCGAATCAACTGAATTTTTCCACCTGGACAGGAAAGAACATCCCACTCACCCGACTCCCTCTAGACTGGAAGTCAAAACAAAGTTGGGAGGGGGAATTTGTGGGATGTATTGACCCACTCTGCTATACTATGCGGCCTCAATCTGCTATCTATAGTGCGAGAAACAGTAAAATGGCGGCAAAACCCGTGTGCACGCCAAACCTCCAAAACCGCGTTTTCAACACACAAAAAGATAGCTGCACAACCTGGCACCCATGGTGCATGTGTGGTGGAGCAGAGCACACGATGCAGAAAAAGTGCCAGTGGGATCCATGACAAGTAAACATAGAGTGCAGAGGGAAAGCAGCGCTTTGCAAGTGAAACTCCAAAATTTGCCTGTAAATGACATTTACTTTGCTGCTGAAAATTCAAAATGCCTGTACATAACAATTTCCAACACTCAAAATCTTGGCTTGCAGAAGGAAATCCCAAAGGTGGGGGCTGCTCCTTGCCCCCAGAGACAGACACAAGGCGACCATTTGCTGCTAAGAATATGTAATAAACATTTTTTAGAGGCTTATACCTCGCTATCAAAATTGGTGAAAAATCTTAAAAAGGGCAGATTTGTTAATCAACTTTTTGGCCCTACATTTCAAAACATGGTGGACATGTGTAGCATATTCTGAACAGGAATGGCAATATATGTGCTTTTATGGGAACTGTATGTATGCTAGAATTGTGAAACGTTTGCACACATATTCCTATGGTAAACATGCATATTTGTGGAAATTTGGAGAATGTTTGGAAAATGTTTTCAAGGCAAAATGGACAAAATGCTACAAAAAGGCGAAACAAGGTCTCAACACTGAGGGAGTTTGATGAACATATACGCCATAAAATATGTAATCCTCGCATGTGATTTTTGTAGAGCTTACAAATGTATAAATATGTATTTAGGACAAAATTCGATGTTGATACTAGTGGCTAGGGGAGGTTTCTAAGTATTGTAAAAACCAAACCATAAAACTTGACATTATCTGTCTTTGATCCAATCACTCGGATGCAAGGCAGAGATGAGGCTCTGATTCTATCCCAGTTCACAGGGGTGAGTTTAGTTAAGCCGGCCCATGCACCCATATTTGTGATGTCATTGGAAAGGATATATAGAGACAGCTGACAACACAGGCAGACTCTCTCTTCTAATTCCAGCAAAGCACTCTGATCCAGCATTCAACATCCAGCCTTTAACATCCTTCCAGATAGCAATCACCAGGCCAAGCAGTAGCTGAACCATCTTCAGCTATGCCTCAATCTTCAATTAATCTTCAACTAATCCTTACAACCCAGTGGAGCGCTGTGGTGTGGGGAAGCATCCTGAAACTATCTGGCTTGCTAGCATAATGCTTGCCTGTTGAACTTGCTATCCTACTGATCTGAAATATCCAGAAACAGGAAGTGCAGATCCTGCGCATTTCCGGTGACCGGCCTAGCTGATCCTAGCTGATGTGCTGTCCTTCCCTGATAGACCCGATCCATTGACCATAATCTTGACGGGCCAAAAATCTTAAATCCCAGTGGAGTGTGAGTATTAATAGGATGCTAGAGAACTATTGTATATCTTGCCATACCTTGTCCCACCCTAAATCTCTGAACTATCCTTAATTTCATAACCAGTAACAGTGTCAAAATCTTAGTGCTATCTTATTCTGTTTATTTGCTAAAGCGTCATTTTCATAGTCATTTTATTAGTGTAACTCTTATCCAAAAATCCCACTTCGAGTGTTTGGACTGGTTCCGCTGGGCAAGGTGCCGGGGATCTGTTACTAAAGTCTTGAATCAGCCTCAGAGCTTACTTCATCCCAACCCGATTGTCCAGCCTACATGCTCCTGTCTTGAGTAAAAGCATAACCCATATTTTCAGGTTTTAAACTGAAGTGCTTGTCGAAATTCGTGTCTTTATTTCTGAAAAACACCTCTCACTAAAACCTCCATAATTCCCTCAGTTTTAAAGATAGAAACAAAATTTCAATTCCCACTGATACCTAACACCCATCCTTAGCTATCTCCACAACCCATAGTAAAAGTTTGCCGCAAAGTTACATTTTGCAAAAGTTTTACACGTGTGAATTGCCTTTAAATTATTCCCCACTTTGCCTTTCAGATTCCAATTGTTTTCTTTTGATTAAATCATTGCTTTTGCTTGCTTGCATCTGTTCAAAGCGGCTCCCATAGAAATGTATAATTATGTAAGCATTTTTGACCACATTTAGGCCCTGATTCATGTATTATTTACGTCAAATAAAATGGGATTTTTGCGCCATTCTGCCCGCAAATCCCCATTTGTTAAACAGGGATTTGCGGGAAGAATGGCGCACAAATCCCGTTTTTTTCGGCGCAAATAATCCATGAATCAGGGTTTTAGTGTTTTTGCTTAGCCAGTTTCAAAGACATTCTAACAGTGGAAAAGTCAAATCCATTTTTCTCTTTTCTTGAAGGGGGGAAGGTGGAAGTGATATACTGTTTGGTCTGTATTGTTCCTGAGTATCTATTTAAATTACCTTTTGGTGGGTTGGGGGTGTTGCGGGGGAACCTCTAACGTCAGTGTTATCTGTTCCAAACCAACCCAAAAGTATTCTTTTCTTTGCTGCATTCTCTTTGTGTTCATTACCTGATTCCCAGTGCAATAAAGTTATCATTCATTGTTCTTGTCACCCCTTGGTGATTGTTGTTACCTATTAAAATATATTGGGAGTTTAAATTCTAAATAAATAAATACATATTTACCGTTGCAAACTAGCCTGATTCCTGGTTCAGTGTGACCGGGGGGGGGGGGGATTTTGAGAAGGGTGTGATATGAGTGGTATATCATTCAGAATATTGAATGTATAGACAAAAATAAATAAGGGTTTAATTTGCGCTCGACATGCTGGGCGAGACTTGGGTGTGTGCCTGATTGAAATCTCTTTACAGCACATAGCAATTCGTTAAGTGGCACTGTATTCCTCCGATCTCTCAAGAAGGAGCAAACATCAGTTCGTCTTCCAAGAAGATGTGGGCATTGCTCAATCAGGTAGTGGAAAACCAAGACTACTAGTCTATGAACATTTTCATAAGATAGGGGCATTTGTGTTTTCTCCACTGTACCCGGAAAGCTGCAGAACTTGCTCTATTATGGCTGCAAGCAATCTCCTCACAATTGGACCATTCTTACGATCTTGTAGGAACAGATGAACGCTAGAAGTTCTCCGCACCAACGAAGGGCATGAAGGAAACATGTAGGGAAAAATAGCAAGGAAGTTCTGATGAATGTTGACATTGGGCTTTGATCTCAACAACGGTTCTGAAACACAGGTAGGGATAGACAGACTTCTTGCGCTGTGAACGTATATTATCTATATCCAAAAAGAAGTCCTATTTTCTATTTGGGTGTCCCCCTTCACTCTTCCCACATCAAGTGGAGCTTCTTAATAATTATCACACATTTTATTAGTCATAAATCAGCAAATTCCATAAAAACAATCATAAAAATGATCATAGTACATAAAACACATACAATATACTAAAACAACACAAGTAGAAACACCATGAGTGAGTCGTGATACAGTAATTCCTAAAGGATCAACATATGTGTAACCAAATAACACTTTGATTCCAATGCCTCACTAATTTCAGCTTGTTTCTTATTGGTATGTCTCAAAAAAACCCGACTTGTACAAATTTCTGTCCTTTATGTACAAACAATGCAGGACATTCTTCAGAGGAGTGTGTCTTGTGCCGAAATTAAAAATATTCTTTAGTTGGGGCGAGTACCCTGTTAATCAAAAGGACACCCTATTAGTACTCACATTTTCGATATTGATCTCTATTTCCATTTATCCAAACCCTCATCCTTATTTATTCATTATTACATACCTCTCTTGCCTTGTAATGGTTCTTGGACCTTTACTGATAATTGCTGCAGATTCCCAATTTCTTATAGGAATTCTTGCTCTTCCTCCTCTTTTCTCTAATTTAGTGTACAATAGTTGCATATTATTACCGTAGGACAAAACTGTCATACAATATATATTTTTTGAGTGTCTAGAAAGCATAAGGAGATATTGCTTACCCAGAATTAGGATTCTCCCATCCACTTATTTTGTATCTTTCTAAGTTAATATCTCTGTTCTCTGGATAACAGTTGTCACCCTGTAAAACAGAGCCCATATATCCTGTTCAAATTACTCAGTTGAAAAACCAAACTTCCAAAGCGCTATGTGATGAATAAACCAACACACTTACTTTTGGCTATGGATAAGGATGTTAATTTCCAGATTTCATCACACAGGGACCCTTGTATCAATACATGTCAGTGGCCTCATGTTCCTTATTTAAGTCAAACTCTACAAAACAAAGCAAAACAAAGCTTTGAAACACTGCAATTTTGACACCAGATTGCTTCTACAGCTTGTAATCCCATATTGTCTATGTCACATGTTCTGTCCTCCACACTTACTTATAACTCTGCCTGCAGCTCGAATCCGCTCGAGTATTCCCGTATGGTTATAGTTACTCTGTGTACTGGCAATTCAGGTCAGCTTAACATTTGCGGGTGAGCCCGTGACTCACGCCGCGTCATGACGTCACCATGCAACGTCATGACGTCACCATGCAACGTCATGACATCACTATGCAACACCATGACATTATCACGTCTACGGGGACGCCTATGCGACAGCGGGTAAACATCAGTAGAGACTTGGTAAATCCCTGTTAGTATGGGAAATGTAGGATATTATGAAGCCTCAAAATCGGGAACATGGCACAAATACAACGTGAAAAAAGCCCAATTAGAAAAAAGTCTTGGCTTACATAATAGGATGCCCAGCATTGCTAATAGAATTAGAATGGTAGCATTTGTTTTTAGGAAATGAAACTTGCCCTATTCAATGGACAATGTTGTTTGTGTCCCAGTGTATGCGAACACAATACAAAAAAAAAAAGAATCTCATTCAAATTTCAACAAATCAAAAAATACTAATTCTTGGTTTTCCAGAACAACAAATAAGCACGTCTCACTTTACATTACAAATGTCTAGGAGATAAAATACAATGAACTTATTCTCTAATTACACAGTTAGGCATTGTGCCATTCCACTTCTTCATTCAGACCACTAATATGGCTTTTTGACAAAAAAATCAATTTCTGTTCCAAATGCAATCATTTCTTATTAATCACTGTTTGTGATTTGCCCTTAATTTGTTTCAAAATACACCTCTCGAAATCATTACATCAATCCAGATCCGGCATGTTTAACAAGTTCCTGTGGCTCAAGAACAAATAGCTTTCTATCACTCCTTTTTTCGCACCTTAAACAAGTGTCTCAAAACAAGCCACAGTACAATGTACTTCTTATCTGTCTTACTGGACAGTCTCTGCATCCTTCTTCCTTGTCATGGACCTAGTCTGCATGTGCTGAGGTTCTTCCCCGACACTTGCTTCCGATTGGGGTGAGGGTCAAGGGGATTCTTCAGCGTAGATCTTCACGTCGCCGAGAAATATCCACACACGTCTTCCTAGCACTTTCACTGCTGATGGTGTTACATCCTCCTCAACAAATGGCTGTTAAAGCACGGCTCGTGCCATTTACGTGTGAAGTTCCTGATTAAGATATGATCACCGGGGAAAAGTTTGGGAAGATGTTCTTTTTTTAAGTCCATTTGTTGCATGATCTCCATCTGTGTTTTGAGCCCCACAGCCCTTCCATTTGAGCTGATCTAAAATGCAGAGAACTTGTAGTCATACATGTTAAGTAATCAATTAACTCCTTTTCTAACAATTCTGCTGTCATCTGGGCATCACTTCTAGTTCTAGTTGGAGGTGTAGGGGTGTCCTCATCTGCCTCCCTGTTAGTATTTCATGGGGCATAAAATGGTAGTCAGAACCTGGTTGATTTCTCAATGCATACAATTCCAGTGGTAGGCAATGCAACCATCCTTTCTTCAGGGTAAGCTTCAATTTGGCTATTCTTTCTTTAAGCAGGCTGTTGAGTCTCTCACAGACTCCGTTCACTTGCAGCTGATAAGCTGATGAAAACTTGTGCTTTGTACTGACCAACAAGCTTATCTGTTCAAAGACTTCATTATCAAAATGATCTTATTACTTCACATATTCTCCATCTAGGAAAAACTTCTCCTACTAAAGATCTCGTTGTGCAGGTGGATTCTGGATGTGTACATGGACCAGCTTCAACCCACATTGAAAAGGGACATACTACCACTATCATATATCTGTATCCATTACAGACCTGCAGCATATCGATATAGTTGATGTGTAAATGCTGGAAAGGACCATTAGGTCTCAGGATAACTCCTCTAACTGTATGCATTGTGTGCCCAGCAGTAAACTTTTGACATACGATGCAGTTTACTACATAAAATGCAATATGTTATAATAAATTCGGGAACAAACCATTCCTCTGCAATCGTCGCTGCAAGACTTTCTCTAGTGACAAGGGCAGGGTAATGCAGATGTTCCAATGTCACCCTTAATAAGGCTACAGGCATCACCAGTTTACCAGTGCTTTCCTGTCACTAGAATGATTTGGAAGGAGTTAAAGAACAGACCCTCTGCGTCCACAGGTCTTTATCATCCTGCAGCGCTTCCCCTTGAATTTCCGTTAACTGAGTTTTAGACAAGTTGTTATAACAATCAGGCATACTCATCATCACCACTATACTTTCATTCATATCAGGCGTATATAACTTCATAATATTTTCTGAATATGCAACACATTTCGCTTACTCGTCTAGTGTGAGCCACGCTTTTAACTACTGTGATGGCTACTGGGGGTTTGTTCGGCAGAATTATATGCAGTACCCTTTGGGAACACCACACACAATCAAGACTACAAGTAACAGTACAAATTCACCTTTGGTACAAGCCTGTACTACACAGTAAAGTGGTAGCGATGACTGAGCAGCCAGACATATTTCAAGAGCAACTGAACAGTATCAATCGTTACACAAAGGACAGCAACTACTATGATTCAACCAAACACTGACTCAAGGTTTCTGAGTAAAAGAACATACATTTATTTACACATCAGTTGTATAACATCTCAATAAAGTAAAGCAGTTGAAAAATCACACTCTTAATACACCACAGCATGACTAATGGATTCTGGACAAGTTAAACTCAAAATGAAGTATGAGCAAAATGGCACTCCAGTAATTTAAAAAGAGAGGGAAAGACAAAGTTAGGTAAAATTGAGCAGCACCAACAGGTAAGTAAGCAGGGCAATCTAGAAAGAGAAAATACAGTGATGGAATCAAATCAAAAATGCTTAGGGCTAAAGTCAATAGGAGAAAAGTATTTTGCTCAAGATCACACAGTTCAGGGTAGTTCACGGTTAAGTCTTTGCCAAAAGTTCTGGACAAAGTTGGTCGGCAGAAAAGTTACTTTAAAGAGTAGAGAATGACAAGCACTCGGATTGGCAAAAGGTTTCACCCACATTCACTACAGCTGGATGAAACGAACAACTGGATTTGCACAGTACCTTTAAATGGAGAAGCTGTAGCTGAGGCGGACATTCCTGGCAGTTCCTGCAGGGTCACGGTTCCTGAAGCGACTGTCAGACTGACATGAGGTAGGAAGACTGGAGGGTCCTGCACTGCCCATTGAAGAAACCAGCAGCAGAGCAAAGTAACAAATAAAAGGTGCGCTCCTTAAAACCCAAGCAGGTTCCGACCGTCCTGGCTATCCGGTTCACTGTATCTCTGTACAGCAAATTCGACCAGAGGAGGGAATCCTGGCTTGCAGTTTGGGTGAACTGGTTGGTCCCACCAGCTCAGGGGAGCAAGATTCCTGGTAGATCTTCTCTGTCATTGGAGCTTAAATATTCGGACCTGTGGCTTCACCAGGCAGTTCAGTCATTGTAGGGTCCTCTTCTGTCAGCTCCTCATCAGTTCTTTCGTTCCAGTGGCGACTCTGCCTTTCCAATCCCAGAGACCTGCTTTTTATGCACTTTTCCCCCATTCATACAGCCTGGCTGTCAATCACACAGCAGGGTGGCTGTCCCGCCGGGACAGTCACCTAGAAAATCAAACAGGAGTGTGACTTGGGTTACCAAGGGAACCCATGGCAGGGGTCCTAAAACCCCTCCCTCACATCTTGCCTACCCAGACTTTCAGGTGCCTAAGGAGGGCTTCTGTGGAGAAGCCTGCGAAAAGATGGCGAACAAAGGAACCAAATCTGGTTTGGCGTGCGGAGTAAAACACGAGAAAGACATTTTTCAAATGAAATGGTGAATAAACCCATCCAGAACCGTGTAAAAACCTATATGGCCTAGTGGGTGTGTGTCCGAGACTACCAAGATAGTCTAAAACAATACGAAGGTAATTTAAGATTACAGCAGTAGGAAAAATAGGGTAGTTACCACTGCCACCAGCCAAGTCTTGATGAAAAGGGAGCGAAACAATGCTCTGAGAGAAACAGACAAAAAGGGATAAGTATTAACCCTTTCCAGTACTCTATGTAGGATAGGTTGTACTGGGTCTGTGGATTTTAAAAGACTAATAAAGTTAATTGCAAGGTTACATGTTCTGAGAGACAGTAGTCAGTCCCAGAAAATAGAGTCTGAGTTGGGAGGTCTAAAAGCCAACCCTGTGTCTCTGCAATGAAGGTGTTGTGTAACACACAATAAAAAGATGATGCCTATGGAGTAGGTGAGGCTCCACAGTCTATGAACACATGAAAATGTAAAACACACACAGCAAAACACATGTAAGAGTGGAAAAAAAGGGCTCAGACTCTTACCAGGTGAAAAAACAAATCCTAGAAATCCAGCAAAGCTGCCGAGGGACTCAGCAGGTAAGGGAAATTAGCCATTCTTGAAAATTCTCCCTAACAGGGTTGTAGTGCTTTAATGAACCTATCCAATAAAGTGGCATGTTGCAATGGAGTGCTGCCCGCTCGGAGGTAGCCCCTCCTTTTCCAACATGCTAGCCCTGTGTAAGTCACTATACACGGTCACTTTCTGGTCTGCATTTTTTTCAAGCGCGACAATCAGTGCCACTAATTCTGCAGCCTTTGCCGAAAAGTGAGATGGTAGACGATAGTTGTGCACTTATAATTACTTCAAATTCTCCATTGGCCCTGTGCTTTACCACAGCGGCACCTGTATATCTCTGTCCATCATTCTGAGCGATTTTAGAAGAACCGATAATAATCAAAATCTCTCCAGCTGCCAAAGCATTTTCTTTCACCCTCAGGATCTCATCATAGAATTCCTCATAGTTCGAGCAATTATATACATGCTTGTCTTTGGCCAGTGGTTCTGCCATAAACATGGCAGGGTTAACTATTCTGCATCTGTCTATTTTAATTGCTGGATTAAATACAACTAACTCATAGGCTGAAGCCCTTTGAGAAGTCAACATACCCTAAGGTTTCTCCAAAAAGGCAAACAAAGCATGTTCAACAAATAACGTCATGGAACATCCCATTACAATGCAAGCAGCCTTCTCAATGGTGAACACGGTGGCTGCCAAAGATTGGTCAGGGGAAAGTGACCCCTCATAAGTGGGTCCCGAAACCCACTGTTATATGCTAGAGGCTTGTACCCCACCGTGGTCTCTGTGTGAGTACTGCCGTCATGACTGTGCCATTTGTATGCAAAAATAAGAATACTTCAGCATAATTGGGAATCCCTAAAACTGAAGCTGTGCAAATTGCCTTTTTCAACTCGTCAAACCCTTTCTCTATTTCCTCAGTCCAGACAATTATTTCCGGGGTTGCCTGTGCTTATTTCAGAGCCTGCATCAAGGGCCATATATATGAACTGTAAACAAAGACCCATGCTCTCACATAATTGCATAGTCCCATAAATCTTTGCATATGCGTTATTGTGTGTGGCTTTGCTGTTCAAAATAGCCTCAGCTCTCTCAGGAGTAACTTTCTGTCCTTCGTGAAAAATTAACTGACCTATGATAGTATTTCCTCTTGACAATACTGCAATTTCTCTTTGTCTACTTTATAACCTTTTTCTGCAAGAATAATCATCAGCTGAACGGAATCATGTCTGCACTTTTCCTCTGAGGTACTACAAACCAATATGTCACCTACGTATTGCAACACAACACTTTGCAAATCGATATTGCTTAATTCCATCTGCAGGACTCTATTGAACATCGATGAAGACTCACAGTACCCCTGAGGAAATCTCATGATTTTAACTTAGTCTGATGAAACGTAAATGATGTCAGATCTTGAGAATCCTTATGTAATGGGATTGAGAAAAAATAGTTTTTCAAGACAATCACTGTGAAATATCGTGCCTCAACAGGGATACTACATAAGATTGTTAGGATTAGGAACTAGAGGGAACTCAGCCTCTACAATCTAGTTAATTGGGCGTAAATTATGCAATAAACACCACAAACTCCCCTTAGATTTCTTGATAGGGTACACTGATGCATTCCATGATGACTCTCACATCACTAGAATCCCTTGTTGCATCATGGCGGCTAACGTCATGAAAATACCTTTGTCTGCCTCTCGATACATGGGATACTGTCATGCTCGAGGTAAAATTGCTCCTGGTTTCAATTTAATTTTAACTTCTCCAGCCCCTTTTCAATAGGCCTACAATTTAGGAGCCTGTAGTCTATAATAAAACTGGCCACTTTGCCATATCTTCATTGAAAAGCCTGTGATGTTTCAATGCTAGCATCATTTTTTGAGGAACCTCCTGTTTAATTGCTCCCACCCAATAAGTAATACTCATTTCAAATACTACTTCATCATCTGACGAATGGTCTCTAAGCATATCCTCGTCAGTGACGTCATTCAATCTATAACTTTCCCCAATAGCAATCACTGTGCTCCATTGTCCGCCTTCATAATCAGTTCCATCAAGCAGAGACATTTCTCCCTGCACTATGGCTACTTGTAATTCTAAGGGGAAGACTTGTCCTCCCTCTTCATCCATATGTACCTTTGGTCTCAATAAAAACTCATCAGGTACTCTCACCGTTTTACCCACTAAACGTTGTAGCCATGTTAACAAAATGTGTAACCCATAGTAAAAAACCTCTGGTTCAAGCAGTACTCCTCGTATGGCCATTTGTCCAGTAAACGCCATAATAAAGTCACTCGTGTTTAAATGATGCATTCCTGGAATTGAACACACTATACCTTCATCAGTGAACAAAATCATCATGTTCAATTCTGTCATTAAATCTTGGCCTGTCTGCCACGAATACAATAATGGTACAGACATGTTGCATTCTCCTATAGGGATAGGCAATTTTTCAGTGAAAGGAACTCTACTTGTAGATCCTGTGAAACCTTGAACATTTATGGCATTCCCAGGTAATGTAAATTTCCCCTCTCATGTACATGAGCGTGTTGCACCTGTGTCTATTAAAAAAGAAAAAAGATTTGCCTCCTATAGTGACATCAACCCTTTGTTCCTCTTGAGGATTCAGAGTCACTAATAGCACTAAACACATCAAGTATCACTGCGTGCTGTCCTATTGTGGATACATGCTTATTCCCGTACCTGTAAAATAATGTCCTCCTTTTACAGTGACACCCCCTACCCTAGGAGTCATTCATTGTCCTGTGCTTGTGTCCTGCGGTATATGCATGGGTGCATGCTGTGACTGCCCTTACAGCAGATTCATTATTGTCTGCTGTGTTTGCAAACCTGGTTACATTCTCAAGGCTTGTGTTTGCTGCACTGTCTGATTTTGGGCAAACCAGTCTCCACTTTGTTGAGGGTATGCAAGCGGGTATGTGGTCCCCCCTTTTGAGAATTGTCAGTTTTGCATAAATCCTTGGCTTCTACACATGCGTGCAAGGTGTCCTGACATACCACATGTCCAACTTACATGAGGTCTCCTAATTTGCCCTTGTGGCATGCCTTGACTATCATTCTGTGTGCTTTGAAACCCACCCTGGTTGTTCTGGAAATGTCCCTAATTATTCTGGAAGCCTCCGCCTCGGAAGCCTCCGCCTTCCCTGTGGTACAAATCCATTATTACCTTGATTGAACTGCCTTTGGTAATTCACCTGCGGCATGCCTGTTTTTTGCTATGAACTCGACCCTTCTCGGCAAGTCAACATCTCCCCTTCTATGGTGTATTTTGACAATTTTTTCTGCACTCATTTTGCTTCTTCTCCTTTTCTAGAATCATCTTTCTTTCGATTCTTCTCTTGTAATAGTGCACAATGGTCAGCTGAATCTCTGACCATGGCTTTGCTTCGATGCCCACCAATTTTTTGAGCTGATTTTGTACTGGCTCTGGCAGCCCTTGGCCTAGCATATGATAAAATACAGGTATAGATTTCCACCAAAGCTCGCGCATTTCCAAAGGCCACTGCTCATGAAAATTTTGAATGTAAACAAGAGGATCATCCCCTTCCTGCATCTTTTTTGTCTTTTCAGCTCCCATATCTGAAGTGTCCAGATACAGCACTCTGAACGCTTTCCAAACTGTCGCCCTACAGTTATTAAAAGGTGCTCCATCGTGAGCCGTTTTCTGCAAAGTGACACTTGAGTATCCTTCTCTCGACAAAACGTTGTCTGATCTCTCCCCAACGATAGCGACTAAAAGTCCTTTATTGTTTCCTATAGCTAACGTGTTTCCTTGTGTCATTTTTTCTAACTCATGTATCCATTTCCCAGTGCCAGAATTTAAACTCAGAAGTTTGCACCTTAAATTGGCCTTGTCCATCTGTGGCCAAGGTATATATTGTGGTTTGTCTCCCCCTTTTTCTAACAAATTAAACTGTAATATTCCAAACTCACATTCATCTCCCATTGTCTTTCTGTCCATTGCAGGGACAATGGTTCCACACCGCCTTCTTCCTGGCAGCGATCTTAACATGCTCAAATAAGGTGGCCATTCCCCCCTCTCACTATGGGATCATCCTCTAGGTCAATCTAGTCATGCCAGAGATTCTGACGCCCTTGATTTGGGTAAATCTAGATCTCACCATCTCACTTCTCTGTCCATCAGAGAACATCCTTCAGGATCACATGTGTTACCTCCCTCCTCCACACGGAAGGTTTCTATGTCCTCATCTGACAAATCTTGTCCCCAACTTGTATGACTTTGCTCCTCTTCATCTCTATTGAGAGTAAGTCTGTCTAAAGACAACTCTTTAGGCTCAAAACTACATGTGCATCCCTCTCTTTCGTACAACTGCGTACTCTCGAGTCGATCATTTTTACTCTTTCCTTTTGATTCTTGCTTAGTCCTCATATCATGATAGACTTTATTGATTGCATCCCCAATCCTTCTAGAGTCAAACACATCCTCTAGATTTACTCTAGATGGACCTAGCATTGGTTCATGTGCTGGGAAGAATTCTTCTATGTCCTCTCATCCTACTACTGAATTAGGCTCCATTAATTCTTTTTCTACATGTTGCATGCTCGCTACCTTCTTTTTTGTTTAATTTCATCATCAAACTCTCTGTTTCCTTGCTTCTTTTCTTACCCTTTCTTCTCCCTTTCTTTTCATATCTCTTCCCTCATTTGCCCTACGTATTTCTTCTTCTCTGCATCTTTGTATCATTTTATCCCTCAACTTTTGTTCTTCTTCGATTGCCCTTTGTTGTCATATTTTCTCTGTTCTTCTGCCCTTTCCTGCTTTTTCAGTTGTTCGTCTTGAAACAACTGTTCTCATCTTTGTCTATCATTCCTTCTCACCCATCTTCTTTCAATCATTCCTCTCTTTCTATAGCCTTTTTGTCTTGTTTGTCTCTATATTCCTTTTGCCTTACTTCCTCAATGCTCTTACCATCGAGTTTGAGCAAAATCTGGCCACCCATACATTCTTTCTGTATTAGCGCTACCTCATTAGCCTTATCTTTTTCTCCCTTCCATCTCTTTATTACCCTTCCTATATCTAAGGATGTACTCGGTCGATCACTTCTTTCCTTGTCCTTTCTCTCTTTGTCCCTTGGGACTTTAGGGATCACCTCTCTTTCAGGAATGTTCTCTACACCTTTGTCACTGATATGCGCAGGCGACTCATATGCCAAATTGCTGTAGCTTGCCGCTGCCTTAAGTTCTCTTCATCTTTCTTACTATCGCCGTTTACTTCAGATGCGGCAGGGGGAGTAGATGGCTCTTCACCCCCTCTTTTCATATTTTAAGTATAGTCTTCAGGAGGCAGCTCTTCTCTTTCCTCCTTGTACATTTTCAAGTGCTCTAAGCTCGCTAGCCTTTTGTCTAATTTTTTTCCCGTGTATTCTGCGTGCAAATATGTCATCATGTGTTGCTATTTTATATTGCCTAACATTGTGTGCTATCTACAAAGTAGTTAACTTGATTTACTGTGATTTCTCCTGAACTTACTAACTTTGTTAAGATTTTATCTAAGAAGAAGTGCATCTGAACTATTGGCTTTGTCCATTGACTTTGGCTTTCCTAGCGCCCTAAAGGCACTCCTTTGAACCCACTGGCTTTGGCATTACTTGTTCCATCCTAGGTTAAATAATGGCGAAACCACAGTTCCACTACTTTTTTTGGTACACTTCTACTACTGGTTGTACTGCACTAATTCTTACCTAACAGGGAGATATGGACCACGGCTGAAATACCTAATCCTTTATATTAAATGATGTAGAATGGACAGTGGGCAAAGACCAGGGCTGGTGAGTCATGGATAAGATATAGCCTAATAACCTAATCTTGTGTTACAGCTACAGGGCTGCTTGGAGGATGTGTGGTGCTGGATGGATGGCAATGGTCTGAAATTAAATGGGGACAATGAGGTGCTGGTGGTGGGTCCTCCTTCTGCTTCTTATTTAGATACCCCCTCTTTTCCGCCCATTTCCATGCACCTGTTTCAGTAGTGAAAGATTCAGGAGTTAAGCTGACCTCTTCTCTGTCATTGGAGGCCCAGCTGGCCTTGGTTTGTCAATCTGGGCATTACAAGCTCAGGTTGCTGCAAAACATGCTTACTTTTAATCCTACTCAGTTCCATGCCCCTCTGGTCTTGAGTATGCTGGACTATTGTAACTCCTTTTTTAGATCAGCCTCTATATCTAACACATCACTTACAAATGCTACAGAATTCTGCAGCTAGAACTGCTACTCAGATTCCCCTTTCTATGCACATCTCTCCCATTTAGTCCAGGCATCACTGGTTCCCGATTATTTGTAGGGTCGAGTTTAAGTCCAAGTAGTGCACCATTCTTTTTTGTGGCATGGGGGTTGAGTATCTTCAGTGTACATTTTGCCCCTATTTGCAGAATCCCCCCCTTCGCTCCCTCCAGTCATATACTATCCAGATGCCTTGTGTAAAATTGGCACGTGTTGGTGGTTGTGCCTTTTTTTGTTTCAGCAGCATGGCTCTGGAACTCGCTTCCTTCATCTATCCATTTTTGTGAACCCAGTGACCTCGGGCCCTTTAAGACATGGTAGCAATACTTTGAGATGGACGAGGATGCAGAGGTTACTCAAACATCAATAATCAAACCAATTGAGGAAGTTGGAAAAGTTAGTCTGTTTTATTTTCAATTGTCTAAAACAGGGAGTTACAACAGACATCAATGGACGTCCGCTCGATTTCTCTCGGAGCATTTAATACAAAACACAACTTTTATAGTCAAAAGTCATCATAAGTGATGTCACACTACGCAGACAACTACAACAACCTACTTGGGGATGTGATATGATTACAGGGAACATCTTGGTATACGTTCCATACTGACAGGGGTTGTGATTGTGTCTCTTTTGTCAGGTGGGCAACTAAGCCCATCCCAAGTGCAAATCATTTTTTTTTGTCCTACTAATACGCAACACTCGATTGGTTATACAAACTATAGGTCTCGCTGGTACATGGTCCCCTACCATTGGTTTGGCACCTTTGTACCCTTCTGGTAAATTCCACATGCTAGCAGCATGCTGGCTACCTTTCTAGGTGCATGGATGGTTGGCATTATCAAGCCTCCCCTTAGCCCCACATCTTTCATCACTCTTGCAATCTGCCAGTCACTTAGGCTTTGAACGTGGCCTTGTAGAGGCTCTCTGTGCCTGAGAAATAAAAAGGAGTATCTTCTTGGTTTCTGTGTAGCTCAACCCAATGTCTATTGTGATCTGACCATGTGACTAGGAGACTGCATTTTCAAGCCTTTGTAGCATGTAATTCTATTAACTGTGTTCCACAGTTGTGGCTACTTGAGTTTTTTTTTCTCCCCTTGCAGGTTTTCTCAAACTTAGGTGGCCTCTCCACTGGGTGTACCTAATACGCATTACTGTTGTTCTCTAAAATGTGGTAAACTAGGGTTTTTCTCCCCTCGCAGGTTTCTCAAATTTAGGTGGCCTCTCCACTGGGTGTACCTAATACGCATTACTGTTGTTCTCTAAAATGTGTTAAACTAGGGTTTTCTTCCATCGCAGGTTTCTCAAACTTAGGTGGCCTCTCCACTGGGTGTACCTAATACGCATTACTGATGTTCTCTAAAAGGTAGTAAACTTGGCCTTGCCGCTCACTTCCTGTCTGCGTGCTCTCGTATCGTCTGTCTTCCCCCCCCACTCCCTCCTACTCCATGGTGCTCTCTATCTCGCCTATCTTCTCTAACTGCTTCTCTATTGACTATCCTGCTCTCCTCACTAAATCTGGTAGGAAAAAGTTTAAAAAGGACATCCTGGTCTCCAACCCAGGTCTCCCTATCGCTGACGCCTACACTAGTGCCTGCTCCAAGGAAACTCTTACTGACATCCTCTTTTTCGTGCCTTCACCTGACCTATGGACCCTTCATATGGTCTCTGTCCTCTCTCCTTTCTCCTCTTCTCCCATTAATGGTGGCACCCGTTGGGATGTCCTCTTGGCCCCCTTCCGCTCCTCTGAGGCCATCATTAATGTCTACGCTAATGGGACCGTCTTGGTCCAAGGTCCTCAGGCCAACCTTCACCTCTTTGATAGACGCTTCCCACGCCTCATCAACTTCCTTTCCTCTCCTGATGTCCCCCCTTCTCTGTCCTCGGAGGCTACCTTGCCTCTACCCTCCCTCCCTGCCCCCTCTCTTGCTCCTTCTTCACTTCCCTCTTCTACACCTCTGCAGGGAGTACCTCTGATCTGTATCCCTCCCTGGAAGTCCTTCAAGGATGGCAACCTTCTCCACATTGCCACTCTTAACTCTCGCTCTGCCATCAAAGATTCCTCTGATATCTGTCACCTTCTTGAGGAACTGGACCTGGATGTCCTCGGTCTCACTGAGACATGGTTCACGGCCAGCTCTGTCACCAGCTTTGACACACTCCTACCTGATGGTTACAAGATCCTCTCCGTGTTCAGGCCCAACCGTGCAGGGGGGGTGTGGCCCTGATCTTCCCTGAGTGGATTCCTGCCACTGTCACTCCTACGCAGACCTACTCTCTCTCTCCTAGCCATTCCCTTAAAGTGGCTACTATCTATCGGCCACCTGGTCAAATTTCCTCCTTCCTCTCTGAGTGGGCTGACCTCTCCTCCTCACTCCTGGCCTCAACCACTCAACTCCTCTTCCTTGGTGACTTCAACATCCACCTGGATGCCTCCTGTCCCCCCTCTGGACTCTTTTGTGACCTCTGTGACTCTCTCTCACTCTCTATTTTCCCGTCTGGGCCTACCCATTCTGAAGGGCACACTCTTGATGCTCTGATCTCTTATGACCTTCCCCTCTCCGTCACTCTCTCCACTCCTCTCTCCTGGAGTGACCACTTTCTCCTATCCTCCCACCTCACCCTCCCTACCCCACAGGCAAAGCCACCCTCTTCACTGCCACCCACCTTCTCGGTCATCCGACACATGAAGCGTGTGTCAGTTGAGGCTTTCGCTGCCACCTGCTCGCCCCCCCCCAGTCGGCTGACTCCCACCGTGACACAGCCCTCTCCACGCTCCACTCTGCTATATCTGATACTCTTGATATCCTTGCCCCTGTCATGAGAATCCGCCTGAAGCCCAAAGCCAAATGTAACTCCTGGTATGACTCGGATCTCGTCACCCTAAAACGCAAGTGCAGGGTGGCAGAGAGGAAATGGCGTGCTTCAAGTACATCCTCTGACAAACTGGCCTGCCGCCTGCTCCAAAGGCAATACTGTCTCACCGTTCTCACCAAGAAGAGAGCCCTTATCCAAGCCCGCATCTCTGCTGCATCTAACAACTCGGCCGAACTCTTTAAAATCTGCAAGGAGCTTGCCAACCCAGCTGCAGTCTCTACCTCTCCTGTCCCCTCCCAGTTCCTCTGCACTGCACTGGCCTCTCACTTCATCTCTAAAACGCAGGACATCCTGTCCACACTCTCCTCCTATCACCAAACCTCCATATCTTCCTGGCTCTTCCTCTGGCCCATCTGCAGCCACTCCTCCTCCCTCCTTCTCTGCCTTTCCCCTTTTTTCTGCTGACGAGGTTTCCAGATAAGTCCGATCTATGAAAGTCTCGTCTAAACAGGTTCACCCCTGCTCCTCCAAAACTATCAAGGACCACATCGACTCCCTGGCTACTGCCCTGGCTGACTTTTGCAACCACTCCTTCGCCTCTGGAGTCTTCCCATCCCCCCTTAAGCACTCCCTTGTGCACCCTCTTCTTAAGAAACCTTCGTCCGACCCCTCCTGCCCGGCTAACTATCGCCCAATCTCCATCACTCCCTTCCTGGGCAAGCTCCTGGAGAAACTGGCCATCTCCCAGCTTAACCTCCATGCTGAATCTGTTGGTAGTCTTCATGACCATCAATCTGGCTTCAGAGCTGCCAGAAGCACGGAAACTGCTCTCCTGAACATCCGTGAGGACCTGCTCTCGAACCACAACTCCAACACTCCGTGTGTTCTCATTCTGCTTGATCTCTCTTCTGCCTTTGACACTGTCAACCATGCCATCCTGCTCAACCGTCTCCGTGATAACCTGCGTATCACTGGTCAGGCTCTGGCGTTGCTGACCTCTTTCCTTTCCAATCGACCCTCCCAGGTCCAACTGGGGTCCTTCCTCTCTGACATCTTTTTCTCTACCTGTGGTGTCCCCCAGGGATGTAATCTCTCTCCCTGGCTGTTCAACCAGTATCTGGCACTCCTTGCCCACCGCATCGCCACTCTCTGCCCCAACTTTCAGTGCTATGCGGACGATAACCAGCTCATTTTCAGGTTACCCTCGGCCTCCTCCTCTCCTTCCCTCATCTCCGACTGTCTGTCTGCTATCCAGGAATGGTGTGCCACCAATGACCTCTGCCTTAATGCCAGTAAGACTGAGATTCTACTCATCGGCACACCCACTCCCTCCTTCCCTGCAGCGCTCTGGCCAGCCTCTCTTGGCCCGCTTCCTGCTCCTACTTGCAAGGCAAAAAACCTCGGGGTCATCTTCGACTCAACACTCTCCTTCTCTCCTCATATATCTGACGTCTCTAAGAAGTCACACTACCAGCTGCACCTCCTCAGAGGTATTCTTCCCTTCCTCTCCTTCCCCCAGAAGCTCACAGTATCCAGAGCCCTGGTTCTCTCGAAGCTGGACTACTGTAACAGCCTCTATCTTAATTTGCCTGACTCCACACTCCGCCCTCTGCAACTCATCCAGAACAGGACTGCAAGACTTGTCCTTGGCCTCAAGCCCAGGGACCATATCTCTCCAGGACTGAAATCTCTACACTGACTCCCAGTGGCTGCGAGGATTAAGTTCAAATCCCTCTGCATTGTCCACAAGGCCGCCTGGGGCCTAAATACCTTCAACTCTCTCTTCCTAAATATCTTCCTTCCCGAGCCCTTCGCTCATCTGTCTCCAACTCCCTCAGAGTCAGCCGTTTCTCGAAGCAACGAGCTGGGGGTAGATCTCTCTCTGCGACAGGGGCCTCCCTCTGGAACAGCCTTCCTCCCTCCCTAAACATGAGGAGAACCATCTTCGGTTCCGGAAGCACCTCAAAGCCTTCTTCTTTGCTTCTGCTTTCTCTCTCCCTCTCCCCTGCTAAATTCTTCACTAAACTGCACTGACCTGCACCTGGGCCACTCTCACCGACCTCGGTCCTTGGCCCAGACACTCTCCACTTGCACTGCCTCCCTGGCAACCCCTGCACTGAGGGGCTGTCTCTGCATCCCTACAGCTCCCCCCTCCCAGCACTTGTCTGCACTTACCTTGCACTTGCCACCAGCTGGCCCTATTTATTTATTTTTATTCTACTTACCCTGTTCAGCACTTCCCCCCTCCCCTTCCCCTTGCACTTTTTCCCTTCCCCCCTACCCCTGCACTTGCGTGATCTGAATGACACCTGGCCTAGTAGGATCGTTGTCTGTCTTCCCCTTGTTCCCCCCTCCCTGCCTCGTCGTGCCTTGAAACACTTGTGTATAGGCGCGTTACAAATGCCATATCATATCATATCATATCATATCATTAAATGATGAACTCATGATGCCTTAAATGTTTTTCCATTCCAGTTCAAACAGAAGTTTGTTTCTTTCTTATGTTCACTGTAACTACTGGATGGACACCCAGGCTCACTGTGCCCTGGTCTTCTTGGTGCTGGGCAAGCCAAGCCTTTCTTGAATATCTCTCTCGCCAACAGTAATTTTCCAACTACGCCACACTGAAAACTCTTTCCAATCACGGATTTCAGGCTTGCTTAAAGTGCACTGTGGAATATTCAGGTGTTATACATTGCTATGTATTATACATTGGTGCATCGCAGCAAAACTAATCACTACATAGCCAGCCTTAAGATTACTTTGCCTACTTGTGTTACTGTGTCTAGACAAGTGTACACTGATTTACATATTCTTCAGCATTTCTGTAGCACGAGCATCTTCATCTTAAGCCCAAAATGTTGCTCATCTTTACCATCTTCTCTTCAGATCTTATAGAATGTCTATAATCTTCTGCCTCGTGCATCTTTCCAGGTGCGTCATTGTCTGCTAAGAATAATGTTGTATATATTGACCCACTCAACAGTATTTCCCCACATCACCAAGCTGCATTTGCGCAGGAACAGCAAAATGGCTGCGCTGGCTCCTGCGAGCGCCATGGCCTCAAAATTGCATTTTGCAGCAACAAAAATATGGCTGCACCTTCTTGCCAAGCACGGATTGGGCAGGATGGAACAAGAGGACACACTAAGGGAGTGTGCCAGTGTGTTCTTACCTGTACAAAAGAAATGGAGTGTAAAGGCAGCACTGCTTTGCTGAAGCCCAAGATCTCCGTCAAAAGGAAACTTTTCACCTTTAAATAATGCTTCTGATGCTATTTCCATCTGTACTCCCTTAAATCAGTGTGATTAATAAGGCCCTACCATTCCCAGTATTTCATTGCGCCTCAGCAAAACCAGGCATGATTTCTGAATGAAAGTCCCTGTCAAACCAACTTTGAGAAAAATCAACAAGGAGCTTCACTTTTCCCACACAGGAAAACACGTTAATTTCTTTACAAATGTATCCGAGCTCAGTAGTTCAAAAGGGACTCCAGCTATATGAGTCATGTCAGATTCAATGCATCAGTGCTTCAAATAAATGACTGCCTAGAAGAAAATAACTATGACTGCAAGGCAATATTGGGAAGTCAGATGGCAAAATCGAATTTGAAAGGAAATGCTAGCAGTTTTCACCACATGTGAAAAAATGGGCTTTGCAAAACTAAAGGAGAAAAATGCCCATTTAAAAAGGAAACTGTTGAATGAGAGCCTTCCATTACCTAGCAATGTGAAATGGTTTGTTGCTGGTAATAATACATGCATGGGCTATTTTATTCCAGAGGCTTGTTTTAATTCAGGACCAAATATCCGAAAATAACGGTTTTAAAACGCTTTAGCTGGATTTGCAAGCTGTCAAAAACTGTTTATTCTGGTTGGCAGAGTTAAAGCTTCCACCTAGGAAGGGAGCCACACCATAAACTTCCAGGACACGAAAGTGATCATTGCTAGCTTGAAAAACTTTGAATGGACCAAGACAATAAAAGTTCAAGCACTCGTCAGACATTCGTCTGTGCTCCAGGCTGGGACAATAGAAGTTCTGGGACACTAACCTGTGAACTGGAGGGGGACCCCCACCCCACACAGGGCTGAAGTGACAGTTGGTGGTAGCTGAAGAAATAAAATAAATGGTTCAGTGACAGACAGAGGAATGCCATTTGCTTCCAGAGACCATTTCATAAATAAACTTTAAAGACTTTTATCCCTGCCTCAAGACTTTGTAAACTTGCGAAAAAGTTATAGTTTAAATATGATTTTATAGCTTTTCTTTTAAGACATGGTAGAATTCACTGACACTTTGGGGACAAAAATGGCAAAGTATTGCGGATTACAAGAAAATGATCCATGTTGCAAATGCAAAGTTTTGTACATACATCCCCTATGATCATCCACACCCATGTATAAAGTTATATCATTTTGAGCAATATAAATCCCATTGAAACACGTGAATAACTGGTATAAGGGCAAAACAAGGTCTCATAAACTGGAGTATTGGACTGTTATGTGCTTCATAACACATGTACCCTGCTTATGTAATTGTTTAGATGTTTCCACTGTATGAAGGTGTCATTTAGGGCAAACATTGATTTTATGTAAAGTAATCATGGGGGTTTTGGACATTGTAAAACTCACATAATAAATATGACATCATATTTGGGAAATCCAACCAGCTGAGAGTGAGGCAGAGGGTATCACCCTTATCCAATCCGGGCGTGTTTAGTTTAGCCTACCCCAGCGATATACTTTGATGATGTTACTATGCATTATAAATAAGAGTCCCTGACAAGACTCTAGATACACACACTCTTCCTGAGGATCCTTATTCAAAAAGTGCTCCTATTCCACTGTGCTGTGTATGTGTTCCACTAGAAGGGTAAACCTTGTGCATTGCTCACATTCTCATTAAAATTATCACCCCATTGGTGATTGCTGCCCTATATTAAAAAGTGCCTGATTTCTTTTGAATTTTAAAATAAATAAATAAACAAATATTGTATTTTACCAACCATGAGCTTGAGAAATGGATTAACCAATAACATCTGGGCCCAGCTGAGACAAATACCATACAACCTACTTGTGAACCTGGGTTGCATCAGCACAAAGAGGGAATTTGATGCAGCACCACTTACTTAGGTTGCAATTTAAATAACAACACCAGCAGCATCAGAGCACACATGAAATTCTCCTAAAACCAAATGCAGATATGATGAGGTTCACCAAAGCATTTTACATAGAACATATTTACATATAATTTCACCCAACCGAAGTTGGTGATTATCGACCTCGGAAGGATAAAAGGCTGTGGTGGCTGGGGTTTTAAACCTGCGACCTGCAAATCACACACAGATTGCAGCGGGTGTCTAATGTGCTGAGCTATCTTACCTGCCATAATAATAGAGTAAACAATGCAATGCTGTGTGACATCTCTCCTTTCTAACATAACGGAGACCAAGAACATGCAATTTTTCAAATCCTGCACTCTTGATTTAAAGCCTATTTCCCCTCTTCTACAGCATCTATATAACCGCAATCGTGGAAATCATCAGCCTATCAGGGCTCGTCATCTACAGCTATGCTACAATTCAACTCGTCTGCATTATACAAATGTATGCAAAGCTCAATAGGACACATGCTGGACATCAACAGAAGCTTCTCTCAATGAACTTCCAGGTTATCACACACTGGCTAAACTGAACATTGACAAAAACAAATGAAATCAAAACATTCGACCACTAATATTGCTTGTCTGGAAGAGATGGGTGCCTTCCTTCAATTGAATAAGACAGTACACATTTGAAATAATTTTAATGAAGTTTTAGACTATGGGCCTCATTACGAGGTTGGAGGTAAGTAACGGTCCTTACAGGCATGGAGCAATACTGTGTCCGTGTAGTAAAGAGCCTGCTAATAGCGGGCCATTACGAGTTGGCGGTCACAAGCTTTGCGCCATGCCGGTAAGGACATTACCGCCATGCCGCTAAAGACCCAAAAATGGCCCTTAGCGGCATCAAGGAAAGCGCTGATAGCACAACCACCATTCATGGATCCGGCATTAGCGGTGACCGTAAATAAGCAGAACCGGAAGTAGCGTCATCGCACAGGAATGGGAAAGAGCTTGGTGGCCATCTTTAAAATCACAATCCATTGCCATCCTCAGCACCCAGGACCTGCATCACCACTACAGCAGCCCCAACTTCACCTAACACCCCATCAGAATGCCCAAGACCCTGAAGAAAGGCGCTGCGTGCCAGCGCAAGGTCCGTATCTCAGTGGAAGAGCTAAATATGCTCACCGACACACTAGCTGCAAATGCAGAGGTCGTGTTCATGCAAGACATGTGGCGTGCCACCCAGATAAGAAAGAAGGAGATCTGGGAGGAGGTGGCACGCAAAGTCAGTGCGGTGGGTACCACCCCCACACTGTAAAGGACGTGCTCAAGCGCTGGGATGACCTGCGCCTCCGTGTGTGGAGCATACTTGCAGCCAATCGGAGCCAGGGCATGGGAACAGGTGGTGGAGGAGGCTCCCCGATCAAGATGACACACTTACTTGCAGCCAATCGGAGCCAGGGCATGGGAACAGGTGGCAGAGGAGGCTCCTTGATCAAGATGGCACAGTGGGAGGAGACATGTGCCAGCGCAATAGGCATAGAGACAATTGAGGGAGTGGGGGAAATGGAGCGTGGTGTGCCGCCATCGGCTGATGGAGGTGAATGTCCACACAAAACACTGTAATGTAAAGGATGACGATGTTCCCCAAATGTGACACTGAAATGTGCCAATGCATGGGGCATCACACACACATGTACACAACCCTGCTCATAGGCTGTCCACATCCCCATCACATCCCCATGCATGCAGCACCTCATACATGTGTCACCCAGACGTATGCCTGTATGACCCACCTATATGGCAAGCAACCTGTATGTCACAACTCAAAGTCCAAATGCATAGAACTGCAGCAATACCAACATATGCATGATGCACGTAGAACCATCACCAATGCTGTCCCTCTCTTGGTCCCCCACAGGCTCACAATCTGACAGTGCGGACCAGGACACCGCGTCGCAGGCCACAACCCCAATGAAGAAGGCCAGGGGCATGGAAGGTGGCAACAGGCCTAGCACATCAAGGGGCACTGACAAACCAGGACTGCTGCAGAATGTAAAAGCCACTCAGGATGATACGTCAAGAAGGCTTAAAAGTGGTACTCACAATGCAATAGCACCCACACCAGCCACTCCAACCACAAAGGAGCCAGTGGCAGAAGGCTCACTGTCCGCTGCCAACAGTTCTGTTGGAGAAGCAGCTGCCACGGCACCCCTGTCGGATGAAGAGGGACCAGGCCAAATACCCATAGGACAGGGCACAACCTGCCCGCAGCTGTCACCCCACCTCAACCCACGCCCTACATACAATGCCAGCAGCCATGAACTGTCTGGTGGAGAGTCATTGACAGGGAGATGGAGCCCCAGGGAGAGCTCACCTGATGGCGGACCCATGCCGCAAGCCACACCAATATCAACCAAGGGCAGGGACAGAGACCAGGGAATCAGCCTCATCCAACAGGGCCAGGAGGAGCTCACTGCGCTGGTTGGTCAGCATGTGAGCGAGGGTGCTCTTGCAAGGGAGGAGTGGCGTGAATATGCTATGGGCATAAAACTCGCAATAGAAGCCAGTACAATTGGGATCGCGGATACAATTGAGAGCCAGCGTCCCACACAGGAACTGGAGCAACCAGGCACCTCCTCCTCTGCCAGCTCCAGGCAGACCAGCCCCCTGCGCAGGTCCGCGTGGACCTTGCGCCGGCCAGACATGCAACCTCCCAATGCTGGTAGAGGACATGGGAAGCAGGGGCAGCCTGTTATTGGTGACTCTTGCAGACTAATGCTTCACTGAAGTGCACGCCATGTGCGAGAGAGTTGTGGGGGGAGGCGGAGAGGGTTTTTGGGGGAGTTGTGGGGGGAGGGGGGACAGTCTGTTTGCAGGAGTTGTGGGGGGAGGAGGGAGAGGGTGTTTGGGGTGGAGGGTTCATGCACTTCCTATTCACTTTATGGTTAATTCACCTGTTGTGTCAAGTTCAATCACATGACTGGACATTGGTTATTGTGAATGTGTGCTTTATTGGTGAACAGTGCACAGTGTCCATGTCCCCCCAACACCTAGTGCCCTGATTCCCACATCCATTGCTCCCTCTGCATCCATGTGTATCAGAAATATTGGTCTATCAGATTCTGGTGCACAGCACGTCCATCCTGTGCATCGCCACCTGCCTGACATGCCACCCCATCTTCTTCTTCCTCCTCCTCAGCCTCACCAGGCGGTTGCAGTTCAATGTCAGTGGGCAGAGGCACGTTCCGTCTGATACATATGTTGTGCAGCATGACACATGCCAGCATGATCTTGGCCACCTTCTCATGCCCATACAGGAGTGCCCCACCCGATCTGCTGAGGCATCGAAACCATGCCTTCAATAGGCCAAAGGTCTGCTCGATCACCACTCGGGTACAGGTATGTGCACGAGTGTAGTCCTCTTTCTGCCTGTTCTGTGGGTTCCGGACAGGGTAAGGAGCCACCTCTTCAAGGGATAGCCAGCATCACCTGCATGGGTGCAAAAATGGTTATGTGTAAGGGATTTCATCAAATGGAACCTGTACCTATCACACACAAGCCTGCATTGATTTCTTGCTCACACCTACATATCCCTGCATGAATGGAGATATTCAAAGTAACTGCAATGTGTGAAGTCACATGATCCACAGGTGTGCGTCGCATCGTCTAGTTGATGCAGGAGTGTCCTATTCCTTGCTAGTGTTCATGCACTGTGGTTGCCTACGGCAGTTGTTGCCATGATCTAGGTGATGTGTAGTTAATTGTATGCTTTGATCCTGTCACCGTTGGAAACAGATTCTTAATGATCTGCCATTCCACGCTTGATGTCCTCATGCTGGCATGCTGCACTTCTGTGGTGGTGTGCCAGTGACATTCTGTGTATTGCCTTCATGTGATTCCTTTGTACGCACTCATGGACGCATGTCCGCTGTGATGCTGTTCAGCAGTCATTTACATTGGGCATACTGACAGCATGTCGCTGCATCGGGTTGCAGAGGGTATGGTCTGATTATGTGCAGTGTACATGTGGATGGATATGGTATGGGTGCTGTACTGGCTTGTTGTTATTGTTGTGCAGCTTACGTCTTGCATATTGGTTTCAGATGTCAGGTTCAGTCTGGGCTGGCTTGGGTCACAGTGTATTACAGTATGGTCATTGTTCAGTCTCTCAACTAATACCACCCAGGTGAAGTATGCATCACCCCCCCATCGCACCCAGGTGAAGTATGCATCTCCCCCCCCAATCTCACCCAGGTGAAGTATGCATCTCCCCCTCCCCAATCTCACCCGGGTGAAGTATGCATCCCCCCCCATCTCACCTGGGTGAAGTATGCATCTCCCCCCGCCCCAATCTCACCCAGGGGAAGTATGCATCTCTCCCCCCCTCAATCTCACCCAGTTGAAGTATGCATCTCCCCCAATCTCACCCAGGTGAAGTATGCATCTCTCCCCCCCAGTCTCACCCAGGTGAAGTATGCATCTCCCCCCATCACACTGCCATGTGCTTGCCCTGCAACTCACCAAGTAAGCAGGAACGTTGTCCGGCATGTGGCTCCATGTAGCGTGGTATCGTGGAGTTCCGCAGGACCATTGAATCATGGGTTGATCCGGGATATCGGGCATAACAATGTGTAATGATCTTGTTTGAGTCACATACCATTTTCACGTTGATGGAGTGGTATAGTTTACGGTTGCGGTACAATACGTCCATGGCATGTGGACCACCAATTCCACATGGGTGCAGTCGAGGGCACTGATGCAATTTGGGATGCCTGCCAGTGAATGGAAGCCAATTTTGGTGTTGGAGATCTCCTGGGCGGTCCATGGTAGGGATATATGGTCGCTTGTGTGCTTCAGGAGGGCATTGAGCACTTGGTTCAGCGTGAGTGAGAATAATGGTTGTGATATGCCATGCATGTGCCCTACTGTGTGCTGGTAGGTGCCTGTGGCCAGGAAGTGGAGCACAGACACCACCTTCAGTAGAGGGGGGATGGCGGTACGGATGTCTATGAGTCTGGCGATGTTGTTGTGTATCATGTCCACAATAGTGGTGATGGTGTCCCGGTCCAGACGGTTCAGGGTGTGGATCTGCTCAGGAGTTAGGTTGAATGGACTGGTTCTGATATGAGGGATTGTGGGCAGCCTGCGTGGTACAACTGCCTGAACTGGTGGGGCATGCTGTGCCTGTCTCACCCTCCTTCTCCTCCTGTGTCTCCTGTGTGCTGCCTGTTGTTGTTGTTGCGGTTGTAGCAATGGAAGCATGTCCTCCAGCCCCAGTATTGCTACTAGTATTGGAATCATTTTGGTGTGGGAGGGGGTGTGGGAAGGGGTGTGGTGTGCTCCTTTTGTGCTGGCCCAGTCTACAGTGAATAAACCTGCGCTGGTTGTGTGCACCTGTGGCAGTTGAGAACACTGCACATGGCAGTTTACGGGTGGTTCGCGAAGCTGGTTTTGCCGGCATGCCGTTATCCACTTTTAGCACCTTCTTCATGCCGGTATTTGCATGTCCGCCTGACTTGTGATGTCCTCCTGTTTACGCCATGCCGGTATTGCCGGATTAAGGGTCGCGTGCCCGCACCCATGCCCCTATTAAAGGCACCGTTATTCACGGTGCCGCTAATAGCGGTTTGGCAGGTCAGAATACCCAGAGCGTTAAGCGATGCCGGGTATCCTTTACCGCCATCGTTTTTCCCTTACCTCCAACTTCGTAATGAGGCCCTACGCCTCCACTTCATGGACATAGAATCGTAAGTGATTTCAAAAATGATGATGGCTGAGGTGGCATGTCTTCTTGGACCAGAGGCCCATACCTCAATTGTCTCAAGGGGGACATGGGCCCACAATTGTAGATGCTCTAAATGCAGCGTCTGCCATGTTACAAGGCAAGGGAGACCTATGCAATGTGGAAGCAGATTTCAGGGTTCAAGCGGCAAAGGCAAAGGACACACTGCCAAATGGGGTCAGAACCCAATCATCTGGGCAGGGAGACAGCATAACCTGCTACCCATCTTTGACATAGATAGGGTGACTGGCATGGGGGAGGGACAGAATGCAACTTAGTGCTACACATGCAGGTGGCAAACCCATTACAGCAATAGGAAACATCAAAACACATATGCCACGGGTGTCAAATCCATGCTATGACAGAATAGGCTGATGGACACCAATGAGTCACAAGACCATGCACACATCCACACTAAAGAAAACTTGCAACAGACTCAGAGCCCTGCAATTGTACAGGGCAGACACACAGACACACACACACACATGCACTATGATGACAAAGAGAAGCACTTGAACACACATACGACCCTCCAGATACATGCCACTAAATGAATCACCACCAGCAATACGATTTGAGAATCGTAATGGGGGGTCAGGGACCACAGGTTTGCTGGTTGAGTGGCCAGAATTACCTTCAGCCAAGAACTGGAGGTAATGCCATCACCCCACCAGCAAAAATTGTTGGTATTACCGGTAATACTTGTAAATCCCCCCTATGGGAATCCATGGAATCGGGAGTAACAGCCAGTACTTGTAATTCCAAAATGAGGCTGCACACCGTGCCATGTGCGTACATGAGGGTGTCACCTGTGCGGTGCAAGTAGCACTACCTCTTTTTGCATGTGAAGGCACACTCAGGCATTGAGCTGGTCTTTGCATGGGCTCAATTACAACTCTGCTATGCCACAGATTGGCGTTTACGTACTGCGTTAAATTGCCAGGGTTTGCATGGGTATGCATCATCACTGGTGGAAGTGGAAGGAATTGTTTACATTTGTTAGATTCATGCCACACACTGTGATCTGGAATGAACCACTCACACAGAAGTGCAGAGCACTCATCACCTTCAGGAATGGTTGTGCTGAATTGACAATATCTGTGGCCCTTGGTCCATGACTAGAGCGTCAGTTTTGTCCATGGCCACCTGTTAGCCAAGACAGTACAGGAGAAATATCTACGCTGCAATCACGACCTGGAAGCAGGGACTTGTCTAATAGAGGCTATGTGATGGCTATGTGATTACCTATGTGATTACCTATGATCGGGAGAAGGCATGCGTCAGTGATGTGGAAATGTATGTGAATGAGTCTCTGACACATGACATTGCACGCATTGTTGGTTTTCACCTCGTTGTGTTCTCTTGCCTCTCAACATTTTCTTCAGGGCCCAGTGATGGCAGGTAGAGGTGTGAGAGGTATAGGATGCACCCCCGTGTTGTGCCGAATGCAACATATGCACAGTTTTCTGTGTGCCGCCCATCATCTTGCCATGCATATGTATCTTCTGTGATTGAGTTGTCATGTTCTGTTCATTTATAACCAGTTCCACTAGATCTCAGTTGGCAGTACTTTCCAGTAGTGTTTACATTGGTTTCTTGGCGAATGGCTTGCCTCTTTATCTAGGGATACACAACTTTCGGGGAATATGGGTTGACTGACGGATTTATGCTTTGTTTCTCTGCTAGGTGGGTCAGTGAGTTTGGCAGAAAGGCAGGTGAACCGTGTACGTTATGGCACTTGGCCTTCACTCATAATTGTTGGATTCTTTCCGGTGACGTACTCCGTTGCCAGCAATTTCAGACAGCGTTCCACCGCAAACTAACTGAGGCAAATTTGTGTTGTGGAATTGAGACAAAGATGAGAACAGTTGTTTGTGATATTAATTCACTGCTGGCAGCATTTCATAAACCTTTGAGTGCCTATTCATTTTGAAGTGTGCATGGTTTTGTTAACACAAAAGTCCCAAGAAACGAGATTGAGAACCAGACTGTAAATAGCCATGATGGCATTTGATAATTTCACGGGATTTCTGACTTATTGTGCATGGTAAAATATAGTTGTGAGTTGTTATAAGAAGGTGATACGTTGTTGCACTTGATTGCAAAATCGTGCTATGGAATGGACAGGTATGCAGAAACGGTTATATGTTCATTGTTACTACGGCTGTTATGGCGAAACAATGCAATCAGATACACGTTTTGCCTGTTTTGCTTGTTGTGAATGTTAATGGAATGCATTGGAAAGAATGACACCTTAAGCAAGTCCATGACCACCCAATGGCAATGCCATTTGCTTTCTTCTGATTCTTTCCCTTCGTGGATGTCTAGCCTGCTTACCCGTTTCTACCTTTACTTGTAGTATATTTTGATTTCGTTGGTCCTGCTTGTGTTTGTTTTAATGTTCTCTCTTTTTTTCTATGGGTACGTTTCTCGCTCTAATGTTCATTTATTCCATTTGTTCGTCTACCTTTCCATCCTTAATTATTTCTTTTCCCCCTTCTTTTCGTCACTCATTTCCTCCATCTCTTTGTGTTAATGTCTTCCTGGACATATATCATGACGTGTCATGAGTTCAAAATAAAGGCCATACATATTTCTTAATATCTCATTACGTTGGATATAGTATGAGAGAAAACAATGTCTTTTTTATGCCGTGCTGCTTTTCTCATAAAAAAGGGACTTCACATTGCATTCAGGTTCATAGAAATTAGGTCATAAGCAGTAAAATGACTTCAGCTACTGGCGACATTATTGATTTTCTTAAGTACTGTATTAACAAAACAAAAAATCGATAACTCTCAAGATCAAACACAAGTATAACGAAGGTGTGTACTGAATTCTCCAACAAACTCGACAAAGTGGATGTGAAAGGTTATATAACAAACACACTTGAAAAAGAAAATAATGCACAGGATCGGGATAATGAAACCCAAGTCGTGTCCTCGGTACCGAAAATATGCTGGGAAAGATACAGAAAACTAAAGGGGCAATATAAAAGGATCGCATTTTATTTAATCCATTTCTGGGAACTGCTCCGTACATGTTGCTAAGGGAAGTAGCACCCTGATTGAAGCCGAAGTTGGGTGGGTATTGGGCTGACGTGTTTATAGAGTGGCACAATGGGTTTTACTGAGAAATTATTACAAAGGGTGTATGAATTCCGATGAAATATCCGCTGGGGCAGCCGATCGACTACATAGGCTTCAAAATATGTCTTACCTGAGAAAGATAACTATTCGTCAGATTGGGCCATTGTTAGGATACATGTTGTTAATAGTTTACGCTGGATTTGCCATGATGTTTTCATGCATTCCATTGTATTTCCTCTCAATGCCATAATGAACACTTTACTTAAAAAGTATTTTAAGGCAAATCTCATTTTCTACAATCTCTACAGCCCAACCCCTGTTTAGTCGTGAAGTTTTAAGAACTGGGTCAGCTAAACTCCAAACCAAGCACATGTTTAGCCATTTGGGGTTTATAAACCAGGTCTGCATCATGCTTAATACAAGGCAAGCACGTGCAACACTTCAGAACTACGTGAAATATAAGATAGGCAAAGAAGGATTCAAAAGTAATCAGGCAGTAAAGAAAGGCTGAACTGTGCACTGTGACGAGAATGGAAGAGGTCAAGAGAACATGAAGCAGGACATTTCATAAAAAAAAAAACAAGGGACAGCATTTTGAAAGAGTAAGGGCCTGATTCACGAAAGTGTTTTTAAAATTGAGCAATCTCATAGGCAAACATACTGTGAATCAGGCCCTAAGTCACTTCCCACATTTCACCAACGTTTTGGTATCTGCAGCAAGCCTGATTCACACAATATAAACTGCATTTGGAAGCTTTTGAATCTCTCATTCCCAACCAGGAATCCATTTGATAAGTTCCTCGGATTGTTGACGTTTATATTAAGATTGATTTATGTGTTAACGCTTTTCTCAACACACGTAATGGTCTGTGGGATTTTCATTTTGTTTTTAAGTTAAGTCAGGCAAAACGTGCTCACCATACTTCATGCCCCACTTCAAAACATCTCATGGTTTTGCGATCACGTAGTTTCATGCTGTCATTAAAACAATATATTCCTATAAAACATTCTTAACCTTTATACTTGCTAAAGCAAACAGATTTCACAAGAATCCATTGCACCTGCTTCACAAAATCATCAGGTGAAATGCACAATTTACCTCAACTGTAGTGGAGATGTAAGTTGTAAGTAGGATTTTGTCTGATTTGCATTTTACACTATGCGGTGGAACAGTTGAACATTGAATGGAGGCGACCTTTTGTACAGGAATGCAAATGTGATAAGACCCTCCACTGTAATTACCATGGTTTCTTTTTTTTTTTTTTTAATAACCTGTTCAGTAAGGTTTTCCTGCACGTGTTTCCTAGGTGTCTCTTTGCCCTCTGCCTGCTCTGAGCCTACCCTTTCACTGGTCAAATTATTGTTAAAGTGCAGTGCAGACAGGGTCTTTTCAGATTTCGGATTGCATTGCTAGAACCAAAATAGGAATGCAAATATAAAGTATGAGCGTTTAAGTTTTACATTGCCACTACATTGCTTTATTTACAATGATACCAGTGAATATAGGTGAACATGTATAAAGAGAATTACCTTTGAAGGGGCTTCTCAGCAATATGCCTTGTAAACCCACACAGTTGAACCCTGCAACTGTTTCGATGATGGGGGGGAGGTCAATATTTGTGTGTATGTTTGGTGCAAATCCAACACCACCGTTTAATATTAATTGCACAGTGTTCTGCAATCTCATTCCACACATATCATCAAAGCCCTTCTTCTGTGCACATGTCCCATTAGCAACACCTTATTTATTTATGTATGTATTTATTTATTTATTTATTTATTTATTTGTTTGTTTGTTTGTTTATTTATTTATTTATTTATTTATTTATTTATTTATTTATGTATTACATTTATATAGCATACCTAACTCTGAGGCATCTGAGCTCCTGTGCTTAAGAATATGGTTACAGTCAAATACAAACGGTCTTGAGCATCAGGAAATTGGTTACAACCAGTTACGTTCAACTGAGTCTTAATCTTATACATAGGAATTAGTTATAGTCAGTTACTTTCAAGCGTACTCATACTTTTGTATCTAAGGAATTGGTTACATCCAGTTAAATTCGTGCTTAGTCAAATGCAGACTGCAAAGCCATACAAGTTACATGCAGAGATGTGAGCATCTTGGTCCCAAATCAAGTGTTTTTGTAGTGACAGCTTGTAGTGGGGTGATCTTTAGGTCCCTTAGGGTTGCCTCGTCTCATCGGTCTGGGAGCGGATATGGGTAGGATTAGTGGTTATTTTTGATGCCTTGTTTGAAGAGCCAAGTTTTAAGTTTTCTGCAGAACGACCAAAGTGAAGGGTCGGTCCTGAGCTCTGGGGGCATGGCATTCCAATAGTTGTCAGCAATACCCAGGAAACTGGAGCCTCCTGCTTTTTGTCTTTTGTATCTTTGAATGGATAGCTGACCCATATAGGGTGATCTGGTAGGTCTGGATGGTCGAGCCTTGGTTATTAGATTGGAGAGGTAGTGAGGGGCAGTGTTGGGCAGGCATTTATGTGTCAGTGAGAGTATTTTTAATTGGATCCTGTCTCTGACTGGTAGCCAGTGGATATTTTGGTGATGCTTTTGGCTGAGGAGCCTGCAAAGATGGTATTGCAGTATCGATCCTGGAGAGGATCAAGGTTCTAGCCAATGTGATGCGGTTGTCTACAGTTAGTAGAGGTTTGCAGGTGGTGATGAGTTTGGCTGTGTATGCAGAGGCTGATGTTATAGTGTTGACTTGTCGGGTGAGAGTTAGTGCAGACTCTGGGGGTTTACACCTCTTTGGCGACTGTGATTGGGCTCCCATCAATGACAAAGGATTTATAGGTGGATGGTAAATTCTTCAATCTAGATGGGCTGACTATGATCAGGATCTCTGTTTTATTGTCATTAAGACAGAGTTCATGTTGTGCCATCCAGGCTTGGATGGCAGAATAGATGGTGTTCAGGGATTTGGAGTCGGTGTCATGGTTGCCTGTGAAAGGTATGAGTATCTGGGTGTCATCAGCATAGTTTGTATATGTGACACTCAATTTGTTGAGTCTGTCAAAGAGCGGTTTTGTGAACGTGTTGTAAAGAGTGGGGGAGACACAAGATCCTTGTGGAACCCCGTATATGACTGGGGTGCGGGGTGCAGCCGTTGTGGGGGAGAAGACTCTCATGGAGCGATTTGACAGGAATGATTCAATCCACCTTATGGCAGTGTTTGAGAAGTGGGCATCACTGGCAAGGTGGTGGCATAAGATGTTCTTGTTCACCAAGTCAAAGGCTGTTGAGATATCCAGTAGGTGATTTTGTCCAGGAGTGCTTTTTGTATGCTTTTTGTATGCTTTCGCACCACACCTGATCTTTGGTGGCAGTGTCAGGGGCCTGGGAGGGTGATTCTAATTCTCGCATGATGGAGAATAGCTCTTTGGTGCCGGACATAACTTTTTCTATGCGTGTGTTATACGCGTTGCTCTTAGCTTGGAGGGTGGCTTATTTATCTTCTGCAGCTAAGGTGGTGAATTGGTTCTCATTGTTGTGTCTGGGGTTTATTTTCCATTCAGATTCTGCGTTTCTTTTATTCTTGTGCAGGTTCTTAAGCTCTGGAGTAAACCGTTGATTGATGTGGGCTTGATGTTTGGCTTTGCATGTGCCAAGGGGGGGCCACTTTCTTAATAGCTGCCTACATGGTCTGATAGTAGGTGGCTACCAGGGATGTGGGGTTAGTGATCTTATCATTGTGATCTCTTATCGTGGAGAGCAATGGGAGTGTATTGGCTAGTGTGATGTTGCAATGGTTGCAAACTTGGTTTGCAGGTGTGTTGATAGTGGGTAAGGAAGAATGTGTGGATGTGTTGATGGTGAACAGTATTGTGTTTTGTTCTGACCAAGGGCGTGGGTCATTGTTGGATATGTTGATGATGCAGTTGTGATCGGCTAACCAATCTAGGGTGCAGCCTTTGGTGTATGTGGGGCCAGCAGAACGAATGGAGATACCTAGAGCTTCATTAGTTTTGTCTAGAGCGGTGGCTTTAGTGTTGTCGTTATCACTGAGGCCCAAGCTGAAGTCTCCTAAAATGATGGTCTTGGATGTGGGCTTGAGGTCAGATGTTAGCGGTGTGGCTATGTCATCTTCGAAGGAAAAGTTTGGGCACAGATGTCTGTAAATTATGTGGAGTATGGAAGCTGTAGCGGAGAATGTTATTTTTGCTGACAGAGATTCCCCTCATGGGAAGCCTTGGTTGGGCAATTCCCTTATGCTTAGGTTCTTTTTTGAAATTAAGGTGACTCTGCTTCCCTTTGAGGTGGTTCTGTCCTTTCTGATGATGGAGTAGCCCTCTCGTAGGGTGAGTGCAAGGGATGGGCTGGATGTAGCCAGATTTTTGTTATGGCGATGAAGTCTAGGTCATTGACAGAGATAAGGTCTGATATATCTAGGGCGTGCACATGGTGAGATCTGGCGTTTATGAGGCCTCCTTTGGTGACGGGAGGCTGGTCCTATTTGTTGCGGGTATGGTGAGGTTGCTTTCGTTGGATTGATTTGTGTTCCTAGTGTGATGAGTGGTTGTGGTTTTGTTACTGAGTCTTTCATTTCTCCAAAGGATGGAGGGTATGATAGTGGTATTGGAAGTTGAGGTGGTTGTGTTGTGGTGTTGTCTGATAAGGCATGTGGTGGGTTGATATTTGATATGCATGGCTGAGTGATTGGTGTGGTAGTGCATAAGCTTTTATAATAGAGGGTAAAGGTATTTGATATTGTCTCAAGCAGTAGTGGGTAGTGTCGGGCAGGTTGAGCAAATATCAGATCGGCAGGGTGCAGTTTGAAGTTGGCTGGGTACGAGCATCAGGGCAGACACAGTCAGTGTGCAATAATCACAAAGGCCTGGGCTAGGTGCAATCATCACAATGGCCTGTGCTAGGTGCAATAATCACAATGTCCTGGGCTAGGTGCAATAATTACAATGGCATGGGCTAGGTGCAATAATCACAAAGGCATGGGCTAGGTGCAATAATAACATTGGCATGGGCTAGGTGCAATAATCACAAAGGCATGGGCTAGGTGTAATAATCAGGGCAGGCACATTCAAGGTGCACATATTAATGTTATTAATTGTTCTTATTAGCAGCGTGCCACTGTGTCCGACATTGTTATGAAGAGGGAGAAAATGCCGTTTGAGCTCAGCGTGGTATCAGGCACTGCATGGATGAGAAATAGGAGCGGGGGCTTACCTCAGAGATGGTGAGGGTGAGGAAACAGTGCCCCACGTGCCACATGGGCACAAAAAGGCAATAACAGGAGTCTTGAGTGTGGGTCTTTGGTGCGGGGGTTGGTGTTTGCCTGCCGGATATCTATTGGCCCCATTTTAGAGGATGGAGGACCAATGAAAGCAGCATCCTGAGTGAACAAGGAAGTCATGCAGGCACTCCAGTGCCGGATGGTGGAGCTGCCATTTTTGGGCAAATTTCAATCAGCAGTGCCATGTGTGCTTGAGATGCACCGAGGGTTATACAGCTGTGGGGAGGCCTTAAGAAGTGTGGGCAATGGAGCGCAGCTGATGTCGCATCATATAGGATATTATGGATGTGGTTGTTTCGAAATCATATTTTTTGTAAGCTTTTCTTTTTGCGCTTCAGTAGATATGAGAGAAGCCATAGAGAGCTTACCCTTGTGGGATCACGTGCGACTCACATTCTGTGGAATCTCTCATTTCAGCAGAGGTGCAGTTCTGTAGGCTATGTCACTGGTCGCTGGAACACAAATGGTGGGTGTGCAGGATGGGGCTTGAGTGTGGGTCTTTGGTGGGGGGCCGGCGTTCGCCTGTCATCTCCCTATTGGCCCTTTTTAGAGGATGGAGGACCAATGAAATCAGCAGCCTGAGTGAACAAGGAAGTCAGGCAGGCAACAATAACTAAATAAAACACCATACAATTATCCCCAACTATAGAGAGAACAGAGCATATGGAAGATATCAAGATGTTGCCCTCTGGGAAATGAAACAGGGGAGAAAAAAGTCAATTAAAGCCACAATGTTCAAACATGACCTGGCCAGTCTCTATGTCCCAAAATAGACCAGGATGCAGTAATCAGGCAATCATACTTTTGCAGTGTCTTGTCAGTGCGACAATGGTGAACAAGGCTTCTTGGTGCTGTTCTGCGTTATTATTGGGTTCAAAATGTGCCTGGCGTGGTAGTCCACCAGGAAGCCGATGTCGAGGCGATGTTGAACTGAAGAAGGCTGCAGTTCAAAGCAATGTTTGAGTGATGCGAATCGCGGTTGTCACCAGATTGTGTTTGATAATTGAGGATCTATAGCAGACTGCATGATGACAGGATGCAGAGGTGAGTCGGTTCGATGTGGGGCTCAAAATCTGCAGTTCAGAGACAAAAATAGTGTTGGTTTGATAGTTGAATGGATTGGAGATGAAGAGACGGGTGGTTGAAAGGCAGTTCAAGCGTGGCAGGTTTAACAATGCTTCTTTGTTGGCACCAAGGCATTGTCACACTTTTAGCTGGTGAGGGGCAGCAGCAAACTGGTTTGAATGGGCAGATGTGGGTTGTGAGTGCAAAAGATAGCTCTGGAGAATCCTGTTGGTTCTAATAGTGTCAAATACACTCAACTCACAGCTCACACTAATTCAGTGGCGAGAATACAAGAACCTTGGCTGTCTTGGCTGTATTTGCTCTCAGGAGTTGTGAGTGCCACTTGAGGGTCTCAGGGATAAGGGAAGTCTTTTTCTCAGGCTCACCAACATGGGGGAGGCTGGCACACACATTGAGGGGTCCTTCAGTATGGTGAAACTCTGTTCAGCAGCATGGATGTCAGACATACAACTCTTGCTCCAGCAGCAAGTCACATCCAATTTGCTTTGGGGATGGTTAGTGGACAGAGCTTGCCTCTCAATTTGACTATCGGTCTTCAGCTCACAGCATGTACTTTATCTTCCAGAGGATGTTTCTTACCTCCACCAACAAGGTGGCCTAAGTAAGTCACTGTGCCCTGTGCTGTCTGGCACTTCTTGGCCTTGATAGTCACACCTGGGTCCAGCAGCACCTAAAGCACTGGTTTCAGGTGGGATAGGTGATCCTCCCAGGTGCAGCTGAAAACAGCAATGTTGTCTAACTAGGCGACTCTGAAGTTTTTCAGTCCACACAAAACCTGGTTAAACAATCTCTGAAAAGTGGCAGTGGCCTTCTTCAATCCAAAGGGCATCACAGTGAACTTATAATGTCCTTCTGAGGTTGAAAGTTCTGAACTCTCTTGCTCAATCTGTCAAGCCGACCTGCCAGTACCCTGACGTGAGGTCAAAGGTACTCATAGACTTGACAACACCAAGCTTCTCAATGAGCTCATCTGCCTGAGGAATGGGTTGAGCATCTGTCTTCATGGCAGAATTGAGCCCCCTGTAGTCCAAACAAAAGCAGAATTCAGTCTTCCCACCACTGTTCTTTTGAGCGACCAGTGCCACTGGGCTAACCCAGGGGCTGTGAGATGGCTCTATCACTCCTAGTGACATTATCTTGGAAACTTCCTCCTTGATGGTGTCCCTTACCTTATAAGACATCCAATGAATCCTGCTATTCACCGGCTTACTATCTCCACTGTCCACTTCATGGGTGAACCAATCTGTGAAACCTGGAGTCAGCGAAAACTTCCCGGCAAACTGTCCCAGTAAACAGCAACAATGTGTCAGTAGCTGTACTGAAAGGTCTGTTGCAAGGTTGACACCTTTCAACTGACCCATATGTGACTTTAGTCTGCAGGAGGTCTTGGAGGGGATTGGTCTCCTCCTCAGTCTCTCCATCTGTCACTAATGCCATGACCAGGCCATCCCAGCTATAATGGGGTTTTATATGGTAGACATGAAAGACCCTGAACATCTGTTTGGGCCATTTCATGTTAATTTGATAAGTTACTTCACTGACTTTTTCAAGCACACAGCAAGGCCCAGTCCACTTGTCCTGAGGAGCACTGGATTTGACAGGTTCCATAATCCATATACACTGGCCTGGATAATCACCTTATACTGTTGCCCTCTGGTTGTGCCAGTGCTTCATCATCTTGTGACTGCCCTTGAAATTTTATTGTTGACTATTCCATGTAATTTGACATTCTAGACCAATGGCCAAGTACATAGCCCACCACATCTCGCCTGGGGAGAGGGGTTGCCATCCCAGCCCTCACTCACCAGACTGAGGGGACCTTGCACAGGGTGACCAAAAAGAAGCTCAAATGGGCTAAACCCTACTCCATTCTGTGGCACCTCCCTGTAGTCCCTCCAGTCATGGTTGTACCAAAAATATTGACTTTATTTATATCACAACAGACAGTCTAACAACACTATGAAATTCAACCCACCCTGTAAGGGAATGCAAAGGACAGACAGTTTCAAAGAAGGAAAAGGGATGCACTCTCGATACTGACATGAGGGTAGTTGGTATGGTTAATAACCAAAACAGTTTAAGGTTACTTGGCTTCAGCACAAAGGGATCAATGGGTCTTAAAATGTCTCTAGTGGCCTCCCGGGAAGCACCAGGGGGACAGAATCACAATGTACATTATGCTGTAGATGATCTTGGTGCTCGACAGGGTTGAGTCATGTTACTCTCTATGTGGTCAGTGTTAAAGCAGCCGGTCTCCCTTGAAGCTTTGGTGAGACAAGCTTTTGTGGCTCATGCAAACCACATTCTCGTACCTTATTAATGGGGTTCTCCTAGCAGATTGGCGTACTGTAAACAGCATTCCCAGACATGACAAGGTCTTAAAATGTCTCTAAGGGCCTTCTGGGAAGGACCAGGGGGACAAAACCACAAATGTACCTTGTGCTGTAGGTGTTATTGGTGCTCAGCAGGGACGAGTCAGCTTCATAGCACTTTGCAGGCTTCTGTGACAGAGCTTAATGTAAACAGCAGTCCCAGACATGACAATTTCTTGAAATGTCTCTAGGGGCCTTCCGGGAAGGACCAGGTGGACAGAACCACAATGTACCCTGTGCTGTATGTGTTCCTACTGCTCAACAGGGTCAAGACAGCTTCATGACACTTTGGAGGCTTCTCTGACAGAGTTCAAGATGGGAGTCAGCAGCCGGTATCAGTCGGCAAGATGGCTCAGTGAGCGAAGCTGGACGAATGGCTGCAGGCTGGCCTACATGGCAGCTCACGCTCAGAAATCACTGACTCAGTGCTGATCGGTGGTTCTGAAGCACTGGTCGAGACCTTTCAGACATATTTAAATGACTGGGGCTTGACAACGGGCATCATTGCAGTCGGTTTCAGCTCGAGGAACTTCACAGGCTCGAAAATGTCCTTTAAGCGGGCTCATCGAGGCACTTCTCCAAGCTTCTTCAATGGGCTCATGTTGTCCTTTAAGACGGACATCCCACAGCTGTGGAGTGTGTTGCAGGCATCTGCCTTGTCCTTGGTTGTTGGTTCAGAGATTTTCTGGCACTTCCTACCTAGGAAGCTTGCTGTAGAGCCTAGCAGGGCACACTGCGTGCTGACTAGCTACCAGTTCTGGAGTGGCTACATGGTCATCTGAGATCTTTATCTCCCTCTGTTCCGAGGGAGATGTTTAGGGGAGATGTTTTGCTTCCCTCTTTGGAGGTCCTGGCCTTCCTTCACTGGTGGAAGATGTAAGGCAGACTGTGCATTCAGTCAGGGCCTTCTGGTGAAGACTTCAGATGATCTGCAAAAACAGGGGTTGTCCCTCTTTTAAAGCCAAGTGGGCCACAGTCATTGGTGTAGGCTAAGCCTTCCATAATGAACCAAACCTGGGGTCCCTACCAACAATCTCCTGTATGCGTGAGGTCATAACCAGAATGCTTTGCAACAGGAAATCTAAGGGGGTGAAAAGCGGAACAAGGTGTGCCCCAGAACTAAACCTTCTCTCAGCAGAAATATCTCTGGCCACAATCCCCTGTGATACTAAGTCCCACCCATCTTCCTGCCTGTTGTTGAGCAAATATTCTTTCTGATTCATTATCTTCTCTATGTGGTCCCTGTTAAAGAGTCAGGTACCTTTGAAGCTTTGGTGAGACCAGATTCTCTGGCTCCTGCAAACCACATGATCGTACCTTATGGATGGGGTTCCCGTAGTGGGGTGGCTTACTGCAAACAGCAGTCCCAGACATGACAGCTCACTGTCATTGATAATGAGAGTGGGAGCTGGCTTGTGGTTGACAGAGTAACACATGAAAGCTTGCTGCATTTGCTGTCTGCTTTGCTAACCTCTGCAGCCAGGCCCATTATGGGCCTATTTGAAGTGTTCTCTATTGTTATGTTGCAGTGTTTAACAAGATTCATGGAGCCTTTGTTAGTTAATCAGGCTGGGCATGGCAGGGGGAAAGTTGGTCCTCCCCTTCCTGGAGATGATATAGTGCTCTCCTGACTGTTACCATCCAACTAAATATGACAGAGCGGATTGTGCCTGTATGCTGCGTCCACCAAGAGTACACAGGTCTATGCGTTTGTCATGGTGTGAGCATAGGATAATGTGTTTGGACTCACCCCACACATTGTCCTAAGGTTGGTCTACCATCACTCCATTTAATAAAACATTTCAAAGAGCGTAGGCAAGCACACATCCACGATGCGTATGGTCAAATTCCTCACATCAGGATACAATTGCAAACTTGTCTTGCATTTCCTTCTATCCCCGCTATCACCACCCCTCAATTTCAGATCTGCCAGCATTCCTGGAGAACAAGAAAATAGCTGTGGTGCATGGTATAGATCACAGAAACATTACACATGGTAACATAACATATAATAGAGACTATTGTGGTTTGCAATGCCGTGGTTCAGCAATGCTTACTCAATGATGCATCTCTTTTATCCTAAGCTCCATGAACCCTTAATGGGTACATTATTTGAGATGGGGAGCCAGTTGAAGGACATCAGAGCTTGTGAAATGTGTTTTTATACATCCAAGCCATAATAACATTGTGCAACATTTTCTATTCATTTGTGTCGATGAATCAGACATTTCAGCAGTCCTAAGTAGATACTCGTTGCAAAGTATATTTTGGTCTAATGCTAGAATAACTTTCAATTTGTGGTTAAAAGAAAGCAAAGCGCATCATCCAAAAACAGAAAATAAACATAGTGAAAATTAGCAGCTTCTGTGTTTCTTGTGAGTCTAGTATGCTGTAGTATTTCTAATTTCATAACTTGAGGCACGCTTGAGTGGGCTATAAAGGTGTATAGACAAGATTTCCATTGACTGTGTGAAGGGAAGTGCTGCTAGTGTTATGATGTATGTTTTGAGGTGTTCATCTATATTTTGATCACCATCATATGGGAACAATTGCTAATTGCAATGCAACAAATCTGCAGTCGATCGTTCATTGCCTGGTCAAACTTATCGAGTGGTACTTTATCTTGATCATAGTTGTAATATTTGATGCAAAATTACTTAATTAGCCTTGTCACTTTAATAAATAGAAAGAATCAACTTGGAGTGGGGGAAGTGATATGAAGAATTCTGTTTCAGAGAAACACAGCTATAAGGGGGCATCAGTACTTATAATACACATTACCTCATATACTGATTAACGTGTTATTGTTCCAATCTTTGGGTTATCTGCTGTAGGTGGTTGAGAGTTATTTGGTAGATGAAAGTTTAGGAAGGCTACTAATAAATCCAAGGCAGCTAGGTCTCCAACACTGCAGCCACACTTTCCACCATGAGATAGTCTATCTATTGATGCCACCTCTTATCATGTGCATAATGTTTCACTATGTGAGTGATAGAGCCTTTTTGCAATGTGTTTTTGCATTAATGTTTATTTCAAAGTTGGCAATTGTTCTACCAAACTTATAACTTTATGAAATGTATGCTCGATAGCAAACTATGGTGATCTCCTGGATCAGTTTGAGCAATTCTTTAATGGTTTGATAGGTGCTTCTTATAATTTAGTGGATGAAATGTATTGATTAAAAAAGAATTTGCAGGTTTCAATAGTGGGTCTTTTAGAACTGAATTGGCTGCCAGCAGTTTGAATCAAGCTGTAGTGATGATGATCCACCAGGGGATGATTGGCTTATCAGCCATTCGGCCCCAAATGCAATTGACCATGGGGGCGGCCTATGCTGGTTTTTGAGCCACCCTGGGGGGCCAGTTTCATATTAAGCAATTATTATAGCGGTCGCCACCGGCTAGTTCATATCTATTTTGCCATGCACGCCGGGCTACACCTGCTTACTGTCTGCTACTGCTGCATGACACATGTTCCTCCTGGATTGATCAAGACGATCGTGGACCAATTCATTTTATGTCCTCTGCTGCCGCTGGACAGTTTCATCAAAGCAAGTTAACACTCAGTCCCTATGTTTGAACTTGCTTTGATGAATCTGAAAGTATGCATCAAGCACTGAGTCAGTGGCCCAAACCCCAGGCCCCATCCAGCCACTGCCATCGTGTGGCACCGCCAGCCAGGAAGCCCCCAGTCCTGCTCAGGCCTCGGGCGGGCTTGCGCACTCACTCAAGACTGTGAAGTCACACACAAGTACACCAATGGTGGGGCTGGCCTGAGGCTTCACTCACGGATGTGAGGCGCTGAGCCGACTGAGCTCACGGCTTGTGCCCTACAAGTTGTAATTTGCAAGTTGCACTTTACAATTGTGGTCCTGGTTGTCGGCTGCCAGGTGGGGAGGTCGGGGCTGGCCCTGTGCACCGCCTGCCTGCCTCCTACCTCAAGCGGGTATGGGGCTTTTTGTTGCTAAAATGTAGCAGCGCAGGCACATTATGTGGCGGCACTCAATCATGACACGTCCCACTCCCTCCGACCCGGCACCCGGCTAGCCTGTCATGTGCATTGGGTGTGTGCTGGGTGGCCAGTTGGCCAATGACCACCACACATGCTTCGACTGGAGATACAGAAAAAAGGAAGTGTTGTAACAAGTAAGAGCGAAAACAAAGAGGTGATGGCTGCCAGGTTTAGAATGACTCTTAACCACTGGCATTGGGTCTGGGCAACCCTCCAGACCATCGTTCTTCACCTGCCAAGCCATTACAGAAAGGGAAAGACCATATGCCAATCAGGCTTCGTCCCCTCCAAAAGGGCCAGTCCAGCCCAAAAAGCTAGGTCACATCCATTTTGCACAAGACCACAAGCATCCCCAAACATGTTGCGGCCTTGTTGGGCCTCATCAGGGAGGAGTAGCTTGGGTCTCTAGGCTCAGCAGGCACGGGACCCATGTCTGGGCATACCTGTCCCACTCAGGGTGACAAAGCAAAAACAAAAAGTTGATGACTGGAAGCTTTAGTAACAAGAGCAGCAGCACTGAGTGTGTGTGTGTGTGTGTGTGTGCAAGCATGAGCCTGAACAGCAGTAGACCTAGTCAACAAGGCATGCACGCTGCAGTGCAAGGTGACCCTGACGACAGAGACAAACCGTTGATCAAGCCCTATTCGAGGAGCTGCTGCTGCTTGGCCACACCCGCTGAGGCGAGGAGACCGACTGTGGAGAGATAGAAACTGAGACACATTATATTGTGTGCACGTGGCCCGGCATGCAGTCAAGTAAACAACTGAAAAAAACATACGTTTAATTTTGTAATGTATTCTATACTGTGCTGTGTAGCCCAGTCTGTGCTCTAACGCAGAAGACTAGACCCATTCACCATTGCCGTAACACACTGAATTCTGTAGCGCTTCACTCACTCACTGCCCATGCAGGATTCCGGCCCTACACGAGACACATGTTGTCTGTGTCCACATCCTGCAAGCTAGCCAGTCACAGTGAAAGTGGGGCTGCTGCTGTCTAGCAAGGACCACACAAAGAATGTCAAACACACTTCAAGACTATAGTATATGAGTGGTTTGTGTTATCTGTGTTTTTTGGAAAGGAAGTTTTATGTTGTATTGTTAGAATGCCATGAGTGTGCGCCGCATGGAAGATGTTACGGCCGCTCTATAAAAGGAATGTGGCGACATAAATCAGTGCCACACATATCCTCTATGCGTGTGTTTCTTGTGAACGGTTCTGAGGTCCCAAACTGCACCACATCATAACACACGTGGGTGGAGCGCCATCATATCCCATCATTCTATTCTGAAGTTATTCCTCTGCACACACACTCCACCAATACCCCAGGTGGGATTATGAGGCGTAGGTGAAAATAGAAAGGATTGGTTGCAAATATGTGTACCACTCACAAGTGTTGCTAGAGAACGGGACACATGCGATTTTGAACCAATGAACCACTTATTAATTCTTCCAAAAAAGTATCCTCACTAAAACGTCTCATGTTGCTTTGACAACCACTTTTCCCATGTAGACGCCCGCAGGTCTCTCACAGTGCACCCGTATTCATGCATTCATTTTGTCATTTGTATAGGGCCATTCACCATAATTATCATGACCTGCACTGATGTATCAGTACTGAAGCAATCACAGATGTTTTGCGCTGCACCTCTCGAGTAAATCACACAATGTTCAACTGTTCTATCATTAAGACATTAAGAATGAGAATCTCCCTAACGCCACCCATCCAAAATAGCTTTTGGCATAGCACCATATTTCCGACACCCGGCCCATCCCATTGTAACCTTTCAAGCCAAGCAGAAACTCTTGCCAAGTCAAAATGCAAGTTTTAGTCCCAGTCCATGTGAAATTGCTGAAGATTGACAGAGACCAAGGGGCTGATTCATGGAATTTGTGCGCCGAAAAACTGAGATTTGTGCGCCATTCTGCCCGCAAATCCCCATTTGTTAAACAGGGGTTTGCAGGAATAATGGCGCACAAATCCCTGTTTTTCGGCGCACAAATTCCATGAAGCAGCCCCCAAGTGTTTCTGTTTTGTGAGGAAATCTTGTAGTGAACGCGAGTCAGTCCTCGGTTTCACATGCATTGTCACAGCATTTTCCAGAGCGACTCAGCCACGAGCCACCATGCGTGACTGGTTGTTAAATTAGGGACAACAGTAGTTCCCTCTGGGCTCATTGCTGGCAAAGCTGGGCATCAGTGGAGCTGCCCTCGTGCAGTCCTTGATAGGGGAGAAAGAAAGTTCAACAATGGATGTGCAGCCACCCACTAATCTCCTGCAGCAGGAAAACACATTATGTGAGCATGATAAACCATTGCTGTTACTATTACCTCCAACACTGAAAGGAAACAGGATAATTCCATTTTCATTTCCAGGTCTGTGATATAGAACAGACCTCGCGTCAAAGACCAGCACCTTAAGAAGAACATCCACGGCTGAAGGCGCAAACATGTTCTCAGGTACAGTGAGATCAGATAATAGAAACCGGCATGTGGCGGGAACACGTACTTGAATCTGTACATGGGTCGCACACCTTGCAATTGCATTTCATATGAACTACTCGCATGTGTACAGGTGATTTGCCCAAATACACAGCATGTTTCATCATGCGCCAAAAATTGTGATTTGCAGGGTGCAGCCTTCATTCGATTAGATCGGGTACATCCAGTACCACTTCCCTTTTCTGCCTCTTGCAATTGAACTAGTATGATCAGGATGCTGTTCTCTTGGTTTGTGGGCTCAGGCTGCCTGGCTAAGGTAGGAATGATACTAGGCCTTAATGCAGCCCCTACTCTGCATTTTTGGTAGCCACGTGCATCCTCGCTAAATCCCCTGCATGTGCACTTGCACGTGGCCAGCCACATGCGGCAGTGTTTCATGTGTGCACTAATTGTAGCACTCTCTTACAGCATTTGAACAGCTACTACGACACATCCTGGCACAATGAAATTACAGGAGATAACAAGGAACATTCTGGGTGACAGCTAACCTAAGTTAAGTGGTGCACTACCTCATGTGTATTTATTATGTTGTTGTGCCTTTCTCTACTGCTATAGTGATATTGTATGTGTGTGTAGAGTCAGAAACAGAGACACATGTTTGTATGACTGTAACAGTGCACTAGAAGCATGAACAGCGGTCAAAACCTTAGCCTAACATCCCCAATCTATCCATAGCCTCTCCCTAAACCCCATTCCGGTTTTCCTACTTCCCCCTTCCTATCCAACCATCATCAGATGGGAAATTCTGCATAACTACAGATCCCTCTAAAGAATGCATAGATGTTTGGATTTCTTTTTTTTTCTACACTACATAGTGCACGTTTCAGCTGATCAAGCTATATATTCCCTTACCGGCCCCCTTTTTCCGAATGTGAATTGTTCTATTGACCATGTCTTAATTAGTAGTTTAGCTGACTTTTCAAATACTCTGGCTAGGTATAGGGAGAACAGGCCTTGTGCTAGAGAGGATGGGTGTGCTCCGATTCTTAAAAATGCCCCATCAAAAAGGATAGACCTTCAACTCTCTGGGAGATTTTTGTGGTGGATATTTTGAGGCTGATCACCCAAGTGCATATGTAGAGGTGCTCCTTTTGCTTAAGTAGGTGCCAGTGACACTTCTGATAACCTCTGCCCAGACAGAGAGAAAGAAATGATCACTTTCCACAGGAGGCAAACTGTCTCTGAAATCAAGCTTGTTGCTTTAAGGGGAGCAGGACCCCTCTCTTCACTATTGTTATCAGGTGGTGTTGATGCATCTTGATCATTAGTCACTCACTGTTTCCTTAGATGGGTCTAAGGAGATTGAGAGTACAAATGCAGACACCTGTTAGAATGGCTTGGTGGACAATGAGTAGGCTAATCCAGCAGGCCTGCTGGACTGTGTAGATGACCCTACGTGTGTTCCCTCTTTGATTTCACACCCACATTCCAGGGAGTGGAGCACATTAGAAAGGGCAGCCAAATGTACAGATAGCTTAACCAGGTCTAAGTTGGCTACACACTCCAAGAATAAAATGAATGTAGAGTGTTGTCACCCAATGACTTCCCTGAATACTTCTAGTCACTGCTAGAAACTCCAAACTACGCGCCAGACTCCCCAAAATATATGAGCCTAGAGCTAGGGATACTACCCATACCAAACCATCAAATTGGCCCCAGCCTTACACCATGGCTATCCCCACCAACAACTGCACAGACCTACCTAAGCCCACCCAAACCAACACTAAGACCAAACACAAGACTCGATCTTCATCCCCCACTTCTACTACTAGTAAACCTGCCACTACACCTTTAAGAGGTGCTCTAATCAATGCAAGATCTGTAGTAGCCCACGCGACAGACATAGCAGACCTCATCCTAACGGAAGAACTAGACTTCTTAGCCATCTCTGAGACCTGGCTTCATGCAGCAGCTGGCCCAGCCCTCACGCTTGCCATCCCTGAGAACTTCTCCATCCTCCGAGCAGACAAAACAGATTCCAGAGGCGGTGGCCTTGCTATAATTGCCAAAACCCACCTCAACCTCAAACCTGACACCACTGATCACTACTCATCATGTGAACTTCTCACAGCCGAACTCCCCACCACTAACTCCCAAAACATCACCATCCACCTACTATACAGACCCCCGGGACCCCTAGGCTCCTTCGAGTAAGACCTCAATTCCATCCTCTCTAACAACCTAAAAAATACCTCCCAATGCCTCCTCTTAGGAGACTTTAAACTTGGCTATAATGACTCTAAAGACACCCAAGCATTTGCCATTAATAACTCACTGTCAGAACTAGGCTTCACCCAAAGAGTGTCCACCCCTACTCATAACAAAGGGAGAAACCTTGACTGGATAGCAGACCACAACTGCGTGATTTCCAACACTGCCATCACCCCGCAACCTTGGTCAGACCACCACCTCCTCTCCTTCACACTTGAAGCGTCCAGCCCAATCGCTAACAATTCCCTAGCCACATCCATCCCGACTAGAAGCAAGAAAAATATAACTGCGGAAAAACGTATCCCTCTCATTCTACCTATATTGAACAAACTCCCAGCCAACTCAAACCCCCACAATCTTGTTGAAAGCTACAACAATAGCATGCGCCTAGCCTTAGATGCTATCGCACCACTAAAACTGAGAAAACCCAAGCTGATAAAACACTTGAATACCTGGTTCACGCCCCATCTAAAAGCCCTTAGATTAGAGAAACGCAAAAGGGAACAAATTTGGAGACAAGCTCCCACAGACAGCAACAAGCTGATCCTCAACAAAATAACTTCTACCTACAAAAAAGAAATCCTTCTCGCCAAACAAGAATCTTACAACCTGAGAATACTACATGGAAAATCCAGCACTAAAGAATTGTTTACCATATTAAAAGAGCTAGAGAAACCCATCCCGGCCCCAGACACCTGTAAGAAAGACAAACAATGGTGCACCAGCATCCAAAATGCCCTTTCCAACAAAGTTGCAGGCCTCCAAATCAAAATTAACAACAAGAAAGAGACCTTATCCAACTCCAAACCCAACCCCACACGTCCCAGCCATCAACACCCTCCCCCAACCCCCTCACTCGCTTCAGCTTCTCCAAAGTTTCCACGCTAGAAGTGGAAAATATCATACTCGGCCTCAAACCTTCTAATTGCCAAGGCGACCTATGCCCACCTCAAATCATCAACGACGCAGCCAGAGACCTATCTCCATTCATTACCAAACTCATCAACACCTCCTTCTCTTCAGGTACTATCCCCAATAACCTCAAAGAATCCTGGGTCCTCCCCCTACTAAAAAAACCCACACTTGACCCAGCCGTACCCACTAACTACAGACCCATCACCACCGTCCCCTTCCTACTAAAAATCCTCGACAAGACAGCCTATCTGCAAATTCAAAAATTCCTTCAACAAAACCACCGGCAATCAGGATTTAGATGCCAACACAGCACAGAAACCGCTCTCATTGACCTCAAGGCCCAAATCGACACCCTGAGAGATAATGGGAAAACTGCCCTATTGCTCCTCTTAGACCTCTCGGCAGCTTTCGATCTTGTTGATCATAAAATCCTATGTAGCCACTTAGACTCTGCTGCCCACCTTTCCCAAAAAGCTATTGTCTGGATCAAATCATTCCTGAGCAATAGATCCATGCGCGTCTTTTCCACCACGGCCTCTGCTGACCCCATCCCCATTACATGTGGGGTCCCTCAGGGGTCATGTGTCTCCCCCACACTGTACAACGTGTTCACTAAGCCCCTATTTGATGATCTCGACGCTCTGGATATCACCTACACTAACTATGCTGATGATACCCAGATCCTCATCCCACTGACGGGAGATTACAACAAGGATTTGGCCTTGGTGAACAAGGTGTACCTCATCATTCAGGCATGGATGGCCTCCCATAGCCTATGCCTGAATGATGACAAGACCGAACTCATCATCCTCGGATCAGCCACAAACCTAAACAAACTGGACCTCAACTACTCCAGCTTCACCATAGACGGCAACTCTATAAAGGTAGCTAAGGAAGTGAAAACCATCGGCATGTACCTCGATTCCACCCTCTCCTTCCATAAACAGGTCAGCTCCATGGCCTCCACCACAGCCTACACTTACAAGCTTATACGCTTTGCCAAACCCTTCCTCTCTACCCAAAGCTGCATTACTCTAGCCAGAGCCCTCATACTTTCAAAACTGGACTATTGTAACTCCCTCTATGTAGGTGCTAACAAACAGGTTACCAATAAAATCCAAATCCTACAGAACAATGCTCTCAGAGCAGCGCTTAGCGTCCCTAAAAGAGAACACATCTCGAATATTAGGAGAACTCATAACTGGCTCACCACCTCGGACAAAATCCTGCTTAAGGTAGCCTCCCTAACCCACAAATGCGCCTTAACAATGCAGCCCCCCACTACCTAGCTGACAGAATAACCAGATACACGCCCAACAGACACACCAGAAATAGCAATGCTAACCTACTCGCTGTTCCCAGATTCAAGCTAACGAAATTGGGCGGTAATAGCTTCCAGGTGAAAGCAGCCCAACACTGGAACACACTACCACCGTCCGTTAGAGCACCACAAACCTACCACCAATTTAGGCGTAACTACATCCAGTGGCTAAAGAACAAAGACCAAACTAAAGAATTGTTTACCATATTAAAAGAGCTAGAGACACCTTTGTAACTACTGCAAATGTTCTTTTTCAATTTGTAACTCTTTCGTAATTGCACTTCACTGTCTTCTTGTAAGTGCATCTTCCCACGGCATTCCTTTGTATAAAAATGTAAATAATGTACAGCACTGTAACTAAGTTGAGAATATACTTGTAATGCTTGCGCCCTCATACCTTCTGGTCCGGTGCGCCATACAAATAAATAAACAAACAAACAAACAAACATTGATGCAAAAATATCCATGTTCTTTCCTTAATACGGCAGAGCCACTTCTAAGAGTGTAGATAGAACCTGAGCTTCTTGTAAGAACTGTATGCTCAATGACCCTAGAACAATTTATTAAGGTCCTGGATATAGCAGAAAATACCAAAAATGTTGACATGTGTATCAATGTATCAATGTGAGTTCAGCAAATGGGTGCTGTAACCATTATGTTTCCTGTAAGCCTTTGTTCATGAATGGAAAAGGGGATGCTCTTAAATTTCAACCCACTGGTAGAAGGGTGGAATATTTCAGTGCACTATCCTCTCTGGAAGAGTCCTTGTTTTGTGAGTCTTTTTACCTCCCTCATAAAGTACAGTCTTACTTGAAACAGATCTTGATCACACAGTTCTCTTCCAGGATTTTATCCTAATAAAGACAATGGGCCCGATTCATAGAATTATTTGTGTGGCAAATATGGGATTTGCACACCATTCTGTGTGTGAAAACCCATTAGTTGATTCATTGAATCGACTGCGCAGAACTTTTTCATAACTTGCAGGAACTTCGCACAGGCTCGGCACGTCTCTGCGAGCGGTTGAGTGCCTTGCACGAGACACCACGCAGAGCGCCGGCGAGGCCTGCACAGAGGGAGAAGTAGGGGGCGGCACTCGGAAAGTGAGGAAGAACAAGGGAAAATGTGGGCATTACGAGGGATGGGCCACAGGCAGTCCATAGCACGGCCACAAATGTACACGACAAAGCATATTCATGGACGAGAACGCACAACCTCTCGCCTGGAAAATATCCATGCAAATCCCTTCATTTCCCCGCCACCCAAAGGCAGGCGTAAGAACACTTGCGCATAGGAATCGCAGTGCAGAGGTGGGTTTGCATGTTGGATTTAGGGGTGTGTGTACGCAGCCAGGGATCTGATCGAACTTAGGCGTGGGCCTACACAGTGTAATGTGGTGCACAAATGGTCTGCAGGGGTTCACACACAGATTTTTGGAGTTTTACATGAGTTATGATACATTGTACGCATGTTGTTGGGGTGTCGGTAACAGTTACAGGGGACCTCGCATAGGGTCCCCGAGATGCAGGTCCGTGTTGCAGAGGACCCCTCATACTGTTGGAAGGGTGCATGTATTTGTGCCCGAGGAACATGCAAAGGTAGCTGTTCTGGCTGTTTTTCCTTTGCATGGGGTCGTGTCGGGGCCGTTCTGGCCGCGATTTGCGTATAAGGTTACTTTGCACAGAAATGTCCATGAATATAGGGGGGTGCATTATTTAGTCTGCGCACAGGCTTGCACAGTGTTGTTCTCGTTGCATGGCCTTTGCCCAATATCCTCAGTCATTATCTTGCCAAATGTGAGGTACTGCCAAATCTATGAGGACTGTACTGCCTCTTTCCAGATTTGCACATTCCAGCTCTTTATAGCCTTCAGCAAATCCATGGGACCGTTTCCTCTCCTAAGCTAGATGGCAACGATGGGTTATGACCTTGCTGGATACTTCTGTCTCCCTTTTTGTGGCCCTTTCCACTGAAGGGCCATGGCAGAAAAGGCGATTTGGGCTGGAGCTCAATTAGATGACATTCTCAATGCAGCACATTAGTTTAATATTCATGTTTTACATCAGCTCGATTATAAATGCAGCTTATTTGGTTGTTAATGATGAATGTGGATAGGCATAACAGGAATCATCCAGGCCATGCCATACCATTTCTGTGATTCTGTGAAAGACGAGTCAAAACGTGATTAAGGGCACAGAGGTGAAAATGATCCCCTAGTTCTCACTGTACCATTGTGTTTCCTTTGTGTCTTTCCGCTCCTCAATCCTTCCATGGTCGTCAGCGCTTCTTATGTATTAGAACAGCATTTAAACATGTCTCTTAGCGTTTTTATCAGTTTCTTCCCATGCTAGTGGGTGACCTTCCTGCACTGTAGAAAACAAGGATGTCTTCCAGTGTGGGGTTGATTTATAGGACATACAGACATATTCATCCGGGATTGGTGGGGTAATTATGGGATTTATGGGATTTGAAGTTCTCATTTCTCGTAGTACAAAATTAAAAGAAGAAAATAGGCACAATACTCACCTCCATTCCCTTCATAGAAGTTCTAATCTCTGTTGCAACCTACTAGAAAGAATCAAAATTAAAGGTGTAAAATGTGTAAGCATGCATTAAGCATGACAGAACGAATATTCAGTCATTGCCACATTTTCATTCTAGTGTTTCTAATTGTATTCAATGTATTTATTTTTTGTATTTACTGAGCCTGGACGTCGTTTGGCAAAGCAGCAGAGTACTTTCCAAACAAAGGATAAGTAGGAATACAGGGAAGGGGGTACAGGTTACACTAGGACAGTATTAAATTACAGTTAAGCACAGGTGTAGTACTTAGGAGTGAGGTGGGGTTTGGCAGGTGTGTGGAATTGAGAGATTCAGGGTGTCTATGGTGCACGACAAAGGTGCTCCACAAGACCTCCAAAAATACATGGTCCTATTTCTGGGAAGGGCACAGTTTCAAGTGCAAATTGCAATGCACTTTATTCTTCCGCTCCTTTGATCCCTTGCAGGAAGACAGGTGCCGAGGAAAGTGTAAAGCTGTTAGGGGTCAGTAGAGACACTTTGAAGCAATGGGGAATCGGAAATGGAATTAAAACCTATAAAAGTTATGACAACTTAAGACCTATCACTATAAATGTGGGCTGTGCTGTGATGTAGGGTGGGGGGTTGATCTTGCCCTTCTCCCATGTATGTCACACCGAACACCTAATGCATTAGTGAGTGGGGTGATTCTGTTGCTTATATATTGAGGAGGATTACAATGAGGTTGACAAAGCCACACCCAGCCACCAACAGACATTGGCAATAGTATCCTGTTGTGTCTTCTGTGTTACAATCTGCATAACCACATATCTGAAATCATGCAGTCTTCTTAGTGTGGTGTATGAGTTACTATCCTGAAATTGTCAAATATACACACTCATGGTATACAAAGAAAATAATACCAAAGTATAATTACTCATCTATCTTTTCTGTATGAAAGAGGTGGAGCATAAGAATATTAATGGCATCTGTTTATAATGTTTAGGCCAATAGACTTCACTCTGTTGGCATAAGGGACACAGCGTTTAAGTTGATCTCTCTGTTTCTCGGTCAACAGATAGCAAATCACCCACCTCCCCCCTTCCACCTCGACTGCCCACCCCATCAATAATGGAGTCCCACAAGGCACCTGTCTATCACTTCTTCTCTTCAACCTTTACATGACCTCTCTCGCTGAACTTGTCTGATCACACAACTTCAACTGCTGCAACTATGCAGATGGCAAACAAATCATCTTTAAGTTCCCCAGGTCAATCCACACCCATCACCCTGTTCTTGCATCCTTCCTCACTGACATTGATCATTGGATGTTGTTCAACCACCTCCTCCTCAACCCCGGAACAACAGAAATGATGCTTTGTGGAAAGACAGCTCTCTTCCTCCAACCCACCCCTGGCCTTCTTCCCTATGCCACTAAAAACATATACCACAGTTAAAAACCTGGGTTGCACCATGGACAGTGACTTGAGTCTCTCACACCACATTAACACTGTTTCTAATTCCTGCTACCTACACCTCTGGGTTCTTAGACACATCTTACCCTACCTCTCCTAATCCCACAGGGGCAGGGTAATCTGGTCAATTGTTCTCTCCTACCTAAGCTATGCCAACTCCCTCAACTTGAGCAGCTTATCAAATCAGAAAGCTTCAAAGGCTCCAAAACTCTGCAACTTGACTCCTCAATGCCCTCAGACCCAGAGAGCACATCACCCCAGCCCTCTGTGTGCTTGATTAGCTCCCGGTCATACAATGGGCCACCTTCAAAGCCATGTGTATCACTCACAATGCCCTCCAGAAGACAGGCCCAGAATACCTTCAAACCAAAATCACCTGCTATCAACCCAACAGAAACCTGTGTTTAGGCACTGTGCCCATCCTGGTGATTCCCTCTTTCAAATAGGAGGCTCCATCTTCTCCGTCCAAGCCCCTACTATCTGGAACTCAATGAAGCTGATGCATAGAACACCACTTGGTAATCTGCAGGGCCCTCAAGTTGTGGCTATTCCCCTTCCGGTACCATGACAAACCCTGCACTCCTGAGCTAGTCAATCCCTACAGGCAGACTGGGGTAGGAATGAGCCTACATGCAATCAGCAAATGGCTGTAAGAATAATCGAATAACCTCCAACAGAACACAGGAGAGAGTCCTGGCCATATCTACGAAATCATGAAGTCAGCAACAGCAGGCGAGTACATATTGCACTCCATGCTTATGGAAGATAGTCAATGGTAAGGCCAGTCACCTGCACACATCTGCTGCCATAGACCATTCCCAACAACATATTCCACAACACATCTAGCAGCATTATGCTGCTATCCCCCACAACACAAATTCAGTCTAGCTGGGCAGATAATGAACGTACTACTCTTGCACTCTTTCTTGTCAATTTATAAGCACCCATACACTTGCCAGCTCGATATGGGTAGCTAGTAAAATCTGGCCACCCCTCCCCGGCTTTGCTTTGGCTAAAATGCACACATGCATTCTAAATTCCTCTAATGAATTTCCCATACCTCGACTCTGGTCCCCCAATGGCATTCATCCTGCAGCATGTTAGGACCATGCCAATGTTCAAAGGTGCTATACAAATGACAATTACATACAATACAATACAATACAATACAATAAAATAAAATGTAATACAATAAAATAATTGTCTCATGTTGCAAAATGTCATAATTCCAAACTATGCAGGTGACACAAAAAAACATTCCAACTGCACAAAGAAGATAAGAACAACTTTAAGTACACAGTAAATCTTTTTCAAAAGTTCAATATTGGATTGACCAAAAGTGGCTCAGTCTTAACACAACTAAGACAGAATGGGCCTCATTACGACCCTGGCGCCAAGTATTTAACTGTGCCGTAAAAGGCTATGGCGCCGTTAAACACTTAGTGCCTTAATACGAGGTCCCTTTGCGGGACCCGACCTTATAAAACGGGCCCCTAGGGGACCCTGACATCTATGGAAACAAGGTGAGTCACCACACATGATAGATACGCCAGACACAAGGTTGTATTCCCAAAGCTAGGGTTTATTGCGAAGCAAAAGTCTCAGTTGGCCTACTCGGTCTCACGCCCCGCGACGTGTATCTCTAGACCTTGAGGGACGCAAGAGAGTGAATTACCTACATCAGTTACATATATACAAAATGCATATCAAAGAATCAGCTATGACATGTTTAACACCCCCTTTCATTGGGTTTCTTTGAACTTGGTGTGATGATGGACATCTCCGACAACTATGACAACTTCAAACATCTATTCTAGTAACAATTTGCAATTTGTGAGTGTGAAGGCATCTTTCAGTTGTTGAATAGAACACAGCGCTTCTGTTCTTGGAAGCGAGCTACATACGGGGGCAAGAGTTGCCTTCTGGAACTTGCTATCTATCAGGTGCTATTTGTGTCCTGGGAGCCGACACGCTCTAGCGGGCTCAGCAAAGGGGGGCCGTAAGAAAAGCATAATTCAAAAGTTTGGCGGTATTATTCTAACATATTCTACCATATAACGAGACTGGCTGGCAGCTGTGAAATGATTAAAAGCCCTCCAGCTCTGCTTCAAGGCTACATTCGGGAGGGAGCCGGGCATTCTTCCTGGTGCTGCCTACGTTTGTGTTTCAACTAACTCTTGTTATCCTCTCGGCCCTGCGGCCTTGTCCTTTTCACATTCAGACAACAATGTTTTACAGTCGAACAGTGTAAGTGGAAAATATACAGCGAAGCAATAGGAACAGAAAGCAATGAGCAATGGTTAGAAAACAAAATGGCGATTCTTGTTACATCAAAATGGCCGTTCATTGGCAAACTCGAAAACCTATATTCTGTCATATCGTGCATGAGACGGTTGGCCCACGGCCACCAAAATACGTTTGCGGTCACAAAGTATAGGTATCCATTTTTCTAGACTGACAAACCTTCGTTTGGCCGTATGCCAAACGTCGCATCTATTTATTGAAACCTCCTCTAGTGTTGATGAGTCTGAAGTACTTATGTCTGAATTTTTCATGCTATAGTAAACATCATCGCCTTCATCAATATCTATTGCCATCAACTCTTTTACTGCTATAATCTCATTTGGGTCTGGGTCAGTTCGACCATGAGGTTGTTTTTTCTTTGTCATCATATGCATACATCCTTCCGTACATCCCTCAGTTACCTCAGCGCAAACTATGGGTAGACAATGCATACAACAACAGCACGTTAGGAATATTCCAAACACCACTACTAATATTGAGATCAACTTCCATCCCCAGGAACGTAGTATTCCCCAAAACCAAGATCCTATTCCCCAGCTCCCTTCTCCAGTACGGAGTTCAGAGTTTAGGACGTGCATTTTCTTTATTGCTTCAAAGATCGTGGGGGAATAGTCATCGACATAAACGCAACACGCTGATCCCACTATTTTGCAAATTCCCCCACGATCAACCAGGATCACATCGAGAGCCATTCTATTTTGCAGCATCATTAACCTGATTCCTCTTTCTTCCAACGTCATGTTAAATAGTATATCTGTTGTTGTGTTTATTGTATTTTTGTATTTTTTAGGATTGTGGACAGTTGCCTTATATTATAGGAGTTCACTATCTGCCCTAAGAATGGAATGAATGATTTTGCTACATCAGTTGCTATTAAAACACCCTTGTCAGTCCTTTTGACTCTAGTTCTGGATAATCTGGCCATGGCTGTTGTTTCTAAGAGGAATACTCCTGGGAACAGTAGCCCTAGGTAACATGTACCTCCCCAGTTTCTGGGCAACCAAGGATATGCTTTCTCTCCACATATAAAATTAACTGGATCACCTACATATACTGGTTCTATTTCCCATTTTAATACCACTGTATTCAAGGAACCAGTATATGTTCCTACTGAAAAAGAGCCTTTCTTTTTTAGACAAAAATGGACAGTTCTTGGGCTATAATTTACTGTGTAAAATGGGGGAATTGCAACTTTGTCCCCTTCTGTTCTTACACGAAAAGTCATTACAGATGTTTTTTCTGGTGAGGACAATCTATCTCGTCTATTTTGTTGTGTTATCTTTCATGCACTTTTCCTTGTGGGCTCTGGGGCTATTACTTGTGCTTTATGGAAAATGGAACAACCCACAGGCTTCATTATTATCTCCTCAAACTCATTCATGTTGGTTCTGTCTAATTGACCCGTATTACTCTCATTCCATTTCCCATAGAACATTGCACCTAAAGACGCACTACATGATGAACTTAATGGTAGTGGCTGCACATACCACCCTATTCCTTTCCCAGCATGCTGTGGTAAATGGGCACATACCCAGCAATTTGTTTTCTTCAGAATTGCATGTGTCATGTTCATGATCAATAGCAAAGTGTTATTTCCAAAACCTTCCCTGTGTCTTTCTTCCATTGGGGGCAGGGTATAAGTGATCACCTGAACCGGACTTTCAGTAGTGGATATATTAATTATTGGTAAAAACATTTCTAATGGGTGTATTGTTTCCACCCACCATAATATTAGGGCTGTCGATATTGGTGCTACCACGCTCATAAAGCACATTATTATTGTCAGTACCAGCATACAATTTGTTTTACCAAGCGTTTTTCTTAAGCTTATAGTCTTTATAAAGAAAAATTGATTCCAGGACTCAGCACCATCAAATATATGCTTTTTTAATTGTGTTGCATTGTCTGATTTCACCGACGCGTGTGACTGCCTGTCCGCAGAGTGAAGATTCTGTTCTGGGGATCTTACCCCGTTAATACTACAGTGACAATAGTCTTGTGGATTTGTCTCATACTACTATTGCCCAGATTTGAAAAAGGCTTAGCATAGCCGAAACATGTTATCGTTTATGGGCTCTTTTCGCTTTTGAATGTGTGACAATGCAACACAATTAGACAAGCATATATTTGATGGCACTGAGTCCTGGAATCACTTTTTCTTCACACTGTTTGTGGTAACGGTTAGGCTTTACTACCGTCTGGATACAGTGACCTGCGACATCCGTGTTTTCTCTACATGATCCTATATTCATGGCATTCTCTTTGAAATAGATTATCGATTTTTTACTCCTGGGATTGTAAGGCGTCGCCCCCCAGAGCAACGTATATCAAAGCCATTGGTTTCAGTTACAGTCTTTATAATTGACTCATTCTCAGCGGTGGTGGTGCAGGAGGAGGCTGGAACCGGTCCCGGCATGTTTCTCGTCGTCCTTCTTCTTCCTTATCACAGTTCGTTGTGGATATCTCTCATCGTCGCGCTTGCTCTGATGTCAATAAGTTCAACGGAATTCTCACAGTTCAGTTCTGCCTGTTCTTTTAGCGTGGATTTGTTTATTTGTTTTTAGGCAAGATCACTTGTCCTTTCTTATACTGTTCAGAGGACCTTTGATCAGTTATCTTATTGCCTTAGTATCATGTGTGTCCAGCTTGTCCACTCTGGTTCCTGACACATGTACTTTTAATCAGTTATCTCATTTGCCATAGTACAATGTGCACCCAGCTTGTCCGCTCTGGTTCCTGACACATGTACTTTTTATGATCGCATCAAGGAGCCGCGAGTCTTGAATTGTCCGACTTGCACAATTCTCACGCTTCTCTCATCTACACCTCTGGTTCCTTCTCCGTCCATGAGCTGAACCAGAGGTTGACATAAGCACCAATAAGAACTGCGGATCACTTTGTCTTTCGAGGCCGCAAGTTGTATCGCCTCACTCCTGGTATCGTGTGATCCGTGAACAGTGCTGGTGCACTTCTAGATTCAGGCTCAAAGTCAGCCTGTGGCGCTACTGCAGGTGCTGGTGTGCGCCGTGCCAATGATGCAGATCCGTTCTTTGGCGTGCTGGCAAGTGCTGGTGGGCACCAAAGGGGTACACAATCTGTTTCTGCTGGTATTTGCAAGGCAAATTTCGTGTCGGCCAGCAGTGATGTCGATTCTGCTGGGCAACGTTGGGGCACTCTTTGCCTTACCCCCTCTTTGCCAATCGTCTCAGGCTTTGTTTCAAGTTTCACTTCTCTTTTTGGCAGATTAGGTGGCTGCTTACTGGCAACAGTTTCTTTTGTTTCTGGGACCGCTGTCTCTTTCCGGTCATCTGTGTCAGGCAAGCCTTTCAGTGCAGTTGGAATCTTCTTGGCATGGGTGGCATGGATCCATGACTTCCTTCCATCCACCCGTATTGCCGTCTGCGTCGCCAAGAGTACTTGAAAGGGCCCGCGCCACCTGTGTGCTAATGATGACTTTCTTTCAAAAAAAATTCGCAGTACCCAGTCGCCTGGCTCCAGCCCGTGCACCGGACCGGTGTATCTCACTGGTAATGCTTCCTGCACCTGCTGATGAATCAAACGCAATTTCTGCATTAAAAGGCCACAATAAGTACTAAGCACAGGATTTTCTATCTCACTAAGTCGTTTTGGCTGTGGTGCGCACCATACATTTGCCGGCCTCCCCATCACGATCTCATACGGGGAGAGCCCAGTTTTAGCCTGTACAGATGTACGCATGCATAATAGTGCTATTGGTAATGCATCCACCCAACTCAACTTGCTCCCCGCACAAATCTTGCTAATCTTTGATTTAAGAATCCCATTGTGCCTCTCTTGAAGACCGGCAGAACTCGGATGCCTCGAACTGTGGAATCTCTTATCAATCTGAAGACCAGCACATATCTGTAATACCACTGCACCCACAAAATGTGGTCCATTATCAGACCATAGGACACGGGGCAAGCCAAATCTGGAAAAGTACTCCTTCAACATTACTTTTGCTGTGCTCATTGCTGTACAGTCCTTCAAGGGATATGCCGCCACACACTTACTGAATGCACAGATCACCACCAAGACCTATTTTAAGTTTTGGCACCTCTCCATCTCTATAAAATCAAAATGGATCACCTCAAATGGCATAGAGGGTGGGCCAAAACTGCCTGTAGAAGTCACTGTTCCCTTCTCTATATTGTGTTGCAAACACGTGATATAGTTATGCACCAACCTCTCTGCATTCTTTTTTATGTTTACATCCTGCCAAACTGTAGAAAAGTGCTGTATTATTTTTTTCGCACAAATGTGCGTAGGGCTGTGGGCCATTGTGACCATTGCAGTCACGTACGAATTTGGCAACATCCAGTTTCTAGTTCCCTTGTCCACCCAACAACCCTCCAGATCCAACTCAGCAGAGCCCTCTGCCCATCCCTGTATTTCATCGGCCGTAGCTTCGGCCTGCATTTCTTTGACAGTGTCAACTCCATTTTCTATCATACAGGGTACTTCCTCAGTCTGAACCGTCATCATTTTGGTATTCAAATCAGTGGCAGTTTGTTTCGCAATTCTGTCTGCAAACGCGTTTCCCTCTCCTATTTTTCATGTTACTTTTTTATGTGCCTCGCATTTCACTATTGCTAGGCGCTTGGGAAACGTGAGTGCAGACGGCAATCGTACAATCAAAGGGCCATGTTGAATCCTGGCGCCATGTGATTTCAAAAACCCTCTCTCAGCCCAGAGTCGACCAAAGTTATGAACCACTCCAAAAACATACTGACTATCAGTATATATATTCACTTTTAAATTTTCAGAAATCTCGCAGGCTCTGGTTTATGCTATTATTTCTGTGGCGTGTGCTGCATTATAGGGAATTCTTTTGCTTTCTACAACGCTCTCTAGGGTAGTGATAGCATATGCGGCAGTTGTCGTGCCATCTGGTAATTTAGCAGAGGTGAGGTGTTGCGTCTGTGTCCTTATTAATAGAACGTCTATGGCATGTGGCACCATCAAAATTAAAGTGTGCCCCAATACCATCCCTTCCGTTTGTTTCACTGACGCAGCAGCTGCCGTGACAGATCGCAAACATTGTGGTAGTGCGCACGCTACAGGGTCCAGCGCAGAAGAAAAATAGCCGCACGGCCTATTTCTTCCACCTTGTTCCTGTGTCAAAACCGCCAATGCACATCCTTCACTTTCACACACAAATAGTCTAAAAATGTTCTCATAGTTAGGCGTACCCAAAACTGGAGCCGAGCATAATGCAGTTTTCAATTCATCAAATGCTTTCTGACATTCCTCATCCCACTGCAAAGGCATAACCGCATCCTTTCTAGTTAAATTCACCAACGGCTTCACAATTAACGCAAAATTACCAATCCATTGTCGGCAATATGAAGCCATGCCTATTATGGCTCTGACTCCTTTTTGTGTCTTTGGAATAGGCATACAAGAAATACTTTCTATGCGTTCTGGCATTAGTCTTCTCCCTCCTTTTGAAAGTAGGTAGCCCAAATAGGCCACCTCCTTTCGATTATATTGAAATTTCTTCAAACTAGCTTTATGGCCATGTGCCGCTAGGTGTGACAGTAGTAATACAGTGCTTTTTTTTACAAATCTCCTCTGTGTCTGCCGCTAGCAATTGATCGTCTATGTATTGCAAGTGTACACAACCCACGGGTAATTCCAGCATGTCTAGCTGCTCTTTTAATGCTCTACTGTAAATACTTGGACTTTCCGTTTAACCTTGCGGAATCCGCGTAAATGTAAATGATTGTCCTCCCAGTGTGAACGCGAACAAATATCTGCTGTCCTTGTCTACTGGAATACTGAAGAACGTGTTTTTCAAATCCACTACACTAAAATATTCTGCTGAAACAGGCATCATTGTCAATATTGTAGTGACATCTGGCACTAGAGGAAATTGTGGATCTACTAACTTATTTAATGCGCGCAAATCAATTATGAAACAGTATGGTACCTCATTGCCTCCTTTTTTATAAACTGGAAGAATCGGGCTGTTGCATGTACTGCCAGTAATTTCCTCGATTACCCTTAATTTCACCAAATCTGTAACAATACTCTTCAATCATTTCTCACCTTCAGCTGAAATTCTGTATTGGGGTATTCGCAGTAGGGTAACACCTTCTTTCAAGATGATCTTTACTGGATCTATCTTTAAACATCCTACATCATTGTCATGCATTGCCAATATACAGGTGGGTACTTTACTTAATTCCCCTGGCAACGCTTCAGACATGAATTCTGACACAGGGGCATCGTGTGGCCAAATCGTTAGAAACACTCCGTCCGCCGTGCAATGTATAATGGAACCTAGTTTTTGCAACAAATTTAATCCCAACAAATGCTCCCGACAATTTTCTGTTAAAAGGAAAGGACAATGTTCAGTGAATGGTCCTATAGTAACTGGGACTGGTTTGGACACTGTGTTTATGACTGGTGTACCTGCGAACCCTACGGAAACATTCTTTTGCCCTGACAGTGGTATATCCGGAACCAAGTGGTGGTCTATTGAACACTTCTGTGCTCCTGTATCTACAAGAAAGCGGTGCTCCTCATTCCTGACTCTCTGATTCACCGGAATAGACACTGGTTCTGACCCCTGTCCTGGGCTGTCCTATTGGGGAAATAACACATCGTCCGATGTGTAATCATTGCTGTTACTGTAATACGTGTTTGGCTGTGTATCGAAAACATTCCCACTCTTCCCTCTATTTCCCCCACTCTGGTTTCCATATTGTTGATTTTGCTGTCCCTGACTTGGGTTTGGGGCATTTTGGTTTTGGCCTTGGTTTTGATTACCTCTGTTATTGTGATGCTGCTGCATACTATTCCTATTTGGTCCATTCGGTTCTGGGTGTCCTCTATGCTGTCTCCTCTGACCAGACCCATTTCTATTCTGTAGATGCGGACATTGCGCTCGCCAATGTCCTTCCTCCTTACAATACGCACACTGATTTGGTCCCACTGTTCCCCCAACATTTTTGCTTGCCATGCACTCTCTGTCATTATTAGATCCTGAATTGGAAGTTTTAACCCCTCACATATTTGTCAACAAATAACCTCTTTCCCGCTTCCGAGCCCACATCCTGCCCACTGAAGTCTGTGGATACTTCTTCAAATCTATTAAAATAATCTGTAGCCAACTCATCCTCGCCTTGTACACATGCAGGCAATTTGTCCCATTGAATTCTTTTCTCTGGGACACTTTCTTTTAACTTCTGCACTATACGTGCTGGTAATGCCACCAGGTTCGCTCCTGGTGTCCCTCCAACCGCTTTATTACTGTCTTCTATTATCAAGTCCGCCCATGTGGCAGCAAAAGCCATTGTGTCATCTACCTTCCTTATTTGTTTCCATATGTCTGCTGGCAGGATCACCGGGAATATTAGGTCTATATCACCCATGGTAAGCATGGATGATTGTAGGCAGGATTCTACTTCCTTGTAAAACCCTGCAGGATTCTTTCTTATATCAGGAATCGTCTGCCTTATGTTGTTCACTTCCTGTCTGGAAAAGGGGACATGCACATATTGGGCGGTGTAATGGGCTGGTGTTACCTGCGCCGCTGCACCGCCCACTGCGGGAACCTCCACTTTGGGCACAAAGGTAGGAGGGACCTCTCTCATGGGAAATTACCCACTTACTGCCCCCCCTCTCTTAGATGTAACGATATTCCCAGATCCAGTGATAGAGCTGTTTCTCCTGTCCCTCGCTCTAGTGCTCTTCTATATACTGCCATTATTTCGGGTGGGCTGGCCTTATCGTTTTTAATATCTTTGTTTTATAAATGTTCAGCCATCGACTGTAGTGCTTTTCTTTTCATAGGCATGGAATATTCATCAAATATCTTGTGTATCTCCATTGTGGGAATACTGGGATCCGACATCCATCTAATCGTTTCTCGTATACATACTTTTAATTTGTCGCCCCTTTGCACTGACAACATTGAATGTCGTTGTTGTATACATGGCTCTACAGTTTCCTTCCTATTTCTCCCGATATCCCTACTCCTGTACCCAGGCGTAGCTGTCATGATGCCTACCTCCAAGGAGCCAGGCCCAGCCCAGCAACCCCAGAGGCAGACATCATTTTCCCCAAGGACGTCTCAGCGGGCCCAAGTTGGGGCCTTTTGGACGCAGTCCTGGCGCCTTTGGCGCCAGGCTCATTCTGGACCCCAGTCCTGGCGCCTTAGGCGCCAGGCTCATAAAGCAAGACGTGTATAAGTGCTTTAATGTGCACTTACCTGAAGCAGACCGTGCTGCTACATCCAGGCCCTCTTGAGGACTGAATGGGACTACTTTATCTTTTGGACTACTTTATCACTCGGGTGTGGTCTGAGGAAGAATACATACCTGAGTGGAAGGATACATACCTGGAACTACTTTACAGGCTATTTAAACCACACCCGAAAAGCAGCACATGCTTCGCGTTGTTCTGCATCTAGCAGCTGGACGCTCACCGTGTTTGCTCCTGCATTCGGACTTCTGCACACCTGCCAGCATCCTGATCACCTACAAAGGAAGAGAAAGAGAGAATAGAAGAAGGAAAAGACTTTACCTGCAAGATCCGCATTCCGGAGTCAGCTCGCCGACGATCCTGCAAAGGAAGACACTTCATTTAAAAGCACATCGCATCGACCGCCGCAGCGCCGCATTCCACTCACCTTCACAGGGCACCTCCATGTTCAGCAGCGATCACCCGGATTCGCACCCACGCTTCCACGCCTAGGGAGAAAAAGACAAGAGCAAAGGTGAGAGAGAGAAGGGAATGAGGAAACCTAAACCTCCATGTTAAGACTTACCTGTTGGGTCATTCCCTCTTCATTTTGGGTCAGTGCCGCATCCAGGCGTTTCCAGACCCCGGCCCCTATGGGGAAAAAGACATTAGCGTCAATGAGCGAATGAAAAGACATTACCCAAAAACGCTCATCAAGACTTACCTGATTTCTACAGGGATTTCACCTCGCATCTCGGGTCGGTGCCTTTTCCCCGGCATTCCGTATCCCGGCCCCTATGGGGAAAAAGACATTGACATTAGCATATTGATGCAAGGACAAAAGGGGAACCTTTCAAGGAACTTACCTGGAAGCCAAGCAAGTTTGGTTCTCATAAAACCAAGAATCCAGTGAAGTAACTGGATACCAACGCGCCCCTGCATCAGAAGCAGGAAGGAGAGCTCGCCCTTCAAGACCCTAAGGTGAGACGCCACGGGAAGCACAGAAGGGTTTCGAGGAGGGTGGGAGGGGAAAGGGGGAGGCTGGTAGCATTCCCTGCAGACAGTTAATCCCTTATTCTCGCCTACAGAAGGATACTTTTGCAAGCCGGACAAGCAGGAGTTGGGAGTCCGGTCCAGTCCATCTTCTGAGCCCCGCGCAACACCTTAGAAGAGGTCACAGCAGCACGATCCTGGCCAGCGCCTCCGTGGGAGTCAGGTGAGCGTAACAGAACGCGAAGCCTACCCACAATTTCCCACCCGGGCACTATGGAGACTTCTGAGACAGACCAGCTGGCCCAGCTGTTGGGGGAATTAATGGCAGAGGTACACGCAGCTCGCCAAGAGACTAATGCCCTCAAAAGAGAACTCATTCTCTCCAAGGAGCAAACTGATGACTTGGCCAAACGATTGCTACAGAGTCAGGCTGGACAAATTCCTTTACCTAGTCCCGGGGGAATTTCCACTTCGTTGGGTTCGAGTAACCCTGTTCAGATCAATCTGCCGGGATCCATGCCTTTAGCACCACCTGAACGTTTTGCGGGGGACCCAAAGAAATATGCCATTTTTATGAACCAATGTCGCTTACATTTTATATGCAGACCAGGAGCCTTCCCTGATGATAGGACCAAAGTGGCCTTCGTGTTATCGAACCTAAGTGGCTGTGCTGCCGATTGGTCTGTTCCCTTGGTGAACCAGAACGATCCAATTCTCCAGGATTTTCAGGGCTTTCAGGCCAGCATGGAAAGGTTGTTCGCTCGACACTCGCAAGGACAGGCCCTTGACAACGAACTGCTATCTCTACGACAAGGTAGTCAAGATCTTTTGTCTTACATAGCCTCCTTTAACAGACTGGTGGTGGAAACTGGATGGCCTGAAAATAAAAGGATCACTTTATTTCACCGGGGTCTGCGCGGAGAGCTAAAAGACATTCTGGCCCAAGTAGTGAATCCACCCCAGGGTTGCGCAGAATATATTGACTTTGTGGTACAACTGGATCACAGACTTCAGAATAGGAAAGCAGATCGGTCCAAGTTTGAAACCCGAGTACCGATCAGAACCCTCGTAAACTCCAGGAATACCGAAGCTTCGGAACCTATGCAAATAGGGGGAGTTAAGGGGCCGTTAACTCAGAAGGAACGCGAGAGAAGGCGACAAAAGCAACTATGCCTCTATTGCGGGGCTTCCGGTCACTTTCTTCGTGATTGTCCGGTAAAACCACCTAGGAAGGTGGTTGGTGCCTCTGACAACAACTTAATGGAACCTGTTTCGGGAAATGACCTGGCTCGACAAGCGTATAGGTCCGCTTGCCGAGCTTGAAAACAAACTCTCTGACCTCGCATTTTGTCTTGCCAATGGTGCTCGTGGATCCAAAAAAGCCCCAACGGTTGCATGCCATCAAAGCATACGTCGACAGCGGAGCTATCGGAAACTACGTGGACCGCGAATTGGCCTCCAGGATGAACCTTCCTCTGCATCCAAAAATAAACCAGGATGTCATTACTACGGTTGATGGTACCGAAATAGCCTCTGGGCCGGTAACGCATTCCACCACAGAAGTGACACTTGTGAGTCAGGATGGACATCGGGAAGCAATAGTGTTTGAAATAATCAAGGCTCCACAATTTCAAGTAATCCTCGGAATTCCTTTTTTAGAAACACACAATCCTCGAATAGACTGGCGAGCAAAGAGAATAACTTTTCCAGATTGTGGTCCCACTTGTTATCCTAGAAATCCAGCTATTGGTTTAGCCACAGTAACCCCCGCCACTGTTCAACTACCGGCAGAATACCTTGAATACCAGGACGTTTTTCAGAAAGAACAGGCTAACACGCTACCCCCTCATCGTTCTTACGATTGCCAGATCGATCTAGTTCCCAATGCTCAAACGCCGTGTAGTAGGATTTACGCTCTCACTGAACCTGAAAACCAGCATTTGCGTCAGTATTTGGATCAGTACCTTGCCAATGGCTTTATTCGCCCATCAAAGTCCCCGGTCTCTTCCGCTTTGTTCTTCGTGCCTAAAAAAGAAGGAGACCTTAGAACTTGTATTGACTACCGCGCTTTAAATCAGATAACGATAAAGAATCGTTATCCCCTGCCTCTGATCCCTGAACTTCTTGATCAAGTAAAAGATGCTCGTATATACACCAAGTTATATCTCCGGGGAGCTTATCACCTAGTGCGAATAAAAGAAGGTGACGAGTGGAAGACAGCTTTCCGCACCAAATACGGGCTCTTCGAATATCAGGTTATGCCCTTCGGTTTGTGCAACGCACCTGCAGCTTTTCAATTCTTCATGAACGATGTTCTGCGAGAACTTATCGATGTTTGTGTCATCGTATACATCGACGACATCCTGGTGTACTCATCTTCTGAGTCAGATCATCGAAAACATGTTCGAGCAGTTCTAGAGAAATTGCGCCAGCACAAACTATTTGCCAAGCTGGAAAAGTGTGTCTTTCATACCACTGAGGTTGAATTCCTCGGATTTGTTCTGACTCCTAAAGGAATTCGAATGGATTCACGAAAGGTGGACGCCATCCTCAAATGGCCATCTCCCGGTTCAGTGAAAGGGGTTCAGAGTATGCTTGGCTTTGCCAACTTCTATCGAAGATTCATCCCGGAGTTTTCACGAATAATCCAACCCATTACTGCTCTTTTACGTAAGAATAAACATTTTGAATGGACTCCAGAGGCCGAACAAGCCTTTCAAGACCTAAAGACCAAATTCACTTCTGCACCTGTGTTGAAGCACCCGCGTCCTGATCTCCCGTATATTGTTGAAACTGACGCATCCAGTTTAGCCATGGGAGCTGTCCCGTCGCAAAGGGATCCGAAAACTAACCAGCTACACCCTGTAGCCTTTTGGTCCAGGAAATTCTCAGCTCCTGAAATTAATTACGCAATTACCGACAAAGAGTTACTGGCCATTAAATCTGCTTTTAAGGCTTGGCGTCATTACCTCCTCGGTGCAAGACACACCATCACTGTAATTACGGATTACAGAAATTTGCAGTATTTAAAGACGGCCAAAGCCCAATCTTCACGACAACTCCGATGGGCTTTATTCTTTGCAGAATTTGATTTTATAATTACCTATCGCCCTGGCTGCAAGAATGGCAAAGCGGACGCCTTATCCCGGATTGGCATGGAAGAACCCAATTTGTGTTTAGAACCTGTGCCGATAATACCTGAACAAAGAATCTTAGGTTTGACTTCATTGCAAACCATTGAGGACGTTGAAACTCGAGTCAAACTACTTTTTGACCCTTCAGCCTTACTGGAATGGACTCAAAAGGGTCCCCACTTCACCGTTAAGGATAACTTACCGTACTTCCAAGAGCGGTTATTTCTGCCAAGTAAGGAATTGCAAGAACTAGTTATTGTTCATTATCATGAATCGTTAATGGAAGGACACCCTGGTATCGCTAAAACGGAAGAAAAGATCAAACGCCAATTCTGGTGGCCTTCTTGGAGAAAAGACATAAAGTCTTTTGTGATGTCTTGCAGAGTTTGCGCCCAAAATAAAGGTCAAAGGAACAGGCCAGCCGGCCTACTTCAACCCTTGGAGATTCCACCGGCACCTTTGCACACCTTGTCTATGGACTTCATTACGGACCTGCCTCCGTGTGGTGGTTACAACACTATCCTAGTAATCGTGGATCTGTTCTCCAAAATGGCCCACTTTATCCCTCTAAAAGGATTGCCTTCAGCTTCCATCCTGGCCAAGGAATTCCTGGAGAATATAGTTCGAATACATGGTTTCCCTTCCGTACTAGTATCAGATCGTGGAAGTCAATTCATTTCCCATTTTTGGAGGAAGTGTTGCCAACTAGCACAAATAGATGTGCGATTATCCACCAGCCACCACCCCCAGACCGACGGACAAACCGAGAGGACAAACAGACTCTCGAGCAATATCTTCGGTGCATGTTGCACCAATCCGAGTACAATTGGAAAGACATTCTTTGGATCGCAGAATATGCATACAACAATTCTATGCATTCCGGAACCGGTCAAACTCCTTTTTATACTTTGTATGGTCACCATCCTCGAACCTCTGACCTAGATCCACCTCTGACCCTGGAAATGACCGCAGTAAATCATCTGCATTCCACAATAACCCGAGCCTTCAAAGAAGCTACAACTCATTTACAGTAAGCCAAGAAAAAGTACAAAGAAAACGCTGATTTGCACCGAAGTAAAACACCTCCTTACCAAGTAGGAGACCAGGTTTGGCTAGCAACTAGACATTTATCTCTCAAGGGCCCACGGACTTTCAATCCCAGATTCATTGGGCCTTACCCCATCAAAGCCATAATCAACCCAGTGGCCTTTAAACTGGATTTTCCTTCCAACATGCGTATTCATCCCGTTTTTCACGCATCACTTTTGAAACCGGTACAACCAGGAACCCGACTGTCCAAGCCTCCAGATCCTATTCAAATTGATGGGGAATTAGAATTCGAAGTGAAAGACATTTTAGACTCCAAAATGTTGAAGTCAAAACTCTTCTATCTTGTTGACTGGAAGGGTTATGGACCTCATGAGAGATCGTGGGAGCCTAGTAACCATATTCACGCACCTCGATTAATACGGAGGTTCCACCGTAGATTCCCGAACAAGCCAAAACCCCCGGAGGAAACAACCTTGGGAGGGGCCTTGTGGGGGGGGTACTGTCATGATGCCTACCTCCAAGGAGCCAGGCCCAGCCCAGCAACCCCAGAGGCAGACATCATTTTCCCCAAGGACGTCTCAGCGGGCCCAAGTTGGGGCCTTTTGGACGCAGTCCTGGCGCCTTTGGCGCCAGGCTCATTCTGGACCCCAGTCCTGGCACCTTAGGCGCCAGGCTCATAAAGCAAGACATGTGTGTAAGTGCTTTAATGTGCACTTACCTGAAGCAGACCCTGCTGCTACATCCAGGCCCTCTTGAGGACTGAATGGGACTACTTTATCTTTTGGACTACTATATCACTCGGGTGTGGTCTGAGGAAGAATACATACCTCAGTGGAAGGATACATACCTGGAACTACTTTACAGGCTATTTAAACCACACCCGAAGAGCAGCACATGCTTCGCGTTGTTCTGCATCTAGCAGCTGGACGCTCACCGTGTTTGCTCCTGCATTCGGACTTCTGCCACGCCTGCCAGCATCCTGATCACCTACAAAGGAAGAGAAAGAGAGAATAGGAGAAGGAAAAGACTTTACCTGCAAGATCCGCATTCCGGAGTCAGCTCGCCGACGATCCTGCAAAGGAAGACACTTAATTTAAAAGCACATCGCATCGACCGCCGCAGCGCCGCATTCCACTCACCTTCACAGGGCGCCTCCATGTTCAGCAGCGATCACCCGGATTCGCACCCACGCTTCCACGCCTAGGGAGAAAAAGACAAGAGCAAAGGTGAGAGAGAGAAGGGAATGAGGAAACCTAAACCTCCATGTTAAGACTTACCTGTTGGGTCATTCCCTCTTCATTTCGGGTCCGCGCCGCATCCAGGCGTTTCCGGACCCCGGCCCCTATGGGGAAAAAGACATTAGCGTCAATGAGCGAATGAAAAGACATTACCCAAAAACGCTCATCAAGACTTACCTGATTTCTACAGGGATTTCACCTCGCATCTCGGGTCGTTGCCTTTTCCCCGGCATTCGGTACCCCGGCCCCTATGGGGAAAAAGACATTTACATTAGCATATTGATGCAAGGACAAAAGGGGAACCTTTCAAGGAACTTACCTGGAAGCCAAGCAAGTTTGGTTCTCATAAAACCAAGAATCCAGTGAAGTAACTGGATACCAACGCGCCCCTGCATCAGAAGCAGGAAGGAGAGCTCGCCCTTCAAGACCCTAAGGTGAGACGCCACGGGAAGCACAGAAGGGTTTCGAGGAGGGTGAGAGGGGAAAGGGGGAGGCTGGTAGCATTCCCTGCAGACAGTTAATCCCTTATTCTCGCCTACAGAAGGATACTTTTGCAAGCCGGACAAGCAGGAGTTGGGAGTCCAGTCCAGTCCATCTTCTGAGCCCCGCGCAACACCTTAGAAGAGGTCACAGCAGCACGATCCTGGCCAGCGCCTCCGTGGGAGTCAGGTGAGCGTAACAGTAGCAAACATTTCGGCATAATCATTATCTAATTCATCTTTGAGTTCAAAAAGTCCATATACATGTTCTCTCACTTCTTCATCCCTCTCCCTACAGCGTGCTAATGCATTCAAATCTAACAATCGCAGCAGTGGTAATTTCCCTATTAACTGTTTCCATTTCTCCACCAAATATTCACCATTGCATTCCAACACTACCTGCCTCTCGTTGCTTCTTCGGAAGTCATACATCAAAGCCAATGCTGTGGTCCCATCATTCCCGTCTATATACATCTCTGCCTGTTGCTGCAATTCCACCTTCCTTTCTTTGCTGATTGCGCTGCGAGTTACCCTCGTGCATCCCCGTTGGTCTGTCCCGCCTCTTGCCCCCGTGGTTTCAACTTCAACCCCGGGAGGAAAGGACGGTACAGAGTCTGTGTCTGAGGCGGGAGGTGCGGATGGGACAATGGGAACAGGGAGTGTCTGTTGTGGGCGTGGTTGGCTAATAGGAAGGGTTACGCGCGCGGTCTGTGGCTGTGGGAGGGCTTGAGCTAACGGAGGGGGAGCTTGGGCTACGGGCGGGGTCTGGGCAATAGCTGCTGACGTGTCTGGTCTTACTTCTGATCTTGGACCTTGTTTTGTATGGGTCAATATATTTTCTATTAATTCATCTGCTAAGTGTCATTCCCGTTGTGGATATATCTTTTCTATATTCAACTGGTCTTGCCTGCCTGCCCTTCTTAGACTCTCAGTCCACTCCTCCTCTGCTTTCTCGTCCGCTACTTCACCTTTCGATTTATGTCTGTGCGCATGCTTCGCTCTGCTTTTAAATCGGAGCATTGCTTCCTTTCTCCAGTCTTTAATGGTCTCAAATGCTGCAGGATGCGCTTTCTTTCTTATCAACACCCTTTCCAGGTTGTCTATCCTCGCTATCTCAAAACTACCATTAATCGGCCACTGATGGTCTTGTTGCTTTCTGGTTTGCCTATGCCAAGTCTCACAGAATATTATCGTACCCACTCCATACTTCACATACATATAATACGCCGGCGTTCCCCCAGGTGGTACAATTTGGCCATCTTCCAAAGATTGTCTACCACAGCGGAAAAACCCTGCTAAGGTGGACAATACCCCAGGCATGTTTCAACCTTACCCCTCGTTAATCAACCTTACCTAAGGCTTTTGATTTTGCAAAGTCAACTCTCTACCAATGTCAGGATTACTTTGAATCGGGGAATGACTCACCTGATAAATCAAGTCGTCTGTATACTGACGCACCAAAGGACGTTGTGTCTGCGTTTCTTGGCTTCCGCCTCATTTTGGGACCCTCGCCTCCTTGTTCTCTAGCCAGGCACGTCGATCAGGGATCAGATGTGTGCAGATCTGCAAAGGAGTCTCTCATCACTTTTACAGGGCGCCCCGAACACCTCTTGATCCCGGCTCGATCGTCCCATCCTCGCCGTTCTCCGCCTTACTCAATTGCAATGTTATGCAATGGAACAAGTGGGGGAGGGTCCCTATTCGGGCGCCATCTTGAAAGGGGTACCTAGGGGACCCTGACGTCTATGGAAACAAGGCGAGTCACCACACACGATAGATACGCCAGACACGAGGTTGTATTCCCAAAGCTAGGGTTTATTGCAAAGCAAAAGTCTCAGTTGGTCAACTCGGTCTCATGCCCCGCGATGTGCATCTCTAGACCTCGAGGGACGCAAGAGAGTGAATTACGTCCATCAGTTACATATATACAAAATGCATATCAAACAATCAGCTATGACATCTTTAACACCCCCTTTTATTGGGTTTCTCTGAACTTGGTGTGATGATGGACATTTCCGACAACTATGACACCTTCAAACTTCTATTCTAGTAACAATTTGCAATTTGTGAGTGCAAAGGCATCTTTCAGTTGTTGAATAGAACACAGCGCTTCTGTTCTTGGAAGCGAGATACATACGGGGGGAAGAGTAACCTTCCGGACCTTGCTATCTATTAGGTGCTATTCGTGTCCTGGGAGCCGACACACTCTAGTGGGCTCAGCAAAGGGGGGCCGTAAGAAAAGCATAATTCAAGCCTTTAGCTGTATTATTCTAACATATTCTACCATATAACGAGACTGGCTGACAGCTTTGAAATTATTAAATGCCTTCCAGCTCTGCTTCAAGGCTACATTCGGGAGGGACCCGGGCATTTTTCCTGGCGCTGCCTACGTTTGTGTTTCAACGAACTCTTGTTATCCTCTCGGCCCTGCGGCCTTGTCCTTTTCACATACAGACAACAATGTTTTACAGTCGAGCAGTGTAAGCGGAAAATATACAGCTAAGCAATAGGAACAGAAAGCAATGAGCAATGGTTAGAAAACAAAATGGCGATTCTTGTTACATCAAAATGGCCATTCATTGGCAAACTCGAAAACCTATATTCTGTCATATCGTGCATGACACGGTTGGCCCACGGCCACCAAAATACGTTTGCGGTCACAAAGTATAGGTATCCATTTTTCTAGACTGACATTTAACGGCTGGTCTACACCAGCCGTTAAAGTAGGGGCCCACAAATTTGCAATTTGCTGTACCGTACTTAGCGCCTTCACCATTCCCATAGAGACCTATGGGGCAAAAATGGGAATGGGGAAGGGCCATGGTTCAATGGGGAATTACTCCTGCCAACCTTGGAATGGGGTAGTAATTCCCCATTGAACCATGGTGGACCCGTTACAACACCAGCACCAACCATGGTGCTAATAGCGCCATGGTTTAGCACCGGTGTTGTAATGAGGGCCAATGTCTAATTACACTCATCAGTGGCTTAAACACAAGAAGACAATACCCTAAGGAAGTGATTTCTCTCCAAAATACTGATAATGAAACTCAAAAAGTACTACAGAATTAAGGAATCTACTTTTATTAAATGATCACGATGATGAAATGCTAATTATTATCTGAAGAATCTCAGGCAGGTGTTGGAAGCATAGTTCTTGTATAGCAAGATCAAGCATTGGCTTGTGCATTCATTATAGCAATGTCTTATAACTAGGTGCCGCCAAATATGTGTTGGACTGCATAAAAATATTTTTAATAAAGGCCACTAGAACAGTTACTTACACCTCTTGTTTCAGCCAGAGTTAAATTCAAAGTGCTATCAATCATCTTTTAAGCCCTCCAAAGACTAAACCTGCAGAAGCCTTCAGTGTAGGCTTACGTTCATCCACATCCCTTTGACCTTTGTGAAGAATTTCTCTCTGAAAAATATGTTTAGATGGGCCAGAGATCTAGGCAGATCCTCCAAAATGCTAGCCTGAAGGTCTTGGAACTCAGTATCGAAATAGCTCTACAACAACTATCAGCTCCTGCATTTCAGATGCCGACTCACAATTATACATTTTCCTTAACTTGTTCAGTCTCTAAATGGCTGCTTGAAACTCAGGGCCCAGATGCCCCCTTTGGCCGTAGTGACTCCACTAATGTCGAAGATAAAAGAAAAAAAGGAAATAATAACCCATGACCTTGTTTCAACATTAAGATACATGTCCATGTTACTACTCAACACAAGTTCAGTGTTTAGCAAATAGCCTACTGATCAACAAGTAAAATGGGTTATTTTTAGCACCAGCATACATCATTCTTTCTTTAAAATCTGCTTGATGAATGGACATTCTTTGACTGTTACATTTCATGGGAGACTATATTGGTAGAATTTGCTGGTTGCCCAACACGTTCAATATTAGAGGTGATCACAACTTATCAATTAATCCAAAAATGGCACAGCATGTATTACTTTATCTTTACAATCTGATTTAAATATAGGTCTTACTCTGTCAAGCACACCTGGGAGAATCTAGTGTTAGAGCTAGCACATTTGCTCACCAACTGATAATTAAGGTGAGGTCAATTCCCAATGGATCTAAAAAGGAATAGAACATCACGCAGTCATTCAAAGCATCCACAGAGACATTCTACTTGGATGAACAAATCACTGATATTTACAACTAGAACAAAAATAATGCATTTCTAAATGGCATCCCCATATATTTACCAATCCCGCACCAATGGAGATATTAATCTCTGGAGAACTTCTAAGATGAGAAAACAGCAGATGGCTTTAAACAACAACTATTTTGTGATGCACTATTCACAGATAAGGCAAAGAAGAAAATAGATAATGATGTAATATCCAATATTTGAGAAAAAAGACCAAGGCTTGTTAGCCTTTGGTGTGGGCCGCACACCCTCTTAACCACTTGGGGTTGGTTTCATTCCTTCAATCCTTTTTTGTCATTAATTGGCACACTTCTTCTTCAATTTGTTCAAAATAATGCTTTAATGTATCCAAAAACTTGCAATTTAGCGAATGCCAATATATGGTCAATGCATTTCGGACTTTGTGTCCTTCATCAGGGCCTTGTCTGAGTATAGTGATCTTAAACACATAAATAGCCATCAAGGATCAAGTCGAGAATATGTACATATTACCACAAAGTTTCATTCATATCATGGGCATATATATTACAAAATGCATCAATGAAATCATAATTTACAGGGTACCCACAAGACAAACACGTAACACATAACAAATAAAGAAAAGACACTTGGAAGATTATTCAAGCACATCCATCATCCTAAACGAATGCCCTATTAATTCTTAACAATCTGTTAGAGTTTGGTGTTCAACAAAATCACCATGGTCCATGTGCCTCATTATGTGTCATACTGATGCATCTTGTATTTCCTGGGACCGTAATCCATGTGTCTTTATGTGTACTAAAATTAAATGATTTTTTGTGGCATGCTGATTAAAGGCTGATACCTAGATGGTAAGACCCATATGTGTCAGTACACATGCAACTAGTGACTAGTAACTGATACATATCTAATGTACGGACTAAAAAAGGTATTTATTAACATCATTAGAGTCTGTTAAATATCAGATGTACAGACTAATAAAGGCATATATCCAACACATTAGTAGCTGTTAAATCTATTACTTCCACGATAGCCCATATTCGTTTTGCACATATGAGGTCAGATGTTCAGTGATTGTCTGGACAAAATGTGTTGTCTAAGTCTCATGACTCCTAATTGTCAATGTGCATGTATGGTTACCAGACTCAATTATTGTTGTAGTTAACGTTATGTCTGTGGCTCTTAAATCCACTAATAAACCAATTCACACTATAGGATTCAAATAAGGCCTTAAGTGATAGGTGTGAATGATCAAAGGAAGCAATTTAAGTCCCACTCTTCATTCATTCCATCTGGAACAAGAGTTTCCAGACGTTCAATCCAATATGCTCTAATTTGCTGTTTCCTCTTCTTGATGTCTTGTCTTCGTTCTAGATTGTCCATTAATTCTAATAGCTGGAATTTCAGTTGGGCAACAATGTGTTTTTTTTTCTCATTAAAATGTCTTGCCACTGATGAGTTAACATTCTTATTTCTAATGCACGACTTGTGCTTGTTGATGTGTATCCTGCGGTTTGCAGTACACAGTGTTCTCAGCATTGCATGTGGCAAAGTACTTTAAGGCAATTTTCTTTCCTTTATGAGTATGTGCTCTTACTCCACCTTTGATGATGTTATTACAGCTCCCACAATTGAGACAGGGGAATGTCCCTAGATTCTTATTCTTCGGTATTGGTTGTCTGTCATCTCTTGTGTTCATCAGTAAATCTCATAAATTGCTAGTCATTTGGTACACAAAGAGTGTTTATTCTGAGAACAATTCTTTGGTTCTGTTGTCATTGGTCAGTATTGTCCAATGCTTGTTGATACATCTCTTTTATTGCAAACTGTGTGTGGAGAACGTGGAGACGTATACAATTGTTGGTGCATCTGGTTGGGTTTAGTTGACAAGAGGCAGGTTCTTAATCTTGTGGACACTTGGTCTGTGGCTTTCCGTAAGACTTCCTCTGGGTATCTCCGATGTTGTAATTTATTGTGTAGCTTATCAAGTTCATGCTCGTATTCTTCTGGGTCACTGATGATCCTTTTGAGTTGTAACATTTGCCCACCAATCATTGTAATATGGAATATTGACAGCCGTATTATTAGTTTTGTGGGAAATTTCAAGATCTAATTAGTGCATTTTTTGTATTGTTAATCACAAAACACAAATGAAACATGCAATTTGATCAGGTAATTGGAATTAGAACATGATAGGCTCATGAAACTTCAAAGCAAAGTGACTCAGGATTTTATGGATAAATTCACAAGAACTCCTGTGCCAACCTGCTTTCAATTAAACCTCATTCACATGCTTCAGTTACATACTCACATTACTTAAATGTGGAATGATTAACTTGCAGTAGTAGTATATTATTTTTAAGATCTATACATATGATGTCTAACAGTAGCATGGTCACTCTGAGTTACTTAACTGACTCAGTGCCAAGTCTGCAGCAAAAAACATTAACCTGCAGAGCTGGCTGGTTGAGGTTGAGTACAATGAACTACCTGAAGGTTACATATTACATTTTGCAGAAGACATATTCTACCACTGCTCTTTATTAACTTTGTGCTGTCTACAAAAGTAGCTATATGGGTAGTGACAACAATCTCATTTTGAGTCATGCTCTGAGCTTCTCTCGACTTAAAAGTCTATCAGAGACGCTGATTCTATCTGCATTGTATCCCCAATTGTGTCTTACATTTATTATTGACCCAAAGAAATACGAGGATCGGCCACTAAGCGTATTGAGAAGGTGAGAAAATATTTTATGTCGAAGCACATTTACGCCATTCCTATTACATTTGTGACCACACCGCCAGGTGTGATCCCACTGTCTGAGTATGCCAAGGATAGGAGCCCTCTGGGCAGCAATGGATTAGTGTGTGTTGGATAACCCTAGAGGTATGGAGGGCACAGCCAGGTCTGAGGGGCAAAATAATGATCCTCCTCTCATTCTCAGACTGTGTGCATTCACAGAGAGGGGCTCCTTATGTACTCTCCTCCCATGCCAGACGTTGTTTCAGGTTTTATCCTAGGTCTTCATAATCTGTGAAATTGCAAAGCCAACACACATCCAGAATGGGAGGATGGAGAGAGCTGGGGACAAACTCTTCTCTGTGTGTTTTGATGTGCCAATGCTCGATAGAAATATGTTTATGCCCAGGAAGTTGCCATTTAGCAATCGGCCGTGCAATTGTTACCTGGACATTTGGCAACTGATATGTCCCTGTCCGAGCACTGCATGTGTTAAGATTGTTGTGGCCCCCTGGGCTATACCATGAAGTTTGCATTATCAGATGGTATATTCTAAACTCTTGCTTGGTGATTTAGAATATGTATCTTAAAATATATACACAAAACAGGACCCCAGGTTTCAAAGCAATTTTTTACTTTAGGTATTTTGCTTCATAGATTTTGGAACTTGTGAGTACAATTATGTATGTATTAAACTGGACAGGGTCAGTTGTGACATTCCTTGATTAAGTATGAATTATTGTACAAACACAGACACCTAAGGTATAGGTGTTTCATTAAGGAACCGTTACGTGAGGGGATAGAATAATACATGAGGTAAGAAGGAAATGCAACTGAAGTTGAAGATTATGCCTGAAGTCTTTGACTGATTAAAAGTTAAGGGAAGACATACGCATTTGTATAAATTAGTACACATTCGTAAAATGGCTTCTCTCCAGCCTCAAGTGTTTTCTGTGACTCCCTTCCCAGGAAAGGTTGCACAAAAACCCTAAGGACAACAGTTTTGGTTTTTGGTTTTGGCATTCCAGTGCCTAGGATTCAACTCTTTCTGGGTGGGGGTTTCTGGGAGTAAACAATCACCAGGCAGCACTGGTTTCCCAGAGATGTCTCACCATTTCTACTACTTGTCCTCTGTGCACTTTCTGATCTGTGGTCTGTTGGCCTCCTTCATATCACCACTGCCCTCTCTTCCTGCCTTTCTCAGTAGAATCATCTGTGTCTTTTAGAAGATGAATGAGGGATCTGGAAAAAAGAGTCTGGCAACTCCAACTATGCTAGGTGTGGACCAGAAATACCTTGTAGTCTAGAGTGTGACCATACCCTCTTTTCTCCCTTCCAGTCATGTCCTTCCTCTCTCTAAGGACAGCAGTTCACTCTTCCCCTTTGGTCTGGCGATCTCCCCTCTAGTCATCCGTCTTCCTGTTCCACTTTAAATAATTCTTCTACTTATCGGATCCAGTTCTACAATCTGCTAATTCTTTCATCAATCCTACTACTGCCTTTAGTGTTGCTTTATAATATAATTTTAAATGTTTAAATAATATTAATATTTAGTTTGAAGCAATTGACACCTCAGGTTAAAGTTACATGTACTATATTCTTTTTGTTTTGTCCCTGGTATGGGACCCACTTTTACACCCTCCGAAGCTAGTTCACCACTTGTACCTATCTTTGTGTTTTTGTAAGGCCGACTTTGTGGGAATGCCATCTGTACATTTATGTTAAAAATGTACACCTTTGTTCTTCAAATAAATACAAATACAAATACAAAAACAGTGCTTGCCCGAGTTCCTCTTGTCTTCCTAACCATATTCCTTCTATCCAGGTATTTTGTTTAATTCAGTCCTGCACTAACTCCTTGGGGGTCATTACGACCCTGGCGCTAAGGGGTTAACGGCTCCGTAAAAGGCAGCGGCGCCGTTAATCCCTTAGTGCCTAATTACGAGGTCCCTTTGTGGGACCCGACCTGAACGGCTGGTCTGGTCCTCAGAGAGCTAGAAGTAATCGAGGCATGGTGCTTCTTCCAAGGAGACATGAGAGAATACACTCATTCTTCTGGGGTACACAGAGGATACTCCAGAATAGACATGATCCTGGTGTCAGCAACTCTAATCCCCCAAGTGACTAAGGTGGGAATGGGAACACAATATATTACAGACCACGCCCCAGTACTAGTTAGCCTGGAAATAGACAGAGGGGAAAATAAGCAACGCCCACCGTGGAGATTCAACAAACTGATCCTACGCAACCTATTGCTTAGAGCACACATGGAGGAAACCATAAACAACTATTTCAAAGACAACGACAACGGCGGGGTTGACTGGAAAACAGTCTGGGATGTGGGGAAGGCCGTAATCCGAGGAGAATTCATGGCCCAAGCAGCAGTATACTGTAGGGAACGAGCATTACTAACCCGGAGGTCGGAACTAGCCCTAAAAGACACAGAGAAAAATCACAAGGCCCGACAAACGCAGAAATCCTGGCGAGAGCTAAAGAAGGTTTGTGCCCAACTAGAAAGTCACACTGCAAACGCGGTGGCACAGATGTTGCTGAACACGAAACAATCATACTATGTCCACGGCGGCAAGGCAAATACATTTCTAGCGGCCAAATTAAACAAACAGAAATCCCTTAACTATATAGTTGCCTTAAGAAATGAAAAAGGAGATAAGATCGAGAAAGAGGAAGAGAAAAGAGAAATAATGGTCCGATTCCATGAAGAACTACTACAGGGAACAAACCTAAACGCGACAGACCAAAAATCCTACCTACTGGCTACTAATCTACCCCAGATCTCAGAAAAGGACGCAGAAATCCTGGGGAGGCCATTCACAGCTCAAGAAATCAATGAGGCTATCTCTTCACTACCAAGGAACAAGACCCTGGGTCCAGACGGCTTCGGAAATTCCAACTACAAAATATTCCGAGCGCAACTACTGGGACCCCTCACCCGACTCTTCAACACAATTAGAGACACCAGATCGATCTCCTCAGATATGGCAAGATCCTCCACGATCCTTGCGCTGAAACCAAACAAAGATCCCACTGAATGTTCAAGTTACCTCCCGATAGCACTCCTAAACACAGATACAAAGCTATACACAAAATATTAGCGAATAGGCTATCGCAGATCCTCCCAGATATCATCCACGAGGACCAAGCGGGTTTTGTCACGGGATGACACACCCAAGATAACGTCAGAAGAGCCATATACGTGATCGAATTGGGGAGACGGACAAACCAGAAATTTGCAATAGCTGCCCTGGACGCCTTACGGGCTTTCGACAGCTTGGACTGGGAATATCTACGGATGATCCTGGAGAAATTCGGATGCGGAACACTATTCAGCAGGATGATCCTGGCAAATGTTCAACACCCATCTACATCATTTCACATAAACGCCTGTGACTCAAGACAAGTGGAGATACGGAGGGGTACGCGCCAGGGCTGCCCCCTATCTCCACTAATATTTGCAATGGCTATGGAACCGCTAGCAGCAAGATACAGAGGAAACCCCGACATAAAAGGAGTGCAAATCAAGGAGACCCCACAGAAAATAGCACTATATGCTGATGATGTGATGCTCTATATGGGAGACACAATGAATACACTACCGAAAGCCGTAGAGACACTGGAAGAATTTGCCACCATATCTGGATTTTCAATCAACTACAATAAATCAAAGGCACTAAACATAACTGAAGACGCAAATGCAGTAAACTGCATGAAGCAAAGATTGCCCCTGAGATGGGAGGAAAATATGCTAGAATACTTGGGAGTTCACCTGGCAAAGAAATTCGAGGACTTATATAAATCAAACATCCCCTCTCTCTGGAAACAACTAAAGGCGGACCTGCTGAGATGGGATAATCAGGAATTATCGTGGTTTACCAGAATAGCAGCAGTAAAGATAACCCTTCTCCCCCGCCTTCTATACGTGACGAGTGCGATACCTGCAAAGATCCCATCACAGATAATCAAAGAACTTCAAAACGCAGTATTTAAATTCATATGGGCGAAAAAGAGACCCAGAATACAGAGACGCATACTGTCCCGTCCCCCGCTCCTGGGAGGCCTGGGAGTCCCAGACCTGGGCAGATACATCATGGCAGCGCACTTGGCCCCCATTCTCCAGTGGGCTACCCCAGACGACATCAAAGGATGGAGAGCCATAGAACAAGCACCCACACAGATCCTGATAACAGCGCTCCTAGCACTGAACCCCAAGGCTCGCGAAGCAGAAGGAAAACTACTAGGAGCTACTAAAACAGCCCTGAGTAGCTGGGACAAAGCCATGCAAATGAAAAAGATCAAACAAGGACTGGGTCCACTATCCCCAATAGCACATAACATCGACTTCACCCCAGGCCTGAAGAAGAGTTTCTGGAAAGGCTGGAAAGGCGCGGACAACCTGACACTGCAGGACATGTACCAAAACAGCGAACCAATCCCATTCCTAGAATGCAAAAAGAAATTTGATCTAGGGGAAAATGAAAGGTTCAGGTACACGCAAGTACGACACTGGATCTCCCATCCCTGAGTGAAAAGAGCGGGAACGAGAACCCTAACAGGCTTGGAACTAACAATGCAAGAAGGTGAACCGAAGAAGGGGATATGTAGAATCTACAGACTGCTCGATGGAGCACAACCAACGGACAACCTAAAATATAAAGAGAATTGGGAAAAAGATGTAGGTGAACCAATAATGGAAAGAGAGGGGGACCAAATATGGACAAGAGCTCACAGATCCTCCAAATGTACAGCAATTAAAGAAGCTGCATATAAATTATGCTACAGATGGTACATGTCCCCCCACAGACTACACATAATAAACCTAGAATATCCCCCAAACTGTTGGAGACAATGTGGAGGGAGAGGAGATCTATTCCACATGTGGTGGACATGCCCCAAAGCAATTACATATTGGAAGGAGATGCTGGGAGACATCAAAGACATTACTGGCAGAGACTTACCACTATCACCTAAGGTGATCCTGCTGGGAGTAGAGGCAAAGGGAATATATGCAGCATCGGGGCTTATATCCACGCTAATAACACACTTACTATCTGCAGCCCGAATAACATTAGCACAAAGGTGGAAAACACTAGAGGGCCCAACGACACCATGGTGGTGGATGAAACTATGGGGAGTAATGGCAATGGAGAAGGTAACTGCCATAAGAACAGAAACATATCAGAGATACCTATCCATATGGTCCCCTTTCAGAGACTTTGTTGGAGACAGGGAAGCCCACTTCTGTAAATCACGGACCCTCAGAAATATATCGATCACTTAACACCAGAACAGAGAAAGAGATAGTGAATCAGCACGACGAGAAAAGAGAACATGGAGGGAAAAATAAAGGGGAAGAGGGAATTAACTGTGTAACATCTACACCCAAGAACTTATGTATGAAAGAAATAGTCACTGCAGAGACGCCGGTCCACTTGGCCCCCCATCCAAAATTTGTAGCTGGGAAGGGAGGGAGGAAGGAAGTTAAGAATGAAACGATAAAACTGGGAGATACCTATTGTACAGTAACAGACAACGAAAATATAATGTGGACTCATACTACCAAAAGTTATACTCTTGCACATTTGTTGAAAGTCAAAATATTTTTACCTTTTCAAAACTGTTACAAAAGTTATAAAGGGACAGTGGGGAGGAGGGAGGGATGAAGATTTACAGATGAAGAAATTGGAGACAATTTACGCAGCAACGGGTGACGTTAACCCTGAATGGAAAGTTGATCTATGCATTATGACAACAAAGTGTAACGATCATATGTTGTAATTGATTATGTCTCCATTGAAAAATAAAAATGGTTAAAAAAAAGTAGGGTCGCGCAAAGGGACCTTCGAGGTAATTACGGTACTGCAATTTGTGGTACCGTAATTACTGCCTTCCCCAGTCCCATTGAGCCTATGGGGCAAAAATGGAAATGGGGAAGGGCCAATGTTCAATGGGAAATTACCACCCCACCAACCTTGGAATGGGGTGGTAATTCCCCATTGAACATTGGCGGACTCGTTACAACACCGGCAGCAACCATGGTGCTAATAACACCATGGGTTACCACCAGTGTTGTAATGAGGGCCCTTGTCTCTTTTTTCAGTTCTTTATCTGTGTGTTCATGCCTCAAAGCATTTAATTCACTTGCATTTAGCACTTTTCTTTGACTCACATGTTGATTAAATCCATATTTAGATATAGACACTATGTTCACAAATGTCTCTCTTAGTTTGAAGACCAAATTCAATTAATACAACATTCTCAATTCTGTTTTACTTTCAACAGATCACTCTCGGGTTCATGATTCATTTATATATATCATGTTGTAAATGTGTTTTTTTTTCTTCAGAAAACAGGCATAGCTTGCATTTAATACATGCCTGTAAGGGTTAGACTGGATGATTTATGTATCAATTGATTTTCTTTTCGAGATAACTTGGGGATTTCCTTCTCTGGGAAACTTTTGAACTACTTCTAGAACACATAAACATAGTTCTGATGTATGTTATGACATTTAAAAAACAAGTTGCACCACTGTTTGACACTGTATTAACTCATCTAATGTGTTGTTATGCCAAAACATGTGTTCTTTACGCTTTATATCAATGCATAGTCTGACGGGCATTTAATAAGAGAACAAAGCTGCAGGGTTTTTCAAGATGGGCGATAATGCATCCATTTATCACATTTCTATATATGCTCCAGTTCAAACAGGGATGTATACTCTTTGTCTGTATTTACAAGTGTTTTTTTAGGAGAATATGAGGACTTAGTATCTCCTCGCATGATTGTGGATATTTTCAACCGTTTGAATGCTAGCAGTGGTTCCTTTGTGAAGGCTATTTTTCAATAAATGTCAGTATGTAATATTTTTCAGAAATGCTTATTGATCATGTATATATTTTGCATTTTTGGCATATGTCTCACTACACACATGTATCTGTTCCTGTCTTGTTTGTTTGTTTGTCTGTTTGTTTGTTTGTTTATTTATATAGCATGCAAAACCCTGAGGTACCCAGGCACTTAAACTCAAGAGAATTGTTTCAGTGCTTCAGGTTACAGAAAAGGATAGGTAAGAGGAGAATTACTTAATCGTGGAACGTGCAAAAGTAATACATCATACGCAAAAGAAAGGTACTTAGTGATCACATCCATTGAGCCTGACTCCCTGTTGCAAGGCGGCAGCAGCACACAGATGCAAAGTCAAATTGGTGGGCAAATACATGGTGCCTACCCCATGTTACAATGCGGCAGCAGCACACACGTCTTTGTCTTGCTTATTACTCCTGCAATCAAGCAGCTTTAAAATGTATTTGTCATGTAACTCGACTGGGAAATGTCTCTGAATGAGCTTGCTTTTCATGTTAAAGGATATGTTTTGCACATACCTTTTGTCTTTAAATCCATTGAAGCATCAATGAATTGTAATAGACTATGGGTCTGATTTACAAAGCATTTTTAAATGGGATGGTGCTATTGTAAAACACTTGTGTAAATCAGGCCCATGTAAATCCATCGAGTAGTTTAAAAAAAAAAAAGTAGGTAACACAATAATAGTCATATCTGGGTCCGGTCCGCTGACTCCTTTCCTGATTTGGAGTCCGCGGACGCCTATGAGCCAATCAGATGGTGGCTTGGTGTCTGCAGACACCAAATCCACACGTTTATTGGTCAATTAAAAATGTGGCAGCCATGCCCCAAGCATCTGACCATTTGCAACACGTAGTATAATATTATGTGTATAGTAAATATAGATACTGTAGGGGGTGTATACAGTATTCGTAGCATTTGTAATACGGTGGAATGATATAATTGAAGTGCATATGGTATTTATGACTGTAGTACAATTGAGGTTAGTGATTATGATTATGGAATATGTAGTTTTTTTCTTTGGGAGGATAACAAATAGGATAATACTTGGTATGGTTACTTAGTTGCATAAGGTAATGGCATTGGAATCTCTGGTTCTTTTTCTGTGAAAAAAAAAAAACAGAACAATGTGTTAAGCAGGATAGTTTAAAAGCTCTAATTACATAACATTTTAAATACACATTCACTTTTTTGACATTACATGCTATGTATTATGTTTGGTACAGCATTAATGTGTGTTACACTGTTGTTGTTTTGGCATGAATCATTGGGAAAAAAATCCATAGAGGATAACAAAAAAACTATTAGAATGATGTGAGTGCTAGTGTGATAGGTTGTTTGTTTGAATTGTGTTGTAATTAAGAGTGTATTCTAACTATATTGGGCTTTACAAGATGTTTTGCAGGAAAAATATCTGTGACGGTATATTTGAAGTGTATTGCAACGAATAGTATTTTAGATATAGTTAGATACCTCTTGGTGTATTCTTGGTGTATTCAAACTGTCTTGGATTTAAAAAGTACTATTGTAATATTGTACATGTAGATAGATACCAGTTGGCCTATTCTAACTGTTTATTGTACTATAGTTTAGTAAGTACAATTGGTGTGAAGGAATATTAAGTAGACATTTGTTAGATTTGGTGATAACTTTGGGGTATTGTAATTATATTGGATTTTAAAAGAAGTATTGCAGTAACAAGAACTGTTATGTCATGTTTGGCATGTATTGCAATGAAGGGTGTTTTTGAAGTAATCATATACCTGTTGGCGTAGTCTAACTATCTTGGCTTTAGTGTTATGGATGTAGTTAGATACCCATGTATTGTGCTACAGTGTAGTAACTACATTTGGGTTGAAGGAATATTAAGTAGGCATTTGTTAGATTTACTGGTATGACATGTTATATGATATGGCATTTATAACGCACCTATACACAAGTGTTTCATGGCATAACAAGGCAAGGGTGGGGGAACAGATGGAAGACAGAGACAATGGTTTTACTAGGCCAGGGACATTGAGATTGCCCAAGTGCAGGGAACGGGGGAGGGGTAAAGTGCAAAGGGAAGGATGAGGGGGCAGTGCAATACATGGGATCAACGGTCAAATTAAATAAAAACCAATAAATAAAAGTTGTGGCTGGTGGCAAGTGTAAAGGTAAGTGCAGACATCAATTGTCAATTGCTGGTAGAGACTGTAGGGATACACAAACAGCCCCCAAGTTCAAGGGTTGCCAGGAGGGCAGTGAAGGTGTGCAACTCTAGGGGGGAAGGGACCTGTGCCCAAGATCAGATGGTAGCCAAGTGACCAGTGCAGTTTCAACCAGGAGTTCAACATGGTAGAGGAGGAGAGAAAGCAGAAGCAAAGAGGAAGGTTTTGAGGTGCATGGTTCTCCTCAAGTTTCAGAGATGCAGGAAAGCTGTTCCAGTAGGATGCCCCAGCCGAAGAAAGAGATCTACCACCAACTCATTGCTTGGAGAAGCGTTTGACCCTGGGGGTGTTGGAGGCGGATGAGCGACAAGCTCAAAAAGGAAGATATTTATGAAGAGAGAGGTATTGAGGCCCCATGCACCAGAACGCCTTGTGCGCAATGCATAGGGTTTTGAACATAATCCTCGCTGCCACTGGGAGCCAGTGCAGATATTTCTGCCCTGGAGAGATACGATCCCTGGGCTTTAGGCCAAGGACAAGTCTCGAGTCCTGTTTTGGATGAGTTGTAGATGGCGGAGAGTAGAGGCAGCAGATTTAGAAAGAGACTATTGCAGTAGTGAAGCCTTGAGAGAAGTAGCGCTCTGGAGACAGTGAGCTTCTGGGGGAAGGAGAGGAAAGGAAAAATATCTCTCAGGAGTTGCAGCTGATAGTGTGACTTCTTAGAGACGTCAGAGGTAAGCTATGATTTGGAGTGACGGTGGTGTTGTTACATTCAAACCAACCACTTCTTGTTTTGACATATGCAGTATAGTTGCATGAAGTGGTTGTAGCACCAGTGTGGTAGATTATACCCGCTATTGGGAAGGTTTTTTTGCCAAGAGATACTTGGCCATGCGTGAAGCTAGTACGCTCACATATCTTTTTAGTAACATCTGCATTGTACCTTAGAAGCATTAGTATCACATACTGTCCAGTTTATGTGTATGTTGAAATAATTGTCTGAATTACAAAAAGGACCTAATATGCTACAATTTGCATTCTGCAGAAGCTGGTAAAATGGAATGGATTCACAATTTAGTATGGATAAAAACACAAATCATACATTTGGGATGTACTCTTTTGAAACATGGTTGCAAAGAATGCATGTATGTTTCCATGTGTATAAAATCTGAAAGATTTGATTTTTTTGGATTTTTTTCCAGTACTTGTAGTAAGTACATTAAGAATTATTGTGGATCTTACTGTGTGTTTATGGTAAATTTTACCCTTCCTGTACAGTAGTCACATTTTTGCCTTAAACCTGCAACAGTTTAAGTGCTGTTAGCATTACTTTTGGCATGTCTATGAAAGACAAGCATTTGCAAACACAACTGGTCCAAAACGTTTAAGTAAATGTTGTGAACAATTGGTAGCATTTGTGATAGAAGATTGATTGCTACATTTCCATAGCAATGTACTGCAGTTGTGTTGCTGAATTTAAATGGATAAGAGAGCTGTTACTCTGCCTCCTTTGATGGGACTGCAATTGTTCTGTTTGTATTCTGATGGATGTGCTGTTGATTTATTTACTAGATAGTTTTGTGGTTGCATTATTTGATGGAGCAGCAGTTGGTCTTTGTTTATTTAGTGCTATTGTTGGGAGATCTGTAATACTTTTCTATTTAAAGGTTTTCTTTTTGTTTGCATCAAAGTTAACTAGGAATAGACGATTTAGTATACACAGACTAGAAAGTGCTGTGTAACTCATACCTTCTTTAAAGACTATTTTGCCAATGTCAATAAATGCATTATATAGGGTTAGCCCATGCAATGTTTGAATAGTGACAGCATATGCAAGAGATAGAGAGAATTGTTCTCTGTGTACGTACATGACTTAGAAAAGAAGGAAACATGTTATTGTGCAGCCTATTTTTTACTTCTGCAAGTTTTTCAAAGTGTATATTGACAAACTGAATGTGGATATATTTGGAAGTCAACAAGTATAGCATTTATCCATTGACTAAACCTTGATTTATGTCAAGGTTACGTTTTAGAATTACTCTGCAGTTTAGACACAGAGTTAATGTTTTTTTTTCTAATCCAGCTGTGTTGGAGACACATATATCTAAATTAATTAGTCATACTGTATCTTGTTGACACATAGGGAGTGTCATGCCCTGCACTTCTAGTGTGTCTGTGGAGCTGATATGCAGTATGGGATGCATATCTTTTTTTTAACATTGTATCATTAAATTGACTACAGCTTTCAAGTTTTGGCATTAAGGACATGCATTTTATATTGTGTTTAGTTAATTGTTCCATGACATCAGGAGCAGATGTGTTTTGCCCATATAGCTCATGTATTAGTCTAGTATGCCAGATGGATTCTGCATCTTAAGTAAGCAGACCAGTTCTAATGTTTTTTAAAATGTTAAGCATAGGTGAGATCTGCATACTGATGCATGTTTTGAGTTAGTTCTCTGTAGCAAAAATATTGCCAGAGATTTACATTCCCAATGCTGCAAAGTGTGTTACGGAAATGTTTGTGTCCTAATGTTTTGAAATTAAGTTGAGCTTTTAATGGTGTTGACTGTAGGAGGTCACCGATAACAATAATGTGTTTTCCTTCAAAAGGTCCTTTGAAGTCAGTTTGTTGGACTTGAATTAAAGGAAACGTGAGGTTGGAAACCATGCTTGCTTCATCTATCAAGAACACTTACATTTGTTTCAGAATTCTGTGTATTTCAGTAGCAGCTTCAGCTGATAATTTGTAGTATTCTAATTTGGTTTGGTGTTCTACTGGGAGGAGAAGTCATTGGTTTAAAGTTACACCACCTATGTTGTAGGCAGCTGAACCTGTGGGGGCTGTTATAACAGATCCAGCCTCACTACCTACATACAGGAGCAGAGGTAAAACAACTTTTACAGCTACAAGCTACAAGTTTTAGTGTCAGGTTTAAAAACATGTCCAATTTCTTCAGTGATTTCTAGATACATCGTGAGAGGTTAATCATTTAGGTGTGATTGAGCACTGGCAAAGTCTTCTTCAGATTGTTTAGATTAATACATGGTATTTTCGACCTCAGTTGTGGCTATCTCTGCTTCATTTAGAATAAGTGATTCTCTAAGTGGTTCTTGGCTTCCCGTAAGGGAAGGTTGACTGGCCCCTAGTAGAACTACAATTTCTTCTTCTTTTTGGTGTCCATTGTCCTGCATTTCAAGCTTCAAATGAGTCATGGCCACCTAGTAATACTTATTTTCTCCAAGGTTTAAAACGTTGCAATAGGGCCATGTAATAAAGTTCTCTATGTTGTTGAGATTTGAAAAATAACATTATTGGATTCATTAGGCTAAGTTTGGTAAGTTTCACTAGGCTTACTTCACAAGTTGAGACTGAATATTTGCCAGTTGTCTCATGTGGTGTGACAATGCTTTTGTAGGAGTAGTTTTGGGCTTTGTTGTACAGGCACATGTTTTCCAAAGCAGTACTTCTGTTTGGGAAGTATGCGTCAATTAAAATGTGTGTTTTTTAAATGTCCTGGCAGTTGGGACAATTTGTGGCTATTGTTTCTATATGTAGGGAGAGGAGACTCTGAATTTCATCTAGGTCTCCACAGTTAAAGAAGGTTAAGTATTGTTCCCATTAGTGAGCAAGAGTGTGCGACTCTTGTGTGAGACTCAGGCTGAATCTAGAAGACAACACTATTGTGAATGCAAAGAGCACCACATGTCAGACAAATGAAGGTTGTGAATGTGGCACTGCATAACATGATGTTATCTTTTTGGACCATAATACCACAATTCTGGGCTGAGTTGCACTGAAGAACATGAGACTAACAAACACTAAGATCTACTAATATCCTCTAATCTCTAATATATCCCTTACTAATCTTCAGAGCAAATCGTTTCATGACTTTTATATAAACTAGGTACCGATTGATGAACTGAGTGCGCAAAGCATGTGAGCTGTGCCACCTTAACTTGGAAATAAAAACAAGCAGAATTAAGGCTGCACTGTGTTTGAATGAAGACTTGACAAGTTAGAATGGTGGAATGTGAAATCCGTTTTGCTCAAAACTAGTTTATTGTTTAAAAGACTTTCATAGCAGGAAACCGCACAGAGATGAAGCTATTTGCATCCTTCACTGCAGTCTGGATTACAGTGAAAGGTGGCTGGCAGAACATGTGCTTCTTTTCAAAGGGAGATGGATTTTGATGAGCAGATGATGTCACTAGCAGAGGCAGGCTTTTATTACATTTTCTATAAGGGAACATTCTTCAGGGAGCATATATCTGGGGTTGGTTTAAAATGGTGTGCTGTGATGTCAAAGGTGGTTCTTCCTGGACTATTATTTGGAGCATGGGACACTTGCTGGTGGTGTGCAGGCTTTCTCTCTGAAGAGTGTGGGCTGAGCACAAAGTGGAGAAGGCAGAAAAAGGAAGACCTAGTCCGAGCACAATCCAGAGGGTTGCCGTGGGGGTGTTTCACAACAGCCGATCTGAGGGGGAATTTCAACCTTGCTGTGTCAGGGCACACACTGATCTAGGCATCCTCTATGTGAGCATACAAGTATAATTGAAGTGTGTGTGTAATTTTAAAATCACAAATGTAGATATTGATTTTGCATGGGTTTCTACGCATCAGGCATCCCAAAGTCTGTTTGTTCCCCATTCCGCTGAAGTGAAATACATTTCCGAATGCAAAATCAGTTGAGAAAAAATAATAATTGCAAAGGATAGAAGTTACTGCTCTCAGGGAAAAGTGTCTTAAAGTTGTTGCATAGGGTTCTCTGTCCAGTTAGAAGTGTGAGAGAGAGCTACAGTCATTCTCGGAACTTCTGGAGGGATCATCACCTGGGGTGGGAGAGAGAAAAAGGTGTGCTAAATATTGCTGTAGGAATTGTAAATCCATTGCATAATTTGAACAAATTGTGAAATCAGCATGGACAAGTGAACAAAGGCACACATCTCTTCTCTGCATTACATGTACTGTTTTGTTTTTATTCATGAATCTCAATTACTTATAAAGTGCTTGCAAAAGAAACAAGTCAGCTTTGGTAATTATGTATGTGCCCTTGTTCATTGTGCTATCATCCAGTGGTGAAACAAGTGGTAATTGCATTTTACCACACGCAGTGGGCCTCATTCCGAGTTTGGCGGTAGCCAATGGCGCTATTTGCGCCATGGCTGCCCCCAAACCCAGGTCTGTGTCCGGTCTGGGTGAAAGGGGACTTACCGGGACATTCCGACCTGTGCAGACCCAGTAAGTCCCCATTCATCCAACCATTCCCATTTGATCCCCAATAGGGCTCAATGGGAATGGAGAAGGCGCTAATTATGGGCCCGTAAATTACGGGCCCGTTATTAGCGCCCTGGTCCATTAGCGGGACCCGCAAGGACGTGTGGTCAAACCACACAGCCTTTGCGGGTCCTGCTAAGAGACCTCGGAATTGGGCGGTAAGGGTTTAATGGCACCGGTCTCCTTACCGGTGACCGTAAACCCTTACCGCCCAACTCGGAATGAGGCCCTGAATTTCACTGTATCACATGTGGTCAAATCAAAAGCAAAGATGGTCACTGTAAATTGAATTCTTCTAAGAGGCTCTGAATGAATGTTCAAATTTTGTTTACATGGTAAATTTGTTCTGAGATACCGCCAACAGGGCCAAGATGGCTATGACTATGGCTTTCAGGCAGCAGAGTGTCTGGATCGTGGGCGATTCTTGGATCCCTTGGCTAAAGGTGTACTCTAAGAAGTGTGCATTGTCTGACAATCTTGGATTAGATGAAATTCAAGTTTCATGATATGGAGTTTGAGAAATGAAGTGGGCAGAATTCCTCCCATTTTGTGAGAATATAGTTTGCTCAAAGCATCCAGATATCATTGTAGTTCACGGTGGAGGCAACAGTTTGGGCTATGTTACTGGAACTTCATTACATTTTGCCATAAAGGATACATTTGAAAAGTTGATGGAACTGGTTCCACAATCAAAACAAAAAATAATTCTCGGATAGCTCAGAGACAAATGTGGATGTGTTCAAATGTATTGTGTCCACAAATTGAGAAAGCAAGACACAATGTGAACAACGTTGTATGTGCTTCTTTGCAGGATATTGGCATGACATCTTTTCATAATGAAAATATCAAATTTGATATTGTCAACATTTTTCAAAGCAATGGAATGCATCTGACTGATGTGGGCAGTCAGATCTTTCTTGCAAACTTTCAAAATGCATTTATGCAGTTTCTGTGAACATATAAAATATGGATTCAAGTATTTTTTAGTAGTTGCAGTAAACAAAAAGGAAAACCAGAAAAAACAAATTGAAGCATTTATTTAAGTTCAGTAGAACATGTGTTAGTTCAGTAAATAAACCAAATAATCAAAACAATATATAAAATCCAGAAAGAGAACAAGGTTATTTAAAGAGGCACCATTTTTTAACAAAGAATAATTTAAAAGATGTTCTTTCCCCAACCCGATGCCTGGAATTTTACAGGTGTCTGCGGATTGCGTAGGCTGCAAATGGTCTTGCAACTGTTTTTCAGTTCTATTTTTTAACTTTGAAAGGTGGCTCCTAAATAAACCATTCTTTTTGTATTTTGTGATTTTGTATGTTTTTGCCTTCTTTTGGCAAGGTAAGGTGGGGGTAGGAAGGGAGTGAAGGGGCCACAACCACAGAAACGTAGGGGCAGGTGGACAGAGGAAGAATTTTCGGCGGGCAATACATTTGAGGTAGGTGGCAGTGTTTCTCATGCTCCTTGACTGCAGACTCAAAGGCACTATAAAACCGATCCCCCCTGCAGATCGGTGTATCGCAGTACAAACATAGTACTGGGACCATCGAAAGGTAAGGGTTAACTGTGTTCTGTATGGCCTGAAATGTGGCTGATGGGGTCCTCTGCCCCACAGGAGTAGTCTGTGTGGTGGCAGAGGCGATTGAGGAAGATAGGGTAGAGCTCATCAACCTGCTTTTCACTGAGAAAGGAACAGCCTGAGTGGTTGATGTACTGTGACGGCACATGGTGGTGGTTCCATAGGAATACAGCACAGGTTTTCCATGACTGAGTACGATCCCAGACTCAGTGCATCTCACCTTGGTGGCCCGAGCCTATGGTACACCCGCAACGGTGGTGAAAAACCACCACACTCGTAACTCACTCTGGGTGCTAGAGGACAGCACTTCCTCTTCCTCTCCCTCATCTTGCTCTTCCTCTGCATCCTCTACTACATCTCAGCGTATGCTCCCCTCTCCAGGCCCCAAGGTTGTGATGGTGGTGGTGGCTGGGGAGGAGGCATAGCCGTAAGTGATGCCATTTTGCAGTTAAGTCCAAGCAGGAACTCAGAAACTGCAAGCAGGTGCTCTCTAATGGATAGCCAGATGCAGAATTACTGAAAGTAATCGGTGGGGATCCATCCAGAGGAATCATCTGCAGACCGCATTAAAAATAGGCCTTGGAAAGTTGTAAAAAATTACAAGATCAACTAAAATTGCTCTAGGAGCTCTGGAAGGTTAAACTTTGAACTTGAAACATCCTAGATTGGGTGAAAATGAAGTTTAAAACTGTGCACATATGCCGTCCATGGACACGCCATTGCGCAGTACAGGTGCGGTCACATGATAACGTCCCCGGACGCCGGTAGAGGGGACGGCGGTCCACTGACATCCCTGGGGGGGAGACAGCGGCCGCATCAGTGTCCGCAAACAGAGTTGCTGTTCGTGGACTAATTTAAAGTGCGAGAATGGACATGCCCAGGTACAGCGCAATGTCCGCAGACAAACCATTTCATAAACGGACAACCCAGGCATACATGGGTGTAGTAAATGCGCGTAATGTTGTTTTATGTATATTTGTTTGTTGGTTGATGGGTAGAAAACGTTTTGTTCTCCTCTGTACTTCTGGGCTTTGTGAATGCTATCTGATGTTCGCTGACTTTCGAACTTTCCGCAGACTCTGGAGCTGCTACATTGCGTGTGTGTATAATATAAGGAATTTAAGGGTGCACTGGTAAAAATCTATGAAAGTCAGTGAAAAAACGTTGTTAAAGGGCATAATGGTTACAAGTAAAATCGAAAACCCCGAGAAATTCGCCAGTTTTGGGAAGGTTGCAACCATAACTCGCACCACCATCGTGCACTGCTAAGACTAACACCCAGGACATCAAATTTATATTTCTAGGATTTGAAGATAGATTCTAGATAAGTAAGCAGGGCGCTAACAAAAAATCCATAAAGATATTTTAATTTAAAATATATGTCACAACAGGGAAGGTAAACAATCCATATTTTCTGCAAGGTAAGTTAAGCAACCAAAGTTGTCCATGAAGAGGGTCCATGCTCTGAGATGCATTGAACAATATTGACTGCATGTGTCTGTGAAATAATTTTTACGAACTTTACATCGATGATATGAGAAGGTTATGCAAGAAAGGTAATACTCCAATACAGAATTGTATACCATTTTTTTTATATATATTAGCAAGTACATGTATTAATTTACCATGAGTTCCTTACAACGTTCTAGGTTATCCAACACAGGATCCATTTTCTCTTTGAAATTTCCACACCTCAGATTTCTCATAAAAATGACCTGTTTGAGTCTGGTAGGAATTCTAAGAGAAGGGGGTGAAGATATGACTGCTGTGTCATAATCCTGCACTGTCCAGACCCCAGGTTTTACAAATGTTCAGCTTGTTCTAGTATGTGCAGTGCTAATTATACATCCCTAGATGCTGCCATACAGGACAACAGGAACGAATGGAGGCGCCTGTGCAGTTAACAGCAGGCTCACCCTAACTCAAGTCCTCAGTTCCGGGTTCCTCCCCTTAATTTCAAGCAAACCCACAACCAGGAACATTTAAAAGCCTGTGAGCAGCCTGCCCTTGTCAGCCAGCCTTTATGCTTTTGAGAAGCGGAACAGATGCACAGCTCTTCAGAACCCTAATGCTTTTCTGGGCCCTTGTTTGGAGGCTCATTTAGGAAGGACCTAGAGCCGAACTAAGGTCAGACCATGATTTGTGCCTTCAGTGATTTACCTAGCTCTACCTCCACCAATGCATGTTGTATTTGAGAATTGGTGAGTGACCCCACAGTTTAGTTTGATGTAATGTGGATTTCTTTTCTTTTTTTTATTTATGACATTTGTGTAACCTTCATGTAATGCCCAAACCCATGGGTATCACAGTGTATGTACATAATATAAGATTAAGAACACAAGGTACAACCAGAAGGGGCTGGCATAGTATGAGCAGGTGGTAGAAGAAAGAGGGTGAAAAGTGCCACTATTCAAATTTATTGACAAGCTAAGTTTACAACAATTCTTGATGGTAGTGTAGGAGCATACGTCTTTGATGCTTGCTGGTTTAGAGTTCCAGATCGATGGGGCAGTGACAGCGAAACGTACACCTCCAGCTTTTGACTTTTGTGGGGAGGAATGATGTATGGAAGCAACCTGCATGAAACCAGAAAAAGTGGCAAGCATCATTTTTGGCAACTTAGCAATCAGCCTTTTTGATACTATAGATCTGATTCACAGAAGTATTTTATAATGGTGCAATCCCATTGAAAAACGCTCTTTGAGTCAGGCCTTGTGTCTTTAATTTTGAGAAATATGTTATCTAACGTGGTTTGCTGTGTGTCCTTCCATTTTACAGATACATGTTGCCATCTTTCAATCAGCACTGTATAATTTCTCACCTTGCATGACAATTGAATTTAAAACAACGTATTATTGAGGGAGTGCACTTATCCACATATAACTATAGTGTAGACGAATTTAGAATGTTAGGGAGCATTGCATGTTGAAAAAACATGTGAATTGGTATCATGAGGTGGATTTGACTAAAACCCTTGCATGTTAATTTCACATTGAAAATAACTTCATACAGGTTTCAACATTCCCCACATGCCTTGTAATCAGTGCTGCTGTAAGCACGAACATAAATGTAACCCCTTCAGTTTCTACAAACGTACAAGTGGAATAATGTGGCTTTTTGTACTTCAGGCGACACGCCTGCTGATCTCATCTCTTGACATTTTCCATGTTTCCAATATTTGCATGAGAAATGTGCTTTCACACACACCTCTGTTTCATCAACAGAATTTTCCTAAAATATTCTTTCCCAGTAAACTAACAGGGCTGTTAAAAATACGAATAAAAAATATGAAGCAAACGTTGGTCCTCGGGCTTTCTCCCTTCACAAAGAATAGTAGTAATACATGCGGTAGGTAAGGAAAAAGTGTTTGCAATCAAATACCTGTGTGCGAGAGAGAGACGGAGAAATAGGCAGAGAGAACAAGAGAGGAGTTTATTGGCTCTTCATATTTTTCCTACTGGGAATTCCACTACATTTTCTCACCTAGAACTGACACAAAGTATTTTCTGTCGCATGCGGAGAATGTCCACTCCAGGGATTTCTTTCTTCCTTTATGAGGCTTTTATTCTGATTTCCTGGCTTCACTTTTAAAAAGACAACTCTGATATGATCAGGCATTTATTGCTGTGTGGAAACACAAGAAAAGCACACGGGGGCCCAGTTTTCCCAGTGCACAGAGTTGCTGCAAGGCCGCATCTGGCTGTTCTCTTTTTTGCTTTCATTTCAATTGAAAATGTTCAGAGACAATGCCACGCAATTGTGTCGCAGCACACATATCATGCATTCTCTCACTGGACTCGACATACATAAGGACAGGAAGGATCCTTAACGCTAAGTTTAAACAATGATGCATGAACACAAATTACAACAATACAAATATGGCGTTGATTGGTCAGTGATATGAATATGGGCCAGTATTCCACAACACAATGTCAAACATATAAAGTAAATAGATGATAAGACAAACTTACACATGTATAATCAACAAACATATTTGTCTCTAAATGGGCTGAATCAAAAATATGCTTACTGGGGTGTATAGCAAATCAACTATTCATATTATAAACAAAGCATCGTTATATTTAAGAAGCTACATGACAATATGCAGGGTATAAACATGAACCAAAGTAGTGATATTGTGTATGTCAAGAACCAAACGCTATCTAGCCGTCTAATACGGTGATGCTGCACTCTACTATTAGGGCCTGATTTACAAAAAAACACTTTTGAATGGGCAAACCCCATTGGAAAAGGCTTTATAAATCAGGCCTCAAGACAGCACAGAGTTTGTAGACTTTGGCAAAGTAAAAATGCAACCGAGAGGTTTCATTGCTGATGGAGCTGTTGGCAGTGTGCTGTAGCCGGAAGCTGCTCGGCCGGTTGACCGACAGGCTTTGACCGCTACATAAAGTGCATCATCTCTTGCATGTCAAAATGCTTATGGGAATTCTCAGAGCAGGAGGACAAGTGATGGTCACATTTGCTATGCTGTAAAGTGCACTGAATGGTAGTTACTTACAATTATATGCATTGATGTTGAATGCAGAAGGGCAAACCCATGAACCACTGCTGCCTCAGAAGCATTTACAACCATTGCACAGTGAAGAGAATGCATTTGTAATTGTATGTATAGACTGAGAACATTTACATTGTATTTACAGACCGAGTACATGGAGGATTGCAAAAGACAAATTCGCAGTAAAGGTACCCACACATTTAATATACTACCATAGGAGAATTGGGGAGCCACACATATATCACTCTATGTACTCACACAATTAGGCTGGGCCAGTAGTACTTTAACTTATCTTGCCCTCAAGGACTCCGTGACCTATTGCATGGAGAGCAGATGCGTTTTAGTTCTGTAACGTACACATAAATATCCTTAAGTGAAGTGTACATACAGAAGGCAGCAACGGTGTCCAGTTAAAGTTTCAAATGCAAACGCTCGAATGCCAAAAGGATCGAGTCAATAGGACCGAAAACAAAAGGGTCACATTTTTTTTTTACATGTATATTTTTGTTTGGGCTTTTGTATAGATAAAAAAGTGTTTTTTAAAAGAAAAACGGAAGTTTTGGGGGGTACCACCCAAAAACAAAAAATGTCGACCCTTTTTTTCGGTGCAATTGACTCGATCCTTTTGGCATTCGAGCATTTGCATTCGCAACTTTGACCTATAACCGGCAGCAACATCCCTGTATATCTGCAGATGACCCACGTTCACCAAAGTTTCTTTCAGAGCAGGGTTACTGGTAGTCTTCATCAACGGACCAGTAGGTTCTTATGATATGATATGATATGATATGGCAGTTATAACGTGCCTATACACAAGTGTTTCAAGGAACGACCAGGCAAGGGAGGGGGAACAAAGGGATGACAGACAAAGATCCTACTAGGCCAGGTGTCATTCAGATCGCGCAGATGCATGGGAGGGGGCAGGGACAGTTCAGTACATGAGAAGATGATAACAATAATAAGTAACGGCCAACAAGGGACAAGTGCAATGGTAAGTTCGTACATCAGGTGTCAAGGGCTGGTAGGGGGACTGTAGGGATACAGAAACAGTCCCCTAGTGCGGGGGTTGCAAGGTGGGCAGTGCAGGTGTGTGATTCTGGCGGGGGGTACCTGGGCCCGAGATCAGAGGGTGCCCAGGTCGCCAGTGCAGTTCAGTAACAGCCAGGAGGTCAGCAGAGGAGAGGAGGAGAAAAGGTGGAAGCAAAGAGAAAGGTTTTGAGGTTCTTCTGGAACCGGAGATGGTTCTCCTCAAGTTTAAGGGAGGCAGGAAAGCTGTTCCAGAGGGAGGCCTCAGCCGAAGAAAGAGATCTACCATCAAACCCGTTGCTTGGAGAAGCGACTGACCCTGAGGGAGTTGGAGGTGGATGAGTGGAGAGCTCGAGAAAGAAGGGAGAGTTGAAGGTATTGAGGCCCCAGGCATTGTGGATGGTGCATAGGGTTTTGAACTTAATCCTTGCAGCCACTGGTAGCCAGTGCAGAGGTATCAGTCCTGGAGAGATACGTTCCCTGGGCTTGAGGCCAAGGACAAGACTTGCAGTCCTGCTCTGGATAAGTTGCAGAGGGCAGAGAGTAGAAGCAGGCAGATTTAAAAAGAGGCTGTTGCAATAGTCCAGCCTAGCGAGAACAAGAGCTCTGGAGACAGTGAGCTTCTGGGGAAGGAGAGGAAAGGAAGAATACCTCTGAGGAGGTGCAGTTGGTAGTGTATCTTCTTAGAGACATCAGAGATGTGAGGAGAGAAGGAGAGTGTGGAGTTGAAGAAGACCCCGAGGTTTTTAACCTCAAAGGTGTGAGCAGGAGGAGGACCAGGAGAGGCCGGCCAGAGAGCTACAGGGAAGGAGGGAGCGGGTGTGCCAATGAGGAGAATCTCAGTCTTGCTGGCATTAAGGCAGAGGTCATTGGTGGCATATCACTCCTGGATAGCAGAAAGACAGTCAGAGATGAGGGAAGGGAAGGAGGAGGCCGACAGTAACCTGAAAATGAGCTGGGTGTCATCTGCATAGCACTGAAAGTTGGGGCACAGAGTGGCGATGCGATGTGCAAGGATTGCCATGTATTGGTTGAAAAGCTAGGGAGAGAGGTTAGACCCCTGTGGGACACCACAGGTAGAGTAGAAGACAGCGGAGAGGAAGGACCCAATTTGGATCTGGGAGGGTCAGTCAGAGAGGAAAGAGGTCAGCCATGCCAAAGCCTGACCGCTGATACCCAGGTTATCACATATATGGTTGAGCAGGATGGCATGGTTGACAGTATCAAAGGCAGAAGAGAGATCAAGCAGGATGAGGATGAAAGGGGTGCACCAGAGTCGAGGTTGGAGAGCAGGTCTTCATGGATGTTCAGGAGAGAAGTTTCCATGCTTCTGGCAGCTCTGAAGCCAGACTGATGGTCATGAAGACAACCAACAGATTCAGTGTGGAGATTCAGCTGAAAGATGGCCTGTATCTCCAGGAGCTTGCCCAGGAAGGCAGTGATAGAGATTGAGCGATAGTTAGCAGGGCATGAGGGGTCGGCAGAGGGTTTCTTAAGAAGAAGGTACACAAGGGAGTGCTTAAGGGGGGATGGGAAGACTCCAGTGGCGAAGGAGTGATTGCAGAAATCAGCCAGGACAGGAGCCAGGGCAGGAGCCAGGGAGTCGATGTGGTCCTTGATAGTTTTGGAGGAACAGGGCAGAACCTGTTTTGACAAGACTTTCATAGATCAGACTAGTCTATAAACTTCCTCTGTGGAAAAAAGGGGAAAGGCAGAGAAGGAGGGAGGAGAGGTGGCTGCAGAAGGGCCAGAGGAGGAGCAGGGAGTAGGTTGTGAGGGGGGAGAGGAAGAGAATGAGGACAGGATTTCCAGAGTTTTAGAGATGAAGTGAGAAGCCAGTGCCATGCAGAGGGCCTGGGAAGGGACAGAAGGGGTAGAGACTGCAGCAGGATTAGCCAGTTCCTTGCAGATTATGCTATAACGTAGTGGTCTCGATTTTCTCTGGGCTATGGCACTGAAAAAGAACAACGGGAATATAATATGAAGGGTTGTTCTAACGTGTCTATTTGCAAGCATAAGCTACCCGGTCTGATCTAGAGACACAGGACCTAACATGCTGGAAGCAGAAGTCTCATGCGTTATACACTATTTTAGATGGTCTAGAGAATTTGGCCTGGAAAATAGCAGGCTTTTCCTAAAATAAATCTTGCTTATCTGCTGATCAAAGAAAGGTCGCGTTCCATAAATGCTGTAGATGTCATTTTACTAGATGTACAGTGCAGTTGAGGAAAATGAAAAAGAAATACTGACCCTTACTTCCCTTTGAAATTCATTTGACTCTTCAGGTGAGATAATCTTTCAAAAGGGCAAATAGCCAGCCTTAATTCCTCTTTAATGGGAGGTGCAAAAGGGCTATATTACAGTATGTTTTACATGGTGCAGACCCGTGGATTAGACGTGAAGGACGATGCACTTTTAAACTCCTTGACATCTCATAGCGGTGCAAGGACAGAGTGAGGGGCAGTTGGGTGCTGGCTGCACACCAATCTGTTCTGGATTCTTTCCAGTTCTTTGTGGATTCAACAACTGAAAATGTGAATTAGAGATGAAGGAGAAAGTGCTTTTTAACTCCTTGACAGCGAAGAGTGGTGCAAGGACAGAGTGAGGGGCAGTTGACTGCAGACTGCACACCAATCTGCTTTGGATTCTGTCCAGTTCTTTGTGGATTCAGCCTTATTCAATATTTTTACATCAATGGCAGACGATAAACCCATGATGGAGAATAATATGCCCTCTATTAAAGTGCCTCCAACTTCGACTGTCACTGCAGCCAAGTAAATCTCAACTTCCATTCAAAATCCTCTGAATTCTTCCTTTATGAATTTGTGTTACAAATTGCTACTAGAAAATAAATCCCATGGCTCAGCAAATTCTGAGAGGGAAGTCAAAGACTGTGAATGATTAAATAATAAGGAATAACAGGGAACAACAGAAAGTCCCAATTTCCAGAAAGATCAACTCATTGATTCACCAGCACTCCTAAGAGTCCCAACATCTGGACTTTACCATAGCCTCCACTCCTAATACAACCCTCACTTTGGTACCACAGTCTCTGGAGAGTATCTATCTATCTATCTATCTATCTATCTATCTATCTATCTATCTATCTATCTATCTATCTATCTATCTATCTATTATAAAAACTTCAGTTGCAGGGATGTTAAAGTGAACAATACATTGTAACAAAACCTTTGAAATTCAAGGAAACCCTGTCGTGCAGCTTATGACCACAGTGATAACATCAGAGATGACATCACAGATGACATCACTAATTACATTACAACAGTAACTGGCATTAAGCATGGCCTTCAGCCGTGGTCAGTGTGCATGGCCAAATATATTTTAGCACATGAATGGGTACTAGTCATGGCCTTCAGTTATGGACAGTGGTCACAACCTTCACCCATGTGCACTGAATAATTTAAAACACAAACAGGCTAACAACCATAGATTTTGGCCTTTACCAGCGGATACAGCTTTCAACTGTGTCCACTGCATATTATATGCACTGGTCAGGCACTAGCTATGGACTTTAACACAATACTGGCCAGTGGCCACAATCTTTGACTCTGCCCACTATATTTTCTAACATAAAAAATGGGTCACTAGCCATGGCCCTTGACCTTGAGCGGTTGAAAGCCCACGGTTAAAAGCAGTATCCACTGCTGAAGGCCAACATATATGGTTTGTAGCTTGTTAGTGTTTCAAAACACTAACAGGCTACCAGCCACAGTTGGTGTTTCTTCCAAGTCAAACAACATTGTTCTAGAAAAGAAGCAGAGGAGGTACTTTGCACATTCTGCAACAAAACTCTTCTCAGTGGACCTTCCAATGTTCCATCTCAAAGCTTATTAAAATCTATAATGATTAACCATCTAATGCGAGTCCACTGTGATGAGGTTGATGATGAGTATCAAAAAGCGCACGAACATCATAAAAGAAACATGAATGGGTCCCATTCCTTACATAGACAAAAATCAGCACCACCTGCAGATCCTCACCAACTGGAAATGAAGCCTCAACTTCAACGGCACTGTCAACTGCACAGACTGTTATTTTACAAACTCCCGATCTTTCCCTTATGCTCATCATTTGAAAACAATGACTCGAATGGGTAGTCAAGGGAAATGTCACAATTGAGCAATGGAAGAAGTTAATTGCTGAACATCTGATTACCTGTCATGCTTAGCTTTCTTATTTTCTTTTTTAAATTTTTTTCCCCTTTCTTTCCAAAACAAGACAAAAAGAAATACAGACAAATATGTATGTTGTTTTTTATTTTAATTCCATTTGATATATGTTTCATCCTTATGTGTTTTCCTACCCTTTTCTACACCCCTCTTTCCATCCACCAACATGGCCCTTTTATGTTCCAAAAATAGATCAAATTGAACACTCACTGCAAAAATATATTACAATATCTATTGTAATTTATTGTATGCAGTTGCAATAATCAAAATCCCCCAGTAGTTTGTTTGTAGCCGCGGTTACACTGCTAACAGGTGAGGCAGTTTAGCCACGAATAAAAGCACCGCAAACGTAAGCAAAATCCTGCAATTAATTGGCTGATGCTGTCTATGTCTGTTCATATCTGCAATATAGATGTATATATCATATTGATCAAATAACTTTCCAATACCTTTATTCATGTTCTCTTCTTTATTCCATATTAGTGACTTAGAAACAAAATGAAATGTAGTTTATAAAAAATAAAAACAAAATTAAGTATGTTTTCTTTTTTCATACCTAGTACACAGCCATTACCAGGTTGTATTTATTAATCATACTACAGAAGAAAAATATGTATTTTCAGTTATTTTAACTATTTAACAATAATTATATATATGTATGCAAATTATCCAAGTATATGCATACAATAACATATAAAATAAAAATTTAAACAATTTTATAAAATAAACATTGTAACAAAAAACACCCATCAGAAAATAACACTTTTAAAAACTAAGAGTTGCGTCAGTGCAGTATTCGAAAAAAAAGGCAGTATTATTACTTCAAATATACTAATCATTTAGGTAACTACGAACAGGGTTTGCATTAGCAAATTCTAAAAGTGTTTGCCCACAGCATCAACAGTTTGTACGCCAATACAGCCATTTCATTACAATGAAGATATGTTGAAATACTGTACAAACATTATTTAATATTGAATGACACATTCACAGATTCATTTATGCAACCTTAATCAGGAAACCAAGCCATACAACCAAACTATGTCATCAGTTTTGCAAATAATGACAGGAAGACATGCCAACAGAGTGCCATTATTTTGAGTATTAATATTTTTAAAGTACAGTCCTACCTATAGTTCACATACTAGGCAGACAATAAAAAGCTTCTTTGAGCAAACATATTAACGCTTAGCAAAATCTACCCTAATAACCTAACAAATGTAATGTCCATGCTTCTTATCAAATTGGTGTGTATTCTTGGTTTGGACACCTACACACATGAGAAGTAGATAATGACATGTTATAATGTACACTTCATATTTAAATGTTTTGATTACTAAGCATTGTTAATTAAACTTCTATTGGCACTGATAGTTTTATGCAATGTGCAATACTTTTTTTGGCAATATTTCTATGCACTCTAAATTATAAAAATGATATCTATCTATCCATTTCATAACTTCTTTCATCATTTGTTGAGATCACGCCGGTGAGATCTGGGATCTGCTAACACACAGGCAATCAGACCTTTTATGCCTGACTGAAACCTGGCTTACTCCGAGCTCGGCACCTGCTATAGTCAAGCTCTCCCCTCAAACTACCGTATTCTACACCAGGACCGTCCACCCCCTAAGCGTGGTGGAGGCATTGCAGTTATTTTTAAAGACATATTCACGGTTACCCAGCTACCTTGTCCTTCCGCATCTAGCATGGAAGCCCTCCTGTACCGATGCATACTCTCACCTTCTAGTACTATTCACCTCCTGCTTATTTACCGCCCCCCATGGTCCCATAGGTCACTTTGGGCTAGACTTTGCCGATCTCGCTGCCGACCTTAATTTGCAGTACTCCAATCTGGTGATACTAGTTGATTTTAACCTACATTTTAATCTACCCAGATCAGATGAACACAATTCCTTCTTTGATAGCCTTTCTGATCTTCATTTTTGCCAACTGATCCAAGCCCCGACCCACCTTTATGGTAATATCCTTGACCTGATATTCGTAAAGGATACTTTGCTGGTCCCCGGTCCAATTGAGCCAGAGACCTGGTCTGACCATCACCTGGTCACATGCTCACTTCAGTCAGTTCCCCCCCTTGCAAGATTCTACCCTCTAAAACGCCTGTCCGCTCCTGGCGCTCGGTTGATCCTAAGGCACTTAGTGCCCTGATAGCTTCCAATTGTATCTCACTGCGACCCCTTTCACTTGCTGCGCTCTCTCAGTCACTGACGACTGCCGCCAATCATCATGCTATATTGAAACTTACTCAAGGCCGCAGATTACCGTCTCAGCCCTGGTTTACTGATCTACCAAAAAATGCTCGTCTCCAACTCAGACAAGCCGAACGCAAATGGCGGATTAACTATGATCCAGACCTTAGAGACCTTTACAAAATAAATCTCTCAACCTACTTAGCCAGTGTTACACTTGCCAAATCAACATTTTTTGCACAGAAAATTGAAAATGCTTTACTTAAGCCGAAAACTCTATTCTCTATTGTTCATTCTCTTGCTACCTCAGAGTCGCTGACCTCTATGGTTAAGCCATCTCAAAAATTATGTAATGACCTTGCATCCTTTTTCACCACAAAAATTGATGTGATTAGATCTAACATCACTAAATCCCTGACAACACTGCCCCCTGATACCATCGACTTTGTGCCTCCCCCTCACCGATTCGTCTCCCAGCTGGTCGACCTTCCCTCTGTTTAGTGAGGGAGAAGTCATGGCAGCCATATCCAAGATTAAATCCTCCTCCCCTGAGGATGACAACCCTGCGATCATTATGAAAATGATTGCCCCGACATTCTAGCTGAAATTACTGCGGCTATTAATAACTCCTGCCAAACTGGACTGGTCCTCCCAGAATTGAAATCTGCCAGGGTTATCCCCCTCCTCAAGAAGCCTTCTCTTGATCCCACCGTCCCAGCCAATTTACGTCCGATCTCTCTTCTTCCATTCTTGGCTAAACTTTTGGAATCTCTGGTCTCACCTCTTCTGTCCTCCTTCTTGGAATCCTCTAATATTTTTGACCATTCACAGGCAGGCTTTAGACATGGTAGAGGGACGGAAAGTGTACTTGTCGCCGTACAAGATGATATGTCCAGACTGGTCGATGCGGGCGGAGTAGGGTCTCTAATCCTGCTGGATTTATCTGCCGCATTCGACACGGTAGACCATTCTATCCTTCTATCCCGTCTCGCACAGATTGGGATCTCCGGTTCTGTTCTCACTTGGTTCACTTCTTTTCTTTCTGACCGCACCCAGACTCTCGCCATGCCTCCCTTTCTTTCTGCCTCTTGTGCTCTTACTTGTGGTGTCCCCCAGGGATCCTCTCTCTCTCCGATCCTGTTCAACATTTATATCTGGGCACTGGTCTGCCTTATCCGCGCCTACGGACTTAATTGCTATTCCTATGCGGATGACACCCAGATCCTGATCCGGCTTGATCAGGATCAATCTGAGGTCTCAGCTCGTCTTCATGATTGCCTTAAGTCAATCGGTATTTGGATGGACCAAAATTGGCTCAAACTTAATGGTGACAAAACTGAAGTCATGCTTGTTGGTTGCCCTCCCAACCCATCATTATGGACTACCACTTTTTGGCCCACATCGTTAGGTCCACTACCCTGTCCTGTGAACAAGGTAAAGAATTTGGGGGTTATCATCTCTGCCTCCCTTTCCAGGTCAAACTAGGTCTCGGCTGTCTGTCAATCCACACATCACCAGATCAGGGTAGTAAAGAAGGTGCTACCTATGATCCCAGAAACCATGCGTCCCCCGGTCGTGGCGGCACTGGTTCTCAAACGGCTGGACTATTGTAAATCCTTGTACTTATCCCAGCCGACGGGTCTGCTACAACACCTCCAACGTATGCAAAATCTGGCAGCCAGACTGGCAACTGGTTCCCCCTATGGTGCCCACATCTCACCTGTACTTCACCGTCTCCACTGGCTCCCGGTGGTACAGCGAGTTAAGTTTAAGTCACTATGTATCGTCCACCGGGCAATTCATGGCTTGGGAGCGGAATTCCTCCAAGCTAAATTTTCCTGATATATCCCGAATCGTAACCTTCGCTCCTCTACAACCAACCTACTTAAGGTTCCCAGGTTCAATCGGGAAAGACATGGCGGTAAAGCCTTTTTTATTACCGCAGCCAAGCTTTGGAACACTCTGCCATTATCACTTAAATCCTCAGCTAACCAACTGGCTTTCAGGAAAGCTCTGAAGACCACCCTGTTCTAACGTTCTGACCTTATTGTGTTCCCTGAGCTCGCAGCTTCCTTACCAGCGCCATGATGTCTCTGGGCGACCGTGCGCTTTACAAATATATATAACATAACATAACATAACATTTGGTGTACGTCTTTTTTTGGCCATCTGCTCACCTAAGAAGCTAAAGACAAATTTCTTAACCCTACCATAGAAAATAGAAAAAAACTGGACAACTTTTCAGAAAACTTCACACTGCATACAGAAGTTATGTATATATTTAACAAACGAACCCTTTCAGTAAGGTATTTATAAGGCGAGAGTGGCAGTGCAGTGGTCTGCTGTGGTCAGAATGCTGTAGCAGAGAGACTGGAGAATGTTCACTATCTCTTTCCAAGAGGCAGCCCCTTGAAACAGGAATCCATCCTCAACTATAAAATCCTCATACACGCACAAAGCACAGTGCAAGAGTGGCAATGGAGTGGTCTGACATGGTCAGAACGCTGTATCGGAGAGACTAGAGTCTGTTCACTATCTCTTTCCAAGAAGCGGTCCCTTGAAGCAAGAACCCAGCCTCAGCTATAAAATACTCATAAATGCATGAAGCCGGGTACGAGAGTGGCAGTGGGGTTGTCTGCCATGGTCCGCAGAAGGACGAGGAGGGAACAGGAGCACTGGTAAGCATTTCTTGTGCTGCTTTTAACAGTCGAATCACACTCTGCATTTTCCTTGAAAGTCTGAAGCTTTTTGCCTAAAATTGATACATACTACTTAGTGATTTCCAGTCGCCTTGCAGTAACTAGCATAAACTCTTACCGAGTTGCTATCTGTCTTTGCCTTGACTATGAAGCGTGTAGCACGTTGCAAGTATGGTCTGTGCAGTGCCTCAGCCTGGCCAACAAAAAGACAGAGAAGCCCGGAACCATCATCTAAACTACCAAAAAAATGATCTGCCCTAATACGGACTCTGGCAAACAGATCTCTATTACCAAATTTACCAACATGCTCCCGCCAAAGTCTTGTCCCTCCAATAGGGCTCAAAGTCCTCACCCACAGCAACCACTGAGTAAAGTCTCCTCCTCCACGATTGACAACAACCACTCCCTACTTAAGATGTGTATTGGGCTCCAGAGAAACTCTGTTGGTGAATAATGAAGCCTCTGCATCAGGAGGGCAGGATAGCCTGCCTTGCCACAATCTTTCCACCTCTCCTGACTTGATGAGGCTCCAGGCCATGTTGGAAATGGTCATTCTGACATCTTCCTCTGACTCCTCAGCACTGGACAATAGCGAGTCAGACAAAGTAGTGAGCCAGACTCTTCTCGTGTCTCAACTCCCCCTGTTCCACCGACAGACACAGTCCTTTATGGGAACTCTGAATGCCATCTCAGCCAGTGTGGAAGCTCTCATGGCAGTGTGTGTAATATTCGCTAAAGAACAGCGGGAGATTAAACATGCTTTGTCTATGATTACCGAGGTAATATTAGAAAATGTACGTTCTTAGATGCTTGCCAAAGTACCTCAACCGATGAAAGGAAACCTGAGGCAAGTACAACACACCAACGATATAGCAACTGCCAGTTCAACTATGGGAAAACAGACATCACCCGAAGATTATCTAGATGGCATTGTGGAGAGTGAATGGGACTTCGAGGAATTATCCATATCGGCATCCTTTATTGAGCAACCTCTTGCTTAAACTGCTACTGTGTCTCTTCAGTACCCGGTGAGAGGTAAACGTGTGTGCCCTCCAACAAATTGAAGTTGACTGCAGCAAAACCCAATCCAGTTGGCGGCTGTGTCTCCTCATTTGAACCCCAGTCTTATTCTGAAGTACCCACTGCTGCGAATACCTATCATATATCTTGGACCCTAGCAGACGGTATGTCTAGGCAGGTTCACCTTCTTGGCCCTATGAACAATTGGCTACTGGCCCCATCAGCTGAACTCACTGCTAACGCATGTCACATCTACTCAGAGAATCCCTCTGATACCGTCAGGGAATCCGACTCAATTTTCTACCAGTGCTTCCCTGCACTTTTACATTCAAAGATCCCCTGAGATACCGTCTTCACCTTTATCCAACTCTAACCAAAGGAGGATTGCAGAGAAGCATTGTGTCAATAAGGAAGGTATAGCATGTGAAATTGTGGGAGTGCTTGGTAAATGGGCCAAGTTAGAGGAACTAAATCCTACCAACACCAGCCCATTCTTAAATAGAAGAATCTTGTTGGAAATGATCTCCCAAATCCCCAAACTCAACGTGCTATGCTCCTCAGACATTCTTCATATTGAGTTGCCCAAGATCCATAGACATTCTAATTGGGCAATACTTCAATTCTTGTCAACTTTGATGGTGGCTTTCCTGAAGTCTTGTGCTGAGGAACTGGAGTCTTTGGGTTTCAGATTGTCCATCTGCCGACAGCACCTTAAAGCGAACAAGGACAGACATTTAAAACAATCACTCCTTTCGTCAGCCAGAGGAGTTTTCATATATGAAAGACAGCTATGCTAAATTTGGAATGTTCTTTGTTATGAGCCTCATGCTCACACGATATTGTGAGTCAGACTCTTAAGGAACCCATTTTATAATGGCAATGTGAGAATGTGATGGCCTCCAATGCCTGAAAACAGGACTAATTTAGCACTCTATCCTGGTTAACATGGACCACTCAAGGACATAGCACAGTCAGTAAACAACTGATTGGCTTGGCAAAAATCACTGCCTCTGACTTATTTCTATTACATGAAACCTGGCTAATTGCAGACCTGTTTTTTGATGGATACACTATCCACTTTAAGCCTGCCATTGCCTCCACCAGAGGCCGTCTCTTTGGAGGGTTGGCCATTGGAGCTTGTTGGTCCTTCAATCTGGTTCCTTTTTGTGTTGATATTTCTCTCCCCCAAATTCTTTCAATGACTCTATCTAAACCTGATATTAAAGAATGAACATTGATCATCAATGTATTTGACCCCCCTAATGGTGGTAAAACTCAGAAAATTCAATCCCTGCTATCCAAGATTCTGCGGACTTGATAAAATTACAACCCAGAGAGCATTGTAGTTATTGCTGGGGATCTTAATGCACATGATTTGCACCTGAATGACTATAATGATATGGACGGGAACAATGAAAATACTGGGAAACTCAATACACCATTAGTGGAGGCACGCGACTGGACCACTTTTGTGCATAATCATGACCTTACACATTTAATTAATGTACATTCTTCCTATCTAGACTTGCCTTTCACATGGACAAATGGCAGAGCTAGATCCTACTCTGACTCTGCTCACAATTCACAATTACACATAACTTTTTTTAGGGATCATGCTACACCTACCTGGTTGTCCACCATAGATAAACCCATGGCTATGCTGCTAGCTCCTCTATTGTAAGGGAGAACTCTGCCGGCAATCACATCCATTGGTCAGTGGGAACAACAGCAAAATACAACAATGTTATATTAACCAAGCAAGTGGACAGAGAAACTTGACTCATGTCTAATGTCTGGAGCTTTGAACTGCTGATAGCCAAGTTAGCATTGACAATAACCACCAAGAGAATTGAGCCTTTCGGAGACTGAAGGGACCAAAGCTGAACAACTTTGATCCCCTAATTCACCATTCAAAGCAGTAGTACCACAAGGCAAAGGCACAGGTTAGAAGCCAGTTTTCTCTTGACATCAAAGATAAACAGATCATGTTGCTATCTTTAGCATCACAATACAAAAACTGGCTTAAGCAACACAGACACTCAGTGAATATAATCAACTCGATTTCCATGTCTCGAGTGCTCAAAACCAATGACAGCCGTAGATTGTGGCTGCACTTTAGAGAGCATATGGCTGGTAACGATCCTATTGAATTAAACCCCACATCTGAAGCTCGTTGGTCGAAACATATTTTCCAGGTTTACCACACTGATAGAGAAGTTTCTACAATCACTGCCTCCTATGTGCCTTCCAATTGTTTTTTTTGGACCGAGTCTTGAGGCCGAGGACATCATTTTCATCATAAAGAGGCTTAAGTTAGCTCACGTACCTGGTCCTGACTGGATGGCAAATGTCACCATAAAGGCCAAACTGCTTTCTGGGTGCAAGTACTGCTTAATTTGTATCATCAGATAGAATATACTGACATAGTTCCTGTAAACTGGCAGAAGTCTGTATTGATACCAGTCCATAAAAAATGGAGTAGGGATGATCCCCTAAAGCTGGACTCAAGCATGAACATATTCTCTACAATTCGTTTCAAAATACTATATTAGTGGGCTCTAGAAAGCAAATGACTTGAACACTTTCAAACAGGCTTTAGGAAGTCACACAGAACTTTGGACAACATATGTGCAATACAATCCCTCATTTCAGACCCCTTCCGGTGCACAAGCCCACATTGTTGTCTGATACACTTCAGCAAAGCGTTTGACCTGGTGTCACACTCATTCCTTTGGTCAAAGCTCACATAATGGAATATTGACCCCCATTTAATGTATTTCATAAAAAGCCTATACACTAAAACTCAGGCTTCAGTGCGCTGGATGGCCTAACTACTGGGTGGCTACATACCAACTTGGGTCTGAAGCAGGGATGCATTTTTGCCTCCATGCTACATAACCTTTACATTTCTGACATGGCGGAGCACCTAGAAGTAACCAAAAATGATCCTCCTTTGATACACTGTGTCTCTATCCCCTGGCTTGGCTACGCTGATGACATCATCCTTTTCGACCTAACCTCCATTGGTCTACAGCAATCCATCGATGCATTGCTGAGCTTGGCACATGCTAACTACACGATTATTACTATCAGTAAAACCAAAGTCATGTGTTTAGTGAGTCCATTCTGAAGAATCTGGGATTCATTTGGAAGATGGCCCAGGCCCCTTTGGAAGTAGTTGATTCCTACGTCTATCTGGTATTCTTTTTGAAATTAAACCCTTTCAATCAAATTCATAGAAGATTATGTAAGCAACAAGATATGGAGGAAATGTCTCACCGTTAAGTGATAGGCTAGCCTCATGGGAGTAAACAATGCAGAGTGTCTATTCACACTTTATCACACAAGTCTTCCCCTCAATCCTCTATGGCTTACAGGCTCAGAATGCAACAGAATGAAGTAACTCGAAGGGTTTGAGGCGAAGATTCTACGTTCCATCATGGATTTTACCCAGCTCGGTGCCCTTAGAAGCATTAAGAATGGAAATTGGGGTATCTTCCCTATCTTCCACTTGGCTGGTTCACTGCACCATTCTATATCTTAGAATAGTTGTGACGGAAGAGTATACCAACAAATTGTGTAACACTCTTAGTGCTCACAACGGGGCACATAGGGGCATGCTCTTCATCCGTGAGCTGTAACACCCTGCATTTTATCTTTTAAGTTTGCTGGACATGTCTCCGAAGCTTGCCATTGACTTTCCTAATGTAGAGACTGTTCTAGAATCAAAGGCAAAAGATTAGGACAGAATTCAGAATGTGAAAGAAGTCACAGGGAAAACGCAATATCATCTCTATGCCTCGCAGATATTCAAACCCAACTCGATATAAAGCTATCTTACAAAGCCCTGTGACCCTGATCTGAGACACTTCATAATCAACCTCCGCCTTAACATACTGCCTACTTGGGAATATCGGGGCGTGTGGCATAAGACCCCATGGCTCAAAGACTTGGTCATCTATGTGGTGAGGATATTGAAACAGGCTGACACATATTGAGAAAGCGTACTGTTCTTATGAATTCCTATAGAAAGAGCTAGGGGAAATTTGTACATAATAGATGGCTTTAGAACAGATCAATTCTGAAGCATCATTTATGGAGCATCATTGTAAATTCAGGTGCAGCCTTCCATGTATGGAAGGAAGCTCTGACCTTAGCATCGGATGCACTGTGAGGGCTAGGAGAAGTTTCTTTAACTGAATTTGTATTAACTGAACTGTGAAATATCATGAACTATAATTCTGTCTGCTACCGAAATTATTTATATTTGGACTGATTTTAAATATCTCAAAGTGTTCAAATTAGGCATGGAAATGTGCTCTTCCTGTCAGCGCTTTTTCACTTTTTTAAACGTATGGAAATATATTACTATGTATATTTTATGTAAATGTGCTTACGGTTTACTTTTCTATTTTAACCAAATGCACAATAAAGAATAAAGAAAAAAAATGAAGAAAAAACAGTGAGTACATCCTAGTAACAATCCATGTCCAACTTTATACAACACACTCATTACCCTATTCTTCCATTTCAAACTTTTATTTTGCATGTTTCAATTCATAAAGCATATTACATATATATTTCAAAATGTTGGGTCTAACAACATTAATTTAGCATTCTTTAAACCCTTTGGGAATGTAGCTTGATCTGTGACTATAGAGTCATTACAAACAAGCCAATCTAATTCTGTCATGAAATGTTCATATTCAATGGATGCCTCTTTATTTTGACACATTTTCTTACTAACAGAAACTTGACCACATATATAATTTATTATTGAAGTGTTAATTCTCCTATCATCTATGCTGTATCTTTTAAAAATAACAAATACATACTTATTAAAAACTAGATTTTGCAGTGTTGATTGTAAATTACAGCCAAAGTCACTGCATTGCATGTCATGGAATGCTTTAGTTTCAAAATCAGAAAATAGGGTTATCCACATACACAAATCTTGAATATAGATCTGGAGTAGAATAACCATTCTTACAATTTCAACACATCATTTGACTTTCAACTAAGTCCTATATACCTATCTACACTAATAGTTTCCTTCACCTGTAAATCAAAGACAGTCATTAAACATTCTTGATTATCTTACTCTGTATTTTGAGAAAATTGTTGATTTCCACTTGGAACAGCTACTACATTTTTGATTGACATTTCTGTGTGGTTTTTCATCTACAGACATTTTAGTAAATGAATGTTCCACACATAGTTGCTTCTGTGCATGAATGGGTCCCATTCCTTACATAGACAAAAATCAGCACCACCTGCAGATCCTCACCAACTGGAAATGAAGCCTCAACTTCAACGGCACTGTCAACTGCACAGACTGTTATTTTACAAACTCCCGATCTTTCCCTTATGCACATCATGTGCAAACAATGACTCGAATGGGTAGTCAAGGGAAATGTCACAATTGAGCAATGGAAGAAGTTAATTGCTGAACATCAGATTGCCTGTCATGCTTAGCTTTCTTATTTTCTTTTTTTAATTTTTTTCCCCTTTCTTTCCAAAACAAGACAAAAATAAATACAGACAAATATGTATGTTGTTTTTTTATTTTAATTCCATTTGATATATGTTTCATCCTTATGTGTTTTCCTACCCTTTTCTACACCCCTCTTTCCATCCACCAACATGGCCCTTTTATGTTCCAAAAATAGATCAAATTGAACACTCACTGCAAAAATATATTAGAATATCTATTGTAATTTATTGTATGCAGTTGCAATAATCAAAATCCCCCAGTAGTTTGTTTGTAGCCGCGGTTACACTGCTAACAGGTGAGGCAGTTTAGCCACGAATAAAAGCACCCCAGACGTAAGCAAAATCCTGCAATTAATTGGCTGATGCTGTCTATGTCTGTTCATATCTGCAATATAGCTGTATATATCATATTGATCAAATAACTTTCCAATACCTTTATTCATGTTCTCTTCTTTATTCCATATTAGTGACTCAGAAACAAAATGAAATGTAGTTTATAAAAAATAAAAACAAAATTAAGTATGTTTTCTTTTTTCATACCTAGTACACAGCCATTACCAGGTTGTATTTATTAATCATACTACAGAAGAAAAATATGTATTTTCAGTTATTTTAACTATTTAACAATAATTATATATATGTATGCAAATTATCCAAGTATATGCATACAATAACATGTAAAATAAAAATGTAAACAATTTTATAAAATAAACATTGTAACAAAAAACACCCATCAGAAAATAACACTTTTAAAAACTAAGAGTTGCGTCAGTGCAGTATTCGAAAAAAAAGGCAGTATTATTACTTCAACTATACTAATCATTTAGGTAACTACGAACAGGGTTTGCATTAGCAAATTCTAAAAGTATTTGCCCACATCATCAACAGTTTGTACGCCAATACAGCCATTTCATTACAATGAAGATATGTTGAAATACTGTACAAACATTATTTAATATTGAATGACACATTCACAGATTCATTTATGCAACCTTAATCAGGAAACCAAGCCATACAACCAAACTATGTCATCAGTTTTGCAAATAATGACAGGAAGACATGCCAACAGAGTGCCATTATTTTGAGTATTAATATTTTTAAAGTACAGTCCTACCTATAGTTCACATAATAGGCAGACAATAAAAAGCTTCTTTGAGCAAACATATTAACGCTTAGCAAAATCTACCCTAATAACCTAACAAATGTAATGTCCATGCTTCTTATCAAATTGGTGTGTATTCTTGGTTTGGACACCTACACACATGAGAAGTAGATAATGACATGTTATAATGTACACGTCATATTTAAATGTTTTGATTACTAAGCATTGTTAATTAAACTTCTATTGGCACTGATAGTTTTATGCAATGTGCAATACTTTTTTTGGCAATATTTCTATGCACTCTAAATTATAAAAATGATATCTATCTATCCATTTCATAACTTCTTTCATCATTTGTTGAGATCACGCCGGTGAGATCTGGGATCTGCTAACACACAGGCAATCAGACCTTTTATGCCTGACTGAAACCTGGCTTACTCCGAGCTCGGCACCTGCTATAGTCCAAGCTCTCCCCTCAAACTACCGTATTCTACACCAGGACCGTCCACCCCCTAAGCATGGTGGAGGCATTGCAGTTATTTTTAAAGACATATTCACGGTTACCCAGCTACCTTGTCCTTCCGCATCTAGCATGGAAGCCCTCCTGTACCGATGCATACTCTCACCTTCTAGTACTATTCACCTCCTGCTTATTTACCGCCCCCCATTGTCCCATAGGTCACTTTGGGCTAGACTTTGCCGATCTCGCTGCCGACCTTAATTTGCAGTACTCCAATCTGGTGATACTAGTTGATTTTAACCTACATTTTAATCTACCCAGATCAGATGAACACAATTCCTTCTTTCATAGCCTTTCTGATGTTCATTTTTGCCAACTGATCCAAGCCCCCACCCACCTTCATGGTAATATCCTTGACCTGATATTCGTAAAGGATACTTTGCTGGTCCCCGGTCCAATTGAGCCAGTGACCTGGTCTGACCATCACCTGGTCACATGCTCACTTCAGTCAGTTCCCCCCCTTGCAAGATTCTACCCTCTGAGATTCCACCTAGTTTGACCTGGAAAGGGAGGCAGAGATGATAACCCCCAAATTGTTTACCTTGTTCACAGGACAGGGTAGTGGACCTAACGATGTGGGCCAAAAAGCGGTAGTCCATAATGATGGGCTGGGAGGGTAACCAACAAGCATTACTTCAGTTTTGTCACCATTAAGTTTGAGCCAATTTTGTTCCATCCAAATACCGACTGACTTAAGGTATTTCTCCGCTCCTGGCGCTCGGTTGATCCTAAGGCACTTATTGCCCTGATAGCTTCCAATTGTATCTCCCTGCGACCCCTTTCACTTGCTGAGCTCTCTCAGTCACTGACGACTGCCGCCAATCATCATGCTCCATTGAAACTTACTCAAGGCCGCAGATTACCGTCTCAGCCCTGGTTTACTGATCTACCAAAAAATGCTCGTCTCCAACTCAGACAAGCCGAACGCAAATGGCGGATTATCTATGATCCAGCGCTTAGAGACCTTTACAAGATAAATCTCTCAACCTACTTAGCCAGTGTTACACTTGCCATATCAACATTTTTTGCACAGAAAATTGAAAATGCTTTACTTAAGCCGAAAACTCTATTCTCTATTGTTCATTCTCTTGCTACCTCAGAGTCGCTGACCTCTATGGTTAAGCCATCTCAAAAATTATGTAATGACCTTGCATCGTTTTTCACCACAAAAATTGATGTGATTAGATCTAACATCGCTAAATCCCTGACAACACTGCCCCCTGATACCATCGACTTTGTGCCTCCCCCCCCCTACCGATTCGTCTCCCAGCTGGTCGACCTTCCCTCTGTTTAGTGAGGGAGAAGTCATGGCAGCCATATCCAAGATTAAATCCTCCTCCCCTGAGGATGACAACCCTGCGATCATTATGAAAATGATTGCCCCGACATTCTAGCTGAAATTACTGCGGCTATTAATAACTCCTGCCAAACTGGACTGGTCCTCCCAGAATTGAAATCTGCCAGGGTTATCCCCCTCCTCAAGAAGCCTTCTCTTGATCCCACCGTCCCAGCCAATTTACGTCCGATCTCTCTTCTTCCATTCTTGGCTAAACTTTTGGAATCTCTGGTCTCACCTCTTCTGTCCTCCTTCTTGGAATCCTCTAATATTTTTGACCATTCACAGGCAGGCTTTAGACCTGGTAGAGGGACGGAAAGTGTACTTGTCGCCGTACAAGATGATATGTCCAGACTGTTCGATGCGGGCGGAGTAGGGGCTCTGATCCTGCTGGATTTATCTGCCGCATTCGACACGGTAGACCATTCTATCCTTCTATCCCGTCTCGCACAGATTGGGATCTCCGGTTCTGTTCTCGCTTGGTTCACTTCTTTTCTTTCTGACCGCACCCAGACTCTCGCCATGCCTCCCTTTCTTTCTGCCTCTTGTGCTCTTACTTGTGGTGTCCCCCAGGGATCCTCTCTCTCTCTCCGATCCTGTTCAACGTTTATATCTGGGCACTGGTCTGCCTTATCCGCTCCTACGGACTTAATTGCTATTCCTATGCGGATGACACCCAGATCCTGATCCGGCTTGATCAGGATCAATCTGAGGTCTCAGCCCGTCTTCATGATTGCCTTAAGTCAGTCGGTATTTGGATGGACCAAAATTGGCTCAAACTTAATGGTGACAAAACTGAAGTAATGCTTGTTGGTTGCCCTCCCAACCCATCATTATGGACTACCGCTTTTTGGCCCACATCGTTAGGTCCACTACCCTGTCCTGTGAACAAGGTAAAGAATTTGGGGGTTATCATCTCTGCCTCCCTTTCCAGGTCAAACTAGGTCTCGGCTGTCTGTCAATCCGCACATCACCAGATCAGGGTAGTAAAGAAGGTGCTACCTATGATCCCAGAAACCATGCGTCCCCCGGTCGTGGCGGCACTGGTTCTCAAACGGCTGGACTATTGTAAATCCTTGTACTTATCCCAGCCGACGGGTCTGCTACAACACCTCCAACGTATGCAAAATCTGTCAGCCAGACTGGCTACTGGTTCCCCCTATGGTGCCCACATCGCACCTGTACTTCACCGTCTCCACTGGCTCCCGGTGGTACAGCGAGTTAAGTTTAAGTCACTATGTATCGTCCACCGGGCAATTCATGGCTTGGGAGCGGAATTCCTCCAAGCTAAATTTTCCCGATATATCCCGGATCGTAACCTTCGCTCCTCTACAACCAACCTACTTAAGGTTCCCAGGTTCAAACGGGAAAGACATGGCGGTAAAGCCTTTTCTGTTACCGCAGCCAAGCTTTGGAACACTCTGCCATTATCACTTAAATCCTCAGCTAACCAACTGGCTTTCAGGAAAGCTCTGAAGACCACCCTGTTCTAACGTTCTGACCTTATTGTGTTCCCTGAGCTCGCAGCTTCCTTACCAGCGCCATGATGCCTCTGGGCGACCGTGCGCTTTACAAATATATATAACATAACATAACATAACATTTGGTGTACGTCTTTTTTTGGCCATCTGCTCACCTAAGAAGCTAAAGACAAATTTCTTAACCCTACCATAGAAAATAGAAAAAACTGGACAACTTTTCAGAAAACTTCACTCTGCATACAGAAGTTATGTATACATTAAACAAACAAACCCTTTCAGTAAGGTATTTATAAGGCGAGAGTGGCAGTGCAGTGGTCTGCTGTGGTCAGAATGCTGTAGCAGAGAGACTGGAGTATGTTCACTATCTCTTTCCAAGAGGCAGCCCCTTGAAACAGGAATCCATCCTCAACTATAAAATCCTCATACACGCACAAAGCACAGTGCAAGAGTGGCAATGGAGTGGTCTGACATGGTCAGAACGCTGTATTGGAGAGACTAGAGTCTGTTCACTATCTCTTTCCAAGAAGCGGTCCCTTGAAGCAAGAACCCAGCCTCAGTTATAAAATCCTCATAAATGCATGAAGCCGGGTACGAGAGTGGCAGTGGGGTTGTCTGCCATGGTCCGCAGAAGGACGAGGAGGGAACAGGAGCACTGGTAAGCATTTCTTGTGCTGCTTTTAACAGTCAAATCACACTCTGCACTTTCCTTGAAAGTCTGAAGCTTTTTGCCTAAAATTGATACATACTACTTAGTGATTTCCAGTCGTCTTGCAGTAACTAGCATAAACTCTTACCCAGTTGCTATCTGTCTTTGCCTTGACTATGAAGCGTGTAGCACGTTGCAAGTATGGTCTGTGCAGTGCCTCAGCCTGGCCAACAAAAAGACAGAGAAGCCCGGAACCATCATCTAAACTACCAAAAAAATGATCTGCCCTAATACGGACTCTGGCAAACAGATCTCTATTACCAAATTTATCAACATGCTCCCGCCAAAGTCTGGTCCCTCCAATAGGGCTCAAAGTCCTCACCCACAGCGACCACTGAGCAAAGTCTCCTCCTCCACGATTGACAACAACCATTCCCTACTTAAGATGTGTATTGGGCTCCAGAGAAACTCTGTTGGTGAATAATGAAGCCTCTGCATCAGGAGGGCAGGATAGCCTGCCTTGCCACAATCTTTCCACCTCTCCTGACTTGATGAGGCTCCAGGCCACGTTGGAAATGGTCATTCTGACATCTTCCTCTGACTCCTCAGCCCTGGACAATAGCGAGTCAGACAAAGTAGTGAGCCAGACTCTTCTCGTGTCTCAACTCCCCCTGTTCCACCGACAGACACAGTCCTTTATGGGAACTCTGAATGCCATCTCAGCCAGTGTGGAAGCTCTCATGGCAGTGTGTGTAATATTCGCTAAAGAACAGCGGGAGATTAATCATGCTTTGTCTTTGATTACCGAGGTAATATTAGAAAATGTACGTTCTTAGATGCTTGCCAAAGTACCTCAACCGATGAAAGGAAACCTGAGGCAAGTACAACACACCAACGATATAGCAACTGCCAGTTCAACTATGGGAAAACAGACATCACCCGAAGATTATCTAGATGGCATTGTGGAGAGTGATTGGGACTTCGAGGAATTATCCATATCGGCATCCTTTATTGAGCAACCTCTTGCTTAAACTGCTACTGTGTCTCTTCAGTACCCGGTGAGAGGTAAACGTGTGTGCCCTCCAACAAATTGAAGTTGACTGCAGCAAAACCCAATCCAGTTGGCGGCTGTGTCTCCTCATTTGAACCCCAGTCTTATTCTGAAGTACCCACTGCTGCGAATACCTATCATATATCTTGGACCCTAGCAGACGGTATGTCTAGGCAGGTTCACCTTCTTGGCCCTATGAACAATTGGCTACTGGCCCCATCAGCTCAACTCACTGCTAACGCATGTCACATCTACTCGGAGAATCCCTCTGATACCGTCAGGGAATCCGACTCAATTTTCTACCAGTGCTTCCCTGCACTTTTACATTCAAAGATCCCCTGAGATACCGTCTTCACCTTTATCCAACTCTAACCAAAGGAGGATTGCAGAGAAGCATTGTATCAATAAGGAAGGTATAGCATGTGAAACTGTGGGAGTGCTTGGTAAATGGGCCAAGTTAGAGGAACTAAATCCTACCAACACCAGCCCATTCTTAAATAGAAGAATCTTGTTGGAAATGATCTCCCAAATCCCCAAACTCAACGTGCTATGCTCCTCAGACATTCTTCATATTGAGTTGCCCAAGATCCATAGACATTCTAATTGGGCAATACTTCAATTCTTGTCAACTTTGATGGTGGCTTTCCTGAAGTCTTGTGCTGAGGAACTGGAGTCTTTGGGTTTCAGATTGTCCATCTGCCGACAGCACCTTAAAGCGAACAAGGACAGACATTTAAAACAATCACTCCTTTCGTCAGCCAGAGGAGTTTTCATATATCAAAGACAGCTATGCTAAATTTGGAATGTTCTTTGTTATGAGCCTCATGCTCACACGATATTGTGAGTCAGACTCTTAAGGAACCCATTTTATAATGGCAATGTGAGAATGTGATGGCCTCCAATGCCTGACAACAGGACTAATTTAGCACTCTATCCTGGTTAACATGGAACACTCAAGGACATAGCACAGTCAGTAAATAACTGATTGGCTTGGCAAAAATCACTGCCTCTGACTTATTTCTATTACATGAAACCTGGCTAATTGCAGACCTGTTTATTGATGGATACACTATCCACTGTAAGCCTGCCATTGCCTCCACCAGAGGCCGTCTCTTTGGAGGGTTGGCCATTGGAGCTTGTTGGTCCTTCAATCTGGTTCCTTTTTGTGTTGATATTTCTCTCCCCCAAATTCTTTCAATGACTCTATCTAAACCTGATATTAAAGAATGAACATTGATCATCAATGTATTTGACCCCCCTAATGGTGGTAAAACTCAGAAAATTCAATCCCTGCTATCCAAGATTCTGCGGACTTGATAAAATTACAACTCAGAGAGCATTGTAGTTATTGCTGGGGATCTTAATGCACATGATTTGCACCTGAATGACTATAATGATGTGGACGGGAACAATGAAAATACTGGGAAACTCAATACACCATTAGTGGAGGCACGCGACTGGACCACTTTTGTGCATAATCATGACCATACACATTTAATTAATGTACATTCTTCCTATCTAGACTTGCCTTTCACATGGACAAATGGCAGAGCTAGATCCTACTCTGACTCTGCTCACAATTCACAATTACACATAACTTTTTTTAGGGATCATGCTACACCTACCTGGTTGTCCACCATAGATAAACCCATGGCTATGCTGCTAGCTCCTCTATTGTAAGGGAGAACTCTGCCGGCAATCACATCCATTGGTCAGTGGGAACAACAGCAAAATACAACAATGTTATATTAACCAAGCAAGTGGACAGAGAAACTTGACTCATGTCTAATGTCTGGAGCTTTGAACTGCTGATAGCCAAGTTAGCATTGACAATAACCACCAAGAGAATTGTGCCTTTAGGAGACTGAAGGGACCAAAGCTGAACAACTTTGATCCCCTAATTCACCATTCAAAGCAGTATTACCACAAGGCAAAGGCACAGGTTAGAAGCCAGTTTTCTCTTGACATCAAAGATAAACAGATCATGTTGCTATCTTTAGCCTCACAATACAAAAACTGGCTTAAGCAACACAGACACTCAGTGAATATAATCAACTCGATTTCCATGTCTCGAGTGCTCAAAACCAATGACAGCCGTAGATTGTGGCTGCGCTTTAGAGAGCATATGGCTGGTAACGATCCTATTGAATTAAACCCCACATCTGAAGCTCGTTGGTCGAAACATATTTTCCAGGTTTACCACACTGATAGAGAAGTTTCTACAATCACTGCCTCCTATGTGCCTTCCAATTGTTTTTTTTGGACCGAGTCTTGAGGCCGAGGACATCATTTTCATCATAAAGAGGCTTAAGTTAGCTCACGTACCTGGTCCTGACTGGATGGCAAATGTCACCATAAAGGCCAAACTGCTTTCTGGGTGCAAGTACTGCTTAATTTGTATCATCAGATAGAATATACTGACAGAGTTCCTGTAAACTGGCAGAAGTCTGTATTGATACCAGTCCATAAAAAGTGGAGTAGGGATGATCCCCTAAAGCTGGACTCAAGCATGAACATATTCTCTACAATTCGTTTCAAAATACTATATTAGTGGGCTCTAGAAAGCAAATGACTTGAACACTTTCAAACAGGCTTTAGGAAGTCACACAGAACTTTGGACAACATATGTGCAATACAATCCCTTATTTCAGACCCCTTCCGGTGCACAAGCCCACATTTTTAATGTTGTCTGATACACTTCAGCAAAGCGTTTGACCTGGTGTCACACTCATTCCTTTGGTCAAAGCTCACATAATGGAATATTGACCCCCATTTAATGTATTTCATAAAAAGCCTATACACTAAAACTCAGGCTTCAATGCGCTGGATGGCCTAACTACTGGGTGGCTACATACCAACTTGGGTCTGAAGCAGGGATGTATTTTTGCCTCCATGCTACATAACCTTTACGTTTCTGACATGGCGGAGCACCTAGAAGTAACCAAAAATGATCCTCCTTTGATACACTGTGTCTCTATCCCCTGGCTTGGCTACGCTGATGACATCATCCTTTTCGACCTAACCTCCATTGGGCTACAGCAATCCATCGATGCATTGCTGAGCTTGGCACATGCTAACTACACGATTATTACTATCAGTAAAACCAAAGTCATGTGTTTAGTGAGTCCATTCTGAAGAATCTGGGATTAATTTGGAAGATGGCCCAGGCCCCTTTGGAAGTAGTTGATTCCTACGTCTATCTGGTATTCCTTTTGAAATTAAACCCTTTCAATCAAATTCATAGGGGATTATGTAAGCAACAAGATATGGAGGAAATGTCTCACCGTTAAGTGATAGGCTAGCCTCATGGGAGTAAACAATGCAGAGTGTCTATTCACACTTTATCACACAAGTCTTCCCCTCAATCCTCTATGGCTTACAGGCTCTCCCATGCAACAGAATGAAGTAACTCGAAGGGTTTGAGGCGAAGATTCTACGTTCCATCATGGATTTTACCCAGCTCGGTGCCCTTAGAAGCATTAAGAATGGAAATTGGGGTATCTTCCCTATCTTCCACTTGGCTGGTTCACTGCACCATTCTATATCTTAGAATAGTTGTGACGGAAGAGTATACCAACAAATTGTGTAACACTCTTAGTGCTCACAACGGGGCATGCTCTTCATCCGTGAGCTGTAACACCCTGCATTTTATCTTTTAAGTTTGCTGGACATGTCTCCGAAGCTTGCCATTGACTTTCCTAATGTAGAGACTGTTCTAGAATCAAAGGCAAAAGATTAGGACAGAATTCAGAATGTGAAAGAAGTCACAGGGAAAACGCAATATCATCTCTATGCCTCACAGATATTCAAACCCAACTCGATATAAAGCTATCTTACAAAGCCCTGTGACCCTGATCTGAGACACATAATCAACCTCCGCCTTAACATACTGCCTACTTGGGAATATCGGGGCGTGTGGCATAAGATCCCATGGCTCAAAGACTTGGTCATCTATGTGGTGAGGATATTGAAACAGGCTGACACATATTGAGAAAGCGTACTGTTCTTATGAATTCCTATAGAAAGAGCTACGGGAAATTTGTACATAATAGATGGCATTAGAACAGATCAATTCTGAAGCATCATTTATGGAGCATCATTGTAAATTCAGGTGCAGCCTTTCATGTATGGAAGAAAGCTCTGACCTTAGCATCGGATGCACTGTGAGGGCTAGGAGAAGTTTCTTTAACTGAATTTGTATTAACTGAACTGTGAAATATCATGAACTATAATTCTATCTGCTACCGAAATTATTTATATTTGGACTGATTTTAAATATCTCAAAGTGTTCAAATTAGGCATGGAAATGTGCTCTTCCTGTCAGCGCTTTTTCACTTTTTTAAACGTATGGAAATATATTACTATGTATATTTTATGTAAATGTGCTTACGGTTTACTTTTCTATTTTAACCAAATGCACAATAAAGAATAAAGAAAAAAAAATGAAGAAAAAACAGTGAGTACATCCTAGTAACAATCCATGTCCAACTTTATACAACACACTCATTAACCTATTCTTCCATTTCAAACTTTTATTTTGCATGTTTCAATTCATAAAGCATATTACATATATATTTCAAAATGTTGGGTCTAACAACATTAATTTAGCATTCTTTAAACCCTTTGGGAATGTAGCTTGATCTGTGACTATAGAGTCATTACAAACAAGCCAATCTAATTCTGTCATGAAATGTTCATATTCAATGAATGCCTCTTTATTTTGACACATTTTCTTACTAACAGAAACTTGACCACATATATAATTTATTATTGAAGTGTTAATTCTCCTATCATCTATGCTGTATCTTTTAAAAATAACAAATACATACTTATTAAAAACTAGATTTTGCAGTGTTGATTGTAAATTACAGCCAAAGTCACTGCATTGCATGTCATGGAATGCTTTAGTTTCAAAATCAGAAAATAGGGTTATCCACATACACAAATCTTGAATATAGATCTGGAGTAGAATAACCATTCTTACAATTTCAACACATCATTTGACTTTCAACTAAGTCCTATATACCTATCTACACTAATAGTTTCCTTCACCTGTAAATCAAAGACAGTCATTAAACATTCTTGATTATCTTACTCTGTATTTTGAGAAAATTGTTGATTTCCACTTGGAACAGCTACTACATTTCTGATTGACATTTCTGTGTGGTTTTTCATCTACAGACATTTTAGTAAATGAACGTTCCACACATAGTTGCTTCTGTGCTGTGAAAGCTATCGATTTGCATCAATGGAGCCATTTGAACAACATACAACACATCTGCATTACAATAGTATTCAAATCATTAATCATTGTTTCATTACTGAATCTGCAATGATAGTATCTTATAGTTGAAGAATTCTACAACACTACAACTGGTACAAGGACTGATATCATTTTCATTGAATCCTTATGTTTCCTGGATGAGTGCTTTGTAGGTACAGGTATAAGGTTCAAGTGCGAAGCACACAGTGCATGTAACCTATTTTATTCTTCAATGCAAGACATGTCAGCTGTCACTTTTCTTTCATCAAAGTTTATTACAAATAAACTTTCTATATTTTTCACATGGGACAAAGCTAGATGTGACATTCCTTCTTTAAACACTGACCATATGTCAATAAGTGCTGCTTCTAAAGTAAACCATTGTGATTTATGAATAGTTATTGTATAAACAGAGGACACAGGTATCCTTAAAAAGCATATAACATGCAGAGGTTGGAGGAATAGAAAATAAGTTCCTTCTACATGATCAAACTTAACTTCAACATGTTCAATATTTGTACTGTGAGGAAACGTGTGAAATGCAATCACTCTTCCCATGGCTCCGTTGACTAGACCAATTCCTACATTCATGTTCCTCTTCAACATTACCCGGGCATTGATGCACAGTTTTAAAACTCCTTCCATACCTGCTGCTCCTTTAGGAATTGAATTCTCTAGTTGACACAATCAAGCTTTTGCTCTCCTATCCAACTCTAAAGTCATAACACGATCATCATTTTGCTTCTCTGAGAGTAGCATTGTAGAATTAAACTTCTTACACTCTGGAAGTGTGCACATCAAAGCAATACAGGAAATATGTATTTCCTTAAGAGTCAACATGAAATCAGATGGACAACAATCTGCATGAAACATGATATAAATCACTCTTCCCTTTAAGACTGCTTTCACATTGTCTCAAGAACACCTATACATATCTTATTATGCATTTTTGCATACTCTAAGTCTGCAGATTGTCACATATTAATTGTAAGTTCCTGGAATTCAAAACAGTTCCAAAGGTTAAAATGACCAACACCTCACATACTTTTTGGAGTATCTTTAGATTGCAGCACTCTGAAAACTGATTGACCTTTCACAGGAGTTAATTGTACCAAGTAAATGTTTACCTACAAACAAAATGTTATACTCAGTCTTCAAAACCTCTTGCATTAGCAATGAAAGCAAGCATCAAGTTAGAAACCATACTTACTTCATCTACAATCAAGGTATTTAATTTTCTAAAAACATTTCCTACTTCTTGTGCTGCACTCAATACATGTTTCTGACTCTCTAGATTGTTGTCATGCTCCACTGGTATTATCAATAGGTGATGTAAAGTAACACCTCCCACATTAAATGCTGCAAAACCTGGTGGAGCAGTTGCAATGCATGGTAAAGAGGAATACATTCCATTTTTTATCATAGCTTTTATTGCATGAATTAAACAAGATTTAAACGTTCCACAGGTTGAGTCAAAAGAGTTTGATTTAAAACTGCAAAAGACATACATGGCGTTTTGCACTCATGCTGTTTAACTAGAAGGCATCACATTTTACTATGATCTGCAGCCAGCATCCGCATATGATGAAACTGACTCATACATCTACTTTCATCAAGACAAGCTGGAGAGTGTCCCAGAAGTCCAGTTTTTTCACACACTTCACAGTCATCTATTGTTGGGATCATCTTGTTCTGTCTTTGAACATTATCATTGTGCGCAAAACCTGCAAAAATCTCTTTAAGACTTTACAAGAAAATGTATCAATATTACACCAAGAATGACATGTCCATATCTCACAATGCTTCTTTGGTTTTATTCTAGACTGACCTAAACTTTCCATTTCTGTATTACCAGACCTTACAATTTCTTCTTTTTTAGAAATCACACCATTTCGTACATTATAGCTATGCCCACTCTCACCAATAGATAGGGGAACATTATTTCCTTGAATGTAACTCTCCTCAATAATAAGTCTTTCCATATGAGAAGAGTGTTTCCACTCACCAACAAACACATCACAAAAGTTGTCACATGTAAGTACATTAACTCTTTCTATATTTGCTTAGAATGTTGAAGTCACCTTAAATAAGTTTATTCAATACACATATGAACAATTTTCTTTTCATTTCAAAAGCTTTTTTAATTAGCACTTCCACTTCTTTCTTTTGCAGAAAATGCTTCATCACATATATAATGTTGGTTTCACACTTCTCCAAACATATGTAAATACTTGAGCGTGACACGTTTTCCTGTATATATATTTATTCCTCTGTTTCAAAATGATAGCACATTTGCTAGCTTTTCTTCTAAAAATCTTTCTTTGTTTACTGGCTACTTATACATCTGATTTCAATTGGCATATCTCCTTTTGAAATTAAAGATTTTCAAAAGTATTATCAATAAAAGGCATTGTTGTATGTTCTACAGGATTTGTATCAACATATTTAACAACACTACTTTTTAAAATGTTACACCAAGTGCAAAAAGGGCATCAGTCAAGGCTGCAGGACATAAAACCCAGTGGCCACACCTCATCACAGGCATAATAGTTATTTGCAACTCAGAGTATGCCTGAGATGCAAATAATGTTCTTTTTTTGTATTAATGACAGGTGAGGTGCTCAAGTGAAGCACATCACTCTTCAAAAAAAATGTCCACCGTCATTTGAATCAAAAAGAGACTATGTCCCATTTCGTATGACAGCCACCATGAAAAACCGGAAAACCATGAAAAGGGACATTCAAACAATTCATTACTACTGCTAATCAACAAAACATATCAGCATTTACATCCTACCTACACTACCCATCCCCACTATCACTAGAGTTTGAATGGGCAAGTCCCCTGGATAGCCCTAGAAAGCTACCTACTAAACCTAATGAATTATACCGTAATCCCATATCATTATATATTTCTTAATTAATACTGCACATACTCTAGATATCACTTCAGAGAATGATTGCAGACCAACTTCTAAATAGAAGAAATATTCACTGGAAACAACATGACAAAAAGTGCTGCTATTTATTCATTCACATTCGTAGAGATGTTCCAAAATAACATCTAACACATCTTTGCCAACTATTCATTCATGTCTGGTGTGTCCTCAATTCATGAGAAAGGTAACAAAAGAAAAGAGCTGCAAAATAATGCACTGGCACTTAGTTACTCCACTCAGCTCGAGTGGTCACACCTTACAAGCCTTTCCTTAAGAACTGTAGGCCAACTCCAGAACAAAGAGCATTCAGTCTATTGCTCGTCACATAAATGTGCCCTGTCACAACCTTACTCCTCCCACCACCCATTTAATCAGTCCATCTTACTCATCCTCATCAAATAACATGTCAAGTCAAGCTCCTCACCTGTTTCTACCTATTCAACCATCATAGGGCCAACGGCCTGACCCACTATCCTATATTTTACCTACAAACAAATTGCTTCCACTACTACTCAACATAAGATATCAGCATTCATGCCCTCCATTCACTGCCCATCTTGTAACAACGTATTGCATTACATACCGTGAAACCCATACAGATTCCTGCCCTTCCAAACCACACCGTTTCCAAGAATTATGTTTGCCACGTTGTAATACATCTGTGCTGCGAACAGTACATTTTTGTATGATAGGCCTAAATAAAAAGTGACATAATCTTACACACCATAATACCCATTTTTCACATAAGATAGCAATTTGTAATAAAGGATACACATATTAAAAGAAATATATGCATAAACCATGTCATTTGCAACTGAATACCTATGTACAAAGATTCAGACACATTTTGTATATCTGCACAAAAAAGCTGAAATACAAATTACCACGTCCTACCCACTTAGCCACTATGAATTACACTTCTTTACTTTACTTCATAATTTCTCAGAAAACATTTACCTGGAGTATTTTCTCTAAAACACCAACAGACCTTCATAATACCTCACATATTATACATATACCTTCAGAGTACATTTCCCAAACAACTTCTAAATAGAACAAATGTTTGCAGGAAACAACATGACAAAACCTACCAGCATTTCTTCATTTACATTCATAAAGGGTTTGTAAAATAATATGTAACAAATATATACTTTCATATGCCAACCACCTATTCTTTAACCTCTGCTGTGTCCTCAAATCATAAGCAAAATATTAAGAGAACATAGCTCCAAGATAATGCACAGCCACTTGGTTGCTCCACTCAGCTCCAGTTTTCACACCATAGAAGCCTCTACTTAACAACTGTAGGGCAACTCCAGGCACACACCATTCAGTATAGTTCTTGTCACATAACTGAGCCCTGCTTCACTCTCGCTTCTCCCACCACCCATTTAATCAGTCCTCCTTAGCGATCATCATCAAAAAACATGCACAATGAACTGCCTCACCCGTTTCCACATATTTCAGCATAATAAGCCAATGCACTGACCGATTATCCTGCCTTTAACCTACAAACGTATCACTACTAGTGCTACTCAACAAAAGATATGACTGTGTATCCACCCTCCACTACACATCCCCACTCTCACTACAGTTTGAATGGCCAAATCTGCTAGGCAGACCTGTAAAGCTAGCTTACCAAACCTAAACAATAATACTGTTACCCCAGACAACTATACATGTCCTAAATAATACCACACATAGCCTACACATAACTTCAGAGTACAATTCCCAAACAACTTCTATATAAAAGAACTGTTCACTGTAAACATGACAAAAAATGCCAACATGTATTCATTCACATTAATAAAGGTGTTGCAAAATAATATACAACACATCTTTCCTTCCATATACCAACACACTATTAATTTATCTCTGGTGTGTCCTTAATACATAAGTAATATGATAAGACAACATAGCTCCAACATACTGCACTGCCACTTAGTACCTCCACCCAGCTCCAGCTTTCACACCTTAAAAGCCTCTACTTAACTGTAACCCAACTCCATGCACACACCATTAAGTATACTCCTGGTCACATAACAAGCCCTTGCCACACCCATGCTTCTCCCAACACCCACTTAATTAGTCCTTCTTAGCCATCCTCATAAAAAACATGCACAATTAACCACCTCACCTGTTTCCATCTATTTAAGCATCTTAAGCCAATGGCCTGACCCCCAATCTGCCTTTCACCTGCAAACATATTACTACTGTTGCTACTCAACAAAACATCAGCATGTATATCCTCCCTCCACTGCCCTTCCCCACTCTGGCTAGGATTTTCATGGCCAAGTGCCCTGGGCAGCGTACAAATCTACCATAGCAAACATCATCAATAATACTGTTTCCCCCATACCACCATTGATTTCTTCAGTAACACCTCACATACTCTAACCACAACTTCAGACTACAATTCCCAAACAACTTTTAAAGAGACGGAATTGTCACTTATAACAATATGATATAAATGTGCACATTCATAAAGGTTTTGCAAGATAATTTCCATTCATGCATCTCTAGTGTGTCCTCAATTCATGAGAAAGGTAATAACAGAAAGGAGATGCAGTATAATGCACTGCCACTTACTTGCACCACCCAGCTTCAGTTTTCACACCTTACAGCCGCTCCTTAAGAACTGAACACCAACTCCAGACAGAGAGCATTAACTCTACAGCTAGTCACATAACGGTGTCCTGTCACAACCATCCTCCTGCTACAACCCATTTAATAATCGCTTCTTCTTAGTCATCCTCATCCAATAACATGCAAAGTCAAGCACCTATTTTCACCTAGTCAACCATCAAAGGTCCAACGGCCTGACCCACTATCCTACATTTCAATTACAAACTAATCACTACAGCTCAACAAAAGATTTCAGCAGTATGTCCTCCCTCACTGCCCATCCCCACTTTACTATGCTTTGAATATCCAAGTGCCCCAGAAAGCTATCTTACCAAACATCACCAATAATACTCTTTCCTTTATTCCACTGTGCACCCCCATTCATTTTACATCTCCCTATGTCAAAGCATTGCGTAACAACACATTGCATTATATATCATGACACCCAAATACAATCCTGCCCTTCAAAAGCACACCATTTCCAAACAAATTGTGAAACTGACAAATATAGTTGTTGATTATTATTTCTAAAAGACTAGTAAGTTTGCATTCACCAGGTGCCCTGCCTCAAACAACTTCTCAGTTGTAAAGCCGGATTCAAACACTTACACAATTTGAAGACAGTACAAAATCAACAATATAGGGTCACAGAAAATCAGCTTAAAATCCATCTACAAAGCGCACACCACAGCCACAATATTGGTATAGGGTAGAGTTATACTCGGTGGTTCACACTAGGGTTTCTTATACACCCACATTCATGTCTGCCTTCCAATGACAGTGAGAAACAACGTTAATTAGGAAATCTATTTTTTGTCACACATACGCATAGCATAACATGTCATACAGATTCATCACTAGTGAAAACAATGAAGTAAACAATGTAAAACCCTACTTGCCAAACAATAACTATAACTTGACTAAATCAGACACCTGAACATACTTCACTTATGTTAGAAATACAACAATTCAAAATGTACATACAACATATAAAAACTCACCATCACTCACTTTCAGCTGCTCCAATTAATGAATAGATCTTCACAATAGCCAAACACAGCACATGTGCACACTGAGTTCTGCAACCAGAATGTGAAAACTTCACCAACAGATCACTTTCATGGCTTTCATACATCAATAGCACAAAAAGAGCACTGTAGAAAGCAAACAAGTAAACTGCCCAACACATTTTTAATACAACCTATATCAATAAATAAACCCCAACACAATCTTTCCAAAGAATACTATATACAACATGTACACACTATATAAAAAAAAATGTTCCCCCTAATTTGCCAAATTACATAACTGCTGTCATAAATCACACATTTTCTTTTTTTTAAAGGTATCACATGTATTTTTCTTTTCCAATATACTTAAAAAGTTATCTGGGTGGCTCTTAAATGCCTTTGTGTTCTTTTACCAATATATAACTAAACAATATATTTTCAATCAGAGAAATACTCTTCACCTCTATTACAAAAAAAGAAAATCTTGCAACAGTTCTCTATGCTCTTTCTTTAGATGATTAATTAATGTTGTTTTCCTAAATAGAAAAAAAAACCTGTACTCCCTGTCAAAATTAATTGTTCACAATTGGAGCATAAACCAAGAATTTTAAACACTCCATCTAAAATAATAATATAGAACCAAAAAAACTTTAGAAGACAATGCTTTGAGAATACATTGCCTATGCCCTCAACATCACTATGAACCCCATTCTCTAAATTATCAAACTCTCCACCGTCTTCTGAACAATGAAAATCCTCTCCTTATAAAATTGACTGCATGTTTTAAATATCCAAACAATAAATATTCCCCAAAAATACCACAATCTCCTACACCTACACCTCACTCTCAAGCAATACAAATGTACTAAGTAGAAAAAAAAATAATGCAATAATAGAATACAATCTACAGTTGTATTGTCATATATAAACTTCACTCAAAATACATTATCTGATAGGTTCAACAATTAAACAGCATCTGAGGTACTTGACATCCTATTGGCAGCCATCCACTACACAGAAAATCAACAACTAATCAGAAAGTACATACAAACATGCCACTTTCTCTCCTTATGTACTCTTCCTCCATTGCTAATTCTAATATCTGAAGTGACAAGCAATATTTCTTTCTACCACACTAAAATAGAAATCGACATGCAATGGCTGGAGGATAATTATCCCACACAGGCAGAAATATTTTTAAAAAATTGACTCTGAAGAAAATGAGCCAGAAAAACATACACCACATTCAGAATTGTGTATGTCATTTCTTTATATTAATTGATAAAAAGGCTAACCATAACATTGTATGGAACAAATAACAGTCAACATGCAGATATAATATATCTGCCTACTATCAAATTTGAATACAACCAACACAAATATTTGAAAAGTTTATTATATCTTCAATTGTTTAAAAATATTTCAAATATTTTCAAACAGATGTAGAAGTCATTCAAGTATTAAGAAGAATCAAGCAAGAAGCAGCACAAACAATGCAGACAAATCTAATTATGGATTCATTAACAGGATTGAAACAACTATTAATGAATATTGAAAAAGAAGTTAAATCAATGAAAAAGGTCATTGAAAATTTACGACAACTCATGGACAGTAAAAATCCAGATAATTGGGCTAAAGAAGAAGATATATCATGTAATACAACTAAAAGAAAAAGAAAACCAACAACCACACCCCACCAAATAAATTTGTTTTCATCAAACTTTGGTTGCATAGGTATTTGCCTTTTTCAAATATGTACACTTATATGTGTTATTAATGTCCAAACAGTTTTAAAATGTTACAATAACTGCTATTAGAATGTGTTTGTTTCTTTTCATAAACCTAGTGTCATATATTAATTACAAAACAAACAGTAAAAAACAGTACATAAAGAGTGATCTTTTAGCACATTACAGCTGTAGCTGCAGGTATAGTTAATGAAAACCATGTCTAGGAAACCCCCCAGTTATTGCTGCGGGTACCCACACCTCTAACATCTAAAGCCCATTGGACTACACCATAGCCGCGGTTTTTCATCTATTAAAACAATATATATAATGATATCCATCTGAAACAAAAGAAAACCTAATCAGTTCAAGGACACACACACACACACACTATAACAACATTTAATGCACACATTTCATAACCATCATATGTTGTATGCAGTGCATCACATGCACTATATAAGATACAACATGCATGCATAAAAGATTGCTGTTCTCTTTGCACATAGTAATCATTTGGGTCATTGGAGAAAATAAAATCCAACTTGGATATAAAAAGAATATACAACAATACAAAGAAGTATAAGAAAATATCACTACAAGAAACACACAGGGATATATACACTGTGTGAAAATAAACAAAGAACATTATACTGGGAAGTTGCATGACAAATTATGGGAAGGTTAAATAAACTTGGAGAACAAGCAACAATAGGGTAAGGTAAGTAAACTTGAAGAACAAGGGATAGAAAACAATCACACAGGTAGAAACACTAGTACTCTAACCATGATAGTAACAGAAGTGATGACATTATCATTTTGGTCCTGAATCATTCACCACCAAGGAAATAGACAACTAGGATGAAAACCACCCCTGACAGTTGGCACTTCTTTAAAGTCAAATAACAGTGTTCCAGAAAATCGGCAAATGAAGGTACTTTGCACATTATGCAACAACACTCTGCACCATACACCTTCCAATATTCTGTCTGCAGCTCCTCCATCTACATCATCACCATCTTTCACTTACATGGCATTCCCTCATCACTGGAGCTGGGCATGGTGCTTGCACAAAATCAACCACCACACATTGAAGGTGCTTCCACCAACAGTCAGAGACTTAACACCTGCATCATTAAATTTAAAGAATCATCTGAAATGCTAGAACGTTTACAAAGGAAGCTTTTCATGACCAGTCTTCAAATGTGCTGCTCCCATCTCCAATAGTACCACTATGTTTTGTATCTAGGTTGAAATCAATACAGCTACAATAAAATACAAACAAAAAATAAACTAAAATGAACTTGCAAACCACCATCAATTCAACTACCTCACAAAACACTCAAAATACCTAAAAGTACCACATCCCTGAATGTTGATTGCAATTGCAAACAATCTAATCAAATACAACTTCAACCTCACTAACATAAATACATAAATACAAAAACAAAATTCCTGCATGTAAATGTAATTAATTCACAGATCTAATGTTATAATTACTTATTTCTAAAACTTAAAAATATATTAAATACTTGCCACATAATCAAATCAAATGAAAAATCATAATGACCAACAGATACCAGTGGTATAAATAACGAAAAAACACACAACTGCAACTTAACGTCAACAATGTAAAAATGTATTAACACTTACTTTCACATCAGCCACACTCCTTGTTAAGATAGATTTCTGAACTCGGACCTGGAGGGGCAGAGGTTCAGAAGGCCAGCTTAGTTTCTTGGAACAGGGTAACCTCTGGACAAGCCAGACCGATCAGGGTAGCGATGGCGGCAGCAAGACTAATGGGATAATTCATAGAATCCAGCGCACAGTGGCGCACGCAGCTGGCGCACAGTGTGCGCGTGCGACAGTCTGCGCCAGCCGCGTGCGCCAAAATCCATTTCCGCGCACAGTGTATTCATGGATTTTAACATCCATTAACAGCCATGGCGCAGAGTGGCGCAGCGACCCTGCAGCAGCGGCAGTTACACCCCCAACCCCTCCCCATGCGCCATGTACAGCGCACAAATCCCGTACATGGCGCACAGGCCAGTAGACCAGCATACAGGCCCCCAACCACGAAAACGCCTGTAAAACTTTCTGCACACCCCTCTGAATACACGTTGTTAGGCAGAAACCTGTGCAGTTCCCTTGGGGAACACTGCAAAAGATTTAAGACTACAGGTATAGCAGTAAACCCACTTGGTAGCAGTCTGCACCACCCAGATTTACCTGGTAGCTGTGGCTGAGCAGTCAGACTTCCCTCAAGAAGAGTTAGGCAGTATGCAAAGTATACACAGTATGTACTCAGACACAATAGCACAAGCAAACACTGACCAGAGCTTGGTTTCAAAAGTATATAGTTATTTATTTTTTTAAGAACACATAAGTTGAAAACACTCTAGCAAAGTATAGTAAAAACACTTAAAACACAGTTATAATGAAAGCAGTTTCAACCCTTACTCCTATCTAGACAACTCTAAGTTAACTCCACATAATTAAAACAGAGGTGAGCGCTTAACGTTAGATGACACTCTAGTAGGTTTAAGGAAGGGGTAAAAAGAAACAGAAATGGGTTAAACACACCACTCTAAGGTTCAGAACACTTGCAATAGGCTCAAAGAAGCACAAAGTCACAGGTGAGCAAAAGTCACTAGGCAGGGCCCACTCTTAGAGTAGCCGGAGCGAAAATGTGCCCAAGATCACACTGTTATTAGGGATTCAAAGTCTTGCAAAGAGTTAGAAAGAGTTTAGAGTGGCTTAGAAGTTTAGCCAGGGTATTCCAGGCACTCCCAGGTTCGAAAGCCGGGGGCTAAATCTACCCCGTACAGTCGGTGGCAAGGGAGGCCAGGCGGAACACGGTACCTTAAGCGGAAAGGATCCTCCAGCGGTGGCAGTTGTTCCAGGCAGTGGCAGCAAGGCTCGACGTCGGTCAGGGGAGAAGAAGTTCTCGCAGAAGAGCAGAAGAAGGAGGTCGTTGCACTGCCCGGGAAGAAACCAGCCGCGGAGTCCTCCGGTCAAAGGGTTGTACCGACTTTCGTGGTTGGGGTAAAAAGTGGTGGGGTTCCGGTTGCCGGGGTGCTTGGCACTGGCGAGGCGGCCACGAGATACCTCGAGAAGCGAAAAGAAGGCGAAAAACTGGTTGTCCCCACCAGTCAAGGGAAGGAGCCACTCCGTTAAGAGTTCTCCTCGGTCGTCGGGAAAAGTGGTGAGACGGTTCAGCAGGGCTCCACCGGGTGGTGTCGTCGAAGCAGGTCGGCTCAGCTCTTCCCTCGTCGGATTCTTGGTCCTGTGGCGACTTCTGAAGTTCCAGTCCCCAAAGCCCTGCTTTTATGCAGTAAACCCCCATTCACCCAGCCTAGCTGTCTCTCAAACATGCTAAGTGGTGAGCCGGCCGGCTCACCACTTGGGCCAATCAGGACGGAGTGCGACTTGAGTTACCAAGGTAACTCAGTCCAGGGTGCCTAAATCCCCCTCCACCCCTCCTAAGTACCCCAGACAGAGTGGCACCACTTTGGAGGGCTTCTGTGGAGAAGCCCGCCAAAAGTGGAACAAAGGGCTCCACTTTGGGTCAGAGTTACAGAGGCGAACGCCAACGCCATTTTAGAATCAAGTTTTGGCAAAAAGTCCCAACCGGCTTTATAATAATAAATATATAAACCGGCGGTATGTTTAAGGCTACCGTAAATAAATAATTAAATGTGTTAGCCTAAAACAATGGGAAATCCCATAGGGAAATATTCGCGGTCGAATATAAAAAGTAGTTTCCACTGCCACCAGCCAAAACTCGATCAGGGGGGACGGAGACGTGCCCCCTCGACTAACAGACCCTGGGGCAATCGAATTGCCCCAGCCAGTACGTCCACAATATGATGCTTTGTACTGGTTCTGTTCAGGATTCAAGACTAGCAAAGTCTTTGGTGACTTTACATGCCCTAGGAGACAGTAGTCAGTCCCAGGGTATGGAGTCTATGTTGGGGAGTCCCTAGGACACCCCTGGGTCACGGCACAGAGGGTGCTGTGTGACCCACATCACAAAAATACATGAGGCCCTATGGAGTAAAAGACCCCATAGCCCATTCAACACAAGGTTTAACCAAGAAAACACACTTCAACAGGTCCAAGAGTGAGGGTAAAAGAGTCTCACTCTTGGCAGGAGAAAAAAAAGAAACCCCAGAAATCCAGCAAAGCTGCTGGGGGACTCACTAGGTAGGGAAATTCAGCCCAAACAGAGAATTCTCCCTAACACTCGCCCCCCCCAGACTAAGGGACAGGAGGATTTAATCCACTCCTGGATGAACCTCATACCTCTAGTCGATGATATACATCCTAGAGAGTCCATCAGCATTTTGATGGTGACACCTTGACCTATGTTCAATGGAGAACTCAAAGGTTTTCTTTTGCAAGCTAACGGACCTACAGACCCTTTGAGGAACATCAGTCTTTTTGTTATAGGGGATCTGGTTGACCAGTCCCTCAGAAGTTGGTACAACTTCTGAACCTATGTTAGGCTTTTTCAAGGGGTCCTTATAAAGGATTCCCTTAGATCTAGAGGGGCCTCCAAGGTTCCTCACCACCTCTCTTGTGGGAGCAGGTTGGGTCTTAGGCCTCTTGGTTGGAGGGGTTGGGGTTAGGCAATGTACCTGCTTCCCCTTCCTCTTAGATCTAACCTTACCTATTTTAGGAGTTTCCCCCCTAATATTAGGATTTGAGTTGGGGTCTTCAGTAGAAAGTCCAACAGTCTGAAGGTTTCTGGCCTTAGACTTTTCTTTTCTGGTTTTCCACCAGCACTGAGAATTACCAGTTCTCTCAGGTTCAGATAGGGGCCTAGTTGGTCTATCCACCTCTTCCTCAGAAGCAGGGGGGGTCAGAGACTCTGAAACTAGGGGAACAAGGGTGGAGCTTGGTTGGGGCTCCCATGTTCCTAGCATACTATCCTGAACTGTGCCTGGGTTAGAGGTCAACTTACTAAAACCAGGGCTTGTAGTGGGGTTCTCAGTAGAGGGTCCCACAGGCTTAGAAGGGTCCTTCAAGGTAGCCTTTCTAGCCAATTTGGTTAAGTTCTGCTTCTCCATACTGGGAGGCCTGGGGGTATGGGACACTACTCCTAGAGTTCTTAGGTCATTCCCCAACAGGACCTTCCCAGGTACCTCAGTCTGAACACTGACAGGGATCCTCACTGTCATGTTGTTACACTGAATGAGGGCTGGTAGAATAGGAACCATTTGGACAGGGCCTCCAGACATCTTAGTGGGACCTTTGGGTGCTTTGGCCACATCCTCAGGTTGAAAGAAGCTTTCATCCACTACTGTTCTGCTGGCCCCAGTGTCTCTCCTGGCAGGAGTATCCTGGCCATTGACAAGAACACTGTCCACATAATACACCTTAGAGTTAACAGGTAGGGAGTTATACACAACCCTATTCTGGGGACTAACCAGACCCATAGGCTCTAAGTTTACAGTTGCTTGAAGACCCAAGGGTTCTTCAGCAAAGAGTTAAAAGTGGGCACTAGCCATCTGTACTTCATCCTCAGGAGTGAAGGCTAAGGAGACTGTGCTGATCCCTGCAGGTTTACCCTTGCACTTGGGATCTCCTTTGATATGGTCAGTACCCTGACAGACATAGCATTGTCCAAATGCTCTCTGGAAGGGTGGCTTGTTCTGACCTCCTTCTGGCTTGTGGCCAGAAGGTACAGTAGCCTGACTGGGTTTCCCATGTGGCTTACCCTGGTTATTTTGTGGTTTGGGGCCCTCTTTGGGATAGGAATTATTAGAATTCTCTTTGGAGTCTTTTTTTGGCTGTTTCTCCCCATCCTTCTTCTGAGTTACCCCAGAATCCTTGTGAGTGGCCCTGTTGGCAACCCACAAGTCAGCAGCCTTAGCTAGTTTCCGGGAATCTAATTCCCTGGAATCAGCCAAGTGTTGTCTGAGCTCAGGAGAGCAGGCATCATAAATAGTCTCCAACATAAACAAATTCTTCATACCTTCATAAGTGTTCACCTTGTAACCCTTAATCCATCCCTCTAAGTTTTTCAAACATTCACTCACCCAGGTAGCCCAAGGGGTACCATCATGCTTTTTGAGGCTCCTAAACCTCTTAAGATACTGGGAAGGGGTTTTCCCAAACCTAGCTATCAAAGCTAGTTTCACACATTCATAGTCCTTCCTATCCTCCTCCCCCATCTCCATTACCACATCAGTTGCAACAGGGGGAAGCCTAGAGAACAACCAGGTGAGTAAGTCATTTCCTGTGATGTTCTGGAGCCCATGATTATATTCAAACAGAGACAACCAATCCAACACATCCAACTTAGGCTCATACATACCAACCAATTCTTTAGGCATCCGGGGTCTTTTAGGACTGGAACTTCTAGAGGAGCCAGAGAGAGAAGCATTCTCAACAGATAATTTCTTCATTTCTAAGTCATACTTGAGCTCCATTTCCCTTAGCCTTAGTTCTTTGTCAGTTTGAGCATTAAGTTTCTTATACTCCAATTCTAGTTTCATTTTCTCCAGTTCAAAGTATTGAGGACTAAATGTGGGACCTGGTAAAGGTCCAGTAGGTACAGCAGGTAGAGCAGGCAGAGGCCTAGGGGGGACAGTCACAACAGCCTCACCCTCCTCTTCTGACTCTTCCTCAGAATCATCAACATTTTGCTCCATGTTAATTTCAATACTGTCATCTACAGTTACTGGAGTGGTAGGTTCCTCTGAACCATCACCCAGGCTTTGGTTAGCTAACAATCTTTCAATCAGCTCCATTTTCTTGCCCTTAGTCAGGAGATCCTTATGTTTACAGAGCACTCTTAAGCAATCAGCAGTTTTGGCTGCAAGGGACTCTTGACTATAGCTTTCTATAACTGACATGTTAGAGGATTACTTTTACAGTGCTAAGCTTTGTGGTTAGTTGCACTAAGGTATCTAAAGCACAATAAAATGTATACTCAATACAAATCCCACCGCTGTACACCAGTGTTAGGCAGAAACCTGTGCAGTTCCCTTGGGGAACACTGCAAAAGATTTAAGACTACAGGTATAGCAGTAAACCCACTTGGTAGCAGTCTGCACCACCCAGATTTACCTGGTAGCTGTGGCTGAGCAGTCAGACTTCCCTCAAGAAGAGTTAGGCAGTATGCAAAGTATACACCGTATGTACTCAGACACAATAGCACAAGCAAACACTGACCAGAGCTTGGTTTCAAAAGTATATAGTTATTTATTTTTTTAAGAACACATAAGTTGAAAACACTCTAGCAAAGTATAGTAAAAACACTTAAAACACAGTTATAATGAAAGCAGTTTCAACCCTTACTCCTATCTAGACAACTCTAAGTTAACTCCACATAATTAAAACAGAGGTGAGCGCTTAACGTTAGATGACACTCTAGTAGGTTTAAGGAAGGGGTAAAAAGAAACAGAAATGGGTTAAACACACCACTCTAAGGTTCAGAACACTTGCAATAGGCTCAAAGAAGCACAAAGTCACAGGTGAGCAAAAGTCACTAGGCAGGGCCCACTCTTAGAGTAGCCGGAGCGAAAATGTGCCCAAGATCACACTGTTATTAGGGATTCAAAGTCTTGCAAAGAGTTAGAAAGAGTTTAGAGTGGCTTAGAAGTTTAGCCAGGGTATTCCAGGCACTCCCAGGTTCGAAAGCCGGGGGCTAAATCTACCCCGTACAGTCGGTGGCAAGGGAGGCCAGGCGGAACACGGTACCTTAAGCGGAAAGGATCCTCCAGCGGTGGCAGTTGTTCCAGGCAGTGGCAGCAAGGCTCGACGTCGGTCAGGGGAGAAGAAGTTCTCGCAGAAGAGCAGAAGAAGGAGGTCGTTGCACTGCCCGGGAAGAAACCAGCCGCGGAGTCCTCCGGTCAAAGGGTTGTACCGACTTTCGTGGTTGGGGTAAAAAGTGGTGGGGTTCCGGTTGCCGGGGTGCTTGGCACTGGCAAGGCGGCCACGAGATACCTCGAGAAGCGAAAAGAAGGCGAAAAACTGGTTGTCCCCACCAGTCAAGGGAAGGAGCCACTCCGTTAAGAGTTCTCCTCGGTCGTCGGGAAAAGTGGTGAGACGGTTCAGCAGGGCTCCACCGGGTGGTGTCGTCGAAGCAGGTCGGCTCAGCTCTTCCCTCGTCGGATTCTTGGTCCTGTGGCGACTTCTGAAGTTCCAGTCCCCAAAGCCCTGCTTTTATGCAGTAAACCCCCATTCACCCAGCCTAGCTGTCTCTCAAACATGCTAAGTGGTGAGCCGACCGGCTCACCACTTGGGCCAATCAGGACGGAGTGCGACTTGAGTTACCAAGGTAACTCAGTCCAGGGTGCCTAAATCCCCCTCCACCCCTCCTAAGTACCCCAGACAGAGTGGCACCACTTTGGAGGGCTTCTGTGGAGAAGCCCGCCAAAAGTGGAACAAAGGGCTCCACTTTGGGTCAGAGTTACAGAGGCGAACGCCAACGCCATTTTAGAATCAAGTTTTGGCAAAAAGTCCCAACCGGCTTTATAATAATAAATATATAAACCGGCGGTATGTTTAAGGCTACCGTAAATAAATAATTAAATGTGTTAGCCTAAAACAATGGGAAATCCCATAGGGAAATATTCGCGGTCGAATATAAAAAGTAGTTTCCACTGCCACCAGCCAAAACTCGATCAGGGGGGACGGAGACGTGCCCCCTCGACTAACAGACCCTGGGGCAATCGAATTGCCCCAGCCAGTACGTCCACAATATGATGGTTTGTACTGGTTCTGTTCAGGATTCAAGACTAGCAAAGTCTTTGGTGACTTTACATGCCCTAGGAGACAGTAGTCAGTCCCAGGGTATGGAGTCTATGTTGGGGAGTCCCTAGGACACCCCTGGGTCACGGCACAGAGGGTGCTGTGTGACCCACATCACAAAAATACATGAGGCCCTATGGAGTAAAAGACCCCATAGCCCATTCAACACAAGGTTTAACCAAGAAAACACACTTCAACAGGTCCAAGAGTGAGGGTAAAAGAGTCTCACTCTTGGCAGGAGAAAAAAAAGAAACCCCAGAAATCCAGCAAAGCTGCTGGGGGACTCACTAGGTAGGGAAATTCAGCCCAAACAGAGAATTCTCCCTAACACACGTACCCCGCTGCGCGGGGTGAATCACACGCAACTGTCCCTGTGCGAGCGGGGTACATGTATTTCGGGGGTGTGCGGGGAGTTTCACAAGCGATTGGGCCTGTGCAAGCGGGGTACGTGTATTACTGGGGTTTGCAGGGAGTTTCACACGCGATTGGCCCTGTGCGAGCGGGGTACGTGTATTTCGGGGATGCACGGGAAGTTTCACACGCGATTGGCCCTGTGCGAGCGGGGTACGTGTATTACTGGGGTTTGCAGGGATTTTCACACACGATTGGCCCTGTGCGAGCAGGGTACGTGTATTACTGGGGTTCGCAGGGAGTTTCACACACGATTGGCCCTGTGCGAGCGGGGTACGTGTATTACTGGGGTTCGCGGGAAGTTTCACACGCGATTGGCCCTGTGCGAGCGGGGTACGTGTATTAATGGGGTTCGCGGGGAGTTTCACATGCGATTGGCCCTGTGCGAGCATCGTACGTGTATTACTGGGGTTTGCAGGGAGTTTCACATGCGATTGGCCCTGTGCGAGTGTTAGGGAGAATTCTCTGTTTAGGCTGAATTTTCTAACCTAGTGAGTCCCCCAGCAGCTTTGCTGGATTTCTGGAGTTTGCTTTTTCCATCCTTCCAAGAGTGAGTCTCTTTTTCTCCCACTCTTGGACATGAATGTGTGTAATTTCTTTAATTGTCAATGTGTTCTATGGGCTATGGGGTCTTTTACTCCATAGGGTCTCATATGTTTTGCTATGTGTGTTACAACGCATCCTCCGTGCCGTAACACTGGGGCGTCCTAGCGGACCTCCACCATAGACTCCATACCCGGGGACTGACTACTGTCTCCCCGGGCATGTAAAGTCACCATTGGCTTTACTAGAACTAAATTTTCTAACAGAACTATGACAAACCATCCTATTGTGGACGTACTAGTAGGGGTAATTCGATTACTCCTGAATCTGTTGTTCGAGGGGGCACTGTCCCATCCCCCCTTGTCGAGTTTTGGCTGGTGGCAGTGGAAACTACTTGTTATATTCGACCCCGAATATAACCCTATGGGATTCTTCCCATTGTTGGAGGTTAATACTTTTCCTCGTTATTCTCTAACATACCACCGGTTTATTTGTCTTAAATAAATCTATCGGCTGGTATTTTCTGCCAGAGCTCGGTTTTTAAAATGGCGTCTGTGTTCGTCTCTGTGACTCCTAAACCAAAGGTTGAGCCCTTTGTTCCACTTTTGGCGGCCTCTACACAGAGGCCCTCCAAAGTGGTGCCATTCTGTCTGGGTTACCACAGGGGGTGTGGGAGGGGGTTTAGGCACCCTGGACTGAGTTGCCTTGCCAACTCAAGACGCACTCTGGTGTGATTGGCCCAAGTGGTGAGCCACCCCACTCACCACTTAGCGTGTTTTGAGTGACAGCTAGGCTGAATGAATGGGGGTTTTCTGCATAAAAGCAGGGCTTTTGGGACTGGATCTTCAGAAGTCGCCACAGGACCTAAGAATCTGACGAGGGTAAAGCTGAGCCGACCTGCAACGACGACACCTCCGGTGGAGCCCTGCTGAACCGACTCACCACTACCCAACGACAGAGGAGATCTCCCCCCCGCCGGAGAGTCTCTTCCCCTGACTGGTGGGAACAACCAGTCCCCTTTGCTTTTTCTTCGCTCCAGGACGCAGTGGTCGAATTGCCCGTGCAGAGCACCCCGGCAACCGGATAGCCACTACCCCTGTACCGCAACCAAAAGGTGGTGCCTTGTGACGGAGCACTCCGCGGCTGGTCTCTTCCCTGGTGGTGCAACGATCTTCAACTTTCCTTCGACGACGAGATCATCTCTTCTCTTGGCAAAGACCCGACGTGCCTCCACCACCAGGAACAACTGCCCCCGCCGGAGCTGTCTCTCCACAAACAAGGTACCGTGTCTGCCTGGCTTCCCATGTGTCGGTTAGCGTGAGGTGTCTGAATCCTCGCCTCTCCATTGGGTCGCCTCCAAGCCTTCTTAACTTTCTGTTCGGAACTGGTCCAATCTTTCTGTGACAATTTGCGACAATGACTCGAAGTGCATTTCCACTGTGATACTTTTTGGGACATATCGCCTTGCCTCTCTCCAAGTGGGACTGGCCTCTGAACTTTGCGATCTACGGTAGACCCTGCCTTACTTGCCTTGCATTTGTTTGTAAAAGTGTTGGTACCAAGTTGATTTCATACCCTGCCTTTTCTCTCCCGTCCTAACGAATACTAGAGTTCCATCTAGGTTAAAGCATTCACCTCTGTCTGCAAATAAGTGGTGCAGTTGAACCTAGACTTGTCGAACTATTGTTAGGGGGATTGATTTGTTTCTGATAGTAATTGTGATTGAAGTTGTTTACCGTATTAGTGCCAGTGTGTTTTTCATAGATGTGTTTTTACAAATAAATAACTGTATATCTTTACACTGAAGCCCTGTTCGTGTTTGCTTCTCTACTGTGTAAATTGCCCTATTTTGTATACTCCACATACTGCCTAACTCTTCTTGAGGGAAGTCTGACTGCTCAGCCACAGCTACCAAGTGAATCTGTGTGGTACAGACTGCTACCAAGTGGGTTTACTGCCAAACACCTGTAGTCCTAAATCTTTTGCAGTGGTCCCAGAGGGAACTGCACAGGTTTCCGCCTAACAGCGAGCGGGGTACGTGTATTACACGGGTTCATGGGAAGTTTCACACGCGAATGGCCCTGTGCGAGCGGGGTATGTGTATTACTGGGGTTCGTGGGGAGTTTAACACGCGATTGGCCTTGTGCGAGCGTGGTACGTGTATTACTGGGGTTCGCTGGGAGTTTCACACGCGATTGGCCCTGCGCGAGCGGGGTACGTGTATTATGGGGGTTCATGGGAAGTTTCACACGCAAATGGCCCTGTGCGAGCGGGGTATGTGTATTTTGGGGGTTCGCGGGGAGTTTCACATGCGATTTTGCTGTCATAGCGGGGTGCGTGTATCCAGTGGGGTGTGCAGGGAGTTCCACATGTGAATTAGCAGTGTGGGTCCTCCCAGGTGTGCCCTCTACCCCCTCCACGGCCCCTGCAGGCATCCCACACCACAGGGGACTACCCAGCACCCCTGGTCATGTCCCGCATGCAGCCCATCCACCGTGGGCATGCCCCACAGCCAGCCCACATGTCACCTTGCACTAGTGATCACCAACTCATGTCCCCCAGCACCCCCACCCCCCAGCAGTGAGGGGCAGCTGCCAGCACCCCCACCCACCCAGCATTGACGGGCACCTGCCAGCAGGCCCTGACTCATGTCCCCCAGCACCCCCACCCACCCAGTATTGATGGGCACCTGCCAGCAGGCCCCAACTCATGTCCCCCAGCACCCCCACCCCCCAGCATTGACGGGCACCTGCCAGCAGGCCCCGACTCATGTCCCCCAGCACCCCCACCCCCCAGCAGTGAGGCTCAGGCCCTGACTCATGCACAGCATCCCCACCCACCCAGCATTGATGGGCACCTGCCAGCAGGCCTCAACTCATGTCCCACAGAACCCCCACCCCCCAGCAGTGAGGCTCAAGCCCTGGCTCATGTCCCCCAGCAACCCCACCCCCCAGCAGTGAGGCTCAGGCCCGACTCATGTCCCCCAGCACCCCACCCACCCAGCATTGACGGGCACCTGCCAGCAGGCCCCGACTCATGTCCCCCAGCATCCCCACCCCCCAGCAGTGAGGCTCAGGCCCCGACTCATGTCCCCCAGCACCCCCACCCACCCAGCATTGACGGGCACCTGCAAGCAGGCCCCGACTCATGTCCCTCAGCACCCCCACCCAATAGCAGTGAGGCTCAGGCCCCGAATCATGTCCTCCAGCACACCCACCCACCCAGCATTGACGGGTACCTGCCAGCAGGCCAAACTCATGTCCCCCAGCACCCCCACCCCCCAGCAGTGAGGCTCAGGCCCCGACTCATGTTCCCCCAACACTTCATCATGATCCACAATCATGGGCCTCAGGGCCACCCAAATCCCACCGCACGCCACCCCTGTGCAAAGACCCAACTAAGTATTCCACCCACCCCACATTGAAATGCCCATTACATGATACAACTCAAATGGCAAGAATGTACATCAACACATGTCTGTCACACACACACAATGGGTGCTCGTGATTGTGAAAACCTACACTGTGATATGCATGAAACCAATGAGAGAGTACCACACATCAAAGTAATAAACCAAAATGTATTGAACACAAAAAGAAAGTAATCAAATGAAAACATGAAAAAAATGTTTGAAAAAAAGATGAAATGCAGCATGTCCAAAACACAAAAAGAAAAACATGAAGTCTGAATCCAAATAAATCAAAATGAAAATGTGTCCAAAGTCTCCGGCCACCAAATCAAATCCAAAGGAAACGGAAACAGTTAAATCCATTGCTCTATGGTGAGAATAAGAATAATAGATAAATCCACTGTTCAACTATGTACAAAGAAGTAATCCAGGGTCCATGAGCCCAACGAATGAAATGAAACCTAGCAAAAAAACGACCTAATAAAGAACTATATACAAAAAGGCAGGGCATAGTCCAAGTGCCCCAAATGAATGAAAAAGATAAAGGAAACCTAAAACTACAAACTATATACAATGGCGGCGGGCTAGTCCGATGCCTCACTTCCCAATTTCCCTGGCCAGGGTATCATCGAACTCCTGCTCGATGTCCTGGAGGCGGTCCTCTTCCATGGCCCCGAGGGTTCACAGGGATGATGCCATGTTGGACTCCAACTCCCTGCCAATGGCCTCGAGGCACTCGGCCCGCCTCAGTGCCCTCCGCATGGAGTTCTCCGCCCTGACCATCGTGAGCCGCGCCTCTTCTGCCCGCCGCCGCTCCGCATCTATATGCCGGCCCAACCGCAGCCACACAGAAGGCACACCCATTCCAGGGTTCTCCTGCCCTCTAGCCGATGCTGCCCCTCTGATGTTGATGGCCCCAAGCCATCATTGCTCCCACCTAGAGCCTGCTGCTGCTGCTGCTGTCCATGTGCCCTGTCCAATGATGCCTGCACATCCTCCATCAGCTGGTCTCCAGTTGTTGTGGTGTCCACCCCTGCTGGACCGCCGAATCCCGACTGAGGCAGGGATGGGATCGCCACCAAGCTGGCTGTGTTGGTCAGGCCAGGTCCACAGGGGGCCCTGGTGGAATCTGGGCCTGAAGACAGCAGGGAGAACGACTGGCGCATTGTCTCCACAGAGGAGGAGAGGTCCGCTAGAGTGCACGACACATGTTGGAACCCACCGACCAGGGCCCCTCCCAACAGTGCCACGTCACAATGCTGCTGTTCGTGATGGCATGCGTGCTCCGCCCAGGAAGCATGCACGTCATCACGAATGTCATGTGTGCGCAATGCGACACCAACCAGGACGGAGCCCATACGGTCGTGGGACCCCTCATCCGCAGGTAGTGGAGAGGCAGATGATGTGGCACTCCTCCCTACCTGCGGACAGGCCTGGGACGGGGCATCCCTACTGGTGCACGGTGGTGCAGTCACAGGGTCAAGGACAGCGACATGCACAGGCCCCTCCGCGGTGACCTGTGCCGCCTCCTGACCCTGGCCGTGGACTGCACTACTTGCACCAGTGGTACTACCCCACCAGGCCTCATGTGCGGCTCAGTAGCGGGCTCCTCCTCCTCTGTGGAGACCACCAACCTGGATGTCTCCACACCGTCTTCCGCCATTGCAAGCCACTGTGGGGGCTCACCCGGCCCTTCCGCTACAGCCGTAGTGGCAGACGCGGCACCAGTCCCCTCACTCCCGGATGATGGCAATTCCTGGGAGGGTGGCTGGGCCTTGCATCGCCGCCCGGTGGAGGCATCCCCGCCGCTTGGCTCCACAGCGCCGTGTCCGCCCTCTTCTTCACTTGACGCTGCGTAGTGGGAGACATAGAACACAAGCATCAGGGTACAGTACAATATTCCCCTAGACAGGAAGCAATAACACATGAGTGGCTCTGTCAAATGTCACTTCCATCCTGTCCCTCCACAATACATGGGTGAATGCACGCAACACACATGCAGAAACAGGCACGGCGCCTGCAATCAACACCAGCATCCATGTACAAGGGCCTCTTTTAACCAAAATGTTGCCTCCAAACTCACATGCATCATGGCTCACACTGATCCCATGCACACACATCACAGGAGGGCCATACATCATGGCTTGTACACCACAGACACAGTGTATAGACACAGTGGATACAATGGTGACCACACTGCATGAGTGAATCTACACATCATCGCGCACATGTGTCATGCATCCATGGTGTTTCAAAGTCACACACACACTTCTCAGACACACACACATGTGCACCATACATGTACATGAGAGCAGCACCCATCCCTCACCCCCACTCCATGTCCAAGAATAGAGACTGGCATGCATTCATGTGTGCATTCTGCATACAGCTCCCCATGTTGCTTTGGAACATATGCACCATCCATGTGGTTCACACATTACTGGTCACACATGCATGACCATGATGTCCCTGCACACACACATCCATACATGGCCTATGTCACACATACAGGCAAGTATCCGACTACCAGCACACTGCAACATGCCCTGTCTCACACAGCAATGCTTGGTCACTTAACGCTCAACTCCAGATGGGTCTGCCTCCGAAGGATCCGGGCGTGGAGCGCTGGGCCTACACGTTCCAGGACCCTCATCTGGATGTTGCTCATGCTGACCTGGCCCCCCTCCGCGAGGCGCCGGGCCTTGTACCTGAAGTCCTCCCAGCGCTTCCAGACGTGCTTGATGTTGCGGGTTGCCACCCCCTCTGCGTTGATGGCAACCACTGCGTCCTCCCAGATCCTCTCCCGTCCTTCCTTGTTGGCGCGTAATGTTCCGAAGAGGGCATCATAATGCCCCAGGACATGCTCCACCAGGACACCAACTTCCTTCTCACTCAAGCTGGTGGACCTCTGCCTCTCTGGCTGGGGGTCGCCAGTGGTCTCAGATGGTGTTTGCCCCGACATGGCGACCCCTGAGGCAGGTGTGGGTGGGCAACTGGGTCCTGGGGCTGGGCTGTGGAGCGATGGTATCCCAGTCGGGAGTCTTCTGTTCCAGCAGGGGTGGACACAGTAACTGGACCCCTGCAGATGGCTGACGTGCAGGCACCAAATAGCAGGGCATTTGGGCAGCAGGCAGGCAGCAGCAGATGGCTGGTGGGAGCGTGCTTGGGGCTCTTGGCGGCAGGAAAATGGCCTTCTGGGCAGGAGTGTGGTCTTCCATGTGTTTTCGCGTGGCCAGCTTGATACGGAGTGATTTGGCATGTGAAAAAATTGCACGTCAGCGTGTAATTCGAGGAAAGGCCCTTAGCGCCTAAGCGCATCTGTGACGTAGCGTGCACACGTGTTTCCCTCGTGACGTGGGCATAGTGGTTCAGCGCGCACGTGAAAACCTGCACGTCCGCGTGTGAATGCGTGTAATCCGAGGAAAGGGGCTTTGCACGTAAGTGATACGTCGCACGCGGGCGTTTCCCTCAGCACCGGTTAAAGGTGAGTGGGGCCAGCAGTTCGCTGTACGTGCATTTCGTGGAGACCGACGTGTGTTGCTACTTCGTGTTGTTTTGCACGCCATCACAACTTCAGAGCGGATCAAGGACGTATTTCTTCTTTTGGTGGGGATATTGGCTATGCATGTTTTTGCATTATCACGCTAGTCAGACGATGAGTTGCGCACGTTATTTTTCCCACTGCGGGTGCCCCTGTGTATCGAACCCGTTTTCGAGGTCATAGTAGCCCGCCTGTTCCACGTGTATGCGTTTTCAGTTTTACTGGGTGCCACCGCGTACTGCGGGAGGTTAATTCCACGCACGTAGGCTGCAGGGTTGTGTGCATGGTTTTACTGGAGTTTTGGGGTGCCTGAGCGTTGCGTGACCCGTCACTACATCACCGGGGTCACATACAGCCTTGCAGCTGCAGGGGGGCTTTTAACATCTTGCATCCCACCCCCTTCACCCCTATTGCCCAGGACAATTGTGGTGTACACCTCCCATTGGCACTCCTCCATCTGTGCGATAGTTGGGAGGCCACCAAAGGTGAGGGGCGCCTCAGCTGGGCGTCCTCCTTGTGGCGGGCATGGTCAGGGACATGGCCAGGGTGACCAGGGAGTAGGGGGACTCCAGGGTGTCCAGGGTGGCGCAGAGGCGGAAGAGGCAGGGGTGCACCACTTGAGCACGATGCTGTCCCATGTGTCGGTGCAGTCATGCCACCACCCCCTGTGGTTCCGGGAGATACAGCTACTGCATCTGGCACTGGCGCCCGTGTGAACCAGCAGTCCGTTTCATCGACTGCCATGGGCACAAGGGTAGTGGTAGCTGCAGGTGCAGCTGTGGACACCACCACCCAGGCTCAGGGTCTGCCAGCTCAGGCTACATTGGCACTTGAAGAGTCCTTGGAAGATTTCCAACAGGCCAGGATGGAAACCATAGGTGCATGCAGGGCTGCCCTGACCAAGGCACATGTCGCTGGGGCAATAATTTCATCTGCTGCCCCGAACAGCCAGGTGTTGGCAAGTGCAGGGGCAGATGCAGCCAACAACACCCAGGTTGTGAGTCTGCCAACTAGGACAGTTGCGGTCAATGACCCTGCCACAGCAGATGTTGCTGTGCAGGGTCCATTACAGGGCACCCTGCTGCAACTGACGCAAGTCAGCCCTTTGGTCGTCCCTCCACCTGCCACTCCCTTGGCTCAATCCACCGGTGCCACTGGCCATACTGATCAGGGCAGCATTTGCCAGCCAGGGTCTGCACCACAATCCAAGAGGAGGAAGGTTGCACCTGCAGCACAGGCTGGGACCCCACACACAGCCAAGACCTCCTGCATGTCGAGGAAGAAGCCTTTCTGCAACCTGGAACTAGACTTCCTCGTGGACTATGTGCGGGACCACAGCCGTGACATGCTAGTGGGTCCTAATTGTCAGACTACGGCTGCCCACCGTGGAAGCAAGTTGTGGAACATGTGAGTGCATTCTGCCATGAGGTTTGCACGGCGCAAGAGTGCAAAAAGCGTTGGAATGACCTCAAACGCAGCGCTAAGGCTAAGTGTGTCTCAAATTACAACTTGACTCTGGTGACTGGCAGTGGGCCTGCACCTAAGGAGGAAGACCTCACTCCGCATGAGTCACTCGTTGCAGAGTTCATACCATCTGAATCGGTCAAAGGAGTGGGAGAGATGCTGGACTTTGATGCCCAGTCCAGTGAGTGTTGCTGCGTGTTTGTTGAGGACATGTGTGTTTTACTTGTGTGATGTGTTGTGCATGACTGCCACTACATGTCACGTGTACATGGTTCTGATGTGCAAGTAATGCAATGCTTCCCTAATGCATGGATGCTCTGCTGGATGGTGGACATGTGGAGCGGACGGGGACTGTCCGCATCACCACTATTGCACCCTACTCACATGCTGGTCACCAGGATACCCCTCCAGTCCATGTTCCAGCTCACTGGCCCTTCTGCATGTAGCGTGGGGTGACCTTCCTCTCAGCCCAGGGACTATGTCATAGCATGACTGACGTGCATGTGTCCTCTGTCTGCATGTGGGTACTCCATGTAGGCATGCTCCCTTGCCCCTCCACCCCCGCTCTGCACCCCAATTCCACCTTTGAACTGGTCTGCTTCAATGTTGCCGTTGAGTACTTCCCTGTTCATGCGTCCTGTGTACATGCTAACATCCAGCAGCCAATCTACCAGACATGTGCTCTGTGGTACATCCTTTGACCTTGATGCAGGGTGTCTCACTTGGACTGTGCAGAGGTCAGATGCCCAGCAGGGACATGAGTGCCCATTCATGCTCCATGTGTATTGCACGCATGCCCCTATGTGTCCTTGACTGGATGATTATTGTAGTACGAGTCCACGGTGACCTACATTGAATGGCATTTCATCAGCCTTCCCATGTCCACTGTGACTCAGTCCTGCGTCGCACACATGTTTGGGGTGTGACAGTCTGTGTGGGTCACAAGCCTCAGCCTGTTTAATGGCCAATGACTCTGTCCAACTGGTGTAGTGTCTTCTTCACACGTGGGTGTACTCCAGAGGTTTCATCATGTGTCCTGCTTACTGTCCCATCATCATTTGCTGTGTTGTCACTTGACTCACATGATGCAGTTGATGCTAGTCAACACTGTCTGTCAATACACAGGTCTATGGTCAGCCTTTTGATACCATGCTAGGCATCACTGCATTTGCACTTGGGGGGAGGGGTGGTTTGCTTGTAACCATGCTACCCATTGAATGCACATTGCACGTGATGCCTGAAGTTCACCTTGCACTGCCTTCACATTTTCTGACACACATCATGAAGTACTTGTACATGTAGATAGTGAGTAATGTACACATTTGCTGCACTGCATCGACCCACTTCTGTTCAAACTGACACCATTCTACATGCCTAATAACAGAAGCAATGTCAAGTTGACCCAGCATGCATGGCAGGTTCTATTTTGTGTGTGACATGTCTGCTTGATGTGTTTGGTGCCTGTGTGATGTCTGTGTGTGTGTGTGTGTGTGTTGTGTGCTTCTAACATGTGTAGTGACCTTTTTTTAATCTCTACTTTTCAGATGATGACACAATGGAGCCAGAGGATGGTGTTGTCATGCCAGGCACAGGGTTGTTATCACTACAGCAACCCGGCACAAGTGGGGGTAGTGGGGTGGTAGGCCACGAAAACCCACATGTACTACAGTCCATCTTGTCTCTGGCTGGCAATGAGTTCAGCCCTGATGAACACTCTGACGTCCATTTCGAGTTGGATGTGCATCAGGTCCATATGTCAGGGGTGAGTGATTCTGATGTGGGCACTCCTCTGTCCGCGACTCCTGCACAGATAGTGTTGAAACCTCCGCCTGTGGTGGATCGGGACACAGGGTCACCCTCCATACCAGTCACTGATGTGCCTGGGACATCACGCCGACGGGGGCATGTAGGCGTGCAGCCGCGGGCGGTTCCAACACAACGAGGACACCCGGTCCCTGGGTCCCGCAAGGGTCAAGACCAGCAACGCGGTCGCCGCGTGCAGCCGCAGTATACTGAGTGGGAGCAAGACATGACTGCCAATTCTGAACGGCAGGGGGCAGCAATGGAGAACATCGATGAGAGCATGGAGCGTGCGGCCCAATCTGTGCTCTCCCCTGCTAGGCAGGTGCTTCTGCAGCAGCAGGCGGCACGGTCCACAGCCCGCTCGCTCAGGCTGGGCATGGCGACTCAGACAGGGCACGCCAGGCTGAAATGTTGTCTCTGCGTAAAGCAATTGCTGCTCACGAAGAGGCACACATGAAGGCCCTGAGGCAGGAGTATGCATCCCTCAGATCCACTCTCGGTGTCCTTATGATGTCGCAGAGGGAGCGGGCAGAGGAGAGGTTTGTGCAGCTTGAGCGTACCATCTTGGCTGAGCTACATGCTTGCCGGGAGGAGCAGCAGTTGTCCAGCCAGGCCTTGCAGGAGGAACTCTGTGTTACACGTACTACCTTGCAAGAGGAAGCACTTGTATCATGGGAGGTTCTGCATGCAGGACTACGTGTCATCGCCACACAGAACCTGGCTCACCTGTCGGGCAGACTTGCTGCCGACGAGGGGCAAGCTGCGGCTAGGCTCCTGTGTCACGTCCTCCTTTCCGGGAAGAGCCAGACTCGGACGACAATGTATCTCCCACATAGGTCGGGCTGTGCAGGCGTTGAGCCAATGGAGGTTTTTATTTTCCTCAACATCATCGCATGTGGGTGTTGAGCAGCACCTTGTACCTCCCCCCTCCTGGGTTCCTCCCCCCCGGTTCGTATGTGGCCATTTTTGATTTTTTTTTTAGTTTAGTTAGTTTAGTTTCAATTTGATAGTTAGTTTAATTAGGTAATGTAGGTTTTTCATAGTGTAATTAGTTAATATAGTTTAAAATTGCTTGTCTATTGTGCTTTCATGTGACAGTGTGGTGCTTTGTGGCTTTTGAAAGCATCCACTGTCTGTTCCAGCTGGGCCCTTCAAGCTTGTCTTGTGTATGTGTTTGCAGCTTGGGGTCCTGACTCACATATGCCACTCCTGCTTCCCTTATCGATAGGCTTGCAAGGATGGTTCGGTGTAACAGCCTATTACACAAGGGCTTTGGACTGTCATATATGTGGCATGTCTGCTGCTGTCCAACTTGTGTTAACACCCTTAGTGGGGATGATAGGGGTGTTATTGACCACTGTTCTTCTTTCGCTAGATGGGGGGGTTTCATGATTCATGTGTACATTAATTGTTATGCATTTTATAGTATATTTCTTATCTTTAATGTACATGCACTTGTTGCAATTCATGCAGTAGATAGTGTGGACCACACTTTGCCTGTGAAAGACGCACTGATGGTGTGATTTCTGATGTACGTCTCTGACATGGTCCAATTGAAATGCCTGAAGAGACACACACAGATGATTTTAAAGCATTAATCATGTATTTCATGACCTTTCTGCAGGGGGATGAGCCTCCAGACCACCTTTGCCGGCAAACATGGCCCATTGGACGTCTGGAAGCTGGACACGTTTGGTGGTGCCAACATGCACATGTGTGCACAAGCAGAGGCAGAGGGATCGCGCTCATACATCCAAAAACAGCTGACGTGTTTCAAGGGACTCCAGGCAGGGTGAGCAGCACAGGGGGGCCACAAGGCAGCAAACCTTTCACCAGGCCAGTTGCACATGCATGCTTAGTAGCAGCACTTACGGTGAACTTGGACGAATATTGGTGTTGAAGCGCACAACACAGCTGAGATGGTGGACTAATGGCTAGTAGATGGGAAAGTTGTCTGGGGTACCTGCAGGGGGAGTGGCACATACCCTCAGGTCCACCATGGTCCATTGAGGCACTTGTATTAGCCATGTAGCATTCCAAGACATGGAAAGAAGCAGCTCACAGGGACAGACAGCAAGGGACAGACTTGTGTGCAGTGAATTTCATTCCTGTGTAGAATTTGACACATGCACTACCTACTTTATTTCGGTCATGGTGGAACACGACTTGTTCTGAAGTCATACCTTGCTATATGCGTCCGGCTGCTTACCCAGGGAACATTGCATGTTGTGTGAATCATGACACATTGGTCTTCCATTTGCCACGCACCCACCGGCACCTGACTTACTGCATTAACTGTGCATGAACCATCTCACGAGTAATGTTACGTATGGGTATGAAGCATCCACACCAGATTGTTTGTTTGTAGAATAGTTTGTTACTTTGAGGCATATATGGTGGTGTGTTTGTGTGTTATGGGCACACACAGATTAGTAACTGTGGCTCTCTTTGTAGCATTGAACTGCTCCTGTTACCGGACCTGAGAGTGTGCAGGCAGGAGGCCAGCACTCACCCCAGAGATAAGTTTCTCTTTGTCTTCCATTTGAGTAATTTGTTACTATGTGCATGATGATCAAGTTGGTGTAATTTTGTATGTGTTAATGTGAGTAGTACAGTTTTGTGCATTTCCTACTTTCCCGTGTCAATCCTACTCCCCTCTCCTGCCCCTCATTCCAGTTATCCAGTATAGCAATGCCTGTCCCGACTGCATATCCCTGACCCTCCTTCCCCACCAGGGTCTCAGGGGCCTGTGTGAGTTTCACCTTGCAGGCACCCAGACCACAGTGGGTGTGGTTGGTTTGTGCCACTCCTACACCTGTACACAGGAGCTGTGACAGTACACATCAGTTTGTGGTGCATCATTCTGTGTTATGTACCACACATGGTAAACATCCTGTTGTGACATTGTTTTACCTTGGTTGTTACGTCATTGTGGTAGTACTTGGACTTTGTGACGTACTGCTACTTCAAGTCATCTACTGGAGGCTCCTCTGGTTTGTTTTGCTGCCTGCAGGCTTTTTGCTTGGCTTCTGTGTTGGCCTGCTTTGAGTTATCTTTGATTTGGTGTTTTTGCAAGTCAAGGTGGCCTCTGAGAGTGCTGGACACTTTTTACACACAAAGTGGAAGATGGTGACAAAGGGGAAGTGTGATCCTGTGGCCAGGTGAACTTCAAGGATGAAGGCTACATAACCCAGTTGCAGTTGTTCAGTGGGTCATGGTGATTTGTGAGGGAGGGGGGGTGTTTTGTTGTTGACAGTTGCCTTGCCCTACAGTGTGATGCGCACCCTGACATTGTAATTGTGGTATCCTATGTACATGATGTATTCTGCTGATCAATGCCTGTTCATGTGTTGTGTTTACCTTTCAGGTATGAGGGAGAATAGTTGTGGCTTGACATGCTGGGGCGTACACATGGTCAATGTTCACATGTAATGAGTAGAGGACACTGATGGTCACTTGATTGCACATGCATATATTGAGTGCATGTCCCTACTGAGCCACACACTCACACTATGATACACTACATGTACAACCACCCTTCCATGTCCACACGTACACTCTGTTTGCCTTCTGGTGCCCACTGTGTCCCTGCATCACATGATCTATGACCAATTGTGGATCCTGTACATGCGTAATTTGCTTTTTGATGTAGTTTGTCTCTTAGATGTGATGCTCAGGGTGTGCGTCACACACAATGGCTGTTGACTATGCTGTGCGCTGAGCAGTGTGTTGCAGGAGGTGGACACGGCACACAGAAGCTACAGTGTTGATTTTGCAATGCACAATGTGCAAGTAGACAGGCATTCATTGTTATGTTACAACTACAACTGTTGGAATGCATTTGGGTATGACTTATTTTGGGTGGGAGGTTGTTGGTCAGTCATTTAATCAGAATCCATGTAAGGCATCATGGTCTGATGCCACTTTACATTTTTCACATGTCATGTGTACCTTATTGGTACTGTGTTGGTGTATAGCTATGGCTTGCCATGCCATGTTGTGGTTTGGGAGGGTTTGGGTGACACACCATTGATAGTCATGGCCTGTTTTGCAGGTCTGTGTGATTCACACCTTGCATGTGTGCCTTTTGGTTACACAGGATTGCTTATGTTTAAGTAGCTAGGGATGCACTCAATGTGGCACTTCCATGGCAACATTCTCAGGGTGGTAAGGTTGTGACAGTTGACTGTCTCTTTGTCATCATCGCTTATCACCTGGTATGTGCCAGGGCTGTGTGCACTCCGCAGGGGTGGGAGTTTAGGTGAAAAATGTGGCCACAAGCTGGGTCCGGGCTTCCTCGCCACGTGCCCTATCCCCTCCCATGGGCAGCGCCTGTGCCACTGGTTGGGGATGTGGGGCACCACCATGTCCAGCGGTACGCCCTGCCGTGTTGCAACATTGTGCAGGACACATGCTGCCACAATGATCCTGCACACTACTGGGGGTGCATAGAGTAGGTGCCCGTCAGAGCGGTCAAGGGAGCGGAAGCGTGACTTGAGCACTCCGAATGTGCGCTCCACTATGGCCCTGGTTGCCACGTATATAATATGGGCCACGTTGTATCTTACCTGGGGTGTTGTGGTGGGGTTCCGGATTGGCGCCATCATGTGGTTGCTCAGAGGGTAGGCACTGTCCCCTGGAGAGGTGATGATGGTTGTGATTATTGGGGTTTGTGTATTTGTGTGTGTGTGACATGCATGCATGTGCATGGGCATTTCTACTCACCTAGGAGTCATGTAGTACCATACTGCCCAGCTTCCAGGGCCCGGCTCAGGGCGGACATTCTGTATATGAAACTGTCATGGGTGGGCCCAGGGTAGTTTACATAGAAAGAGGTGATGATTCCCTTTGCATCGCATACCTCCTGCACGTTGATGGAATGCCAGTGCTTGCGGTTTTGGTAGATGTGCTCAGTGGCCCTAGGTGGACCTAGGGCCAGATGGGTGCAATCTATGGCACCAAGCACTTTGGGGAGGTGTGCCACCCTGTAAAAGTCCTGGACAACGGCCTGCCTTTCTGCGGGTGTTCTGGGCATGTATATGTGCCTGCGGACTGAGGGGCGCACTGTCATGATTGCCAAGACCTGGTATAGGCAGCGTGACTGCATGGCCTGTGATACACCACCCCACTATGGCAGTGGTCCGCTGAAATGACCCAGTGGCCACAAAATGCAGGAATTTGAGCACCTTCTCCAAGGGGCTCAATGCTTGGGAGCAGAGGGTGGGAGATGTAAGGTCATCTTCCCACGCCCTGACCAGGTCTAGGATGATACGAGGTGGAAACCTATACCTGACGTAGACCTGGTCATCAGGCATCCCAAAAAGGCTTGTCCGGGGTGAAAAAATGCGGGCCCTGGATATTCTCCTCCTCCTGCGGTGTCCCACGATCAATGCTGCGACAAATGGGGCATTCATCGTAGCTGTATATACATGTTTGTTGTTTGTGCGCACTTTTATACTGTGCACGGGGACGCTTCCGCCTGCCTTCGTGTGGCGGATGCATTGACGCCTATGCGCGTCTTTTGCTGTGCGTGGGTTTCCCGTATTCAAATCCATGAATACGGGTTGTTCGCGTGCGTGTGGGCGTTCCGTGTATTTCCTTGCAGTACTTCCCCAGTTACGCCTTCTTTTTCATGCGTTGATCCCCATTCAGCGTGTTATGCCTCGTGTTATGCCCACTTTTGTTGTGTGCGCTGTGCTATGAGCGCTTTCGCTGTGCACGTAGCACACGCCGTTTGATGATGTGTGCGCCCGCGTGCGCCACGCAGGATTTTATCGCACATCCCAGGATTTACACGCGCACGGACTTCCATGAATCGATGTGCGTGGCTTTCGCACGCTTGGGCTGCGATTTTCGCACTTGCGCTGTGATTCGCACGCTTTCGCACGCTTACGCGGCACAACTTGATTCCATGAATCGGCCTGTCAGTCTCAAGAGGGGTGAGTGTGACTGAAAGCCCGCAATGAGCACACAAAGCAAGGACACTTACAAATTACTCCAGACAGGTGTTATATTAAAAAGATAGACACATTTATTACAAGGCCTTTGTAACATCGACCGTAGCAAAGAATCACAATAATACTAAAGTAAACCAACACATCACAATCAATAAAATATATATACAAGACCAAGGGGTCTAAGGAGTTAGGAGCACGTAATATGTAGACCACCTAGATGGGGAGGGAAACCGGCAGTGCAAGTAATCATTAGACCCAGTTCGACATCCGAAATACACCTAACTAGGAGGAAGTCCGAGCCCTATGAAGAGAGGAGCCTTATGCTTAAAAGTACCTGCATGCGCTGGTGCCAATGGACAAAAGAAGGCCTCTTCAAGGATATTAGGCAGTTCAGGAAGGTGAATGAAGCGATGCAGAACAATTCCCCACTACTCAAGCAAGGCCTTCACTTGTGGGCAGAGGCAGTGTGAGAGTGCGGGATAGAGTCGCTATTTCGTAACAGCGGTAGAAAAGAAATGGGATCCTGCGTGAGGGGCCACCGGTTGGGGTATGGACTACTCACCGGTCCCTGACGCAGGCAGAGCCAGACTTCTCCAGTTCAGATCACGTTGCTGGCAGGTTCAGCTGCGATGATCAGGACATCTCGACACCGTGTAGATTCTGCGTAGCAGGATGCAGGGTAGAGGGTGTCCCAAATGCAGCGAACGTGCACAGGTTGTTACCACAGCAGGGCAACACGGCAACCACGTTTACTCTGGTCCAGGCACACTCGTCTCACTTCAGACCTGGGAATGCCAAGTGTACGAAATTCAGTGTGAGGGTGCCGTGGATGCAGAGGAAGCAGTAGACCAAGTTTTGAGGGCTTCCCCGAAATAGCATCGGTGACAGAGCAAAGCGTCCTGCGTAAGCTGGTCAGCACACTGGTTGACCCAAGGACACTTCTGAAGAGGCTTTCTTTGAGTGTTTGATGAAGGTGCCGGGAATAGATGATCCCACTATTCCAATGGGTCGAAGCGCCTTCGCAGACCTTCTAGGACGATCAGATGCAGAGGGGTCTCGCAGGACGACAGCAGTTCAGGGTGCCAAACCTTCAGCGGGTCAGCAGTGGTTCCTTGACTCAGCTTCTTGTTGCAGGATACTTATCCCTTGTTCGGTGTGAACTCAGGAGATCGACATGGTAGTGGTGTTTCCAGCCTCCTCTTATCCAAAGTTCCCTTTGCGCCAAAACGGAGAGGACCCAATGGGAGATCTGCTCACAAACACTCACACCATACATGGACCTATCACGGACCACGGTGGTCCCAGGCATTCAGGACACTCCAGACTCTCTGGCACCCAGGATGTGTATTGAGACCAGACATCCCAGCCCACATCCTGGAGGCACATACAAGGCATGCAGAAGCCTGCAAAAGCGTTGTGTTTCGCGGGAAAGTGCATGACCAAATAAGGACTGCCCCAGGTCGGCTTGACCTGAGGGAAGGTGAAGGGGCAAGACGGTCAGCGGACAGGACAAAGAAACTTGTGGCATCGCCATTTTGGAGCCAGGCCACTTACTTGTGCCAAACGGGGTAAGCGCAGATAACATGGCAAAAAAGAGTTCAAAACACAAAAGAAACGATAGCTTCCACCAGTCCTGTCCGTGACACACTTGCACAGTTCATAATAAGTCCAGCGAGAGGTTTCTAGGGCCTTTGGAAGGACTAGAGACCCAAGAGTGTGGTAACTTAGGTTACAGTGCCCTCTTGTGTTATGTTGCACAAAAGCTGCAACATGAGAAAAGGACTATGGGAAACAAAGTCTCCCCATACTGACTGTCTTAAGGGCATGTCAGTTTCCCCATAAGAATTGAGCGAAAGCCCAGAGGAGTGCAGCAGAAGGCTGCGCTTCTCTGGCAAAGTCTAGATCCAGGTGTAAAACAGCAGCAAAAAGTTTGGGGGTTGCCACATGGAGGAAAAATTTCATACAATATGAAATCTTTCCTAACACTCCTGCCATGTGCACAGTGACAGTTCTGGAATCAAAAGGATAAAACTGTAGAACATGATGAATTTGATACTTTCCAAAATGTATACCAAAGGACTATATACTAATAAAACTACTCAAATCAATGACACATTTTCCCCACAACTTATCACAGAGAGCTACACAAATAGAAAAGGGCCAACAACCAATAAGAAACAATGAAAGTCACAGAAATCTATTTTTCCCCCACCCAGCATCTTTCATAGCATCAGCTATTAGGCATGATTGCAGATCTTGCATTGTATGCGCTACTTAACATACATTTTTTGCAAACCCAAAATCAAACTAAACTGTCCTTCAAAATTCCAAATAAAATAAGAGAACAGATAACCACATGAAATAACAAAAACAAATAAAATTCTGTACTGTATCATCCATATAACAATATGATTATTGCACAGAAAATGTATGTTTATAGACCCGGCTATGAATATAACTGCCTATACTGGTAAAACCAATTCAAAGATGAAAAATGTTGATGCACTTATGCACGTGCTATTTATAGACTCGATTATGTGACAGCTTACGCAGCCGTTTGCTGATTGTCATGGCTGTTTGCCAAAATTGCAGATTTAAAATTGTATTTGCACTCCACCAAACTCCAAACAAGTGTCCCCCAAAATGCCTACTAGCTCCTCTCCACTTCACATGCTCCTCCTCCACTTTTAGTCCCTTACCCCCACAAACACTCAATGCATCTAAGATACTACCCCTTCCAAATGTTCAGATGGTCGCAGCTACCACACATCCACAGACACTTGACGTGCCATTTGTCCTCATATAGCCATGACTGCACAGGCAGTGAAATCTACCTGCAGATATCAAAGCTGCATGTTCAGAGACTCCTGGATAGCCGCAAATATGATATGATATGATATGATATGGCATGTGTAACTCGCCTATACACAGGTGTTTCAAGGCGCGACGAGGCAGGGAGGGGAGGAACAAGGGGAGACAGACAACGATCCTACTAGGCCAGGTGTCATTCAGATCGCGCAAGTGCAGGGGTGGGGGAGGGGGAAAAGTGCAAGGGGAAGGGGAGGGGGGGAAGTGCAGTACAAGGTAAGTGGCGTAAAGTAATAAATAAATAGGGCCAGCTGGTGGCAAGTGCAAGGTAAGTGCAGAACAAGTGCTGGAAAAGGGGGGGGGGGGCTGTAGGGATACAGAGACAGTCCCGCAGTGCAGAGGGGTTCCAGGGCATCAGTGCAAGTGGAGAGTGGCTGGGCCCAGGACCGAGGCCGTTAAGAGTGGTCCAGTTGCAGAATCAGTGCAGTTTCAGTGCAGAATATTAGCTGTTCAGCAGGGGAGAAGGAGAGAGAAAGCAGAAGCAAAGAGGAAGGTTTTGAGGTGCTTCCGGAAGCGGAGATGGTTCTCCTCAAGTTTCAGGGAGGCAGGAAGGCTGTTCCAGAGGGAGGCCCCTGCCGCGGAGAGAGATCTACCCCCAGCTCGTTGCTTCGAGAAGCGGCTGACCCTGAGGGAGTTGGAGGCGGATGAGCGAAGGGCTCGGGAAGGAAGATATTTGGGAAGAGAGAGTTGAAGGTATTTAGGACCAAGGCCGCAGAAGGCCTTGTGGACAATGCAGAGGGTTTTGAACTTTATCCTCGCAGCCACTGGGAGCCAGTGTAGAGATTTCAGTCCTGGAGAGATACGGTCCCTGGGATTGAGGCCAAGGACAAGTCTCGCAGTTCTGTTCTGGATGAGTTGCAGAGGGCGGAGAGTGGAGGCAGGCAGATTAAGATAGAGGCTGTTACAGTAATCCAGCTTCGAGAGAACCAGGGCTCGGGAGACAGTGAGCTTCTGGGGGAAGGAGAGGAAGGGAAGAATACCTCTGAGGAGGTGCAGCTGGTAGTGTGACTTCTTAGCAACATCAGAAATATGAGGAGAGAAGGAGAGTGTGGAGTCGAAGATGACCCCAAGGTTTTTTGCATTGCAGGTAGGAGCAGGGAGGGGGCCAAGGGAGGCAGGCCAGAGAGCTGCAGGGAAGGAGGGAGTGGGTGTACCGATGAGTAGAATCTCAGTCTTACTGGCATTAAGGCAGAGGTCATTGGCGGCACACCATTCCTGGATAGCAGACAGACAGTCAGAGATGAGGGAAGGAGAGGGGAAGGCTGAGGGTAGACTGAAAATGAGCTGGGTATTGTCCGCATAGCACTGGAAATTAGGGCAGAGAGCGGCGATGCGGTGGGCAAGGAGTGCCAGATACTGGTTGAACAGCCAGGGAGAGAGATTAGATCCCTGGGGGACACCACAGGTGGAGAAAAAGATGTCGGAGAGGAAGGACCCCAGTTGGACCTGGGAGGGTCGATTTGAAAGGAAAGAGGTCAGTCACGCCAGAGCCTGACCAGTGATACCCAGGTTTTCACGGAGACGGTTGAGCAGGATGGCATGGTTGACAGTGTCAAAGGCAGAGGAGAGATCGAGCAGAATGAGAACACAATTAGTGTTGGAATCGAGGTTCAAGAGCAGGTCTTCACGGATGTTCAGGAGAGCAGTTTCCGTGCTTCTGGCAGCTCTGAAACCAGATTTATGGTCATGAAGACTACCAACAGATTCAGCATGGAGATTAAGCTGGGAGATGGCCACAATAATTACAACAGCACCAGCACAACAGCACCATCAACCAATAAGAAACTACAAAGCACAAACATCATGCAAAGCATGTTAATATAAACTACTAGAAATGCAAACTAGGAATCATTTTCCTGGGGACAGAGAAAGACTGCAGATATCATGGCTGGTTTGAAAACTTTGTGGCTGATCGGAGACAGTTTGCTGTTTTGGTTACTGGCTTTTTGTGAGAAACTATATATTAATATGGATCTAGGTTTCCTCAATTTTACAATTAAATGGTTTGGATTGCGGGGAATATGTTGTTTCCAAGTTTTCCCAATACTACACTCAGTGTACCCCAAACCAGTCCTTTTAAGGACTAGTTATCACATAGAACTACACAAATACAATAAAATAAAAAAACATTTGATATACCCGCGGATACATTTCATTGATTTTTATCATAACAGCAATTACAGAAATTGGATAAAAAGGGGGCCTCACTTCAGGCTTTATACTGCAATACAATTTAAAATATCAATGCAGTACAACACTACTCATGTACGCATATAAATTAGCTGAAGATAAAGCAAGCATAGAATAATACATAACAGTTAACTGGGTACACAAACATTCCACAGCCACACAACATAATACCATAAATAGGAACACACAACCTAAAATACATTGTACGGGGCTTCTATAAATAGCATACAATCGATCCATTTTATATTAATTTTGTTAAACTAATTTCTTCTCTTTTTCTCCAAAGTGTCACATATACAAAACCCTGAAAACACACAGCCAAATATAAAAAGTTCCCAAATACCTACCAGGTCACTAACCAGTGATATTTCATCCCAGATGTCAATATACCTATAGAAATAACTTTACAAAAGAAATGAAAAACTGACACCCCAAAATATATAGCCACAGGAACAGAACTCGCCGTTATCTGTAGTCCTTTTCAGCCTCAGATATAGCCGCAAATATCGGCAAAGCTGGCAAATAAAAAATGCTTTCCTGTCCCTACCAGCACCTCACCAAGTGCCCCCTCATCTGTACCAGCTCCCCACACTCCCCAGATGGCCTCCTCACCTCCCTTGCCCTCTCCCTTTCATGGCTATAGCCGAGGCTCCAGAAAGCTTCATGCTGCAAACTCAGTCCCTAGACCCCCTCAATTCCAAAGTTTCACTTGGTGCCCTCTGGCCTCCCGCCGCCGCTAGCTTGATGGCATGTCCATGTTTTTTGATCTGCAAAGAGCTTTTTTCCTGCGTTTAATTTTCCCATATCCTCGGATATAATTGCAAAAAGCAAGATGGCAGTCGTTTCAATTCTAAAAACACCCGGTTTCAGGTAAATCCCCTAAATATCACTACCTCTTATTGGGAAGGGGCACTCCCTTCTCCGTCAAATATTTAAAAAATGACTCTACGGAATATACCCAAACGATGCATGGATCCCGAGTCAACGCTTAATGCCAAAGTTGTTTTGGGCCTGGTCCAAATCGGTCCAGCGGTTTGGGCTGTGCGTTTTGGCAAAAATTGAGTCTGGGGGTGCCCGCAGGTCTTTAATCACTTTTGAAATGATGCTGCTATAACATAATAGATATTTGTGGATATGTGTGTGTGTCTGTTTGAAATGTTCAGCATACTTCCCAACATGCAACAAACTTGAAATTTGGCATGTGGGTAGGTTCCATGGTGTAGACAATGTAACAAGTAGGAAATATACCTTCATGGGATTTGTTTTTTAAGTGTTCTGCACAGCTTACCCCTGCCATATGGTTTGTGCTGCCGTAGTTCTTCCGTAGTTACATGTTCATTGTTCGTAAAGTTCAGCAGTTCATGAAAATTTCAGCAGTTCATTGTTCCTAAACCTTCCACATTATCAGCATTATAGATGACATTAGTGGCACTCACATCTGAAGTCATGCGTGTTACACAAAATGGTGATTTTGAAGTAATACGGGTGAGAGGAAACGGTGCATGTCTCTTCAATGTGTCCACAATGACGTTGTCCGTCACATTGTGGCACATTTCTCATGATAATTACAGAAACTTAATTTCCCATGGAAATTGATGAATGTATGCCATCTCAACAGTATGAAGGGTGCATGCTTAAATTGTACATGTACGGGTATGGTACTTCAAGCTTACACGCTTCAACCCTAAACAAATTGCACTTATGTTGAGGTCGCTGCTGTAGATCGTGACACCAATAATGTTGCTGTGCTATCTCAGTACTCCTACTCAAAGTAGCTGGAACCAATTTAGGGAATTCATTATTTTCTCATGGTCATCCTTATGTGGGTTGCTACAGAGTTGAAAACAAAGACAATTTTGTTCAAACTAGCTCCAACAGGAAATACAAGCAATATTGACCACAAAGAAGCATTGAATACACTTCAAACGAGTACTGAAGTAGGAGATACTGTGCAGAGCAAGGGTACACCTGCTAGTGATCAGATACAAAAAGAAGTGGGGTTTCGCTCAGAACTGTTAAACGATATTTCACGTAAAGTGGACAGTATGCTCGCCATTACAAGATGAGAAAACAAAAGAAAGGCACATATACAGGTGATAAGGAACAACTTGATCGGTCAGTAAATAGTGAATTTTAATTGGGGAACAGCAATATAGATTTTGATATAACCATCCCGCATACAAGGGTGGAAGGATTGAGTCTACCCCAAATTTATCAATTTCCGGTGACTCAAATCCACAATCCAACAAATTAGAATGAGTACTACTAATTAGAAAAAAATCAAAAACTCAAAACGACAAAGAAAAGATAAGGAAAGCTCTCTTCTAGGAAATGTGTGCATGCATTGCAGATGAGTAGCACATAGGCAGCTCCAATTGAGAAAATAAAAAAAATGGAGGAAAATCCACTGCAAGCAGAGGAAGGACAGAATGCTACAGAAAAAGACATGACAACATATATGATTAGATAATCCCATATCGAACAGGAGTAGGAAGAAGGGACATTTCGGGAGACATAGCTATACTCAGAGTTACCATCTAGGCATCATGTGAATCACGCTCTGAACTGAAATGCGTATACAGGCCAGGTATCTAACATCAAGTGGAGCTTTTGCTATGTTTTAAAGGGACAATCAGGTTTAGGGATATTAATATCTAAAGAACTCTTTGGAGCCAACATTGATGGAAGTGGGCTGCTTTTCTGCTTGGAGGCTTTACTGAATGTCGAGGAAGCATGCCCCTTAGATAGGAGAAATTTATTGAGCATATTTCACTCAACGCTAACATTGAAATTGATTCACTCGGGAGACATCGAACAAGTGGAATTTGCATTGGCTAATTTGTACTTGTGTCGGTTATAGTTCAATTTGAATTATGAGTGAAATTTAAACATGTTGGTCCAGTGGATTCCAATTGTATAGACCAAAGCATTCTCCCGCGAACAACCATGTGAACTGCTCTCATGCAGACCAAGAGAACTTTTCAGGAAAATATTCCATAAAAATTAACTGTTTGCTAGATAATGTTAGAGATTTTGTTTGTAGAGGATACACCTAATTTTGTGGTATTTTGTATTGTGGTAAAATAGTGGTATTTTGTTATAGTGGTAATGCATCATTGCCTTCCTTATCTAGATTGGCAATGCTCCTCTCAGAACATAAACTAAGGTCTGTATTCAACCACGGGTGCTCCCTAAAGCAGAAGTCACTGGACCTATTACACTTGTATTTTCAAGTGTCACTGCTTGCTCCCAGCAACGTATCCATGATGCAGGGCTATGCTCTATCAGCCAAATCATAAAGCATTTTCCATTGTGAATGATTCGCCAGTCACGCATGCATCATACACGTTTAAACTTACTTACTATGAACACCAACATTTATCTCATGTTTTACCACCTGTGGTAAAATGTATTACCTCTTTTGACACACTGGGGCTCTTCTCTGTAACCTCAAACCCTCTTTGTCATTTAACACATGTATACACAGAAAACTCAACCCCACTGTTTCCGTTTTAAAAATGTTTGTTTTTATATACACTATTATTTGAATCTGTTCAGAGAATCGTGCAGTTTAAGCTTGAGTACAAAATAGAACCTCTACATTAGATTAAATGACCAGTTTGTATTCATTAATAAACACCCACAGTTCTTATGTTACCACAGACCTTGGGCTCTGATACAATTGGCAGTAGACACAGCTTGAGAGAGAAAAAAAACAAGAAAGGAAAACAAGACAGCAAGCAATTTTCTTTTTTTATTATTTACACAATTGAATCTGTATTCATTTCAAGTACTAAAAGACATAAAAATGAGCAATTGATCCTGACTGACTATAAAAATAAATCGATATATCCACCTCACTTTGTAACTTTATATTCACCTGGCACACAGAAGACTCTCGAACACCCATCTGTATCAGTTGGCAGCAATTGCAGTGTCGTGACCTCCAACGACCCACAGGGACAACACAAATTCTATGCCAGGATAGCCACTCCCCACATTTATCGTCATACTGCTGACTGCCAGGAAAAGCTGTGCCCCTCTGCAGTGCACAACTCTTTCCAGTCTCTTGCTCAACTGTCTGCTGTTCGTCTGCCCATACTCCTTCTGTCTCCTAGATTTAAGTGCTACCCCTGTCAATCTCACTAGAACCCGCCTCTTTTCCTGACGTGCATCATCACCCGATCTGGTCTCAGCATTTTCCCCTTGAAGAATAGTTTGGCATATACATGTGCAACAATCATTTCGTGCACACAATGGTGCTTTCTAAACAGTGCATATTTTCCTTGCAGTTTGTGTAATGAAACCACAGCCAGTAAACTGTGCTTGCACATTTTAAATCCATTGCAGAAAAAGCACTTCAATTTTGACCTGTCAACTGAGCCTGCTTTTCCCTGCTTTGTTAAAGACAGGTTACCGATTAATGAGAAAGGGTGTTAGTTGGTTAATTCAGGTTAGTATGTACACAGTGCAAACCGGACAAATTACCCGTTGCTCTGAACTCTTAGCATTTTAATCATGTGCTTACTGCAAGAATATGCATTTCCATTTGTAATGTTCAACAGCCATTTTATGTCTGTTTTTTCCAGATAAATCCCTTGGGATATCACTGCAGTAAAAAAACTAAAATCAATATTTAAAAATGTATGTACTCCCAATTGAAATGTCCAGTTCTGAAATAAACACCATACCCATTGAACCCCAGGCATCATACATTATGTGTATCTCGCAGTTTCATGCAACAAGCAATATTTCCAATCATACATACATATATGATGTTTCAACACATCAATAGAAAGCATTTATTTTTCAGGAAAAATAGAAAAAAATGATCACATTTTTTTTTTATCAGATCTCATCTCTTATCAGTTGTCAATCTCCATTTCTTTAAAACCACCCTTTTCTTTTTTTCTTTTTTCCTACAGATCTTTATTTTTTTTTATATTTGGTCAACATCTTTGAACACATATATATATATATATATATATATATATATATATATATATATATATATATATATATATATATATATACATTTCTATGCAACATACATTTAAATGCAAAACAATAAAATAAAATAAAAACAGAAGTAAGGATTATCTGTTTTTAGTTCATGGTAACCAGAATACACTGAATTGCGCCTGCAGAATGTCCTGTCCATCACCCTTTGAACTACAAATGCACATAACGCGGTCCTCAGCAGAAATCCTCTAGTCATGCACTCCATGGGATCTCATCCTTCAAAGCGTCATCCTTATGGCATCTCGGGCTCCTTACTTTCAACCACTTTCTTTGGTCCAGGGGCTTTCCCGGGGCCTCCGGTGCAGTGGCATCCTCCAGGGGTCCAGAGCTCCAAGGATCCGGCTCTGCTGAGGCAAGGAATTGGTTTTGTAAAGTAAAAGAAAAAATGATTTAAGTACCAAGTGCAACACATTTTTTATCCATTTTCTGCTAGAATATCTGAAGAAAAAAATGGTATTATCATTATTATTGTCACTTAGCCATGAATAGTAATCGGCCCTGCTGGAACGCCTGAAAATAAGTTTATCATTATACAAATCAAAAACATGCATATCATATCATGCAACCAAAGTAATCTAAAAAATACACCGCCCCACCTTGTATCTCTTCATACCAGAACCCCTTAACATTTTCCATTTATTTCAATATTTACCTTGATTCTCCGGTTAGAACAAGCTTTCACTCTACAGTCATTATTTTCTTTTAACTAGTCTCAACTTGCTCTAGCCTTTTCACCTCATTTTTCAAGTGGAAAGGCTTGATTTGATTTACATGGACAAACTGTTCCACTGCCATCTCACCCTCCTTTTTAACTATCCTGTACACTGCAGTGGAGACCTTGTCTATTATTCTAAAGGGCCCTTTCCATGCTGCAAGAAACATAGAGTTGTTATGTTTGCTCTTCCCAAAGTTTAATTTGTACACTTGATCTCCCACCTCATATTTCTTTACAGATATTTTCCTATCATGATCTGTTTTTGCATCATCACCCTTCTCCAGATTGCACTGCACAAATGCAAATGCATGTTGTAAGTGCTTTCTCAACTCTTCCACATATCCGTGAATTGTGGAGGCATTTACACGTGTTTGCTCATAGGTCCTGTACAATAAATGTTATGGCAACACCATCGTTCTTCCTGTCAGTATTTCATGAGGACTGAGATTTGTTGATTTAGCGGGGGTCGATCTAATGGCCATCACTACTAAGGACAGCCAAAGGTCCCAACTAGAACCTGCTTCAGCCACAAATGCCTTTAATATGTCAACAATTGACCTATTGTTCTTTTACACAGCACCTGAAGAAGACCTACGATATGAGATGTGTAGTTTCCTCGTCATACATTTACAAAATTTTGGTCATTAATGCACTAATGAAATGACTTCCCCGGTCTGACTCTATCCTTTGGGGTAACCCATATCTGAAAAAATATGATTTACTAGTAGTGTAGATGCCATCTGTGCACTGCAATCTGGCGCTGGACTGCATTCCTCCAATCTGGACATTAAACAAACCACTGTTAACATATATTTATTTCCCCTTGCTGACCTTTTTACAGCCTGATATAGTCAATTTGCAAATCAGACCATGTAAGGGTCAAACCTCTTTTCATTAATGAGGCTCTATGCGAAGGTGAAGCAAGTTGAAACTGTGCACATACTAGACACCCTCTGTTGTATAGTGCAATGGGATGGAACATGTGTGACCAATAAGCGTAATCTTTTAAAATGTCCACATTTTTTTGTGAACCGCTGTTTCCTGCATTTATCAAATCATATGCATGATGTAACATCAGTACCAAAAAGGACAAAGGCACCACCCATTGGATTTGACCTGGCACAGATTCCCTAATCATCAATCCATCTTGTAACCTAATTCCCCTTTTGTTCTTCAGCAGTACCCTCAACTCCTCTTTCCCTTTACAATTGTTTTCAGTTAGAGAGTTTTGTTCTGCATCTACTAAGTGATCATAAAATATGCCTGAAATTGGGTCTTCTTTTTGCGCTTTGATCAGGACCTGATCTCGGGTATCAAAACTCCATTGCACTACAGGCTGTTCAACTTCCTTTGGAGATTTGGAGTGTGTTAATGTATTTACCTGCACTTCATCAAGTTGGTGTTCAATAGGAAACAACTCTCCATCGCTGCTCCAATTTTTGATAACTGATCTGCTTTGTCATCCCCCTCCTTGTCATCACCTGGCATCTTTAGATGGCCTCGGATTTTTCTCCAATGTATTATTAAATTATTTTCTGACACAAGTTTGGCTATGGCTTGAATCATCTTGCCATGTTTAAGAGGTTTTTATTTATATGTGAGCATACCTTTTACCTGCCAACCAGGTAAATATTCTAAAAAACGGTTTCGCGCATAATCAGAATCAGTCACTAGAACTGTCACTTTAAGGTTTTTTTCAACTGTGGTAGCAACTGCTTTGTAAATGGCAGCCGACTCTGCTACTTGGCCACTTCTAGGCCCAATCCTCATGCTCACTCTTGGGATATGGTCACATGTAAAACAGATATTTCCTATTCCTGCTACAAGCTCTTTTTCTGTGTTATTTTCCACATGATATGTACAACCATCTGCATACACGGTCAGTAAGTCGCTACATACATCCTCATTGAATGCTTTGTGTGGGGATTGTTCAAATTCATTCAAATTGGATTATTTTTCTGCTTCATCATTTGCACATTCAGCTGTGCAATCATGCAGATCTGCTAGCCCTTGGGAAACTAGACTCTTTTTATTTTGTCCATAACTTACTTCCACAGGGAACCCCTGAAGTGCCAACATCCAAGAAGTAATTCTAGACTGTGCCAGGTTCCCTGACCTAATCCTCTTGCTTTGCAGAAATTGTAACAGTTGGTGATTGGTTTCAATAATCACTCTTTCCCCATGAATGATGGGACGAAAATGCTGCAGTGCCCAAACAGTGGTTGTGAGTACTTTTTTCCCATTCACTGAACTTATCTTCAAATGAAGATAAGTCCTTGCTAGCATATGCAATAGTTTTGTTGTTCACCTCATGTCTTTGAGATAACACAACTAACATATACTGGTCAGTGAACCCTATTTCTACAAAGAAATCCTGGTTCTTTATGGGATAGGCCAAACATGGTGCTTTCATGAGACATTCTTTCAGCCTAGCCACCGCTTCACACTGCTCCTTTTCCCACTTCAAGGGTACACCCTGCTTTAACAATCTGGTTAAAGGTTGTGTCATTTCTGCATCATTTTCAATAAATTTACTGTTATAGCCTGTCACCCCTAATAAACTCTTCAACCATTTTAAATTAGTACGATCTTTCAACTTCTGTATCGCCTCCACCTTGTTCTTTTGTTGGATGCAACCCATTCTCAGTCACCTCATGACCTTAGAAGTTCACTTTCTTTTTACACGATTATGCTTTCTGTAAAGAAACCTTGGCTCCCAACTTCTGTAACTGGCCAAGCATATCTCATTGAAATGACTTTTCAGATTCTCATTTTTAATGAGCACATCATTGACATAAACTATTGTCCCCCTCTCTGCTGCATCTGGGAGCGCCTTCCTCAAAAATATTGCGAATTTACTCCTGCTTTTGATATATCCAAAAGTTGACAGGGACCATGCATATTGAGATTTGTCAAACGAAAATGCAAATAAATTTTGGATATCTTCAACCAGTGGCACACACCAGTACCCAGCTGGGAGATTTAATGTGGTAAATACCTTTGATCCATGGACCTGTGCGAGACCCTGATCAATAAATGGCCGTGGCCATCTTGAAACAGGTACTCTCTTGTTTAGCTCTCGTAGGTCTGCATACAAACGCCATTGGCCATTAGGTTTTAACACACCCAACATTGGAGTATTTGATGTGCTATGAATGGGCCTAACGATTCCTCTGGAGTCTAGATTCTTAATTATCTCGGCTAACAATTCCACACATGCCAGGGACAACCAATATTGACACACAAATACTGGTTCCCTACCATGTCCCTCTGGCAATGTGGCAACATGCAGATTGTTTAGGCCACAATCATAAGCATATTTTGCAACAACCTTTTTAAATTCCAGAAATATTTTCCTCAACTGATCCTTTTTTCCTTCATTTTTGCGTGCATCTGCAACCTGAACCTGCTCTTCTGCCATTTTTGAAAATTCTGGGAAATCCTCTAATGGAGGAACCTCTGTACTCGCCTCTAACAGTGTGGCTGTATCTCTCTGTAGAATTGACACATTTAAATAATTTGGAATATTGACTTCCATTTCAATAAGCTTCTTTTCTGTATTATATTCCTTTACATCAAATAGAATGCAATTATTTTGGTGACCGCATAATGTTTCACTTGTTTCATTAGGATACACAGACTACATTTTAAATATCCCTTTAGGCTGAGAATCCAAATACTCTGGCAACTCACCCTGTACATTCACATATCTTTCAGGGATATTCCATATTACTGCGTTACTGAAATCTGCAGTGTAGTGAGATTTTTGTATTGCCATTCCTAATGCTGAATTTTCCTCTACTTTAATATCCTGGAATCCTTTATATCCACCAGGATGTTAATGGTTCCATCCCCAATTTCTACCAGTGGTGTATATTCACATTCTAGCCCGTGCTGCCTCATGGAAACATTTAGGCACACAAATGCATCAGAATCCTTCATCCGTTGTCCCTTTCTGTGTTTTAGTGCTATCGTAACTAGTATGGTAATACAGGAATGGTAATGTCCTTTATCACCTGTAATTTAATCGCATATAGTACCATCTGTGCGCAATGATAAGCTTGTCTCTTGTCTTCAAATTCAGGTGCAGGTCCCCCTAACCTGGACCACATGTTGTAATTAAGGAAGTCTAACACCATACTCAGTCTGTGCATAATGTCATTTCCCATATAAAATATATTTTGTGCCCCACTCACTATCCACACATTGGCCCTCATTACGACCCTTGCGGAAATCAACTGACATGACCGCCATAGCGTAAATAGCATTTCCGCCACTGCACGATGGAGGAAAGTGCGGCTAATTCTGACCCATCGGGCACGAGCATTACGCCATGGCGGAAGTGCAAAGTCCGCGATGGCGGAAATGACCCCAAAACGCCCCTTACCGCCGTCGTACGTCACCCTAGGTGCAATTCCGCCACCCGCTAAATACGGTCACCGTAAATATACGGAAACGGAAGTAAAAACATGGGGCCGGAACGGGAAACAGCACGCCGTACACCTATAAGAACAGAATCCCAACACAACCATTAAAAATCCGACCCTGAGACACATCCCAACCCGTTAGCCACCCCAGTTAAAAAAATAAATATGGGAAAAGTTGCTAAAAAAGCGTGCGACCGCAAGCGGCAGGTCCACTTCTCCCACGAGGAACTCACCGTGCTCACAGAGACCCTCCAGGAGAACGCTGCCGTCGTCTTCTCGACGCAAATGACCAGGACGGCACTTGCGAACAAGAAGGCCATATGGGCGCTGGTGGCACAGCGGGTAAGTGCGGTGGGGACCGCACCCCGCAACCCACAGCAATGCAGAAAGCGATGGGACGACCTACGGATACGCGTCCGGAGCATACTCTCTGCCAACCGGAACATTGCCACAGCTACCGGGGGAGGATCGGAATCACCCATCAAGTTGACCCCCTGGGAAGAAATCTGTGCCTCCACCATTGGAATGGAGAGCATAGAGGGAGTCGGAGGGATGGAGAAAGGAGTGCCGACATCAGAAGAATCAGGTAGGTGGCCCAAATAAAACCATGCCAAATCCACAATTACCAACCGTGTGAAGTACCATGTGTCCCCATAGTGCACTAGAAACACATGTCCAGGAGAACGACCACATACATTGCCATGACAGTGCCCCTTAAAAGTCAGATTAAATAAATAAATATTAAAAAATCCAAAAAACACACTCTACATGTGCAGCATGCACACCCTAACTGCAGACTGCAAAACAACTGCATCCCCAATGCACACAAAAATGAGACCACCTCCAAGGCCCTGACCCAAATCACCCCCAGGTACCACCCCAATGCATGTGATACAATTGCCATTACAATTACCACAGACCCATGAATAACGCTCGCCCTCCTTTACTCCACCACAGGGTCAGATTCCAATGACGAGCTTCAGGACACCCCTACCAGCACACCTGCAAAGAGGGCCAAGACCAACGGCCAAAGACCCTCCACCTCAGCTGCACGGATCAAGACATGGCAGCAGCACAAATCGAGTGGCAGCACACTGGAGGGGACATCAACAGGCACCCCAGCAGCCAGCATGTCCACAACAGCAGCACCACAGGTCCCCCCAATGGATGCCACAGAAGGCACTGCTTCTGGTGGCAGCAGCACCATAGGTGACACTGCTTTCATGCCAGCATGCTCCGACACAGAAAACGGTGCTGTAGATGTAGGATCCATCCATGACCTGTCCCAATCCCCCTGTATGTTTCATCCCATACACCATGAGGACACCACGCAGGGGCACCCACAAGACGACGACTGGCCAACCCCCACAAGGCCTGTTGCAAGGCAACATGAGGCGTCCAGCCCCTCTGTGACACCACCGCAAATGGGCATGGCCCAGCAGAGGCAACAGTCCCTCGAGCAGATGATAGTGCAACAGCAGCAAATGGCCACGCTCCTCAAGGAGCATGCTGATGAATGTGGGGGTTCTAAGGCAGCCATTGAAACATCTACTGAGACACTTAGGGCAGAAATGGAGCGTAGTACAGAGACACTAAGGGCACAAATGGAGAGAAGCACCGAGAGCCTGAGGGGACAAATGGAGAGAAGCACCGAGAGCCTGAGGGGACAAATGGAGAGAAGCACCGAGAGCCTGAGGGGGGAACTGCATGCGACGTCCAAAGACGTATGTGGTGAACTTGCCGCTGTGCGCCGTGTGCTCACTGAGCTCTCACAAACCCTTAGGGACATGCATGGACGTGAGCAGGCAGAGACATCATCCATTGCAAGTTCCGTCCAGGGCAGCCCCCAACATAGATCTGGGAGGAACCGGCGCTCCACAGGCAGGGGTGCCCCTGATACCCGGAGAGGGGGCTTGTAATCGCGTCTGCCCACTGACGATGAGCGTCTTCGGACACTGGTGTTCGGGGGGGAGGTGGGAGGGTGTAGGGGGTGTGTTGGGCTTCATTGGGTGGCGGGTCGATTGGGTGTGTAATGTCATTTCACATATGCAATACAACTCTTCACAATCATCCAATGAGATGTGTGGACATTGATCATTGTGCACAAGGCCTATCTATGCGTACAGTCCACATTGTGCATGTTCCAGACACACACAGTGCCACAAGTTCCGTGTCCATGTAACAGCCACCAGGCGTGAGTGCTAGAAGCATGCATCTATGAGATTCTGACGTAATTCACGGGCCTCCTGTGCCTCGCGGACCCCTTCAGGTGCTGCCACATCCCCACCCTCATCATGACCATCTTCAGGTGCTAGCAGTTCTGCGTCGGGGGGCATGGCCACATTCCTACGTACGCACATGTTGTGTAGCATGACACATGCCATGACCATCTTTGCCACCTTCTCATGGCGGTACAGGAGTGCCCCGCCAGACCTGCTGAGGCAGCGGAAACAAGCCTTCAGTAGGCCGAATGCCTGTTCTATGACCACACGGGTACGTGAGTGGGCATGGTTGTAGTCCTCCTCATGCTGGTCCTGTGGGTTCCGGATTGGTGTGAGGAGCCATCTCTTCAGTGGATACCCGCAATCACCTGTATGTGGACAAGAAAGGATGTTTGTGGAATGTCATTGCTACGTACGCACCCCCCCCTTCCTGCCAGGTCATTCACGCATCACCTACCCCACATACTCATGCATTAAATGAGACTCACCGAGTAGCCAGGATCGGCGCCCTGCGTGTCGCTCCATGTAGCGTGGTATTCTAGAGTTCCGCAAGACCATTGAATCATGTGTTGATCCTGGAAATCGGGCAGAACAATGTGTAAAGAGCCTGTTGGAGTCACACACCATTTGTACATTGATAGAATGATATTGTTTCCGGTTGCGGTACTGGGCCTCCATGGCATGTGGGACAACCAATTCCACATGGGTGCAGTCGATGGCACCAATGCAACCCGGTATGCCGCCAAGTGCATGGAATCCCACTTTTGTGTTTGTAAGCTCCTGCTCCGAGCGTGGTAAAGTGATGTAGTCGTCTGAGTGCTTCAGGAGGGCATCAAGCACTTGGAATAGTGTCCGTGAGAATAGGGGCTGTGAAATGCCATGCAACTGTCCGACTGTGTGCTGGTAGGTGCCTGTGGCCAGGAAGTGGAGTACAGACACCACCTTCAGTAGGGGTGGGATGGCGGTTGGGCTATCTATCATGCTGACAAGGTCAGCGTGTGTCATGTCGACTATGGCGGTTATGGTGTCCCGGTCCAAACGGTAGAGGGTGTGGATCTGCTCAGCTGTGAGGTTGAACGGATTAGCTCAGAGGCGTGGGATTGCGGGTTGCCTGCGTGGTGGTAGTGGCTGTGCTGGTGGGGCTTGCTGGCCATGCCTTGCCCTCCTCCTCCTCCTCCTGCGTCTCCTCTGTGCGGCCGGTTGTTGCAGTCGTTGGCGTTCGTCTTCTTCTTGAAGTTGGAGTACTTGCAGTGCAATCAGGTCCCCCAGGCCCAACATCGCTAGTCCTGCCGGTAGCATTCTGGAGTGGGTGTGGTTGTGGGAGGGGTTTGGGTATGCAATTTATGTGTTTTCAGGCTGTATAGCCTTCACCTGTGGTGATTCATTCCACCTGTGTCAGCTGCAATGCCTTTCGTGCGAGCACATCCCGCACACGACGCTGCAAATCGACGCATGGCATCTTGCATTCGCATTCATGTTCTTAATCCCGAAGGCTGTGGAATATTGGTTTATATGTTGATTCTGCTATGGTCCCACTGTTGCACATACGATATTTGCATTCGCGAGCAGACTTGTGAAGGGTCAGCGGAATGTAGTGCTCGATCAACGGTGGACCCTCATGCAGCACTGTACCGAGGTTCACCGACGGCGGGGAGTCCCATCAGTGATTGAGGGCAGTTACCATTTTCACACACAGACGCACTGCATAGATGTATTTGTGAATACTAGCGTTCACAGATGCCTTTTCAACGTGATGTTGCAAATTAGGAATTCGAAGGACAGCGCCTTCGGTTTTCAAGTAGCGGCGTGGAGACGCCCACAGGTCTGACTGGAAATGTAATGTTCTATTGTTGAATGTCCTTGGGACAGGGCCCATGACGGGAATGCAATGTATGATATGATTTGAATGGGATGCGCTATAGCGTAGTGGACGATAAGGCAGGACGTTCCCTAATACATGTGACTTCACTACACAAGGAATCCGGGCAGGAGCACAGTGGATTTTGAAGGCTGCATTACGCACAGACTCAATGGAAATTTCGAATGTGATGTGAGTGAATATTCAGGCGTTTTCATTACGGGATGAGGGAATGATGAATGGATGCATGGGAAGATGTTTTAATTGGGAGTCGGCCATGTACATGGCTATTTGGAATGTATCCCCTTCCCCTGCGCTATGTGATGCAAGGCTGCCATAGTGGGACCATCGTCTGTCTGCCCTTGTTGAACCCTCCCTGTCTCGGCGTGCCTTCAATCACTTGTGTCTATGCACGTTGATGATCCCATCTGATGGATCCTGTTCTGACAGGCGCATGCACACAGACACTCGTTTGTAATAGTGTATTCACCTCGATTTGTGTCGTAATGATTCGCAAGTGAATTTTGAGTGCAATTGATCCTTATGAGTGGGCTAGCATGCATATGGTTGTAGGTTTGGTGTGTTGGATGTAGTGAGTAATACATATGAAGTTCGGATGCCCATACTATATTTTTTTTCATTTGGGTGACAGGTATCTCCTCCCCTTCTGCCGCTGCCATCTGTACGCCACTCCTGCAGATGGCTTCTACAGTCGACACCTGCAGCTTCGAGTTAATCAGTGGAGCACCATTACGATCTTATGGGACGATCGGCAATGGCCCACATGCCCTTACGCAGTACTAGTGGCTAGGTGCAGCATACCTAGCTTCCAGCTGGACTAGTGCCTACTTCATGGGACGGGCCTGCGGTCCTAGGCGCTTCCATGTTGCCTTTTTGGACGTGGATGTAGCCCCTGTGTGCCATGGAGGTACAGGGCGTCACACATGGGGAAGCTGGTCATTTATTGCGGATGCAGCCCACAGTAATGCTGATCATTTGTGACTTTATGCTCAAATGGCTGTATGGCCTTGGTGATTTTGATGTGCATTAAATTTATATTCAGATATTAACCGTGTAGCGTTATTCTTTGCTAGTAATGTGGCATATTCCGATTTGTGGCGCGATGTATAGTGAGGTGTTCTGCATTGGGTTCCGGCTTCTGGGTACAGTTGTGTGGTACGTGCTTATGCTGATGGTTGGTTTGACTACTGCCATGTGTACAGGGCTGGTGCAGTCTCCCTCAGGTTACTGCTTTGACTGTTGGTTTACACTGGTGGCAAGCGATGGGGGACTGTTGTTGTTTTGTGTCATGGAATTTTCAGTTCATTTTGATGTACTTGCACCTTCAGATGCCTGTGCTGCATCAGTACGGCAATGGTGTGTTGCCAATTGTGGATGTCCACTCACAGGGCACTTGGGGCCCCTGCATGCATTTGTTCGTTGGCATGCATGGGTGACTTGTACATTTCACTGGTTGCATGGTGTGACTGCATTGCGCCTACGAGGAGTTGTGCAATGTGGCCAGGGAGTGGAGTACAGGCACTCAGTAGGGCCATTACGGTTGGTTCACGATGCCGTAGTTCTCGCCATGGCGGAATGGTACTTTCCGCCATGCTTGATTGCGTTAGGTGAATGTCCGCTGGGGTCAGCATTCGCGTACCGTTGCGCCATGGCGGATATTGCGGTTTTGCAAGGCGCGCGTGCGCGTACTTGGTGCAGTAAGCGTTGGCGTTCATTACGGTGTCGCTAATCGCATCGTACTTTACGGTGACGGTCATAATCGCAATGGGCGGTATTCGATGGCGGTATTACATTTCCGCCATCGTTTTTCGTATTCCGCCAGGGTCGTAATGAGGGCCATTGTGATGAATAGTCTTAGGACCAATTGTGATTTTTAGCATGGATCTTCCTACAACCCTATTTCCTGACTCCAGATTATCCAACCCACAAATGTGTTGGTTCTTTAATCTGAATCTTGGGATCTCCTGCCTGTCAATTATTTGCTCATTAATGAAAATTCTTTCCTGCTCAAGTGCTAAGGTGGCTTCTATCACTTCAGAATGCCCATTTACCCAGATAGGGATCCATGACTGTCCATCTTCCATGCATATTTCAGAAAGAGTTGAAATGTGTTTTTCTGTGTTTACCTCTGGAGTACCATTTTGTTTGCACTTCTCTTCCTTTAATTAAAAGCGTAATGTGATTTCATCTATTTCTGTTTGCTATTTTTTCTTGGGGTCCAAATAAATTTCCATAGACTGTTTCTCATTTTCACCTCTCATTTCAACCTGACCCATTAGAATGGCAGGGGCACTTGGCACACAGCCATTCTGAAGAAACACTTCCACTGCATCATCTGACTTAGCCACAGTATGGCATTCTTTTATACCTTTGTTTTGTGACATCACCTTCTTAGGCCTCAATGTTTTTTTGGCTAAGGACCATAAGACCCCATTTATCCCATCAATGAGGAGCGACAACTTCTTCAGACAATCTGTCCCCATCAGAAATGGTATTTCACTGAGAGATGTGATTAATATTTCCTGTCTCATTCGGTGTTGCCCTATCTTTATGTCAACCTCAGTGACACCTTCGATAGGAATTACCTCATCATTGAAATTGTGCACAGGGGCTTCATTTTGTCTCAATTTTAAATGATTTTGTGTGGATCTCCCTTCATTGATACTTTTTGCCAACTCTTTGGACATGATCGTGGCCTGTGCACCCAGGTCAATCAATACAAATGCATTGCATTTCTCCTCCACAGTGACAGGAGCATAATACATGTCCTCAACTTCCTCCAGCACGAACAAGAAGTGTGCATTTTTGCTGATTATAGGACTCACCTTTCTTAGCCCCTTTTCACTCCTTGCTAAACACATGGGAATGTGAAATTATATTTTTCCCTCCCTTTTGTCCATTTCATTTTGGTAATCTTTGCCCCTCTGACCTGGGACTATCAGTGTTTACACTGCAGCTTTGTGACTAAACACTTTTAGAAGAGTCATGTGGTAGCCTATCATTTCCTGGCTCAGAACACTTATTTACATTTTCCACGGTGTCTGTCTTTTCGGTCTCTTGGAATATGTGTGGCTCAAAATACTCCTCAGGTGACTGCCCAGCACCATACTTTTGTGCTACCATTTTTCCTATCTGGACTTCATCAGTATTCTGACTATCAAGGGAGTATATTTTAACAGCCAATCCTACCTCTTTATCAGATGTTTTATCTTTACATAAAATGTTCTATTTAAGTTTGTCTCTGTTCTTTATGTTTTTCTTGTTTATTTTCACCTTTTTGTTCTTCATCTGCAAACATTTGAAAGTCTGGTTCAACTCTAAATTGAACCACACCTCCTTTGTGTGTGTGTGTGTGTGTGTGTGTATCCCTTGTTTCACTTTCATTTGTTTTTATTTTTATTTTTGGATCAGCAAACAATTCAGGACTGTTACACAAAACTGGTTCATGGGCTTCTGTTTTTTTATCATTGCAGGGGCTATTAGATAGTCACTTGTTGTCAGAACGCACAAGATCACTCCTATGTCATTCCGCACCTTCACTTGGCTGCTGTTCTTGGACTGCACAGAGTTTTCCTATTTGCTCAGACAACATTTTAACTTGGGCCTCAAGACATTGAAATCTGTCTGTGTCCCTGGATTCCTATCTGTGTGACCTAGGCCAATATTGGTTAAATTCACCCTGTTTGGGCCTATTCTGGTGCCTCTAGGGAGATTGATTTCTATTTGGGTTGTTTCTGAACTCATGGACCATAGGAGGTGGAGAGCGTGGTGTGACCGTTCTTTGACTGTGTGCGACTGATGGTTGTGACTGGTTATAAAGGCATGGGACATAATTCATATTTTGTCTTTCATTTGGTTGGAACTGTCCACTATGCTGATTTCCATTTTCAATTGATCTCTCCACATACCGTGGCCTGTCTTGATGGCCATATACCATGGTATTAGGGTCAAACCTGCTCTGCACCCCCAGTGTCTGGTATGGGCCATAGTTCCTTTGATTTTGATTGTGATTGTTATTCATGACTGACATATCAGGTTGGATTCCTATCCTAGGGTTATCACCCAAATATCTATGGCTAATGTAAGTCTCTCTATTGCTCAGGTCACTTGATTGGAACATAGGAGTTTGGGGTGGCGTCCTCTGTGGTGGTGCGCCCTTCTGGTTAGGTGTCATATTGTTCCTAGCCTGAGTTTGGGCTGATTCAAGTGGCATTTTTGCAGATTTTATCTCCCTTATTGCTGGTGCAGAATATTTAGATTTTGAATTTGTCTCTCTGTTACAATAGATTACATCATACAGTTTAGTCCCCTGTTCTACAATCTACTCTAGCGATTTTTCGTGTCTAATTCACACATTAACTGTGATATAATGTCCTTTTGGAGACCATAACAGTATGTAGTCTTAAATTCTGCAGAGTTAGGATTAAAAGAGACATCAGAACAGGAAAAGGCCCTTTTTAACTCTCGAAGGAACCAGCGAGGTGACATATCTGGCTTTGCTGTCATTGTATATGCTGCCTTTTTGGCCTCTTGCCAAAACTCGACTGGTAAAGTGAGAAGTAATGTCTAACCTCTTTCTCAAAGTCTGCCCAAGATATGTTTACCTGTTCATTGAGACACCGAATGACACTAGAAGTCACAGAATCAAGCGTTAGGTGAAAGTGTTAGGTGAAACTGCCTTTTACCTACACTTTGCAATGCCTATACTAAATTACTCTTCGCAACTCTAGATGTTATGGGAGTAATCTATACAAACTTCGGCGATGACACACACATACTTATCCCCATCACAAGCAACCTTGATCAGGACATGGCGTGTATCAACAAAATCTACTGCCTCATTGAAAACTGGATGGCTTACAATAGTCTTTGCCTTAACGGTGAAAAAACAGAGATTCTCATAGTCGGCACACCAGCTAGGCTCAGCAAACTCCACCCTGAATACACCTCCATAGTGATAGATGGCACCCCCATCTCCATACCCCACAAAGTAAAAACCTTAGGAGTACATCTCAACCGTAATCTCACCATGAACAACCACATTAGCACACTTGCCTCCTCCACGGTCTATGCAGCTAAGCTCATTACCCTAAGCAGACCCCTTCTTTCCTCTGATAACTGCTTAACCCTTGCCATGGCCCTCATTCTAACCAAGTTAGATTACTGCAATGTCCTGCTATTAGGCACATAAAACAAAACTTTCCAAATTACAACTTCTCCAAAACAAAAGCCCTTAGAACAGCTCTGGGGATTAACAGGAGAGAACACATCTTTCAACATAGAAGAGATGACCACTGGTTTCCAATTCAAGTGATAATCCTCCATAAAACACTCACCATCACCCACAAATGCATCTCTGACATGGCCCCAATCTACCTCAACCAAAGCATCTCCCGCAAATCCACTCCCAGAACACTCAGATCCAGTGCCAACACTCTCTTCCATATCCCACACTTCACTACTTTCAGAGCAGGCAACACCAGCTTCCCCATAGCAGTCCGCACATCTGGAACTCGCTCCCCACCCTCCTCAGCAACTAAACCTCCTTTCGCAATTTCAAGAAACAACAAAAAAATTGGCTTTTCAATAAATACAAGCAGCACCTACGCCACACTGCCTTCCCGCCCGCCTAATGTCTTTCAACATCCCAGTGCTGGCTAAACTACTTGTAACTGACTTGCCTGTAATTGCTAATGACAACTTGAATCTTGTAACCAATATGTTTGACTAGGTTTTATGTACACCGTGATGGCTAAACTATTTACAACTGACTTGCCTGTAACTACTAGTGTTGTTTCGGATCTTGTAAGCAACATGCCTTGTCTAAGCTTCATGTACGCCGTGTTACCCAAGGGTTTGGACGTGTAATAAAATGCAATAAATAAATAAATAAATACATAAAATAAAGTACTGTCTATACTGTTCCCTAGGTATCTGACGGGGTTTAACCATATTGTATACTGTTTCAAAGTGGTCTTCTATGCAACAATCACCTCCCTTTTTGAATGGTTTAATAAACGTCTTGAGTGATTTCATTATCTTGATGGGGCTACTTGGCGCAATATTCGGGAGTGCATTATTCTGTCGCTCATTTCTTTTCTCAGGTGGATATGTTTGAAGGTAACCACTGGCAGGCGAGTCAAACCCCCTTAACGGGCTCTAATCAGACATAGCCACAGTTATGGCTATTGGTAAATTGCTTACTCCGGCAGGGCTGGTGCTGATCTCAACTCCATTAAGTATAGTAAATTTTTGTTTTTCTTCAGATTTAAAATGAAATATTTGCTGTTCTAAATTGGTTTGCCTCCTGACAAAAGTTAGAGTTCTCATCACTAATCTTATTTATCACAGCCTGCCTTTCATTTATCTACATTTGGCACCGGTTAAACTCTCTGTCCTTCTTGTCATTCTCCTCTAACATTTTAACCATTTCTTGTTCTATAGTATGAAATTCCTTTTCTATGTCCATGTTATTCTTTTGAATCGTCTGCATTTCCGATTTTAGGCACTTTATTTGCTCAACTGTTTTATCCAAGCTGGCCTGTAACTTTGTAATTACTCCAGCATTGTTCCCCTGCTTTTTTAAAGACCAATTTAGGAGAAACCAAAGCTTCACGCATAATCGTATTATGCAATCAATTTCTACATTCTTGTCTGAAGCCCTAAAAAGCATTAGCAGGCAGACCTGTACAATACTCCCTTATTCAAAGATGTCTTGCAATGACTCCTTTTGCACCTCTTCACATATGTGGTCCCTCCATAAACCTGCATTTTCTGATGACCACACCCTATGGGCAAATAGCTTTTGCTCATGATAGCTTAACAGCTCAGAAAAATCTGTTTCAATTTGGGACATAATGACTATCACCTCACAGAATTAGTTTTCTTTTTAAGTACACTGAATGGCTGTGTCTAATACACTTGCCACGTCCAGTAACTGTTTTAAAGTTCCTTCCCACAGGCCAACACACCAGAATATGTTACAGATTTTGTCTGGGGGGGGGGATACACCTAATTTTGTGGTATTTTGTTATTGTGGTGAAATAGTGGTACTTTGTTATAGTGGTAATGCATAAGTGTCTTCCTTATCTAGAGTGGCAATGCTCCCCTCAGGACATACACTAATGTCGGTATTCCACCCCCGGTCCTCCATAAAGCAGAAGTCACTGGACTTATTAAACTTTTGATAGCGCCACTGCTTGTCCTCAGCTACTTATCTATGATGCGTGGCTATGCTCTATCAGCCAAATCATAAAGCATTTTCCATTGTGAATGATTCACCATTCACGCATGCATCATACACAATTAAACTTACTTACTATGAACACCAACATTTATTTCATGTTTTACCACCTGTGGTAAAATGTATTACCTCCTTTGACACACTGGGGCTCTTCCCTATAACCTCACACCCTCTTTGTCATTGAACACATTTATACACAGAAAACTCAACCCCACTGTTTCAGCTTTTAGTGTGTTCAGTTTTTAAATACACTATTATTTGAATCTATTCAGAGAATATGTTGTGAGGTGTAAGCTTGAGTACAAAATAGAACCTCTATACTAGATTACATGACCAGTTTGTATTCATTAATAAACACCCACAATTCTTATATTACCACAGACCTTGTGCACAGCTACCATTGGCAGGAAACACAAAAGAAAAAAAACAAGAAAGGAAAGCACGACAGCAAGCCAACTTTCTTTTTTTTCTTTTACACTTTTGAATCTGTATTAATTTCAAGTACTAAAAGGCATTATTCATAAAAATGAGCAATTAATCTTGACTGACTATAAAAATAAATCCATACATCCACCTCACTTTGTAACTTTATATTCACCTGGCACACAGAAGACTCTCACTCTCTGGAATACCCCTCTGTGTCTGTTGGCAGCAATTGCAGTGTCACGACCTCCAACGACCCAAAGGGATAACATAAATTCTATGCCAGGATAGCCGCTCCCCCATCTATTGTCTGTCTCCTCAGCCTGCTGACTGCCAAGAAAAGAAGTGCCCTTCTGCACTGCACGACTCTTGCCAGTCTCTTGCTCAACTGTCTGCTGTTTGTCTGCCCACAACCCTTCTGTCTCCTGAATTTAGGTGCTAACCCTGTCATCTCACTAGAATCTGCCTCTTTTCCTGACGTGCATCCTCACCCGATCTGGTCTCCTCATTTTCCCCTTGAAGAATAGTTTTACAAATACGTTTGCAAAAATCATTTTCTGCACACAATGGTGCTTTGTAAACAGTGCATATTTTCCTCGCAGTTTGTGTAATGAAACTACATCCAGTAAAATGTGCTTGCATGTTTTAAATCCATTGCAGAAAAAGCACTTGAATTTCGATCTGTCAACTAACCCTGCTTTGCACTGCTTTGTTAACCACAGGGTACCAATTAATGGGAAAGAGTGTTTGTTGGTTAATTCAGGTTAGTATGTACACAGTGTAAACCAGACAGATGACCTAATGCTCTAAACTCTTAGCATTTTAAACATGTGCGTAATGCAAGAATATTCATTTCCATTTGTAATGTGCTCCAGCAATTTGATGTCTGTATTTTCCACATAGATCCTCCTGCCACTATTTTATTGCCTCCTCTGAATGTAATGTCATTGCTCTCAATGTCCTTACACTAATCCTGTACTTAAAAAAGTAATATTGATCACTCAGACATATGATTCAGAGTAGGCTAGGAGTGACTGGTCATGACTTTCATCAGCATTAGTGGTATTATGAGGTGCCCATTGGCCACAAGACCCCTTCAGCAAAACTACGTGTAAACTGGTGTCCTGGAAAGGTTCATGCTATACAAATGCAGTAGCTCACCCCTCCATCTTTTCTTGTATCTCCCATTATGAAATCATTTTAATGCAAGAAACTTGGTTTTTGGAGCACTATTCAACAACTATGTTTCCTGGATTAAAATGATACCACTTTATTATGGAGGATTACCATGTATTTGCCAATTCATTCCGACAGGGTCCTTTTGGAAGGCAATCCAGTGGGTTAATAACAGCTTTTGCAAAATATATATTTCCACTACAGATTTACCAACCAAATCAGACTGCTTGTTGGTGATACAATTGAGCAGGTTTGGTGTCTACCTCGAGACAAAGTTTTATGCATTGTAGCAAAGAGTGAACTGTGTGTTGGACAATATTTTAAATGCTGATGACAAGTAAAATACAAATATCTCTTGATATAGCATAACCTAATATTATGGGATACAAGAGGATGAAACACCAACACATTTTGTGTTTGTGCACTGTTTATAAAGAGGATAATAATGGTGTGTAAGGTTGCAGACTCCCAGCCCCACCAAAGTCTTAAAATAAGTTCATTAGAGAAATGAATAATGATATATTGAAAGTGGAAGTGATTCGGATAACAACGTGGAATGTGGTGTGTCTGGGAAGAACTTTCTTGACAAAAGAAAGCAATGAAGTGGAAAAAAACAAATGTTTAATTTCTTTTATGATTGTCATAAGGCCACCCAGTATGCCCTTTGTGTTCATTATTTCCCTTTAAGTCTGAGAGGACTCTCTATTAGGGTATACCATTTGCACTGGCACCAGACAATGCTGGCTGTCTCCATATCGGACTGCACATACACATGAAGAGTTCTGACCCTAGACATTCAGCTAGTCTCAGGACACTGGGACAAGGTTGCAAACTAAGTGGCAATGGATCCAGATGGCATGTATTGGTATGAACAAAGATTTTTCATCAGCAATCGAAATGGTAATAGTGGGGAGGACTAGTCCCCTCACCTGACGAGGACATCATCGGAACTATGGAATCAACTACATATTTTACCCAGAACTGTTAATCAGGTGATGCCCCATGGACATAAACAGAAATCAGAGACTAGTCTCTAGAGACAAGGGAATTACTATTCTAGATAAGGCAGGAATAGTAGACTGTAAGGCCTGCTAAGTGCCTTATTATTTTGTGGGTTCTGCTGTTTGAAAGATCAAAATCTCTTAACTGCAAACAAGATAAGAGAAGACCAACAGTCACAAGTGACAAATATAAACAACAGCAAAACCAGGTTCATCTGCAGCAAAGTATAGTTGTAGTGAAGTGAGCAATTTGCAACAAGATCTCTTTGCCTTTTATACACATTAACTTGCTGAGATTGTCATTACCAGACACTTTTTTCCGGTAACATATAGAATTTTCTGCAAAAATAGGCATAAACATACATTAGTCATCACTATCATAATTTCATAGTTTAACCTTCTTCAGAGTTCAGGCTGTTCCCAGCGTCAGGACACATTCACACTCATCTAATCATTGTGTGTTCGATCAAAGGTCACTGTGCATCTGTAGTTTATTTAGGATACCCCTTTCCTCGTATGCACAGAAAGTCTCCTGCATTGTTAATCATTGCCACATACACCTGGAGACCCAAGCAATTCTTAGAGAGAGACAGGTAAAGCATGCATTATCTCCTATCTCACTTGTACCTGGCTGTTCAAGGTCCAAGGCTGAACAAACACTGAGCCAAGCTTTTAGGGGCCACCACATCATTAATATGCCATAAACATATTTCTTTTAAGCAGAGACAATAGGAGACCCAGAATGAAGTCTGTCTGTGGACAAAAATGGAGGTCTTAGACTGACTTAAAATGGATGCAGTTTCACATAGAGTGCACACAAATAACCCATATAGAAGGCTATGTTATGGTTTGAATACAGCTTTTACTATGTATTTACAAACAGAACAATAGGCAAAAACAATTACGATAATACATACAATTAGGTTGCAAATAAAAAGGGAAATACATTGAATAATCGCCATCATAATATCTTATTAAAATTCATTGTATGATATAATACATGTACTATATTATTTCAGCAACAATCATTGTAAATCAAAAAGACCCTTGCCTAGTTTCAAATTTAGCCAAAATGTTCAGAAGTAACTAATCTATTCTGTAAGACATTGCAAACCAGTGAAGATTTACAACTCACAATGCTGTTTAAGAGCTTGCCAATTTCATCCCTACTTCCCTTACAATAGATTAACAGATGTTTAAGAGAGGCCTGTACTTTCCCATAAAAGAATTGCACAGTCTATTAACACCACTCTAGCCTTTTTTAGGACCCACCACTCCCAGCGTTGGTGTAAGTTTCAAGTGACATGGAAGAAGAATCACCCAAAGTCTGACAGACTGAAATGTACCGATGTACAATGGTAAAATCTCTGTTCCTATGCATCAGTGCAAAATCAGTATTTGAGATTCAGGCATCTATTAAGTCTTCATTCATTGCTCAATCATATGCAAATTTGTTGTTTTTTAGTCATATTCAGCATTTCAAAAAGTTCCACTTCAATTCATCTGATTTTGTTTAGATATGAAAGCCCTCAGCCACGGAGCGCACAACCTCTGATACTAGATAGAAATGGTAAGCTACTTGTATGTCTTCAAACATGGATTTTGCAGTGGGAAACAGAATTGTGCTTATAAGTTGTACATTTTCCACCATAGATGGACTTAAAGGGAGGATAGACGTAATAATGCTCATATAGTAGCCTTGACAAGAAATTTGGCAGACCCAGCATTGGTTTTCAAATAAAACCTCCTATTCTTTTTAATTCCTCTCACAATTTAGGTTGTGTCAGTTCTAATCCATAGGTTATATTCGCAATTCCTTTCTTTTTTAAAAAATGGAATGTAGGACAATATACAACATGCTTTAAGATCTTCATGTGTGCTCTCACTGGTTTACTTCTCATTGCACTGTTTTCCAAACTGCATCCTGTTATTATTTCAAATAGGTAAGGGATGGACATGTTCCAAATAATTCCCACATACACCAGGAAATAATCTGATAGTCTTTATTTATTGAGTACACCAGAATTTTCAATTTTATCACATTTTCACATTGTTCTTTGCTGCATACTAATGAAAAGATTTGAGTTTGCTTTGGAGACCGATTTGGATAGCATTCGAGATTTGGGAGTTAACACATTTTACTGGAAAGAAATCACAACTATCCAATCATTTCCCTAAATCAGAGAGGTAATGGTTTAACACGGTGGGTGCCAACATATAACCTTGGAATAAGCTGGGAGTAGTTTGAATTCCTTTTGACAAATTACCCAACCTGTTCATCCTCATATTTATTTTTGTTGCTTCATGCGGCATCATAATCAGTTTTTAGAAGATCTGGAGGGAGCTTCTGCTACAAAAGAGATCTTCTGACAGTATCATGAGCACACCATGGGATAAACAAGCACGACAAACTGGAGTATTGTCTTTGCTTAGAGCCCTTTTTTATGAATTAGCAACCATAGTCAGACTTTCGGTGAGGTTCTCATCACTCAGATGAAGCGTTTTTTTTTCATTCGAACCCTCATTACCAGTTTGTCAATATGATTTAAGACTAATGAGGCCAAGATCTTAATTGATGCATCCAGTAATGTGATAGGACAATAGTTTATCGGATCTAACTTATCACCTTTTTTATAGATGGGTAGGGCATGTGATGTGTGCCACGACAATGGTGTTCTATTTCCAGTTATTATTCATTAAAACGACCATAATGAATACCAGTCCACTGTGAGGGATTCACTTTTAACATTTGATCAGTCCTTGCCAAAAAAGGAAGATTGTACCACTTCATGTGTTTTTCTATGATGGTATTATAACATTGTGTATTTGTAGAGTGTACCTTCACCATCAGAGGAGCAACTTGTCGCTATTGACACATCATATGTTTATTGTTATCCAACTTAATAGTACTCAATTGATCAATCTCGGAAGGATGAAGGGCTGAGTGGACCTGCTGGGATTCAAACCTGTGACCCTGAGGTCAAACACAGGCCCCCATAGTGGATGCATTAGTCTATTAAGTCACCCAACATCATTGTGGAACATGTTAAAGTTTTAAACTGCACAGTCATATCTTAAGATATCAGGTTTAACATAGTCATTTTATTTGAATTATCTACATTATCAGTTAGCCTTTCAAAAACTGTTTTTTGTAATTAATGTTTTTATCATGATTTGGCCGTCTCCTAATGACATTCCATGATTATGAGATTAATCTTGTACCATAAGACTGTCACAGTCTCCTTTTGCCTTCTGTGAGTTTTTCTATAAGGAAGCCGACTGCCCCTTCTAGATATATTTTGTTTGATCTTAATACAGATTGTTTTAAACTTCTTTATCAAAGTTGTGTTTATGGTGGTTTGATGTATATAGGGTTCCTAAATCAATGAAGCATCATATTGTTTATTGAAACTGCTGACACTATTATCCACATCCCAAATCACGAAGACCTGTTATGTTATGTTATGTTATGTTATGTTAAATGCTCCTATACTGAGTACTGTTGCCACATGGATGGTTTCTTGGCACTCTTGCAGCACTGTAAGGCATAGGGGGGAGGTGGGGAGGTTAGTAGGACTGAGTAGGAGAAATGAGCAAGTAAGCTCTGATGAGCTATTTGTGGCTTCAGTTCGGTTGACACCATTTACTGAGCCTAGGTGTGTTTTTTGGTTGGCAGCTGCCATGTGCTGTTGGGCAAGGCTTTGTGTGGTTTGTTGTGTTGTTTTATTGTGAATTATGTGCGGTTTGTTGTGCTCTAGAGGTATGGTTGTGTTTAGTTCAGAGTTTGAGAAGGCGGGGCAGAAGGGTGAGTTTTTTAGTAGGGTAAATTAGTGGTAGTTCCCTGTTCTATCCCCGCTGCTCTGACTAACTGTGGGCTGTATCCCTTCCCCTGTCGTACATTCTGGTGTGTATCAATTATCACCTCCAAGTGATCCTCCATGGGTGTTGGATTTCCTGTGTCCTGCGGTCTGTATGTGCAAGATATTGTTCCTTAGAAAAGATTGGTCAAAAGCAAGACCTGGCTCACCAACAGGGATGTACCAAAAGCAAGACTTGACTCACCAACAGAGATGGGCCAAAAGCAAGACGTGGTTCACCAGAATAGATGGGCCAAATGCCAGACACTGTTCGGCAACACAAATGGGCCAAATGCGAGACACAGCCCATCAACATAGATCACCACCAAAGTAGGGCCAATTGTGAGTCATGGCTCACCAATACATGCTGGAGGGAAAACAACCAGAATTGGAACACAGGACAGAATGGAAATACCTAGAATTGTAACAAAGTGTTAGAGGGGAAACACCTATAATTTGGGAAAAGCAGCAATTCGAAAAAAAACCTGGAAGTGGAACAAAGCAGCAAAGGGAAGAGCACCTAGATTTGAAACATGGGAATAGTATGGAAACACCTAAAACTGGAACACATGGCTGGAGGGGAAAACACCTAGAATTGGAACAAAGAAGTAGTAAGGAAACACTTAGAACTAAAATACAATTGTAATGGGAAATAGCGTCTAGATTTAGAACAGGGCACTAGAGGGGAAGCACCTAGATTTGAAATCTAACAGTAATATTGAGAACCCTCGAACTAGCACCCAGTGCTGGAGGGAGAACAATGCCTGGATTTGAGAAACAGTAGTGAATAGAAAACAACTAGATTTGAGACACAACAATAAATAGAAAACACCTAAAAATGGGACACAGCAGTAATAGGAAAACTACTTAATGGCTGGCTAACATCAGTGTGCTATGTTATGTAGAACAATAATAGTGGGAGGGCTTTACTGCAGTACAGTAATTGCTGTACTTCTCACCCATACCAGACCTACCGTGTCGTCGCTGCTGGTTGATGGTGGCTGAATTCCCAGACAAACACTGACTGGACCTGCTTCTTCAGGAGCTGCCCTATGCCTTGTGGCCCCTATCCAATGTCTGCCCAGGCAGAGACTGCCCTGGGGAGGTTCTCTAAATGAGTTTTTCAGGTCACCTGGGACCGAACAGACCTATCCGCACTCTACTCTGGGCTTCGGGAGGGGGTGGTGCATGATGGGCAAGGGGTTCAACAGGTAACAGATGTGGGCATAAATCAAATAAATGAGGCAATCCATGATGCTGTGATAATAATTAAATGAAAGCCATCCATTGTGCAATAAAAAATAATGTTATAATCGAATCCATGGTGCCGTGAAAATATTTTTTTCAAAAACCATCCATGGTGCAGCCACAATTATTTAAATAATCCAATCCAAGGTGCCGTGAATATAATAAAATAAAAGCCAAATATGATGCAATAAAAGCCATCCATGGTGCGGCTGAAATTAATTAAATAATCCAATGAACCATGAACATATTTGAATAAAATCCATCCATGGTGTGGCTGACATTAATTAAATAATCCAATCCATGATGCAGCTGAAATAATTAAATAAAATCCATCCATGGTGCTGGGACTCTGATCCTTGGTAGAACGACTGTTTTACTAATATAGAGAAAACTTCTATTTGGGAGTACGTCAAACCTAGTCTATTTCTCCTAGCATTCAACCACACTTGCTAATTGCAGATCTAAAGACAACTGCTTGTCTATGCAGTCTATGGGCCTCATTACGAGTCCGGTGGTAGACCTGCCAGTGCTACCGGTGGGTTGCCGCCAAACTCGTAAAGTTTTTCTGGCACCTGACTTCCCGATGCCACCGGAAGATTCCAAGTCCAGTGGCCCGTGAAGTCAGGCGCCGGTAAAATGTCAGTCTCCATTCCCATAGAGTCCTATAGGACACGGAAGCACCAGCACCGTTTCTAACAGTGCCGATGCTTCCTTGATCAGTCTGCCTACCATGGCCGCTGGGACCAGCAGGGTCAGACCTGTCGGGCACAGCGGTTCTGGCAGGCAGATTCATAGTTTGCCATTCCGGAAACAAGGGTGCCAGTGAGCTTATCGGCATCCTTGTTTCCAGACCGGCAAACTTATAATGAGGCCCTATGTTTAAAGACAGAATACGTCATGTATGTTCACGTAGTTCCGCTATTTTTACAATACAATAAATGCATAAAAATGTATCTGAAACAAAAATAAGATTGAATTCACCTAGAATTTGAGAAAAGCAGCAAAACTCCTGGAAGTGGAACGAAGCAGCACAGCGAAGAACACCTAGATTTGAAACATAGGAGTAGTATGTAAACACCTAGAACCCGGGGATTCACCCCTCTTCCAGGTTGGAGCAAGAGAGTAGTCTCCTCTGCTATTCCCATGTAATTGTATTAAGTTCCATTCTTTTAAAAACGAGAAATATATTTTGCCTTAGCAGACCATGCCCTTCTCCATTTCATTTGATCCATCTCTAAGTCCAAAATTAAATTTTACAATGTCAGAAAAGAAACAATTAAACCCTGCCCAGTAAAATATTATTCTCGTTTCCATCTAGAAATGCATTGATGAAAATATCACATAAATTGTTCAATACACCCTCCAGGACATATCTATTTGGATTGCATTACACATTACTTACTAATGTGGAACTACCGGCTAGACCACCAAACCTACTCAATTGTATTGACAAAAAGGAGTTTTATTTGGTTAGTAACTCTGCAGTGAAAATATTGCGATTTGTTGCAAATGCTTTTATTAACCGACCACCATGCCTTCCGAAGGGACCCTGCCGGGATGGTTTGCCAAATACATTGTACCCCTCCTTGAACCTTTGTGTCTTGGGAATGTACTTGCTTTTCCCTCATTACTGAAAGGTCTAAAGAGAAAGTAACAGAGCCTCTTCAATCTCTGCATGGTATTTTGCTACATGCAAACCGAACCGTTCATGTGCAAGGTATCGGACCATGAGCACATGCTGACACTTACAGATGTACCTAACTGTTTTAACGCAAAGCTATGCTGCTAAAGGCTTCATGGTCGTAGGAATGGTTGTTAAGTGGTTTGGCTGCTCACCCTTTGATTTGCTGGTTTTGTATTTCGATGCACAAAATCACTATATAACAGAGCTAGACACTAATGGGTTGTAGCTTTTGTCTGCTTGCAGCATGAATTAAACTCCCTACTTGGTAGGCAAGAGAATCTGTTGCCACCTCTGGAACAGTGATGAATACATTCAGGTTGTCCATCCATGGATCAAAGTTCCCAGGTTCAGAAATCCTTGAAAACCAATACCATTTTTTTTGTTCTAACAACATACTAATACATGGAAGTGTATGTTGTATTTGTTTTTAGAAACCTTTACTTTCAATGCCCTGCATTTTATATTGTGTATGTTAATTATTTAGGACTACATGTCCCATAATGTGTTTAGCAGAAACAAGAAAGCCTAAGTAGCTAATGTGTTTGTGATTTGCCAAGATGGCACTTAATGCATGGTGGCATTCAGGGCATTGTTAAATATTATGTACAATATGTACAATATGTGGTTGAGTGCCATGAAGTGCGGAAATGGGGTAGAAGACGGGATCACAAACAGTGTATAATGAATGGCCAACTAATAATCATTGGTACCATACTCTTTCCTCTCCAGCAGCACCCTGCCAGGCACCAAGCAGTGCATACTGTGTATTGTCTAGTGGAATTTCTTTCTATAATACGGGTCTTTTCTAATACTGACAAGGGGGCGCATCTCAAATGGTGCCGTCTTTTAACCTTCACAAAAGCTCCCTTACTTGAAGCTCGTGTCATCTGCCATTTTGTCTCTTGAAAAGGTGAGAATTTGCACATGTTCAAAGGCTGATATCTGTCTATGTAAGATACGTAGACTGCTTCTATTCCACTATATTTCCTGTGGTGGGTTTAGATCATTATGTAGGATGCAAACCTTATCAATACAGCACCAAGCAGTTACACATAAACCAGTCACACATTAAAAACACAATAATTCTGTGGGACCATTTAAGCACATCCCACACCATTAATATGATGTGGATCCCTAGGCCAGCGGTTTCTTTACAGCAAGATTATTGCGTTACAGGCCAAGCCAGGTTTACATGTAAAACAAAACTAATGATTACAGGCCTAGACATTGTTGTTTTATGATCTGCATTCTCCGATTTTGTGATGAGGTGCATGCTAAATTACGTACCATTAAAATACTATTACCCCGTGATGATATGCACAAAACAGTAAGATGCAACTTACTTTTCAATTTTTTCCGTTCCTTAACAATTACAAATTGAAGATGGCATCTGCCCTGGCCATCTTACCATCACATTTAGTGTAAGGATTCCTTTACTGACCGTGAAATACAGTACATTATATAGAACCCTCGTGATGAAAAGAAAATGAATACGTGTTGTCACATTGAAGATTCTCTTGTTCTTCTAACGATGTTGCAGAATTACCATGATTGACAATGACATCTATCACCCAGTGTTACTTTGGTAGATGACTACAAGACACCCGTTAGTTCTGCTAGCTCCAGAATGGAAATGGATGTATGGCTGCAGACCACACTCATTCTGGTAAGGCACACTCGAATTGTCAACTCTGACCACACTCTGTGTATTGTGCAATTATTATGGATGGGAACACTATGGGCCTCATTATGAGTCTGGCGGAAACCCTGCTGGTGCAATCAGCGGGTTGCCGCTGGATTCGTATAATGTTACTGGTGCCAGTCAAATGTAAGTTCACCTTCCCAGAGAATCACATCGGACTCTATGCGAGTAGGGACTCAGAAGTGCCTGCACCGTTGCTAACAATGCCATCGCTTACGCGAAGAGTCTGCATAATGTGGCCGCTGCATCCGGCAGGGTCAGACCTGCTCAATGCAGCAGCCACGGCAGGCAAACACGTAGTTTGCTGGTCCGAAAACAAGGGTGCCAGTGAGCTTATGGCACCCTTGTTTGTAGACCACACACTTGCAATGAGACCCAATTTGTGTGTTCTTTACATTTAGAGGACAGCACAGTAGGTGTGGGGCATTTACCTTTACTGTATTATGGTTTTTGAGTTATGAATGGATATGAAGTAGGGAACTGGAACTGTGAACATTGCGTTCTTTTCCAGGCTGCTGTAAACCACAGTTTCACTGTATTGTTCGCCTTTTGTACCACTGTCATCCAACCACACTGTTATATAATTTTGCTTTTATAAAGCTTAATACCAGAGATTGGTTTCTAAGTGAGGGATCGGGATTCAAACCTGTGCTTTCTTGCATGGAAGACAAACACGTTGCCCTTCATTGATGCTACTCACTGGGGTTGATGTGAATTGTGGGAGCTGTTAGAAAATTCCTTGATCTGAAACTCACATTCGACCTAACCAGCATAGTCAATGTAGTTGACAACGTCCGGGAAGGCACATGTTGCTAGTTCTGGATTGTGAGCTTTGTAGTGTGCTCCCCGATTAGTAGTGTTTAGAAATGTCAACTAATGCAAAGATGTTTGTGTTCCTACATACCTACCTTGACGTGCAGTATGGTATATTTTCCATCTTTATTTGTAGAGCATGGGCCTCATTACGAGAATGGAGGTAGCCATGGAGCTATTAGCTCCATGGCTGCATCCGTTCCAGGCTCCATTACCAGGTTCGTGCAATGGGGACTGACTGGGTTACTCCGACATAGGAGGACCCAGTAATTCATCCTTAGAGGAGCACATCCCCATTTCCATTTGAGCCCCCATAGGGCTCAATGGGAACGGGGAGGGAGGTAATAACCGGCAGATTACATCTGGCCCGTTATTGCCTCTCTCTTCCCCTCGCGGGACCCGGAAAGCCTGCCTTGTTTTACCAGGCGTGCGATCCGGGTCCCGCGATGGGAAGCTCGTAATCGGCACTCCCGTAATGAAGGGGCCCGGTCCCGTACCGGCCCCCTTCATTACGGGAACACCAGCCTTATAATGAGGACCCATGACTCCACAGGAACGCATAAATTAATTAATAAATATACACATAACACATACATAGATAAATAGATACATAGGTGATAAATACATTAACAAATGTCTCTCCATTCATCTGGGCGTTCATGTCAGGGAGAGATTGGGGTATGTCGGGATAATTGTTCAGCATTTAAGAATGTTGTGTCTTGGGCGAGGAGGATGAGAGGGTGTATTTCTTGACCAAGAATGCAGTTAAGATGGAAGAGGTGCTGACAAGGGCATTTGGAAATTGTATGTTGTATTTTTATATGTATTTATAAAGCACATTCACCAAAACCATTAAACAAAAATCAGCCAGTTAAATATGTTACGCGACATGTGGAATAATGACAATTAAAAAAATGGGTCCTCAAGAAGTTGCAGACAGAGAGATAAAATGGTCCTTTAACAGTGTTTGCATCATATTATCTCCTGTCAGTCGCCAAGTACCAATTAACAACTGCTCATGTGGTGTTGGCAGCTCAAAGATCCAGACATTTGAAGTAATGTATATAGCCAAGTTGTGATTTTTAGATTTAGAACTGCCACCCACCATAAAATACTCCTCTGCCATTCAGAATAATAATAATAATAATAATAATAATAATAATAATAATAATAATAATAATAATAATAATAATAATAATAATAATAATAATAATAATAATAATGCAGAAATGGTCCTGCCACTGTAGGCTGCATTGGTGATTAAACATCTGATGCCTTTAGATTGTTTCCACAAAGTATGACACAAGTTGGCAATGATTGCCTTTAGCACTCTGGCATATATGCAGGTGCGTTTATAGATTTTGCTGAATAAACTGCAAGCATAAAATGCGGTAGTGTGTGACCATAAAGATGGATGCCCTGGAAATGGAGAAGGCAGCTCACTGAGTCCCTTCATGTCATCTCCATGTTGATGAAAGAAGAACGGAATCGGGCAGCATTGTGCAACCAGTAAAATTGGGTGTGGGGGATGAATCTGTCCTGGAAAACTTGTTTTTTTACCAGTGAATAATACATCCAGTGTTCCTGGGCAATCCGATAGGAAGTACCCTCCCCTGTGCTAGCAAATTCTTGGCAATTCCAAAGATCCTGATGGCCCATGGGTTCCCACTATGATGTTGTGTGTCCTTGAGTGCCTTTGTCACTTAACCTCAGGGTCGGCATCAGGGCCTTTTGAACTTTTTTCATATTAAAGTGGCCTCAAAGACGCGTGGGCAGCAACAACCACTCCCAGGTTGCCAGTCAGCAGTCTTATAAAAAAGTACTATATCCCAAAGGATACAATAGTTTTCAAAAATGGATTAGGAGAGTTTTCTAATAAAAAATGTTCCTGATTAGCAAACAAACACATTTGATTAGCAATGGTATTTTAATATGTTTTATGTCACAAGAAGTTGTTTGAACTGAAGACATAAAACAAGCAAGAATGCCAGATTTTTGTGTACCACTGAAGTAAGACATTAGTGACAAAGGGACAAAGTGAGGCCTTGCAAATTCTTTACAATTCCACAAGACCTGTAATAACTTAGTTTACCTACTCGATCTAAGAGAAATGAACTCGAACCTTGGCAACTGATGCCAATAAATGTAAATGCGCTTTCTGGAAAATGGTGCATTTCACTGAAAACCCACTTTGTTTGGCACGCTGCTGCCACCCAGAGGCTAGCCATACACAGTGAAACTTATTTGACATTTACTGCAAACAAAGTAAATATTAAATACAAGTTTCAAACGTCCCCTGAAAATGGCAATCGTCCTTCATAAAATCTACTCAAATATGTGAGTGGGCGAGCAGATTTTGCGTGCCGTGGATGAGTGTCTGTAAAAGGTTAGCTGCATGAATGGACACAAATAGATACAATAAAAAGGCTCTGAAAACAGTGTGGCTGCCTCTCTCATGTTTGTCATATTATACACGGCAATCATAATCGTAGAGGAAAGTGAGCTCTGGGAGGCTAACTATGGTCGAAGGTATTGCAGCAGATCTGTAGATGTACAAGCTGGATGGAACTATCACTACTTTGTGTAGTTTTGTGTAATCATTATGTGAGAGGAAGCAAAGTAAGAGACTAAGAAAACTGGACGTCATAGCAGGGAGAGAACTGGACAAACAGTCTGCAAAATTGTACTTTGTTGCAATCTCACTTCCAGGGTAGCTAGTATAAAGCAGGGTGATATGATAGAGTTACCAGGAGTATGGGTTCAGCTCATGGGTTGAGCACCGGTTGCAGACGTATGCAACCAGTAGGTCGGTCACAAAACTAGGTTTGCCATGAAAAGTATTTGGCCGGGTAATCATGTATATTTTTAAAAGTGTTCCCTTGTCAATATGATGCATCTTCCCCAATAAAATGAAATCTAGGTGGCACAGAGATTCAGATATACTAACCTCCACTTTACTGTAAAGCAAGGAGACAGTGCCTTTTTTACAGTAGGAATACTGCAATTATGCAAGAAATGGAATTGCATGACTGTCTTTTAAAAAAAAACATAAAGTTAACAAATACTGGTCTTTGCCATACAGGATATAGTTTGCTTAACAAAAGCATCATCCTAATTACTTCTGGCTTGCAATTATTTGAGGATAAAAACTCTTCACTAAGACTCTCACACAGGCCTTTGGCATGTAAGAATGGAAGAGATGATTACTGCAGTGAACAGAGGAAAAAAAGGGCATAGAGAGGCGTGAGGGCAAGAGAGAAATAGAGGGTAAGTTGTGCTTTCTATGAACATGGTAACTTAAATAGCTATCTTTGCTACATAAGTGTGCATTTGCACACCTAGAGAATTGCACACTTGTGTACAGGTGTGTTATAAATGACTTATAATATAATATATCATATCTATACAACACTGCTTATTGTATGCCTTGTATCCCTTTATATATTTCATCCTGGGCCTTTTAATGTGCACTTGCAAGCTGCTTTTGCTGGAGCCCTCACTTCCCTCGGGGAATAGATCATTGTTATCACCTTGTTGCCTTTGGTGACTCAATATAACCCACTTGCTGACAAAGGAGGCTTTATAACTTTCCAGTGGGCATTTAGTGTTTCACCTCCCTGCTGGCTGGCCGTCTCGTGATAATCGGCAGCTATTAACCTTTTCTCTGTCACCATTATAATGTATGCACAACACGGGTGCCTCAGACCATTTTCGCTATAAGCAAGGGGGGAGGGCACCAACCATCATGTTTAAATTGGCCTGCACACATCTTAAGCCAGGCCTGCTTAACCGCCTTGCTGGAGTCTGCTTCTACCATTGCTCTACTACTCGGGCTGTCTTGCTATATTCTGTCTTGGCTCCGGGTCGCTTTGATAGCATTCCATACACACCCCTCTTTCCAGGAGCCAGATTCGAACTGAGGCATAAAATTGTTTCAGGCAACAATTAAAAATTGTCCCGAAGTTCCAAATGGCAATTAATTCCTTTCGAGACAGACTGTTTGAGTAGTACCCAAAGGGGAGGTTTTTGATAAAATGTGATGTAAGTTGTGCATTTAAAAGAATATTTATTTAGTTACACGGGTCAAAACTACTATCCACAATGTGAAATAATTCATCAAACTGGCGTATGTGGGACAAAAAAGTAGCCCACTTTGAGTAAAAAGACTGGCCCAAACTAGCATTTTGGGTTTTTGGTTCGTGCATTGCCCTATAGACCTATACAAGCCAGCGGCCTGTTCTAAATGTATATATATTACACAGCCACAGTAGTGGCTGTGTAGTTATGGTTAAGTTGCTGTTTCCATAGGAAGAGCCCTTTTTGGGTGGCTTATAACTTCGCTCTCCCTGGACGTATCATTACCAAACCTTGCAAAAAAAGTATGTGGATCACTCTGCAAAAGTTTGGTGAGGTTTGGTCCAGGGGGGCAAAGTTATTGAGGGTTCCCAAAACTTCTTTTTTTCCCATAGACTGAATGGGGAAAAAACTTTGCTCACGCCTACAGCCCAAACCGCTCAAATTTGGTGAAAATCCGTCCAGTAGTTTTTGTTTAAATGACCAAAAAAGTAGGTCACCAAAAATTAGTGATATCTATGTTCGGTCCACGGACACACTTCCCTGTTCGCTCCGCGAACAGTGTCCTGATTGGCCAACCGGCTTGCGTCATGTCTCCGGACATGCAACGTGTTCGCTGTTTGGACAGTGAAGAGCGTGAAGCGTGTCAGATTTTCGGGAACGCCCGCCATCTTGGATTTGCAGACGTCCGCGGACAGCGCAGTGAAACCTGGTGGAAAAATACTATTAGTAGAGTTTGTTGGTGTGTAAAACTGTTTGGGGAGAGTGGGGGAGTAAGAGATGGGTTAAATGTTGTATTTATTTAGGTGGTAGACCCTCCTGTTGTGTTTGCTTTGTCCGCGGACAACACAGATGTCCTGAAATGTTCTAAATAAACAAAATGGGGGTGTCCTGAGGACACTACGCCTGTATGTATGGTTCGTAGGCAAGTTGAAACTGTTCTAAGAACACATGCGGTGTCCTGAAATGTTCGAAAATAAACAAAATGAGTGTGTCCGGAGGACAGTAAGCCTGTCCGTTTTGTTCGCAGGCAAGTTGAATCTGTTCTAAGAACACATCAAGTGTCCTGGGATGTTCATCAATAAACAAAATGGGGGTGTCCTGAGGACAGTGGATGTTCATCAATAAACAAAATGGGGGTGTCCTGAGGACGGTATGCCTGTCCGTACTGTTCGCAAGCAAGTTCAAATTGTTCTAAGAACACATGAAGTGTCCTGGTATGTTTGTAAATAAACAAAATGGGGGTGTTCTGAGGACACTACGCCTGTATGTATTGTTCACAAGCAAGCTGAAACTGTTCTAAGAACACTTGCGGTGTCCTGAAATGTTCGAAAATAAATGAAATGGGTGTGTCCTGAGGACGCTGTCTTTATTGTTCGCTGGCAAGTTGAAATTGTTCTAATAACACATCATGTGTCCTGGGATGTTCATAAATAAACAAAATGGGGGTGTCGTGAGTACGCTATACCTGTCCGTACTGTGTCCTAAGAACGCACGCGGTGTCCTGAAATGTTTGAAAAAAAATGAAATGGGGGTGTCCTGAGGACGCTGTCTGAATTGTTCGCTGGCAAGATTAAAGTATTTTAAGAACACATCATGTGTCCTGGGATGTTCGTAAATAAACAAAATGGGGGTGTCCTGAGGACGCTATGCCTGTCTGTACTGTTTGTAGGCAAGAACACTCATCATGTCTGCGGACATTAAAAGTGCCCATATGGCATAGTTAAAATGTTTGACTCTATGGGTGTGATATGCTGTGGAGGTTGTGGCCAGGGCAAAGAGTCTTGGGTTCATGGCCGTATGGCTATGCACCCAAGACTCTATGCCCTGGCCACAACCACCGCGCATATCACACCCAAGGTGGCTTATAACTTTGGGATCCAAGAACACCTTTATACGCAACAAAGCTATAAGCCACTATGGGTGTTATATGCTGTGGTGGTTGTACTTATTATAATATACTTACTGTTTGGTTTAGTAACTGGAGAACATGTATTTCTTGTTCATTTCTGTGATAAAAGAAAAGATCATGTTAGTATTGGTATTTTGTAACGACTTATAACATTGAATAATCATTTTTTTTTGTTAATCTCATATTTAGTAGATTACAAACCAGTGTACTGTGCAATTTGCTATGTTTTTGTGTTTGTTGCTAAAATCATTGGGTCTGTGGGAGAAAAAGAAAATCATGTTGGATTAAAAAAAAAAAAACTTTTTTTGTATGCAAAATTTGTTTGTTTGTTTTCAGTGTTCACTTCTTGTTTCTGGCTAATACTCTATATATTGGTTTGTTTTGGAGCAGTTAGATACCTGTTGACATATTCTAATAGATCTATTTTTTGTTATAATGAAGTGGTATTGATTTATCTGTTTGGATATTGTAAAATTTTGTGGCAGTTAGAAACCAGTTGGCGTATTCTAACTGTCTATTTTTTTGTTGTAATGTAGTGGTATTGATTTATCTGTTTGGTTATTGACAATCTAGGGGTAGTTAGATACCAGTTGGGGTATTCTAACTGTTTATTGTTTGATATAACTTAGTAGTATTCATGTATCTGTTTAGTTGTTGTAGAATCTCGGGGCAGTTAGATAGCTGTTGGCATATTGTAACAGTGTATAGTATTTTAATAGAGGTTTAGTTAATGTTTAAGTACAGTTTAGTTAATAAATGTTGGTTTTAAGAACATTATATAAGTGTTTGTAAGATTTGCAGGTAATCTCTGCTTTAGAGTAATGGTACTATCATTACATTTGAACCATCCACATTTTTTTTATATATATGCAGTATAGTGACCTGCATTGGTTGTGGCTTCTGTGTGGTAGATTATACCTATTGTTGTGAAGGTTTTCTTACCAAGTGATACTTGACCATGTGTGAATCCAGTCAGCTTGCAGTTGTTTTTGGTACCATCTGCATTGTAACATAGAAGCATTAGTATTACATATTTACTATGTGTTTGTATTAGTAACGTGGAGCGATTATCCGAATTGCAGGTAGTACATAATGTGCCATAGTTTGCATTTTGTACAAGATGCTGAAATGGAATGGATTCACAATTAGGTATTGATACATACACACAGTGCTCATTGGGGATTTGTTCTTGTGTCACATTGTTGCAGAGAGTGCATGCATGTTTCCACATGTATGAAAGCTGGAATATTTCATTTATAGGTATGTTTTTGTATTCCAGTACTTGTAGTAAGTACATTAGAAATTCTTGTGGATCTTCCTGTAAGTTTATAGTGAATTTCACCATTCCAGCACAGTAGTCCAATTGTTGTCGTATTCCATAAACACTATACTTGGTGTCAGGATTGTTTGTTGCGTTTCTATAAAGTACTAACATTTGCAAACACAATTGGTCTGTACTGTGTAAGTAAATGTTGTCAACAATTGGTAGTAATAGAAATAGAATATTCATTGCTACATTTGCGTAGCAACTTACACCAATTACATTTGAAAGTTTAAATGGACCAGGTAGTTCTGTATCTGAGTGCTTTTTTTTTAGTTTGTCTTCCTTCTTTGAAGAAGTATCTGGTTTACTTTGTCTAATAGGTTCTTTTTTGATTGTGGTACTTGATGAAGTATTAGTTTCTTTTAATCTCTTTGGAGGATTTGCAATGACATCCTGTTCCATTTCTGTTTGATTTAGTTTTCTTTTAGAACATTTTACTTTTTGTGGAACAGGATATGTTTTTAGATGTGGGGTGTATAGTGAGCCAAGTCGATTGTATTCTAAAGTGCAAGGAATATCAGTGTTTACTTTACTTGTGTCAAAGTTGATTAGAAATAGACCGTCAAGTGTACGTAAGCTTGATAGTGCTACGTAGCTCATGCCCTCTTAAAGACTGTGTTACCAATGTCTATCAATGCTTTGTCTAGGATAAGACCTTGTGATTTATGAATAGTGACTGCGTATGCAAGAGTTAGAGAAAATTGTTCTCTGCGTACATACATGTCTTTGAAGAGAAGGAATCGAGGTGTTGAGCATCCTATCCTTTTCACTTCTGAAAGTTTGTCATAGAGAATATTGACAAACTGAATGTTGTTGTCACGTGGGTATGTTTGAAAGCCAACAACTGTACCCAGTGCTCCATTAACTAGTCCTTGATCCACGTCAAGGTTACGTTTAAGCATTATTCTGCAATTTAAGGATAATTTTAATATTTTTTCAAATCCAGCTGTGTTGGAGATTGAATTTTCTAAACTATTTAGTCTTGTTGTGGCTTGTTCACACATGGGTAGTGTCATACCATGCATGTCTAGTTTGTCTGTGGCGCTAATTTCAGTTATTGGTTGCATTTCTTTTTTTAACATTGGTTCATTGAATTTGAAACAGCTTGCAAGAATTGGCATTAATGCCATAAAATTGATATTTTTGTGGGCTAATTGTTCCATAACATCCGTAGCACATGCATTATCGCCATAAAGTGCATGAATGTGCCGAGTTTTCAATATTGCTTGTGCTTCTTGAGATAATATACCAACTCTAATACTTTTTAAGATGTTGGCATAAGGGAGATCTGCAGATTGCCGCATGTTTTCTGTTAATTCTCTGTATTGGAAATGTTGCCAAAGATTGAAATTTCCAATGCTGCCAACAGTTTTATGGCAGAGTTTGTGTTTAAAAATAGGCTCTTCTTTCACTGGTGTCAATTGAAGATCTCTGAAAATAATAATGTGTTTTCCTCCAAGGAGGTCTTTGTAGTTTGTTTTGAGTACTTCTTGTAATCTGAGGTGAATCAAAGCCAACATTAGGTTGGAGACCATGCTCACTTCATCTATTAGTAGCATTTTCATTTGTTTTAATACTCTGCATAATTCCATTGCAGCTTCTGTAGAAAGCTTGTAATAGTCTAATTAGTTTTGGTGTTCTACTGGCAGGAGTAGTAATCGGTACAAAGAGACACCGACTATGTTGTAGGCAGCTAAACCTGTGGGGGCAGTGACAACAGCTGACAGTTTGTTGTTTTTCAATTGTTGATGGAATTAACTGATGATTTTGATTAAGAATGTTTTGCCAGAACCAGCTTCACCACTGACGTACAGTAGTATAGGTTTGTAATTTTGGCAGGTGCATTCTTTGTTTTCATGTTGTACACCATGTGCAATTTCTTTTGTTACTTCTTCAAAAATGCTATGTTGCTCATTGTTTAGTTTTGATTGTATATAGTTAAGTCTTCTTTATCTTCATACTGACACATGGTGTTTTCTACTTCCATCATAGCCAATTCTGCCTCATTTGTTATTAGTGGCTCTACCAGTGGTTCTTGGCTTCCTGTTACAGAAGGTTGACTACTGTCAGGAGTGTCCTTGTCTAGTTGGGCCTGGTGTTCTTCTTCCTGTTGCTGTTCATTGTGCAACATTGTTTTGTACTGTGTAAAGTTTACATTGGTTATAGTGCTTTCATTTGCTTTGAAAGTGTCTTCATAGGAGTCATAGTTATCTTGTATTTCTTCTTCTTTTCCCCATGGTTTAACGAGTTGTAGCAGGGAGATGTAATATAGTTCTTTATGTTGAGGAGTCTTTAATGGCAATGTGTTATGATTAATTAAATTTGGTTTGGTGACTTTTACTAAGCTGCCTTCAAAATTTGACACTCTGTATTTACCTTTTTTTTCATCAGGTTTTATATTATTTTTGTATGTGAAGTTTTGGGCTATGTGGTATAGACATATGGTTTCCAAAGTGGTACTTCTGTTTGGGTAGTATGTGTCCAGTAAATAGTTTTTTAAAATGTCTTGGCTGTTGGGATCATGTTTGGCTATTGTTTCTATATCTTCATATGATTTTAGAACTCTAGATTTAGCAGGACCAAGACTTAGCCATACTATATTTTCAGATTTTCCATACAAAGCAGTACCAGTTAAATGATCTGCTGCATCATAGGAGCCACATTCTCTATGGGAGAGCATTTTTATGCCCAAGCTGTATAATTTCTGAGACAGTGTTTTGTCTGATGACAGGTCATTCCAGAGGTCTTGGAGCTCTGTTTTTTCTGCTTTGGTTAAGTATGCTGTAACATATCGTGCAACTGCAGTGGAGTTGTCTGCAATGTACTGCACATCTATGTTTGCACTCGATAAGTGGGCAATGGTTGCATTGTAATCATTGGTATATTTTTCTTTTTTTTTATGTAATATGTTTTTAGGTGATTTACCTTTAACACTATGTCTACCTGAAGACATGAAGTTGTTCACTTGACCTGTTTTTGTAACCGGTCTAGGAAAACCAAAGCAGCATTTGGTGTAGTATTTCCCTTTGTTTTTGTATTTGCGACAAGAACATTTGCCACATTTGTGTCTTTGAAATTGTAAAATTTGTGCATGAACATCACTATTTGTTATTTCCGAGGGAATTTCACAAGTGACATATTTTCCGATAAACTGTAAAACAGTGGCATCACTGTCTTGACCAAATTTAGGAGCATCTTTAACCCATAAAAGCATGTGGATATGTGGTGCTCCTCTAGCTTGGTATTATTTTCTTCAAAAGTAGTATTGCACTTCTCTGAGGAGAGGAACAGTTTTATTACAAATAAAGTGTAGCATAGCAATGAAGCGATGGTGAAAATATCTTGAAACATTAACAGGATCTAGAGAACAACCTTCTCTAGGTGTTAATATATCTATGTTTGTTTTGTTTTTGTTTGATATGCATAGAAAATCATGTAAATCTTCCCATGCATATTCTGCACAACTTAATGTAACAAACCAAGTGGGTGGGCCAAGGTTTCTTATCATACAACGTACATCTCCATGACGTTGAAACCAGTACTCTTTAGTACCACGCATGTTTGCTAATAGATTTGTAATATTTGATTGTAAAACCTCATCTTTTGTTTGCACTTTTTGTAATAATTGCGTAGCTGACATATTTTGAAAGTGGGATCCTGATTTTAATGTGTGTGCAACTCTGTAACATAAAGTTGCTAGTTCACTTTCAAAGAGTAGGTGGAATATGTATTCCACATTATGTCTAAATCTGGGATCTTCAGAGTACATCCTCAATGAGCAGTATTCTGATGCTGTTATTTGAATAGGTCTATTATCGTACCTTCCTCCTTTGCCAGTAGGAAAGAGTAGAGGAAAACCACATGCTTCTTTCCTTTTTTCCCATATGCTGATTGGTGATCCTTTTGTTTGTCGCATTTGGTACGTTTCTAGTGCATCTTCTACGGTGTCCTTAGAGTGCAATGGATGAATTGTATAATGGTCTAAAGTATTGGATACTGTAGCAGGATCTAGGAGCTCAAATTGACCAGCTTCTTGTGACTCTTGAATTATTTCAGTGGTATCCTTCAAGTTTTCTTCAATATTAATTTCTTTGTAGTATTCATTATTGTCTTTTAGATATTGCAAGGCTTGTCTAACTTTATGTAAATCTACCAGTTGTTGCCAATTTTTTTTTATCTTTTGTAGGTACACCATTTACTAAGATAATTAAAGATTGATCCATTGGACTTTGCACTCCTAGAGTGTGCACATTTTGTTTTTAGATCTAATGGTAAATACACTACTTTTCCACGAATACCTTTCACTAATTGAGAGGGAGGTAATTTTGCTGTTTTTGGTTGAAGGCGTATTATTGTTTGAAAGCGGTGCACTGTTTGAATTATGATGCTCTCATATAAATTGAGTTGTTGTAGGGGTTTTGGTAGTGGAAATAATTCCAAATTATTTGTGATAGTACGTGAAGGAGTTTGGTTGTTGTCAAGTTTTGTAGTGCAGTAACTGCAAAGTATTAGGAGGTCAGTTATTTCATATTTGATTTCTGCTATAAGGTAGAGAACTAATTCAAACCCTTTAGAATCTTCATTGTCTTCTATTTTGTATGTTAGGTTTACAGTTTTTGTGTTACTTTTATAAAATGTTCTGCGGCAACACACACACACATGGTTTGGTACTTCAGCAGATGTACTTTTAAATTTCAGTATTTCTTTTTTGTATGTGTGTAGTAGAAGGTTGCCATGCATAGAATTGCTGCTAATTTGCTTTAAAGCTATTTCATTCTGTAAGTGGCTTTCACTTCCAAAATATTTCTTCTGGATATAGTCGATTTCTTCAAGTAGGTCTTTTGCTGTACCATGTAGAAGAATGTTATTTAAATTGGCTAGTGCTAAAGCAGGACTTTTATCACAGTACAGTTTATAGACTAGATTTCTTAAAGTTGAATGATGTATTGATATAATTGTGATGTAATGGAAGGTAGTTTTGCAAGTAGGTCCCGAAATGCAGGCCAATGAATGTCCTTGTAGTCCTGTGTACTTGCGCACTGGACAGGTATCCATATTTTGCAGTAGTTTAATTTTGATGTTGTCTTTGCCTTTCACATATTGATTGAGGAATTGGCGTAAAGACTTGAAAGAGTTTTTGGAAATGTTACACATTGACGTGCATGGCCATTTGTATACTAAACTTTTTGATTCAGTTGAATGGAGAGGTAATTCTAAGTTTTCTGGGGATATTTTTGTAAGCAGTATTTCTTGTTCCATTATGGTATTATTAACATTTTCATAACCTCGTCCACTGCTATGTATGGCAATTGTATTTGTTTGCTTTTGTTTGTATGCTTCTTCATTAAAATATGGTTCTGTGCTTGTAGTGTGACCCCACTCACCTCCACAGATATTTAAGAAGTTATTCCTGTTGACATTTCGTTTATTGAGAAGTCTTTTTTGTAATTTAGTCATTGGTTTTGTTAGTGGTTTCATTTTGTTTAACACTAAAATAAATACATTTCTTTTGAGAGGGATTGCACTGTCTATCAACGCTTCTAAGATTAATTTCCTACGATAGGTTTTAAGGGTTGTGCCTGATTTCTCTCCTGTTTTTATAAGATTTTGAAGGACTCTGTGACGGTAACATTTTTGCTAAAATACTTTTTTTTGGTATGCTTACTTGGCACTATATCAAGATTTATAGGAGCAGTTTTATCTGTAGTGGTAGCTGAATTTTTGGTAATTGTTTTCTGGTTCATTTTACATTTTGATAGAGGAGGCACAGTTTCTGTACTTGAAGCTTGTTTTGTTTTGCTAAATGACTGTATTAGCTATTTTGTTTGCACTTTTTTTTTCAAATTCTGCTAGAGATGGATGCTTACTTTGGACACTTCTATTTTCATTTGCTCTGCTTCTGCGTTGCTTTCTACGGACTTGATTTTCGGTAGGCATTCTTTAGGGTCTGTTGAAAAAAATAAAGAAGGTATGGGTTGGGGTGTTCTGAAATGTATGTGTGCAGTGTGCATGAATGTCTGAGTATGATGATAAAGATGTATGTGATGGTGTGTGATTGTGCATTGGGCAAATACAACGAGTTGGGATGGGTATTCTTGAATTTATGTGCTACTAAACTGGGGTTCAGATGACAGTAGAAAGTAAGCTAGTGGTGTGGAGAAGTACAAATAGTAAATCTAATGGTACACAATTAAAACAGTTGTTTGTTCTATAATATAAAAATTCTAGGGGCTGAGTTCGGTCATTTGTGTGCTAAAAAAAAGGAATTTGTGCGCCATTCTGCCTGTAAATCTCTCTTTAAGAAATGGGGGTTTCTGGACAGAATGGTGCACAATCTCTATTTTTAGGCACAGAAATAGCATGATTTAACCTTCCAGTGTGTTTGAGTAATAGTACAAATATGATGGTGGTATTTAACTTACTTTTCTTCTGGAATGAACAGGTTCCTTCTTAGTTGTTCTTTGTACTTCAAATGTGGCTGCTTCTTTTCAGGAGAGTGGTCTTCACTGCAATTGTAAAGGAAACAAATCAATAATTTTGTTTGTATATAGCACTGATTTTAATTTAGACATTGATTTTTTATGTTTTTGTACAAGTATTGTTGTTTGATATTTGAACATACTGTGTGCATGAAATTTTGATTGAGTATGTTAACTCTTTATATTGTACTTTAAATATGTTAGTTCAACATGCTTTGCAAATGTGTGTGTAAAAAGAAATTAAACAGCAGATAGGTTTGGAAGTGAAAGCTGATTTTTGGAGATGAAAAAAATGACAGTACGTTCATTTTATAGGTTATACAAGCTAAAAGTCAGTTAATCTGTTTATATAAATCTATAAGAATTGTACATCTACTATACAGAAAATGTGCATACCTGTAGTTTGTGTTCATGGATATGCATGCAGCTGCAAGTAGAAATTTTGGAGACTTGTACAGTATTTCCTGTAGAAGGTGCTTTCCAATAATATGACACTTGTACTCAGAAAGATTAACAGTACATTTGAAGTGCTGATCTATGATGATGCAGTTAGATGTAGCGGTCTTGGATGTGATTGGTGGATGGTTGTGTGACTGCTTAGCTATATCCAATGAGGGAATGGCACAGAAAGTGAAATGGAAATGGTAGAAGGACTGTCCATGTTACGATATGTCCGCGGACATGGCGGTAGTCCGCGGACATCGCGTGTTACATCCGGGGATTTTGGGGTTGGGAGGCATGCAAATGAGAATGAGCAGAGCAAGGGATTGGTCAGTAAAGTTTAGTGGGTGTGTTGTGCCAGGAGAGAGTTTCTCAGATACTCTTTTTGCTAAGAGAAGAACAGATAGCTATGGCTGTGTGTTTCAGAAAACAGATTGTTTGGATTTTGGGAGACTCGTGGATAAATTGGTTGAAGGTGCATGCAGAAAGATGTGGAGTAGCTGTAGTTCTTGGATTCGCACATGTGGTAGTGCACTGGCATGGAGTACGTGGAATGAAGTGGTTGGACTTGCTACCTCTCTGTGCTACTTTGGCGACAGAGCAGCATCCAGACGTAATTTTAATTCATTGTGGAGGGAACAGTTTAGGACATGTGTCTGGAATATCTTTGCAATTTGCAATGAAAGAAGGACTTGGGAAGGTAATGAACATGTTTCCAGATTCTCAAGTAATTTTTTCACGGATTGCGCAGAGACAAATGTGGCTTCGTTCTTCTTCATTTGGTCCACAAATGGAGAAAGCAAGGCGCAATGTCAATAAGGCTGTTTGTGCCTTTCTAATAGATGTTGACATGTCCTCTTTTCACAATGAAAATATTATGTTTTGTAGCACATAGATTTTTCGCAGAGATGGGGTCCATCTTACTTCTGCTGGTAATCAGATTTTTCTGAGAAATGTACAAAATGCAGTGTGACCTTTTTTGGAATTACAGCATCCATTTTGTAGTAGGTGTTGAGCATTTCAGATTTTTCAAACACAAACAAACACCACCAAAAGGCTCTTTTCAGAACCACCACTTCCTCCCAGACAGAACTGCAATGGTTATGATAGGGCAGCACCTCAAAATTTTAGATGTTCGCGGACTGTCCGCTGACTTCTACAAAACACACTGAGCCCTACTTCATTTATTTTCACTTCTATTTTTAAACTGTGAAAGGCGGCTCTGAAAAGAGCCTTTTTTTATTTTTGTTGTTTTATATTGTTTTGGTTTTTTTATACACGACACACTAGGAGAGGAGGGAAAAGGAGGGTAAAGGGGGACACCAACCATGGGGATAAGGGCGGGTGGAGAGAGGAAGATGTAGAGTGGGTCTTACTTGGTTAGTGAGCAGATCTTTCCGTGCTCTGCGACCAGAGCCTAAAAAGCACTTTGAAGAATCTCCCCCCTGCAGAGTACTGCATTGCAGTACATACACACAACTGTGACCCTCAAAAGGTAAGGGTCATCAGTATTGTGTATGGCTTGTGAGGCAGTTTGAGGAATACGCTGTCCCACAGGAGTGTTCCTTGTGGTGACAGGATCAGAAATGGAGGATGTAGTAGAGGAAGTCAACCTACTACGTCCTCGCAAGGTACAACCTTGCGAATGGCCCCAGTGTGGAATTACTTTAGGTGTCGCTTCATGGTAGTTGTCCCAAAGCTGTATTAACCAGGCCTTCTATGACTGAGTACCATTTTGCACTTGTTGCAGGTGACTCGGTTTGCACATGCCTTAGGTACATTACCATGAATGGTAAATACCCGCCACACCCAAGACTCACGCCGAGTGCTGGTAGTAGGGAGTTCCTCTACCTCATTCTCGTCATCCTCTTCATTCTCCTCTGCATCCTCACTCCTGTTCCCCTCTTCAGGCCCTTGGGGAGGTGGTGGTGGTGGAGGGGGTGGAGGTGGTGCTGAGGCAGATGTAGCACCAGGTGGCAGTACTGCAGCCATGGATGCCATCAGGTTTCAGATGAAAATCTGGAAAACTAGCAGCAAAATGCACTGTGTTCTGTAAGATAGCCAGAAACACAAAGAGAATGAGCTCTAGGGTGTGGCCTTTTATAGGGGTGCTTGTGTGCGGTTCGCGGACAAGTGCGGTGTCCGCGGACAGATCGAACACCAAAATAAGATTCAAAAAGTCCCAAAAAGTATTTAGAAACTCAGGATTACTATGTGGGACTTGTGCTATGGTGAGTTATAAATTGTTCGGGGACACAAACAGTGTTTGCAGTCAGAACACACGCTCAGCGTGTGTGCGGTCATATGATAGCTTCGCGAACATGTCCGCGAAAGGAGCGGGTGTCCGCATGACATCAAATGCACTGAAACTGTTTTGCGCATTCGCGTTGGTGTTCTACGGACACTGTTCGTGTCCTGAAACTAATTAAAAGTACGTCACAAGTGAAACGAACAGTTATGAACAGGCGTTTGTTCTTAGAACAGTTTCAACTCGCTTGCGAACAATACAGACAAGCATAGAATCCTCAGGACACCCCCATTTTGTTTATTTGCGAACATCCCGGGACACTTGATGTGTTCTTAGAACAGTTTGAACATGCTTACGAACAGCACAAACAGGTCTAGCTTCCTCAGGACAACCACATTTTGTTTGTTTACGAATATTTTAGGACACTGTGTGTGTTCTTAGGACAGTTTCAGCTTGCCTCGGAACAATACGGACAGGTATAGTCTCCTCAGGACACCCCCACTTTGTTTATTTACGAACATTTCAGGATACTGCCTGTGTTCTTAGAACAGTTTCAACTCACCTGCAAAGAATACGGACAGGTCTAGGGTCCTCAGGACACTCCCGTTTTGTTTATTTACGAACATTTCAGGACACAGCGTTTGTTCTTAGGACAGTTTCAGTTTGCCTCTGAACAATACAGACAGGCATAGCGTCCTCAGGACACACCCATTTTGGTTATTTACGAACATTTCAGGACACAGCGTGTGTTCCTAGAACAGTTTCAGCTTGCCTCCGAACAATACGGACAGGTCTAGCGTCCTTAGGACACCCCCATTTTGTTTATTGACGAACATTTCAGGACACTGCATGTGGTAGTTTGATTGCAGACACCCCGAACACCAGCTGTGTTCTTAGAACAGTTTCAACTTGCATGCGAACAGTACGGACAGATATAGTGTCCTTAGGATGCCCCCATTTTCGTTTCTTTATGGACATTCCGTACTGCTTTTTTAAAAAAAGACAAGAAATGAATTAGGACACAATATAATAATTTTACTTTATATTATTTGGATGTTAAATTTATGACAGAGAAGCTGAGGCAGAAACTGAAACAAAAACAGGAGAATTGGGGGTTTCAATAGGATTTATATGAGGTGAAGAAGGGATGGAAGTCTCATCAAAACGTTTTGGTTCATGGAGAGGGTTTGGGGATAATTGACTGGGATATGGTGAGGGGGGACAGGTACATGTGGGACAATGGTATGTAGTTTTTTGTTTCAAGTGATCCTCCACAAAGTTTTTTAAATTGTTGAAATTTGCCATGAATAGGTCAATTTTTTCTTCCATGTTCTGGAGAGTCTTATCCAATAACTCTTTTTCTTTATTATTTAAAAAAAAAATGTATATGTTAAATGTATATAAAATAATATTTATTATTTGGTTTATATAGTAAAGTGTCTACCATTAGGTTCACTATCTTCAGACATTTCCTCACATGGGAAATGCTACTCTAGCCACTCCAGTGTACTAGACATTTCTGTGAGAAAAAAAAACATATCACTTTTTTTGTATCTAATACAGAAAGTTAAGAAATATATGAGCAAAATGCAGTACACTTACTAGCTTCTGGTAAGGTGTGTTCTTACTGGTCTGTAGATCTGCTCTTGCTCTTAGTGTGGAGTTTCTGTGAGGTAATCATGTTGGAAGACTATCTTTCTTCTTTTGATATGTTCCATTTTAGAACATATTGTATTTAAATTAATGGTTAATGTGTTATATATATGGGTTACACTTCTTATTTATTACTACATATAATGTGTATTTGTGCTTGTTTGTGAATTTGTAAAATGTTCATATGTTATGATATAACAATTAAACATACCCCCTAGACTTTTTGGGTAGTGGTGCTGTTGTCCGCGGACATTTGAAGAGTTTGCGGATATCAAATTTAGTATAGGGGGTTCAGTATGTTCCATGTTACATGTACATAAAGTCAGAGATATTATTGTTAAGTTGCGCTACTAAAAACCTATGAAATTCAGTAAACAACTTTGCTAAAGGAACGTTATGGTTAAGTTGCGCTACTAAAAACCTATGAAATTCAGTAAAAAAACTTTTTTTAAAGGGACGTTATGGTTCCAAGTAAAACCGAAAAACCCCTGAAATTCGCCAGTTATGGTAAGTTAAACAACCATAACTCGCGCCACCACTGTGCACTGCTAAGACTACCACCCAGGACATCAAAGATGACATTACAAATGTCATTGATGACATCACTGATGACATCACATGTCTGGCTCCTTTTTTCCTTTAGTGATATACCTTAGCCAGTAATACTTAGGAACAAAAAAAGTACTATATTTGTAGACTTATACTTCAAATATGTTCTTACAGTAATTCATTTGGGGTTCACACACAGCATATGAAACATATATATAGGGAGAATACACACTTGAAAGATAGCAATGCTTTCTGTGTATCAAGAAAATCAGTAAGGTTATCAACACGTTCTTATTGTTCTGCTGTTTTTTTATTACTGTACTTTCTCTGGATATGCCCATATTTGTATTCACATTACTTTCTTTAGGGTGCAGTCACATCATGTGAGTTATGGGGAAGTAGCACGTTTGAAGCAGAACAATATTTTCTGTGCGTAGAGATAATGAGGAAGGTTATGAACACCTGCTGGTTCTACTGCTGCTTGTTTGCGCACGTCAATTTCCCTGTATATACTCATATTTGTATGTGTTGTTGTGTCTTTATGTTTTGTATGTAATAATAAAATTATATAGGAAGTGGGTTTCATTAGCTACTTATTACATGTTGCACAGTACACAAAACTCTAATAAGAAAGCATTTACAATGTCACTATTCAACATGGGAAGATTATGAATATTGCACCTCCATCATGTATGCTGCACACAATGCTTATGTTTATACATGAGTAGATTATTATACTGTGAAGAACTTCATAATAGAATGCTACTTATATCAATGCATTGCTTAATGCACTACATAGCTTCTCACATCTATTCCACTGATCCTTGACACTTTTTTGTCAACATTATAATAAGAATCCCTTGTACAGACTTTTCATGAAAAGTACATGCACATGTGAAGTCATCAGTGATGTCATCAATGGCATTTTTGATATCATCTTTGATGTCCTGGGTGTTAGTCTTAGCAATGCACGGTGGTGGCGCGAGTTATGGTTGCTTAGCTTACCATAACCAGCGAATTTCAGGGGGTTTTCGGTTTTACTTGGAGCCATAACGTCCTTTTAACCAAGTTTTTTTACTGAATTTCATGGGTTTTTAGTAGTGCAACTTAACCATAATGACCCTTTAACAAAGTTTTTTTACTGAATTTCATAGGTTTTAATAGTGCTACTTAACCATAACCTCCCTTTATCAAAGTTTTTTTTTACTGAATATACATATTCATAATGTGAATTTGACAGATGTTTACTAGGATTCTATTACTATATATACATGTAACATAGAATATACTGAACCCCCTGCTAGTGATTTGATGTCCGCGGACTGTGCGTTTGTCTGTGGACCGGCGGGGACAACATCAACACTAACCAAAAACTCAGGGGATATGTTAAATTGTTCTATCATACCATATAAACACTGAACAAGTTCAAAAAGCAGCACATAAACACATTATATGTAATAATAAATAAGAAGTGGAACCTATATATGTAACACATCAGCCGTCCATTTAAATAGCATATGTATTAAAATGGAATATACCAAAACAACAATATTAACTCACAGAAACTGTACAGCAAGAAGCAACAGCAGATCTACACAACAGTAACAATAAAATGTACTAGAAACTAGTAAGTAAACTTCATTTTTCTTATATATTTCTAAACTTTCTGTATTAGGTATTGTAAAAGTAATATATATATATATATTTTACACAGAAATGTCCAGTACTTTGGAATGGCTTGAAGAAAATTTCCCACGTGAGGAAATGACTGACGACAGTGATACTAATGGTAGACATTTCTCTATATAAGCACATTAATAATCATTACTTTATGTGTACTTAACATATATTTTTTTTTTTAACAGACACATACAAACATTGAAAATAATATAGCAAAAGAGACATTAGAAAATATTCTGCAGCACATGGAACAAAAAATGTTTATGCTTATGGAAAATTTCAATCTTTTAAAACATTTTGTGGAGGACCACATAAAAGAAAAAAATAAATATCACCATCCCACATGCACCTGTTCCCCCTCTCCATGTCCCAGTCAACTATCCCCAAACCCTCAGTACCTAGAAAAACATTATGATGAGACTTACATCCCTTCATCCCCTCCCATACATTCTCTCCAAACCCCTAATTCCCCTGTATTTGTGTCAGTTTCTGCTTCCGCCTCTCTTTCAGAAATTTTATATCTGTATATAATAAAAAATATATTATGTGTTTTTTAATTTAGTCCTTTGTGTCTTATTTATTTTTAAAAAAGGCTGTTAGGGTGTCTGCAGACAGTGCCGATGTCCGTTATGTCTGCAATTAACCAAAATGGGGGTGTCCTAAGGACACTATACCTGTCCGTACTGTCCGCAAGCAAAATGGAACTGTTCTTAGAACACACTTGGTGTCCGGAATGTTCGCAATTACCCAAAATGGAGGTGCCTAAGGATACTATACCTGTCCGTACTGTCCGCAAGCAAGATGGAACTGTTCTTAGAACATACTCGGTGTCCGGAATGTCCGCAATTAAACAAAATGCAGGTGTCCTAAGGACACTATACCTGTCCGTACTGTTCGCAAGCAAGATGGAACTGTTCTTAGAACACACTCGGTGTCTGGAATGTCTGCAATTACACAAAATGGCGTTGTCCTAAGGACACTATACCTGTCCGTACTGTCCGCAAGCAAGATGGAACTGTTCTTAGAACACACTCGGTGTCTGGAATGTCCTCAATTAAACAAAATGGAGGTGTCCTAAGGACACTATACCTGTCCGTAATGTCCGCAAGCAAGATCAAACTGTTCTTAGAACACACTCAGTGTCCAGAATGTCCGCAATTAACCAAAATGGAGGTGTCCTAAGGACACTATACCTGTCCATACTGTCTGTAGAACATCTACGCACATGCGCACCACACCATAGGTCCTTTGAACATCGCGCCTGTCCGTAACTGTCCATCTCACATGTGTCGCACTTTTAATTAGTTTGAGGACCTGAACACTGTCCGTAGAACACCCGCGCGCATGCGCACAACCGTTCCTGCGCATTTACACCCGTCCCATTCGCGGACGTGTTTGCGACGTCATCATGTGACCGCACCCATGCTGAGCATGTGCCCTGATTTGCGGAAAGTACTTTTTTTGGACAATCCAAAGTATTTTACAGTAAAAAAATTCACCATTGCACATGTCCCAGACAATATCCTTGGCATTCTACATACTTTCTGGAACTTTTTGAGCCTTTTTTGAGTGTCTGATCAGTCCATGGACAGGGCGGCTGTCCGCGGAGCGCGCACCTGCACCCCTATAAAAGGCCACACCCCAGAGCTCATCTTCATTCCGTCTTTCTACTATTGAAGATTGACCTGCTTTGCTGCCTTTGCTGCTCTTGCTGTGATTGCTACATCAAACCTGATGGCATCCATGGTTGCTGCTGTTCCCAGCTGGTGCTACTTCTGCCTCAGCACCACCCCCACCCCCTCCACCACCACCACCTCCCAATGGCCTGCAGAGGGGAACAGGCATGAGGATGTAGAATAGGAGGATGAAGAGGATGAGGTAGTGGAAGTCTGGTTGTTTACCACTCTTGGTGGAGTGTCAAAAGCATGTGCGAATGAGGTCACCTGCAATCAGTGCCACATGGTGCTGAGTCGTTGAAGGCCTGGTTCGTACAGCTTTGGTACGACATCAATGAAGCAACACCTAAAGTCGTTCAAAGGTGGGGCTATTCGCAAGGTTGTACCTTGTGATAAACGTAGTAGGTTGAGTTCCTCTACAACATCCTCCGTTTCCGCTCCTGTCACCACAAGAGACTCCTGTGGGACTGTGTATCTCTCCAGCTGCCTCACAGGCCATTCAAATTCCATAATTCAGCCCCTAGAATGTTAGTATTGCATAACAAAGAACTGTTTTAATTGTATACCATTAGATATAGTATTAGTGCTTCTCCTCACCACTAGCTTACTTTCTACTGTCATCTGAACCCCAGTATAGTAACACACAAATAGAAAAATATCCGCCCAACTAGTTGTAGCTGCCCAATGCACAATCACACACCACCACATACATCCTTACCATCATACTCAGAGACTCATGCACACAGCAAACATGCATTGCAGAACAGCCCAACCCATACCTTCTTTTTTTTTCAACAGACCCCAAAGAATGACTACCAAAAAGGAAGTCCGTAGAAAACAACACAGAAGTAGAGCAAATGAAAATAAAAGTGTCCAAAATAAGCATTCATCTCTAGCAGAATTTGTACAAAAAGTTCAAACAAAAGTTCTAATAGAGTCATTAAGCGAAACAAAACAAGCTTCCAGTACAAAAATGTTGCCTCCTCTTTCAAAATGTAAAACAAATCAGAAACTGATTAACAAGAATTCAGCTAGCACTACTGCTAACACTGTTCCTATAAATCTTGATGTAGTGGCAAGTAACCAAAGCAAAAAAAGTATTTTACAAAAAATGTTCTGCCACAGAGTCTTTCACAATCTTATAAAAACAGAAGAGAAATCATGCACAACCCTTAAAACCTACCGTAGAAAATTAATCTTAGAATCTCTCATATACTCTGTCAAGTCTAATGAGGGATGAAAGGGTTTCAACACCCACTCCTGAACCACAGAAGCCGAATAGATCGACCCTCCCACCGTGGTAGGCACAGGTGTCTGGATGTAAATACACAAATAACCACGTGGCAGCCAATGGGGGGAAGACAGAGTCAAGGAAAAGTGGTGGAATGACAAAGGGAAGGTAGGGAAGAGAGAACATGCATATATATATATAGACACCTAATACTAAAACTCCTGCCTTGCCTGTCCAACTCCTGAGTACACCTAAGTAGGGATTAGGGTTCTTAATTACCCTACACCATACCCTTGACCCCGACCAAGTGAGTCTCATATATATCAGACATGAAGCAACACAAACTGTATGGCACATACAAGAGAATCTTCCCTACATGAATTCAAAATGACACATGGGCTCGTGGGCTGACAGTTAACATGAGCAAATGGAAGCAAAAACATAAACTCGTGACTTTCCTGTCGTGATAGGACCGAACAACCTTGTCCCTTCCCATTAGTAAAGATTCCTCTCTTTACAGCGAGTATTGCCTCATACTCCGGGTATTACCGATGCTACTCACACCGGTTTACCTAACATCAATAACTCATGAATTCTCTCAAAATGTAACACATAACATAATGCTCGCAAAATTCACATGAATACTTGGATTTACTTATCTTAGGGTCCAGGTGCCTCGGGTTACCCAAACTGAGAACGAGTTGGGGAAACTTTGGGATGAGTACGCTCGTACACATGATAAGGCCATACTAGCTGGAATACAACAATACCTCCAGGAATTTGGCAGACTTGCTGCTAGGGAAGTACAGTATATGGCGGCCCCGGTCCAAGCCGGTAAATATGGGGAAGGTAACAAAGCGGGTAGGACGCTGTCTAAATTACTGAAACAGGACAGGCACCCTAATCGAATATACAAATAATATACAAACGCCTGGCGGGGAGGTTGTGCTGAATGAGAGTGGGATAAATGCTGAGTTTGCAAAATTTTACCAACAACTGTATAGTAACAGAGACACTAAGACGATCAGGGAAATCAGGGCATATTTGGAGACGCTGACAATACCGAAACTCCCTGAAGAGACCCTCCTGGCAATGGACCAACCTCTCACTACTGACGAGCTCACTGAGGCGATTAAGCACTTGGCATCCAATGAAGCCCCAGGGCTAGACGGCCTGGGAGCCGAGTTTTACAAGGAGTTTAGTGCGGAACTTGTTCCATTGTTATTAGGGGTTTGGGAGGAATCCCTCCAATGCAAAATACTGCCCCCCTCCATGAGAGAGGCCCTTATAACTGTTCTCCCCAAACCACAGCACCCGCCCCAGGACATGTCGTCATATAGGCCACTATCTCTGATCAACACAGATGCTAAAATATTCACCAAAGTACTGGCCAGTAGGCTTTTGCCGGCAGTTCCTAAACTTGTACACCCCGACCAGAATGGGTTTATCCCCACTAGATCTACGGCTCTTAACCTCCGTAGGCTCTTTGGTATTATGGCCCAAATAGACCCGGGCAGAAGCGCTGTGGCTGTATCATTAGACGCGGAAAAGGCCTTCGATTCTGTGTCATGGGCTTACTTGCTGGCAGTGCTGGAGGTGTTTGGTGTTGGTCCTAACTTCATTAGCTATGTGAAATTACTCAACACGGAACCTGGGGCGCGGGTATTGACCAACCAGTCAATTTCGGATTTGTTCTTATTGGAAAGGGGCACCGGGCAAGGCTGCCCGTTCTCGCCCATACTATTTGCCTTGACAATAGAGCCAATGCTATAGCTATCCGACTGCAACATTCTAACAGGGGCATCAACCTTAAGGGGGCTACCCATCTTATCTCACTATATGTGGACGACGCGCTTTTATATATTCGTGAACCAGAAAACAGTTTGGCACCCATTATGGCTGAGATGCAACAGTTCACCGCACACTCAGGATACTCTATAAACAGAGACAAGTCGGAGGTTTTCCCCCTCACACCGTCAACCTGCAGTCCCGACTCCTTGTGTGGTTTGAAGTGGTCTGGGGTGTCCATACGATATGTGGGGATACTTGTCTCACGGGGGAAACACACGTTGTACATAGACAACTACGATGCCACACTGCAGGCCTTGAAGACCAAGTTGCTATTATGGGACCGCTTGCCGATGTCTCTGCATGGTAGGGTAGCAGTCCTAAAAATGATAGTCCTGCTCAAATTGCTATACTTATTCTTGAACATCCCGATATGGCCAGGGAGACTCTTCTTTAATAACCTCAAATCCATGGCGACGACCTTTCTTTGGAATGGGAAGACTCCAAGAATAGGGTGGGAAAAACTGACTGAACTGTACTCCACAGGCGTCTTAGCAGTACCCAACTTTGAACTTTACTATTATGTGTCCCAGGCCCAGTTTTCGAAATATTGGTATTCCAAGGATGAGGGTCCCCCACATGTGGAGGTAGAGGAGCTCGCAACTTCCCCCACAAACATACAGTCTGTAATCTTTGATGCAAACTACAGGGACTAATGCGACTTCAATCCGGTGAGCTGTACAATTGGCACATGGAAGGCTATATTTAAAAGACTGGGAGTACTGGCCCCATACAACCCCAAGGTTTCCCTCTGGAACTACCCTGACATGACACCAACACATGACACCAGCCCACGAGAGGCCTGGGATTCCATGGGAGAAATGAGACTGGGAGATATGTTTATAGATGGGAAGTTTGCGACCCTTCAGCTGATCATGGGGGCTCTTGGTGGAGGCCCTCTTAGGACACTACAGTACTATCTTATGAGATCGGCCTTCCAGAAATGCTGGGTGTCCTTCCCTGATGAACCCCCTACTCACCCATGCGTACAGATGATAACAACGGGCGACAAACTGGGGGTGGCCAGTCTTTACAATGCAAAACAGGCACACACACCCTCGACCAACCTGATCAAAGGAAAATAGGAGAATGACCTACAAATCCCCATAGACGATAAGACCTGGGAAAGGTACTGTTCCCTTACCAAGAGGGTTTCCCTGAACGCTGGGCTACGCCTTATACAATTCAAAATTATAAACAGATTGCATTACACTCCGGCCAAGATAGCAACGTTTTTTCCGGACAGTCCAGGCAAATGTCCCAAATGTAATGCCAATCAGGCTGGTTCATTCCACATGTACTGGGGCTGTCCGGTGGTGACTGGCTTCTGGAGGGAGGTGGCAGAGTTCCTTGAGGAGGTTACACAAATCTCCCCGGCATTGACCCCAAAGAAATATTTATTCGGAGATATAGGCAAGTGCTCTGAAAAAAACAGAAGATTATTCAATGTCTCGTGCGCAGTTGCCAAAAAAGGTATACTACAACAATGGAAAAGTGCTGCGCCACCCACTGTGAAGCAGTTCCTCCGGGAATTGACATACGTGAATGAGGCTGAAGAACAATTTGTCCTCTCCCGCCCATCGGCTAGTAGACCTAAAGATATTTGGGGACCCTTCAGAATGTTTCTATGCGATATGATCTCTGATGAAGATGAAGCTATGTAAGCGTACCACCTTGATGAGATGTATGATGTCTGTACCGATTTTCTTTTTGTCATGTTTATTGCTAACTTTAAGGCAAAGCTGTAGCTGTGTTATGTATCTTCTGGACCACTAATAAAAAAGAGTGTTAAAAAAAAATAACAATCTTCTACATGGTACAGCAAAAGACCTAATCGAAGAAATAGAGCATATCCAGAAAAAATATTTTGGAAGTGAAAGCCACTTACAAAATGCAATAGCTTTACAACAGACTAGGAACAATTCTACAAATGACAACCTTCTACTACACACATACAACAAAGAAATACTAACATTTAAAAGTACATCCGCTGAAGTACCAATCCATGTGTGTGTTGCCACAGACTTTTTTTTATAAAAGTAGCACAAAAACTGTAGACATAACATACAAAATAGAAGACAATGAAGATTCCAAATGGTTTGAATTAGTTCTCTACCTTATAGCAGAAAACAAACATGAAATAAATCACCCCTTAATTCTTTGCAGTCACTGCACTGCAAAACTTGACAATTACTTTGAATTATTCCCACTACCAAAACCCTTGCCACAACTCAATGTATATGAGAGCATCATCATTCAAACAGTGCATACTTTTCAAGCAATAATACAGCTTTAACCAAAAACAGTGAAATTACCTCCCCCAGAATTAGTGAAAGACATTTGTGGCAAAGTAGTTTATTTACCATTAGATCTGAAAGAAAATGTACACACTTTAGGAGTGCAACAGCAACATCCAATAGAACAATCTTTAATTGTCTTAGGGAATGGTGTACCTACAAAAGACAAAATAGTGTGGCAACATCTCGTAGACTTACATAAAGTTAGTCAAGCCATGCAATATCTAAAAGACAATAATGAATACTACAAAGAAATTAATATTGAAGAACCTGAGGGAAACCACTGAAATAATTCAAGAGTCACCAGAAACTGGTCAATTTGAACTTCTAGATCCTGCTACAATATCCAATCTTTAAGACCATTATAAAATTCATCCATTGCACTCTAAAGACACCATAGATGATGCACTAGAAACATACCAAATGCGACAAACCAAAGGATCACCAATCAGCATATGGGAAAAAAGTATAGACGCACATGCTTTTCCTCTACTCTTTCCTACTGGGAAAGGAGGAAGGTACGATGATAGACCCACTCAGATAACAGCATCAGAATTCTGCTTTTTACAAATGTGTTCTGAATATCCCAGATTTAGACAAAATGTGGAATATATATTCCACCTACTCTTTGAAAGTGATCTAGCAACTCTATGCTATGGAGTTGCACACACATTGAAAACAGGTACCCGTTTTCAAAACATGTCAGCTACACAATTACTACAAAAAGTGCTAGAAAAAGATGAGGTTTTACAATCAAGCATTACAAATCTGTTAGAGAACATGTGTGGTACTAAAGAATACTGGTTCTGATGTCACAGAGACGTACATTGTATGATAAGAAACCTTGGCCCACCCACTTGGTTTGTTACATTACGTTGTACAGAATATGCATGGGGAGATTTACATGATTTCCTACTTATATCAAACAAAAACAAAACAAACATAGATATACTTCCACCTGGAGAACTTTGCTCTCTAGATCCTGTTGATGTTTCAAGATATTTCCATCATCGCTTCATTGCTATGCTGCACTTTATTTGTAATAAAACTGTCCCTCCCCTTGGAGAAGTGCAACCACATGATTTTATGGATTAAAGATGGTCCTAAATTTGGTCAAGACAGTGATGCCACTGTTTTACAGTTTATCGAAAAATATGTCACTTGTGAAATTCCTTCAGAAGCAACAAATAGTGATCTTCATGCACACATTTTACAATTTCAAAGACACAAATGTGGGAAATATTGTCATTGCAAATACAAAAACAAAGGGAAATACTACAAATGCTGCTTTGGTTTCCCTAGACCAGTTACAACAACAGGTCAGTAAACAACTTCATGTCTTCAGGTAGACATAGTGTTAAAGGTAAATCACCTAAAAATACATATTACATAAAAAGAACAGAAGAAGCAAAATATATCAATGATTACAATGCAATCATTGCCCTCTTATGGAATGCAAACATAGATGTGCAGTACATTGCAGACGATTCCACTTCAGTTGCACGATATGTTACAGCCTACGTAACCAGAGCAGAAAAAACGGAGCTTCAAGACCTCTGGGATGACCTATCATCAGAAAAACATGTCTCAGAAATTGTACAGTTTAGGCATAAAAATGCTCTCTCATAGAGAATGTGGCTCCTATGAAGCTGCAGACTGTTTAACCGGTACTGCTTTATATGGAACTCTGAAAATATAGTATGGCTAAGTCTCGGTCCTGCTAAATCTAGAAAAAGAGTTCTCAAATCATATGACAACATAGAAACAATAGACAAAAATGATCCCAACAGCCAAGACATTTTGAAAAACATACTAGACACATACTACCCAAACAGGCGTACCACTTTGGAAACCATGTGTCTATACCACATAGCGCAAAACTTCACATACAAAAATAATATAAAACCAGATGAAAACAAAGGTAGATACAGAGTGACAAATTGTGAAGGCAGCTTAGTGAAACTTTCCAAACAAAGCTTAATTAATAATATAAAATTGTCATTAAAAACTGCTCAACATAAAGAACTATATTACATGTCCCTGCTCCAACTTTTTGAAACCATGGAAAAAAAAGAAGAGTTACTAAATATCTATGAATCCTATGAAGATGCTTTCAAAGCAAATGAAAGCACTATAACCAATGTAAACTTTACACAGTATCAAACAATGTTGCACAATGAACAGAAACACGAAGAAGAACTTCATGCCCAACTAGATAAGGACACTCCCGATAGTAATCAACCTTCTGTAACAGGAATCCAAGAACCACGGGGACAGCCACTAATAGCAAATGAGGTAGAATTAGCTATGGCAAAAGTATAAAACACCATGTGTCACGATGAAGAAGATACAGAAGACTTAACTGTACTGAACAATGAGCAGCGTAGCATTTATCAAGAAGTAACACAAGAAATTGAACATGGTGTGAAACATGAAAATAAAGAATGTACCTGCCAAAATTACAAACCTATACTACTATACGTCAAGCTGGTTCAGACAAAACATCTTAATCAAAATCATTAGCAAGTTCCTTCAACAATTGACAAACGACAAAATGTCAGTTGTTGTAACTGCCCCCACAGGTTTAGCTGCTTACAACATAGGCAGTTCACTTTACAGCAATTACGACTCCTTCCAGTAGAACACCAAAACAAATCAGAATATTACAAACTTTCTTCAGGAGCTGCAATGGAACTACGCAGAGAGTTAAAACAAAAAAAATGCTACTAATAGATGAAGTGAGCATGGTCTCCAACCTAATGTTGGCTTTGATTCACCTCAGATTACAAGAAGTACTCAAAACCAAACTACGAAGAGCTCTTGAAGGTAAACACATTATTGTTTTCGGAGATCTTATTCAATTGACACCAGTGAACGATGAACCTATTTTTAAAACCTTAGAATACAAACTCTGCCATAAAACTGTTGGCAGCATAGGAAATGTCAACCTTCGGCAACATTTCCAATACAGAGAATTAACATAAAACATGCACCAGTCTGTAGACCTCACATACGCCAACTTTTAAAAAAGTATTAGAGTTGGTTTACTACCTCAAGAAGCACAATCAATATTAAAAACCCAGGCCAACCATGCACTGTATGGCCATTACTCATGTGCTACTGATGTCATGGAAAAATTAGCACACAAAAATGTCAATTGTATGTCCTTGATGCCAACTCTGGCAAGCTGTTCAAAATTCAATGAAACAATGTTGAAAAATGAAATGCATCCAATAATTGAAATGTTCTCCACATACAAACTGGACGTACATGGTATGACACTACCCATGTGTCAACAAGCCACAACAAGATTAAATACTTTAGACAACTATATCTCCAAATCAGCTGGTTTGGAGAAAATATTAAAATTATCTTTAAACTGTAGAGTAATGCTTAAACATAATCTTGATGTGGAGCAAGGACTAGTTAATGGAGCACTTGGTACAGTTGTTGGCTTTCAAACATACCCACGTGACAACAACATTCATTTTGTCAATATTCTCCTTGACAAACTATCAGACGTAAAAAGGATAGGATGCTCAACAGCTCGATTCCTTTCTTTTCAAAGACATGTATGTACGCAGAGAGCAATTTTCTCTAAGTCTAGCATATGCAGTCACCATTCACAAATCACAAGGTCTTACACTAGATAAAGCATTGATAGATATTGGGAACACAGTCTTTAAAGAAGGCATGAGCTACATAGCACTATCACGCTTACGTACAGTTGACGATCTTTTTCTAATCAACTTTGATGCAAGTAAAATAAACACTGATATTCCTTGCATTTTAGAATACAATAGACTATGTTCACTGTACACAACCATCTAAAAACCTATCCTGTTCCACAAAAAGCAAAACGTTTTAAAAGAAAACTACTTCAAAAAGAAATGCAACAGGATCTCACTGCAAATACTCCAAAGAGAGTAAAAGAAGCTAGTACTTCATCAATTATTACAACCAAAGAAGAATCTACTGCTCAAAGTAACTCAGGTACTTCTTCAAAGAAGCAACACACACTCCGAAGAAATGACTTGGACACAGAACTATCTCTTCCATTCAAATTTTCAAATATAACTGATGTAAATTGCTACACAAATGTAGTAATGAATATTCCATTCCAATTGCCACCAATTGTTGACAACATTTACTTACACAATACAGACCAATTGTGTTTGCAAACGTTAGTCCTTCTTAGAAATGCAAGCAACGATCCAGACAACACATACAGTGTTCATGGAATAAGACGAGAATTGGACTACTGTGCTGGAATGGAGAAATTCACTATAAACTTACAAGAAGATCCACAAGAATTTCTAATGTACTTACTACAAGTACTGGAAAACAAAAACATACCTATAAATGAAATCTTTCCAATTTCATACATGTGGAAACATACATGCGCTCTCTATAACATTGTGGCACAGGAACAAATCCCTGATGAACGGTTCATGTATGTATCCATATCTAACTGTGAATCCGTTCCATTTCAGCAACTTGTACAAAATGCAAACCATGGCAGATTATGTACTACCTGCAATTCAGATAATCGCTCCACCTTACAAATACAAACACATAGTAAATACGTAATACTAATGCTTCTACGTTACAATGCAGATGCTACCAAAAACAACTTCAAGCTGACTGGATTCACACATGGTCAAGTATCACTTGGTAAGAAAACCTTCACAACAATAGGTATAATCTACCACACAGGAGCCACAACCAATGCAGATCACTACACTGCATATATAAAAATGAATTGTGGATGGTTTGAATGTAATGATAGTACCATTACTCTAAAGCAGAGATTACCAGCAAATCTTATAAACGCTTATTTAATATTCTTAAAACCAAAATTTAATAAGTAATCTGTTCATAAACATTAATGAAACTTCAATTAGAAAACTATAAAGAGTTAAAATACGCCAACGGGTATATAACTGGCCCAAGATTCTGCAACAACCAAACAGATAAAACAATAACACTACATTATAAGAAGAAATAAACAGTTAGAATACGCCAGCAGGTATCTAACTGCCCCAAGATTTTGCAACAACCAAACAGATAAATCAATACCACTAACATATAAGAAGAAAGAAACAGTTAGAATACACCAACATGTATCTAACTACCCCACAAATCTGCAACAACCCAGCAGATAGATGAGTAACTTGAAAATATAAATAGAAAACTATAACCAGTTAAAATACACCAACTGATATCTAACTGCCCCAAGATCTTGCAACAACCAAACAGATAAATCAATACCACTAAAATATAAGAAGAAATAAATATTAAAATACACCAACAGATATCTAACAATCTGCAACAAGCCAACAGATAGAACATTAGCCAGAAACAACACTGAAAACAAAGAAAGAAGTGTATTGTACCATAACAAAAAAAGTTTTTTTTTAATCGAACATGCATTTTCTTTTCCACAGGCCCAATGATTTAAGAACCAAATACAGAAACTGAGCAAATTGCACAGTACACTGGTTTGTAAACTACTAAATATGAGGATCAAAATAATGCAGAAAAGTCTATTATGCAATGCAATAACTCTTTATGAACTACCTACACTAACATGATCTTTTCTTTTATCACAGAAATTGAAAAAGAATATCTGCTCCAGATACCCAAGTCATGAACAAAATATATCCAATCACACAAAATCAAACAGTAAGTATATTATAATACAACTCAGAAATACTGCTCCATATCACAACCATTGAAGCAAACATCTAACCATACACCACAATCCAAAATGTTACTTCCATGGATATGTTATACTGCAGTGCGCTTTACCAAACTCTACAATCTTAATTACATGACGAAGCCAAAACCTCACATACAAACTATGCAAATCAAACAGTACACAAACTGTAGATTTGTGGATATTTGATGGATGTTTGATTCTATGGGTGTGTAAGAGATGGGTGAAATGCTGTATTTGTTTGGGTGGCAGGCGCCCCTGATGTGTTTTTCATTTGTGATGTCATCTTTGATGTCCTGGGTGTTAGTGTTAGCAGTGCACGGTGGCACGAGTTATGGTTGCTTATCTTACCATAACTGCCGAATTTCAGGGGTTTTTCGGTTTTACTTTGAACCATAACGTCCCTTTATCAAAGTTTTTTCACTGAATTTCATAGGTTTTTAGTAGCACAACTTAACCATAACGTCCCTTTAACAAAGTTTTTTTTACTGAATTTCATAGGTTTTTAGTAGCGAAAATTAACCATAACGTCCCTTTAACAAAGTTTTTTTACTGAATTTCATAGGTTTTTAGTAACCATAACATCCCTGTTAACGTAACCATAATATCCCTGACTTTAAATACATCTAACATAGAACATACTGAGCCCCTAGCTAGTGATTTCGATGTCCGCGGACTACCGCCATGTCCGCGGACATATCGAAAATCTGAGCGTGGTGAATGTAAATTTAAATAGTGTGCCCCATTTCCCCTTTGAGATTGGCTCTGAAAAGAGACGTTTTTTTTGCAGATGCTTGACAGACACCTGTTATTTTGTATTTTTTTTTCTTTTTTCTTACTTTACTCCTAAAATCTTCACATAACCTTCTCCAAAGCAACCCTTACATTCCAAAACAGCATGGCATTTCCCATAAAAGATAAGGAAATGCCATCTTCTTTAAAATAAACAGTATTACTGGAATCAATATTCTCATTATTACAGAAGAACATAGCAGCTCTAAGCATGAAGGCACACATGCCTCGGTTGATTACACACCTAGCATTGTTTTGCTGAGGACAAAAAACGGAACTATTGTCCCATATTGCCCTAGGTAGTAATCCAGAAAAAATTACTTTGGCATTTGGAAGGATGATCATTACTGCTTGAACCAAGTGTTCCAAATCTGCCAACAAAGTAGGGGCACTGACATAGCCCAAACGGAAAGCACCATAGTGCAAAACTACCACATGGGGACTGTTGATCTTGCCCATATCTTCAAAAACTTGTACAATTCCCTGTACATTGCAATCAGGCACAGTGCTCCACACGACGTCCACTCCTTTAACATCAAAATTGTTTGCAACATGCCTGCAATGAGCATACTGTTGTAAACCATGCACAAACATATCTCCGAGTACCAACACCCTGACTTTCTCCACTTCTGCCAACTTCACTACACACAGTCTCTTTCAACACAAATCCACAACCCCAACATCTGATTGGCTGATCCCTACAGTCTTCTTTCCATGCTGGATTTGCTGGAAAACCCCGGATGTAGCACGCCCTCTCCAAGGACAGCCGCGGTGTCTGCGGACCGCGTAACTCTTGGACAGCCCTTCAACCATTTCCACTTCACTCTCTGTGCCGTTCCCTCATTGCATGCAGCTAAGCAGTCACACAATACGGAGAACGTCCTCAGAACACCCCCATTGTGTTTATTTCGAACATTTCAAGACACCACGAGTGTTCTTATAACACATGCAACTTGCCAGCGAACAATACGGACAACGTCCTCAGAACACCCCCATTTTCTTTATGTACGAACATTTCAGGACACCGCAAGTGTTCTTCTGGCTCACTCTTTTTTCTTTTGCTGACATATCTAGTCCAAATGGTTTTCTTCAGTAACAGTCAGAAACTAAAAATTGTATTTTATTTGTAGACGTATCCTACAAGTAGGTTCTTATAGTAATTGCCTTAGAGTCCAGTCACATCATATGAAACATATACATAGGGGAAGACACTAGCTTTAAAGACAGCATTATTTTCAAGCAAATAAATGATGATTTATCTGTTTCAAAGCTGCTATTTACCCTATGTATATGTATATTGGTATGTGTTCTTGTCTCTTTGTGTTTTCTCTATAGTAATGCAATTATGTAAATCATGGGTTTTATTAGCTACTTATTACATATTTCACAGTACACAAAAATCTATTAAGAAAACAATTATCTTTTCATTATTCAACATATTAACATTACGAATATTATACCTTCATCTTGTACGCTGCACACAATGCTATTTTTCTGCATTAGTAGCTTAGTATACTAGATAGAACCCCATAATAGAATGCTATTTATATCAATGCATCGTTCAAAGCACTAATTAGGGTATGATATTTATTGCAATGATCCTTGACACTTTTTTCGCAACATTATAATAAGAATCCCTTGTACACATATTTCATGAAAAGTACATACACATGTGATGTCATCAGTGATGCCATCAATGACATTTGTGATGTCATCTTTGATGTTGTGGGTGTTAGTCTTAGCAGTGCACAGTGGTGGCGCGAGTTATGGTTGCTTAGCTTACCATAACTGGCGAATTTCAAGGGTTTTTCGGTTTTAATTGGAACCATAACGTCCCTTTAACATAGTTTTTTTGTTAGCACACAAACAAAATACAAAGATGGAGTGTAAAAAGCAATTTCTCAGAGATGGCTGTACACAGAATGTTGCAAACTAAGAATTTATGGTCGTTTACAGTGAAGGTCAGCTGCTTCCATTTTTTGCTCGTGTGCCGGAGAGGCCCACGACTCGCACTATAAGGTTCTATTGTTTTTTGACCTTGACAGACAGGGATTGTGCTAAAAGACTTCTTTTGAAGGAGTGTTGCAAAAACGTAAGACACGATAAGGATGAAATTTCTGAAACGAAACCACTTTTATATATTATATCACTATGAGAAAGATCGTTGGCACAGACAGAGTCGTATTTTGGGACTACACTACGCTTAGACAATGGAAAATGCCAATATAATGTAAGTAACCCTTTAGATTATTTTATACCGAAATATAATAACACTAGCGTGGCGTTAAAGCCCGGTTAAGTTGTACTTGTTCGTTCAATGTGGCATAGTGTTTTCTACCGCGCACTATCACCGCCGAATTGGTCCCCTGTCGCTTAGAGGGCTCTGAAAAAGGCTGAGGACAGAGGGTGGGTTAATGGGAATAAGTTAACATACTCCGTTGCACTATCCTCGCTCGCAATTAGTTTCACACCCTAATAAATAAAATGAATATTTTTAATGAAGATCGGCTGGTGAGACTAATTTATGTTTTTTAAAACAGGTACGTCCTTCCATACTGTCAATGCCACGATTTTCAGACCCCGGCAGACGGATTTTTTAACTGCCAGGTGCAGCTACTTCTAAACAACTTCATAACCCTCACCATTTTATGGGACAATCGCCAAGGACCAATATGCACTTACGCGGTACTAGCGGCTAGAAGCAACATACCAACCATTATGGTGGTCTAATGCCTCGTCTTTGGAACAGCCTTCCGATTATCAGTGCGACCATAGTGCTTCTTTTATCATAAACCAACACCCTGTGTACCGCAAAGGAACAGCGCGTGACTCAAGATGAACTTTTGCGGATCGACAGCAAAGACAAATGCAAATCGCTGAATATTCTCTAAACATTTGATGTGAAATAAATGTTCTCCAGCATGGGGTCTGGCATGGATTCACATGCTCATGAATATTCCCCGTCGTCAGGCTGGGAATCCTCGGTAAAGAAAAAACCAGTATCAGTTTTGTTTCTGATCTGTCTTTCGTAGTAATAACCAATCACTGATCTCTGCGTCATACTGACCACAGCCAATGACAAACGTGCGCCGAAAATCCATGTGCAAGCAGGCGCAAGGGAGCACAAGCGTGAGAAACGCAGCGCATGCGCACTCGTGCGATTCAAGGAAGACGCTGCGCGTGTTTCCCGCTGTCCATGCGCCCAATCCAGCCATGGCACACGCAGGCATACATGGCGTGCGCTACGCGCACAGCAAAAGCGCACACAACCAATGTGGGCGGAACAGTGGGTGTAACACGCGGAATGGGGAACAACGCGTGAAAAAGAAGGCGTAACTGGGGAAGTACTGCAGGGAACTACACGGAACGCCCACACGCACGTGAACAACCCGTATTCATGGATCCGAATACGGGAAACCCGCGCACCGCAAAAGACGCACACAGGCGTCAACGCGTCCGCCACACGAAGGCAGGCGGAAGCGTCCCAGCGCACAGTACAAAAGTGCACGCAAACAACAAACACGTATATACAGCTACGATGAATGCTCCATTTGTCGCAGCACTGATCGTGGGACACCGCAGGAGGAGGAGAATAGCCAGGGCACGCATTTTCGCACCACGGGCAAGCCTTTTTGGGATGCCTGACGACCAGGTCTATGGCAGGTATAGGTTTCCACCCCACATCATCCTAGACCTGGTCAGGGAGTGGGAAGATGACCTTACATCCCCCACCCTTTGCTCCCAAGCATTGAGCCCCTTGGAGAAGGTGCTCAATGTCCTGCATTTTTTGTCCACTGGGTCATTTCAGCGGACTACTGCCATAGTGGGGGGTCTCACAGGCCACGCAGTCACGCTGCCTACACCAGGTACTGGCAATCATGACAGCGCGCCCCACAGTCCGCAGGCACATATACATGCCCAGAACACCCGCAGAAAGGCAGGCCGTTGTCCTGGATTTTTTCAGGGTGGCACACTTCCCCAAAGTGCTCGGTGCCATAGATTGCACCCATGTGGCCCTACGTCCACCTAGGGCCACTGAGCACATCTACCGAAACTGCAAGCACTGGCATTCCATCAATGTACAGGTGGTATGCGATGCAAAGGGAATCATCACCTCTGTCTATGCAAACTACCCTGGCTCCACCCATGACAGTTTCATATACAGAATGTCCGCCCTGAGCCGGGCCCTGGAAGCTGGGCAGCATGGCGACACATGGCTCCTAGGTGAGTACAAATACCCTTGCACATGCATGCAAGTCACACACAGACAAATACCCAAGCCCTAATAATCTCAACTATTATCACCTCCCCAGGGGACAGTGCCTACCCTCTGAGCAACCACATGATGACGCCAATCCGGAACCCCACCACACCACCCCAGGTAAGATACAACGCTGCCCATATTGCAACCAGGCCATAGTGGAGCGCACATTCGGAGTGCTCAAGTCACGTTTCCGCTCCCTTGACCGCTCTGGCAGGCAACTACTCTATGCACCACCAGTAGTGTGCAAGATCATTGTGGCAGCATGTGTCCTGCACAATGTTGCAACACGGCAGGGCGTCCCGGTGGACATGGTGGTGCCCCCACATCCCAAACCACAGGCACAGGCGCTGCCCATGGGAGGGGACAGGGCACGTGGCGAGGAAGCCCGGACCCAGCTTGTGGCCACATTTTTCACCTAAACTCCCACCCCTGCGGAGTGCACACAGGCCTGGCACATACCAGGTGACAATCGATGATGACAAAGAGACAGTCAACTGTCACAACCCTACCACCCTGAGATAGTTGCCATGGAAGTGCTACATCGTCTGCATCCCTAGCTACTTAAACACAAGCTATCCTGTGTGACCAAAAGGCACACATATGACATATGACAAGATATGGGCCATACAAAAGTATTCCAAGGCGCAATGAGGCAGGGAGGCGGGAACAAGGGAACACAGAGAACGGTACTACTAGGCCAGGTGTCACCACCATTACAATGTCAGGGTTCCCATCACACTGCAGGGCAAGGCAACTATCAACAACAACCCCCCCCCTCCCTCACAAATGACCATGACCCACTGAACAACTGCACCTGGGTCATGGAGCCTTCAACCCTCAATTCCACCTGGCCACAGGATCACCTTTCCCCTTCGCCACCATCTCCCACCTTGTGTGTAAAAAGGTGCCTGCACCCTCAGAATCCACACTCATTTCCAAAATCACAAAATCCAAGCCATAAAAACGAACCAGAACACCCTCCAGTAGATGACTTGACGTAGCAGTACCTCACAAAGGCCAAGTACTACCACAATGATGCAACAACCAAGGTAGCACAGTAAAACAATGTCACAACAGGATGTGAACCATGTGTGGTACATAACATAGGATGATGCACCATGAACGGATGTGTTCTGTCACAGGTCCCGTGTACAGGGACGGGAGTGTCATGAAACAACCACCCCCACCGTGTCCCTGGTGCCTGCAAGGTCAAACTCACACAGGCCCCTGAGACCCTGGTGGGGAAGGAGGTTCAGGGATATGCAGTCGGGACAGGTGTTGGCACACTGGATAACTGGAATGAGTGGCAGGAGAGGGGAGGAGGAATGACACATGAAAGTAGGGAATGCACGAAAATGTACTACCTGCATGAACACATGCACAATCCAAACAAACTTGGACATCATTGTCATGGCCTTCTGTAGTCCAGGCTTAGGAGTGGTACAAACCAACCACTCCCTCTAGGGTTTTGGCGCCTGCAAGTTCGGGGCTTACACAGGCATCCGTAACCCCAGCGGGGAAAGAGGGTTAGGGAACGTTGCTTGGATAGGTACGGGAAGCAGGAACACCGGGTAGAGGGTACAGGGTTCAAAATTGCATAGGGTTCCGGGTGATTAGGGGGAAATAAACATACCAAATTGAATCACACATACATCCATGCATTAGTGCACCCCCCAGCAAGCCTATGCAGAGCAGTTTGAAAAAAAAACAACAAGACAATTAGCTCTGGTTTTGAGTGCTAGCCTCCTGCCTGCGCACTCTCAGGTCCGGTTACAGGAGCACTGCAATGCTGCAAAGAGAGCCACAGTCAACAACCTGTACGTGCCAATTACACAAAAACACACCACCAAACATGCCCCATAGCAACAAACTACTCTACAAACAGACAATCTGGTGTAGATGCTTTGTACCCATATATAACATTACCCCTCTGACGGGTCATACACAGTCAATGCAGTAAGTCAGCCGCCGGTGGGTGCGTGGCAAATGGAACACCAATGTGTCACAATTCACACAACATGTAATGTTCCCTGGGTAAGCAGACAGACCCATATAGCAAGCCATGACTTCAGAGCAAGTTGCGTACCACCATGACCGAAACAAAGTTGGCAGTGCATTTATCATAAAATACATGGAAATGAAATGCACTGCACCCGAGTATGTCCCTTGCTGTATGTCCCTGTGAGCTGCCCCTTTCCATGTCTCGGAAGGCTACATGGTTGATACAAGTGCCTCAATGGACCTTGGTGTACTGGAGGGTATGTGCCACTGCCCCTGCAGGTGTGCCAGACAACCTTACAATCAACAGCCATCAGTCCACCAACACATCTGAGCTGCAATGTGTGCTGCAACACCAATATTCGTCCAAGCTCACCCTCAGTGCTATGGCTAAGCCTGCATGTGCAACTCGCCTGGTGCAAGCTTTGCTGTGTTGTGGCCACCCTGTGCTGCTCACCTTGCCTGGAGTTCCTTGGAACACGTCAGCAGTTCTAGGATTTAGGTCTGCAATCCCTGTGCCTCTGCTTGTGCACACATGTGCATGTGGGCACCAACAAACGTGTTCAGAATTCCATCGTCCAATGGGCCATGTCTGCTGGCAAAGGTGCTCTGGAGGCTCATCCCCCTGCAGAAAGGGCATGAAACACATGATTAATGCTTCAAAGTCATCTGTGTGTGTCTCTTCAGGCATCTCATTACTTGACCATGTCAGAGAGTCACATCATAAATCACACCATCAGTCCGTCTTTCACATCCAAAGTGTGGAACACTATCTACAGCATGAATTGCAACAAGCACGTGTACACTAAAGATAAGAAACATACTACACAATGCATAGCAATGAATGTACACATTAATCATGAAACACCCCATCTAGCAAAAGCTGAACAGTGGGCAATAACACCAAAATCATGCCTACTAGGGGTGTAAACACAAGTCACACAGCACCAGACATGCCACAGATATGACAGTCCAAAGCCCTTGTGTAAAAGTTTGTGTAACCGAACCATCCTTGCGAGCCCATGGATAAGGGAGGCAGGAGTGGCATATGTGAGTCAAGGACCCCGAGCAGCAAACACATACACAAGACAAGCCTGAAGGGCCCAGCTGGAACAGACAGTGGATGCCTTCAAAAGCCACAAAGCACCACACTGTCACATGAAAGCACAATAGACAAGCAATTTTAAACTATATTAACTATTAACTAATTACACTAACTATGGAAAACCTACATTACCTAATTAAACTAACTATCAAACAGAAACTTAACTAACTAAACTAAAAGAAAAATCAAAAATGGCCTGAAGGGCCCAGCTGGAACAGACAGTGGATGCCTTCAAAAGCCACAAAGCACCACACTGTCACATGAAAGCACAATAGACAAGCAATTTTAAACTATATTAACTATTAACTAATTACACTAACTATGGAAAACCTACATTACCTAATTAAACTAACTATCAAACAGAAACTTAACTAACTAAACTAAAAGAAAAATCAAAAATGGCCACATACGACCTGGGGGGCAGGGGAGGTACGCAGGAGGGGCAAGGTACAGGGTGCTGCTCAACATCCACATGCGATGATGCTGAGCCAAAAAAAAAACCTCCATGGGCTCAACACCTGCACAGCCCGACCCTCTGTGGGAGATAGATAGTCGTCCGAGTCTGGCTCATCCTGTAAAGGAGGACGTGGCACAGTAGCCTGGCCACTCCTAGCCGCAGCTTTCCCCTCGTCGGCAGCAAGTCTGCCGGACGGGTGAGCCTGGTTCTGTGTGGCGATGTGATGTAGGTCTGCATGCAGAACCTCACGTGATACACGTGCTTCCTCTTGCAAGGTAGCACGTGTAACACGGAGTTCCTCCTGCAAGGCCTGGCTGGACAACCGCTGCACCTCCCGGCAAGCCTGTAGCTCAGCCGAGATGGTACGCTCAAGCTGTGCAAACCTCTCCTCTGCCTGCTGCCTCTGGGACATCATAAGAACACCCAGAGTGGATCTGAGGGAAGCATACTCCTCCCTCGGGGCATCCATGTGCGCCTCTGCGTGAGCAGCAATTGCTTGATGCAGAGACGACATTTCAGCCTGGCGTGCCCTGTCTGAGGCCACCATGCCCAGCCTGAGCGAGCGGGCCGTGGACCGTGCCGCCTGCTGCTGGAGAAGCACCTGCCTAGCAGGGGGAGCACAGATCGGGCCACACGCTCCATGCTCTCAGCGATGTTCTCCATTGCTGCCCCTGCCGTTCTGAATTGGCAGTCATGTCTTGCTCCCACTCAGTATACTGCGGTTGCGCGCGGCGACCGCCTTGCCGGGCTTCACCCCTGTGGGACCCAAGGACCGGGGGTCCTCGCTGTGTTGGCACCGCCCGCAGCTGCACGACTACATGCCCCCGTCGACGTGATGTCCAAGGCACATCAGTGACTAGTGTGGAGGGTGACCCTGCGTCCCGATCCACCACGGGCGGAGGAACCAAGACTGTCTGATCCCTCAGTGCAGGTGTCGCAGACAGAGGAGTGTCCACATCAGAATCACTCACCCCTGACACATGGACTTGATGCTCATCCAACTCAACATGGACGTCAGAGTCGTCATCAAGGCTGGACTCATAGGCAGCCAGAGACAAGATGGACTGTAGCACTTGGGGGTTTTCGTGGCCTACCACCCCATGACCCCCACTAGTGCCGTGTTGAAGTAGTGGTAACAACCCTGTGTCTGGCATGACAACACCATCCTCCGCCTCCATTGCGTCATCACCTGAAAAATAGAGAGAAAAAAGGTCACTACACATGTCAGAAGCACACAACACACACACACTGACAGCAAACGCATCAGGCAGACATGTGACACACAACATATAACCTGGCATGCATGCTGGGTCAACTTTGAATTGCTTCTGTGATCAGACCTGTTGAAAGATGGCAGTTTCCATGGAAGTGGGTCTATGCAGTGCAGAAAATGTGTACGCCACTCACTACCTACATGTACAAGGACTCCATGGTGTGTGCCAGGAAATGTGAAGGCAGTGCAATGTCAAATTCAGACATCACGTGCATTGTGCATTGTGCATTCAATGTGTACCATATCTAGAAGCCAAGCACCCCTCCACCCCAGTACCAAAGCAGGGATGCCTAGCATGGTATCAAAAGGCTGACCATACACCTGTGTATTGACAGGCAGTGTTGACTGGCATTAACAGCTTAATGTGATTCAAGTGACAACACTGCAAATGATGCTGGGACAGTAAGCAGGACACATGATGAAAACTCTGAATCCCGCCCATGTGTGAAGAAGACACAACAACAGTTGGACAGAGTCATTGGCCATTGAACAGGCAGAGGCCTGTGAGCCACACAGATTGTCAGACCCTAAACATGTGTGCAACGCAGGACTTAGCCACAGTTGACATGGGAAGGCTGATGAGATGGCAGGCAATGTATGTAACCAAGGACTTGTATTACAGTGATCATCCAGTCAAGGACACATAGGGGCATACGTGCAATGCACATGGAGCATGAATGGGCACTCATGTCCCTGCGGGACATCTTACCTATGCACAGTACAAGTGAGATACCCTGCATCAAGTACTAAGGCTGTACCACACGGCATATGTTTGGCAGATTCTACGCTGGAAGTTAGCATCTACACAGGACGCATGAACAGGAAAGTACACATTGGCAAGATTGAAGAGCACCAGTGCAAAGGTGGAACTGGGGTGCAGAGTGGCGGAGGAGGGGCAAGGGAGCATGCCTACATGGAGTCCCCGCATGCAGGCAGAGGAGACATGCATGACGGAAGCATTGCATTACTTACACATCAGAACCATGTACACGTCACATGTAGCGGCAATCATGCACAACACATTCCACAAGTGAAACACACGTCCTCAACAAACACGCATCAACACTCACTGGACTGGGCAGTCCAGGATCTCTCCCACTCCTTCGGTGGTATGAACTCCGCAACGAGTGCCTCATGCGGAGTGAGCTCTTCCTCCTCTGGTGCAGGCCCACCGCCAGTCACCAGAGTCAAGTTGTAATTAGAGGCACGCTTAGCCTTAGTGCTGCGTTTGATGTCATTCCAACGCTTTTTGCACTCTTGCGCCGTGTGCACCTCATGGCCGAATGAACTGACATGTTCCGCAACATGCTTCCAATGGGTGTCACGTTGGGCAGCCGTAGTCTGACTATTGGCACCCACTAGCATGTCACGGCTGTGGCCCCGCACGTAGTCCACGAGGAAGTCCAGTTCCTGCTTACAGAAAGGCTTCTTCCTCGACGTGCAGGAGGTCGTGGCTGTGTGTGGGGTCCCAGCTTGTGCGGCAGGTGCAACCTTCCTCCTCTTGGACTGTGGCGCAGACCCTGGCTGGCTAATGCCGCCCTGACCAGTATGGCCAGTGGGTTCAGTGGATTGAGCCAAGGGAGTGGCAGGTGGAGGGATGACCAAAGGCCTGACTTGTGTCAGTGGCAGCTGGGTGCCCACTAATGGACCCTGCGCAGCAACATCAGCTGTGGCAGGGTCATTGACCGCAACGGTCCTGGTTGGCAGACTCACAACCGGGGTGCTGTTGGGTGCATCTGCCCTGCACTTGCCAACACCCGGCTGTTCGGGGCAGCAGATGACATGACTGCCCCAGGGACACGTGTCTTGGTCTGAGCAGCCCGGCCTGCCCCTATGGTTTCCCCCTGGCCTGTTGGAGATCTACCAAGGGCTCTTCAAGTGCCAACGCAGCCTGCGCTGGCAGACCCCGAGCCTGGACTGGAAGACTGCTGGGTCCCACGGGCGCCAGTGCCATATGCAGAAGCTGCATCCCCCGGAACCACAGGGGGTGGTGCCATGACTGCACCGACACATGGCACAACATTGTGCTCAAGTGGCGCACCCCTGCCTCTTCCCCCTCTGTGGCCGCCCTGGACACCCTGGAGTCCCCCTACTCCCTGGTCACCACGGCCACGTCCCCGACCACGCCCGCCACGAGGAGTACGCCCAGCTGAGGCGCCCCTCACCTTTGGTGGCCTCCCAACCATGGCACAGATGTAGTAGTGCCGGCACAGATGGAGTGGTGCCAATGGGAGGTGTACACCACAATTGACCTGGACAATTGGGGTGAAGGGGGTGGGAAGCAAGATATTAACAGCCCCCCTGCACCTGCAAGGCTGTATGTGACCCCGGTGATGTAGTGACAGGTCACGCAATGCTCAGGCGCCCCAAAACTGCAGTAAAACTGTGCACGCAACCCTGCAGCCTACGTGCGTGGATTCAACCTCCTGCAGTACGTGGTGGCACCCAGTAACACGAATAACGCGTACGCGTGGGACACGCAGGCTACTATGACATCGAAAATGTGTGCGATACACAGGGGCACCCGCAGTGGGAAAAAGAGCGTGTGCGACTCACCGTCTGACTAGCGCGATGCAGAATAACACGCGTAGCCAATACCCCCGCCAAAAGAAGAGATATGTCCTTGATAGCTGTGAAGTTGTGATAGCGCGCGAAACAACAGGAAGCAGCAACACACGTCGGTCTCCATGAAAGGCACGTACCGCGAACTGCTGGGCCTGCTCACCTTTAACCCATGCTGAGGGAAAGGTGTCACTTACGCGCATGGGCCCTTTCCTCATATTACACGCTGACGTGCCGAATTTTCACGTGCCAAATCACTCCGTATCAAGCTAGCCACGCGTAAGCACACGGAAGACCAGGCTCCTGCCCAGAAGGCTGAACTACTGCCCCCCAGAGCCCCGAGCACGCTCCCACCTGCCATCTGCTGCTGCCTGACTGCCTGCTGCCCACGTGCCCTGCCATTTGCTGCCTGCACATCAGCCAGGGGTGCTGTTGCTGTGACCACCCCTGCTGGAACCGAAGACTCCCGACTGGGATTCCATCGCTCCACAGCCCAGCCCCAGGACCCAGTTGCCCACCCACTCCTGCCTCTGGGGTTGTCATGTCGGGCACTGCAACATCTGGCACCACTGACAACCCCCGACGGAGAGGCAGAGGGGCACTAGCTTCAGTGCCAGGGAAGTTGGTGTCCTGGTGGAGCTAGTCCTGGGGCAATATGATGCCCTCTTCGGAGGTTCCCGCGCCGACAAGGAAGGACAGACTCGGATCTGGACTGACATCGTGACTGCCATCAACGCGGAGGGGGTGGCAGTCTGCGACTTCCAACATGTCAAGAAGCGCTGGGAGGACTTCAGGTCCAGGACCATGAACAAGGCCCGGCGCCTCTTGAAGGCAGCGGATGCCAAGGGGCGCCAAGGCCACTTGTCGGAAGATCAGATGAGGGTCCTGGAACGCATATCCCCAGCGCTCGACGTCCTGGTGCTTGAGAGGCAGACCCGTCTGGAGTCGAGCGGTAAGTGTACATGCATCTTGATTGTGAGCTGTGCGTGTGGTGATGTTTCAGTAGTGTGCAGGTTGCACATCTGTTTGTATGGGGTCGAGTATGGGTGGGGGTGTACAGGGCCGTGAGGCTAACACATGCGAGGGATGTAATGTGTGAGACATGGATGGTGCTTGTGTGTTTAGGCTTGCATGCCAAATGCAGTTTGGATGAATGTTTATGTAAGTAGACATGTTCGTGATGTCACGCATGTATGTTGTTTTCAGCTGCATGTATCAGCACTGTGTACATGTGCATTTGTGTGTATTTGACAAGGGTGCAACAGTGATGCAACATGGATGCATGTGACAGCGGGATGTGGAAGCCTGATTGGCAGATGTGACATGGATGCCCATCTGAACACTGCGACACTTGGTAGAGGTGTACACATGCATGCAAGTGTGGTGGTGTGTGGACATGTGTGGTGCACTTCCTGTGTTGCATGTGATGTCTGGCTCAGCTGTGCCTGCTCATGCTGTTGTATGTGTATGGATGGTGCTGGCAGTTTCAATATGGCTGTGGTATGGCTCATGTGTGCTAGTTGAAATGACATGTGTGTTGGGGATTGTGATGGCATGTCTGAGGTTTGCCAATGCCACTCATGTACAACTGTCATGTGTGTATGTGTCCATTGTACAGTGCCCTGATGCCTATGTTTTATTTCTCCCTGTCTGCAGCGTCAACTGATGAAGAGGGCAGAGAAGGTGCTGTGGAGCACAGCAGCGGGGATCCCACCGCCAGCCGGAGACGCAATGCCCGGCTCCCCTCCCATGTTGTCATCGCGTCGGGGAGTGAGGAGTCCGGTGCCGCGTCCCAGGCCGCAGCTGCCGGGGGGAGGTCCATGAGGCGGAGGTTGGAGTTGGACTCCTCGGCAGCAGAAGGGGCAGCTGGGACCCCACAGGGCCCAAAGGGGGAAGATGGCACGGAGTCATCCAGGTTGGTGGGGGGTTTGGTGGAGGAGGAGGCCGTGGAAGCAACAGAGACGGGGTCTGGAGGTGGGGATCCCACTGGTGCTAGTGGTGCAGTGCAGGACCAGGGACAGGAGGCAGCACAGGCTGCCGCGGAGGTGCCTGTGTGCAATCCTGTCCCTGATCCTGTCCCTGCATCATCTTGCACCAGCAGGGATGCCTACGTCCAGACCCGTTTTCACGCAGGGGATGAGCTCACGACAACTGGCCTTCCTCTGCCTGCGGACGTGGCTATCCGGGTCCGGGTTGAGCCTGTCCTGACTGGTGTGGCGTTGGGTCAACGGGCCATGCGAGGTGACCTGCAGTATTTTCATGAGGAGACTGCACGTCATCTCGAATGGCTCGTTGACCACGTCAGCCTACTGGGACAGGTCACCCAGGCCGGATTCCTCCGTTTGGTGGGGCTTGCTACGACCCCCTCCTCAACTGAACCCCCTACGTGCCAGTCGTCCTCCGTGCCATCTTCCCACCCATCAGTCACCTGAGTGCCCTGTGGAGCTGCCTCTGACGGTGCGGCCAGGCTGAGGAGGAGGCATCCCTGCCACAGTCGGGAGTCGGACGTCCAGCAGGGGTGGCCACATCAACGACTGCACCCCAGCCGGCGGAGGATGTGCAGGCAGCAGGAGGCAGTGCACGGGCAGAGGCACAGCAGCAGCAGCAACGTGGTGGGAGCCATGAAGGCTCTTCAACATCGGAGGGGCAGGCATCGGCCGGAGGGCAGGAGGACCCAGGACAGAGAGTTTCTTTCGTGTGGCAGCAGTTGGGCCACGCCATAGATGCGGAGCAGCAGCGGGCGGAAGAGGCACGGCTCACAATGGTCAGGGCGGAGAACTCCATGCGGAGGGTCCTGAGGCGGGCCAAGTGCCTCGAGGCAATCCGCAGGGGGTTGGAGGTGGACACGTCGACGGCCCTGTGGACCCTCGGGGCCATGGAGGAGGACCGCCTCCGGGACATTGAGCAGGAGTTCGATGATGCCCTGGGCCGGGACATCCAAAAGTGAGCCGTCAGACTAGCCCGCTGCCCTTGTACATAGTTATCTAGTTAGTGTTAGGTTTCCTTTGTTTTTGGATGTATTTTGGACCTTTTGGACATTGGCCACATTTTTGTATATAGTTTATTTTATTAGTTAGTGTTGTTAGATAGGTTTCATTTCTTTTGTTGGGATAATGGACCCTGGCTTGTTCGTCTGTACATAGTTCACTGTTGGATTTTATTTTTCTTTCACAATTTACCCATGGAGCAATGGCTTTCAATTATTATTTCCCATTGGATTTTCTTTTGTGGACTGTGACTTTGGACACCATTCCTTTGGAATATGATTTTTGGATTTGCTTTTTTTCACGGATATGCTTCTTTTCATTTTTGTACATTCCCATTTCCGTTTCTTTATTTTTGAATCTATTTATGTTTCCTTTAATACATATTTTTTGATCAAACTTCAATGTGTAGTATCATCTCATTGGTTTCATGCATATCATGATATGGGTTTTGAGATTCACTGACACCCATTGGGTGTATGTGAGGGACATGTGTTTGTTTCGAAATTTGCAATTGATGTTCTGTCATGTAATTGCCATTTCTGAGTGGGTGGATGCAATACTCGGGTGGGTGTTTTGCATTTGGAGGCTGACCATAGGGACCAAGGATCTAGATTGTGATGACATGTTGGCTGGGGAACATGAGCTGGAGCCTGCTGGCAGGTGCCCCACAGTGCTGGGTGGTGGGGGTGGTGGGGAACATGAGTTGGACATGGGTGGGTGCCTGCTGGCAGGTGCCCCACAGTGCTGGGGGGTAGGGGTGGCGGGGAACATGAGTTGGACATGGGTGGGGGCCTGCTGGCAGGTGCCCCACAGTGCTAGGGGGTGGGGGTGGTGGGGAACATGAGTTGGACATGGGTGGGTGCTTGGTGGAGGGTGCCCCTGCACTGCTGGGGGGCGGGGGTGGTGGGGAACATGAGTTGGACATGGGTGGGGGCCTGCTGGCAGGTGCCCCACAGTGCTGGGTGGTGGGGGTGGTGGGGAACATGAGTTGGACATGGGTGGGGGCCTGGTGGAGGCTGCCCCTGCACTGCTGGGGGGTCGGAGTGGTGGTGAACATGAGTTGGACATGGGTGGGGGCCTGGTGGAGGCTGCCCCTGCACTGCTGGGGGGTGGGGGTGGTGGTGAACATGGGTTGGACATGGGTGGGGGCCTGCTGGCAGGTGCCCCACAGTGCTGGGGGGTGAGGGTGGTGGGGACATGAATTGGACATGGGTGGGGGCCTGGTGGAGGCTGCCCCTGCACTGCTGGGGGGTGGGGGTGGTGAGGAACATGAGTTGGACATGGGTGGGGGTCTGCTGGCAGGTGCCCCACAGTGCTGGGGGGTGGGGGTGGTGGGGAACATGAGTTGGACATGGGTGGGGGCCTGGTGGAGGCTGCCCCTGCACTGCTGAGGGGTGGGGGTGGTGGGAGACATGGGTGGGGGCCTGGTGGAGGGTGCCCCTGCACTGCTGGGGGGTGGGGGTGGTGGGGAATATGAGTTGGACATGGGTGGGGGCCTGCTGGCAGGTACCCCACAGTGCTGGGGGGTGGGGGTGGTGGGGAACATGAGTTGGACATGGGTGGGGGCCTGGTGCAGGCTGCCCCTGCACTGCTGGGGGGTGGGGGTGGTGGTGAACATGAGTTGGACATGGGTGGGGGCCTGCTGGCAGGTGCCCCACAGTGCTGGGGGTGGGGGTGGTGGGGACATGAGTTGGACATGGGTGGGGGCCTGTTGGAGGCTTCCCCTGCACTGCTGGGGGGTGGGGGTGGTGGGAGACATGGGTGGGGGCCTGGTGGAGGCTGCTCCTGCACTGCTGGGGGGTGGGGGTGGTGGCTGACATGGGTGGGGGCCTGGTGGAGGGTGCCCCTGCACTGCTGGGGGGTGGGGGTGGTGGGAGACATGGGTGGGGGCCTGGTGGAGGGTGCCCCTGCACTGCTGGGGAGTGGGGGTGGTGGGGAACATGAGTTGGACATGGGTGGGGGCCTGCTGGCAGGTGCCCCACAGTGCTGGGGGGTGGGGGTGGTGGGGAACATGAGTTGTACATGGGTGGGGGCCTGCTGGCAGGTGCCCCACAGTGCTGGGGGTGGGGGTGGTGGGGAACATGAGTTGGACATGGGTGGAGGCCTGGTGGAGGCTGCCCCTGCACTGCTGGGGGGTGGGGGTGGTGGTGAACATGAGTTGGACATGGGTGGGGGCCTGCTGGCAGGTGCCCCACAGTGCTGGGGGTGGGGGTGGTGGGGACATGAGTTGGACATGGGTGGGGGCCTGATCGAGGCTGCCCCTGCACTGCTGGGGGGTGGGGTGGTGGGAGACATGGGTGGGGGCCTGGTGGAGGCTGTTCCTGCACTGCTTGGGGGTGGTGGGAGACATGGGTGAGGGCCTGGTGGAGGGTGCCCCTGCACTGCTGGGGGGTGGTGGGAGACATGGGTGGGGGCCTGGTAGAGGGTGCCCCTGTACTGCTGGGGGTGGGGGTGGTGGGGAACATGAGTTGGACATGGGTGGGGGCCTGCTGGCAGGTGCCCCACAGTGCTGGGGGGTGGGGGTGGTGGGGAACATGAGTTGGACATGGGTGGGGGCCTGCTAGCAGGTGCCCCACAGTGCTGGGGGGTGGGGGTGGTGGGGAACATGAGTTGGACATGGGTGGGGGCCTGCTGGCAGGTGCCCCACAGTGCTGGGGGGTGGGGGTGGTGGGGCACATGAGTTGGACATGGGTGGGGGCCTGGTGGAGGCTGCCCCTGCACTGCTGGGGGGTAGGGATGGTGGGGAACATAAGTTGGTCATGGGTGGGGGCCTGCTGGCAGGTGCGGCACAGTGCTGGGGGGTGGGGGTGGTGGGGAACATGAGTTGGACATGGGTGGGGGCCTGCTGGCAGGTGCCCCACAGTGCTGGGGGTGGTGGGGAACATGAGTTGGACATGGGTGGGGGCCTGGTGGAGGCTGCCCCTGCACTGCTGGGGGGTAGGGATGGTGGGGAACATAAGTTGGTCATGGGTGGGGGCCTGCTGGCAGGTGCGGCACGGTGCTGGGGGGTGGGGGTGGTGGGGAACATGAGTTGGACATGGTTGGGGACCTGCTGGCAGGTGCCCCACAGTGCTGGGGGGTGGGGGTGGTGGGGAACATGAGTTGGACATGGGTGGGGGCCTGGTGGAGGCTGCCCCTGCACTGCTGGGGGGTGGGGGTGGTGGGGAACATGTGTTGGACATGGGTGGAGGCCTGCAGGGGGGGGTGGTGGGGAACATGAGTTGGACATGGGTGGGGGTCTGGGGGAGGCTGCCCCTGCACTGCTGGGGGGTGGGGGTGGTGGGGAACATGAGTTGGACATGGGTGGGCGCCTGCTGGCAGGTGCCCCACAGTGGTGGGGGGTGGGGGTGGTGGGGAACATGAGTTGGACATGGGTGGGGGCCTGGTGGAGGCTGCCCCTGCACTGCTGGGGGGTGGGGGTGGTGGGAGACATGGGTGGGGGCCTGGTGGAGGGTGCCCCTGCACTGCTGGGGGGTGGGGGTGGTGGGGAACATGAGTTGGACATGGGTGGGGGCCTGCTGGTAGGTGCCCCACAGTGCTGGGGGGTGAGGGTGGTGGGGAACATGAGTTGGACATGGGTGGGGGCCTGGTGGAGGCTGCCCCTGCACTGCTGGGGGGTGGGGGTGGTGGTGAACATGAGTTGGACATGGGTGGGGTCCTGCTGGAAGGTGCCCCACAGTGCTGGGGGGTGGGGGTGGTGGGGGCATGAGTTGGTCATGGGTGGGGGCCTGGTGGAGGGTGCCCCTGCACTTCTGGGGGTTGGAGGTGGTGGGGAACATGAGTTGGAAATGGGTGGGGGCCTGCTGGCAGGTGCCCCACAGTGCTGGGGGGTGGGGGTGGTGGGGAACATGAGTTGGACATGGGTGTGGGCCTGGTGGTGGCTGCCCCTGCACTGCTGGGGGGTGGGGGTGGTGGGGAACATGAGTTGGACATGGGTGGGGGCCTGCTGGCAGGTGCCCCACAGTACTGGGGGGTGGTGGTGGTGGGGATCATGAGTTGGACATGGGTGGGGGCCTGCTGGCAGGCGCCCCACAGTGCTGGGGGTGGGGGTGGTGGGGAACATGAGTTGGACATGGGTTGGGGCCTGGTGGAGGCTGCCCCTGCACTGCTGGGGGGTGGGGGTGGTGGGGAACATGAGTTGGACATGGATGGGGGCCTGCTGGCAGGTGCCCCACAGTGCTGGGGGATGTTGGTGGTGGGGAACATGAGCTGGACATGGGTGGGGGCCTGCTGGCAGGTGCCCCACAGTGCTGGGGGGTGGGGGTGGTGGGGGACATGAGTTGGACATGGGTGGGGGCCTTCTGGCAGGTGCCCCACAGTGCTGGGGGGTGGGGGTGGTGGGGACATGAGTTGGACATGGGTGGAGGCCTGGTGGAGGCTGCCCCTGCACGGCTGGGGGGTGGGGGTGATGGGAGACATGGGTGGGGTCCTGGTGGAGGCTGCTCCTGCACTGCTGGGGGGTGGGGGTGGTGGGAGACATGGGTGGGGGCCTGGTGGAGGCTGCCCCTGGTGGCGGGGGGTGGAGGGGGACATGCGTTGGTGGGCAGTAGTGCAAGTTGACATGTGGGTTGGCTGGGGGGCATGGCCATGGTGGATGGGGTGCCTGCAGGACATGTGCAGGGTAGGCCCCTGTGGTGTGAGCTACCTGCAGGGGCCGTGGAGGGTGTAGAGGGAACACCTGGGAGGACCCACACGTGCAATTCGCGTGTGATACTTTCCGCGCACCCCTGATATACACGTACCCTGCTGATATTGCGTGTGAAACTTCCCGCGCACCCCGAAATACACGTAGCCAGGACATTCGCGTGTGGAACTTCCCGCGCACCCCTGATATACATGTACCCTGCTGACTTCGCGTGTGAAACTTCCCACGCACCCCAAGATACACGTAGCCAGGAGATTTGCGTGTGTAACTTCCCGCACACCCCTGATATACATGTACCCTGCTGACTTCGCGTGTGAAACTTCCCACACACCCCAAGATACATGTAGCCAGGAGATCCGCGTGTGTAACTTCCCGCGCACCCCGAAATACACGTAGCCAGGAGATTCGCGTGTGGAACGTCCCGCGCACCCCGAAATACACGTAGCCAGGTCATTCGCGTGTGGAACTTCCCGCGCACCCCTGGAATACACGTACCCTGCTGATATCGCGTGTGAAACTTCCCGCGCACCCCGAAATACGCGTAGCCTGGACATTCGCGTGTGGAACTTCCCGCGCACCCCTGGAATACACGTGCCCTGCTGATATCTCGTGTGAAACTTCCCACGCACCCCGAAATACACGTAGCCAGGACATTCGCTTGTGGAACTTCCCGCGCACCCCTGATATACACGTACCCTGCTGAATTCACGTGTGAAAATTCCCGCGCACCCCTGATGTACACGTACCCTGATGGAATTGCGTGTGGAACTTCAAGCGCACCCCTGTAATACACATACCCTGCTGAAATTGCATGTGGAACTTCCCGCGCACCCCTGAAATACACGTACCCTGCTGAAATTGCGTGTGGAACTTCCTGCGCACCCCTGAAATACACGTACCCTGATGGAATCGCGTGTGAAACTTCCCGCGCACCCCTGAAATGCACGTACCCAGCTGAAATGACGTGAGGTACTTTCCGCGCACCCCAGTGATACACGTAGCTCGCTTGCCGTGCTGGTACAGGGTTAGCGCAGCCCTTTGCTCTGGATTGGGGATTTTGATGGCTTTTCCCTGCGCGAGAGGCGTTCTTGGGGGCGTAACTGGCGCTGCTGCAGGGTCGCTGCGCCACTGTGCGCCACTGCTGGTTTTGGTAGCTGGAATCCATGAATACGCTGTGCGCGGAAATGGGTTTTGGCGCACGTGGCTGGCACAGGGATTCGCACGCGCACACTGTGCACCAGCCGCGTGCGCCACTTGTGCGCTGAATTCTATGAATTACCCCCTTGATGTCAAATAAAAGTACTTTACGAAATGTACAATCTTGCTGTTTGCTTTTAAATCACAGTTTCATATTCCGAATTGTGGCGCGCTGTGTTGTGAGATGATCTGTGTTGTTTTCCGGGTTCTGTGTAAAGTCGCGTAGGACTGGAGATGACTGGGCGTTACGCGGTACTAGCAGCTAGAAGCAACATACCAACCATTATGGTGATCTAATGCCTTGTTGTTGGAACAGCCTTCCGATTATCAGTGCGACCATAGTGCTTCTTTTATCATAAACCAACACCCTGTGTACCGCAAAGGAACAGCGCGTGACTCAAGATGAACTTTTGCGGATCGACAGCAAAGACAAATGCAAATCGCTGAATAGTCTCTAAACATTTGATGTCAAATAAAAGTACTTTACGAAATGTACAATCTTGCAGTTTGCTTTTAAATCACAGTTTCATATTCCGAATTGTGGCACGCTGTGTTGTGAGATGATCTGTGTTGTTTTCCGGGTTCTGTGTAAAGTCGCGTAGGACTGGAGACGACTGGGCCTTACGCGGTACTAGCGGCTAGAAGCAACATACCAACCATTATGGCGATCTAATGCCTCGTTGTTGGAACAGCCTTCCGATTATCAGTGTGACCATAGTGCTTCTTTTATCATAAACCAACACCCTGTGTACCGCAAAGGAACAGCGCGTGACTCAAGATGAACTTTTGCGGATCGACAGCAAAGACAAATGCAAGTCGCTGAAAATTCTCTAAACATTTGATGTCAAATAAAAGTAATTTACGAAATGTACAATCTTGCTGTTTGCTTTTAAATCACATTTTCATATTCCGAATTGTTGCGCACTGTATTGTGAGATGATCTGTGTTGTTCTCTGGGTTCTGTGTAAAGTCGCGTAGGACTGGAGACGACTGGGCGCGTTTGGCTACGCACCCTGTACCGTCACGGAGAGAGACGGGGAATATGAATGCTTTGATAATGTCAGGCTTAGGGGCGGGAGATATAATTTAGTGTCACAAAAGCAGGTCAGCCAGGTTGATGGGGCAAGTGATAGGATTATCACATAATGTCGGCGCACAGCAGCCTGATTTATCATTTGTTTAGTGGACAAAAAGTCGGGTAAGGCCCATAGGAAATTTTAATGTCAATGGACATAAGGAGGGTTCTTAGAACACTTTCAACCTGACAACGAACAATACGAACAGCGTTCTCAGAACACCCCATTTTGTTTAATTGCAAACATTACCTCCACGTCCACTCTTCCTCGTCCCAGTACTTACTTCATGAGGCCCCTGCCTCCGACACAGGACCTTCTTCTATTTCTTTAAATTCCTATAACTCCTCCCCCACATCCACATCACTCAGTTTCATAATACCAAGCCAGAGCATGGGACCTTGCCCGCAGGGAGGGTGAGGAGGGACGTCAGTACTGTGACGAGGAAGAGTAGGACTAGGAATAATGATGATTACTGGTAAGTAATCAGAGCATTTCAGGACACTGCGAGTGTTCTTAGAACACATTCAACTTGCCAGAGTACAATACGGACAGCGTCCTCAGGACACCCCCATTTTTTTATGTATGAACATTTAAGGACACCGCAAGTGTTCTTAGCTCAATTTTGGCTTGCTTGCGAACAAAACGGACACATACTCCATCCTCAGAACACCCCACTATTTAGTTTATATAGAACATTTCGGAACAGCCGTGGTGTCCGCAGACAAATCGAACACAACAAAACTGTATAGCATATAAAAAAAACAGAACATTGAACCTATCTCATACTCCCCCACCCCCCCCAAACACTCTTACACACCAACACACTCCACTAAATACAATTTTTAATCCATGTTTCACCGCGCTGTCCGCGGTCGTCCGCGAATGCAAGATGGCGGGCGCCACAGAAAATCTGACGCGCTTCACGCACCAAGCCATCCAATCACCGAACACGTCGCATGTCCGTGGACATCACGCAAGCCGCTCGGCCAATCAGGGCACTGTCCGCGGAGCGAACCGGGAAGTCCGTCCGCGGAGCAAACAGAGATATCACTAGTTTTTTTTCCTTACATTTTGGTCATTTAAAAAAAAAACTACTGGATGGATTTACACCAAATCTGCAAAAGCACGCTTTCGGGACCAAGCCCCCGCTCCTGCCTCAAATTTGGTGTAAATCCGTCCAGCGGTTTTGGCTGTAGGCGTGCGCAAAGGTTTTTTCCCATTATGTCTATGGGAAAAAACAAACGTTTTGGGACCCCCCCTATAACTTTGCCCCCCTGGACCAAACCTCTCCAAACTTTGCAAAACAATTCAGAGTGGGCCATATACTTTTTTTGCAAAGTTTGGTGAGGATTCGTCCAGAGGGAGCGAAGTTGTAGGCCACCCACAAATGCTCTTCCTATGGAAACACCAACTTAACCATAACTACATGGATGCTTCTGCGTCCATGTAATATTATATATATATATATATATATATATATTTATTTATTTTTTCTTCCCCAGCACTTTAGGGGCACCTACTTGAAAGGCATTGCAAGCTGCTGACGAACATCAGCATTTCGTTGCTTGCACCTTAACTGCTCTCGCTTTGCAAGGGGAAATGATCTAGGTTTGTAGTTAATTAAGAGCTGCTACTGCCTGCAAAGCATACCATGGAAACCTCTTTCTGCATCAGGAAGATGGGCTAGCATGGGGGAAGTGCTCGAAAAACAGTACTCATTACCTGATCGAAACTTTTTCTGTTTGGTTTGCTAAGCTTCATATGAACCAAACCAGCATTGGCAATGCCAATGTGGGCTTTAATGTAGGCATGGGAAGGCATTTGCCATAGTGGTATTTAGCTGGCCAATGATGGAAACTAGTGCAAAATGGTACAAATAGTGCCTGGCAAATGAATAATACTTGCACACAAGCCAAAACTGCTGGCTTTGCCAATGCTTGTTTTTTCTAGCTTTCAAGTGACAAACCATTTCTAATGTGTTGTTTGAAGCAACCCATAGTGCCCACCCACATTTAGAATCATATTACTTTTATAAATTAATTATGCATCCTAATGAGGGTGAAAAATATACTGAGAGATGTCTGTCTTGGGTTGAACATACTATAGCTCATACAGATACAATTCCCTTCAGTGGAAGGCTTGCATTTGAGCTAATGTGTATCCCCACAATCTATGTGTCCTTTGGTTATGAACTAGAGGTGAATTTCCAGTGATTGCTACCTGGTGGCACTGTGTGACTTAGTTGAAATGGTTTATTCTGCTTTCACGTTTCAGGCTTCCAATAATTTACAAAGCAACCATAATTGTATAGGTATTTGCCAAACACACCTCAATGCTCAACCACTAGGATGTCAAGCTATGCTACTTTTATGATCTCTAGTAACGGCGAAACATACATTCATTTCCCGGAATCTTTGGAAGCTCCCTGCTTTGGGATACACTTCGTTGATTAAAATATCTACTTTTCTGGATTTAAAGGATTTCTATACCGACTATGCATTGCTCATGTAGTTCAGAAATGGAGATAAACTTCCCTTGATGGTTACTAGATGGCATTGTGTTTTGTGTGACTCATCTGAAATGACTTATCCCACTTCCTGCATTCTAAAATAAATAAACATGATTCTAGAAAACCACACATTGCCAGGACTGAGTTATTTTTCCAATGTATGACCAATAACCCCAAATGTAGGGCAAGACATAGGTTCTAAACTGCCAAACAACATCCTTTAGGTAACATGTCTTAAGCACCTATAAATTCAGCAATGATTTGAACATAATTCTGGCTGGTCTTCTCGGAATATCCACCTCTGATAATGTCATGCTGTAGCATGGCCATGTCCTCTTTTGTACATTAAACCCCATATATCAGAATTGTTTAAAAAAAAAAAGTTAGGTCGCTTCTTCTTTTAGTTTCTTTTTCTATCATAACTTGCCAGACCTGGATGTGAAAAGGCATTTCCTATCTCTGTATATTTGAGGTTGGGATATGTAAAGAGTGGGAAATAAATATGATGTATTTAATGTCATCGGGTTACAGTTGTTTTGGGAGAGGTTAAAATGGGTTCTATGTGTACAAGTATCTTGTGCCAGTATCTTACTCAGCAACTGTTTCTTCTCTCAGAAGCATAATGTGAGAGGAATTGTATTGCAGGAGGGTGTTTGTGTCTAGTGAACGTGAATTATATATGAGGTGACATGTGTTGTTCCTGTCAGGAACTGCGTGTTTCTTCTGGTGGCAGTGTTGTCGGCAGTTTTATATTTGATCTGCACTTGTCATCTTTCTCATTGGGATTTGTGTTGAGTTGTTAAGTCATATTAATTAATATATCTGGAGAAGAACACTTAAAAGAAAGTCATGAGTGATGTTAGTGTAACCGTGAATGGCACAGACTGTATTCCTGCATAGGAAAGCAGCGGGGTGGACATCCATTGAAGAATCAGTTGAAAAATATTTAATTGCTGATTGATTGGTCAGATCCTTCCTGAGTTAGCACGTTCATGTGCCCCCTTCTTCTGTCCAGAATACCATATTGAGCTGATAAAAAATATTGGAGGAACATATCAACAATGAGGGTTGATTTGAATCGGGAGGCATTTCCTTACCTTGTTTGGTACCAGAGGCTACTAGGTTTAGAGTTGGTTAAAGATTGATTGTAGAAGACACTATGATGGTTAATATTCAAATCTTATTTTTAGCAGTTTGTCAGATAGATGTGTGAGACCAAGAGAAGCGACTAAATATTGATTATCAATGTAATATGGGAACTTGGAAGAAAAGTGCCACAGTAAGGATAGATTACATAAAGTAACAAAGTGTCAGGTTTAGAGCTGTGCCTGGTCCTCACTGGGCCTCTTCATACATTTTCTTATCTTTCAAGTCCTCCTGGGATCATCAGCTCAAACACAGTTCACTCACCCGTTTTGGCTGCCCCAAATGTTTAAAGTGTCTAAATTGATAATGTAGTATTCTCATGGCTATGCAAACCTGGTACAAAGTATTTACCTAGTTGTGGGCTTCCAATGACTTATACCTCTCTATCCATTATAGGTGAGTTCATGCACAGGCCAACGGAGGAAGGCACTTTGTGATTGGTGCAGAATCTGATGAAGAGAGCTCTTTGTCAGTCTTCCTGATTCTGTTCTTTTTTCAAGCAATCTCCTGTTACATCATGACTCTTCAATAACCTACATGACCTGCTGTTGTGCCTCCCTCTGCAATTTTGTCCTGTCTATGCACGAGTTGGCTTGGTGGAAACTACTGGTGCAAACGTTTGATGACCCCTCTTCTTTCCAGTAACTGTTCCCACCACAAAGCCTGGTCCTACTTTGTTGCCTAAAAATAGGTTGTCTACACAAATCTCCAATCATCCCTGCTGCCACCACCTTAAGGCATTCTTTAAATTCCTTCTCCCCTTCTGACTCTTCACATCAACTTTCAATCATTGATATTGGATTTCAAATCACCTTAGCCAATTCCCTTAACCCCATTGGTGCCTTTCCTCTGATATTGCTCTTGTAGGGTTTTGTTCTAAGTGGCACCCCATTCCCTAGTTTAGCTACTCTCTCGTTCAACCTTGAGACCATCCTTCCTTATATTTACCAACTTCCTCCATCAAATGTTTTCCAACCTTCCCTTCAAAATATTTCCTTTCTATTTGATAAGTACATTCCCTTCAATATCTTCATCTGGCTCTTTCATATTCACACTTGACTCCATCTTGCAAACTCCTCCTAATATAACTACAACCTTCTCCATATTCATGCCATGCCCCTCTGATTTAACAACCTCCTCATACTCCATACCACCGCTCCTGATTTGAACACCCCTCCTCCTACTTAACCACACCTCATCCTCCAAATACAAACTTCCCCTGTCTTCACCCTTCTTAACAGCACAACCTCCTCCCAATATAACATAATCTACCAATCTCTTCTAACCCCTCAACTCATCTGTTTCTCCAGTCCCCTCTGTCTCTCCTGCTTTAGCTCTTCAAAAATCGTTGTGCCAATTTGAGGCTTGAAGCTCATACCTCATGCTCAAGCATCCCACACTCAGTGACTGTGGGGTAAACCTTTTATAGTGATTCAGACTGGCACATGTACACAGTGCTGTAGTCCATGTCACCAAATTGAAGTTTGAGCAAGTGGCAACACTTTTGTTACAGGTATGGAAAGAGGATTTGACTGGCTATGGCATTTTAACTCACTTGAGTTCAGTTGAAGCAGAGGGAGTGGCCTAAACCTATATCAGGGCTGTTGGCCATTTTGAATGTTCTGTGTGAGTCACAAGGATCTGGCAGAGCTATGTGTGGGAGGAACACGTTTGTGCCCTGTCACCCTGGGAAAGTCAAATCTGGGTGTTTTGTATTGTGCTGTGCTAAAACATGTGCCTTTTTCCCCCTTTTGGGTAAACTGAATCTGGGTATTTTCACATTCCAGTAACTTTGCCAGGGTTGCTGGTTCTCTTCAGGTCCCCACATAGATCCCCCCAAAAAGGCGTGACATTCATTGTTGTCAGTTACTTGTTCTCCTCATGTGTCTTCCTTTGTTGTGACCCTGTCCCTCCTCCTCCCCTGTGCATTCTAAATTGTGTGCCACAGGACTGTGTTTCTCTCTGTCTACTTTCACCTCTTTCTGCTACACCTACTTCCTTTGCCCCTTCTATTGTTCTCTCTGTCTCTCCCTACTTCTGTAACTGCTACTCTATCTCTTACACTATCCCTCTCATTGAGTCTGGAAGGAAGAAGTTCATGAACAACATCCAGTTCTCCAATCTAGCCTCCCTATCACTGATAAATGCACCAGTGTTTCCTCCAGACAGACTCTCACTGGCATGCTCTTTGTTGTACCCTCTCCAGACCTATGGGCCCTTCATATGGTTTCCCTTCTCTCTCCTTTCTCCTGCTCTCCCACTAATGATGGCATTAGGTGGGAGGACCTCTTGGCCCCCTTCCACTCCTCCAACAACCATCATTAATGTCTATCTGAACGGCACCATCTTGGTTAAGGGCCCTCAGCCCAATCTCCTTTTCGATAGGCGTTTCCCGCATCTTATCAACTTCCTGGATGATCCTGCTACTCCTTCCACCACCTCTCTGACACCCTCATCTTCTTTTCTTCCTATGCCACCCTCAGGCCCCTCTATCACCTCTGCATGGTGTACCAAAAGCCTGAACCCATCCACTGAGGATTTTCAAATGTGGCAACCTGCTCCACGTCACTACTCTCAACTCACATTCTGCTGTCAAACACGACTCTGACATATGGTTTTCGGCAAGTTCCGTCTGTCCTTCCTGTGGTCTACAAGATCCTCTCCAAACCCAAAACCAACCATTGTGGAGGTGGAGTAGCCCTGATATTTCTGGAGTGGGTCCAGGCCTCTGTCATCCTAGTGCTGGCCTACACCTCCTTTGAATGTCTGGTCTGCAGGCTGTATATCTCTCCTGAGCTTTCTCTAACTGTGGCCATTGACAGGTCACCTGGCCAGGTCACCCTCTTTCTCGCTGAATGGGCCAACCTCTCCTCTTCTCTTCCGCAATGTCTGCAACATTCTCTCTCTTTACATTCTTCCCTCTGGCTCGACACACTCTGCCGGACATACTTTGGGTGCACCGCCTCAATGGGACTCTTCCTTTTCTCACTTTCCCCCAGAAGCTCACTTTCTCCAGAGACCTGGTTCTTTCTAGGCTGAACTACTGCAGCAGCCTCTTTCTCAATCTACCTTCCTCTATTCTACGCCCTCTGGAAATAGTCCAGAGCAGGACTGCAAGGCTTATCCTTGCCTCAAGCCCAGGGACTGTTTCTCTCCAGCCCTGAAATCTCTCCATTGGCTTCCAATGGCTGCAAGGATCAAGTTCAAGACCCTTTGTATAGTCTACAAGGCCCACACTACATCTTGCGCTCACTTCCAAAATACCTTCTTTCTTGAGTCCTTCACTCAGCTACCTCCAACTCTCTAAGGCAGCGAGTGGAGGAGAGAGATCTACCCCCCAGGTTCTTCCCTCTGGAATGGCCTCCCTTCCCCTCTCAAACTTGAGCCAGACAACCTGAAATTCCGGAAGTAGCTCAAAGCGTTCATTTTCATCTCTGCTTTCTCTCTCTCCCTCCCCTGCTGACTTACCTGACCTACCTGTCTACCTGTCTGCTGTACCGACTGGTTGCTTGGCTACCCTGAGATTCTCACTGGGTACCAGAATCTTTCTTGATCAGTCACCCTTGCACTGCCTCCGGCCTAACATGCACTTAGGGTATAACTGGAGGGACAGCCCCAACAAGTGGGAGGACTATGGGATAGGTAGAATTTAAATAAAAGAGTGTGTGTCCTGCCACATAGAATCACGTATTAACTAACATTTATGTAAATAATACTCATGTAGTCATGTTTTAAACTTAACAGGAATAACACTGTGTCTAATATTATCATCATGAAAAGTAGAGGAGTACAATACTGAATTGAGTTCACACAGCTTTTATTATTTGGCTAGTGAAACTGTTTTTTTTGTCTTTTTCAAAACATTTCTTTTTTTCTCTCATGAAGAATATTTTCTAATTACTATTCAAATCTGTCTTTATCAGATCTTAGACAGTGCATATAGTAGTGCATCAACATAAATGTACAGACAGCAAATGATATAACACAAATCTCAAAAACAGCTGTGTGTTTAACAAGAACAAAAACATAAAAATCATTACACATAGAGCATACAAAATCGAGGCTTTTGTTTGATTAGGTGTTATGCTCTTTTCTCTGGACCTTTATATGGTCAAATATGTCAGACGGAAGGGTGATTTAGCCATCGGTCTACGTCTAGAGGTGAATCAACAGCAATTGTTATTGTGAGGGGAATGCTATAACACTCTAAGTGTATCGTCCTCTGACGTTTCGGCTGGTTGGTCAATTAGCCTTCTTCCTGGGCACATATAAAGGAACTCAATTAGTGGGCGGCTCTACTAAAGTGCACTTGGGTGCCACAATGTAAAAACTGTAAAAAATATATAAAGTTGAAAACTGTAGACTGAGAAACAAGAGTTATTATCTTTTTCTCAGAAGCATGACAGCAATTCACTGACCTTGGCTGTATCGCTCTATGGGGCTCTCTCTGATGCAAGAGGCTTCTAAGTCTCTATTTGTGTCTTCCTCAGGGCTCCCACCATGAGATACTAATATGGAGTACTGGGTGAGAGAAGGGTGAGCATTAACATACAATCTAATGTCTCTCAGGGTTGTAGTTGCCAGATTAACATAGTATACAGCTTTTACTGTATCAAATAACAGAATGGCCTTTACCTGCTCATCCTATGTGCAACGTCTGTTCACATAAGAGGTAAATCTGGAATAAGGACCTCTAATTACTCTGGGTTATTGAATGCGGCGGCTCCCTGCATGAGTGAAATGGCAGTATTATTGCTTGGGTTATGGTAGAAGTAACAAACTATATCCATGTGCAGTAAGGAGCCCAACAACTAAGGTTGAATGATAGGCGGGATCCTGCAATGCAGCCTACCTGAATCGCAGGCCATCAAATGGATCTCTGACCAGAGCCAGTGAATGGCATCTGTTGTCTCCTCAGTAGCACCACCATGAGCAGGCTCGACGTATCCAAGCTGTTTATTGTGCCCAATGCGCATTCGTGGAGGAGCAGTGTCTCTTCGGGTCGCGCAAGTGGCTCGTCCAGGGCATCCAGTTGCCCGCAGTAACCTGTATCCTCTGCGGTGGAAAGATTGTGGAGCACGGGGGCAGCTGGGACCTGGGTGAATGCCTGTGAGAATTGCTCATAGGCTCAAAAAGAAAGAAGAGAGACCTACACTAGAACCCTAGTGGTGTGTTGGTGCTTTGTCATTGCTGGATCAGCAGTGACTTGAGACGCTGGCAACAGAACACAGAGTGAGGTAAAATTGCTGCTTAGTTGAGTTGTTAGAGTACGTTATCTTGGCTAAAGATGGTGTTAATGTCTATAACCTTTACATTAGGGCTTGGCTTAAGATGTAAGATGGGAAATGAGATGCAGTCAATGCTGGAATCAAGTAAGGCTGTCCCAAAGGCATGGGATCTACGGACTGCGCTCCTAGGGTGTCATCTAATATACAGTTTTATGTCATCTTTACAGGTGGTGTAAGATGACAAATGAATTGAGCGGGGAGCAGGTATGGATATGAATATGCATACTGGGTGTGCGTAGGCTAGGGTATCCAAGTCTGTGAATGAAGAACTGGACTGTGGGCCTCATTACGAGTCTGGCGGTAACCGTGCCTGAAAATTCGGCAGGTTACTGCCAGACTCGTATTAGCATTCCACCTCAGTGATTCCTGGAATTACCGGGGCATTACGACCCCAGTGACCCGGGAATTCCGGAGGCGGAATTCGGTAAATCCCAATTCCGATTCAGTCGCATAGGATTCAATGGGAAAGGGGAAGTGGAAACAATCGCACCATCTCGTGATGGTGCCGGAGTTTCCACTTCCGCCTTCAGGCGGGTGGTGTTAAACCCGCCAATCAGACCTGGCGGGAATGACACCTCCGCCTGCAGGACTCGAGATCACCCGGTATGGAAGCAACGGTGGCGGCGGCTTTACCGCCACCTTTATTTCCATACCGGGTGACTCGTAGTGAGGCCCTATGTGTTCCTAGGTATACACATGATGTATCAATTGTGTATGGGGTTCAAAAATTGGTGTTAAGACCTATCATGTTCTTGCATTAAGTGTAGTACTTGTAGTATTTCTAATGGTGATCAAAGGGTAGTGCTTCAGTGAGGCGCTTGGTAGTGGTAGTTGATTTGAGTTTAAAAATCCACCAGGATTCTTTGTGGTTTAATGCGCTTGTGGCATTGGTGGTATTGAGAACTTTGTCTACTACCCACCAAAGCATATCATCCGGGCCATGTAGGTAGTGGGAGACTAAAGGGGCAGATTGTGTTCTGCATCTAATGCGGGATCTATGTTCCCCATTTCTTTTGTTTACTTGCCTCCTGGTCTGACCCACATACCGTAGGCCACATGGACATTCAATTATGTAGACCACAATTGATGTTTTACAATTGGAGAAATGCTTGATGTGCCATTCCTTTTTTTCTTCCATAAAGGAAGTAGTTTTCTTCGTCAGTCTGCATACATTGCATTGGTGGTGCCCTCTAATCTCTCTCATGTTCCATATTTCGGTTCTTCTGGTTTTCTTGTTTATTTTGGCTTGAGTAAGGACATCTTTGAGGTTTTTTGCATGTTTAAATGGCATTCTGGATAGAGGTTCTTCCGGAAGGCTCAATTGTATGAGGGGCCATAATTTTTTAATCAGTCCATTTAGTTTAGTCATGGTTGGTCCAAAGGTAGTCACACAGGTCATCATTTGTTCTTTTACTGTGTTATGTACTTTCGTTGTAAGTAGAGATTCCCTGGGTGTGTAACAGGTTCTCTTTCTGGTGTTCTTCACAAGCTTTTTAGGATATCTCCTAGTTTGGAGTTTTGTCTGTAGATCATTGGCATGTTTTTTATACTGTTCTAGTTCTATGCAATGTCTGCGTATCCAAAGGATCTGGCCATATGGTAAATTGAACCTTATGTTTTTGGGGTGGTTGCTCCTGTAATGCATGAGGATGTTGCGATCAGGTTTTTCTTATACAATGAACAAGATAATGTATTCTCTTGGACCAATGGAGAGGTCTAGAAAGTTGATTTCCAAGTTGCTCTGGTTTAATGTGAATTTAATTTCCTGGGTCTGTTGGTTAATCCAGTTAAGGAAGTTGTCCAAGGTTGCACTGTCATCTTTCCAAATAAAGATAATATCATCTACGTACCAGAAAAATTGGGAGATTTTGTCCAAAAAGGGATTGTTGATGTTCAAGACAAATGTCTGCTTGTACTCTGACAGGTAGATCACTGCCATACTCAGCGCAAAACCTTCCCCCATGGGGATGCCACATATGTGTGTTGGTAAAAAACATCATCAAATGTGAACACGTTTTTGGTCAGTGCCAGTTCCAGGAGTTCCACAATGAAGTTAGTTGGGAACCTTTTCTGTGTCATGTGATGTGTTAGGTGGTGGCGTATGCACTGCTGAATCTTGCAGTATGCTAGTGTATAGACTTGTTATGTCCATTGTACCCAACATTTCTTCAGCTTGAATGAATGGTTGTTTTTCAGATATCGCTATTGTGGCCATTGTGTCCCTTAGGTAGGTATGTGTCTGTTGGCTAAGCGGTTTAAGAAAATAGTCTACACATTTGCAAATAGGTTCTAGCATTGACCCACAACCCGAGACTATGGGTCTTCCTGGTGGATTGGATCTATTCTAATTCAACTTCCGGAGGGCATAGAAAGCTGGGGGTGTACCTTCTGAGGTGTTGAGAAAGAGTTCTTCTTTCTCTGTAATCCAGTTACATCCGAAGGCGAATCTCATTATCTCCTGAATCTTCACCTTAATTCCTTCTGTTGGATCTTTTTTCCATTTCTTGTAGTTCAGTTCCTCATTGAGAAGGCTCATGACCATATCTTTTTATTGGTTGAGGTTTTGAACAACAATGCCTCCACCTTTTTCCGCTGTTTTGATGACAATTTGTTTATTAGCTGCCAGATTTTTTAAGGCTCTTCGCTCTTCCGACGTTAAGTTGTGTCTCAGTTTCTGTGGTGTTTCTTGCAGTTTACTCATTTCTTTTCTAATTAATTTTTCGAGGGAGACTATAGAGGGTGGTACTTCGTTCTCGTTGGGGTTAAAGTTGGATTTGACCCTCAGGCCTGAGTCTTCTTCCTGAGTCGGTGGTTCACTCTCTTTAAAGTATGATTTAAGTTGTATTGTTCTAAAGATATTAGATAGTTCCTGGTCAAGCTTGTACCAGTCAGTAAAATTGGTGGGCACAAAAGAAAGTCCTTTTGCCAGTATGGATATCTCTTCTTTGGTCATCTTGATTCAGGGAAAGGTTGAAGATAGGAATGTTGTTCAATATCTCCATTGGTTCTGTCGTTTACTGTAGGGTTGCCTCCATTGTTGGTAGTTGTAGAGGGTCATGGTTGCCGTGGGGGTGGTGGTGGGCCTCAGTACCCTCCTCTGGGGCCCTCTCTCCCTAAAAAAGGAACCTGAGGTGTTGGTGGCTGGTACTGTCCCTGGTGTGGGTATCTTCCTCGATTTTGGGACTGGTCGTTGGAGGAGCCCGAACTTGATGCATCTGAAAATGACACCCATTTACGTCTATTCCTTTTAGGGTCTGTCTGGCTAGCTGCCCTCTCCTTCTATTTATTGTCTTTATATTCTGGTGCCACATATCGGTATACATGCTCTATCTTGAAGTTTTTTATATCTTTAGCAAGTTTTTTAAATATTTTTTCTACCATGCACCTAGGGGATGTAACTGTAACCCAACAGTCTCTTATTCTCAGTGCACTACCCAGAGCCATGCTAACCTGGCTGCACTTTCTCAGAGCATTGCTGCCCTGTTTTCTGTCCCCTTCAGTCCCCTCACCCTAGCACTTCCCCACTCCCTTTCCCCTTGGACGTCTTGTTCTCACACTTACACGATCTGAATAACACCAGGCCTATTAAGATTGTTTGTGTTGTCCTCCCTCTGTCTTCCCCCACTTGTCTTGTTGTGCCTAGAAACACTTGTATACAGGCATGTTATAAATTACTTATCATATCATCTCATGCAGATAGGTAAGGTTTAAGAGGAGTTAATGATGTTCTCAGCATTAGTTTACTGTTTCCCAGGGTGCATGTGGGTGTTGTGCATGTCTACGGGGATTTCAGAGGTTTTTGCAGGTGAGCTTGTGGTCAAGGCAGCCAAAGTGGATAAGGGAAAAAGGTGGTCTCACTAGTCACCTCCTTGGAGGTTATAAGAACATTGGAGGTGTGTTTGACTTCCTGACATGGATAAGGGATCTTGTGGGTTAAAATTGGTGGTTCCCAGCAAGGCAAACCTTAGGGGCGGTATGATGCTTGGTTACTAACCCTTTTCATGTGAAGGGACCATGTAAGGGCAGCCAGGGTATCCTCCCCAACCATCCCTGTCCCTGTGACTATGATCCACTCATTCAGGAAGTACCCAGGTCCTTGAGACATACCTTTCATGGGTGTGAGGATTAGCCACCTGGAAAGGGTGCAAAGCACTGGCTTTTACATTTATTTTTAGTACATACAATGATGCAGGTGATTCCTTCTCGAAAGTGGTAATCTGCTATCCAGACCCACCTTTGTTGCAACTCCATGCCAAAAGCATATTGAACTTGTACACTAATGCATCAGTAACTTGATCTGCAGCCCCTGCTCTGCTCATGGCACAGAGCAGGATCAAAGGTCACAATATGACTACTTAACTGCCACAGGGACATCAATGTCACTGCAGCACAGTGGTGACTTTTATGATATGACCTCTGTACACAAACTAGGATGATCATGAGTATCCCCATGCCGGTGGCAGGGTAATCTCTAAGAAAGAAGTTGTGCCTGAGTTAAGGCATAGTGCATGGCGATACTTATGATCATGGCCACCACATCCCAATTGATATTGCTCATGTGTCAGCTCCTGTGAGTCAGCTGCGCTGTTTAGGGTTATGTGTATTCTGGTCAGACTGGCTGATAGGGCCAAAATGGTGGGACAGAAACCCAGAGTACCCATTTTCTCTTTGATTATCCTTGCGAGGGCTGGTAACCCACTCCCCCAGAGACAGCCGCAGAGCAGGCAGCTGTCCTGGGCCCAGGTATCACAGGAGCACACCCATTCTCGAGGAGTAGCCTCACATCAAGGTGCTGCATATCCAAAGGTCTTGGTTCCAAGTAGGAGGGAATGTGTGGGAGTAGAATAGGCAGGAGTGTTCGGACACTGGAGGAAGCCTTCCCCCATCTTTATTCTCACTGTATCGCTTTCCCCTTACTGTCACCTCCACTTTCTCTGGAGCAAAGCAGTTTGGGTGCATGATCAAGAGGGAAACGTCCACTCCAGCCAGGAGAGGGATTAGGGATTAGTACCATAAAGCAGGCTAGCTTTAGAGCAATCACCTGAGGATTTGTGCCCTTAAAAGATAGAGGAGTTCAGTTGAAGCAGAGGGAGTGGCCTAAACCTATATCAGGGCTGTTATCAGGGCTGTTGGCCATTTTGAATGTTCTGTGTGAGTCACAAGGATCTGGCAGAGCTATGTGTGGGAGGAACACGTTTGTGCCCTGTCACCCTGGGAAAGTCAAATCTGGGTGTTTTGTATTGTGCTGTGCTAAAACATGTGCCTTTTCCCCCCTTTTGGGTAAACTGAATCTGGGTATTTTCACATTCCAGTAACTTTGCCAAGGTTGCTGGTTCTCTTCAGGTCCCCACATAGATCCCCCCAAAAAGGCGTGACATTCATTGTTGTCAGTTACTTGTTCTCCTCATGTGTCTTCCTTTGTTGTGACCCTGTCCCTCCTCCTCCCCTGTGCATTCTAAATTGTGTGCCACAGGACTGTGTTTCTCTCTGTCTACTTTCACCTCTTTCTGCTACACCTACTTCCTTTGCCCCTTCTATTGTTCTCTCTGTCTCTCCCTACTTCTCTAACTGCTACTCTATCTCTTACACTATCCCTCTCATTGAGTCTGGAAGGAAGAAGTTCATGAACAACATCCAGTTCTCCAATCTAGCCTCCCTATCACTGATAAATGCACCAGTGTTTCCTCCAGACAGACTCTCACTGGCATGCTCTTTGTTGTACCCTCTCCAGACCTATGGGCCCTTCATATGGTTTCCCTTCTCTCTCCTTTCTCCTGCTCTCCCACTAATGATGGCATTAGGTGGGAGGACCTCTTGGCCCCTTCCACTCCTCCAACAACCATCATTAATGTCTATCTGAACGGCACCATCTTGGTTAAGGGCCCTCAGCCCAATCTCCTTTTCGATAGGCGTTTCCCGCATCTTATCAACTTCCTGGATGATCCTGCTACTCCTTCCACCACCTCTCTGACACCCTCATCTTCTTTTCTTCCTATGCCACCCTCAGGCCCCTCTATCACCTCTGCATGGTGTACCAAAAGCCTGTACCCATCCACTGAGGATTTTCAAATGTGGCAACCTGCTCCACGTCACTACTCTCAACTCACATACTGCTGTCAAACACGACTCTGACATATGGTTTTCGGCAAGTTCCGTCTGTCCTTCCTGTGGTCTACAAGATCCTCTCCAAACCCAAAACCAACCATTGTGGAGGTGGAGTAGCCCTGATATTTCTGGAGTGGGTCCAGGCCTCTGTCATCCTAGTGCTGGCCTACACCTCCTTTGAATGTCTGGTCTGCAGGCTGTATATCTCTCCTGAGCTTTCTCTAACTGTGGCCATTGACAGGTCACCTGGCCAGGTCACCCTCTTTCTCGCTGAATGGGCCAACCTCTCCTCTTCTCTTCCGCAATGTCTGCAACATTCTCTCTCTTTACATTCTTCCCTCTGGCTCGACACACTCTGCCGGACATACTTTGGGTGCACCGCCTCAATGGGACTCTTCCTTTTCTCACTTTCCCCCAGAAGCTCACTTTCTCCAGAGACCTGGTTCTTTCTAGGCTGAACTACTGCAGCAGCCTCTTTCTCAATCTACCTTCCTCTATTCTACGCCCTCTGGAAATAGTCCAGAGCAGGACTGCAAGGCTTATCCTTGCCTCAAGCCCAGGGACTGTTTCTCTCCAGCCCTGAAATCTCTCCATTGGCTTCCAATGGCTGCAAGGATCAAGTTCAAGACCCTTTGTATAGTCTACAAGGCCCACACTACATCTTGCGCTCACTTCCAAAATACCTTCTTTCTTGAGTCCTTCACTCAGCTACCTCCAACTCTCTAAGGCAGCGAGTGGAGGAGAGAGATCTACCCCCCAGGTTCTTCCCTCTGGAATGGCCTCCCTTCCCCTCTCAAACTTGAGCCAGACAACCTGAAATTCCGGAAGTAGCTCAAAGCGTTCATTTTCATCTCTGCTTTCTCTCTCTCCCTCCCCTGCTGACTTACCTGACCTACCTGTCTACCTGTCGGCTGTACCGACTGGTTGCTTGGCTACCCTGAGATTCTCACTGGGTACCAGAATCTTTCTTGATCAGTCACCCTTGCACTGCCTCCGGCCTAACATGCACTTAGGGTATAACTGGAGGGACAGCCCCAACAAGTGGGAGGACTATGGGATAGGTAGAATTGAAATAAAAGAGTGTGTGTCCTGCCACATACAATCACGTATTTACTAACATTTATGTAAATAATACTCATGTAGTCATGTTTTAAACTTAACAGGAATAACACTGTGTCTAATATTATCATCATGAAAAGTAGAGGAGTACAATACTGAATTGAGTTCACACAGCTTTTATTATTTGGCTAGTGAAACTGTTTTTTTTGTCTTTTTCAAAACATTTCTTTTTTTCTCTCATGAAGAATATTTTCTAATTACTATTCAAATCTGTCTTTATCAGATCTTAGACAGTGCATATAGTAGTGCATCAACATAAATGTACAGACAGCAAATGATATAACACAAATCTCAAAAACAGCTGTGTGTTTAACAAGAACAAAAACATAAAAATCATTACACATAGAGCATACAAAATCGAGGCTTTTGTTTGATTAGGTGTTATGCTCTTTTCTCTGGACCTTTATATGGTCAAATATGTCAGACGGAAGGGTGATTTAGCCATCGGTCTACGTCTAGAGGTGAATCAACAGCAATTGTTATTGTGAGGGGAATGCTATAACACTCTAAGTGTATCGTCCTCTGACGTTTCGGCTGGTTGGTCAATTAGCCTTCTTCCTGGGCACATATAAAGGAACTCAATTAGTAGGCGGCTCTACTAAAGTGCACTTGGGTGCCACAATGTAAAAACAGTAAAAAATATATAAAGTTGAAAACTGTAGACTGAGAAACAAGAGTTATTATCTTTTTCTCAGAAGCATGACAGCAATTCACTGACCTTGGCTGTATCACTCTATGGGGCTCTCTCTGATGCAAGAGGCTTCTAAATCTCTATTTGTGTCTTCCTCAGGGCTCCCACCATGAGATACTAATATGGAGTACTGGGTGAGAGAAGGGTGAGCATTAACATACAATCTAATGTCTCTCAGGGTTGTAGTTGCCAGATTAACATAGTATACAGCTTTTACTGTATCAAATAACAGAATTGCCTTTACCTGCTCATCCTATGTGCAACGTCTGTTCACATAAGAGGTAAATCTGGAATAAGGACCTCTAATTACTCTGGGTTATTGAATGCGGCGGCTCCCTGCATGAGTGAAATGGCAGTATTATTGCTTGGGTTATGGTAGAAGTAACAAACTATATCCATGTGCAGTAAGGAGCCCAACAACTAAGGTTGAATGATAGGCGGGATCCTGCAATGCAGCCTACCTGAATCGCAGGCCATCAAATGGATCTCTGACCAGAGCCAGTGAATGGCATCTGTTGTCTCCTCAGTAGCACCACCATGAGCAGGCTCGACGTATCCAAGCTGTTTATTGTGCCCAATGCGCATTCGTGGAGGAGCAGTGTCTCTTCGGGTCGCGCAAGTGGCTCGTCCAGGGCATCCAGTTGCCCGCAGTAACCTGTATCCTCTGCGGTGGAAAGATTGTGGAGCACGGGGGCAGCTGGTACCTGGGTGAATGCCTGTGAGAATTGCTCATAGGCTCAAAAAGAAAGAAGAGAGACCTACACTAGAACCCTAGTGGTGTGTTGGTGCTTTGTCATTGCTGGATCAGCAGTGACTTGAGACGCTGGCAACAGAACACAGAGTGAGGTAAAATTGCTGCTTAGTTGAGTTGTTAGAGTACGTTATCTTGGCTAAAGATGGTGTTAATGTCTATAACCTTTACATTAGGGCTTGGCTTAAGATGTAAGATGGGAAATGAGATGCAGTCAATGCTGGAATCAAGTAAGGCTGTCCCAAAGGCATGGGATCTACGGACTGCGCTCCTAGGGTGTCATCTAATATACAGTTTTATGTCATCTTTACAGGTGGTGTAAGATGACAAATGAATTGAGCGGGGAGCTGGTATGGATATGAATATGCATACTGGGTGTGCGTAGGCTAGGGTATCCAAGTCTGTGAATGAAGAACTGGACTGTGGGCCTCATTACGAGTCTGGCGGTAACCGTGCCTGAAAATTCGGCAGGTTACTGCCAGACTCGTATTAGCATTCCACCTCAGTGATTCCTGGAATTACCGGGGCATTACGACCCCAGTGACCCGGGAATTCCGGAGGCGGAATTCGGTAAATCCCAATTCCGATTCAGTCGCATAGGATTCAATGGGAAAGGGGAAGTGGAAACAATCGCACCATCTCGTGATGGTGCCGGAGTTTCCACTTCCGCCTTCAGGCGGGTGGTGTTAAACCCGCCAATCAGACCTGGCGGGAATGACACCTCCGCCTGCAGGAATCGAGATCACCCGGTATGGAAGCAACGGTGGCGGCGGCTTTACCGCCACCTTTATTTCCATACCGGGTGACTCGTAGTGAGGCCCTATGTGTTCCTAGGTATACACATGATGTATCAATTGTGTATGGGGTTCAAAAATTGGTGTTAAGACCTATCATGTTCTTGCATTAAGTGTAGTACTTGTAGTATTTCTAATGGTGATCAAAGGGTAGTGCTTCAGTGAGGCGCTTGGTAGTGGTAGTTGATTTGAGTTTAAAAATCCACCAGGATTCTTTGTGGTTTAATGCGCTTGTGGCATTGGTGGTATTGAGAACTTTGTCTACTACCCACCAAAGCATATCATCCGGGCCATGTAGGTAGTGGGAGACTAAAGGGGCAGATTGTGTTCTGCATCTAATGCGGGATCTATGTTCCCCATTTCTTTTGTTTACTTGCCTCCTGGTCTGACCCACATACCGTAGGCCACATGGACATTCAATTATGTAGACCACAATTGATGTTTTACAATTGGAGAAATGCTTGATGTGCCATTCCTTTTTTTCTTCCATAAAGGAAGTAGTTTTCTTCGTCAGTCTGCATACATTGCATTGGTGGTGCCCTCTAATCTCTCTCATGTTCCATATTTCGGTTCTTCTGGTTTTCTTGTTTATTTTGGCTTGAGTAAGGACATCTTTGAGGTTTTTTGCATGTTTAAATGGCATTCTGGATAGAGGTTCTTCCGGAAGGCTCAATTGTATGAGGGGCCATAATTTTTTAATCAGTCCATTTAGTTTAGTCATGGTTGGTCCAAAGGTAGTCACACAGGTCATCATTTGTTCTTTTACTGTGTTATGTACTTTCGTTGTAAGTAGAGATTCCCTGGGTGTGTAACAGGTTCTCTTTCTGGTGTTCTTCACAAGCTTTTTAGGATATCTCCTAGTTTGGAGTTTTGTCTGTAGATCATTGGCATGTTTTTTATACTGTTCTAGTTCTATGCAATGTCTGCGCATCCAAAGGATCTGGCCATATGGTAAATTGAACCTTATGTTTTTGGGGTGGTTGCTCCTGTAATGCATGAGGATGTTGCGATCAGTGTTTTTCTTATACAATGAACAAGATAATGTATTCTCTTGGACCAATGGAGAGGTCTAGAAAGTTGATTTCCAAGTTGCTCTGGTTTAATGTGAATTTAATTTCCTGGGTCTGTTGGTTAATCCAGTTAAGGAAGTTGTCCAAGGTTGCACTGTCATCTTTCCAAATAAAGATAATATCATCTACGTACCAGAAAAATTGGGAGATTTTGTCCAAAAAGGGATTGTTGATGTTCAAGACAAATGTCTGCTTGTACTCTGACAGGTAGATCACTGCCATACTCAGCGCAAAACCTTCCCCCATGGGGATGCCACATATGTGTGTTGGTAAAAAACATCATCAAATGTGAACACGTTTTTGGTCAGTGCCAGTTCCAGGAGTTCCACAATGAAGTTAGTTGGGAACCTTTTCTGTGCCATGTGATGTGTTAGGTGGTGGCGTATGCACTGCTGAATCTTGCAGTATGCTAGTGTATAGACTTGTTATGTCCATTGTACCCAACATTTCTTCAGCTTGAATGAATGGTTGTTTTTCAGATATCGCTATTGTGGCCATTGTGTCCCTTAGGTAGGTATGTGTCTGTTGGCTAAGCGGTTTAAGAAAATAGTCTACACATTTGCAAATAGGTTCTAGCATTGACCCACAACCCGAGACTATGGGTATTCCTGGTGGGTTGGATCTATTCTAATTCAACTTCCGGAGGGCATAGAAAGCTGGGGGTGTACCTTCTGAGGTGTTGAGAAAGAGTTCTTCTTTCTCTGTAATCCAGTTACATCCGAAGGCGAATCTCATTATCTCCTGAATCTTCACCTTAATTCCTTCTGTTGGATCTTTTTTCCATTTCTTGTAGTTCAGTTCCTCATTGAGAAGGCTCATGACCATATCTTTTTATTGGTTGAGGTTTTGAACAACAATGCCTCCACCTTTTTCCGCTGTTTTGATGACAATTTGTTTATTAGCTGCCAGATTTTTTAAGGCTCTTCGCTCTTCCGACGTTAAGTTGTGTCTCAGTTTCTGTGGTGTTTCTTGCAGTTTACTCATTTCTTTTCTAATTAATTTTTCGAGGGAGACTATAGAGGGTGGTACTTCGTTCTCGTTGGGGTTAAAGTTGGATTTGACCCTCAGGCCTGAGTCTTCTTCCTGAGTCGGTGGTTCACTCTCTTTAAAGTATGATTTAAGTTGTATTGTTCTAAAGATATTAGATAGTTCCTGGTCAAGCTTGTACCAGTCAGTAAAATTGGTGGGCACAAAAGAAAGTCCTTTTGCCAGTATGGATATCTCTTCTTTGGTCATCTTGATTCAGGGAAAGGTTGAAGATAGGAATGTTGTTCAATATCTCCATTGGTTCTGTCGTTTACTGTAGGGTTGCCTCCATTGTTGGTAGTTGTAGAGGGTCATGGTTGCCGTGGGGGTGGTGGTGGGCCTCAGTACCCTCCTCTGGGGCCCACTCTCCCTAAAAAAGGAACCTGAGGTGTTGGTGGCTGGTACTGTCCCTGGTGTGGGTATCTTCCTCGATTTTGGGACTGGTCGTTGGAGGAGCCCGAACTTGATGCATCTGAAAATGACACCCATTTACGTCTATTCCTTTTAGGGTCTGTCTGGCTAGCTGCTCTCTCCTTCTATTTATTGTCTTTATATTCTGGTGCCACATATCGGTATACATGCTCTATCTTGAAGTTTTTTATATCTTTAGCAAGTTTTTTAAATATTTTTTCTACCATGCACCTAGGGGCTGTAACTGTAACCCAACAGTCTCTTATTCTCAGTGCACTACCCAGAGCCATGCTGCCCTGGCTGCACTTTCTCAGAGCATTGCTGCCCTGTTTTCTGTCCCCTTCAGTCCCCTCACCCTAGCACTTCCCCACTCCCTTTCCCCTTGGACGTCTTGTTCTCACACTTACATGATCTGAATAACACCAGGCCTATTAAGATTGTTTGTGTTGTCCTCCCTCTGTCTTCCCCCACTTGTCTTGTTGTGCCTAGAAACACTTGTATACAGGCATGTTATAAATTACTTATCATATCATCTCATGCAGATAGGTAAGGTTTAAGAGGAGTTAATGATGTTCTCAGCATTAGTTTACTGTTTCCCAGGGTGCATGTGGGTGTTGTGCATGTCTACGGGGATTTCAGAGGTTTTTGCAGGTGAGCTTGTGGTCAAGGCAGCCAAAGTGGATAAGGGAAAAAGGTGGTCTCACTAGTCACCTCCTTGGAGGTTATAAGAACATTGGAGGTGTGTTTGACTTCCTGACATGGATAAGGGATCTTGTGGGTTAAAATTGGTGGTTCCCAGCAAGGCAAACCTTAGGGGCGGTATGATGCTTGGTTACTAACCCTTTTCATGTGAAGGGACCATGTAAGGGCAGCCAGGGTATCCTCCCCAACCATCCCTGTCCCTGTGACTATGATCCACTCATTCAGGAAGTACCCAGGTCCTTGAGACATACCTTTCATGGGTGTGAGGATTAGCCACCTGGAAAGGGTGCAAAGCACTGGCTTTTACATTTATTTTTAGTACATACAATGATGCAGGTGATTCCTTCTCGAAAGTGGTAATCTGCTATCCAGACCCACCTTTGTTGCAACTCCATGCCAAAAGCATATTGAACTTGTACACTAATGCATCAGTAACCTGATCTGCAGCCCCTGCTCTGCTCATGGCACAGAGCAGGATCAAAGGTCACAATATGACTACTTAACTGCCACAGGGACATCAATGTCACTGCAGCACAGTGGTGACTTTTATGATATGACCTCTGTACACAAACTAGGATGATCATGAGTATCCCCATGCCGGTGGCAGGGTAATCTCTAAGAAATAAGTTGTGCCTGAGTTAAGGCATAGTGCATGGCGATACTTATGATCATGGCCACCACATCCCAATTGATATTGCTCATGTGTCAGCTCCTGTGAGTCAGCTGCGCTGTTTAGGGTTATGTGTATTCTGGTCAGACTGGCTGATAGGGCCAAACGGTGGGACAGAAACCCAGAGTACCCATTTTCTCTTTGATTATCCTTGCGAGGGCTGGTAACCCACTCCCCCAGAGACAGCCGCAGAGCAGGCAGCTGTCCTGGGCCCAGGTATCACAGGAGCACACCCATTCTCGAGGAGTAGCCTCACATCAAGGTGCTGCATATCCAAAGGTCTTGGTTCCAAGTAGGAGGGAATGTGTGGGAGTAGAATAGGCAGGAGTGTTCGGACACTGGAGGAAGCCTTCCCCCATCTTTATTCTCACTGTATCGCTTTCCCCTTCCTGTCACCTCCACTTTCTCTGGAGCAAAGCAGTTTGGGTGCATGATCAAGAGGGAGACGTCCACTCCAGCCAGGAGAGGGATTAGTACCATAAAGCAGGCTAGCTTTAGAGCAATCACCTGAGGATTTGTGCCCTTAAAAGATAGAGGGGGTCATTACAACCCAGGCGCTAATTGCGCCAACTTTACCACCATGGTGTAAACTACGTTTACACCATGGTGGATGGCGGATTTACCGCCCCATTCCAAGGTGAGTGGGGCGGTAAATCCCCATTTCCCATTTTCCATTCCCCATTCCCATTCTTTCCCCATAGGGCATAATGGGAGTTTGGAAGGCGCTAATTACGCCACCGTAAATTACAGTGGCGTAATTAGCATCATGGCAGGTTAGCGCCATGGATTTTAACGGCTGCTAAAAGCAGCCGTTAAAATCAAAATAGGCGTTAAGGGTTAACGACGGCGTTAACCCTTAACGCCTGGGTCGTAATGAGGCCCAGAGTCTCATACCCCTTCATCAGAATTTCCTCAGTTTCTCAAGGATCCTTTAAGGTCAAAGAGACGTTCTGAACATTCTCACCTCAAATTCCTTTGGGACAGTTTAACTGTCCAAAGCCCTCCACCGGAACGTGAAGAAGGAGCTGTCCAAGACAGAAAGAAGACATATCCTCTAAGTACCATCGATCAAGACCAACCAATCTGCATTGGATCTTCTCTGCCAGAAGGGCGGACCCTTATCTGGACTATCGTGTCCTTGAGTCCTTTACGAAGACCTCCCAGCAATGAGAGGGCCAGACCAGCCGAAGCTCCCTGTTCTTTAGCACCGAACCTGCCTCTCCATGTTCTTCACATCCTGAACAATAAGGGAGGTGGTTGTGTCTGTATTCCTCTAACCAGCCAAATAATTGCACTATATCTAAACCAGCTCTATACTGAATTGTTTTCTAGTGAAGCATATCACCTGCTGGGCCTGAAGCATCTGCTCAACACTGGACCCCAAACTGATTAACTAGAGGGTAATTTTCTGACTCTAACCGGGGCTTACAACCATGGCTTGGCCCAGCTAGCCCAAGAACCAACTCCTGATTCAAAGCTCAATGGCGCGTCCTCGATCACCACTACAATGACCATTGGACCATGATCAGCCTACTTGAACCACTGAAGCGTCACTCAACAACCTCTCCCAGTGGCCAAAGCACCATTTGGCCGGGCCAACAGTGAAGCGTTCTTGTGACCACCCCGACCTGCATCAGTGGACCGCCACAGTTCGACTGCACAGAACACCTGCATTTGACCCTAATCGATGTCCGCTTGCTGCCAGGGCCTCCACGATCCTATGTGCCTGAATGAGCCTGATCAGCTTGCATCAACGTTCGATCCTGGCTGTGATGTGTCAGTCCACCAAGTACTGAATCAAGGTACTGTGACATTGAACTGCTCCCACGGTCCACTTGGGCCCTCGAGAATGGTTAGGACACGATCGGCCCTGTTTTCATCCCAATATCGTTTTATGGTAGTACCTTACCTACCACCCCTGGAATTACACTCAGAGTGCTACTTTGTCCAGCCTGTTGCATTGTCTCTGTTATTTCCTTTGGGCTGGGTTTCTGTATAGAAATCTCTTTTTGTTCTACATGCAGATGGTGTGTTTTATTAAAATGTTTATATTTTTATAAAACCTTTATTTTGGACTGTGATAGTATGTTGGTTGGTTAACTACTGGTTCACCTTCACACCACTTTCAAGAGTATAGCCTTCCGTCGGCCTGCATTACCACAAAAGGCAAAGGAGGGACCTCTTGATAGACCATATTTTACCTTTATGATTGCGTTGTGTTTTGGTTTATAGAAGTTTGAGGACTGAGTGGGACAGTTTACCCCTACTCATGCTGGCAGAATCCAATTTGGCACAATGGGCCCTTGGTTGAAGTGAAACCACATGCAGCGCACATCAACTGTCAGAAAAGCAGTTCTACTGGCACAAGCTTGCACATTGTCCTGCTCAAGAATTCTATTCTCAGTACATTACATGTAGTTAAGAATGAGTGATCGTCACCCTATTAGGATGCCTTGAATTCAAAATAGTTTAATTTTTCAACTTTGCCAGTGATACGGGGGTGCATTTGTGACAATCATGCGCAAATTGTAAACAAAAACAAACAAAAAAGTAACGCTTGTCATGCCCTTGTTAGTGATCCAGTACCTGGTTGGCTAGTTCAAAAGCAGAGCCATCCAATATAAAACTCTCTTAAGAATATCAATGCGTACTGGTTGTGCTAAAAATATATATCCCTTGCCTACTTTCTTAAATGTTACCTCAGAATAATGAGCTCATTGAAGCAATTAAAAAGAAGGCAGTTTAATCATTGAATTCTTGACAACCTGCCCATATGTTCTTAAATGGAAGTGTCAGAGAAAGTTTGAGAAAGGTCAGTGCATAAGAAGAAACCAGCCCAGTTGAAACATGCAGAAAGAAAAGCCTGAGAGGTGGATTGTAGGATAGGAGAACGTTGGTGGGTTAGGTGTGTGAAGCTCACCCAGTTACACAACTAAAATCACATTTGCAAAAAGGAAAAAATCACCAAATGGGACTTTCTACTCAATGCTTTCAGAAATAGCAAATCAACATTTTATCAAAGAACCACGTTAGCTGCCTTGGCATTAAATCTAAATAATGTCTTAGAGGCCAAACCCGGGTTTTGCCTATTATACAGCTGAACACAAAAGACAACGTCTATATCTCTGTGCTACGAAACCTCTGGCTGTAATACTTGGTGTCTAGGGGTTGACACTTTGTATTTGGGGCCAATTTCTAAATAAAACCTTGTTTGCCAAAGGCGCAGAAAAAAAAATCTGCTTAAAAAGTGCTTGTATCATCTTGTGATTCATTAAACTTCCAAACCAGGGGTCAATGAGCTGATTCTGAATGATACCCATGATATGAACAGGCCGTATCTGCCAAAAACATGGACATTCAAGGGCTTTGAAACTATCGGTCTGATTCATAGAATTTCGAGCAGAAATCATGCAAGGGCGGCATCTCGAAAAGGCCACTCCACAAGCCTGCGCGATTGAGTAAATCAGTGCGCAAAGCATATTCATGGAATTGTTGGTGCAAAGTAAACATATTTGCAAGTCCTGGCTGGTACGACCTCGACACGCCCACACACAAAGCAGGAAACTCCCAGATCAGCTACCATTACACGGCCCCCCAGGCGTGAATACACGCACCCTACAAACAGTGTGCTGCGTCCCCTGTAAGCAGGCCTGTGACTTGGGGAGCATGCATGGAGACCCCCGTAACTGTGTCCTGCACCCCGCCAACATGCGCTTGAAAAATCGTCATTCGGCAATAAAGCGGGAAATCTGCGTGCACACCATGTAAAACGTTCCTGTACCCGGTGAAACAGTGTAAGCGCACGTCTATGTTACATCAGAATCTGATTTAGTACACGCACCCCGAAAAACGACATGCAATCTCACCTGCACACTGAAAATCCTACTCGCAATTGTACTTACGCCAGCTTTCGGGTGGCAGATCCTATGAAGGACTTGCATGGGCATTTCCCAGCCGAGACTTTGCGTGACCCATTCCATGAATAGGTCTCTTGCCTAGCAATAGTGGGCCTGTGAGGGGCTGCCTGCAGGCCTTCCCTTGGAACGCCCACTTCTTTGCAACGTATTCCCCATTTATGGCGTTCAGCCCCATTCCCCGCCCTCTACGCAGGCCATGCCCACCCACTGCTCGGCGTCTCGCGCAAGGCCCTCGATGGCTCTCACAGGTGTGGCAGGACAGCGTGAAATCCATGCAAGTCCAGGAAAAGTCCAGGGCATTTGATTTCATGAATTGACAGAGAGTAGACTATTTTACAAATTCCATGAATCGGCCCCACATCAACAAGATCAAGATGGGCATTTCAACCCTGATTTTAAGATTAAGGGGGTCATTTCTTTTCTCCCCACCCTCCCCAAGCACTCTTCAACATAACCAGAAATGTATTTTTGTAAAGCTTTTTATATATACAAAGCACAATGTTCACAGACTCAAGATGGCAACCACTTCAAAAACTTTGAAGCACCTCACGGTTCTCAATTGACCAATCAGAGACGGATCAGTATTTTTATTTTCAAACTCCTATCATGCTAAATCCTACCTTACATACAGAAACATGCTTTTTAAAAGTTGCATCTCTCGTTTTTGCATCTGTGATTTGCTGTACCAGTGATGCCACTTGTGATGCCATACGTGATATCACCAGTTCTGTAATTTATGACATCACCAGTTTGCTTAGGTGGCACAGCTTCAGCACCAGACACATTTCGAGGTTTTGCTGCATTACATTGACACCTTAACAGGTTCCATGTAATAATGTCGCCACAAAAATATCACTATGCAAAAATATCGCCGAAAAATGTTTTTTGTGGCGACATTGTTGCATGGAACATGCGGGGGACACCCCCGCAACCCCCAAATTGTTTTTTTTTGCCCTTGTCGCCATATATATGGTCACCCAAATAATATCGCCACAACATTTTCCCGGCGATATTATTTACGGCAACCATACATGTGGCGATATTATTACCTGATACCCCTTAAAATCACTTTAACAAAAGTTGTTTCACTGAATTGCAAGGTTTTGTTGCACCAGATTTTTTCACCATAACAATGCTTCAACTGAAGTTTCTTCATAGAATTTCAAAAGTTTAGATGCACTGAACTTCTTCACCTTAACTGTCCCTTAACTAAAATTGTTTCACTGAATAAACATATATGTAGTACAAGGTTGACGAAGAACAGTTTCTGGACAGCTTGTAACGTTGGTACCGTTCCATGAATCTGCATGAAACATTGTCAAAACCATATAGACCTGATGTTGATTATCTATGCAAAGTTTGGTACAGATTGTTTAAGGGGGGGGGCAATGTTGTAGGGGAGGGCAGGATTGGCACAGAGCAGTTTTTGGGTGGCTTATGTATGTGGCTCTGTTGAGAAACTTTGAGAAAATAATACAGACCAGACTTTGAAAATGATTGCAAAGTTTGGTGTGGTTATGATATGATATGATATGGTATTTATAATGCGCCTATACACAAGTGTTTCAAGGGGGCAAAGTTGTAGGGGTGGTCAAAAATGTAAGAAATCTGGATAGACTTGAATGGGAACGAAGCTACAGCCAGAAAAGCTGGCCGGATTTGCACCAAACTTGTGTGAATAGCTTTGGCCAGGAAGCATGCTTTTGGAAATGTGGATTTCATCTATCCTGTGTTTAATTTCTGTTTAAATGTGCCAAAAAGTAGGTACAGAAAATAGTGATATAACTTTGGTGCCTGAGGCATGGCAAGTGGCCAGATTGTTTGGTGCTTCACTGAAGGCCATGCACCGGACATTTTGGCCACTGGGCATGCCCACTAATGGACCGACAATGGGTTTAAAGTGGGCACTGGGGCTAGCCTCCGGCAATGCATAATGTCTACTCTGAGATGTATACCAGGGGCTGCAAAATGGCTGAAGCCCATGCCCTTGGGATTGAGGACACTGGCCATGGCCACAAGTCATGAACAGTGGCCTACTTTCACATTATTGATGAATATTGGCCCCTAGGCCATGCTAAAGGCAAAGGACACTGTTACTGATGACCCTGACTGTGGCCATTGGCCTCCTATTTCACATACCACACAGACAATGCAAAAGAAATACATGGTACTCTATTGGAGTAATGTTTGGTTCAATTATGTGCCCAACATGTGTTTTAAGACATGACATAACATTTCTGAATGTAAGGATGTATTTAGTAATACAAGTAAAGCACACATTAGCATTGGGAAAGAAAAAATAATAGGAAATTGCACAGTTATGTAGAGTATAGATCAGGAGAAATGAGTGCAGTAAGTAATTGGAACACATAACAAAATGTACTTTACATATGCAGGGTAAATGAAGAATAGTTCAAAATGTGTTATTTAGTTCTTATTTATTTACATGACAAGTATTTTATTTATTTTCTAACACGGTATTTGATATAAATTGAAATATTGTTATCAATCATTTTGAAAAACGCAAGATATTCTCCTACTTTTTTCGTTAATAGTCCAAGATAGGTTCACCCTGCTTCATATTAACACTATATAAATCAATTTATCTAAAACGTTGATAACAATATTAATAACAATAGTGTGCCTTCCTTACACATGACACCTTACACATGACACATAGCTTATGATTGATGTGTCTAGAAAACTAGAAACGCCACAATCATGTTCGGCGAGGGAAACTAAGAAATAGCCGCATGACGCAGCTGTTAGACCTTCAAATAGAAATGCTTGAAATGCAAAACTTCTTTGAAAATACTGCCACCAAACTGAAGTTCCTGCGCAGTCTACTAACGCTGACTAATGGAAAACAATTAACTTTAAATTAAGTGTTGAATTTAATTAAGTGTCAGATTTAGTTATAAAGTGTATTTCAAAAGACACTTTTAAGCACAGTCACGAATCAATTACATAGAAATGTTGCACTTTATCTACTTCAGAAGTGATGTATTAATTGTTGTAAGGTACTGTTCATAAAAGAGCTAGAATCCATTTCCAGGCACATCATGTATAATTCTTCCAGGAAATGTTTGCAATCATTTTTCTTTTATGTATTTTCAATTTCAGAAAACCTGACTTAGAAGCCTTTCATTCAAAATGTTGAACGAATCATCAGCGACGAGATTCAGCAAGTTCTATATTTTCACATTCATAAACATACACCGTGTCACTCTCTTGTAGACCCGAAGTTCCTCTCTACACATGAAAACCCCATATATGTGGGGACTTTCTATATTTCCCTTTTGGGCCCTTATAATCCAATGCTTTGGGGTGGTACTAATTGTGTGGTTTTGCTGCATGGGACACATGTCTTGCACGACAAGCATGTTAATTATCTGTCTCATTGAGTTCTAATCCCATTCCTAATTGTTTTTGTTTTTTCAGGATATGGAGAATGTTTCGAGGGCACTCGCTCTGCCGCCACATTAACACAATTTGGATCGGGAGCCAAGGATACTGAGGAGAAGGGTTCAGCATTTCTGTAAATTAATATTCTTTGTAGAAGTAGTACAGTACACTGAAACAGCAAACAAAAAAAGGATCACTCAGTCCTATCATGGATCTTGTGGACAAGCATGTTTTGCAACGCAGTTTCATGCTACGATTAGTAACCAAGCAGGTTTGGAATCGGGTGGATAGGGATATTCTCCTCTCCATCTTCCCTTTTGTGCCTTGTGTGTGCCCACATTTTGTGACACTAGAACTTCTTCTCAGATAGCTTTGCATCCCCAGATTAATCTCGGTGTTCACCAGGATTGATGTGTCATTACTTTATCAGGTGATGAAGTCTCCACTCTACAAGGGCACACTTGAACACATCTCGACGCCATCATCCAACCACACTCTGTCAGATTCTAGTCGTAATCATGTGTTGTGATAGAAAAAGCCCTCTGTGAAACATGGTTTGCATTGTGGCGAGCACTTTCAGTTTTCTTTCCATCATCTTGAATGTGATCAGTTTACTAATGCCTACACGTAGATCCCTGCTGCAGTTAACATGCAACCCTGACTTTCATAGAACTTGTACATATCCTTCCGTTCTTATGTTGTTTTTTTTTTCTCTCTTCTAAGGGCCTCATTACGAGTCAGGCGTTAAGGGTTTTACGACGCCGTAAACGGCGCCGACCCTTAACGCCTGATTACAAGGTCCCTTTGCGGGATGGTGATTTTAACGCCTGCTTTTTGCAGGCGTTAAAAACCATGCAGCAAAGGGACCTTGGTGCTAAGTACGGTGCCGCAATTTGCCATGGGCCATGGTGGAAGGGGGAATTACCAGTCCGCCAACCTCGGAATGGGGTGGTAATTCCCCATTCTGCCATGGCGGAGTCGGAAAGTTACCGCCATGGACCATGGTGCTATTAGTACCATGGTCCATCCGCCAGGGTCGTAATGAGGCCCTTTTCCTCCATCCAACACAACATTTTTCCCTTTTTGCTTTTCCTCTTTGACCACAATCTGGATTTCCACTGGCCTGCATACAATAGCCTATTTTCCAGACATGGCTCATTTCTCAGTGGTTTCTCACTCACCATAGGCACTCTCTTTTGTACACCCACCGTTTCAGGGCTCACCATGGCTTCCAACCAGGGCTTCTAATTTTGTACGTGGTTCCTGCCTTTCAAACTTCCTATATCAGCCTGCTTCATTGCTAGGATTTGTCAGTCTCCCCAAGTGTCTCTGAGCCGTTCACTGTCCAATGTGAGGAAGTTGGGAGACAAATTCCACAGAATTATCCTATTGTTAACCCACCTGAAAATAAGTAGCATGTACTAGGCCACCACTCACTTATAAAACATCTTATGCCATCTACCACCATCAGGAGTTGAGCATTCACCTTGTGGATCCACCTTTGTTCAAATGTGGGTTCCCAGCTCAACATGACCATCAGTCTGGTCCACTAGCAAAAAAACAAGCACAGGTTTCTGAATGCCCTGCTGACGGCCTTGACGAGCAGCGGCACAAGGTTTGTCCCGTCTGTCCACGTGTTTCTGAGCTGACCACTGGCCCACATGCAGATGTTTGGATCCACATATAATAGAACACTTCTTTTGTTACCCTCCTTTCAGTCTGAAGAATTGTCCAAAGCACCCGAAATTCCACTCCCTTTTGAAGCATCTCCCACGTTCTACCACTATCCAGGATAACAACTCACCCTTGTAACCCATTTTTGTTAATCTGTATTTTCCCAGCTCAACTGCACAAACTGGCTGTCAACTACAGCCCCTAACTCTTGGCCTCCCAGGCCTTCTACTATTGTGCCTTACTACAGTGCCATGATAGACCATTCTACCCATGCATCTGTGTCCCTCATGACGAAAAACATTTTTGTATCTGGCAGGGCTCATGCAAGTGCTGCATTCGTCCTCTTTGGCGCCTTACCAAGAGAACTCTTTGTTCCCTTTCAAATGCTACTCTTGCCTCTTCCAACTCGAACTATTACTCCCTTGCTTCTCGTTACTGTGCTTCCTACTCTCTTTTACCCTTATTCTGATCCCCCCATATATTTATTTTAGCCCTGGGTGTTGCTAGGGGGGGTTGAGGGGGCTATATCCCCGGGTCTTATGGTTGTAGCCCCAGATAGAAGCTCAGGGGTTACAACCAAAAAGGCTAGCTAGCCCCCAGTCCCGACGGTCCCAAAATTAGCATAGCCCCAGATCTTTTCTAGACCTAGCAACACCTAGGCCTTTCCCCATAGTGTATTTCTGTGGCCCTTCCAGGGCGATCTTGGTATGTCTGCGGTACAGCGTCTGACTTTTCTTACCTGCTCTCCTTCTCCTCTCCCAGGCTCGCTGCTTCTCGCCTCCTAACTGGGCTTGTTTTTTTTGGTTCTCAGGTATAATTGTACATCTGTTCTCTTGACATATTCTCTCTCTCTCTGTCTGCTGTGACTTTTCTTGGGAGTGTCCTCGTGTGACTGGGTTCAACGGACTGATTACTACTAATTGAGGTTCAAGGCTGCTTCACCCCACAGTAAATTCACTAGTGAGCTCCCCTATTTTCCTTCGCTCCTCTCCACCATCTACATGCCCACAGCTGTTTCTCATTTAAAAGCCACATTACATTCCTGGTGTTTTGTACACTTTTTTCATTTACATCTATGTGCCCCTGGAAGGTTGGCTCAACATTAGTATATATGAACATGTGCATTTAATTATTACAGTGTTTTCAAATGTGGATCTCCCTAAAATATTGTGTTGGCATTGTTTGCGCTTCATGCTATCCACATTAAATTAACCCATAGGGCAAAAAAAAGAATCACCTTACACATTGTAAACTATCGCTAAGAAAGAGTGTGGCATAATCCCTTACCTGTGCTCTGCCAGGCTCACATATCTTCCGTTTCACATCTGAATGCCCCTGGAATTGGGCTTTGAGTTGTTTTTAAAGGCTTGGGTGCATGTTGATCCATCAAAGTTGATAGTGGATCTGCAATTCAGAAAATAAAACTGCAGACTCTATTTGAGGGTATCTGCAGTAGAAAAGCGTATTTACTTGAAGGGAGATTTAACAAAGGCCATCAAGTATTATTAACTGCAGCATGTGGCAGTGCGATAGAGTCAAGATAATCTCCAGTGAAGCATGGGTATTTATTGTGTTCAGGGTATGTGTTTTATTTCTCTGACTGCAGAGTAACTGAAGAATCTGCAGAGTAGCAATTCTGGGTCTGACAAGTCTTGAAGTCAATAGTAACTCATTCAACAATAGATTGTGTGATAGATGAATGTACATACCACAGTGCTTCAAATGTTAACACTGCTGTGAAAAGTGCTGAACTATGTTGTTCCATGTTGCTCACACTGATGTTCCCATATTAAACGTGTGATATAGTTTTAGATATTACACTGGACTTAATCATTTCTGCTTTGCATCTAAGTCATGCTCTGCTGAGATCTCATATAGGCTCACTTGAGGGGCAAATTACACCACTTCACCTTGTGTCCAGTTGAGCTCTGTAAGAGATATTGGGCCTCATTACGACCCAGGCGCTAATGGGTTAACGGCGCCGTAAAAGGCTGCGGCAGCGTTAACCTATTAGCACCTAATTACAAGGTCCCTTTGCGGGACCTGACCTTAACGGCTGGTTTTACCAGCCGTTAAAGTAGGGACCCGCAAAGGGACATTGGTGCTAAGTACGGTGCCGCAATTTGCGGCACCGTACATAGCGCCTTCCCCATTCCCATTGAGCCCTATGGAGCAAAAATGGGAATGGGGAAGGGCCATGGATGAAGGGGGAATTACTGCCCCGCCAACCTTGTAATGGGGTGGTAATTCCCCCTTTCTCCATGGCGGAGTCGGTAACTTACCGGCATGGACCATGGTGCTAATAGCACCATGGTCTTCCGCCAGGGTCGTAATGAGGCCCATTGTCTTATTGGGGTAAATTTGGGATTTGACTGTATTTTTATTATTGTAACATTTTGGTGGTAAACTGGCTGTAAACTGGCCTTACATTTAGAGTGGGTTTGGTATTTCTCTATTTTGATGATTAAATATTGTTAGCTTGTGGTAATTTTAGAGGTATCTTACTTTGTGGTATGTTCAAATTATCTTATTTCTGTGGTATAGTGGTGAGCATGTTTTTTTTATACTACAACCCATCATAAAACACCCTTCCTTTCTATTAGCATGTATTTTAGTCGCCTGTAGAGAAATCCCAGACTTAAGGCACTTGAGAGAACCCAATGAGTTTATTCAGACCACCACCTATAGTTTGTGGCTGTCATTACTGGCTTATGTACGGCCAGTGATCTATGTGTCAGATTAGGCATCCCTTCCTTTCAACATGCAAGGAAGGAATCACTCATTATATTTTAAACACACACATCTTTTACTTGTAGATATTTACTACTGACTTTCTTTTGTTTGCTATTTTATCTACAGTGGTAAATTGGTAAATGCACTACTGCACTGATATAAACATCACCTCTGTGCTTCACATATATAAATGATTCACAGATGCATGAATAACACCAAAGTCTCAATTTTTTCTATCTGTGCTTTGTATTACATGACAGTTACAAACCACAAAATATTTTACCACATGATATTTACAGCATCACCTGCAAGATATAAAAGAACAACATAAACTCAATGAATGAATTTGAACTCAATATTTTGCAAACACAAATTTATGGTCTCACACTTTGAACATAGAGAAAAAAATAAACATAATTTTTCTAACCTCCCCGCACTGCCAATAAATTCTAGCAACACACGTACATCATGCTATTTTTTCATCACTTGGTACTATTCTTACCAAGGCCAGTGAAATCTGAAGTCCCCGCACAATCTCACTGCCTTTGCAGACCAAGACTCAGTGTCAAACCCCCTCGTATGTGTGGGGAGCTGCCAGCTGATTATTCTCGTAGCCAGCGCTCAACCCACTTGGAGTTCAACAGATATGGCACCGTCTGACTCCTGGTCTCAGCACAAACTGCCAACTCCCTTCTCCTCATTCCTTAAATAAACTCTGATTCAGTCCTGTGTTGACGTGACTTATCCACCTACAATCCCTACCAATCAGAATAAAAAGAATGTGCCCTCTGCCAGCCTTCGTTTTTAAAGACAATGAAGACTTAATTTACAACGCAAATGTTTCATTTTCCTTCCTGCATTTTACATATTTCTGTTCTCCAAAAGATGAAGAAAACGCTAGCGTGCATTTCCTAATGAAAAATACATTTCAAACAGTGCACCGAAAACATGGACTGTATTTCATTGTGCACAGAAGACTGCATTATAATGTTAGAGAAGTTGAAATTGGTACTTTAGTAATGTTAGTGCAAGGTTAATCAGTTATGTATTCTAATGCAGTTTCCATACATGAAACATCCAATATAAAATTGTGCACCTCTTTATTTTAACTGGCAGCACACTGTGTTTTTATGCGTTCTGACAACTTCGCCTGCTGGCTGTTACTGAAATAATGGCTGCATTTTCAAACTGGGCCTGGCTGCCGTTCCTTGCTGCATGTTGCATGTTGGCAATAAAACCCCATATATACCCTTATATATTCCCTCCTTTTTCTGACAATTCTGGCTAACAAACCCATAATTGGAGGAAACCATTTAACATGTACATCTCTCTTTTTCCATCATATGAATCCCAATTGAAATAATAGCATCTTAATAAATGAACATTTAAACATTTCACAACAAACCATTGCTCAATCATAATAAAATAATAAAAGTAAAGCAAATACCAAATATGGCACATCAGTCCTCACACGCATGTGCATGTGCAAGTATAATGTAATATTGTGCACATATTTTCCACTTGAAGTGTCCCCATATGTTTGAATGTCTTTTCAATCATAGTCTTTATATATGTGTGAAATCAACATTTCATATATGACAATAAAAAATAAAGTAAAATAAATAGATAAAATAAATGACCAACATAATTAATTAAAACAAATAAATAAAATAACAAACTTGTGAATCTCCATTACTCCCATTTTCTGTCAAATATGATAATACTATGCTTCATCAGGAACACTGCAAAATTAAGTTAATCTCACTACTGTTCCATTGATGGCATTCACCATCTTCATGATCGCACCTCTGAGATGTCCTGATCACCAGATTTTCATCATATTGTTCGCTCGGTGGAAATCTTTCATCCTGGCATTCTTGGGTGTTTTTCCACAGAAATCATCTTTTTTGGCATCCCAGTCCCTTTATCTTCACTTCCATAGTTCGGTGCGGAGGCTTTACTTGGGCTTCATCCTGTGGACTCCAGGACTCCATCATCTCTTGCGTCCTCCGGTCTTGCGGCCTCTGACCCCAACCAATGTTAGTATTTTATTTCTAAATCAAATAGAAAGGAACAGATTAAGTACATAGCACAAAACCAATTTCATCCCTTCTACTAATTTGCCAAAAACAAAATGTGGTCCAAAACATTATGCTCTATTCTTCCGAATATCTGCAAATGAGCACATGTTAGAGAGAAAACAATAACATATAAATCTCACATTATTATACATCAAAAAATGTTCATGTAGAGCATTTCAGCACATTGTACTATAGTAAGTTAACCTCATTCAGCAACTTCTATCAATATATATATTACCACACTTTTCCCAAATGTGGTACTTTCATTTGCATTTATCTCCACACTAAACATTATATCCAGTTTTTTTCAATTTTTTTATGGCAAATAGTCACTGCATCTTTTTTTCCATGTAATCAGTACACTTAAACTGTCTCTAACTGCTCCAATCTCCTGACTTTGTGTTTAGGATGACAGGGCTTAATCTGGTTAACATGAACAAATTGTTCTGTCACCATTTCACCCTCTGTGTTTAATATCTTACATGCTACCGGGGACACTTTATCCACTATCTCAAATGGACCTTGCCATGCTGCCAGATGTTTACCTTTTCCAAAATGAAACGTATATACCCGATCACCTACTTTATACTCTTTCACAGGTGTTTTTTTTAATCATAAAATGACTTTGCGCTATCAGCAGCTCTTTCCAGCTCTTTCCAAATTTCGCTGCACAAATTCAAATTCATATTGTAAATGCTTCCTCAGTTCTTCCATATATTCGTGAACTGTAGATGCACTCACAAGTGTCTGCTCATGTGTCCTGTATAATAAATGTTGTGGCAGTAGCATTTTCCTTCCTGTTAACACCTCTAGGGACCGATACGTGTCACTTTAGCAGGAGTCAATCTAATGGCCATCAATACCAGAGGTAATCGTAAATCCCAACTAGAACCTGCCTCTGTTACAAACTTCTTTAATATCTCCACTACAGATCTGTTGCAACGTTCAACATTTCCAGAAGAGGCAGGTCGATATGTGATATGCAGTTTCCTTTTTACCCCCAATATCTGCCACACCTTGCTCATTAAGGTGCTTGTGAAATGACTTCCTCTGTCTGACTCTATTCTTTGTGGTAGTCCAAATCTTGAAAATATGTGATTTACTATCAATGTAGCTGCTGTTTGCACACTACAATCTGGTGCAGGAATACATTCTACCAATTTTGACCTCAAACAAACCACTGTCAAAAGATAACAGTTTCCCCTACTCGATCTCTTTACAGGCCCTACATAGTCAATTTGTAAATCCGACCATGGAAGAGTTAAACGTCTTTTCATAAATGGAGCTCTATGCATTGGTGAAGCAGGTTTAAATTGTGCATATACGAGACACCCCCTGGTATATAATTCCACATCTTGGGACATGTGTGGCCAGTAAGCATATTCTTTCAGTATCTCTAAAGTCTTTTGTGAACCCCTGTGTCCTGCAGTTATTGCATCATGAGCATGGTGTAACATTAGCCCTCTGAAGGAAAGAGGTACCACCCACTGTATCTGTCCTGTTATGGATTCCCTGATCATCAGTCCATCCTGTAGTTTAATCCATGTTTTATTCTTTAATAACACTCTCAATTCTTCCTTTCATGTACAGTAATTTTCAGTTAAAGGATTTTGTTCAGGGTCCAGCAAATAATTATAATAGATCCCCGATATTGGATCATATTTTCGTGCCTTAATCAGATCTTGATCTGGTGTATCATAACTCCATTGCACTACGGGTTATTCGACTTCTTTTGGAGCTTTAGAGCGTGTAACTGCATCTATTTGTATTTCACCAATTAAGTGTTCAATGGGCAACAACTCTCCCTTAACAGCCCCAATCTTGGCTAATTGATCTGCTTTATCATTCCTCCTTATCCTCTCCTGGTGTTTTCAAATGTGCACATATTTTCCTCTAGTATACTATTAAATCATTCTCTGACACTACTTTGTCTACAGCTTGCATCATTTTCCCATGTTTGAGGGGCTTTTTGTTATATGTGAGCATGCCTCTTGCTTTCCAGCCAGGCAGATATTCTACAAAGCTATTTCGTGCATAATCAGAGTCAGTCACTAGGACAATTTCACTGAAATTGTTCTCAACTGCAGTAGTGATTGCTCCATAAATGGCTGCTAACTGTGCTACCTGGCTACTGCTAGCCCCAATTCTCATGCCTATACTAGGAATATCCTCACATCTCAACCAGACATTTCCTATCCCTGACACCAACTGCTTATTGCTGTCATTTTCAATGTAAAAAGCACATCCATCAACATATACAGTTTGCAATTCTTGACATGTATTTTCATCAAAAGCTTTGTGTGGCGATTGTTCAAACTCCTGCAAACTGGACTCCATCTCTACTTCATCTGATACACATTCAGCTGCACAGTCATGTAAATCTGCTAACCCTTGAGCAATTGGGTTCTTTTTATTTTGGCCATATCTTACTTCCACAGGAAAGCCCTGCAATGTCAATGTCCATGAAGTAATTCTGGACTGTGCTAGATTCCCTGATCTAATCCTTTTACTCTGTAAAAACTGCAATGGTTGATGATTTGTCTCAATGATTACTTTCTCCCCTTGAACAATTGGACGAAAATGTTGCAGCGCCCACACAGTGGTCAGAAGAGCCTTTTCACATTCACTGAATTTTATTTCAACCTGAGAAAATGCCTTACTTACATAAGCAATAGTTTTATGGTTCAAATCATGTTGTTGAGATAACACTGCTGACATACAATGCTCAGTGAATCCTATTTCTATAAAGAAATGTCTGCTCTTCACAGGATACGCCAAGCATGGTGCCTTTATGAGGCATTCTTTCAATTTAGCAACTGCCTCAGATTGCTCCTTTTCCCATTTCCAGGGTGTTTTCATCTTCAATAGTTTAGTCAATGGTTGAGTGATTTCTGCATAATTGTCAATACATTTCCTGTTATATCCCGTCATTCCTAATAAACTTTTTAAACCTTTCATATTTCTAGGATCTTTCAATTTCTGTATGGCCCCCACCTTTTTCTTCTGTGGATTTAACCTGTGTTCACTTATTTCATGGCCTAGGAAATTTACCTTTTTCTTACACCATTGGCCTTTCTGTAAAGGTACTTTGGCACCCACCTTTTGCAATTGGTTAAGTGCATGTCTAATTTCATCGAAGTGACTTTTTAAGTTTTCATTTTTTATCAGGACATCATCTACATAAAGTATGGTTCCTCTTTCCTCTGCATCTGGCATAGACTTTATCAAAAATATGCCAAATTTGCTTCCACTATTGCGTTTTATCAAATGAAAATGCAAATACATTCTGAATGTCCTCTGCCAATGGCACACACCAGTACACAGATGTGAGATCTAATGTGGTAAAAACCTTTGACCCATGCACCTGAGCAAGGCCTTGATCAATGAATGGCAGTGGCCATCTTGACACTGGCACTCTTTTATTGAATTCCCACAGGTCTGCACACAGAAGCCATTGAAGCCATTGTCCATTTGGCTTTAATACACCTAAAAAGGAGTGTTGGAGGTATATGAATGGGTCTGATAATTCCTCTAGACTCCAAGTTTTTAATTTTCTCTGCCAATGACTCTAAGTATGCCAGTGGCAATCGATATTGGCGCACAAATACTGGAGTTCTACCACACCCTCCTGGTAATGTGGCAACATGTAAATCAGTTAGGCCACAATCATATGCGTCTTTGGCAAAAACCTCCTTAAATTCCATAAATATTTTCCCAATTCATTCTTATCCTCTTCGCTCTCACAGGCATCTGCTGACAGAATCTGCTCCTCTAGCATTTTTGAAAATTCTGGGAAATTCTCCAGTGGAGGAACCTCTGTGCTTTCTTCCAACTCTGTGGCTGTATCTTTCTGCAAAGCGGCCACTTTTTAATATTTTGGCATATCATCCTCCATTTCAATGTGCTGATTTCCTATTTCATTTTCATTGAAGTCAAATACTATACAATTCTCCTGGTGACAGCACGCTGTCTCATTGGGATCATATGGGTACACAGATTGAATCTTGAAGATTCCTTTGGGTTGATAATTCAGGTTCTCTGGCAATGCACCCTGTGCATCTCCATATCTCTCTGGGATATTTCCAATCACCATGTTATTGAAATATGTAGTATAATGTGATTTTTGTATGGCCATTCCTAGTAAGGAATTTTCTTCTAAATGAATACCTTGACATCCTTTATTATCCACCATAATTTTGACTGACCCCTCCCCAACATCTATAAATGGGGTATATTCATAATCCAGGCCTTGCTGTTTCATGGACTTATTCAAGCACACAAATGCATCAGAATCCTTCATTTGCTGTCCATTTTTGCACTTTAGTGTTATAGCAACCTGTTTGGTGAATGCAGGGATAGTAATATCCTTCTTCACCTGTAGTTCAATTGCATATGGCACTAATTGTGCACAATGATAGGCCTTTCTTTTGTCTTCAAATTTGGGTGCAGGCCCGCCTAGCCGGGTCCATATTTTTTGGTTAAGGAAATCTACCACAATGCACATCCTGTGCATGATATCATTGCCGAAATAAAAATCATTTTGTGTTCCACTCACTACACATATTATGGTAGATGGTTTTTTGTCCAACATTAATCTTTAACATGCACCTTCCTGCAATTCGATTTTCAAAAACTGGATTGTCTAAACCAGAGATGTATTGGTTTTCAATTCTAAATTTCGGGATCTCATCCTTTTCCATCATTCTTTGCAGTAGTTTATCATTAATAAAATGTCTTTCCTGTTCAAGCGCCAAAGTGGCTTTTATCATTTTAGAATGGCCATTTATTCCAATGTGAATCCATGGCTGCTCATCCTCCATATGTATTTCGGTAAGGGTGGTGATGTGTTTTTCTGTGTCTGCTTTAGGGATGGTGTTCTGTTTGCACTTCTTCTCTTTTAGATAGAAGCGCAATGTGTGTTCATCTATTTCAGTTTGCCATTTCTTCCTCTTCCTAGGGTCCAAATAAATCTGCACAGATTGTTTTTCTCTTTCATTTTTTCATTTTATCCTGACACATCAAAATACCGGTGACACTAGGCACACAGCTATTCTGTTGGTACACCTCCACTGCATCATCCGATTTGGCAACAGTATGGCATTCATTTACACTGCTGTTTTGTGACTTTATTTTCTTAGACCTTAATGTTTTTTTGGCTAAAGACCACAGGGCCACATTTACCCCATCAATGAGAGGAGACAATCTTTTCAGGCAATCTGTTCCCATCAAGAATGGAATTTCACAAATAGTTGTGATCAATACTTCCTGTTTCATTCTGTGTTTTCCTATCTTTATGTCAAGTTCAGTGACACCCTCGATAGGCACATCCTCACCGTTAAAGTTATGAAATGGGCCTTCACTCTGTCTCACTTTGATCTGATTCTGTGGAGATCTCCCTTCATTGATACTTTTTACCAATTCCTTGGACATAATAGTGGCCTGTGCGTCTGTGTCAATCATTGCAAATGTATTGCACTTCTCTTCCACAGTAATGGGAGCATAATATCTGTCTTCAACTTCCTCTAATACACACAAAATTGCAAATTCCTACTGAACTCAGGATTCACTTTTCTCAGACCCTTCTCACTCTTGGCTAAGCACATCAGTAAATGAAGGGACATTTTTCCCTCCTTTCTGTTCATTTCTGTTTAGCCTTACCCATCTCCCCATATTCAGAGGTCATTTGGATTGTGGCCACTGTTCGCCCTTCCATCCGGGGATCATCAGAGTTCACACTGCAATTCTCCAACTGAATATGTATAACCATCACCTGATAATTTGTCATTTTCTAATTCTGGGCATTTGTGGGTATTTGGCATGATACCAGTCTTTTTATTTGTTCAAAAAATCTGTGGTTCAAAGAACTCTTCATGTGACTGATCTGTACCCTCCTTTTGAGTACTTATTCTTCCTGCCTGTATTTTATTAGCCTCTTGATTGTCTAGGGAGGGTGTTCTAATATTCACATGTACTGCCTCATCAATTATTTTATCCGTGCATGAGTTGTCTTTCTTAAATCTGTCTCTTTGTTCCTTTGGAATTTCATGTTCTCCTTGTTTTCCTTTTTCATTTGTACAAATTTCCAAATGAAAGTTAAATTCAACTCCAGGTTAAACCAAACCTCTTTTTTCAATGTATTTGCAATTTCTGCCTCATGTTCAATTGCAGGTATTTTCATTTTTAAATCATTAAACAGTTCAGAGTCATTATGCAAAACCGGATCAGGGAAATCTATCTTTGTATCATTGCAGGGGTCATGAATATTTATTATCTTATGAGCTTCTGCCCCCTCCTTTGAAGACTGTTTTTTGAGCCTTACAGTGTTTTCCTATTTGTTCAGCCAACATTTTTAGTTTAGTTTAGTTTAGTTTATTATTTGTATAGGGCCACCTGGCCCTGGCCATCCAGGTGCTTGTCAATGTTACAAAGTTGCAAAAAACATTGCATAATAGCATTACAGATAGTAAAGACAATGTTCAACAATATATACATGCGGTTACATAGAATTAGGTATATACATTTGGGTGGCTAAAACGTTAGTATTGAGTTGGCGTTTGGGCTTCTTTTTTTAATTGGGCCTCGAGACACTGGAATCTTTCCATCTCTCTAGAATCTTCTCTCTGCGGACGATGCCGATATTGGTATTCTCCCCCTGGTTAAATCTATTCTGGTATCTCTCAGGAGAGTAATTCCTATTTGAGTTGTTTCTGAACTCTTGATTCATGTAGGGCGGGGAGCGGGGTGTACATCTTCTTTCGTTGTAATACCCTGATGGCGGTGATTGATTGTAATGACGTGGAGCATAATCCATATTCTGCCTCATGTCCTGTCTCTTATTTTGTGAGTATGGTCTCCTATGCTGATTCTCATTTTCAGTAAATCGATTCACATACCAGGGTCTGTCCTGGTTACCATATATCATGGTGTTGGGGTCAAATCTGCTCTGTGTTCCCAACGTCTGGTAGGGACTATTACTTTTTTGATCTTGATTTTGTCTCTGATTATTGTTCATACCTGACATATCGGGCCGATATCCTGCCCGGGGCCTGTCTCCTAAATACCTAGGGCTATTGTAGCTCTCCCTATTACTAGGATCATGTGACTGAAACATCGGTGCAGAGGGTGGCAACCTCTGTGGCGTAGCCCTCTGTTCGGGTGTCACATTATTTTTGCCTTTGAGCGTACTCAAGTGACAATTTAGCTGACCTGATCTCCATTACTAGAAAATAAAGATGACTCCAGGACTCAGCGCCAGTAGATAAGTGAACAATTATTTTAATGTTGAATCAAAAACAATGAGTTTGCCCTCTTCTTGGTGATTACACGTGTTTCGGCTCGCATGAGCCTTTATCAAATCAGGGCTGACATGTATGAGCAAAAAATGTATAAAATATTATAATCAATAACAATGATCAAAATGTATGTAGAAAGACAAGAAAAACAATTCATAAATGTAATTTTCCATTGCAAAACCATGGTACCATCATACCCCATGGTATGGCAAAATTACAAAAGACAGAAACATGAGGCTTGGCAAAGGGAAGGATTGGAGGGGGTTGAGAAAACATAAAAATAAAAAAATATTGCAAAAAGGAAAACGAACATGACAAAGCCATTAGTTCAGTTGCTAATATATCTGATTCTCAGCACTGTATGCAGTGTTGCGTTTCAAGAAAGTGCTTGTATATTAGCTTACCTGCAAGAAACACGAAAAAGTCCATATGACTGTTGTCAGGTGAGTAATAGCTGGGACAAATCCCAAGATTCAGTAATCTGTAACAAAACATTTAGCAAGTTCCTATATTAATGTGTACACATAATTAACCACTAATATGCTCAAAAAAAGGGAAAAGTCATCCCATGTCGTGTAGGGAGTAGGAAACATTTAAAACGTTGATAATCACACAGTAAATACTGGAGTCTGACGAGATTAGGTTTGTAAAGAGTTCCCATCCTAATTATATAAACATCCCGTAGGTCGTCATTTTCATAAATAAAATGGAATTCCAAGTAAAACTGAAACGTTTTCTGTTGTAATACTATTAAATACAAGATGCACTTAATGTGTGTAATCTGTGTTACTATCTCTATAAATCAAGAACATTACTGTTCTGCAGATTGCCAATGTGTGCAATCTGTGTTGCTATCTCAATAAAGCACGAACATTACTGAGCTGCAGATCGCCATCAGAAAAGTCAGATTACACGTTATGACAAGCCATTAATAACATATCCGTTACATGTACAAGTAGCTACAAGTACACAAAGAACCTGTTTGATCGGCTTGCCAACCTCAATATCTCTTACACAAATTTTGCTGATGACACTCATATCCTACTCAAACTCTCTGGCACCTATGAACTTGACTGCGCAAACATTAATCACATTTACAACATCATACAGGCCCGGATGACTAACCCCCACCTCTGCCTCAATGATGATAAAACCGAGATACTCATTGTCGGCTCCCCCCACCACCTCAAACATCTTGATTCTGCCCACTCCTCCTTCTTCATTGACAGAAACAGTATCCCTGTCTACCCCATGTGAAAATACTAGGAGTCTACCTAGATGCCGAACTCAACCTGAACAAACACGTAAAAGAAATTACCCAATTGCCGCATACTCCAGTAAACTGCCCACTCTCTCTAGAAAATTCCTCACCCTTAGCAACTGCCTCACTCTTGCTAGAGCAACCATCAACAGCAAACTTGACTACTGCAATGTTATCTTAGTAGGGACCTCCGACAAAAATCTCAACAAACTACAAGTTGCAAGAATAACGTTCAGAGCAGTTTGGGGCCTCAAATGCACAGAACACATATCCCATATAGGGCACGAAGCCCACTGTCTTCCCATCAAAGCACGCATTGATTTTAATTTACTCTCCACTACTCAACGCTGCCTATACAACACAACACCCCCTATCTCATGCACCGCATCTCCAAGAAACCAAACCTGCGAACCCTACATTCAACTTCCGGCATCTCACTTACTATACCTAGATTCACCAGAAAAAAATCAGGGGGCTCCTGCTTCTCAGTCATTGCTCCCACATTATGAAACACGCTGCCTCCCGCAATCAGGAACAAACCCTCCTATCCGGCATTCCGCAAACACATCAAAACTGCACTTTTCAACAAATATGAATGATTACCTCTATAACTACTGCTGAACCAAAACCCTGGACTGTACTGTAACTACCTATGCTTTACTGTATGTAATCTAGCGCTGTGGTACCTCGGGGTCCTGGGCACGAATAACAAATGAAATAAATAAAATAAAATGTATAAATATTATACTTCATGTTGTTCACATCTTGATACTCTATCTAAAGCCTTGCATTGGGCCCCATTACAAGTACAGTAGTGCAGGTAAAAATGCCAATAAAGCAGTGGTAATTCCATTACTGCTGCAATACCGCTGGATTACCAAACCACCATACTACAAGTTTCAATTGAGCTTCTCATGACACTGTTTGAAAGTGTACTGAGTAGGAGGAAGATTTCTATTTTCAATTAATTCATTCATTTTTATTTTTATTTTTGTATTTGTGAAGCGCCTAAGCCGAGAGGCATCAAAGCGCTGTTTCAACCAGTTACACAAAAAAGACAAGTTACATACATTTTAGGGTGCCGCGGAGGGAATACGGTCCTTTGAGGCATGTGAAGCAATGTTCAGAGTTAGGTGAACAGCAGGGTTTTGAGGGATTTGCGGAAGGACCAATAAGATTCCTCAGTGCGTAAGTTAGGTGGGAGGGAGTTCCAGTACTTGGCTGCTAAGGCAAGAAAGCTTGAGCGTCCTCCATTGATCTTGTTGAATTTAGGTATCACCAGAGGATTTGCATGCATTGATCTCTCTGATTTTAAGGTTTTGGCTCTCACAATTTTTCGTGCAAGGTAGACTGGTGCTGTGTCAGACAGGCATTTGTGAGTAATGACGAGCAATTTGAAAATGATCCTCTCACGAATGCGGAGCCAGTGGGCTTGCTTTCAGGCTGAGAAAATGTGATCTTTTTTGGTGATGTTTAGTGCAGAGCGTAGGACATTGTTTTGGATGATCTGCATTTTGTTTATGTTTTTTTTGGAGGTGCCAGTGAAGAGAATGTTGCAATAATCCAGCCTTGTACCTATCATTTATTGTGCAATGCTGATGGAGCTGGAGGGTGTAGTGAATTGTCTGGCAGCATTGAATAGTTTTGTTGTGTAGGCTGCTGATGATGCAATAGCATTCACTTGTCGTGTGAGCAGGAGAGCGATGTCTAAATAGACCCCAAGTGTTTTACGGAGGGTGAGACTGGGATCTAAATTCGATCAATGGTGAAGGATGTGAATAGTGGGTCAAGCTTACTGAGCGTTGCAGGGCTACCTACCAATAATATCTCGGTCTTGTCATCATTGAGGCATAAGTAGTTAGTTGCTATCCATGTGTGAATTGTCGAGTAGATCTTGTTGATGGTCAGGGAGTCATAGGCCCTCATTCCGAGTAGGGCGGTAAGGGATACCGGGCACCAGTAAGGAGACCGGTGCCGGTAATCCCTTACCGCCCTACTACGAGGTCCCTAAGTGGGTCCCTTCCTTAAGGCCTGGTCTGACCAGGTGTTAAGGACAGGACCTGTTAAGGGACCTGGGCGCAAATAATGGGCTTGGCATACGCCGGCCCGTTATTTGCAGCCTCCCCATTCCCATTGAGCATTATGGGGGCTCAAATGGGAATGGGGAATGGTTTGGTAAATGGGGATTTACTGGTCCCTCCAAGGTCGGAATTGACTGGTAAGTCCCCATTGAACCAAACATGAGTCGGTACCGGTATGGGAGGCAGACATGGTGCAAATAGCGCCATGACTACCACCATACTCGGAATGAGGGCCATTGTCATAGTTGCCGGTCAGGGGAGGAGGTTCTAGTGTCGTCGGCATAATTTGTGTAAGTGATGCCAATGCAGTTGAGGAGGTTGAAGAGGGGCTTGGTGAAAATGTTGTAGAGGATGGGTGAGACACTGTAACCTGGGGGATCACCAAAAGGGATGGGGATAGGAGGTGCGCAACTTGTTTCTGAGAATACTCTCATTGATATGCCTTCAAGGAAGGAGGCCTTCCAAATGGTAGCTTCTTATGAGAAGTTGCCAGCCTGTGAGAGGTGGTGGCAAAGAATTGTATGGTTACCAGGTCAAAAGCCGCCAAGAGGTCAAGGAGGAGGAGATGTGCAAGTTTTTTCCTGGTCTTTGAGATTGTCGAGTTGGTTTTTGAGGTCAAGTAGTGCTGTTTCTGTGCTATGGCCAGGTCTGAAACCTGATTGTCGTGAACCTAAGATATGGTGAATTTTCAGGAAGTGTTGTATTTGTGTATAGGCTCTCCTGTCTAGTATCTTAAGGAGGAAATGGATAGTGGTGATGGGGCAGTAGTTGTTCGGAATTTCTGGGTCTAGGGTAGGTTTTTTTTAGTAGGCGTTGGACCCATGATTCTTTTAGGTTGGTGGGTACCAGGCTTGCAGTGAAGTAGGCATTGATGAATTTGGTGATGAAGGGAGATAGAGTTTCGCAGCAGTCTTTGATAACTGCAACTGGGCAGATGTCCTCCTTGCATCTAGAAGACTTAAGGCTTGAGGGATGTTTCTACTTATGTGATTTCTATGAATTGAAAGCTGGAGGTCAGAGGAAGGTGGCACAGCAGGAGGGCTGCTGTTGACTTTGATGTTAGCTTGTCTGATGGTCATTTTGAATTGTATGTTAGCACACCACTGCTCATCTTTGATAATAGTGGAAGGGGGAGCTGAGGGTGTTTCCAGTTCCCTGAGAATTGTGAAGATTTTTTGGGAGTTGGACTTGGCGATTAGGATTGTAAAGCTGCTGATTTGGCTGAGATGATGGCCTGTTTCTAGTCTCTTGCAATGTTGTTCTATGTAGGGTGACTTGGGATTTTCTCCTGGTGTCTTCAGCTAAGCGGGGTTTAGATTGTAGGACTTGGAGCTCAAGGGTGAACCATGCATTGATATGGCTTGTCTGTTTTGTCTTGTGGATGCTAGGGGGGGCTACCTTGTTTACGGCTTTAGTCAGGGTGTTTATGTAGAGGTCTGCCAGGGAGTTGGGATCATCAAAGAGGATGTGGTGAGGGTGGAGTGGGGCAAGGAGGAGCAAGATGGTGTCTTTGGATATTTTTGGGACGCTGCAGGACCATGTGGATGGCAGTATGGGTTGCTGGGTTGGCCAAGTTTGGTTGTGCAGAAGATGAAGGTGAGGATGTGATGGTCAGACCAAGGGCAAGGATAGTTAGCAGAGAGGGTGACCTGGCCATTAAGGTCCACTACCCAATGCAGTGTGCGGCCTTTCATGTGTGTAGGTGCAGCAATGCAATGTTTAAAGCCTATGGTAGTGAGAGTATTAGCCATGGATGAGGTGTGGGGGTCTGATGGGTCGTTGAGTCCTAAGTTAAGATCCGCGAGTAGGATAACTCTAGAGGTAGGTTTGAGGTTGTCCCCTATATTGTGGGTGAGGTTTTCTTCAAAGGAGGCCGGTGGACCTGGCGGTAGATAAATAACATGGATAGTCATAGTGTCATTAGGCCTGGCAGTGTATTTGATGGAGAGGAGCTCATAGTTGCCCTCCATAACATTGTTGGTGGGTCTTATCTGCAGGGTCTCTTTATGGATGAAGGTGACACCTCCTCCTCTAGAGTCAGGCCTGTCACTTCTAAGTATCATGAAGCCGGGTGGTAGAGCAAGTGACAGGGCAGGCCTAGAGGCTTGGTCTAGCAATGTTTCTGTTATGGCCAGCAGGTCTAGATTTTGGGAGAAATTAGGTTGTGGATGTCAAGAGTGTGGGCTGGGATGGACCTGGCATTTAGAAGGGCACCTTTTAGCTGGGGTAAGGCTAACAGGGTGTTAGCTTTAGTTGAAGGGTCAGTGCACAGCTGAGGTTCTGTACTGGAGGCACTGGAATGGGGTTTACTGCTGTGATTATGGGGAGAAGGGTTATGCTTCAAGCAGTCATAGTGGTTTAAATTAGTGATACGCTTAGTTGATTCTTTTATGGAGGGCTGGGGATTTGGGGTACTTGTGGGACCGCGGCCTGCAGGTGTGCTGTGGGTGGAGGGCTGATACTGCAAGTTTCGTTTGTGATCAGACAGGCTTTGGCGGGCCTGTTGGCATTGTGGAGTGGAAGTTGGCTTGAAAACGGGTGATGGAGGGGATGGCGTGCGTGAGAGCGGGTTTCAGGAAGGTAGACGGAGCAGGGAGGGGAATATTTGCATAATAGCATAGATTACATATAGGGCATGTATATAAACCATCACAGGGGCCTGTAGAATGCATGGCATCCGTATCTGGCTTATCTTCTGTGGAGAAGTATCTGGCATGGGCGTGGGTTGATGTCATCAAATGACGGAGACCGGCAAAGAGCTTCTGTGGCCTTAGAAATTGGCCTTTGGAAGTGGATGGCTCCGCCTGCCAGCTCCGTTTGACGGAGCTAGTTTATTCCAACGGTGCCCAATCGCATTTAGCCATTTTCTTCATGGCAACAGGGGAAGGTTTCTTTTCCTCGTGGCGGCGGCCATCTTATGGGATGTGGTCCCAATTGTAGCATGAAGGGGTTCATCTTGCATGGAGCCCTGCGTGAGCCCCATGCTGGACTGAGACTGTGCTGGATATGTATGTGGAGCAGCAGAGAGCCCCTGGGGTCTTAGTAATATCCCTTTGGAAGTGGCCAGCTCCGCCTTCCGGCTGAATGACAGAGCTTGTTTCATCCAATGGTGCCCAATCACATTTAGGCATTTTCTCCATGGCAACAGGAAGAAGGTTGCTTTTCTTCGCGGAGGCGGCCATCTTATGGGTTGCCATCCCAATTGTAGCATGAAGGGCTTCTTCTTTTTATGGAGCCTCATGTGAGTCCCATGCTGGACTGTGGCTGTGCTGGATATGTAGGTGTGGCAGAGAGCATCTGCCTTAGAAATGGGCACATTTTGGAAGCTGCAACAGGGGGAAGCTTGATTTTCCTCGCATCGGCCATCTTATTTAGCAACTAAGGCGAAGTAGAGAGAATTTGAATAGGTAGGGATGTCATTTAGTTCGTTTTTTTTTTTAAAGAAAGCCTAAAACTGGGCACATGCTTTTTCATCAATCTATGGTGCATGTTTGCTCAAGGCAAACAAAAGATATATAAGGGGATGTGTGTGTTACATGTGACATTGAACATTGAAGTGAGTAGTGTATTGAGGATGCTTCACCATTGACGTTGAAGTGCATAGTTTATAATTAATTCATATTTAAATTGATTCAATTACTTTTATTTTATTAAGAAAATAACTTATTTGCAACCCTGTGCGTTTCATATCCTGGAAGGAGAGGGTGTCTTTAGGGAATCAATATTGTTAAATTCGGCGTCCTAGGTTCACTAAAAGAATTTTATAAAATAAATGAAATTTGTGCACACCTGATTTGGGGCGGGTGCAAAATTCCTCTGAATTAGATGTCCCCCAATTAGTTGACCACCATTCATAATTACCTTTACTAATGGTTATAACAGAAACATGTTTTTGTGATTACAAGTTTTAGGCATTCAGCATTCTGAAGATCCATGCATACGAATTATTACCACTGGTGATAATACCTCTGCCTGTAACACAACCTTTATTATGTATGCAATACCTCCAAGTTGTGCTGGCAGTATCACCCCATGTTAGGCATTTTAAACTCATAACTCAGGCTGGAAATACAAGCAGTAATACTGTTAATACTTTTTTCCGGTAATCGCCATACTCGGCTCTCGTTGCACAGTATATTTCATATATACACCGATGCACATGAATTAAGTTGCAGCATTTTAAATATTAACAAAAGTTAGCTAGATCAACGAAATAATAGTTTTGAGTAGTCTCTTAAATGAGCAATCTACATGCAGACAAAATGTGTCTTTGTATGACTAGACACTTTAATCTGAATATCTTTGCAGTTATTTCAAACAGTTTACAATCACACCCATGTGCCATACCGCCCAATAAATGAATTACAAGCACAATTGCAGAGAGAACACATCAGATTGACGTGTTCAAAGGTCCTCTAAAACATATCCGAATTGTGTTTGTGTGTATTTTCCATAGAGAGCACTTGTAAACTTGCACCCAAGGAAAATAATCAGCATGTCTTTGAGTGACTTGAAGTAGGGGAAATCAATTGTAAACCCATCTCATTAGCTGATCTACCTCCTGGCATTTTGGTTGTTCTGTGATGATTAACACCACACACAGCGGGTAAATTATCAGAGTTATTTAATGGGTAAGGAGAGAAGGGAACGTTTCAAGCAAAGCATAAATAAATGTGAATGCGAGGCCAGAGATAAGAAGAGCGAGCAGGGAAAAAAACTGGAAATCTGATTTAGCATGTAGGGACATGAGACACAAGAGATGCTGGAAAGCAGTGGCAGATTAAAAATAAACAGCTGTTAAAAATCAGTGTTGTAGAAAAGAGAACAGCAGAAGAAAGACCAAGCAAAAAAGATGATCAATAGAAGATATGAGAACATATAAAGGGCATAGTAATGTATGTATGCATTTATTTATTTATGTATTGTTTGCTTGTTAGGCACTTTTACAATAGGAATATACTGTTTCAAAGCTGTTTCAAAGTGCCCACAGGGCAGAGACGGAGGGAGGGTGAGAAATACATTAAAAACAATATTAATAGTAGAGGGGGAAGATGAAGAAGGACGAACCTATTCAGAGCGTGCAAGTGCAGAAAGGAGAGGGAAAAGGGAATGAGTGCTGGGGGGTCCGAGCTCGTGGTAAAGCCATGGACAAAGTGCTAGAAATGTTCTGCTACACGGCCTGGGAAGCAGGTGGTGTAAGTGCGAGTCTCCAGGGTGGAGGGTGTGCAGATGCAAAGTGCTATGGAAGACAGGAGCTGGGAAGATTGGTGTGGGAAGTCAGGGGCGCAAAGATGCAGAAGGGCCAAGGACACCAATTCAGCAAATGAGGGATTATCAGAGGAGAGAATGAGGGAAGGAGGAGAAGAGGAAAGTCTTAAGGAGCTTCCAGAATTTGAAAAGATCCTGCTCAAGGCGCAGGTGGTGGGGGAGGCTACTCCAAAGGAGGGAGCCTGCAGAACAAAGTGATGGACCACATGCCCTCTTTTTGGCAAACTGCTTAACACACAATCAGTTGGTGCCAGGGGAGCAGACAGGTCTAGTGGTAGAGTATTTAGTGAGATAGAGTTGAAGATAGTGAGGTCCCTGGGTCCAGACAGCCTTGTGGATGAAGCAGTGGGATTTGAATGTAATCCCTGCAGCAACCGGGAGCCAGTGAAGATGTTTTTGTGCAGAAGGGATGCGGTCCCTGGGATTAGAGCCTAGGATAATTCGTGCTGCTCTATTCTGGATAAGCTGATGGGGTTGCAGAGTGGATGAAGGAGGAGGATATTACAGTAGTCAAGTCGAGAGAGTACTAGGGCTTTAGTCACACTGAGCCTCGGTGGGAAAGTGAGAAAAGGTAGAATTATTTTGAGAAGAAAGAGCTGATAGTTGGACTTCTTGGCAATTTCCTGAGTGTGAGGGAGGAAGGAGAGAGAGGAGTCGAAGATGACATCAAGGTTTCTGTCTTCAGTTAAAGGAAGGCTCTATTCTGGATAAGCTGATGGGGTTGCAGAGTGGATGAAGGAGGAGGATATTACAGTAGTCAAGTCGAGAGAGTACTAGGGCTTTAGTCACACTGAGCCTCGGTGGGAAAGTGAGAAAAGGTAGAATTATTTTGAGAAGAAAGAGCTGATAGTTGGACTTCTTGGCAATTTCCTGAGTGTGAGGGAGGAAGGAGAGAGAGGAGTCGAAGATGACATCAAGGTTTCTGTCTTCAGTTAAAGGAGCAGGGGCGGAGCCCAAGGAGGAAGGCCAGAGTGAGGGGAAGAAACAGGGAACAGGCATCCCAATGGGAAGGATCTCAGTTTTACAGGTGTTGAGGCAGAGATCACTGGAGGTGCACCAGGACTTAACGGCAGATAGGCAGTCAGGGATGATGGAGGATGCAAGAGAGTCAGCAGGGAACTGAAGAAGAGCTGTGTGTAACACTGGAAGTTGGAGGAGAAGGAGGATGAGGTGTGCAAGGAGATCAAGGTAGATGTTAACGAGCCAGGGGGAGAGTATTGAGCCCTATGGGACACCACAGGTGGAGATGCATGTAGGAGAGAGGGGCCCAGGATGACTTGGGAGGAGCGGTTAGTGAGGAAAGAGGACAGCCAATCCAGTGCCCGGTCTGATATACCAAGTGTATCATGTAGCCGTGGTATGTGGATGGAATAGTTAACTGTCAAATGAAGAGGAGACATCAAGAAGGATAAGGACAGCTGGGGAGTGTGAGTCCAGAGATGCAAGCAGTTCTTCACGGGTGTCCAGAAGAGCAGTTTCCACACCTCTGGATGGTGGGAATCCAGATTGACGGTCGTGGAGGCCACCAACAAGTTCAGTGTGGGGGTTAAGCTTGGGCAAGGCCAGCTTCTCAAAAAGCTTCCCCAGGAAAGTGGTGATGGAGATAGGGCAAACGTTGGCAGGGCATGTAGGGTCAGAGGAAGGTTTTTTCAGGAGTGGTTACACAAGGGAATGCATGAGCGAGGACAGAAAAGATCCAGTGGTGAAGGAGTGATTGCAGAAATCAGTGAGAGCAGGGGCAAGAGAGCCAATGTTATCCTTGATGGTCCTGCATGAGCAGGGGGAGACCTGTTTAGAAAATATCTTCATGGAGCAGACAAATCTGCTAACTTCCTCAGGTGTGACAGGAGTAGGAGGAAGTGGGGGCAGTGGGAGGTTGTGGAGTGGGGGGGTTTGGGATGGGTTATGCGGGAGTGTAGAAAGGGAGGTCAGAATATTTTGAGTTTTAGTGACAAAGTGAGAGGCCAGTGCATTTCAGAAGCCATGGGAAGCAGAAGGAAAGGAGGAGACTACGGAAGGGTTGTCTAGTTCCCTGCAGATTTTGAAAAGTGCTGAGTTATTAGATGCCCCAGAGACCCGTGCCTGAATGTGGACTCTTTTCTTTGCATGGATGGTAAATCTGCATTGCCTTTGGAGCAGGCGGCAGGCCAGTTTGTTAGAGGATGAGCCTGAAGTTAGCCACTTTCTTTCTGCTGCCTTGCACTTTCATTTCAGGGCTGCAAGTTTGGTGTTGTACCAAGGTTTACGCTTTGAGGCAGGTTTTAGATGGATCCTCATGAATGGGGCAAGAATGTCAAGACGGTTGGTGATAGACAGATGGAGGGTGGTTAGGGCAGAGTCAGAGGTGGGGGAGTCAGGGGAGATGAAGGTGGAGGAGAAAGCTGCCGCAGTTACTCATTTCATCGGGTGGATGTTAGTGAATGAGGTAGGTGGACTTTAGGGGGGCTTTCAGGGAGCGAATGGGACCCAGATGGGAGGAGAGAGTGGTCAGACCAGGAGAGAGGTGTGACAGATGAGGGGGAAAGAGAGAGGTCCAAGTTTATGAGGGCATCCATAGTGTGTCCGGTTGTGCGGGTGGGCCCAGAGGGGAGAATGAGGAGGGAGATTGAGGAGCAGAGATCAGTGAATAGAGTGGTTACAGAGCTAGATTGAATGTTGATGTCCCCCAGGAGTACAAGGTTAGAAGTGGAAGAAAGTAGAGAAGAGCAGAAGTCAGCCCATTCCGAGAGGAATAGGGAGGTGGCACCTGGAGGACGGTAGGTGGTGGCAATGGTCAGGGGGGAGCTGGGAGAGGTGACCAACTTGCAAATCATGCTTAAAAAGAGGAATTGGTCTGGGTAGGTAAAATGGAAGATCTTGAAGCCATCAGAGAGGAGGGAGTCAAAGGCAATGACTGACTGGCATTGAACCAAGTCTCGGTAAGAGCGAGAATGTCGAGGTCAGTGTTTTCAAGAAGGTGACAGATGTCAGAGGAGAGTTTGTTGGCTGAGCGGGTGTTAAGAGACGCCAGGTGGAGGTGGTACATGCTTTTGAAGGTTTTCTGAGGTGGGTTACAGGGGTGTGGTACACCATTCAGAGGAGGGGGAGAGAAAGCAGACAGTGGAGATGTAGGCAAAGAAAGGAAGTTAATGAGAGAACGCCGGATGCGGTCAAAGAGAACAAGGTTAGTTTGTGGACCCTGAACCAGAAATAGTGCCAGTGTGATAGATTTTAACGAAGCAACCAGTAGATGCAAAGACAGCCAAGAGGACTTCCCACTTGGTGCCACCATCAATAGAAGAGTGAGAGGAGGGTGAGAGAGTGGAGATGAGATGAAGGGGTCCAGAGATTGGAGAGGGGCCAGAGAAAAGGCTATCAGTGCAAACCTTTCTAGAGGAAGCACTGACATTGGTGTCTGCAATGGAAGTCCACGGTTTGTACTCAGGATATCTTTTTTGTGTTTTTCCTGCCGACTTGGAGAGAGAAGCTGGAGAAGTGATGGTGTAGCAGTTAGAGAATATGGGAGGAGAGTACTGCACAGTTCTAGCTAAACTCACTAGGAGTCATAGTAGATTGGGTCTGAGAGAATAGGTGAATCAAGAAGTAACATTGAAGAGTTGCACAGAGATTGAGTAAATGGTACACACAGCAGCAAACAGTGCAATGCAGTTGTTGCACAGGAAATCAAATACACCCAAAAGTGATTTTAAAAGCACACCCCACAATAGATTTATAATGAAACAGGAAACAGTGAAATGCACAGGAAATCAAATACACAGAAAAGCAATTTTACAAGGACACCACACAATCAATTTTAAATGAACTTGGAAACATTGCAATACAAATGGTGCACAGGAAATAAAATAAAAAAAAACACTCACAAGCGATTTGAAAAGCACAGCCCACAATCGATTTTAAAGGAAGCAGGAAAAAGTGCAATGCAGATGGTGCACAGGAAACAAAATTCAACCATAGAGAGTAATCCATGTAGAGAAAGGAATACAGATAGTTAAGGAGTTGATGGCAGAGGTGTACAGCACTGGAAAAATCTCAGGAGAGATCGATGTTGTGGAAAGCCAAACTCACATTCAGGACTGCAGTAATCATGGGTAGCAGTAAGTAAGAGTAAACTGTCCAGAATTTAATCCGGGCCCGGATGATGGTTTGAGACGTGAATCTGGCATGAATTCTTTGAGCCTGTAAAGTAGGTAAAGGATACAATTAATGTTATATATTTGGAACGTAGAATGGCGTGCAAGAGAAGAAATTATAGAACTAAAATAATAACGAAGGATCAACAAAGACATCAGATTTGCAAGCAGATGAAGAGAAGGGAAGTGAAGTGGGGGAAGGTAATATCTGAGGGGTTGTAATATGCGGAAACAACACCCACAAGGGAGGCACACATCCAAACTATGGGAGTGATGTTGTGACCATGTGGGCAGTGATTTCACACATATATTTTATTTAAGTATTTATTTATTTAGTGGACATTTATATGGCACCTATAAAAAGGAGTTTCCAGGTGCCACAAGACAAGATGGGGGGGGGGGGGGCATGGGAATTACAAAAGTGACAATACTACCATCCAAGTGCATGACAAGGTGGTCAGTGCAAGGGGGAGGGGGTAGAGGGTGAAGTGTGGGAGCGGGGAATACCGAAAGGTGGGGGCGAGCAAGTGCTGGGATGGTCAAGGAAGCAAGTGCCAACTGAAGAGGAGCGGAGGGAGGATGAGTGCTGTGGATATTTTTTCTTTTTTTATATATTTGTGTTTGGTTTACAAAATATAAACCTTTACAAAAAGAACACAAAATACATTTTTTTTTACAAAAGGAAAAGATTCAAGATCAGTTAAAACAATTAAAACCCTATTTCTAACACAAAATATACATCCAAGCTGATGTCATGCCATTCCTATCTAAAACATACAAACATTTACATACATACATATAGAAATTATCTCTTCAGACAAGTTTTCCTTTTTACATTTGTTCAATTGTAGGAATTATTTGGCTGCAGGCAGATTACAGACTTCTTCCAAGAATTTCACAGTAGCCAATTTCAATGCATTCAGTTTACCATAAAGCATATTCCACCAAAAATCTTCAATATCTACTCTGGACAGATCATGAACAAATTTACCAAAGATTGCAAGTCTTTGGATTACCAGTGCCTGACAGTTTAATAACAAATGATTCAATGTTTCAGGTACATCTTTACTGTGACACAAACGACAGTTAATTCTCTGTGTAGTACCTGAGCGAATTTCTAAAATTTTCCCTGTCAGTAAAACATTAAAGCGGAATCTCATATAGGCAGCCCTCCTTCTAGGGTCAGGAAATTTAATGATAAATGATCAGATTATAGATCCTGGAGGACTCCACTCTTTCCATAGACTGCATCCAATCCAAAGATTGAAGTTTTTCCTTAACTCCCAAGGGGTTAAGAATCAACGTCTCCATTGTTAGACAAACTGAATCAAGACAATTGAAACAATCTATTTGAAGGTTCAACAACCACTTCGAAGTCGAAGAACCGGTTCTCAATCTACAACCCATCAGTGCATATAAGGTGTTCTCTTTAGCGATGATTAAATTACGATAGAGGTTTAGCCTTTTCAGCTTGATTTTATTGTCTAGTGACAGAATACTCAACTCAAAAAAGATAACTGACATTGGAACTCCCTTCAGTAGACAGTACAGTATTTTCCGCCAGATTTTGGATTCCAGTTTGGCGGCCAGTCGGTGTGTCAAAAATGGTAAGATTTCAAAACCATATAGTAATTTAGGTAAGACTTTAAGAGTGTAAAACTTGATTGCCAGAGTCATTGAATACTTACAGTATTTAGTAGCAACCTTTTGCATTTGATAGATCAGTTTGTCTGCTTTATCAAGGTAGTATTTCCAATACATGTGGACAGTGAACCCACAGAAGATAGGGGATGGTTAGCACTATCCCTGCGAGAATCTATCATTTCAACCAGTTTTTTTTTGCTTGTTTAATAGACCGGATTGCCATTAACTTTATATCCTGTTGTTGGTTGGATTTTTGGATTACTCTAATTTGTCGATTAGTGTCGTTTTTTTTCGCCCTTACCATAGGATCGTAAATATGAAAATGTTGGGGTCTTATATTTCCAGTTTTTTTAGGTTTTATGGAACTGTCAGTTAGACATTTAACATATTCACAAAAAAAGGGAACCGAACATAGTGTTTGTCTTGTGGAAAGTGTCGTACAGTGTTGCTCATAGAGAAAGATGGCATTTAATTTCCGTATGTTACCATCATGCCATCTAATCCTATTCCCCCTGCACGACGCTATCATAGGAGTTGGGATGGGATCCTGGGTCTGGTTGGCAGAATTCCAATACAGTTTAGCCTCCAAGGTTCTATGATCACTTGAGTAAGATTCACCCACACAAAAGTCAACACAGCGAGCTGCAAGTCGATCTGCTAGAAACATATGATCTATTGCTGATTTTTGTATGCCATCGACCATGTATGCTCATTTGCTGAGATTTCAAATACAGAGTTCATATGAGTGAGTCCCCAGGAATGGAAAAGTTTGGACCAGATGTGCCCCTGCATACTTTTACGGGAAGTGGAAAAGGGAGCCCCATCTATCGGTCCCGAAATTCCCATAGATCTAATGGAAATAGAACCCATCCTCTTATGCATTCCAACGCCATATTTGATTTCTGAGTTAAGATCACCCAATATTATGATATCAAGACCTCTATATTTGAGCAACATGTTCAAAAGGCAAGTATTAATGGATGGCAAGATTTTTTCCATTGCATTCTTTAGCGGATTATAGTAAATGTTCATTACTAACATAAGACTCAAACAATTCAAATTCCTATATTCTAATATAGTCACCAAGATACCTCTCACAATATTTAGAGATTCCATTATACGCGTTCCATTTGCTATTTTCACTGCTGTTAATAGGCCACCCGATGGTCTACCACGGGGCCCATTTGTAGCGTATTGGTATCTACATTCAAAACAATGCAAACGAAGCGTAACTCTCAACCAGGTTTCTTGGATACAAATTACATCCATGAATTTAAATTTGGTACATACCACATCTGAGGTCATCAAAATTGAATGGCCCCTGGAGTTCCATGAAAGAATTTGCCAGCTCTGCGTAAGGTCTATAAAACTAAAGTTTCTTTTACATGGTTTGGATTTGAGAGATAGATTCTCACAGGGATAGTGCTAACCATCTCCAATCTTGCTCATCTCCTCCCCTTGTCGGGATATTTACATCCCTACTCATGCGACCCTCCTCCCGCCTTGGTGGCGTGATGGGTTTCTGATCTTTGGTGTCCCTATCGCTGTCCCAACCATAACTGAAGATAAGGATATCGTATCCCATTTTATTAAAATGCTCTGTCTCCTGAATTATGAGGTCGAAGATGTTTTGAGACCTCGGGACTATCCTCATGTAATCCATCCACGAAGGGTGAATAAAGTCCACCAGACAGATATCTGCCGAGGAGATTAGTCTCAATTTTGGAATCCCATTAAACAGTGAGAGGACACAAGCCCTATTTAGGGAGGGCGGACCACCAATATCACATAGATTATATAGCGAAATGCTTGGATAATCTGGAAGTGCCGTAACCTCAGGTCATATTACGCAAGTCACTATCTTTAATGTGGATTGGTGGTATTGGCTGTTGAATAGAACTAGCATCCCCATCCTGATAATGTTTTGTTTGACTATTACTGGAATTAAAGGGTTGTTCAGATAAATTCCCTTGAACCCTTTGTGAGTTCTCCCCCGTACTTGGTTGGATTATCCGAGTATGGTATTTCAGAGACTGCTCGCCTTGCATGTTAACGGTGGAGGCCTCCTCGTGGTCCTGATGGCAGTTACTGTTTCCTTCCTCTTGACTTTCCCATTGTTCCTGATTTCTAAGCTTGGATGCATCTGATAACAGATCCAATAAAATGTTCTTAATAATCGTTGGGAGGTCACTATTATCTTTCCTCAGTACTTCTGCTGATTGTTGTGGGACAGTTTTTAAACCCAGTGTTACTTGGTCCATGTCCTCCCTTTTCTTTATGTTAGCTGTTTCCGTTTCTAAATTTGGTGCCTTCACCGGCAGAAGCCAGGAGACCACCTCCCTTGTTAGTAGGGGATCCAGATTGCCGACCCGTGATTGAGAGGTAAAGCCCAATCTATTAGATTCCAAAGATGTCGTTGAGACTTCCTCTTTCTGATTTCGGATCTCCTGCGGTAGGATTTGACTTGAGGAAGATTTTTCCAGTACTGTGTAAAAGTTACATCATTGGAGCTGTTTTACTTCTTTAGTGTCCTCCCTCTTCAAACTGGGTGGGAGTGATTTGTTTTCAGGCCCAGAGGTTGTGTTTCCACCTGTAACACTTTGTTCCCCCTTGTTCTATCTTTGTTTTTTTGTTTTTTGTGTTTTTTTATTTTTTTTATTATCCAGACAGGACTTGGAGGGTTTAGGACAGGAATAACATTATGCACCTGCAAAACCATTCGGCTTTCTTCATTAAGCTGTATTAAGTCTGACAGTGCCACCTCGTTTGTCAAATCTTTGCATTCTTTGGTTTTTATTTGTACCTTTTCCGGAAATTGGTTTTTCTTTAGCTGCCTTTTTTTTGCTTTCAGAGCCAATTGTTTTTTGGCGTCTTGAAAGCGAATAGCCCTCACATTCTTGCATTGATACATCTTCTGTATTTGAGAGCCCGCAAGTGAGTTCTTTACATCTTTGGACTTTTCAGAAGATCTGTTAAGACTGATGGGCTATCTGGAGGACCAGGAGGGGATTTTAGTATCACCATGTTCTTTTCACCCTCCCCACCAGTTGTTTTGAGGGAAGAGGACTGAATCAGAGTAGATACTCCCTGTTCTACTTTATTCATTTTTTGATAGAGTTCTTTCATTACCGTTAGAATTTGTATTTCTGTCATGATCTCTGCTTCCAAAAGATCAGGACTTGCCCGACTCCCTTGGAAGCAGACCCATAACCCCGGTTCCGAGTGCCAGCCAGTCCCAATTGGGACCTTTTGGACCCTGTCCTGGCACCAGTGGCACCAGGCTCATAAAGATGCCCAGTCCCAGTGCTGGAAGCGCCGGGCTCATAATGCTTGGGTGGACTTACCTGCAGCAGACCATGCTGCTTACTTACCTGCCAGTTGAGCCCCTGATCCTCTTCTGTTTGGGACTACTTTTCCTGTTGGGTGGGGCAGGAGCCACTCCCTAGGTTCAGAACACTGGAACTCTTCTGGAAAGCAGGAACTCTTTTCTTACCTAGGCGTGGCTGTGGAAGGAGACACTTAAGCACTACAGGAGGCTATTTAAACCACACCCGATGGATGAATCTTGCTTTGCGTTATTCTGCATTCTCTGCAGCAGAACGCTCATCGTGTCTTCTGCTTCTGATCCTGGGCCTAAGGAAACAAAGGCTTACCATCCTGGAATCCAGTCTTCAGCAGCACCTGTAAAGACAAAGAAAGAACAGGTTAGCACTACGGTCTTCAGTGGCAGCGCATCTCTTACCTGGTCCATCGGCTGTCACCAACGCCTCGCGCTGCATTCCGGCATCTGAAAGACAAAGGCTTACCTACTCTTCGCATGTTCCGGAGGTCTTCGCACTGCATTCCGGCATCTGAAAGACAAAAGCTTACCAGCTCTTCGCACGATCCGGAGGCCTTCGGCGCTGCATCCCGCATCTGAAAGACAAAAGAAGGTGCGTTTAAAGACATTGGGCAACTTTATTACTCACGTGCCATCACTCCTTCCCACGCCAAATCCAGTGGGTATTCCAGCACCCTTCAGCTTCTCTAAAGCTCCGAACTTGTACCTGCAAGATAAAAGGGACAGTTAGTGCGCATCGTGAAGCAGGCTACAAGCGCTTACCTACGTGCTTCCAGGCGCTTCTATTCCTCACGCGGGTTCGATCCTCAACTCTCATCAGCCCACCATCCGCCATCGCCGGAACTCTGCAAAACAAGAGATATCATTACAAAAGACTTTTAAGACATTTGAAGCGCCCAGAACTTACCGTTCGTGCAGTTAACGACGGACAGCAGTCCTCTGAGGTCAAGAGGCCTGCACCCTTATCCAGTGAACGAACTGGTTACGGCACCCTGCCCCGAGGCAGATGGAGAGCTCGGCGTTCACTTACCTAAGGTGAGGGCGTTAACCTTTGGGGTTCTACAGGAGAAGAGAAAGGGAAGAGGAGAGAGGCACCCAATAACCCCAGTTCATTAATCCCATATTTTCTATCTGCAGACATCTTACTCTTCGAGTCAGACATACAGTGCACAGAGGTCCAGCCCAAAGAGCCAACCGTGTGTTACACATCACCTTTGAAGATACGGCATTCACCCAGTCAAGACCGGCGCCTCTGCGGGAATCAGGTGAGCGTTACAATTTCCCCTTCATCACATGTTTTTAGAATGTTATTTGCAGAAGAAAAATCAGTCATTGTTGATTTAGTTGTTGTTGTTACTACTAAACTATAACTTGGTCGTTTGTTTAAGGATACACAAGTCTGAGAACTCTGGAATTTAGCTGTCACACGGAGGGGTTGAGTAAGTTTCCCCACTCCTGAGATATCGGTACCGATTTTGCCCATTAGGAAACCTTCCACCCGATAAAGTTTGGCTTGTGAGTCTAATACAACCCGTTTCAGATCTCTGATTTCCCAGTGAGTCAACTCATGTCCCTTATCCAGGAGATTTAATATCCTAGAGATTACTGGCAAGGATTCCTCAAAGTGGTCATCGTTCCCCGGTTTTGGGGAACTAGTCAAATAACCCTTAGGTGCACCCTTGGACCCATCTCACCCTCTTGTGTAAGCAAGTCCGTATTTTCCTCCAGAGACCATTTTTTCTCCCTATCCTCACAGAAAATTGATGCAGAGGGGAGAGGGAATTTCACATTGGCGGAGAATATTCTGAGTGGAGTTAGGGTCTGTATTCGAGGAAGGGTATTAAAGAGATGAACCTTGTCAACACCATTACATGCTGCGTTGACTGGGGTGGAAGGTCCTCTTGAGAGCATTACACGTTTGCTCAGTTCTAATTTCACAGTTTGTGACATCATTGATACATCCAGTTTTGTATCCTCCGACTCCACCAGTTGCTCCACAGACTGTTGTTCAGACTGAGTGTCTCGAATACTCAAGAAACTTGTCTGAATGGGAACTTGTGAGTCAAACGATAAACCCACTGGAGTAAATTTGTCATACTCATCTTCTGAATCATTTTCCCTGTCCCTTGCATGTACCTGTGCGATCCTGTGAGATAGTTCCACCTCCTGTATAATGGCAGTTTTTATGTCATTGTTTACTGCCTCATTCCCGAAAATGTCACGTCCTTAAAGCTCTCTTTTTGTTCATTTGTATCACATCCTGTTTCCCTCTCAGCCTCGAGTTTAGCCATATCACTTCCGTTATTTAATACCAGGGAGCATTTGGCCTCATTTCATGGATCAATGTTAGGGTTTTTTGGAATTGGGGTCGGAAGACACATTTTCCCATTTCCTAAAACTGTGGCCATGTCGGAAATTTACAGAAAACACACTTTTCCCATTAACCGGCACCTCACCTCCACACAGCCGCCCAAAGCCCACACCTCTGAATTCAAGCAGTGACTATAACAGGGGGAGGGCTGGGACCAAAAACTGGGAAGGGGGGATTCTATAAAATCAATAAATGGAAGGGAAAAAAGAGGGAAGGCAGAAAAAAAAAAAAAGGCTCACACTTTATCAATAATGGCGCTCTGAGAGAAAACTAGTCGTGCGCCAGCAGAAAATCAATAAAAGAGTTGTTAATGGCTGTATTTACCCGAGTTGTTTAGCCCACTCACCGCGCCTCAACCGCCCACACGAACAGCCAAACAGCACACTTGGCGACACTTGGATGCGTGCGCAGTATGCGCGTTCATGCAGGTTTTATAGGTATTTCTGGGAGTAGTTTGGTGAAGGGGCGTGTCTATGACACGCCGTGCATCTGGGGAAAAAGGAAAAAAAAAGGCAACTTGTCAGAGGGCGGGTGTTTAGAATCTAAAGGGCTTACGGGAGGGAAGAAGTCAACAGCCCAGCCCAGCCAAACTCACTACTAGCACACTGAAGCCCAGCCCACAGGCACGTAACAACACAGACTAATAATTGCTTGTATGGGTAATTACTGTTGTTGCTGAAGTCCAAGAAGCAGCGTTTCGCCGCAAGAGAAGAAAAAGGGCTTCCTCTTGCGCATACAGCTTTTTTGCTGATAGGAAAGTCCAGATTATTCACAATGTCCCATCAGAGTCCGGTCCAAACATCTCTGGGCTATGTCAAGCCACTCCTGCATCTCGACTATATTTGCGTATTTTGATCCCTTTCCTAACATGGACGTCTGCAAGTAACTGTACTGTTTGACACTGCATAATAAATCATCTCTCAAGAGTGAACCTTTCTTTGCTGTACCTCCTGAAATGCATCAAAGTTTGCCTTTAATATGCATTAACTGTAACAAAAAGTACACGTTAAGACCTCCTCTATGGCGAGCACTTGTACTGCATGTTGATTAAGCAAACAAAGGTTAGCGTGATGTGTGCTGTTGGTTTTTCACTACCATGCTGTTATTGCACGAGTTCTCATATGTATTTAAATCTGAATCTACTTGCTAATAATGGCTGTTTTAATGTGTTTCACACGCTAAGTGCCTTTTACAATCCCGGGAGCTTACAAGAAACGTATAGTACAGAGTGAAATGTATAACAAATGTGTGAGAGTGGCCTAGCGAACAAGTGGGCAAGACACTCCAATGACGTGGATTCTTGAGTTATTTCACTCGAAAATGTAGGCAGATATGAAAGTGGCTTCTGAACTGGATGTTGTATATCCCGGCTGCATCAGGCAGAGTTTACTTTACTGGATAGCTGAATGTGGGAAACAATGAGGAGGCTTACTTTTTAATATACTGGACCCAGATCGAAGAGAGCTTCTCAGAGTCACACACGCACACAAATAGATGGTTATGAATTGAGATTGGATCTAAGGGGGGGGTACTTTGTCTTTGTGTGGCTGCGGATTGAGTAACATCAGATGGGGGGATGGGCCTGTAGGGTTGGTATTGGTGTCCAAGAACCTAGTAAACAACATTGCACTATAACAAAAAAGTAATCATTTGTGCTAATGCCTTTTTCGCCGCACTATGTGGCAGAGTTCCGTCTTTCATGCAACAGGGCTGTCTCTGTTGGATAGTGATGATGGGTTGCATTTGATGGTGGGTTATTCTGGAATTGCAGGTATCTTGAGTGGAGTTGTGGTTGGGTTACAGCTTGACTACACATGTATCTGGCTCATGCGGTGGGGCAGTGGGACTTGGAACCTCTACTGGTGACTAAAGCTTGATGTTTGGAGTAGGTGATGGGTTACTGAGCCCCTCATGCAGTCTATTACATGCTGTGGCCATTTTTAATGAGCATGTTGGATGGTAGGGAGTTCTCCCCATAATACTAAACGTGATGAAGACAGATCCTCTGTGGTTACTTTGGGGGTCACACCCGCAAAGTGGATATGGGGGTCCAGCTCCCAGAGTGTGCCTCTGTAGTCTTGGATTTGACCTGGCCTTACAGCTGCGGGGGGACAGCCGGTCATGATCTAAAGAGTTCTGGACTTGGAGTTGACCATTACTTGTGGATTTTTCCAGCAGTAGGGGGTTTGTTCTTGAGGTGATGTGTGTGCAGGTTTACTGTGCAGAGCTAGCTCTGCAGCCTTAGGATTACAATACCGGGAGGGAAAGTGTAGTGAATCATGCCCTGACTTGTTAAATCTGAAATATATTTCCTAACCTTTTGCATCCTTGAGTGGTGCACAGTCTACCGCCACCCTGACCGTTAACCTCACAGCAGGGGGCCTGACATTCTTGGGTGCTGTAATTATGAACTAGCAAACATAATTCTTTAATTATTTGAGTTTCATAGGAATTGTGGGGTGCACTCTCAAGCATTGGACATCACAGGCATTCAGGGAGCCATCCAGGGCAGGGCAGGAGCCCCCCCTCACCTGTGGCACCATTGTTGGAACACAATTTCACTTTCGCAAGTTGAGCCACGCATCGGTGCATCCCAGCACCAGCACCTGCATTGTGCTTATTTCCCCAACGAAAGTATCTTTATTATTTTGTTTATGCTTGCAATACCTTCATGCAATAAGGATCATCTTAGCCATTCGAAGATGGCCGCTACGATCCCTCTGGAGAGCCTCTGAGCCCCTCTCCCCGCCCAGCACAGCTGATTGGTCTCGTGCCAATAGTTACGCTGCATCCCCATACCGGAGGCAGAAACCGGCCGCTCGCTCCAAGGGCCGCAACACTAAGGGCCTGTATGCAGCTGTATCTCCCATTCAGGCAGCCATCCAGGGTAGGGCAGGAGCCTCCCCTCACCTGTGGCACCATTGTTGGAATGCGATTTCACTTTCGCGAGGTGAGCCACGCATCGGTGCATCCGAGCACCAGCACCTGCACTGTGCTTATTTCCCCAACGAAAGTATCTTTATTATTTCGTGTATGCTTGCAATACCTCCATGCAACAAGGATCATCTTAGCCATTCGAAGATGGCCGCTCCGATCCCTCTGGAGAGCCTCTGAGCTCCTCTCCCCACCCAGCACAGCTGATTGGTCTCACACCAATACTTATGCCACATCCCCAGACCAGAGGCGGAAGCCGGCCGCTTTCTCGAGGGCCGCAACACTAAGGGCCTGTCTGCAGCTATCCGTGGTGTGGCCACGAAGGGGCCACTGTGCTACAGACCATCTACTCCCACTTATCCAAGGGGACCCATCCAGCATCAAGAGCACGTCCTGTGTAAGTAAATCCAGCCGTAGAATCTCCCGAACTCCTGGCTGATAACATCCACCACTCCACTTTGCTTTATGTACTTTACCTAACTGAGCTAATGAAGGAGTAACCCCTTGACTCTATTGCATTAACCCCTCCACTGTACTACCACCGTTCAGTAACGGCTAACCGAGATGTATCAAGAACGCTTTAGTTAAACTATGTTTTTCCTGTCAGACTTAACGTACTATGGGCCTCATTCCGAGTACGGCGCTAACCAACGGCGCTATTAACGCCTTGGTTGACGACGTACCCGGACCGGCAGCGCCTTGGTGGATGGCGGAATTACCGCCCCATTCCAAGGTTGGCGGGGCGGTAATTCCCCATTCACCAAAGCTCTTCCCCATTCCCAAATGAGCCCCCATAGGGCTCAATGGGAATGGGGAAGATGCAAATAACGGTGACCGTTCATTACGGTCACCGTTATTGGCTTGGAGGCCCCTTTGCGCCCTCGACTTTAACACCTGCTCAAAGCAGGCGTTAAGGGCGAGGGCGCAAAGGGAACTCGGAGTATGGCGGTAAGGGATTACCGCCACCGGTCTCGTTACCGGTGGCCGCTATCCCTTACCGCCATACTCGGAATGAGGCCCTATGTTTCTAAGAAATGTCAAACACACACTCTCTTCCATTTATCTGGGATGATTGCTTATATCTAAATTGTGCTTGCCCTTCACGCCCTTACACACCAACACCTTTGTGTGTTTTTCCCACCAATCTATTGCAGTGTCTGTAAAATACATAAAGGCAATCACTATTGCAATCAAAATTACAGACATGGACCTATATCGTGAGAAAATACACAACCCTGACCTTGAACGTTAGTACCAGTTTAGGTGTAGCTGACATATTTCCAGTCCAAAACTAGAAACAGTTATGCTTGCCTGGACTATATTCATCATGTTTCCCTTTTGCCTGGTACCTCCCGACCTACCCTGCACAGGATCTCATTTCCTTTTCCACCCCATCGGTCTTAGCAGGCCAGCATGTCCCAGACACCATCCTATCCCATGCCTCACCCCATTCCTACCCAACCTAAACCATTTTTCCAGCCCTCGATAATCAGATTTACCCCATTTCAGTTACCTGTAATACCCAAAAAGCAATGTGGACCACTGTCCCCTGCACTCCTACACTGAACATCAATCCCATCACGAACTCCTATCCAAGCGTAGGCACAATGAGACATAACCATCTCTGATCCAGAACACACACCACTTTGCCTCCTCTTAACACAGGTCCAAGCAAAAATAAAAGTAAACTCAAACCCTCTACTCCCACCACGCACATAACAACATCTCCCAACAACCAGCACACTGCCATCTCCAACGCCAACCCCCCACACACTCAACAATAAACCATATCAATCTACCACCAAAACAATCAAAGGCGCACTCATTAACTCAAGATCCTTAGTTGCCCATGCCGTAGCCATAGCCAACATCAACTCCCTCAATGATTTAGACTTCATAGCAATTACCGAGACTTGGCTCCACACTGCATCAGGTCCCACCCTAGCGCTAGCCATCCCAAATGACTACACCATCTACCGCATGGATAGACAAATAGCCAAAGGCGGAAAAGTAGCCATTATATCAAAAAGCTCCTTTAACATAAAACACATACTAAACCAAACTCTCCCATCTGCATAATTACTTACCATCAAACTATCTACAACTAGCACAAGGACAATCACCATTCATCTTATATACAGACCACCGGACCCCATATCCTCCTTTAATGTCGACATAGCTCTCTTACTCTCCAACAACACCAAAGCCAATTCACAGATACTTATTCTTGGTGACTTCAATCTGGGTTACAATGACAAAAAAGATGACCTAGCAAGCACAGTCGCTAACTCTATGTCAGAACTAGGACTCACCAACCATATTCCTCAACCTACACACAACAAAGGCTGCACCCTCGACTGGATAGCAGACTTCAATTGCAACACCACCATCTTATCCAACACACCCTGTGCCTGGACTGAACACCACCACCTCATCACCTTCACAATCAAAAAGATAAACAAACACCAGCGCCCCTTTCCAATGCCCCACCCACATTCACAAGAAATAGAAAAAACATCACAGTCGAGAAACTCATCCCCCTACTCCAACCCATTATCGACATCATACCTACAACTACCAACCCTACAGAATTAGTTGACCTCTATAACACAACCATCCTCAAGGCCATCAATACTGTAGCGCCACTCAAATCATGAAAAGCCAAACCACGTGCGCAACTCAACTCTTGGTTCACACCTGAATGAAAAACTCTCCATATGAATAAAATACAAGCCGAATCTGCGTGGAAACAGCTTCCTTCCACTAACAACAAAACATCCTATTCCTTAGCCTCCAATGTCTACAAGTCAGCTATCATCCAAACAAAAAAAACATGTAAAACGAGAGAATAGTAAAGCCAAATCCAACACCAAAGAGCTTTTCAACATCCTGAGAGACCTTGAATCCCCATCTCCCATTCCAGACACATGCACCAAAGACATTGCCTGGTGCACCAAGATACAAGAAGCACTCCTTGGCAGAATTGCTATGTTACAAACTAAAATTGAGTCAAAGAAAGAAAGCCTCTCCCTCGCAGACAATCCCATCTCAGCCCCCATACCAAGCAAATGGACAATGACAACCTATGCAAATTCTCCACCATCACTACCAAAGAGGTTGAAGATATCATAAACTCCCTTAAACCTTCCAAATGTCAAGGCGATATTTGCCCAGCTCCAGTTATCAAAGACGTGGCCAAACATCTTGCCCCTTTCATCACATCCCTTATAAACTCATCATTCACATCCAGCATAGTACCTAACAACTTAAAGGATTCCTGGGTTTTACCCCTATTCAAGAAACCCACTCTAGACCCCAGTGTCCCCACCAATTACAGACCCATCACTACCATGCCCTTCCTTCTAAAAATCCTTGACATAGCTGCCTACCTGCAGATTCAGAACCACCTAGAGAAAAATAACCTGCTAGGACTAAGACAATCGGGCTTCCGCCCCAAAGACGGCACAGAGACGGCTTTGTTCGATCTCAAGACACAAATATACAATCTTAAAGACAAAGGCAACATTGCCCTTCTTCTCCTCGACCTATTGGCCGCTTTTGACTTGGTAAACCACGATATTCTCTGCAAACATCTAGCCACAGCAGCTACATTTTCTGACAAGGCCAATGCCTGGATTCAGTCCTTCCTGAATAACAGATCCATGAGGGTCTTTACTCCCACTGCCGCTGCCGAACCAGCCCCTGTCACATGTGGCATCCCTCGGGGCTCTTGTGTTTCCCCCACATTATACAATGGGCCTCATTACGACCCAGGCGGTAAGTTACCGCCTGGGCCGTGACTTTACCACCATGGCGTAAACTACGTTTACGCCATGGTGGTTGGCGGACTTACCGCCCCATTCCGAGGTCGGCGGGGCGGTAAGTCCCCAATCCCCATTTACCCTTCCCCATTCCCATTTTTGCCCCATAGGGCATAATGGGAGTGGGGAAGGCGTTAATTACGCCACCGTAAATTACGGTGGCGTAATTAACTCCATGGTCCCTTAGCGCCATGGATTTTAACACCTGCTAAAAGCAGGTGTTAAAAGCACCATGGCGCTAGGGGACCTCTTAATTGGCGGTAAGGGGTCGGCGCAGCTAACGCTGGCGTTAACCCCTTACCGCCAGGGTCGTAATGAGGCCCAATGTGTTTACGAAACCTCTCTTCGACACACTGGACCATTTGGGTGTCATCTATATGAATTATGCAGATGACACTCAAATACTCATCCCTCTAACAGGTGATTTCTCCACCGACAACACAGTACTCAACAATATTTATTCCATTATTCAAGAATGGATGGCAAAACACGGACTATGTCTCAACGACGACAAGACCAAGCTTCTTCTCCTAGGATCCCAATCCAGACTCAACAACCTCGATAAACTTTACAAGACATTTAGCATTGACGGCAACAACATCTCTGTCTCCAACAGGGTTAAAACTCTTGGGATTTACCTTGACTCCTCCCTTACACTAACTAGACAAAAAACGCCATCTCTTCCGCCAGCGCCTACACATGCAAGCTCATCAATGCCAGCAGACCTTACCTCTCGACCGCTAACTGCACTACTATAGCTAGAGCTCTATTACTCTCTAAAATCGACTATTGTAATTCTCTCTACTTGGGCACCAACCAAGAGAACATTAACAAGCTTCAAGTCATCCAAAACAATGCACTAAGAGTAGCACTGAACATACCCAAACATGAGCACATCTCTGACACCAGACGTTCCACTCAATGGCTATCCATACCTCAGAGAATCGAGTATAAAACACTCTCTCTTACACACAAATGCCTGTCCAACCAAGCACCTAGATACCTCTTGGACAACTTCATGCACCACACCCTATCCCGCCCAACCAGATCAGCCCAAACACAATGCTTAATTATCTCCAGATTTAAGCTCCAAAAAGCAGGCGGCACAAGCTTCCCTGTGCTCGCCGCCAAACTTGGAATTCCCTACCAACCGATCTCAGATCCGAACCATCCTTTCACTGCTTCAGACACAGAGCAAAAACATGGCTGATAGCTAAAGAAGCCTAACATTCCAACTGCTTACTAATCACTCAGCCACACAAATGGATATATTTAATCCTATGTAACCTCCTGCACATACTGCTAAACCGTAACTTTCATGTAACATGTAAATACTTCTCAAAGTCCTATATAATGTCTATACTAATAGTAATGCTTTTTTACTGATGCTGATTGTACTATTTTTGCAACTTCGTAACCATGGCAAGCACCTGGATGCCCCAGGGCCAGGCGGTGATATACAAATAATAAACTATACTAAACTAAACAACCCAATACAAAATGTAATTGAAGAGAGCTGAATTCCGGGATTTGTAACCCTTTTGTCAATATTATCAAAATCTGCACTAAAAATAATGATGTGCGAATCTGGCAGCAAGCCTGCAGCCTTAAAATCACTCATAGTTCTTGGGGTGGGCATTTTATTACTGTTAAGGAGTCTATAATGTGCTCTAATGGTTAGATATTTAATGTGTCAGATGATAGTCATTCCCCCTTAATTGTCATTGTTAGGGAGCGTGGGAGGTTTAGGAATAAGAGCTAGGATGGGAGGATAAGAGTCGGCATGGACAATGTTATGGGGTTGTCTACAGAATTACTAAAACTGTCTGCATTTTCAAATGTGCCTTAATACTGTACCATGCTGATGATATGACATTTTGACAGAATTTACAATTTTAGGTTTTACAAGATAACATAGACTGAGGCCCTGATTCAGGGAATTATTTGCGTGTAAAACAGGGATTTGCGTGCCATTCTGCCGCCAAATCCCCATTGGTCAAACAGGGACCCTGTTTTAGATGAAAATAATTCCATGAATCAGGGCCTAAATATGTGCATGGTACTTACTTACTTTGAATTACTTTATTTTTTGTAAATCTTTGAATAGCTTATCTGTCTTAATCTGATCTTCTTCCTATACTGTCTCTATTCTTTCTTGTGTGTTCTTTCTTGTTTTTATCTTGTTTTTATCTATTCTGACGAGGAAACTATTTTCCAGATATTTGTTGAAAGTATTATAGATTGGTAATTTGCTTGTCACTATGCAACGGTAACAATTTAGGAATAATCTGGGATGCTCTACCTATGCTTCATACAAAAAAATAAAGCTGAGGCTGAGTATATAAAAGCAGAGTCTACTTATAAGCACAGTATAGAAGTTCATAATAACTCCCCATCTGGTGTGTCTCTGTCCACTATGTTGAAAGCCAAATGCGTTCTAGATAGTATAATACATGTAAAGGCAGAAAAAGATATATTCTAAACTAGATAAGCATTCTGGGAATGTGGTGACAGAGCTGGTGCTCTACTGGCTAATAGATTAAGAGGTAGGGAATCAGGAAGACAAGTGTTATCCATATTAGAGGATGACGAGCCACCCTTAAGGAGAAACACAGACATTTGCGAGGCGTTTATGAAGTTCTATGCGTCCTTATATCGTGATGAGGGAAGTATAGAAATGGAGAGAAATTACAAGATTGCTAGACCAGTCCCCAATCCAAAAGCTATGTAAAGACCACATGCTCTCCCTAAAAAGGGAAATAACAATGGAGTAGATTACAGACGCAATGAATCTTTTAGCCCCTGGGAAATGTCCAGGACTGGATGGTTTCCCGATGGAATTTTATGTGACATTTTGCTCCTCTCTAGCACCCTTCTTAGTAGACCTCTTCAGAAAGATCATCACCACTGAACAAGTGAGTGATGCCATGCGAGCAACAATAATATTTTTGATCCCCAAACTGGGTAAGAGCTAACTGATGTGTGGTAATTATAGACCAATTTCTCTTTTGAATGCTGACATCAAACTTCTAGCTAAAATCTTTGCAGTAAGGGTTAATCCTCTGCTCCCAAAATCAATGAATCAGAATTAGACGGGTATCATTATGGGTAGGAACAGTTATGACAATTTAAGGGAGCTTTCGAATATCATATTTATGAAGAATGACTTTCTAGAACAATACGCTGCTGTCAGCATTGATGCATAAACAGCTTTTGATGGAGTTAGGTGGGGTTATTTGCGACAAGTGCTAATTAAATTCAATTGTGGCCCATGTTTTCTGAACCTGTTTTGCTGCCCTTTATAAATATGCAAAAGCCAGGGTTACAGTGAATGGTTGTCTATCTGATCGTTTTCAAATCAGTCAGGGAACTAGGTAGGGATGTCAGTTGTCGCCACTTTTGTTTGCTCTTTTTATGGAATCATTGGCAATAGCAATTAGGGAAAACTCTAACATCAGCGGTATCCAAATGCGTAGTATAATTTCTAAGGTTCTTCTTTATGCAGATGATCTCCTGGTTTTGATTTCAGATCCTGAAGCTGACTTTAAAGAACTGATCTCAATTTTGACAAACTTTGGTAGAAACTCAGATTATAAAATGTATGTGCTCAAAACATTAGTCTTTCCAATTTCAAGCTCATGCCGCAGAGGTCTCTTTGGAATTGGGCGGGAGAGTTGGGCGGAAAATTAATTTTAGTATCTGGGTATACAGATATCAAGGAACATAAACTGTTGCCAATCACTATTAAAAAAAAACCCTACAAAAATAAAGATGCTATGCTTGAAATGAAAAAGATTAAATCTTACATTGTGTGGGAAAATAAATGTAATTAAGATGACTCTGCTTCCGATGTTAAATTATGTGTTCAGTACGCTACCCTTGCACTTAACAGGGGACCTAACTTGTGACATAAACAAAGTTCTGCAAAAATGTCTGTTGGGCGAGAGAGAGAAGGCTAGGATTCCAATGGACATGCTTGTGAAAGCGGTATGCTTGGGCAGTTTTGTTTTCCCTGACATTGTTTCTTATCATAGAGCATTCTCTTTACAAACCTTACATTTTTGGTTAAGGGAAGATGTTGTTGAAAACCCAAACTTGATAAGTATATAAAGGAGTCTGGTCCGACCGGTCCCCTTGCACAAAGTTCTGCTCAGTATGGAAAAAACAATGGCACCAGGTAAATCCACCCCATTTATCAGACATGTTCTGAAGGATTTGAAAAAGTGCTCTTTAGATTCTGGGACAAAATATCTGCTGAGTTCCATATCCTCGATTTGGTGGAACCCAGCGCTACGATTTAATAACCGTACCCTTTCATGGTCTTCCTGGAAGTCTGCTCGTATCTGGTGCTTGGGGCAAGTACATGATGGTGCTAAATGATGGTGCTTTGATGCTCTCATTTGATTTTCTTAAATTCAAATATAAGCTTGGTGCCTTGGCCTTGGAGATTTCTCGATACTGCGTACTCTGTGAGGTTTTTGGGAACATGCTTACACCTTTAAATGCCTTGCTGCATGACATCCCTCTGTTAATGCATCTTGCGAGGAGCTCTCGACTTTCAGCCTTATTGATGCAAACTAATAATAATGCTCCTCCGGAAGGGGGTAAGGCTTTATGGTCTCTAGAGTTAGGTTCCAAACTATTAGAATGGGATTGGAGTTGAATTTGCGCATAACCAGCTAGATACAAGGTTGATCTGAATCTGATGTTCATACAACAAAGAATTGTATATGGTACATACATGACGCCTTCGAAGATGTTGCAGTGCAAACTCATGCAAGTAGCCACATGTTGGAATTGCAAATTAGTAATTGGTAATTACTTGCACATGTTTTGGTCTTGTGTAAAAGTTGCAGGTTTTTGTGAGGAGGTCTTGCAGTGAATGGAGCATTTAGTAGATGCATCACTCCCTTTGCTACTTTTCTGTGTGTATTAGGACTGTTCCCAGTGGGTATTCAGTAATTTGGTCCTATAGAGTGTTTCTAATAGCAAATAAGCTGATTCTGAAGTGTTGGAAGAGTGATGCCAGACCAACAATTGATGATTGGCTACATGATCTAACAATTCTTTCGAGCAGAGAAAAGATAAGCTATAAGAGATTGAAAAGGGTAGATACGTATTCTGCAATTTGGAATGCCGTTAACAAATTGTACGTGTGAACTCCCTCTAAGCGTTTCTTTTTCCTTTTTTCTTCTTTCTCTCTTCTTCTTTTTTCCTGTATTCATCCATATTATCCCTTCCCTCTCCTTTTGTGTCTCTCCTTCCTCTCACTTTTCTTTCTTTCTTCCTTTGCCTCCTTTTTTCCCCTGTAAATATTTTATAAGAAATTGAATTGAAATTAATTATGTTTCCTTTTGTATTTATGAATTGTTATATTGTATCATTTTTGACTTCTATTATAACACTTTAATAAAGAATGTTAAAAAAAATCACTGCATTCGCTGCCATGAGCTAAATATGATATGAAATGATATGATATGGCTTTTGTAACACCCCTATACACAAGTGTCACAAGGCGCAATGAGGCAAGGGAGGGGGAAGAGAGGGAAGACAGAGACAACAATCTTACTCGGCCAGGTGACATTGAGAACAGCAAGTGCAGGGGAGGGGGAAAGGGAAAAGTGCAGGGGGACGGACACGTTGTGTGGTGACTAAGGAAACTGGTGTCCTAGAGTTCCTGTGGCGCATGCTGACTTCTAGTCACACATGTAGGTGCAATATTAGAATGGTCTTGGGCCACATCTTCACCCGTATGTGATAAATGCAGAAGGAATGATGGGCCATACCCTCTTGCATAATAGGGTCTCATAACGTATATGATGGATTATTTATTTATTTATTTATTTATTTATTTATTTATTTATTTATTTATTATATTTGTTACACGCCCAGACGCTGAGGTATCATGGCTAGGTTACAGACAGCTTGTTAAACATTAGTCAGATCATGTCAAAATCAACACATATGTACAATATTAGAGCTAAAAGTTGCAGTGCGCCTTTGTATATTAGTCAAAGCCGGTCAAGAACAACACGGTTATACACTATTGCAGCCACAAATTACAGTGTACCTTCATACAAGCATATGAAACATTTATACATTCTAAGATTTCAGAATTATTGGTATTGGTTAAATAACCAGGTTTTTAGCAGTTTTTTTTTAACCTAGTGAGGGAGCCCTCTTTTGTATGTTGAGCGGGAGGGAGTTCCAACGTTTGGGGGCCAGACTTTGGAAGCTACTGACCACGGCTCTGGTATTTCTGTAGCGGGGCGTTTCCATGAGTAGAAGGTTATTAGATCTTATGATCCCATTATCAACTGCGGTACACACTGATGTTAATGATGTGGTGATCATGTCTAAAATAAACATAATCATATGTCATGAACTATTAATATGATGTACCTATTGAGTAAGAAAATGTTCTCGTCGTGCAAAAACTGGAATGTTGAAGTGTTGTTAACGCCCATGTCCTAACAAGAGAGCATGCTGGTTCTATGAGGCCTCTTATTCTTCTTTATCATTGAGGCCTTGTCTGACTGTATCAGTTATATGGATCCATTACGCCTGTCTACTTTTGAGCATTAGTGTATGGTCTCCCTGTCTGCGACACAGGGCGAGTCTCTCGATGATAGTCCACTGTAGATCATTTGCACTATGCCCATAGTCTAAAATAAATTCTGTAATCCTGCTCAAGGCCGTCAGTGTCCTCATACTTGATCTGTGTTCAGATATCCTGATTGAGACGTTTCTACTCATTTGTCCAATGTAAATTTTGTTGCAAGAACAAGTTAATACATATATATTACATGGCTTGAATTACAATTAGAGTCGCACCTTAGTTCCCACTTAATGTTATTGTACAGTAAATATTTGCTAGCCTCTGTGGAGTCACATGCAGTGCAATTTCTGCATGTCTAGTTACCACATATTCTTGGCAACTTCCACATTTCTGGTAAAGAGATGTCTCGAGGTTCAGCATACGTTTTAACCAATTTCTCTCTGAGGTTACTTGTTTAAATGCAAACAGCACCCTCTTTTCTTCTATGCTGTCTTTGATGATTGGCAGGTTCTTTATCACATTTAGAAAAAGAACCAGTGCATTTTTGAACACCTGTGGAGTGGGCTGTAATATGCAAGACAATGTGCACCTTAACTTTCCCCTTACAGGTTGCCCAGTTGGAGGGATCCTCACATAGTATTGCCTATCTACTTAAAACAAAAAAAACACATTCTGCTAATGTTCTTAATCCAACTTGCCTTTCTACAGTAATGTCTATGCCATTATCCAATGTGTTATGTTTCCTAAGCTTGTTTATAACTGTCAGCAGTTGGAACATTCTAAATTGAATCTAAAGTATATTGTGGTACCACATATCTGTGTATATAGTTACTAATATCAGGATAATGTTGCCTGAGTACAATGTGTGTAATTTCTTGATGTATATATTTACTTGAACCTTATTTTATATACAAGAACTGTGTTATAACATAACATAGTGTGTGGACATTCCTTTGTGGGGGATTGGGGATTCACTGTACCTAAGAACCAGCCTGCATCTCCTCGCTTGTGTCTCAGCCTTGGGTGCACAACCATTGCTACCATATAGAAAACATTGGCTGGGGTGCCCTGTGCATATACCCCAACTGTACAAGTGGCAGCAATACAGACACCACCTTCAGTCTTTACACTGTTATGTTTTGTGGTCCAAGCAATGAGACGCCCACTACCAGGGGGTGATAAGTAGGGTTCGGTAGGGGCCTGATGAGGAGTGTTCAATCACCATGTTAGAACTACCACTGAAATGTAATATTTGATTTAGTCTAATGTGTATTTTACTTCCTTAAAATGCACCATTCGCTAGAAGAAGGTCAAGAAATGTCTGGCTAGTTCAGTTCTTTTGAGCTCTCTGTGTGTCCAAGCTGACATGTCAATAAAGCTGTGTCTTTTCATGCACTGAGGTGCTCTCATTTTTTGATTACTTTTGTACTTTTTCCTGTATTGCCCAACGAGAGGATCCCCTTTACATTTTGGAGGTCCTAGACAGATACTGAGGACTTCCTGCCACCCTCTTGGGGTGCGCTGGGATGGCCTGCTGGGACCAGATCGAGTGCACAAATGAGGAAGCCCTGCAGATGCTGAGTTCCGAAATGGCTGCCTGGTCCCGCTTGCTGCCCATGCCCAGGGGATTGAAAGAGAGAGGGGAAGCTCAGCAGCATGAAGACTTGAACATCTTAGAACACATGAGTATACCAGTGCACGAAAGCACAACATAGTGCATGCATTTGGCTTTTAATGGTGTATAGCTGACATTTAGGGGAGCTCTCCAGCGTGGAGAAAGATGGAGCTGTGTAGTATTGTCTTTGAAGGAGTGAAATATTGAGGGGATCTTCAAAACCTGGAAAAAAGGGTAAGAAGTTTTTACTTATAAGGGGTAATTGTCAGGGTGTGGGGTATAGGGACTACATAATAGGGAAGGGAGTGTGGGGGGAACCCCCAAATATATAAAAAATAATTGATGAGTTTTTTTGGCTGAAGATTTTCGGCAAACAATTTAGTGAAAAAAAGCCTGGCCATCTAAGAACATAGAACAGAAAAGATGGCAATGTCTAGTCATGTCATTTTATTTTGGGGTTATTTAAAAATGTATGTAGGTATGTGGCCTGCGATGTGTATACATATATGGTTTGGTGGAAATAGTGTGTGGGCTCAAGATTATTGTTGTTCGTGGAGAGGGTATTTGGGCCAGGGGCCCAGGAATATTGTAGTTTGTGACGATGCTGTGTGGACGGAGGATCTAAAGACATTGTTGTAGATTGAGGTGAGAGGGGTGTAGGGTATGGAGGTAGTCCTGGAAGTGAGTGAAGGAGAGAGTGGAGTTTGGCATTTGAAGTATGGTGGGTTAGAAAGTTGTCATAGTGTAAACTGATTGTATGTATGGGTTGTGTTTTATGCACATTTTTTGTTATCATTTATTTTTAGGCCAGTGCAAGCAAATGAGTTACAATTGGCAAGGGTAGAAATTGACAAAAGAGGGGGGAGTTTGAAAACACAGCTCTATTAGGTCAGTGTTGGCGTACTCGCAGTAGGAGGGATGGGGTTAATTGCTATGATGGATACTGCCCGCAAGCATTTATGTAACACATTGCCACAGTATAGAGATACAATTATTAACTATCACTATGAGTGGGTGCTCAACAAAGTAGGGCAATGTTTTAAGGAATGGCCCAGAGAAGGTACTTTTGTGAGTGATATTGTAGAAAATGTGTATGCACACCGCTTTGCTAAACACAAGGTGAAGAAATTGAAGAATAGACAAAGCATTGGAAAATGTTCAAAGAATGTGTAGAAAGGGTCCTAATGAAGTAGGAAAATAGACAGACACAAGCCCCGGTGCATCCGCTCCACTGCTTTATGGGTTCTATCCCCCATTACAACTAGCAGTGGAATATACCAATCCCTGCCATGTATCCCCAGTGGAGGACAATGCAGGGTGATGGGAAAAGAGAAGGGGACCAGTGGCATGATCGCAGCGAGCTCTACAAAACTACAAAAAGCACCCACCCACACAGACACGGTTAGGAATACACGACTATCAGAGATAGAGAAGAATGCTCACAGACAGATAGAGAAATTGGTGGAGGAAGCAGAAGGGGAGCTCCAAAGGGCAGCACGGGAGAAGGTGGAGGGATGGCGTACAGCGGTAATCCCAGAAACATGGATGATGGATGTCAGGGACGATTATGTTCAAATTAGACAATACTCCCTGCACATATGTAGGCTTACCCACAGAATCAGTGGCCAGTGACTCCAAAGACCCTGGCTGTTTGGTAGAAGAGGACAAGGAGGAGGATGAAGGAAGGGATTTAATGGACTGGGAAAAGGATTGTAGCACAGAATGGCAAAAAGAAAAAGAGAATGATGGAAAGAGGAAGAGAGAAAGAGAGAGAGGAAAAAAGCAGAGCTGTAAAGATTGGTTACCCACAATGGGGCGCCATTCAATAATTGGAAGGTATTGTGGACTATGTACCCAGACACATCAGATATGCAGGCCATTTTAACACACACAATTTTAGATGATGAAAGCCTGCATAGAACATTCAGTACATACAGGAGATGTGGATGTTAGAGATGCGACAGTCATGGGACACCTATGACCCGTTCTTCATCCACATATTGTCCAGGGGTCTCTCTGCAGACATACAGAATCATTGTTGAAGGTGGTGGAGATAGAAGCAAAAGGATGGCGTAAAATACAAGCACATATTGTACACTATTGTAGAGCACAAAAACAGAAGAAGATAGCAGAAACGCTAACAAAGCTTAAGCGAAGTTGGTACAGAGAAGCTATCTAAAATTTATGGAGTGAGCAGTACTCACAAACATTGTACCAGGGCTGCCCGAGCAGAGGCCAGCACAGGGAGAGGGAGCACTCCCGGTGAGTATCCAGCAAGAGTGGTTCCTGCAGCAAAAGTGGTTTCCTCAACAAAGGGGAGGGTAATTTCCACAAGGGGGTATTATCTACAGAGAAATTACTGGCAAGGGGGTATAGTCAACAGGGCAGATATTTGCCACATATGGGGTATTATCAACAAGGAAGGGGGTACAATCAAAGGGGAAGGGGATATGGATATGGGGACCAAGACCCAGGTTGGGGGAGGGCCATGTTTCCTTTGTGGGCAGATGGGTCACTTTGCATGGGAATGTAGGAACAGACCACAGACAGAGTATGACCAAGGAAAAGTGCCAATGTATCAGATCCCCTCATATCCCTCTCCACAATACATGCAGGTACTGCAGGTCCAGGTGCAGATCATACCACAACAAATGTCACACCCACAGATGCAGGTGATGTTCCCCCAAAATGTTCCAACAGGTTCCCCTCAGTGTAACGCTCGCCTGTAAATCTGCGGGAACGCCAGAAGGACTCCCTTGAACTTCAGTGAATCACTATCCCTGTAGAAAGGATGACAAGAAAACAACCCTCCTTAATAATGTTCCTTCCCTATTCTGAATAAACTCTCCAGTACTGAAAAGGAATAGATAACCAACAACAGGAAAAGCTCACCTAAGGTTATTTTTTAGTGAGCCCTCCATCCTGTATTCATACAGGGGCGCATGTCCTGAAGAAACGGTGTAGTCTGGATGCAATAAGAATTCTTATATAATGGAAAAAAAGGCGACTAAGTGGCGAGGAGAAAATAAATCCTATTAAGTCATGACCAATATGAGTGTTAGCTGTGAAAGAAAGCACATAAACTATGATGGTTCCTAAATAGGAAACGAACTGTGTAAGCCTCAATACATTCAAACTGGAGAGCAATAACGGAATTTCAGATGACACTCTGTTCCGTATAAGTAGTGCAGCGCTGTTCAAAAGGGAACTAACTAAACAACTACCAGCTGCGTGTAATGCGGAATGAGATGTAAACCCTTTTCTGCACTAGAGCGAGTCACAGGAAATAAATGAATGTTGAAGCAAGCAGCTGAGGGAAAAAAGGTAATAGCAACTCTACCACTGATAATGAAGTTTCAAAAGAGCGTGGAGCGCTAACCTACACAGCTTGGCAAAATTTATGGGCAGTGTGACAGCAACCTAGCACAGCTAATGAGTTTCTAACATTGGCGCGCGGAACAATGCGCATACAGCATAAACACAATATACGAAATGCACAGTAACTAGTCTGTTGCTAAAACACTCGCAACAAAAAACAACAAACACTGGTAACCCACGGAAAACCTTGAAAACAGGTACTTGCGTGTATGGAAGGTGTACTCCTCACGAAACTCTGAAAGGAACACTCTGGACTAGAACTATGGACACGGCAACTAGGGGACAACAAAATAATAAGGGAAACTACTGGCTGTGAGCAGAGGAGGAGACTATAGGACAGGACGAATACATTCTGACTGAAAATTGGGAAGGCAGGGAAACTTTGACTGGAATTCTACAGAGACCACGGTGAGCGTCCGTACTGCAAGGCAGTCAGCAACGCGAAGCGCGAGTCTCCTCAGGAAATGAGTACTTGTAACAGAGGTCGCAAAAGACTAGACCTGCAGATTAGTTCCTGGTTGACACCACTAGGTGGCCATTTTGGAATACCAATTTCCCCATGACTTACTATATGAATCTGAATGGGAACAATACCTTCTCTCAAATGCCAGAGCAATAATAACCTACGGAAACATGGGCTTAATCAGGGAACTAGTTGGGAATCATGACAGTACCCCCCCTCAAAGATTTCCTTCCCGGTTTGGTAGGGTGGTTACGATGACATCTTTTTAACAATCTTGGGGCATGAATGTTCTCCAAAGGTTCCCAAGATCTCTCAAGGGGACCATAACCCTTCCAATCTACCAGGTAAAATAATTTGTGACGGATTATCTTGGAGTCCAAAATCTCCCTGACTTCAAATTCTGGTTGATCGTCTTCAACTTCCACTGGGGGTGGGGCTGATGGCAAACATGTCTCTGCTTCTACCGGTTTTAATAGAGAAACATGAAAAACTGGATGTATTCTCATTTTCTTCGGAAGTGTCAACCTCATAGCCACTGGATTAATAACAGGTCCAATGACAAATGGTCCTAAATATCTGGGAAGAAACTTCTTAGAACCCTTTAAGGCCAGGTTTCTGGATGACAACCAGACACAGTCACCAACTTGGAAACTGGGAGGAGTACTTCTATGTCGACCATCGAACTTCTTTTGGGATTCCTTAGCTGCCACTAAGCTAGTTTGGGCCTCCCTAGTTGCGGTTAAGATCTTGTCATGAAGGTTCTTAACTGCCGGCATTTCTAGTGGACTTGGAGGGTCAAATGCAGATGTTCGAGGATGTCGACCATGCAAGGTATAGAACGGCGTGAGACCAGTAGAAGAGTGGATAGAATTGTTGTAAGCGTATTCAGCCAGCCACAAAATGTCTAACCAGGAATCATTGGTTTGATGAAGCATGCAGCGTAAGTACTGTTCCAGGGTCTGATTAGTGCGCTCTGTTTGTCCATCCGTTTGAGGGTGGTGACTAGTGGATAATCTAACATCAATCTGGGCCAGGTCACAACACTTTCTCCAGAATCTGGATACAGATTGACTACCCCTGTCAGAAACGACTATGGAAGGAAACCCGATTAGTTTAACAATATTTTCTAAAAAAACTCCTTGCCAGGCCAGCAGCGGTGGGAATCCCTTGTAGGGGCACAAAATGAGCCATCTTCAAAAATAAATCTACCACCACCAGGATGGTATTGTAACCCTCACATGACGGAAGATCGGTGATAAAATCCATAGATATGGTATGCCATGGATTGGGTGGAACATTCAAAGGTTGAAGAAGACCGGCCGGTTTCTTCTTTGAGTTCTTGTTTTGTGCACAAATTCCGCAAGTCTGAATGAAATGAGTCACATCCTTACGCCAAGTTGGCCACCAGTAGTACCTTTTGATCTTCTTCAAGGTCTTGGTCACTCCGGGATGACCCTCAATGAGGGAGCCATGGTAGTTGGAAATTACTTGGTTTCTCATTGTCTCAGTAGGTAGATACATTCGATCTTGATAGTAAGGCAATTCATCTTGGACCTTGAATGGATCTCCTCGATTAATCCATGTTAGCAGCTCTTCTCGAGTAACGGTTTCTTTAACTTCCTTCTTCAGGTTCTCGAAGAATGGTTCTTCATTGTGCAATAAACCCAGGACTCTTTCTCCTGCGATGACGTTCATGGGAGCAGAAGAGACAAACGCTTCCTCTCCATTGCCAATTCGAGATAACGCGTCAGCCTTTCCATTCCGCACTCCAGGTCTAAACGTGATGATGAAATCATATTCTGTGAAGAACAAGGCCCATCGCAGTTGTCAGGCAGATTGGGCCTTAATGGAACGTAAATACTGGAGGTTTCTATGATCAGTGAGGATGGTAATCGTGTGCTGAGCTCCCAAGAGATAGTGTCTCCACTCCTTCAGGGCACACTTGATGGCTAACAACTCCTTGTCTGTAATGGTGTAATTGCGTTCAGCTGGAGAGAGTTTCTTTGACCAGAATGCCACTGGGTGCAAGACCTGAGTTTCAGGATTGCGCTGCGACAGGACGGCACCCATAGCAACATTTGAGGCATCAGTTTCCACAACTAATGGTAAGTCAGCTTGAGGATGTTGTAGTACTGGAGCCTCAGTAAATTTGGTCTTTAGATTCTGAAAGGCTTCTTCTGCCTCCTTGGTCCATTCAAATTTTTTATTTTTCTTAAGCAAGGACTTAATGGGGTGTACCAATAGAGAGAAATTATCCACAAAGCGACGATAGAAATTAGCAAAACCCAAAAAACTTTGGACTCCCTTCACAGACGTTGGAGCCGGCCAGGTGAGTATAGCCTCCACTTTTTGCATGTCCATCTTGACTCCTTGAGAGGATAGTACAAAACCTAGAAATTCGACTTCGGAAACATGAAATGAACATTTTTCTAGCTTCACAAAAAGAGAATTCTCTTGTAGCTTCTGAAGAACTGCTGTCACACGTTTCACATGTTCTTGGTGGTTCCTGGAGAAAATCAGGATATCGTCAATATAGTCCACTGCACATACATCCAGTAGATCCCTTAAGACATCATTCATAAAACATTGAAATGCTGCCGGAGCATTGCACAATCCGAAGGGCATCACTTGGTACTCAAACAAGCCATATTTGGTGCGAAAAGCGGTCTTCCATTTGTCACCCTCCTTTATTCGAATGAGATGGTATGCACCTCGAAGATCTAATTTGGTAAAGATCTGGGTGCCCTTGATTTGATCTAACAAATTAGAAAAGAGGGGAATGGGGTACCGGTTTATTGACTGTAATCTGGTTTAAGGCACGATAATCAATACAGGTCCTGAGATCTCCTTCCTTTTTCGGTACAAAAAAAAGAGGAGAGGCAGCAGGGGATTTAGAAGGCCTAATGAATCCATTCGCTAAATACTGGTCTAGATACTTCTTCAGGTGGGCAGCCTCCTTCTCTGTTAATGAATATATTCGATTGAAAGGAAGTTGTCCTCCTGGAAGTAAGTCGATCTGACAATCGTAGGGACGATGAGGAGGCAATACCTCAGCCAATTTCTCTTCAAAAACCTCTTGAAATTTCCTATAATCAGAGGGTAAACTTCCAATCAATCCAAGCGTTGAGTCAGTAGATGCTCTCTCGAGACCGAAATTTTTAGGTTACCAAGATCAGGAGTCTTCACATTTTGTAGCAAAGGTCAGGGATCTGGAGCGCCAATCTATAGTGGGATTGTGTTTCTCGAGCGAAGGCATACCTAGAATGATTTGAAATTGTGGAGCACTTATAAGGTCGAATGTTATCCTCTCTTTATGACTTTCCTGGCAAAGCATGATAAGGTCACTCGTGCATTGTGTGACTGGGCCAGAAGCTAAACGAGTACCATCTACTGTAGATACATTGTGAGCCTTGGATTTGTCCACAAGGAAGAGTTCTAACTTGCATGCCAGTTTAGAATCCATGTCGTTCCCTATGGCACCACAATCAATGTAGGCTTGTAAAGCATGCATCTTAGTGGGCTGTTCTGGACTAAATAAGATAATTGGAAAGACAAAGTGAGAGGTCATTACTCCCTGTTTCATGCTCGACAAGCTGACCTCTACACTTGCCGGGCACTGGAGTTTTCCGAAATCTGATTAGTTGTTTCCTGGTTGATACCTCCAATAGGTTTTTTCGAAGGTTTCAAAGGGCAATCTTTTAGAAAATTTCCTGCTTTGCCACAGTAAAGGCACAATTGTTGTTGACGCCTCTTGTCCCTCTCAGCCTGCGAAATGGGCCCCCTAACAACCCCTAACTGCATCGGTTCTGGGCGAGTATCCGGACCAGCTCTTACTGGGTTTTCCTTTGGGCGCACAAAATAAGTCCGACTTTCGGAACGAGAACGATCCACTCTTCGATCTTGCAAACGCTGGTCTAATTGGATAGTGAGGTCAATAAAGTCGGCAATACCATCTGGCGGATTGACTTCTTTTGACAAAACATCCTTTAATTCACTTCGCAATCCTCTATGAAATAAGGTTGTTCTTTTTTCATTGGGCCAATTGGACTCTGCTACTAGTCTATTGAAGGTTGCCACATAAGCCAACAATTCTTGGTTTCCCTGTCGGAGAGAGAGTAGCTCATTATCTAGGGCCTGTCCCTGGGCATGTTGTGCACATAATTTTTCCATTTCCTTCTGGAACTCTGGTAGATTGCTCGAGATTAGAGAATTGACCAATCCGCAGCATAACCACCCAAGTAAGATAAAATAAAAGCCACCTTGGCCTGATCAGTGGGAAATACCCCTGGACGACAGAGGAAATGTAACCTACACTGAGGGGCTGCTGGATTAATTGCGGGTAAGGGAACTTGACCAGCTTGTGTTTGTAAAGGTTGTCATGCCAATTCGTCTGTACGGTCCCTATTAACCACTAATGCCCTACGCAATGCACAAGTTTCAGAATGTGCGGCATGAACCTCCGCCCTCAATTCTCCCAATAACTGAGCCAACTGATCCACCTCCATGGCGCTCAGGCAGATACTTTCAAAAAGCGGCTTCGCGTCCAGAGGCTATGGCGAGGGCAGTGTGTGTTTCCACCACCATCTCCACTGCGAGATAGTGTCCACCATCTTGGCAACTTGTCTCATTGTGCAGCATGGTCATACTGGATGGTGCCACCTGGATGGACTGTGGGACTTACATGCATTTTGGTAAGAATCTTACACCTGGCATATTAGACAGACATACTTCTGAAAACAGCCTGGGAGCCCCGACACCTGTACAACTTTATAGGTGTGATCAGCATAACAGGATTGCAGACCAGCTATAACGCAGATCATAGACATTCTTGAAACTTGAGGTGGGTGTGCGAGCTGTGTCTCTTTGTGATGTTCAGCACCACGAATATCCTGATCCATGTGCGCTTTCTGAGCTTTTTGCCTGTGATGCTAGCAGTGATGTGAAATCTGCACTATTGGATGCCTGTGTGGTGGAGAGTCCTGTGGATTCCTAGAGCTATTTTATTTTGCCTGGTGAAGGGACCCCACAGCATTCCTCGAGATGCCGGTGCTCCATTGTACTGAGTGGGTTGCACTGGAGCCTGGCAGCTATCCATGGCAAAGGAGACTAAGGGCCAATCTAGACTGCCATGTATCCACAAAGAAAGCCCTGCAGCGCATACAAATCTGGCTGCAGCTCCCAGATTAGTGACTTCTCTAGCAGAGATTGAGGGGGGATGCACAGGAAGAAGCAGACTTGCTTGCTTTCTATGTTGTGTTGCCATAACAATGCAATCACAAGAAGTGCCTTCTGACTGGTGATTTAAGGCATTTTCCTTGTATTCCAGAGAAGTGTTCATCCCTCCTGAGTCACCTTCATTCCTCCTCTGCTGCTGGAACAGCGAAATATCCTGTTCGGTGAACTCTGAGACATTGTGCATCTGATTTATCTGCACCTGTCTTGCTGCTAGGCTGCCTGGGGAGTTTATCGCGCACTGTGCAGTTTCTCCTACTCGCTATCTCCCCCTCTCGCTCCACCCTTCCATCTCTGCTCTCTCCCTCCATTGTGCTCTCCATCTCACCTATTTACTGTAACTGTTACTCTATCACCTATCCTACCTCTCATTCGAAGTCTGGATGCAAACAATTCAAGAAAGATTTCCTGGTCTCCATCTTAGGCCTGCTCATCGCTGAGACCTACGTCAATGCTTCTTCCAGGAAGACTGTCACTGACATCCTCTTTGTCGCTCCATCTTTGGACTTATCGACACCCCATATGGTCTCAGTCCTCTCCCCTTTCTCTTATTGGCCCACTAATGGTGGAACCAGATGGGAAGTATTCTTTGCACACTTTCCAACCTTTAGGCGAATGAATTAATGTCTACCAAAATGGCACTGTCATAGTGCAGGGCTCTGAGCTCCAGCTCCTTCTTCTTGATAGGGGTCTTCCATCTCTCATCAACTTCCACCCTTCTCCTGCCACTCCTCCTTCTTCCACCCCCCAGCCCCTTCAACACCTTGTGTACCACATCCCTGTAACCTTCCTCAGAAGACCTTCAAAGATGGCAAATTGCTTCACTTAGCTACAGCTACCCCCATTTCTGATGTTAAGCACTCCCCTGACATTGGTCACCTCATTAAAGACTTTGATCTTGACGTCCACGCTGTCACTGAGTTGTGGTTCACTGGCAGCTCTGTCACTGTTTTTGACACACTTCTCCCTGAGGGCTACAGGATCCTCTCTAAGCCCAGGCCTAACCAGTCTGAAGGCAGAGTGGTGGCCTGACCTGAAGTGGTCCCTGATACTATCATACCCAATCAGTCCTACTCTTCCTTCAAATGCTTCGTCTGCAGGCTTGGTGTCTCTCCTATACTCTTGCTGACTCTGGTCACCATCTACAGGATCCCTGGTTCAGTTTCCCACTTACATTCGGAGTGGTCTGACCTCACCTCTTCTTTCCTGGCATCTACCTCCAAGCATCTCCTCCTCAGTGATTTCATTATTCACCTTGACTCTCTTCATGTGGCCACTGGATTCTTCTGCGGCCTCTGTAACACTCTTTCCCACACCATTTTACCCTCCGGTCTGATGCACTCAGGCGGATACTCTCATTTCAAGAGACATCTCCATTTCCAACCCTCTCATTACACCTCTCCTTGTCTGACCATGCTCTCCTGTCCTCTCGTCTGCATCTCTTGGATCTGACGTTCACCTCTCCATCTCCAACACCCTGGGTATCCTTGCACATGTCAGGAGGATTTGCACAAAGCCTACCTCCAAGCACAACACCTGGTATGATTCCAACCTAGCCTCTCTCAAACCCAAGTGCAGAGTCGCTGAATGAAAGTGGCTGGCTTCAAGCACATACACTGACAGACTGGCCTGCCGCCTACTCTAAAGGCAGTACAGAGACTCCATCCGCTCAAAGAAGCAGTCCATATCCAAGCCTGCATCTCTGGGGCCACCAACAAGATGGCTGAATTGCTCAAAATCTGCAAGTAACTCATCAATCCTACTGCAGTCTCTACTTCCCGTCTGCCATCACAGGCCCTCTGCTCCACTGGCCTCCCATTTCACAACCAAAACTCAGGACATCCTGTCACCACTCTCCTCTACTCCCCTCGCCCCTCCCTCAAACACTCTCAGGCCTCCCTTGGCCCCCCCTCTCCCCTTCCCTCCTCCTCTCCTCCTTCTCGCCCATAGCACCAGATGAGGTATCTAAACAAGTCATCTCTATTAAAGTCTCCTCCAAACAGGTTCTCCCCTGCTCCTACAGAACTCCCAAGGACAGCATTGCCTCCCTTGCTAAAGTCTTGGATGATTGCACTCCTTTTCCACTGGCTACTTCCCACTACCCCTCAAGCACTCCCTTGTGCACCCTCTCCTTAAAAAGCCTTTTGCCGACCCTACCTGCCTGGCTAACTACCTCCCTATCTCCATTGCCCCCTTCCTGGGCTAACCCTTGGAGAAGTTGGTCATCTCCCAATGGATCCACCACACTGAATCTGTCGGTTGTCTCCACGACCACCGGTATGGCTTCAGAGCAGCCAGAGGCACATAAACTGCTCTCCACACCTGTGAAGACTTGCTCTCAAATCGCAATTCCAAGTCTCCCTCTGTTCCCATCCTTCTTGATCTTTCCTCTGCCTTTGATACGGTCCATCATGCCATCATGTTCAATTGCATCAAGGATCTGGCACTTGACTGGTTGACCTCCTTCCTATCTGACTGGCCTTCCCAGGTTCAAATGGGCCCTTGCCTCTCCACCTGCAGCATCGTTCAGGGCTCTATCCTCTTGCTGTGACTCTTCAACATCTACCTTACCCCTCTAGACCTCCTGATCCCCACCTTTTCTCCTCACTTCCAGTGTTATGAGGATGACACGCATCTGTACTTCAAGCTTCCCTCCACTACCACCTCTTTTTCATCTCTCATTCCTGACTGTCTGACTGCTATTCAGGCATGATGCGCTAATGATCTCTGCCACAATGTCAGTAAGACTGAGATCATTCTCATTTGGATACCCGCTCCCTCCTACTCTCTGGTTGCCCTCCATTGGTCCCCTCCCATCACGCTCTTGTGAGGCTAAATCTTTGACTCCTAACTCTCCTTCTTTCCTCACATCGCAACACTTGCCAAGAAGGCCTACTTTCAGCTGTACCTCCTTAGAGGAATTCTCACTTTCCTCACTTTCCCCCAGAAATTCAATGTCTCCAGAGCTCTGGTCTTCCCTAAGCTGTACTACTGCAACAGCCTCTTCCTCAATCTGCCTTTATTCTCCCTTCGCCCCCTTCAACTAATCCATACTAGGACTGCAAGACTTGCCCTTGGCCTTAAGCCCACGGGCTACAACTCTCCAGCCCCAATATCTCTCTGCTGGCTCCTGGTGGCTGCAAGGATGAAGTTCAAGACCCTCTGCATCATCCATAAAGTTTTCTGTGGCCTGGGACCCCGATATCTGACTCTCTTACCCTAAATACCTCCCTGCTTTCTAGCTCCAACTCTCTGCAGATCAGGTGCTTTTCCAAGAAGAGAGTGGGGGGAAGATCTCTCTCTGTTCGGCAGGAGCCTCCTTCTGGATTGGCTCCCTGCCACTCTCAGGCTTGAGCCAGATCTCCTTAGGTTACAGAAGAGTCTCAAGACCCTTATTTTCTCTTCCTCCTTCCCTCTACCCCTCCACTGCTAAGGCCCCCTTCTGTCACAATGACTGGCTGCCTGGTCCCATCTGAGTCCTACAGAGCACCAGGCCCTCTTTGCCCAGTCTACCCCAGCACCCCAGTCTCCCTGCCCCCCCCCCACTCACAATCTGCTTTGCCTTCCTGGGCCCCATTCCTGTAACTAGCCCGGTGGGGTGTGCATCCCTATTGAGACTGGTCCACCCTTGTCCTTGCACTTAGCATGTGGTCCTCACTCCCTGCACTCCCTTCATCCCTGGGACATGTCTACCTTGGCCCCCTTAGCACTGGATTCAGCCACTATACCCCACACTTCACTCGTACCCTAGCATTATCTTAATTGCCCTGACCAGCACTCCCCACTTCTGTCCCCTCTGCACTTCTTGTTATTGCACTTGCATGATCCAAATGACAAAAGGCCTAGTAGGACATTTATTGTTGTTTTCTTCCCTGCCTCCCCGCCCCTTTTTGTCTTGTGGCGCCTTGAAACACCATTTGATGTATAGGCACTTCATAAATGCCCAATAAAATAAGAAATAAATAAATACAATTTCAATCTTTAGAGAAAATGAAAGAGAGGGCCATGTGGATGAGGACCAGCATAGAGTAAGTGAAGCAATATGTTAAAGTTGCCAATTGGAAACAATGTGACAATAAACAGTAGAAAAAGCAGGACGATATAACAGAAAAAACACAATGATCCATGGGAAGTTGTAGAGAAAATATGTGACAACAACATTGCCAGTGAAGCGAGGAGAGGGCGACAAATTATTTTGAGATGTGGAAAGAGCAGCAAGTATACCAATATTAAAGGCTATTCAAGCTAGATGATTTCTGAAAACGAGGTAATGGTGCAGACAATTAGAATAAGCAGGGAATGATGGATGAGCAGCAGAACGCAATGCTCCTCTGGTGGCAGCAACAGCCTAGATTTAAAGAGCACTCTCACAGAGCGTTACTACATTCAGAATATCTTACCACTTATGTACATGGATATTTGACTATAACACTCTTGAAAATCGTATGTCGGATCTCAACGCCCAGTCTTCCACCTTAGGTGGACCTTCTGATCCAGTCTAACCTATCTCACCCCAGAAAGTCTCTGCAGTGATTAACTTGCCACTGGGCAATCACATCGAACACCCTTATAATGATCTAATCATCACTTGATCTTGCTCCTGAACTAGGCACGGATCACCCCAATAATATCTCTTTTGAATATAATTGTCTTTCACACTACCTCTATTGTTGGCAAACATCTTCCTGTAACTCTCTCCTTGTCAAATATAGTGAGTTCTCTCTCTCTCTCTCTCTCTTTCTCTCTCTCTCACTCTCTCTCTCCTTTTCTCTCTCTCTCTGTCTCTCGTTCCCTCTCACTCCAGCAGGAGTGGGGAGCTCCAGCCTGAAATCATGTTGATTAGATTGAGATATGTTGCCCCAGAAATGATAAAAGACTGTGTCACCCTTTACCTTCTCCTTCATGTGCACTGTCTTCAACCTTGTCTTTGTTTATAGGGATTTCCCAATTGAATTCATAGTAGTAATCATCTTACCCATCTTGAATAAAGGCATCAGCCGACCACAGCTGGTCTAATGTTCTGGAATGTATAGTTTTCAACCGGATCACATCCTATCACAAGAATAACAACCTGTATGACCCCTTATCCTCAGATTGAGGACAATAACTAAATTGCACTCACCCAATACATCCAACACCCTCAACACTACCCATTACTGCAATCCAACCGACTTACTCATCCTCTTTAATGATTTTATTATTTTTATTTATTTAATTTGAATTTTTGTTTAGCGTTGGCCCTATTCAGTGGGTCTCAGAGTGCATTAAATGGTTCAAAGGTTCAAAAGGTTGGATGTGAAACACAAGTTACAATACGCTCCCAGAATAGAACAGAAAACTAGAACAGGCAAGTGGTAACAGGAGAGGTGGAGCGACTGGATTATGTGTCGGGAAATAGGTATGTTTGAGGCTCTTTCGGAAAGTGGGGATTGAGGATGCAATGCAAATGTGAAGCAGGAAGGTGTTCCATGCTCGGGATGCACTGTGGTTAAATACTTGTTTTTGTGTGCATGATAGTTTGCAGAATGGAATGTGTACAATATGCTGGCTTGCTTGTCTGGTGTTTTTATGGGTGATGGATTTAAGTTTGTGAAGAAAAAAACGTGTGGTTGTCATGACTCACAGCAGGAGATGGACGATCTGGCAGCAGTGGAGGCGGCTCCATTGTGCGTTTCATTCTACACGCACAGCTTCTGAACGTTCTTGCAGCGGTCTAGTCAACAGATCGCAGAATGGTGATTTCATTGGGATCCAACTCCAGAACTAAGACATCTTAATATGCAGTGCAACCATGGTAACCAGCACATCGCTACTGTATTAGCGAGGCACTTCATGAGATTGTTACTAGTTTCTCCTTCTATGTCAGTTTATAGCATCTATTCTGTCTTTCTGCCTGCGCGCACCCATTTGCTAACCTCTTCCTTTCTGATGCAGTACTCCTGCAAGTGCCCTTCCAATCCTGCCTCTTCTGCATTGCCCGATGCTATTAGCCTTTCTTCTCTATCAAGCCTTCTCAACTGCAGCTTGCTCCTACCAACTCCTACCGACTATTTGCATACATGACTTTCTGCATAGAACAGTCCTGAGAATACTGCTAATCTGCAACCTGTAAACAATAGATGTGACCCTAGAGCACTCAACTACATCAGTGCTATTCTGCTAATCCTAGTATTCTACTTTCAATTGTATCCTGATGCGGACCCAACTTCAACAGTATTTTGGGCCTAACAAACAGGGTTTTTAACCCTAGATGGTCTCCTTAGGGTTTCTGCATTTCCTTGTATTACTTTATCGGGATAGCAGAAACTACAGGGTATCTCTTGCTGTTAACTAAAGGTTGCTGCCTTTTGAACAGGTTAGTGCCTGCTTTGGGTATGAGTTAAATGATTTGTTACGTGTTAACAGATAGCAATGCCTGTAAGACTATGAATCAGATGCAGCAGTTGATGGCAGCAGTTCAGAATATTACTGTGGAGGTTCAGACATTAACACATGAACATGCAACCTTGCGTCAACAAATGGCAAGTACTCCAGGACCAGTGGATATTCCGCAAGGCCCCTTACCAGGAGGAAACTATAATGGAGATCCACACAAAGTAAAGGAGTTCTTGGATGCTTGCACTGTCCAGTTTAAATTCAAACCTGCCTTTTTTCCTACTGAACGTGGTAAGGTGGATTTTTTGATTTTACATGTAACTAGTGGTGCTTTGGCATGGGCTTCCGCCTTGTTACTACCAATAATCCGATCTTAGATTCATACCAAGGTTTTGCGAACAGTATCCGAGCCATGTCAGAATACAAGAAGTTACATTTTCAGCTCAAGAACAGTTACTGAATTTCAGACAAGGATCTATGGATGCTCTGGCTTAGGTCACCAGATTTAAGCAGATGGCCTCTGAAACAGCTTGGCTGAATGATGCGTTAATATCTATTTTTAGGAGGGGTCTTTCAGAAGAACTCAAAGATAAAGTATCACGTGTCCCTCGCTAGGCTAATCTGACTGAAAGGATAATCCTAATCATGCAACTCGATTATCATTTACAAGAACGCCATGCTGAACGTAGAAGAGGATTGCCTATTCAACAGCTCAGTGATCACCCTCAACAGCCTTTTAAAAGCACAGAATAAGAAGAACCAATGCAACTCAGAAAAGCCAATGGTCCACTGTCTGCAAACGAAAGGGCTAGAAGAAAATCCTTAGGACTCTGTATGTATTGCGCGGCCAAAGTACATTTGGTGCGTTATTGTCCTCTGGCGCCTCCTAGATGGTCAGGAAATGCCAGCTCCCAATTGTAGGGAGAACCACAGTCCGGTTTCCCCGAAAGATATATGCCTTGCTTGAACCAATCCATGGTCATTATAAATGTGTTTATTACGTTTCGAAATAAGAACTACTGAACAAACCTGCTTTGGTAGACTGCAGAGCAGCAGGTTTGTATATTGACGATCAATGGGCCCAAAAGAAAGGAAGGTAATCCCAGGATCCAAAAGGATGTTATTATTCTAGTGGAAGGAGTTGATGGAACTCTACTGATATTGTGTCCCATAAAGAACAAACCACTCCTTCACCAATGAGTATCGCCTCACACCTAGAACTGGTTCCCTTCAATATCATTAAGGCTGCTCACTAGTCCATCATTTTAGGATTGCCTTGGTTGCGTTGTCACAATCCTTTCATAAATTGGACAGCACATTCTCTATTTCTTATGTTTCACATTGCCTGATGCATGGATCTCTGGGTTTACACTATGCTAAAGAGGCGGATATTCAACCTACTCCCACAACCACAGCAGACAAACTCCAAGCCATTCCAAAGTCTTATCACTCATATAAGGATGTATTCTAGGGTGTCCACCATAAGGAGCTAGCTCCTCACAGATGTGAAGACTTTGCTCTTGAATTGATACCGAACAAACCAGTTCCCTTTGGTTGAATATATATAATCTCAGAGAAGACAAAGGAGGGCTTGAACAAATATCTGCAGACCAATTTGAAGAATGGTCTCATTGTCAAATTAAAATCCCCAGCTGGAGTGTCTTTGTTCGTCATTGCAAAAAAAAAAAAAAAAACAACACCGAAATGCGCCAATGTATCGACTTTTAAGGCCTCAATAAGATTTCAGCACCGAACCGTTACCTGATGCCCCTCCTTCCGGATATTCTGGAAGCCATAAGAGGTGCATCAGTTTATACAAAACTAGATCTTAGAGGTGCCTATCATCTCATTCGAATTCCTTGGAGACAAATGGACGACAGCTTTTCATACCACTTTTTGCCACTATGAGAATATAGTTATGCTGTTTGGACTATCCAATGCCCCGGCTGTGTTACAGCAATTTATGGATCATGTTTCGCTGACCACCTCCTCCATTCCATCATTGTATACTTGGATGATATTCTGGTTTTCTCACAGTCCATTAACAAACATATATCACATATACAAACTGGGTTACAACACTTAAGAGATAATAATTTCTTCTGTAAACTCAAAAAGGTCTGAGTTCATTGATCAAAAGTCACTTAGGTTGGTTATGTACCATCAGCCTGAGGAACAGAGATGGAGCCTAATAAAGTGACGGCAGTTTTGGACTGGCCACCACCAAACTCTGTGAAGGAACTGCAGCCATTCTTGGGGTTTACCAACTTCTATAAGAGTTTAATCTCTGATTTCTCATGAACAATAGTCCCTCTGACTGCCTTGCTGACTGCCTTGCTTTTATACGGAGCTTGATTTGAATGGAATCCCAATGCACAGAAATCATTTATCTCTCTCAAAATATTTACTTTGGCCCCCATATTATGGGTTCCCGACGAGGACAGGGGGTTTGTGGTAGAATCAGCTGCATCTTACAATGCATTAGGAGCTGTTCTGAAACAACAGGCCAATGATGGCATTGAATCCCTTGTGGAATATCTTTCCAAGACCCTATCACTGTCGAAACCTAACTACACAGTGCTAGAAAAAGAGTTACTAACTATTAATAAGGCCTTTCAAGAATGGTGAAATCTACTTTTAAGATCGCATTTTTCTATTAAAGTCCAGACGAACCATCAAAATCTGAAGAGCCTCATATATGCAGAAATGCAAAACATTTTACAGGCCAGATGGGCTTATTTATTTTCTCCTTACAACATCATCTTTACAGTGAACTACTAATTTAATGGCTGATGCTTTGCTAGAATGATGGGCACAAATAGCAACCTGAAAGAATATTTCCCAAGACTTTTTATTTTTAATCTGGTATCTGATTTTATCCAGGCTTTACAGCGTTAAAATAAATCACAAGAACAGATATATAAAAGAATGGTTGGCAAATACAAACTCCTTCAGGAACAAGTATTATTCTCCATGATCATCAAGTTCTGGTCCCTAACAAGGATTTTTGTAAGACTGTTCTTCATGTGTTTAATTACTGTATGATGGCAGGAAACTGGGATATTAAGGCCACTCTAGAACC